>NC_140434.1:6850000-8100000 GCF_965140295.1 Lepidochelys olivacea
AAGGGCACTGACTTTCAATGGTATCTAGGCTCAGAAGAACTAGATTTCAAGGTATTTAGTTGCTTAAAGATGCAGCTAGGTGCCTAGGGATCTTCTGAAAATCAATGGGAGTTAGGCACCTAAGTCACTTGGGCATACATGAAAGACTGTTTCCCCCCGTCACACTTAAGTGATACAGATTCTTTTTACCCTTCCTCTTCCCCTGTAAACGTCTATTAAAAGCCAAGACAAAGACAAAGTTACTGTGATAGTTTTGATTGATTTCATTTCTACATTATGTTTTATGAAAACAAATTGAAACCGGTCTTAAAAAACAACAGGCTGCAGGACAAAGAGCCGTGTTTGCTGCAAAGGGCCAGTCGTTTTAAAATAGATCAGAACTGGCTCCTCGGAAAGTTGCACTTGCTGCTGTGGTCAGTTTCAGCCCACTTATTTTGACGCTTTTGTTTTGTTTGTTCAGCTAGCACAGTGCTTGGGCTGTTTGCTTTTTCAGTTCTCTCTTCCTGCTTTTGGTTACTAAGGAAGTGTAAATTGCTCCCCGCGATTCATCTGTAGCCAGTGGCTGCTTAGAGTAAAACTGAAGCAGAAGAATCCATGAAATAACTGCAGAAACTGGAATTTACTGTTCAGCAATGTGAAACAAACTAAACGTTGTGGCACAAACCAGAGACATTGAGAAATTGTATCAGTTACTAAATATCCATTATGCAGCGTGGCTTTGTAGATAGAGCACTGGTTGGTGACTTGGGTTCTAGTCTCAGCTCAGCTGCTGGGTAATCTTGGGTAATTCATTGTGCCTCTCCGTGCCTCAGTTTCCCCATCTGTAAAATGGGGATAGCATTACTCACCTCCTTTGTAAAGCACATGGGGATCTTCTCATGATGAGTTTAGAATTATTATTAGGAATAAGGAGCTAAACAACATGCACAGGTATCAAAGCCACACCAATCAGGGGATTAATCATGGTATATTGTGCTGCATGAAGTATTTGCAGTACCCCCAGGATGGCCCTTACTGCCCCTCAAACTCTGGGCTAACAAGACCAGATCCTGTGTTCCTTGTGCATCCAGCACTATTCCACTTGAATCAATGGGAAGTTGGGGTGTGCTAGAATGCTGGATCAGAAACAGTACAGTTTGGAGGCAGGTGACAAAGGTTGAGCCGTTCTGGACTCTGGAAATCCAGCCACAGGGATTTCCTGGTCTCATTTCTCAAGTGAGTCATACTGTGAGCATTCAGGATTCCTTTAAAGACCTCTGAGGGCCAGATTCTCAAGTAGCGTAAATCAGCGTCAGTTCATTGGCTTCAGTGGAGCTGAGAATCTGGTCCCAAATTACTGCTCACTATCATGTTGTCAACAAGTAAGGTGCAGTGGTGGATAAATTACTGAGGCAACAGGGAGATAAATTACCCCCTAAAAGCCATTTCTCAAGTGTTCATCACCCCTGGTTTGGGCCACACTTTCAGAAGAGCCCAGCTCCCATTTAAGGCATTTCTACATTGCAGCGGGGAGAGTAGCTGACCAAGCTAGCGCACTGAAAGACAGCAGTGTGGCCACGGTAGCTACCCTCCTGAATGCAATTATAGGACTCCTCGTTGGTTTTGCTGACCTCCTGGACACGTTCTTGCACAGCTGGCCTGAGCCACCAAGCTTGCTGCTGTGGCCACTCTGCTATTTTCACCACACTAGTTCGAGCAGAGCTAGCGCATGCCTGTCTACCCGGGCTGGGAACTACCCTTAACCGCCTAAATAAGGGCCAGGTGTTTACAAGTTCTTGGAGCATTAGATGCTCATTGGATGCTGATCTCCTGTGAATCCATCTGGGTGCTGAGCCCTGTTGAAAATTGTGCCATTAGTTAGATGTCTAAGTAGGAGCTGGGCTCTTTAAAAATCTGGCCCCAGTTGTGGGGGCTGATCCCTTGAGAAAATCATTTGCGATAGGCAGCAGGTACAATGCTATAAATTGCCCCTTTAACCCGAGTTGCATGCAGTAGTCTCAAAACTAGGTTGACTGGGCAACAAAATGGCAGATGAAATTCAATGTTGATAAATGCAAAATAATGCACATTGGAAAACATAATCCCAAATGAACATATAAAATGATGGGATCTAAATTAGCTGTTAGCACTCCAGAAAGAGATCTTGGAATCATTGTAGATAACTCTCTGAAAAATATCCACTCCAGATGCAGTGGCAGTCAAAAAAGCCAACAGAATGTTGGACATCATTAAGAAAGGGATAGATAAGACAGAAAATATCATATTGCCTCGATATAAATCCCATGATATGTGCACATCTTGAATACTGTGTGCAGATGTGGTCACCCCCTCTCAGAAAAGATATATATGAATTGGAAAAGGTTCAGAAAAAGGCAACAAAAATTATTAGGGGTATGGAATGGCTTCTGTATGAGAAGAGATTAATAAGACTGGGACTTTTCAGCTTGAAAAAGAGGCGACTAAGTGGGGGGGATATGATTGAGGTCTATAAAATCATGACTGGTTCAGAGAAAGTAAACAAGGAAGTGTTATTTACTCCTTCTCACAACACAAGAACTAGGGGGTACCAAATGAAATTAAGAGACAGTAGGTTTAAAACAAACAAAAGGAAGTATTTCTTCACACAACGCACAGTCAACCTGTGGAACCCCTTGCCAGAGGATGTTGTGAAGGCCAAGACTATAACAGGGTTCAAAAAAGAACTAGATAAGTTCACGGAGGATAGGTCCATCAATGGCTATTAGTCAGGATGGGCAGGGATGGTGTCCCTAACCTGTTTGCCAGAAGCTGGGAATGGGCGACAGGGAAATGATCACTTGATGATTACCTATTCTGTTCATTCCCTCTGGGGTACCTGGCATTGGTCACTGTCAGAAGACAGGATACTGGGCTAGATGGACCTTTGGTCTGACGAAGTATGGCTCTTCTTATGTTCTTACTTCAGAAAGTCCAGCTACCTGCTGTCTCTGCACTAGGCGTTGTTCTGTGTTGAACTATCTCTTTCATATTCTACATTGTGCTACGTCCTGGTGGTTTTCTTGTTATTCTGAATCGTTACACTATATCCTAGCAGCAGCCCTATTAATAGTTGGGCTCATTTCTCACAAAATCACAAAAACTGAAAACAGCTCTACCAGTTCCTTCTCTCTGTCCCTATTGAACATTTATTCCTTCCCACATAACGCAGCAGCTCTTCCATAGAGAAGAGTGCTGTATTCAGCCAGGCTCAGTGCTTGGAACTGCTGTTGCCTCTGATGGCTGAACACACTATCTCTATCACTCATCATTTGCGTTATCGCACAGGGCAAACTTCTGCCTCAAATAAGCAGATGAAACTCCCCTGGGAATCTCTGGGCAAATTCCGCTGGGATGTAACCAGTGATGTAAATGACACGGCAGAGGCCTGGGTAGCCCATCAGTTGTAAACGCACAACTCTCATTGAAGTGGTAGGATAATCTGGCTCTGGGTATAAATAAATTGGTGAGAAAACGGCTGTAAGTGGTGACAAAAAACTTTAATTTAATTTAATTCTCTGGGTCTTCAAAACCAGTGACTTTAGGATGCAGGCAGTTCCGATGCCCCTGTAGTTCTGCCAAGGCTGGATTTGCCCTTTTCTGTCTGTTCTGGAAATTGAGTAAAAGAGTAAAAGCAGCTGACTCAGAGGAGTCAGTGGGTGCATTTAAAAACTGTCTGAGTTCTAAGCTCATTTTTTCAGCAAGGTCCTGAACTTTTAAAGCAAGATTCCCAATTTGGTGTCTGTGCTAATGATGTGCGCTGTTTGCACAGAGGGACTGTAAATAAAGCTTAACAATCTGTTTGAAAATGAACCTGACAGTTCTGTCCAGCTCTATCAAAGTCTGGCTATTTGACCTGGCATGGAAGCATCTGATGTTACTCAATTTTGTCTAACCATTTGTGCCCTACCTGCCTTGGTCTAAAATCCCTTTAGATTGCCACCTTCACATCGGGTCAGTGTTTGGATGGGAAACTTCCTCTAGTACAGGATGTAGTGTCATCTGCTATGTCCTATCACCCTGCATCAGCCCCAAATGCCCATCCTGGTGAGGATATGGGGCATTCACAACTTCTAGGCTAGTGGGGGGAATGAGGTTGAGAAGGGGCCAGTTAAGAGGATAGGCCACAGCTGAGGGGAATTAGGTGGCCTAAGTAACCTGTGAAGGATGCTGGAGCCCAGCTGAGCAGGAGCACACGGGGCTGGTATAAAGCCAGGAAGCTAGCAGCAGAGAAGCAGTGTAGTGAGGAAGGCTGTAGTCATTCTCTGGGTATTAGAGGGGGAAAGGAGGAAACCCAGTGGCAGAGAAGCCCTGGGCATCCAAACCCTGAAGCAAGGGTCCACCAAGGAGGGTGGTGCAGCAACAGAGACAAAGATGGAAAAGGCTAAGGGAAGACCCTAACAAATTTGGAGGTTGCAGGTTTTGCCTGCTGATTTGAGGGTCCCTGAGTTGGAACCAGGAGTAGAGGACTGGCCCGGGTTCCCCTACCAGCCACAGGGGAAGTGTCACAGTCAGGGCAGTGGGCTTGGAGACTCCCTGAGACAATTTGTCCTGTGGGACTTTGATACCCTGGCAGGGGGAAAACACCCAGTGACCTGGCCAAGGCCTGAAGAGGGAGCAGCCAAGCCAAGAAGAGGAAAGGGGCAGAGTCCCAGAGAGCGAGTGGGGCTGTGGCAAGAATGAGATGACAGAAGGGGGCATCGGAGCCGGAAGTAGGTTATCCCACGAGCAGCCAGGAGGAGGAACCCTAGGGGTGAGTGAACCCTGTGACAAGGTGGGGGAAGTGACATGTTTGAGATGAGATGTAAACCCAGTGCCCCACGAACCTGCAGGCACATCGCTAATGACCCCATGTGGCTTTTTTGCAAGAATGGAGATGTCAGCCCAGAATATGGGCTCAGAGAAGTGAGCATGGAAATGGTTGTATTTCAAGGAAACTCACATCACATCATAGCACATTACAGACATGAGACTTTCTGTATTTCTCTGTTTCTCTTTTCATTCTTTTCTCTTGTTTTACAAAATATAAACCACTTTTGTGAGACTACATCAGTCACCGAGCAGCGTTTCTGTTGTTGTACGGCAGAGTCGCATATTCCGTCTGAAATAGAACAAGGAAAAAGCCAATATAATTAGTAATTCTTTGCATTAGAGCAGCACTTAGAAGCCCCAGTGGAGACTGAGGACCTGTTGTGCTGGGCTTTCTGCACACATGCAAAGAGATAATCCCTACCCTGAAGGGTTTATTGTCAAGATACACAAGGACACAAAGTGGGGGAGGGGAGACAGAAGCACCATGAGCTAAAGTGACTTGGCGACGGTTGCCCAGCAGGTCAGTGGCTGGACCAGGAAAAAAAAATCCTGACTCCCAGTCCAATATCCTCTGCTAGCCCACACTGCCGCCCATACGGTAATATGCCTAATGAGAATCTACCATCTCATGCATTTAATTAACTGTCCTTCCAGAATGCCATAGCCAGACAAGATGGGTGAGTTGTTCCTTTCCAATAATAAGAAAGGAACAATAAATAAAGAGAAAGAAAGAAATAATAAGTTGTTCCTTTCCAGCAGTTGTTCCTTTCCAATAAACCTACACAACACTTCCACTAGCAGGGTAGAGAGGAATAAATTCAAATAAGACTTCAGGAGGCAATGTGTAGATACTGGGGTAGGAAATTGGCCAGGGCGCTGTCTCTAGCCACCTGTTGTTAATACTGTACCTTTCTGATGTGCCAAAAGCTAAAAAAAGCTGTGTACCTGTGGGATCTGCCTCATAGGTGTTGGATTCCCTCTTTGCACAGCTCTCCCTGGTGGATGAAACAGACAAAGGGACAGTTATAAGGATGTGTGATGAGTGGTTGCTTTTCTGCAGACAGAATTATGACTGAGTTACCTCTGATGGAGCATTTTCTCCGGAGCAGGATCAACAGCTGGATCAGGAGAAGGATGAAAATACAGGGCAGCTCAGTGTAGAACACAATCCTACAGTCTCCAGTGTCTTGTCTCTCTGCAAAGTATAGAAAACTCCCATCAAAACAAATGGGCCCTGATCTGTACCTCCCACATAACATCATGGGCAAAGGGAGGTCCTTTCCCCAAAGCTCCACACACATTACTCTGTGCTCTGTAGCATTTTGCCCTTCTGTATGTGCAAAGGACAGGGTAAAGAGGCTGTGCAAAATGATGTGCCATGGGTATTCTGTTTCTCCTCTCTCCCTTCCTCCCTCAATAATTCCTCTAATGGGTGGCTCTTTGAGCTTCCTGGTCAGATTCCAGGTGGTTCCTTTTTTCCCCAGCACAGGTTTGTGGCACATACCGAGGCAATTAGGAAATTAAATGGCCATTCAGCAGGCTGGGCACACCCGTCTGTGTCACCTGGAATTTGTTTGGTGGTTGAAGGGCTCGACTACACTTAAAAACTTTGCCACTGGAACATTTCTGGCATAACTCCTCCTGGCTCAGGAACAGAAATAAGCTGTGCTGGTGTAAGGCACCTTTATCTCGGTATAACTGCGTCCACACTAAGGCTTTTACTGGCATAGCCGTGTTGGCATGGGTGCCCTCTAGCTCCCCCTTGGCCGCTCCAGGATAGTTCCCTACGTTCTATTCACTAGTGCTTTGTCCAGTCCTATTTATGGGGGCTTCCTCCCCTGCCTCTGGGCATCTGTTCCATTACTGGTTAGATTTCACTGTCAGGAAGCTATTCCTGACATTCATCCTGCTGTTCCCTTTGTTGATTTCCTTCCTGCTGCTCCTAATTATTCTCCTTTGGCTCACCCCAAGTGACCCTTCTGTATCCTTGCTGTGATCACATGGAGCGGGAGGTTCAAGCTGCTTCACCAGAGGGATGTTGATTAATCACAGTTTACTCACACGATTAACTCAAAACAATTGTGATTAAAAAAATTAATCGCAATTAATTGCAGTTTTAATTGCACTGTTAAACAATAGAATACCAATGGAAATTTATTAAATATTTTAAATATTTTTCTACATTTTCAAATATACTGATTTCAATTATAACACAATACAAGGTGTGCAGTACTCACTCATATAATTTTTATTATAAATAGTTGCACTGTAAAAATGATGAGACACTATTTTTCAATTAATGTCATACAAGTACTGTAGTGTAATCTCTTTATTGTGAAAGTGCAACTTACAAATATAGGGGTTTTTTTGTTACATAACTGCACTCAAAACCAAAACAATGTAAAACTTTAGAGCCTACAAGTCCACTCAGTCCTACTTCTTGTTTAGCTAATCGCTAAGACAAACAAGTTATTTTACATTTACAGGAGATACTGCTGCCCGCTTCTTATTTACAACATCACCTGAAAGTGAGAACGCATTCGCATGGCACTGTTGTAGCCAGCATTGCAAGGTATTTATGTGCCGGATATGCTAAAGAGTCGTATGCCCCTTCATGCTTCAGACACTATTCCAGAGGACATGCTTTCATGCTGATGATGCTCGTTAAAAAAATAATGCATTAATTAAATTTGTGTCTCATATCCTTGTCGGGGGAGGGAGAATTGTATGTCTCCTGCTCTGTTTTACCCGCATTCTGCCATATATTTCCTGTAGTAGCAGTCTCGGATGATGACCCAGCACACATTGTTCATTTTAAGAACACTTTCACTGCAGATTTGAGAAAACAAAAGAAGGTACCAATGTGAGATTTCTAAAGATAGCTACAGCACTCGATCCAAGGTTTAAGAATCTGAAGTGCCTTCCAACATCTGAGAGGGATGAGGTGTAGAGCATCCTTTCAGAAGTCTTAAAAAAAGTAACACTCTGATGTGGAAACTACAGAACCCGAACTACCAAAAAAGAAAGTCAACCTTGTGCTGGTGGCATCTGACTCAGATGATGAAAATGAACATGTGTTGGTCCACACTGCTTTGGATTGTTATCGAGTCGAACCCATCATCAGCATGGACGCATGTCCTCTGGAATGGTGGTTGAAGCATGAAGGGACATCTGAATCTCTAGTGGATTTGGGACATAAATATCTGCAACAGCAGCTACAGCAGTGCCATGCGAACGCCTGTTCTCACTTTCAGGTGACATTGTAAACAAAAAACAGGAAGCATTATCTCCTGTAAATGTAAACAAACTTGTTTGTCTGGACCATTGACTGAACAAGAAGTAGGGCTGAGTGGGCTTGTAGGCTCTAAAGTTTTACATTGTTTGGTTGTTGAATGCAGTTATTTTTGTACATAATTCTACCGTTGTAAGTTCAACTTTCATGATAAAGAGATTGCACTAGAGTACTTGTATGAGGGGAATTGAAAAATACTATTTCTTTTGGGGTTTTTACAGTGCAAATATTTGTAATAAAAAATAAATATGAAGTGAGCACTGTACACTTTGCATTCTGTGCTGCAACTGAAATCAATATATTTGAAAATGTAGAAAACATCCACAAATATTTAAATAATTGGTGTTCTATTATTGTTTAGCAACACGATTATTTGCGATTAATTTTTTTAATCGCTTGACAGCTAAACCAGAAACCCATTTCTTACCACCGAGCATCAAAAAAAAAAAAGGCTTTCAGAAGGGCTGGGGGTGGGAAAGGTGGGTGATGGGGGAAGTGACTGTAACTGCCCCACAACTCAAGCACCCTCTCAATGCTTACCAAAACCTCTCCTCACTCCCATTAGATATCATTCACCTGAGCCACCCCATCTGATTCTCTCTATTCCTCCAGCCTGCAGTCGATGTCACTGACCCACGGTGAGGGATGTAGCATAAATGCCCAGGTAGGTAGGTTAGAGTGGATGATACAATACTGGACCTGTTTCCATGGAGACTGTAGCATTGATGCTTCTCCCCGTGCTGCTCTCCTTGGCTGTACAAGTGCAGATCGTCTCCTGGTTCCACGTCTCAGAAGGGATTCTCATTAGGCTCCAAACACTAAAGACCCCATTCCTGTCTATGGCTCCAGCATCCATCTGACCTTCAGACACCTCCTCACCCATGCCCCAGAGAACTGCACTCCAGGGAGGAGTGAAATCAGAGAGCAGGCAAAGCAGAGGAATGACAGGGGGGAGCTCAGCATCCTCCGGGGCTGAGGGCACCAGAATGGAAAGTCTTGGCTCGGAGGCATCTAAAAGAGAGTTGAGTCACCGAAAATAGAGATTTGGAAAGATCTGTTAGTGGTAGCTCAGCTAGTCCATACCCAGCTCCTGCTCCTGCCCCTACCCCAGTCAGTGCAGATGTTTTAAATATCTAATGCTTTGTCTATTCCACTTTTCAATGTCTTATACTCCAGGGCATCCACCTTGAGAGACTCCACTGATCTATCGCTGCTCAGAAGTTTGTCCTAATATGATCTTTGTGGATTATTTACTGAGTGCCGACAGCATGTTCGGTTCAGTATGAAATTCAAAGGAAGAGCTGGTCAGTCTGGTGGTGAGGACACCAGACTGGGAGTCAGGAGGCCTGAGATCCATTCCCAGCTCCGTCTCTGACTTGCTGTGTGACCTCGGAGATGAGTTCACTTCCCGACTCAATGCCTCAGTTTCCCCAACTGTAAACTTAGTGAAATGATACATAGTCACCTTTGCAAGCTGTTTTGAGATCTAGTTGTGAAAATCCTGATAGAGGAACCATTCTTACTTACACTTAATTGTCAGGCTAAATTTTCCTATTACGTTCATCCTATTAGTGTAAGTTACAGCCTCTATTAGTGCCTGTAATAATTCCTTGCCTTCCTTTTTATTTTGCACTCTTTGGTCTATTTGCACATAGTGTGGATCAAAACTATATAGATATTATTCTTTATAATTGAATTATTCTGTGCAATTCATGCTGAGCTGCTGGAGACAATGAATAGTTCCCTGTATGAACAGGTGGGCGCAATCATTTAATAAAGCTTGGTGGATGCCTGGAAAAGACCTTGAGTAAAATTAAAGTCGTATAAGGTTAGGAGGGCAGCTGAAACATACCCCGTGTTCTAGGCTCAGGCAGTTTCTGCAGGAATCATCACAAGTATGAATATCAAATCTGAATACTAATGTAACATCCCACCCCAGAAGGCAGGGAAATAACACCTAGCACTGATATGGTGCTTTTTATCCATAGATCTCAAAGTGCTTTTACACAGGAGAGTCATTATCCCCATTACACAGATGAGGAATCTGAGATGCAGAGAAATTAAAGGACATTTTCCAAAATGTCCCTGATTTTCAAAAGCTAGGTTTTAACTGGAGCATTTTAAAAATCTGGTAATTTCTTTGGTCACTGAAACGGGAACTGTTGGGTGCTGACTTCTTTTGAAAATCTTGCCTCGGTGCCCAGTGATTAAGGAACAGAGCCCAGGTCTCCTGATTTCCACCCCAATGCCCTGGCTTACTGCCTGGACCATATTGCCTCTTTGCACAAATACCAATAGCTTAGAGCTGAAATAGGGAAGATTGGTCACAATCTTGCTAAAAAAGAGGATGATTTTTTCACATCTCCTAGCATTGGGATATCATTGTTCTGGGCCATTAGAAACTCACCTGTGACAATTAGTCTGGTCCCATTCCCGAAGTTGGGCTGTAGATACATAAAGGAAACGAGGCCACAGTAATAAACCCCTGAGTCATCTCTTTGTACATTACGGATAATTAGAGAAAACGTGTTTGCCGCAGTGTTCACTTCACTTGAGTATTTTCCATCTGACGATGCAAACTCAGAACTCCGGTAAATCCACTGGAAACTTCCACTCTGTTCCTTGTACCACATTACACTCACTTCATCTTCTAATGTTTTACAGTGCAGCTGTGCAGTGTCCCCAGATTTCAGCCAAACCTGGGCTGGGCTTTGCAGGATTTGTATCTCTTTTTCCGAGACAGTCACTATACAGGGGAAGAAAGACATGTGTTAATACAGTGAGCACTGGACAAGCCTGGGCTTTTGCAATATGCTATATAGAGCAGAGGGTCCAAGAATAACAAAAAGCACATATTTGTTAAAGATTTATTTAAATTTTTCTCTATTTCTAGCCATGTATTTTGTTAGGATTCATGTAGCCTGTGTGGGAATTAATGCAACATAACAACAGAAATCAACCTCAGAGTTCAGACTTCCAGTGCCCTGCCCTAAACCCCAGACTACAAATGCCCACTCATGCTTACCCAAATCAATGATAAAAGACCTTCCTTTGACTAAATTTTACATGGGAGAGTCATTTATTAACTTAGCCATTTGTGTTTCAAATTCTATTTTTGATCATTCTGCAGAAAAATACGTCAGCCTGTGTGTAATACATCAGCATAGGAAAAAAAAATAGATCCAGGACATTATCCAGAACCAGAAACTATTTTCAAGGGGTTTGTGCCTGGTATTCTGATTGTTTTAAAACAGAATATTTCCTCACCTCTGAAGATTCCAGTTGATGAACTGAAAGATGTGAATATCTCTCTCCCAAGTTGATGTTAGCATCTCGGAATTGCAGAAGATCCTTGTGCAGAAAGTTAATTTTTTTTAATGTGGTAGAAAACAAGCGTGAAATAAATCAGGCTAAAATACTTACTTTGCAGGTAGATTAGAATCATCCCAACTGTCTGGTGGGACATCTTGTGCCTTTCTTCAGTAATGAATAGGTGATGCTGTGAGACAGACAGATGCCTGCTAGATAATGGATCTCTTGATGAAAGACTCTGTCACGTGGAGAGGAAAATGTTCTATTTCCTCTTGTAGATCTGTGGGGCAACATGCATGACAGAAAAGGAGGGCCAGGACGTACTGAGAACCCCGTTCAAAATCTTACTCTGAGAGCCAGCAGAGCAAACCGGGGGAAGAATGTTCCTTTGCTTCCAAAATCTATTAAAGAAGAAATTCAAGTTTAGACTGGGTAACAGCATGGTATGTGTGTCTAGTGGGCAATCTGCTGTGTTCTGATTGGATGTCCATAACAAGACTCTCTTCTGACTGCAATTCTGTGTTTCACGGGTGATTAAGGTCAGATGGGATTAGCATCAATATCACAATGGTGTATGAAAATTGTGATTTATCCCTTTAAATTTCAGGGGGTTTCCTGGTCCTGCTCCCTATCTGTAGGGAAGCACGCAATTGGGGCCTAGCAACTCTCAGTCTGGAAAGAACCAGCCTAGAAAAAGATGAGGTGAGTTTTGCTTCTCTGCCTAACAGAGCAGCCTGCTTTGTCTCTCTCTGGTTTTGGTTACTGTGTGTTATCGTTCAGGCTTCTAAGAATAAAAGTCATGTTAAGCTGCAACCCTCTAGCAAAAGTATTTCATGTTTATTTAACATCTCTGTTTGTTATGTCCACATCATACAATCGCCAAGAGGCATATCACATGGAGGTCAAAGTTTCCCAAAGATTTTAGCAAAGGATGGAAGAAACCAGCAAACAGGCTCATTGGGCACCATGGAAGTGGGAAAATTAGCAAAAACTTTGTATGGGAGTTTAGTTATAACTATAGATAAAGGAAAGGGCTGGGAATGGGGCCCACTGGGAAAGCAATGGATGGAGCTAGAATATGGAAGTGTGGTGAAGTGACACCATGTAGGACAATTCGGGGCAAAAAGTGTTTTAGGACACTTATATCTGAGATACACAGAATGCATGTTCCTTAGCGTAATGTGCAAAATTGTTTACCAAGGGAGAAAAGTGAAATGCTCACTAGGAAATTCCAAATCCATCCCCTCTAAACAGTTTTCACCAACCAACGAACCAAATTTGGTGGTGAATCCTGGTCTCGTGCCACCTGAGGCACATTGCACATGTGCTAAGAAAACCCACGCAGGCTGGAATATGACCATCTCTGCGGATCGGCTGCACTTGGACATTAAGGCTGAGATCTGCAAAGCCCCATCAAGGGATTTGATTGCCAAATTCACATTAACTGAACGTCCAAATTGCCCTTTCAAACCTCAGCCTCAATAACACCCTACTGCAAATCAGGGCCAGATCCTCAGCTAAAACCACTCTCCTGTTATCCCAGGTTGATCTTCCAGCCATATATAAGCTGGCCCAGCCTGGAGGCTGCTCTAAACTACACCAGGCAGTAATGACTCCCAAGGATCCATTTACCAGCTGCGGGTTCTACAAGTGCAGCATGCTCCGGCCACACCCCACATACCAAGGGCTGTTGGGCTGCAAGGGCTGGCTCTGCTGTCTTTACACCCCCGGCACATGCAGCCAGTTCCTGCTCCCTTCGTGTCACGGGACCACCACAAAGGGACCAAAGTGGGGGTCAGAATCTGACCTGTGTCTCATTGAGACCTAGGTCCAGGGGAAGTTGAATGTGGTCCAAACACCTCTCCTGGCCTAACTATTTCACTGGGACTTCAGCACATGCTTGAAGAGAGGAAGGACGGTACAGTTGTCAAAGTGCTAACTAGGCATTCAGGGGTCCTCCGTTTAAATCCCTGCCCTGCCACAGGCTCTGTGTGTGATCTAGGGCTGGTCACTTACATCCCAGTGACTTTCAAAGGATTTAAGAGCTTTAGTCCCTGTTGAAAGTGGGGCTTTGCCTCCCAAGTCACTTGAGGCTTTTGAACATGTTACCCCAAGTCTCTTTGGGCCTCCACTCCCCAGCTGTAAAATGGGGACAATTCCTCCCTTCTCTGCAGCAGGGTGGTGAGGATAAATAAGCACAAAGCTAGATTAAAAGAGCTTTGCTGAACTGGGGGAGGCCTAGTGCCATAGATGTGCATGGTGCAGGTACATTGTCGTTATGCCCTGTGTAAAGGTCCTGTATATCAGGGCAATCAACTCAGCTAGAATTCAGGCTATGATTTCGGCATGGTATTCATGGGATCCACAAATCTGAGGAAACTCCATGACCCCGTGCAGTGGCGGCTCCTGGCCAGCAAGACTGGGCCAGGCTCCTACCAATGGACATTGTGACCTGGCTGGCCCACATGGTCTCAGCCTCACTCAGCTTTGGCATATCTGCCCCTCGGTTTTCTTCTAAAAAGCAGGGGACGCACCAAACCTGAGTGGCACTGTGAGCATATGGGCCAGGTCGCAATGCTCGGAGCTGGACCCAGCCCCCCGGGACAGGAGGTGCCCCTGCAGGGTGAGTGTAGGGTGGTCTCGCTCTCCAACCCCCGCATCTTTCCCCTGCTCCCTCTCTTTCTTATGGCTGTTTTCCTGTATTTATGACAAATTTTCACGATAAAACCATAGCCTTAACTGTAATTGTTAAAGAAATTTAGCCAAATTGTGATGGAAGCACCTAAATCACTTAGGAGCCTAAGTCTTATTTTCAAAAGTGGTTTAGGTACTTGGAAGACTAAGTACCATTGATTTATTTTTCAGCGGTATCTAGGGCTCTCAGAACTACATTTTCAAAGGTATTTAGATGCTTAAAGATCCAGGTAGGCGACTAGCAGGGTTTTCAGAATCAGTGGGAGTTAGATGCCTAAGTCATTTAGGCATGTTTGAAAATTTATCCTAAAGACTATTGCCCCCAGTCACACACAATGGATATACATTCATTTTGCATTTAATCTTCTCCAGTGCAAGTCTATTAAAATCCAAGACAAAGAAAAAGCTGTCTAATTGTTTTGATTGATATTTATTTCTACATTGTTTTAGAAGAAAGCAAATTGAAACTGGTCTTAAAAAAACCACAGACTACAGGACAAAGAGCCGTGTTTGCTGCAAAGGAGCAATGGTTTAAAAAAAGATCAAAACCTGTTTGCGCAGATAATTAAACTTGCTTTTGTGGTCAGTTTCTACCCACTTATTTTGACGCTTTTGTTTTGTTTGTTCACTGAGCAAAGAGCTGGGGCGGATTTCTTCTTTTCAGTTCTATCCCCCTGCTTTTGGTTACCAAGGAAGTGTAAACTGCTCCCCCCCACCCCAATTCCTCTGTAGCCAGTGGATGGTTAGAGCAAAAGTGAAGCAGAGCAGTCGAACTAACCACAAAAACTGAAATTTACCTTTCAGCAGTGTGAAACAAATGAAATGTCATGGCACAAACCAGAGACGTTGAGAAAATATGTCAGTCAATAATTATCAACAAGACAATGTTAATAATTAGCTCTATCCAGTAGGCAGTTTTGGACTGAGACTTGGGAGAGTTGTCTCTGCTGTGGGTGATTCTGGGCAAGTCAATGGCCCTCTCTGTTTCCCCATCTGTACAATGGGGATGATGATATTAACCTCCTTTGTAAAGCAAGTTGGATCTACTCATGATAAGATCGGAATTATGATTATAAATGAGGAGTGGAACAACTTGCTGCATGAAGCGTTTGCGGTGCACCCATGATGCCCCTTGGAGCCCCACAGACTCTGGGCTGACAAGGCCAGATCCCGCGTTCCTGGTGCACCCAGCACTATCTCACCCAAATCAATGGGAGTTTGGGGTGGGCAAAAATGCAGGATCTGAACTGCACAGTTTGGAGGAAGGTGACAAAGCTTGAGTTGTTCTGGAGTCTGGAAATCCAGCCACAGGGATTTCCTGGTCTCGTTTCTCAAGTGATCCACATTGTGAGCGTTCAGGATTCACTTCAAGTCCTCCAAGGGCCAGATCCCCAACTAGTGTAAATCAGCATCAGTTCATTAGCTTCAGTGGAGCGATGCTGATTTACACCAGCTGAGAATCTGGTCCCAAATTACCGTTCAGTATCACGTTGTCAAGCAATAAGGCACAGCGATGGGTAAAATACTGAGGCAGCAGGGAGAAGCCCGTTTCTCAGCTGTTCATCACCCACGGCTGGGGCCACACTTCCCAGCTCCCATTTAGGGGACATCTACACTGCAGCTGGGAGGGTAGCGGCTCAATGTAGTGCACTGAAAGGTTGCGGTTTGGCCACAGTGGCCCAGGTGGCAACTAGGGTTACCCTCTCAAATGCAATCGTGCCCGACCTTCTGGACACACATGGCTAGCCTGAGCCACCACCCATGCCGCTGTAAACACACTGCTATTATTTCTTGCATATTCTACATTGTGCCACGTCCTGGTGGTTATTTCATTATTCTGAATCATTATAATATATCCATGTTTGATTCAAATGCAGCAACGGCCGACAAGAAGCCCCTGTGAAAAGCATCTGTCACCACAGCACTTCCCCCGGGAGGCGTTCCTCAGCAGAACCGACCAGGATGTTGGAGCCTTTGCACTTGAGCAGCGTACCAGACGGGTGCTTTGAAATTTCATCTTTCAGAATATTGTTTGTAACAATCATGCTGTTCTCCAAATATCTGCTTTTGTCTTTCCTGGGTAAAGCTATTGCATTAGTCATACCGTTAAGCTTGAAATTGAGAAAGGAGTCTTTTCAATTGGACATTGGCTTTCATGATATCTGGTAGCTTAGGACAGTTCTGCTGCAGTTTAGATGCTCTTCCATTTACTTTTGCACAATGTAATCTCATTGCATTTGGTTTAATTCTGAATTATCCTGATTATTTAAGGCAGACCGTGACCTGCTGAAAATTGACTCTAATAACACATCCTCTTTTATTCCTACAGTGATACGAGTGCAGTTATTTTTGCACCAACTTCAGCAGTTCCTGTTTGTGAACATTAATGATACAGCGAAGATCCAGTGCTCTTCCAAAGAAAAATTTGTAGCAGGAGGTATAACAGCTGAGTGGTACAGGAGACGGGAAGGTGAGGCCCCCATGTTAATTAAGAGATGCTCAGATATTAAAAATGCAAGTAAAGTTGCTTGCATATCGGAAGGACACAACTTGACCCTGGTAATCTACAATGCCCAAAGGAATGACTCTGGGGTTTATTACTGTACCGATTCATACATGAGCTTCTTGACATTCAGCAACGGATCCACACTGATTGTAGGAGGTAAGGAAACAATTGGATGATTAGGAAAGAAATGGAATGACAATGCTGACATATTTCATGTGCATGTTAAAATATAAAAAGATGGTTTGACTGCTTATCAAAGATTCCATTGTTAAAAGACAGACTGTTTGGAACCAAGAAAGAGCAAGTAAAAGTAATTGCTGAAAGAAGAGAAAAAAAATATATTTTGCGCAATTAAAACTAGAAAAATAGTGAAAATGATCTCTTGAAAATGTTCTGACTTATTCCTGGTCAGGGCACACGCTAGGAATATTTGTAATCTAAGAGTCATGTTTAAATGAAAGAACGTCTTGAAATTAGGAAATGTTCTTAGACTGCATCAGTTTTTAGATAGCACAGAATTTCTAAGTGCAAATATCTGTTTAGTTTGGGCGCGATTTGATTTTTCAGATTCTTCGTATTTTCTTATTTATACAACGTATTTTTCCTTTGAGCTACTTTCATCTTGTACGTTTAACCCCCTGAATCAAACGGCAGCTCAGCTGAACCTCACACTGAACTCTGTGCTTTCTCCTGCTCAGACAGTTACACCAGCAGCAGTTGGGTGCTGACTCTGGCTCCATCTCCCCATGGCCTCCTCTCCCCCGGGATGGCTGATCTGGCTTGCGTGGTCCGTGGAGTTTCCAACCCAGTCCAAATTTCCTGGAGTTTTTCTGGGGATCTGCAGGAACATGGGCTGATGCATTCACTGAAAGCAAAGGATGGCTCCTTCGTGTTCATAAATCACATTAGCGTCCCGGTGGACACCTGGACCAGTGGGAAGATTTTCACCTGTGATGTTAAATTCAACTCTTCTGGAAAGAGTGTTAAGAAAATTGCCAGATATATTGAAGGTGAGTCATTTTATATTCGCTTCTGGGGTAGAGGGGAGTCAGATCAATAGCTCAGTGAGGGCCTGGTCCATGACTGGGACTCCAAGGCGCTATGATGATTAGGATGGTAATTAGACATGCAAAGTGTCCATGGTCAGAGCTACTTTAATGCAATTTGCAATTAGAGAAAGTTGTGAAATGCTGGATAATGTGTAGGAGCAGGGAGATCTGCAGAGAACTTTGGGAAAGGAGGAAAGGGGAATTGCACTGCTTGCAGACAGTGATTTTCAATAGAAACTGTCATGCCAACTGTACCTGCAAAGCACCCTAAATGAGGACCAGTGTCAGAGGGAGAAGGGAACAGAGGCACTTGAGGTTGGAGAGAGCTGTTTCCTGATGAGATGTGGAGAGGTGATGAGGTGAGGAGAGACCTACAGGGAGGATTTTGTAGATGGCAGAAGGTGCAGAGAAGATTCTGATTCCTGGAGAAATCATCAGCCTAATGAAATGGGCACAACAGAGGGTGAAAGGTGCTGAAGGCTCCTGTATCCTCACTTCTCAGGGGTTAAGGCCCGTGGTGAAATGGGGATCAGGAGAGAAGAGCTGGATGTGGTGGCATCAGAACCAGAGGCGGATTAAGATTTCATGGGGCCCTGGACCAGAGCAAGTGGGGGGGCCCCTCCCCATCTCTTCTGCCTGCAGTCCTGCCCCATCTGCCTATGACCCCGGCCACAGCCCCACCCCCCATTCTTCCTCTTCCACTGCAGCCCACCCAATTCCACCCACAGTCTGTCCCACCCAGCCTGGTGCTACTGATTGGGAGGAGGGTTGGGGCATGGGGACTTGCCCCACCCCACCCACCTGCCCAGCGCTCCCACCAGGGCATGGGGAGCCCATTTTTCTGGGAGCCCCCAATTGGCCCCCACTGGGCAACTTGACCCTTTTTACATGAGTCAGCTACTTATGTCTGGTTTTTTTTGCTTCCTCCACAGCCCCTGCCAGCAAGTGCTCACATTACATTGTGCCCCTTGCGGCTGGAGCTGGTCTGCTGCTGCTGGTGGTGTCTCTGAGCCTTGTCCGGACCCTCTGCCCTTCCACACTAGGTAATAAACACAGCCCAGCCCAGACGCTCTCCCACGGAGAGAAATCCTGCTCCCCTGCTTGCTACTGGGGACTGCAACTGTCCCGTCCAACACACGAACACGCTGCAAATGTCACAACTGCCGGCACTGATCTCCGAAAGTTTGTTTTCCGAAACTTGAATGTCCTGTGTTGGGAGAACGGCTTTGTTCTCCATGACAAAGGGAGCGATGTAGAAAGGCTTCTACTGCCCCTGGCCCAGGCACCTTGTCTATAGTTCACAAAGAGCACTAGCCTTTCTGTTGAGCCTCTATCCATGTGCCATCATGGAGGTGCCCTGCGCACCCACAGCTCAGATGCACCATTAGTCAATGAACTGCAGCTGGGGGGTGACCGTGGAAGAGGAACTTTGACTGTTGTTTTTGTTTGTTCCAGGACTCAAGCCCAGGGTCTCAGCACCCCCAGCTTCCGTGGAGCCCCAGGTACGGCTCTTTGCAAACTGTCTCTGTGTAAATCAATGTGTCTGCCTTCAACTTCATGTATTCATATATTTGGCACTTAAACTGATCATTCTGGAAGGAGAAGGTGAAAGTGAGGTTTAGCTCTTGGAGTAGCAGAAGAGGACCAAAGAGTCTTATTGTTAGCTTTGCTGCTAATTAACTATGGGATAGTAGGTAAAGCACTTACTGCTCTGTGACTGTTTCCCCGTATGTAAAAAGTGGATAACAAAACTTACTGTACAAGGATGATGGGAAGTTTGATGTTTCATTGGTTCTGACCTTGCCTGTTACAGGGTTTCTGTGTAGCTGGGAACATTTTTGCCACTTAAAAGATAAAGAGCTATGAAAAATTATATTTGTAAAGCACATGAAGATTTTCCTGTGAAAGGTGTTAGGGACCTGATCCAAAGCTCACTGATTGTCCGTTTATATGGGGTTTGGATCTGACAAAATATTGTCAGTAGCTGAGTTCTTAAATTCAAAATCCAGCGCGGGTTTCCATTCTGATAACACGCACAGTTAATAGGACAAGCAGGAGAATAAGAGATGAGAGGGAATATTTCATCAGGCTAAACTCACTTGGATGTTCAGTGCTGTCTCAGCTTGTATCTCTTCATTTCAAAAGGAGGGGGCTAATTTTACTAATTGTCACCAAACAGGGTGGAATCTTATACACTCATCTGGATTTTGATTTGCGGAGTCGTGACAGGAGCACGATGCAGTGATCGGCCAGAGGGAAAAGCATAAAACCCTGAATTGTCTAGTCCAGGGGAATCTGCAAGCGGTAACTGATGTCTGCTTCTCTGCTGATCTGACGTAGCAGCTGGAAGAAGGCTCTGTCTGTCTCAGTCACCTTTTTTACTTATTTTCTCTCCTTCTCTGTTTAGAAATAAAAAGTCAGAAGACCCCCACAGAGTCCAGCCTCATCAGGTGGGAAATCTCCTTTTGGGATATAAAGACATCGTGGTGTAGATGACTTTACACGTCACTTGTGTATTAGATTGGAAGCTCTTTGGGGCAGGGACTGTCTCTTTGTTCTGAGTTTGTGCAGCGCCTAGCACAACGAGGCCTGGTCCATAACTGGGGCTCCTGCGTGTTATGGTAACACAATAATTGTCATCATCATCCTCCCCCATGTGCAGAGGGACCCGGACACAGCTGAACGGCTCCAGCTTACCTGCATAGAGTGAGACCGGAGGGCAGGAGCCTGCAGAGGGGATGTGCAGTCCCAGCATACATCAGAGCTCCCAGCTTCCCTAATCTCCTTCCCCAGCGGGCACATGGTCCCTTTGCAGTAACACTACATGGACGTGCCGTGGGATTGGGAAGGGGAAGGATGGATGCGGGAGGAGCTGGGATGGAAGAGAATCTCTCCCCAGGCCAGGGCTGGAGCTGCTACCCCAGTGCTGCCTTTGCAGGCTGCTGCTTCCCCCTGGGAGCAAGTTCCACAGCCCCTCTGCGCCACCTAACAATAACAACACGTTATCGGAGACTGGAGCTCTCCTGGTGCCTGAACCTGCACGCGCTGCCTGTTTGCATCACAAGATGCTGTTCAAGCTGTCGTTCGAACTGTCTCTCATTAAAAAGAGACGGCAACCCCATTGGTGATGTTTACGTTGCCTTTTTTACCTGTTCAATGCATCAAGTTCAGCTCATTGTGTAATAAGAAAAGGTGACCTCTTAAATCTTTTGGGCCAGATTCTGCTCTGTTTTCCAGTAGTGTAAATCTGGAGGAACTCTGTTGCAGTCAGTGGAGTTACTCCAGTTTTACACCAGTATCTCTGAGAGCAGAATCTGGCCCTTTCTAGCCCATTTCGTATCTGTTTCTTTTGAAGGATGATACAACCAATGTGTTACACACCCCTTGTTACACACAAAGCCCTTCACATATGGTAAGGGCTGTTTCAAAGAGGATGGTGATCAATTGTTCTCCATGTCTGCTAAAGGCAGGTCAAGAAGTTATGGGCTTAATCTGTAGCAAGGGAGATTTAGGTTAAATGTTAGGAAAATCTTTCCAACTCTCAGGGGAGTTCAGCTCTGGAACAGGCTTCCAAGGGAGGCTGTGAAATCCCCGTCACTGGAGGTTTTTAAGAACAGGCTGGATAAACACCTGTTGGGGATGATCTAGGTTTACTTAGTCCCGCCTCAGCACTGGGGGCTGGACTTGATGACTTTTCGAGGTCCCTTCTAGCCTGACGTTTCTGTGAATGCAAATAAAAATGAATGAATAAGGGCCTGAATCTGGTCCCATGCATACCCGGAGTAACCTGACCTCTCTGAAGTCAATGGGGCTGCAAAGGGGTCCGTATTTCAGTTGAAACTTAAACCTGAGGGCTGGACTGAATGGTGACTTGAACTCCCTGGCAATCCCATGAATCTTTCTGAAAGATGAGAGCAGCTGGCTCTAGTGACCTGGCCACCTTCCCATTTGGGTAATTTCAAGGGTTGGTTGGCTAGAAAATGATTTTTGGTTCAATAAAATGTTTGAGATTTTGACTTTTCGTCCCAGTTTGACACAGGAAAATTTTTCAATATCTTGAAAATTTGTGTGGAAAATCCATTTTCTGCCCCAGCCCTGGTAATTACAAGAGTGTAAAATTGCATCTGTAGCTGCAGTTGGCTACATGGCTCCTTTTCACTTCCTGCCCCAAGCCACTGCGCAGGGCTGTGGGGCTGTCAAAACACCACAGTGGATGAAGAGATTTCCATACACAGCATAAGGGCCCAATCCTGCATGGTGCTGACTCTGCTGAGGCACTTCCTGTGACATGCCGGGCACCCGCAACACTGAGCAAAGTCCAGAGGAGTGGTGGGTGCTCAGCTGCTTTTAGGATCAGCTCCTGCCTTCAGTTCCTTAAAGCACTGCACATTATGAAGGTCGCTATCTTAAAACAAAAAAACTTCAAATCCAGACTCCAGCGAGAAACTGCTGAATTGGAATTCATTTGCAAATTGGATACTATTAATTTAGGCTTAAATAGAGACTGGGAGTGGCTAAGTCATTATGCAAGGTAGCCTATTTCCCCTTGTTTTTTCCTAACCTCCCCCCCCCCCCCGGACGTTCTGGTTAAACTTGGATTTAAACTTGGAGAGTGGTCAGTTTGGATGAGCTATTGCCAGCGGGAGAGTGAGTTTGTGTGTGTATGGGGGTGGGGGGGTGAGAAAACCTGGATTTGTGCTGGAAATGGCCCACCTTGATTATCATGCACATTGTAGGGAGAGTGGTCACTTTGGATGAGCTATTACCAGCAGGATAGTGAGTTTGTGTGTGTGTTTTTTGGAGGGGGGTGAGGGGGTGAGAGAACCTGGATTTGTGCAGGAAATGGCCCACCTTGATTATCATGCACATTGTGTAGAGAGTTGTCACTTTGGATGGGCTATTACCAGCAGGAGAGTGAGTTTGTGTGTGGGGGGGTGGAGGGTGAGAAAACCTGGATTTGTGCTGGAAATGGCCCAACTTGATGATCACTTTAGATAAGCTATTACCAGCAGGACAGTGGGGTGGGAGGAGGTATTGTTTCATGATCTCTGTGTGTATATAAAGTCTGCTGCAGTTTCCACGGTATGCATCCGATGAAGTGAGCTGAAGCTCACGAAAGCTCATGCTCAAATAAATTGGTTAGTCTCTAAGGTGCCACAAGTACTCCTTTTCTTATTATGACACATTGTCACTGGGATCCTTATGGCAGTAAATAGGGCTTTGTGCCATTGTCAATCAGTGTTATTTGGAGGGTTGTACTTACAAGAACCGGGCTGGGGAGACATTGTGCTTGAATAGCGTTATGGTTTCTATTGGTCTTATCTGTACTACCTCTGACAACATTCAGCACCTTAACAGCGAGCCTGGGGACCTGATTCTCATAGGCACTAAGCCCCTTTCCACCATGGTAACACACAGGGGCCTGGAAGTGGGTGTCAGTGTAATTTATGCTCCTCTAAACTCCTCCTTACATTGGTGCAAAGGGGAAGCTGTGTAACTGTGAGTAATGCCCTTTGGCTAGAAATCAGGCAGAATTTTGGCCAGTCCAGTCATCCTTCGTCAAGCCAAATTCCTGCTTCCACTTAACATTGCCTCAGACAGGGACTGCAGGATTTAGCCCAGGTCACTCCCCAACCATGTGGGGGAGGAAGGCAGGGAAGGGTAGAAGGGAAGGAAAGAAGGACGATGGTCCCCAGCTTTAGAGAGCTGCCTGGAAGGAGTTTGTGACAGATGGATCCAGGGGAGCTGCAGCCATTCAGTACAGCCTCAGAAGTGGGGTGTGGTCTAAGGAGATGTGGCCAAGTCACCTAGAGAATCTGTTCTTTTTTGAGCCAGTCGCTCTGATCACTACCCCAGATTGCCCTCTATTATCACCTGTTTCACAAGGGACACTGACAGATGCACTTTACTTCTTTCTCCCCTCTTTGTGCAGCCAGATGCAGCTTTCTAACCAGCCCCATTCAGTTCATTTTTAGCCAGTTCATTGCTAGCTCCAAGATGAGGCCCTTCACTTCAGGAGGATTGAGGCTCCTAACCCTGTTAGCCGTGTTTGAAAATCCCAGTAGGTGCCTCTCTGCATCTATAAGCACCCAAATACTTCTGAAAATCTGGCCCTAAGTCTCTTGAAAAAGGGACTTGGGCACTTTTGAAAATTGTATCCTTCATTGTCTCATTTCTCACACATGCCAGAGCTTCAGTTTGATGATTTAAAATGCAATTAAAGTCTTCCAAGACAAGACTCCAAATGATTGTTTCAGGCCAGCATTGTACCACCAAGAAATATGGGATAATTATGGACTAATCTTGAATGCAGAGAAATTCTGTACCTTCTGTAGATTCTTTAACCCACCCCTCTAGTATCTATCACCACAGCACATCTCCTCAGAGGCATTCCTCACCGGAAATGACCAAGACACTGTACCCAGTCACTGCAGCAGTGCACTAGAGATCAGCCTTTGGGCTAGCGAGTCGGGATTTTCTTTTCCTTTTTTTTTTTTACAAAAATGATCTTTGCCAAGTACCTGGTTTTATCTTCTTTAGGTAAAACATCCGCATTAAGCTTTGGAATTGGGAAAACAGCCTCTTCAGTGGGACATCAGTGTTGAATATCTGATATGTTTGGAAACTTCTGCAGGATATAAATTGCATTTCCATTTAGTTGTACATAGTTATAGCAAGTTTATTTAGCAGAGCATAAATATTATCAGACTAAGTATATGCTGTTCCTGAACTAGCCAGTTTATCTAAGGCAGTTGGAGACTTGATGGAAACTGACTAAAAATATTTTATTTCTCCAGTGCTAGGAGTGCAGTTATTTCTGTACCAGACTCAGCAGATCCAGTTTGTTGAAGTTAATGGCAGTGCAGAGATCCACTGTTCTTCCAAAGAAAAAATGGAAGGAGACCACATGTTTTGGTATTTGAGAAGAGAAGGAGAGAAACCCATATGCATTAAGTACTGTTTGGATAATCTAAATGTAAGTAAATTTGCTTGCAAACATGAGAGACACAGCTCGACACTGGAAATCAACAACATCCAAAAGAATGAGACTGGCGTTTACTACTGTGCATTTATATACACTAGCTACCTGATTTTTGGAAATGGATCCACACTGATTGTTGGAGGTAAGATACCATAGCTTGTTTAAGGAGACTAATGATTGCTTGACAAAACATATTTCATGTTCCTATTAAAATGTAACAAGATACCATAGCTACTGAGGAACAGTTAAAAGAAAAGCTTACTTTAGACCATAAAGATCAGCTGAACATTAAATGCTATGGACAGAGAAGGAGCATATTAGGCGTATATTTCATAACTAGAAAACTTCACATTTGAAAAAGTTGAAAATAAACCTTCGCAGTTTCTCTGTGACTATTCAAGGCACTTAGGTTTGCAATATTTCTAGCCTAAGAGCCATGACTGCATGAAACAATATTTGGAGTTAATGAAATGGTCTTAAGAGTGCATCTCTTTATAAAATTGCACATAATTTTCTTTTAGCAGGTGTGGATATTTATTGCGCTATTTCCTAGTTGGTGTTGGCATGGTGATTTAATACTTCCTTCTTCAACAGATTTTTTTAAAATTAATGTCTTAGTGAAAGATTTATCCACTCATCTTGTAGCTGTGTTGGTCCTAAGATATATAATAGAGACAAGGTGGGTGAGATAAAATATTTTATTGGACAAGCTTTTGAACTTACACAGAGCTCTCCTGTAGATCTGGGAAATTACACTGTGAATGTATTTCCCAGACCTGAAGAAGAGCTCTGTGGAAGCTTGAAAGCTTGTCTCTCTCACCAACAGAAGTTGGTCCCATGAAAGATTTTACATCACGCACCTTGTGTCTGAGTGAAAGGTTAACATCTTTAATCAGACTGCAGTTCATCTGACTATCACACTGAATTCGCCACCTTCTTTTGCTCAGACAGTTATACAAACAGCAGCTGGGTGATGCTTCTGGTCCCATTTCCACATGGCAGTCAAGTCACTGGGACAGCAAATCTGGCCTGTGTGATCCATGGAGTGTCCAACCCAGTCCATGTTTCCTGGAGCGTTTCTGGGGAGCTGCAGGAACAGGGGCTGATGCGCTCATTGAAAGCAAAGGATGGATTGTTAACACTCATAAATCACATCAGTGTCCCCATGGACACCTGGACCAGTGGGAAGATTTTCATGTGTGAAGTCAAATTCAACTCTTCTGGCAAGAGTGTGAAGAAAAGCACCAGGTATCCTGCAGGTGAGTGATATTATATTTGAGGCAAAGGGAGACTCAGATTTGAAATAGGTGTCAAGTGGCCATACTCAGAGCAACTTCTACATGACTTTCCATTACAGAAAGCTGGAATAGTCTATGTCCTATTAGTTAGAATTTCTCTAGAGAATTTGGGGAAAGGAAACGAGACATTACAGGGATCACAAGACAATTTAGTTGTGACCTTTAGGGCAGCTTTCACCCAGATTGTAGTTATGAATCCCTGTAAAGAGTTAAATAATAAATGAAGGGGAATTAAGAGACATTTGAGAAGACATGCTCTCCAATGAGATATGCAAAGTGATGGAGAGGCAATGAGATGAGGAGAGACCTATAGAGAGGATTTTGTAGACATGCAGAGAATTTTGGGAAAGGAGATGAGGAATTGCATTGTTCAGAAGACAGTAACTTCCTATGGAAACTTTCACACCAACAGTACCTGTAAAGCACCCTACCGAGTTAAACAATGACCAATATCAGAGGGAGAAGGGTACAGAGGTACTTGAGGGTGCAGAGAGCTGTTTTCTGGTGGGATGTGGAGAGGCGATGAGGTGAGGCGAGATCTACAGGGAGGATTTTGTAGATGGCAGAAGGTGCAGAGAAGATTCTGATTACAGGAGAAATCATCGGCCTAATGAAAAGGGCACAACAGACAGAGGCTGAAAGGTGCTGAAGGCTCCTGTATCCTCACTCCTTGGGGGTTAAGGTCTATGGTGAAATGGGGATCAGGAGAGAAGAGCTGGATGTGGGGGCATCACGGACCCTCTTTGCTGAAGTCATACACGTGTGTCTCTTTTTTAGCTTCCTCCACAGCCCCTGCCAGCAAGTGCTCACATTACATTGCGCCCCTTGCGGCTGGAGCTGGTCTGCTGCTGCTGGTGGTGTCTCTGAGCCTCATCTGGACCCTCTGCCCTTCCACGCTAGGTAATAAACACAGCCCAGCCCAGACACTCTCCCACGGAGAGAAATCCTGCTCCCCTGCTTGCTACTGGGGACTGCAACTGTCCTGTCCAACACACGAACACGCTGCAAATGTCACAACTGCCAGCACTGATCTCCGAATGTTTGTTTTCTGCATCTTGAATGTCCTGTGTCGGGAGAACGGCTTTGTTCTCCGTGACAAAGGGAGCGATGTGGAAAGGCTTCTACTGCCCCTGGCCCTGGCAGCTTGTTTATAGCTCACAAAGAGCACTAGCCTGTCTGACGAGCCTCGCTCCATTTGCCATGCATGGAGGTGCCCTGCGCACCCACAGCTCGGACGCACCATTAGTCAGTGAACTGCAGCTGGGGGGTGACCGTGGAAGAGGAACTTTGACTGTTGTCTTTGTTTGTTCCAGGATTCCAGCCCAGGGTCTCAGCACCCCCAGCTTCCGAGGAGCCCCAGGTACGGCTCTTTACAGACTGTCTCTGTCTAAATCAACGTGTCTGTCTCAGGCATTTCTAGTGCATATATTTGGCACTTAAATTGATTGTTCTGGAAGGAGAAGATGAAAGTGAGATCTAGCTATCGAAAAAAGAACAGGAGTACTTGTGGCACCTTAGAGACTAACCAATTTATTTGAGCATAAGCTTTTGTGAGCTACAGCTCACTTCATTGGATGCATACTGTGGAAAGTGTAGAAGATCTTTTTATATACACACAAAGCATGAAAAAATACCTCCTCCCACCCCACTCTCCTGCTGGTAATAGCTTATCTAAAGTGATCACTCTCCTCACAATGTGTATGATAATCAAGATGGGCCATTTCCAGCACAAATCCAGGTTTTCTTATCCCCCCCCGCCCACACACACACAAACCCACTCTCCTGCTGGTAATAGCTTATCTAAAGTGACCACTCTTCTTACAATGTGTATGATAATCAAGGTGGGCCATTTCCAGCACAAATCCAGGGTTTAACAAGAACGTTTGAGGACGGTGGTGGTGGGGAGGTAGGCAAAAACAAGGGGAAATAGGTTACCTTGCTTAATGACTTAGCCACTCCCAGTCTCTATTCAAGCCTAAGTTAATTGTATCCAATTTGCAAATGAATTCCAATTCAACAGTTTCTCGCTGGAGTCTGGATTTGAAGTTTTTTTGTTGTAATATAGCAACTTTCATGTCTGTAATCGCGTGACCAGAGAGATTGAAGTGTTCTCCAACTGGTTTATGAATGTTATAATTCTTGACATCTGATTTGTGTCCATTTATTCTTTTACGTAGAGACTGTCCACTTTGACCAATGTACATGGCAGAGGGGCATTGCTGGCACATGATGGCATGTATCACATTGGTGGATGTGCAGGTGAACGAGCCTCTGGTAGTGTGGCTGATGTGATTAGGCCCTGTGATGGTGTCCCCTGAACAGATATGTGGGCACAGTTGGCAACGGGCTTTGTTGCAAGGATAGGTTCCTGGGTAAGTGGTTCTGTTGTGTGAGAAACTGTCGAATTGGAATTCATTTGCAAATTGGATACAATTAACTTAGGCTTGAATAGAGACTGGGAGTGGCTAAGTCATTAAGCAAGGTAACCTATTTCCCCTTGTTTTTTCCTCCCCCCCCCCCCCGATGTTCTTGTTAAACCCTGGATTTGTGCTGGAAATGGCCCAACTTGATTATCATGCACATTGTGAGGAGAAAGAAAAGGAGGACTTGTGGCACCTTAGAGACTAACCAATTTATTAGAGCATAAGCTTTCTGAGGAAAGTGAGCTGTAGCTCACGAAAGCTTATGCTCTAATAAATTGGTTAGTCTCTAAGGTGCCACAAGTCCTCCTTTTCTTTTTGCGAATACAGACTAACACGGCTGCTACTCTGAAACCTGTCATTGTGAGGAGAGTGATCACTTTAGATAAGCTATTACCAGCAGGAAAGTGGGGTAGGGGGAGGTATTTTTTCATGCTTTGTGTGTATAAAAAGATCTTCTACACTTTCCACAGTATGCATCCGATGAAGTGAGCTGTAGCTCACGAAAGCTTATGCTCAAATAAATTGGTTAGTTTCTAAGGTGCCACAAGTACTCCTCTTCTTTTTGCGAATACAGACTAACATGGCTGTTACTCTGAAACCTAGCTATTGAAGTAGCTGAAGGAGAGCACGGAGTCTTACAGTATGTTAGTAGCAAAGTTATCTGTGGGATAGTGGGCAAGTCACTTAGTGCTCTGTGACTCAGTTTCCCCCTACATAAATAGTGGATAACAAGACTTATGATATCAGAGTGGTAGCCATGTTAGTCTGAATCTGTAAAGGCAGCAGAGTCCTGTGGCACCTAAAAGACTAACAGATGTATTGGAGGGTTTTTGTGTGTAGCTGGGAACATTTTTGGCACTTAGAATTTCTTACATCACTTTATCTTATATTTGTAAGGCACATGAAGATTTTCCAGTGACAGGTGCTGTGGGCCTGATCCAAAGCTCAGTGACCTCAATAGGACACTGTCCATTGACATGGGGTTTGGATCTGGCAGAATGTTGTCAGTAGCTCAGTTCTTAAAGTCAGAATCCAACGCTGGTTTCCATTCTGATAACATGCACCATTTACAGGACAAGCAGGAGAATCAGAGATGAGAGGGAATTTTTCATCAGGCTAAACTCACATGGATGTCTGGTTCTGTCTCAGCTTGTGTCCCTTCATTTTACAAGGTGGGGGCTAATTTTACTAACTGTCACCAAACAGGGTGGAATCTTATACGCTCATCTGGATTTCGATTCACGGAATCGTGACGGGCGCAGGATGCAGCCATCAGCCAGAGGAAAAGGTGTAAAACCCTGAACTGTCTCGTGCAGGGGAATCTGCACGTGGGAACTGATGGCTGGTTCTCTGCTGATTGGACGTAGACAGAGCCTTCTTCCAGCTGGCTATCTCAGTCTATTTTCTTTTTTATTTTCTCCACTTATGTTTCAAATATAAAGGTCAGAAGATCCCCAAAGAGAATCTCCTTTTGGGATATAAAGGCACATGGTGTAGATGATTTTACACGTCACTTATGTATTAGATTGGAAGCTCTTTGGGGCAAGGACTGTCTTTTTGTTCTGTGTTTGTGCAGCGCCGAGCACCAGGGGGCCTGATCCATAACTGGGGCTCCTGGGTGGTATGATAATACAATCATTATCATCCTCCTCCTCCTCCTCCCCCCCTCATCTGCACAGAGACCCGGACACAGCTGAACGGCTGCAGTTTCCCGGCACAAAGAGTGAGGCTGGACGGCAGGAGGCTGCAGAGGGGACATGCAGCCCCTGTATACGCCGCAGCTCCCAGCTGATCCTCAGCAGGCTCGTGCTCACGTTACCTGGACATGCAATGGGATTCTGAAGGGGAATGATGGATGCGGGAGAAGCTCTGAGTGATGGGAATCTCTCCCCAGGCCAGTGCTGGAGCTGCTAACACAGTGTCCCTTCTAGAGACTGCTGCTTTTCCCCATGGGCGAGATCCACAGGCCCCCATGTGCCAGCCCTTCTGCACCATCTAACAAAGACAACACCTTTGCAATGACTAGAGCTCTCCTGGTGCCTGAACCTGCACATCACAGCTTCTTGTTCTTCAAGCTGTCGTTCTGTCACTCATTGAAAAGGGCCGGCAACCCCACTTGTGATGTTTGTGTTGCCTCTTTTACCTGTTCAATGCATCAATCTCAGCATATTGTGTAATAAGGAAGGTGATCTCTTAAATCCTTTGGGCCCAATTCTGCTCTGGTTTGCAGCAGTGTAAATCTGGAGGAGACCCGTTGCAGTCAGTGAGTTACTCTGGATTTACACCTGTACCTTTGAGAGCAGAATCCAGCACTTTCTATCCCACTTAGCATCTGTGTTTCTTTTAAAGGATGATACAACCAATGTGCTACACACCACTTGTTACACACACTTCACATATGCTAAGGGCTGTTTCAAAGAGGACGGTGATCAATAGTTCTCCATGCCCATCAGAGGAAGGACAAAAAGCAATGGGCTTAATCTGCAGCAAGGGAAATTTAGGTGAGATACTAGGAAAATCTTTCTAACTCCAAGGTTAGTTCAGCTAGGGATCAGGTGTCCAAGGGAGGTCGTGGAATCCCTGTCATTGGAGGTTTTTAAGAACAGGTTTGACAAACACCTGTCAAGGGTGGTCCAGGTTTACTTGGCCCTGCCTTAGCATAGGGGGCTGGACTTGAAGGTTTTTTGAGGTCCCTTCCAACCTGACATTTCTATGATTCTATGAGTGCCAATAAAAAATGAATGACTCACGGTCTGAATCTGGTCCTATATTACCCTGAGTACTGAACCCACCGGGGCTGCAGGAGGGCCCAGATTTCCATTGAAACTTAAACCTGAGGGCTGGACTGAATGGTGACTTGAACTCCCTGGCAATCCCATAATGCTTTCTGCAAGACGAGAGCAACTGGCTCTGGTGCCTTGGTTCCCTTCCCAGGTAGGTAATTACTAGGCCTGCTTGGCAGTTTTTAGAAGAAACATTTCTATAGCAGAAAATTCTAATTCAATGAAATGGGAAATTTTTGTGGGAAAAGGGTTGGTTTTGATAAAGATATTTTACTTGGAAAAAAGGTTTTTCAAAATTGTTGAAATGTTTCATTTTGATATTTTACAGAATGAAAAATTCCAGTTTTCCCAGTTCCCAATGACTTCTTGCTTCGAAATTTAAGCTAATTATAGTTGAAATTTTATAAATCATTTCATATACTCAAATATGAAAGGATTCATTTCATAACTGTGAAAAGAAAATGCCCCCATTCATCCAAACCAAAAATTATTTTTGGATATTTGGTTCAAGAAAATTGAGATTTTGACTTTTCATCCCAATTTGAGATGGGAACATTTTTCGGTATCTTAAAATTTGTGTGGGGTGGGAAATCCATTTTCTGCCCAGCCCTGGTAATTACAAGAGTGTAAAATTGCTCCTGTCGCTGCAGTTGGCTACATTGCGCCTTTCCACTTCCTGCCCTAAGCCACTGCGCAGGGCTGCTGTGGGGCTGTCAAACAGCTGCCCCGCTTCACCCCCACCGTGCATGAAGAGATTTCTATACACAGCATAAGGGCCCAATCCTGCTGAGGCACCTACTGTGACGTGCTGGGCACCTGCCACACTCTGCAGAGTCAAGGGGAGAGGTGGGTGCTCAGCTGCTTTTATGCTCAGCACCTACGTTCAGCTCCTTAAAGCACTGTACGTTGTAAAGCATTGCACTGGGATCCCTAGAGCAGTAAATAGGGCTTTGTACCGTTGTCAGTCAGTGTTACTGGGAGGGTGATAACAGGCCCTTACAGGACCTGGGCTGGGCAGACATTGTGCTCGAATAGCGTTATGATTTCCATGGTCTTATCTGTATGACCACTGACAACATGCAGACTATTAACAGCGACCCTGGGGACCGGATTCTCATTTGCACTAAGCCCCTTTCCACCATGATAACGCACAGGGGCCTGGAAGTGGGTGTGAGTGTAATTTCTGCTCCCCTAAACTCTTCCTTACGTTGGTGCAAAGGGGAACCTGTGTAATTGTGAATAATGCCCTTGGGCTAGAAATCAGGCAGAATCTTGGCCAGTCCAGCCATCCTTTGTCAGCCAAACTCCTGCTTCCACTTCACACTGCCTCAGTCAGGGACTGCAGGATTTAGCCCAGGTCGCTCCCCAGCCATGGGCGGGAGGAAGGCAGGGGAGGGTAGAAGGCAAGGAAGGAAGGACGATGGTCCCCAGCTTTAGAGAGCTGCCTGGAAGGAGTTTGTGACAGATGGATCCAGGGGAGCTGCAGCCATTCAGTGCAGCCTCAGAAGTGGGGTGTGGTCTAAGGAGATGCTATCAAAGCACCTAGGGAAATCTGGTCTTTTCTGAACAAATGGCTCTATTCGCTAGCCCATGTTGCCCTCTATTGCCCACTGTTTCAGAAGGGTCACTGACAGATACGCTTTAATTCTTTCTGCATACTCTGTAAAGCCAGATGCAGCTCTCTAACCAGCCTCGTTCTGTTCATTTTTAGCCAATCCATTGCTAGATCCAAAGGGAGGCATGTGAGGTGTTTAGCTTCCATTGACTTCTGAAGCAGTGAGGCCCCTGACCCGCTTAGCTATGTTTGTAAATCCCACTAGGTGCCTCTCTGTTTCTCAAACATGTCGGAGCGTTTAGTTTGATGATTAAAGGTGTAATTTAAGGCCTCAGTTTGATGATTAAAGGTGCAATTTAAGTCCGCCAAGATGAGACTCCAAAAGTTCATTACAGGTCAGTGTTGTAGCACCAAGAAATATGATACAATAATGGACCAAACGTGGAAGGCTGGGGAGAGACTTAGGTTGGGGCTGTCAAAAGAACTAAGTGATTGAGGAGCATTCTCCTTTGAAAGTCAATGGGACTTGTGCTCCAAAATCATGTGGGTTTGTTTACATAGATCATCCATGTTCTGGATGTTAAAATTATTCTAAATCATTATAGTACACCTCTGTGCCATTGGAATGCACAGAAATTCTACAAGAAATGTTGTACTCTCTATAGATTCTTTAACCCACCCCTCTAGTATCTATCAGCACAGCACATCCTCCTTGGAGGCGTTCCTCACTGGAAATGACCAAGACACTGTACCCAGTCACCGCAGCAGTGCACTAGGCATCAGCCTTTGGGCCTATGAGTCAGGATTTTATTTTAATTTTTTTATGAAAATGATCTTTGCCGAATATCTTGTTTTATCTTCCCTAGGTAAAATGTTTGTATTAAAATTTGGAATTGAGAAAACAGCCTTCTTTAATAGGACATCAGTGTTGAATATATATGATAGTTTGGAGACTTTTGCTGGATTTTAATTGTATTTCCATTCACTTGTACAAAGTTATACCTGGGTTTTTTAGCATTTAGGCTGCAGAGCATAGATATTATCAGATTTAGTAAATTCTATTGCTGAGCTATCCATTCCATCTGTGGCAGTTGGAGACCTGATGGAAACTGACTATGACGATATTTTATTTCTCCAGTGCTAGGAGTGCAGTTATTTCTGCACCAGACTCAGCGGATCCAGTTTGTTGAAGTTAGTGACACCGCAAAGATCCACTGTTCTTCCACAGAAAACTTGGAAGGAGGAAGTAGCATATTATGGTATTTGAGAAGAGAAGGCGAGACACCCACCTGCATTAAGAGCTGTTTGGATGATCAAAATGTAAGTAAATTTGCTTGCAAACATGAGACACACAGCTCGACACTGGAAATCAGCAATGTCCAAAAGACTGAGTCTGGCATTTACTACTGTGCATATAGATACAGCAGCTACCTGATTTTTGGGAATGGATCCACGCTGATTGTTGGAGGTAAGGAACCATAGCTTGTTTAAGGAAATTAATAACTGATTGACAAAGCATATTTCATGTTCCCAGAGCCGGATTTAGGGGGCAGGTGATCCAAGTGATCCCTTGAGATGCTGGGCTCGGAGGGCGTATGGCTCAGGGTGCTGTTTTTGCAGTTTGCGAGGGCAAAGGCGAGAAAAGTGACCTTTTGCACAGAAGGACGAGGGTTAACATTCTTAGGCTGTCACCTACTGTGACACTAATTAATAGTGGTCACCCAGTGTTGGTGCACAGTTCAATTTCTTGATGTAAGTACATTTGTTATTTTTAAAATTAAAAAGATTCTAGAAGCTCAGAGGAAACGTATTTTTTTATTTGCTTATATAGGGCATGAATCAATACAGATTTACGGATCCTAGCATGCAAATTTATCGGCTTATATGACAGGGATAAATCATGCATGCAAAGTTGTGAAATGGACTACAAATGCAATAAAAAAATAAGGTATTCAAAAGTTTAAAAAATGGAGAGGTGGGGCACTCCTCGCCTCGGGGGCCCTTTGGTCTAGGGCTAGCCTTGCATGTTTCCAGTAAAATGTAATTATATACCATAGCTATTGATGAAGGGCTAAAGGGAAAGCATACTTTAAAACAAAAAGATCAGCTAAACATTAAATGCTATGAGTACAGAAGGAATATCATACACATATATTTTATATCCAAAAGGTAAAAACTTGAAAGTGCCGGAAAAAAACTATTGAAGATACTCTGTGACTGTTCAGGGCACCTAGGAGGGGAATATTTCCAACCTAAGAGCCATGACTGCATGAAATTATATTTCAATTTAATGAAAAGTTCTCAAGAGTGCATTTCTTGATAAAAGAGCACACAATTTCCATTCTGGCTAATGTAAGTATATATTATGCTATATTCCAGTTTAATCTTGGCATGGTGATTTCATATTTCCTTCTTCAAGAGATTTTTTTCTTTGAATTAATGTCTTAGTGAAAGATTAACATCTTTAGTCAGACTGCAGCTTCTTTGATTATCATACTGAATTCTCCTGTTGGTGTGAGAGACAAGCTTTTGAACTTACACAGAGCTCTCCTGCAGATCTGGGAAATTACACTCTGAATTTATTTCCCAGACCTGAGAGAAGAGCTCTGTGGAAGCTTGAAAGCTTGTCTCTCTCACCAACAGAAGTTGGTCCAATAAAAGATTTTACCTCACGCACCTTGTGTCTGAGTGAAAGGTTAACATTTTTAATCAGACTGCAGCTCATCTGACTATCACACTGAATTTGCCACACCTCCTTTTGCTCAGACAGTTATACAAACAGCAACTGGGTGATGCTTCTGGTCCCATTTCCACATGGTAGTCAAGTCACTGGGACAGCAAATCTGGCCTGTGTGATCCATGGAGTGTCCAACCCAGTCCATGTTTCCTGGAGTGTTTCTGGGGAGCTGCGGGAACAGGGGCTGACACGCTCATTGAGAGCAAAGGATGGATCTTTAACCCTCATAAATCACATCAGCGTCCCCATGGACACCTGGACCAGTGGGAAGAATTTCACCTGTGAAGTCAAATTCAACTCTTCCGGCAGTAGTGTGAAGAAAAGTACCAAATATCCTGCAGCTGAGTGATATGATATTTGAGGCAAAGGGAGACTCTGATGTTAAATCGGTGTCAAGTGGGCACAATCCGAGTTGCTTCTACGTAACTTTCCATCCCAGAAAGCTGGAATATTTTATGTCATAATTAAAAGTAAGCAGATGTGCAGATTATTTGGGGAAAGCTAAACTGAGACATTAAAAAGACCCCAAGACATTATAGCTCAGATTTCTAGAGCAGCTTTCACACAGATTGTACCTATAGAGCACTGTAAAGAATTAAGTAACAACTACTGGGGAGAGGTGAATACAGAGCCGGGATTGGAAGTTAAAACCAGAGGGTTTAATGAAAAAGTTCAAAAAAGATTCTCACCTCCTGACCGTCCACTGGTGTCAGCTTCCTCCACAGCCCATCCCAGCGGGTGTGCGTCACAGACGGTGCGCTATGCCGTGGCCATGTTCCTGGGGGTGTTGCTGGTGTCCCTGAGCCTGGCCTGGAGTCACTGCTGTTCTAATCCAGGTAATCAGCACACTACAGTCTGTCCCAGGTGTGGAGACGTAGCAGCAGCCCTATTAATAGTGGGGCTAATTTCCCACAAAATAATTGAAAACAGTTCTCTCAGCTCCTTCTGTTTGTCCCCATTGAGCATTTATTCCTTCCTACATTAATGTAACGCAGCAACGCTTCTGTAGCGACGAGTGCTGTATTCAGCCAGGCGTGGTGCTTGGAACCGCCTGTGCATCTGATGCCTGAATATTCTATTTCTATCACTCATCATTTGCTTTATCACACAGGGCAAACTTCTGCCTGAAATAAGCAGGTTTAACTCCCATGGCTGGGCAAATTCTGTTTGGATGGAACCAGTGACGTAAATTACACAGCAGAGGCCTGGTTAGCCCATCAGTTATAAATGGACAACTCCCATTGAAGTGGCAGGATAATCTGGGCCTGGGTTTAAATTGATCAGAAAACAGCTGTAAGGGGTGAAGAAAAATTTTAATTTCCTGTAATGAGCCATTGACTGGGTCTTCAGAACGAATGAATTTAGGATGCAGATGGTTCCAATGCCCTAGTAATTCTGCTAAACCTGGATTTGGCCTTTTCTGACTCATATGGAAATTCAGCAAAAGAACGAAAGCCACAGACTCAGAGGATGAATTGGGTACATGAAAAACCGTCTCAATCCTAAACTCCTTTTTCAACCAACTGCTGGACTTTTAAAGGAAGATTCCCACGATCGTTTCAGTGCTAATGATGTGCACTGTTTGAAAAGTGGAATTTTAAATAAAGCTTAACAATCTGTTTTTAAATGTAACTGATTGTTATGTCCAACTGCATCAAAGTTTGGCTAATTAACCTTGCGTGGAGGTGTCTAATGTTGCTAAATGTTGTCAAACCAGGGTCAACCGCTTATGCCCAACTGGAGTTTGATTCAAGGAATCACAACCAGAGCATGGAGCAGTGACCAGTGAAAGGGAAAAGGGGGAAATCGTAGCCCAGACGGGGATCCAAGCTGGACACTCACAGCTGTTTCACTGCTCATCTCAATGACAGGACCGTCCTGTAAGGTGTTGACTTTCTGTAAAAGCTGTTAGTTTGTTTTTACTGCTTCTTACTGCTCTTCACTGCTGCTGCATGTGGCTCCGTTCCACATTATATCTGAAGATTAACTCACTTGCCCACCTGGCCTATACGGAGCAGGAAGTCACAAAAAGAACTAGACCCTTGAAGGTGGGAGATTTCCTAGTGTGATATGAAGGACATTGTCCTGCAGATATCATGGCAACATTTTGGTGTGTTTCTGGACAAATTCCACCCCTCTGTGGGTGCAGAGGGTCCCAGACCGCAGGAGCAGTGCGGTGTCACTTCATAAAGGGGGGCGGGATTGCAGGAGCCTGCGTGTAACTTACGCGCTCCCTGTACGCCCCAGAGATTGGCTCTCTGCTCAGTGTGGCCCACGGGAGAGGGATGGGGTTAGCAGGGAGTGAATCCACCACTACACCAACCCTCTAGACAACAGCCCCTGTGGAGCTGGGGCACAAGGGCCACAGAGTCCCTGCTCCAGCCCTGCTGTTGGGGTAGCAGCCGTGGAGTGGCTCCACCACCGTTCTGGGACCTGTGAAGGAGACGATTCTTCCCCTCTTCCGCCCTAGAGATCCCAAACTCAGTTCCACAGGCTGGGCACTGGTAAGAGGAGGTGGGGCTCAGGGCCTGCCTTACTCACACAGGCAGTCGCCGTGAACTCAGCTACTCTCATGTCTAAGCCGAGCCCTTGGTGGTTTTGAAAGGGGAGGTGGGAGGTTGATACCCACGAGAAATTGAATCTCCCCCCGACTGGGCTTGGGACTCAGGTGTGTTACCGGTCACAAAAGCTGGACCAGAAAAACCCAGATGCAGAACCAGCCTTGGCCCCCTGACATGCACAGCAGGTGGAAGGGGCAGAACCAGACAGAAGTGACACTTTCCAGCTGGGTGGAGGCTGCTTTTGGATAAAAGCGCTAAATAAAAAAAACCTTAATAATAATTAACATTTTTTGTTCTACAAATAAAAGCACACAACTCATATTTTGATATCAGTAGTCTTACCTTTCTAATGTGACGGATGTGCCCTCTCTCCCTCGATCCACCAGCCCCCGAGCTGGGACTGGGAAGGAGGGGGGTCTCTCCCCGGCAGCCGCAGCCCTGGAGCTGGGGAAAGTCACCTCTTTCTCTGGCCGCTGCAGCCCTGCACGTCCCAAATTCCCCCACCCCCTCTTCTCACCCCACTGCCCCCTCCCATCTACCCCCTAATCCCCCCAAGGCCACCACCTCACCTTACATGTGCGTCTTCTCCAGGGTCCAGGCACCTAATTAGTGGAGCCTCGCCTGCGCGGCTGCACTAATTAGGTGGGTGGCCCTTCATTTTTGTGTGCGGCTGCCCAGGCCTGCACCTTGGAAGGAACTATCCGCGGACCACCTGAATGGAGCTCGCGGTCCACTGATGGTCTGCGAACCACAGTTTGAGAACCTCTGCTCTACTCCATACTCATTCTTACAGTCTTTGGGCCAGATTCTGCTCTCCCTGACCCTGGTGTACACCCAGGAGAACTCTGCTGAAGGCAGTGGAGTTACTCTGGGTTTACAGGGGGTCACTGAGAGTAGTACGTGGCCCTTTGTATTTCATTTGGGGCCAGGCGATGAACCTCTCACTCCCCCTGGGGAGCCGTTATTCACAGCAGGGGTCCCACTGAAGTTCCAGGGACTGCTCACATCTGTAACTTCTCACCCGTGTGGGCACAGGTGTTACAGTCTGACCCTTACTATCTATATTCTGTTATTGGAGGTCTAACCAGCCCTGTGGCTCACCACGAGGGACAGTAAAAATGTGAAAACACTGGCCTGATTGTGATCTAAGTACTGACCCCAAAGCCGCAGCAAAGCCGCCGAGGGTCAGTGCTTGGATGGGAAACCTCCTCCAGTGCAGGACGTGGCTTAACAAACTGAGCAGGTGACTCTGTCGCCCTCAATCAGCAGCAAATGCCCATCCTGCGGAAAGGGAGCGTGAGGGGGTGTTCACCCCCACTAGACCAGAAGGAGTTAATGAGGCTGAGAAGGGGCCACTTAAAGGGATAGGCTCCAGCTGAGGGGAACTAGGTGGCCTAAATGAGCCCTGAATGATGATGAGCAGGAGCAGGCAGGGCTGGTATAAAGCCAGGAATCTGGCAGCAGAGAAGGGCTGCAATGAGGAAGGCTACAGTCATTCTCTGGGCATGAGAGAGGGAAAGGAGGAAGCCCAGGGCAGAGGAGAAACCCTGGGGACCCAGGCCCCGAAGGAAGGATTTACCTCGGAGGGTGGTGGAGCAAAAGCCTGAGAGAGGCGGAGTAGGAAAGGAATCGGGGAAGCCCCAGCAAGGCGGGACGTTGCAGACCTTAGCTGCTGACTCAAGAGTCCCTGAACTGGAACCAGGAGCAGAGGACAGGCCGAGGTTCTCCTCCCAGCCACTGGGGAAGTGGAACTGTCAGGGCAGTGGGTTTGGTGATTCCCTGGGACAGTTTGTCCTGTGGCCCTTTGATCCCCTGGCAGGGGGGAAACACCCAGTGACTTGGCCAGAGGGCCAAGGCCTGAAGAGGTAGCAGTCAAGCCAGAAAGAGGAAAGTGCAGAGTCCAGAAGAGCAAGTAGGGCTGCGGCAAGAATGAGATGACAGAAGAGGTATTGGAGCCAGAAGGAGCTAATCCCAGGAGCAGCCAGGAGGAGGCGCCCTTCCTGGAATACCTAAGGAAACTGCTTTTCTGACTTCTTGTTAGCTAGTGTGGTGAAACAGAAGTTTTGTTGCTTGTTTGGTATATCTTATGGGAGAATAGCCACCAGTTTTGGGGGGTGTATCTGCCCTATTTCTCAGTAGTTTGTCCTGTATTTGGTATTCTCAGTTGTGGCCCATTGAGGCACGGTTACATATACATTGCAATATTACACCATCCCTAACCTGCAGCCACCTCTGGTGTAGAACCCAGCAGTTCTTTTTTATATCAACAACCCTACGCAACACTTCCGCTAGAAGAGCAGAGAAGAATAAATTTACATGAAACCTCAGAAAATTCAGGAGGCAAAGTGTAGGGTTGGACATTGGCCAGGACACTGGCTCTAGTCCCCTGTTGTTAATACAATTTACCTGTGGGATCTGCCTGATAGGTATTTGATTCCCTCTTTGCACAGCTCTCCCTGTTGGATGAAACAAAGGGATAGTTATAGGGCTGTGTGATGAGTGGCTGTGTTCATAGCAGTCAGAGTTATGACTGAATTACGTCTGATGGGGCACTTTCTCCAGAGCAAAATCAACAGCTGGATGAGGAGAAGGATGAAAATACAGGGCAGCTCAGCATGGAACACAATCCTACAATCTCCTGCAGAGAGAAGAGATGCTGAGTATAGAAAACACCTATCAAAACATGGGCTTCTGATCTCTGCATCCCATGCAACTGCATTGGCAAAGGGAGATGTTCCCCGACGCTCCGCACCTGTTGTTCCATGCTCTGTGGAGGTGGTTCTCAACCAGGGGTACGCAAACCTCTGGGGGTACGCAGAGGTCTTCCGGGGGTACATCAACTCCTCTAGATATTTGCCTAGTTTTACAACAGACTACATAAAAAGCACTACCGAAGTCTAACAATCTAACAAGCACTACAAACTAAAATTTCAGACAGACCATGACTTGTTCATACTGCTTTCTATACAATACACTGAAATATAAGTACAATATTTATAATTTATCATTCTATGGTAAAAGTGAGCAAGTCAGCAATTGTTCAGTAATAGTGAGCTGTGACACTTTTCTATATTTGTCTGATTGTGTAAGCAAGTAGCTTTTAAGTGAGGTGCAACTTGGGGGGAACACGAGACAAATCAGGTTCCTGAGAGGGGTACAGTGGTCTGGAAAGGTTGAGAGCTGCTGCCCTGCTGTATATGGAGGGAGAGGGAAGTGCGAAGACAGGGAAGAGGGATGATTTAGTTGGGGTTGGTCCCACTTTGAGCAGGGGGGGACTAGATGACCTCCTGAGGTCTCTTCCAACCCTAATCTTCTATGATTCTATGACCTTGCAAAATGATCTCTCATTGTTATTCTATCTCTCTCCTTTCCCTCCCCCCCCCCCCCAATAACTCCACTAATGAGTGGATCATTGAGTTTCGTGGTCAGATTCTAGCTGGTTCCCTTTTTCCCAGAACAGGTTTGCTGCAAATGTCCAGGCAATTTAAGAAATTAAAAGGCCTTTCGGAAGGCTGGACACACCCGTCTGTGCCACCTGGAATTCGCTTTGTTCTTAAAGGGTTTGTCTATACAAAATTTTGGCCCTGTAATATTTCCGGCACAGCTTCTCCTGATTCATGAACTGAAATAACCGGTGCTGGTGTAAGGCCCCTTTACACAGTATAACTACATCCACGCGGAGGCTTTTACTGGCATAGCCATGTTAGCAACAATTCACACCACGGCTCAACAGAGTTACCTGATAAGAGTGTAGACCAGCCCTAATCCTTCCGGCCTGCACTGGACATTGTTGCATGGAGCCATTTCAGCCTGAGACCTCCTGCTCCCGTGATGGCTGCAATAGAATCAGGTTATTTAAAGGGGGTGGCACAGAATCCTAGAAGTCAGAGATGGAGACGACCCTGTTACACTGGGTGCCCCCTAGCTCCCCCAGACCACTGCAGGATTGTTCCCTATGTTATAATCACGAGTACTTTGTCCAGACCCCTTGATAGGGGCTTCTAACCCTGCCCCTCAGCATCTCTTCCACTATTTGTTAGATCTCGCTGTCAGGAAGCTATTCCTGCCATTCATCCTGCTGTTCCCTCTGTTGATTTCCTTCCCGATGCTCCTAGTTCTTCCCCTTTGGCTCACCCCAAGTGACCCTTTTGTATCCTTGCTGTGCTCGCATGGAGGGGAAGGTTCAGGCTGCTTGACCAGAAAGCCATTTCTCACCACTGGGAGGGTTGAAAAATGAAGGTTTTCAGGAGGGCTGGGGGTGGGAAAGGTGGGTGACGGGGGAGTGACTGTATTTGTCTGCCCCACAACTCAAGCACCCTCTCAATGGTTTCCAAAACCTCTCCTCACTCCCATTGGTTATCATTCACGTGAGCCATCCCGTCTGATTCTGTCTATTCCTCCAGCCTGCAGTAGATGTCACTGACCCACGGTGAGGGATGTAGCATAAATACCCAGGAAGGCAGGTTAGATCGGATGATACGTTAATGGACCTGTTTCCCTGGAGACTGTAGCACTGATGTTTCTCCCCGTTCTGCTCTCCTTGACCCTACAAGTGCAGATCATCTCCTGGTTCCACATCTCAGAAGGGATTGTCATTAGGCTCCAAACACTAAAGACCCCATTCTCATCTATGGCTCCAGCACCCATCTGACCTTCAGACGCCTCCTCACCCATGTCCCAGAGAACTGCACTCCAGGGAGGAGTGAAATCAGAGAGCAGGCAGAGCAGAGGAATGACGGGGGGAAGCTCAGCATGCTCCAGGACTGAGGGCACCAGGTTGGAAAGTCTCAGCTCAAAGGCATCTAAAAGAGAGTTGAGTCACAGGAGAGTTCGGAAAGAGAGTTTACCGGTAGCTGAGCTAGTCCATACCCAGCTCCTACCTCTACCCCAGCCAGTGCAGCATGTTTTAAATGTCTACGACAGCTGGAACAGGCAAAGCCTATGTCTTACACGCTGGCGCATCCACTTTCAGAGACTCCCCCGATCCATCGCTGCTCGGAAGTTTGTCCTGATATGATCTTTGTGGATTATTTACTGAGTGTCGACAGCGTGTTTGGTACAGTACGAAATGCAATGGAAGAACTGCTCAGTCTGGTGGTGAGGACACCAGACTGGGAGTCAGGAGCCCTGAGATCTATGCCCAGCCCAGCTCTGCCTTGTTACATAACCTTGGAGACAAGTTCACTTCCCCCTGTCTGTGCCTCAGTTTCTCCAACTGTAAAATTAGGGAAATGATACTTACCTCCATATGATATTTAGTCCCCTTTGCAAGGCGCTTTGAGATCTACCTAGAAAAAGCCTGATAGAGGAACCATTCTTACTTAGATATAACAGTCAGGCTAAATTTTCCTATTACATACATCTCATTAGTCCGAGTTACAGCCTCTAATAGTGCCTGAAATAATTCCTTGCCTTCCCTTTGATGTTCACACTCTGGAATAATTGCGACCAATGTGGCTCAAATAGATCTAGATCTCACTCGTCGTACACTGAATTATTATATGCAACTCAGACTGTGCTGCTTGAGGCAATGAATATTCCCCTGTATGAACACGTGGGTGGAATCATTTCATGCCGCTTGGTGAATTCCTGGAAAAGAACCTGATTAATATTAAAGTCTTAATAGGATAGCAGGGCAGCTGAAACATACCCCATGTCCTAGGCTCAGACAGTTTCAGTAGGAAACATCAGAAAGTGTGACTAGCTAATCTCATTCCTAATGTAACATCCCAACTAGACAGCAAGGAAATCATAACACCTAGCACTGACATGGTGCTTTTCAGACAGACTAGCATCATCTCAACTATCTGGTGAGACATCTTGAGCCTTTCTTCAGTAAAGAATAGGTGATGTCTGTCTGCCTCATAGCACCTGCTAGCTAATGGATTTCTTGATGAAAGACTTTGTCACATGGAGAGGAAAATGTTCTCTTTCCTCTTAAAGATCTGTGGGGCAACATGCATGACAAAACAAGAGAGCCAAGAGCCATTCAAAATCTTACTCTTAGTGCCAGCAGAGGAAACCAGGGTTGGGGGTTGGGTGGGGGGATAACCCTTTGCCTCTAAAATCTTTTAGAGAAGAAATTCAAGCTTAGATTGGATACCAGCATGGTGTGTGTCTCAAGTGGAATATTTGTGTGAGTCTTGTTATGAGCATCCTATTATTTCTTCTGACTGCAATTCAGGCGGAATATTTTCTGTGCTTCAGGGATTTATAAGGTCAGACGGTATTAGCATCAATAAAATGGTAATAAGCTCTCTCACTGTGGTGTATGAAAACTGTGTTAAAATTGTGATTTGTAACTTTAAATTTCAGGGGGCTTTTCTGGTCCTGCTTGCTGTCTGTGCGGAAGTGTGCAATCTGAGCCTAGCAGCAGTCTGTCTGGAAAGAGACAGCCTAGATCAAGGTGGGGTGAGTTGTGCATCTCTCTTTGGTTTGGGTTACTTTTTCTTATCATTCTGGATTTGAAGAATAAAAGTCATGTTAGGTTGCAACCTTCCAGCATGAGTATTTGGTGTTTCTATTTGTATGCTGTGAACATAACAGTCACCAAGAGGTATATCACATGATTTAAGCAAAGGATGGCATAAACCAACAAACAGGTTCATGGGGCACCGTGGAAGTGGGGAAATTAGCAAACATAAAACTTTTGCTTTTGTGTTTAGTTATTACTGTAGATTAAGGAAAGGACTGGGGGTGGAACCCTCTGGCGAAGGAATTGATGGGGCTAGAAATTTGGTTCCTCAGGTACATTGAGCATCCAAATTGCCCTTTTAAACCTCAGCCCCAATAAAATCCTAGTGCAAATCAGGGCCAGATCCTCTGCTGAGTCCACTCTCCTGTTATCCCAAGCTGATCTTCAGGCCATACATACGGCTGTCAAGGTGCTAGCTAGGCACTCGGGGTCAAATCCCTGCTCTGCCACAGGCTGCATGTGTGACCTAGGGCTGGTCACTTACATCCCTATGACTTTCAAGCCTTAGTTCCTGTTGAAAGTGGTCCTCTGCTTCCCAAATCACTTAGGGGCTTCTGAACACGTTACCCCAAGTCTCTCTGGGCCTCCATTCCCCAGCTGTAAAATGGGGATAATTCCTCCCTACTCTGCAGCAGGGTGGTGAGGATAAAAAAGTAGACAGTTAGATTAACAGAAGTTTGCTGACCTGGGGGGGCCTAGTGCCATAGATATCCTTTGTACAGGTGTATAGGCATCATCCCATGCAAAGGTCCTATGGGCCAGGCAAATCAGCTTAGCTAGAATGCAGGCTATGATTTTGGCGTGGTGTTCACAGTGACCATGAATCGGAGGAAAGTCCATGACCCCTGCAGTGGCTGCTCCTGGCAGGTGAGGCTGGGCCTGGCTCCTAGGCACGGGCCTTGCAACTTGACCGATGTGATCAGAGCCCTACTCAGGTTTGGCACATCTGTCCCTCCGTTTCCATCTATAGAGCAGCAGAGGAGCCAAACCTGAGCGGCACTGTGGTCACGTGGACTAGATGCCAATGCCGGGAGCTGGACCCAGCCCCACGGGGCAGGAAGTGCCTCTGCAGTGTGAGTGCAGGGTGGTCTTGCTGTCCAACCCTCCACGTGCTCCCTGCGCCCTCCTTTTTTTATGGTGGTTTTCCGGTACCTCTGCCTGAAGTTTATTGTCAATTGCCAGGATAAAATTGTAGGCCTAACTGTAGCAGAAATCCTGATTAATTTAGGAGCCAGGTGTCATTTTCAAAAGTGATCGAGGTTTCCAAGGGGTAATCTAAGTCCTGCTGACTTTCAGTGGTATCTAAGCTCACGAGAACCAGATTTCAAGATATTTAGGTGCTTAAAGGTGTAGCTGGGTGCCTAGGTGCAAAATCAATGGGAGTTAGACAGCGAAGTCATTGGACACATTTTCAAACACGTCCTAAGATTATTGCCCCCAGTCACACTTAACTCGTACAAATTCCTTTTACACTTGATCTTCTTCTGTACAAGTCTATTAAAAGCCAAGACAAAGTGACTGTAATAGTTTTGATTTTATTTCTACATGATGTTTTATAAAAACAAATTGAAACCGATCTTAGAAACCCACAGGCGACAGGACAAAGAGCCGTGTTTGCTACAAAGGGCCAATCGTTTAAAAATAGATCAGAACTGGCTGCTCGGAAAGCTGCACTTGCCGCTGTGGTCAGTTTCAGCCCACTTATTTTGCCACTTTTCTTTTGTTTGTTCCGCTACCAAAGCGCTTGGGCGGTTTGTTTTTTTAGGTCTCACTCCCTGTGTTCGGTGACCAAGGAAGTGTAAACTGCTCCCCCCAATTCCTCTGCAGCCAGGGGATGGTTAGAGCAAAGCTAAAGCAGAACAGTCCATGAAATAACTGCAAAAACTGGAATTTACCTTTCAGCAGTGTGAAAGAAAGTAAATGTTACAGCACAAACCAAAGACATTGAGAAAATAGACCAGTCACTAATAATCCACTGTGCAGCATTGCCTAGTGGATAGAGCACTGGGTTCTATTCCCAGCTCTTCTGCTGGGTTATCTTGGGTAAGTCACTTCCCCGCTCTGTGCCTCAGTTTCCCCATCTGTAAAATGGGGATAACGTTACTGACCTCCTTTGTAAAGTGCTTTGGGATCTACTCATGATGTGCCTGGAATTATTATCATAAAGAGGAGCCAAAGAATAGGCACAAGTATGAAAGCCACCCCAATTCTGGCTTCAAGACTAAGCTTGATAAGTTTATGGAGGGGATGGTATGATGGGATAGCCTAATTTTGGCAATTAATTGATCTTTGACTATTAGCGGTAAATATGCCCAATGGCTTGTGATGGGATGTTAGATAGGGTGGGATCTGAGTTACTACAGAGAATTCTTTCCTGGGTGTCTGACTATTGAGTCTTGTGCACATGCTCAGGGTTTAGCTGATTGCCATATTTGGGGTCGGGAAGGAATTTTTCTCCAGGGCAGACTGGCAGAGGCCCTGGGGGTTTTTTGCCTTCCTCTGCAGCGTGGGGCAGGGGTCACTTGCTGGAGGATTCTCTGCACCTTGAAGTCTTTAAACCACGATTTGAGGACTTCAGTAGCTCAGACATAGGTCATGTGTTTGTTACAGGAGTGGGTGGGTGAGATTCTGTGGCTTGCAATGTGCAGGGGGTCAGACTAGACGATCATAATGGTCCCTTCGGACTTTAAAGTCTATGTTTAATCATGGTGTATTGTGCTGCATGAAGTGTTTGCAATACACCCACGATGCACTTTACAGCCCCACAAACTCTGGGCTGACAAGGCCAGACCCTGCGTTCCTTGTGCATCCAGCACTATTCCACTTAAATCAATAAGAGTTTGGGGTGTGCAAAAATGCAGGAGCAGGAATTGCACAGTTCGGAGGCAGGTGAGAAAGCTTGAGCTGTTGTGGAGTCTGGAAATCCAGCCACAAGGATTTCCTGGTCTCATTTCTCAAGCAAGCCACTGTGAGCATTCAGGATTCACTTAGAACTCCAAGGGCCAGATTCTCAACTTGTGTAAATCAGCATCAGTTCATTGCCTTCGATGGATCGATGCTGATTTACACCAGCTGAGAATCTGGTCCTAAATTACCATTCAGTATCATGTTGTCAAGCAATAAGGCTCAGCGGGGGTAAAATACTGAGGCAGCAGGGAGAAGCCCGTTTCTCAGCTGTTCATCACCCGCGGCTGGGGCCACACTTCCAGAAGAGCCCAGCTCCCATTTAGGGGACGTCTACACTGCAGCTGGGGGAGTAGCGGCTCAATGTAGTGCATTGAAAGATAGCGGTGTGGCCACGGCGGCCCAGGTGGCAGCTCGGGCTGACGTCCCAAGTTCAATTCTGCCCGACCTCCTGGACACGAACTCGTAGAGTTGGCCCAAGCCACGGCCCACGCCGCTGTGGCCACTCTGCTATTTTCACCACACTAGCTAGACCAGAGCTAGCGCTTGTCTGTCTACCCGGGCTGGGAACTACCCTGCCAGCTGCAGTGCGGACGCACCCTTCGGTACCTCAATAAGGACCAGATTTGTACAAGTGCTCGGCTCGTTAGACGCCCATTGGAGGCTCATCTCTTGGGAATCCAGCCACAAGTGTGCCAGTGGGGGCTGCTGGGGGATGAGCACAGTTGAAAATTGTGCCGTTTGTTAAGTGTCTATATGGGAGCTGGGCTCTTTAGAAATCTGGCCGCAATGGGGGATGCTGATCCCTTGGGAAAATCATTTGCACTAGGCAGCAGGGTACAATATGGTCTACAGAATCGCACCTTTAGCCAGTGTCATATACAGCAGTCTGACCCCTCAGAAAGCCCTGGTACCTGCTGTCTCCGCACTAGACATGGTTCTGTGTTGAACTATCTCATGCATATTCTACATTGTGCCACATCCTAATGGTTATTTCGTTCTTCTGAATTGTTCTAATATAACCATATTTGAATCAAATGCAGCAACAGCTGACAAGAAATAGATTGTCCCCAAAGGGTTCTTTAAGAAGCCTCAGTGAAAAGCATCTATCACCACAGCACAACCCCCTCAGCAGTTCCGACCAGGATGTTGGACCCTTTGCACTTGAGCAGCTTACCAGACAGAAACTCTTAGATTTCATCGTTCAGGATATTGTTTGTAACAATCATGCTGTTCACCAAATATCTGCTTTTGTCTTTGCTGGGTAAAGCTTTTGCTTTAGTCATACCATTAAGCTTTAGAATTGAAAAAGGAACCTTTTCAATAAGGCTTTCATGATGTCTGATAGCTTAGGATGCTCTTCCATTTACTTTTGCACAATGTAATCTTGTTGCATTTGTGCTTTTGTTTTAATTCTGAACAATTCAGTTTATTTTGTGCAGATCGTGACCGGCTGAAAATTGACTCTAACAACACACCCTCTTTTATTCCTGCAGTGGTAGAAGTGCAGTTATTTTTGCACCAACTTGAGTCATTCCTGTTTGTGAACATTAATGATACAGCGAAGATCCAGTGCTCTTCCAAAGAACAATTTTTAGCAGGAGGTATAACAGCTCAGTGGTACAGGAGACGGGAAGGTGAGGCCCCCATGTTAATTAAGAGATGCTCAGATAATCAAAATGTAAATAAAGTTGCTTGCATATCGGAAGGACACAACTTGACACTGGAAATCTACAATGCCCAACGGAATGACTCGGGGGTTTATTACTGTACCAATTCCTACATCATCTTGACTTTTGGCTATGGATCCACCCTGATTGTTGGAGGTAAGGAAATAGAACTGAATGGTTAGAAATGAAATATAATGACAATGCAGACATAGTTCATGTGCATGTTAAAATGTTAAAAGCTGGTGTGATAGTTTATCAAAGATTGAATTGTTAGAAGACAGACTGTCTGAATCCAAAAGAAGCGAGTAAACTTTGGTTGCTGAAAGAACAGAAAAATATATTTTGCACAAATAAAATATGCAAATAGTGAAAATGAACTCTTGAAGATTTTCTGTCTTCTTCCTGTTCAGGGCACAAGCTGGGAATATTTTAAACCTTAGAGCCATGTTCAAATGACACAATACTTTGCAATTAGGAAATGTTCTTAGGACTGCATCAGTTCCTAAAATAGCACAGAGTTTCCCTTCTGCTAAGTGGAAATATGTGTTTAGTTTGGGCTGGATATCATTTGTTTTGTCAGATTCTTCATATTTTCCTATTGTACAACACATTTATCCTTTGAGCTACTTTCATCTTGTACGATTAACCCCCTAAATCAAACTGCTGCTCAGCTGAGCATCACACTGAGCTCTGTGCTTTCTCCTGCTCAGACAGTTACACCACCAGCAGTTGGGTGCTGACTCTGGCTCCATCTCCCCACGGCCTCCTCTCCCCCGGGACGGCTGATCTGGCTTGCGTGGTCCACGGAGTTTCCAACCCAGTCCAAATTTCTTGGAGTTTTTCTGGGGATCTGCAGGAACAGGGTCTGATGCATTCGCTGAAAGCAAAGGATGGCTCCTTTGTGTTCATAAATCACATCAGCGTCCCCATGGACACCTGGACCAGTGGGAAGAATTTCACCTGTGATGTTAAATTCAACTCTTCTGGCAAGAGCGTTAAGAAAATTGCCCGGTATATTGAAGGTGAGTGATTTTAAATTAGCTTCTGGGAGTAGAGGGGAGTCAGATAGATAGTCCAGTGAGGTCCTGGTCCATGACTGGGATTCCGAGGCGCTATGATGATTATGACGGTAATTAGACGTTCAAAGTACCTATGGTCCGAGCTTCTTTAATGTAATTTGCAATTAGAGAAAGTTGTGAAGTGTTTGCTAATATGTAGGAGCAGGCAGATCTGCAGAGAATTTTGGGAAAGGAGGAAAGGGGAATTGCAGTGCTCACAGACAGTGATTTTCAATAGAAATTGTCACGCCAACCATAGCTATAAGCACCCTACCAAGTTAAATAATGACTAGTATCAGAGGGAGAAGGGAACAGAGGCACTTAGGTGCAGAGAGCTGTTTCGTGGAGAGGGGTGAAGACAGCTACAGGGAGGATTTTGTAGATGGCAGAAGGTGCAGAGAAGATTCTGATTACAGGGGAAATCATTGGCCTAATGAAAAGGGCACAACAGAGGGAGAAAAGTGCTGAAGGCTCCTGTCGTCTCACTCCTCAGGGGTTAAGGCCCATGGTGAAATGGGGTCAGAAGGGAAGAGATGGATGTGGTGGCATCACGATCCTCTTGGCTCGAGTCAGCCACTTACTTGTGTCTGGTTTTTAGCTTCCTCCACAGCCCCTGCCAGGGAGTGCTCACATTACATTGTGCCCCTTGCGGCTGGAGCTGGTCTGCTGCTGCTGGTGGTGTCTCTGAGCCTCGTCTGGACCCTCTGCCCTTCTGCACTAGGTAATAAACACAGCCCAGCCCAGACACTCTCCCGCAGAGAGAAATCCTGCTCCCCTGCTTGCTACTGGGGACTGCAACTGTCCTGTCCAACATATGAACACTCTGCAAATGTCACAACTGCCAGCACTGATCTCCGAATGTTTGTTTTCTGAAACTTGAATGTCCTGTGTTGGGAAAACGGCTTTGTTCTCCGTGACAAAGGGAGCGATGTGGCAAGGCTTCTCCTGCCCATGGCCCGTTGTGTATAGCTCACAAAGAGCACTAGCCTTTCTGACGAGCCCCTCTCATGGTGCCATGCATGGAGGTGCCCTGCGCACCCACAGCTCGGATGCACCACTCATCAGTGAACTGCAGCTGGGGGGTGACCGTGGAAGAGGAACTTTGACTGTTGTCTTTGTTTGTTCCAGGATTCCAGCCCAGGGTCTCAGCACCCCCAGCTTCCGAGGAGAACCAGGTACCTCAAGTTACAAGCGATCTCTGTCTAAATCAATGTGTGCGGTGTTTGTTGTAGCCGTGTTGGTCCCATATTAGAGAGACAAGGTGGGTGAGGTAATATCTTTTATTAGACCAGCTACTCTTGGGGAGGAAGACACATGTTAGCGTTTACACAGAGCTCCTCTTCAGGTCTGGAACACATACTCAGACTGTCAGTCAATGTGTCTCTCCGCCATTTCCAGTCCCTCAGTCCAACTTCATAGATTTCACACTTAAACTGATTGATCTTGAAGCAAAGGTGAAAGTCAGGTCTAGCTGTTGGAGTAGCAGAAGGGGAAGAAGGAGCTTTAGTGCTACCTCTGGTACCAATTTACTGTGGGATAGTGGGCAAGTCACTTCCTGCTCTGTGACTCAGTTTCCCCATATATAAAAACTAGACTTACTGCGCAAGAATGAGGAGAACTTTAATGTTCTATTGTTACTGACCATACCCTTTACGGGGTTTTTGTGTGCAGCTGGGAACATTTTTGGAATTTAAAAGATAAAGAGCTATAAGAAATTATATTTGTAAAGCACATGGAGATTTTCCAGTGAAAGGTGTTAAGGACCTGATCCAAAGCTTATTGACCTCAGTAGGAGACTGTCCATTTATATGGGGTTTGGATCTGGCAAGTTATTGTCAGTAGTTGAGTTCTGAAAATCAGAATCCAGCGCTGGTTTCAATTCTGATAACACGCACAATTTGTAGGAGAAGTAGGAGAATCAGAGATGAGAGGAAATATTTCATCAGACTAAAATCACTTGGATGTTCAGTTCTGTCTCACTCTACATCCCTTCATTTTACAAGGAGGAGGCTAATTTTACTAACTGTCGCCAAACAGGATGGAATCTTATACTCTCATCTGGATTTTGATTCACGGAATCGCAACAGGCGCACGATGCAGCCATTGGCCAGAGGGAAACGTGTAAAAGCCTGAACTGTCTCATGCAGGGGAATCCGCACGTGGGAACTGATGGCTGGTTCTCTGCTGATCGGACGTAGCAGCCGGAAGAAAGCTCTGTCTGTCGCCTTTTGTACTTATTTTCTCCACTTCTCTGTTTAGAATAAAATGCTCAGAAGATCCCCACAGGGTCCAGCCTCATCAGGTGGGAAATCTCCTTTTGGGATATAAAGGCATCATGGTGTAGATGACTTTACACGTCACTTGTATATTAGTTTGGAAGCTCTTTGGGGCAGGGACTGTCTCTTTGTTCTGTGTTTGTTCTGCGCCTAGCACCATGGGGCCCTGGTCCATATCTGGAGCTCCTGGAAGGAAAGGTAATACAATCATCATCCTCCCTGCATCTGTTTAGGGACCCGGACACAGTTAAATGGCTGCAGCTCCCCTGCACACAGTGAGGCCAGATGGCAGGAGCCGGCAGAAGGGACGTGCAGCCCCTGTATACTCCATAGCTCCCAGCTCCCCTGATCATCAGCAGGCGCATGCTCCCTTTGCAGTAAGGTTACATGGACGTGCCGTGGGATTGGGAAGGGGAAGGATGGATGCAGGAGGAGCTGGGAGGGATGAGAATCTCTTCCCAGGCCACTGCGGGAGCTGCTACTCCAGTGCTTCTTCTGCAGGCTGCTGCTTTCCCCCATGGGCGAGATTCACAGATCCCCATGCGCCAGCCCCTCTGCGCCATCTAACGAGAACAACACGTTACCGATGACTGGAGCTCTCCTGGTGCCTGAGCCTGCTCGCGCTGCCTGTTTGCATCACAACTTGCTGTTGTTCAAACTGTCATTCGAACTGTTACTCATTAAAAAGGGACGACAATCCTATTAGTGAGGTTTGTGTTGTCTTTATTACCTGTTCAATGCATGAAGCTCAGCTTATTGTGTAATAAGAAAGATGACCTCTTAAATCCCTTGGGCCAGATTCTGCTCTGGTTTGCAGCAGTATAAATCTGGAGGAGCTCTGTTGCAGTCAGTGGAGTTACTCCGGATTTACACCGGTGTCTCTGACAGCAGAATCCGGTCCTTTCTATCCCACTGAGCATCTGTGTTTCTTTTGATGGATGATACAACAAATGTGTTACACAGAACTTGTTGCACGCAGACACCTTCAAACATGACAGATGGTGATCAATTGTTCTTCATTTCCACTAAAGGCAGGACAAGTTATGGGCTTAACCTGCAGCACGGCAGATTTAGGTTAAATGGTAGGAAAAACTTTCTAACTCTCAGGGGAGTTCAGCTCTGGAACTGGCTTCCAAGGGAGGCTGTGGAATCCCCGTCATTGGCAGGTTGAACAAACACCTGTGAGGATGGCCTAGCTTTACTTGTCCAGACCCCCGTGCTGAGGCAGGACCTTGAGGACTTTTCAACTTCTCCTACAGCCTGACATTTCTATGATGCTCTGAATGCCAATAAAAATGAATAACTAAGGGCCTGAATCTGATCTCAGGTTACCCTGAGTGCTGAACCCAACTGGGCTGCAGGAGGGCCCAGATTTCTATTATGACTTCAAACTGAGGTCTTGAATGAAAGTTTAAGCTAGTTATTGCTGAAATAAAATTTAACATAGTCCAAATTTTATATGGTCATAATTGAAAGGAAACATTTCAAAATTATTAAAACAAAACGCTTCCTTTCATCCAAACCCAGAATGATTTTTTTTCCAGGAAAATATTTGAGATTTTGATTATTTCATCCTAGTTCATGACAGGAAAAGTTTTCAATATCTTGAAAATTTGTGTGGGATGGGAAATCCATTTTCTGCCCAGCCCTGGTAATTACATTAGTGTAAAATGTAGCTGTAGTTGGCTATATTGCTCCTTTTCCCTTCCTACCCTAAGCCACTGTGCAGGGCTACTGTGGGGCTGTCAAACAGCTGCCCCACTCCACCCCCACAGTGCATGAAGATATTTCTTTACACAGAATAAGGGCCCAATCCTGCATGGTGCTGAGGCACCTCCTGTGATGTGCTGGGCAGACACAACACTCTGCAAAGTCAAGGGGAATGGTGGGTGCTCAGCTGCTTTTAGGATCAGCGCCTAAGTCCAGTTCCTTAAAGCAATTTACATTGTAAAGCATTGTGTTTGGATCCCTTGAGCAGTAAATAAAGCATTGTGCTGTTGTCAGTCAGTGTTCCTTGGAGGTTTATAACAGGCGCTTTCTTTTATATGGGACTTTGCTGGGCAGACTTTGTGCTTGAATAGCGTTATGATTTCTATGGTCTCATCTGTACTGCCACTGACAACATTCAGCCCCTTAACAGCGAGCCTGGGGACCTGATTCTCATCTGCATTAAGCCCTTTTCCACCATGGTAAAGCACAGGGGCCTGGAAGTGGCTGTCAGTGTAATTTCTGCTCCTCTAAACTCCTCGTTCCATTGGGGCAAAAGGGAAGCTGTGTAATTGTGAGTAATGCCCTTGGGCTAGAAATCAGGCAGAATCTTGGCCGGTCCAGTCGTCCTTCGTCAGGCCAATCTCCTGCTTCCACGTAACACTGCGTCAGTCAGGGACTGCAGGATTTAGCCCGGGTCATGCCCCAACCATGGGAGGGAGGGAGTGAAAGGGAAGGCAGGAAGAAGGTAGATGGTCCCCAGCATTAGAGCATTGCTGGGAAGGGGGTTGTAACCGATCGATCCCCCCTTTGCCAGTGGAGCTGCAGCCAGTCAGTCCAGTCTCAGAAAATGGAGTAGGGTCTAAGGAGACGTGGACAAGTAACCGAGGGAATCTGGCCTTTTCTGAGCCAATGGCTCTATTCGCTAGCCCATGTTGCCCTCTATTGTCAGCTGTTTCAGAAGGGTCACTGATAGATGCACTTTCCTTTTTGTGCAGCCAGACGCAGCTTTTTAACCAGCCCCGTTCAATTTGTTTTTAGCCAGTTTATTGATAGATCCAAGCGGAGGCCCTTAACTTCCATTGACTTCAGTAGGAGTGAGGCTCCTAACCCACCTAGCCATGTTTGAAAATCCCACGAGGCACCTCTCTGCTTTATAGGCACTGAAATACTTTTGACCATCTGGCCCTAAGTCACTGCTGAGAATGGGACTTGTATTCTTGAAAATTGCATTCCACGTTATCTTCTTTCTCAAATGTCAGAGCTTTCAGTGTGATTATTTAAGGTACAATTAAAGTCCTCCAAGACAAGATGCCGAACAATCATTACATATCTGTGTTGTACCACCCAGAAAGATGATACCTTAAACCAAACATGGAAGACTGGGCAGAGACTTACGTTGGGAGTCTCAGAAGACCTTAGTGATTTAGGAGCATTCTCCTTTGAAAGTCAAAGGGACTTGTGCTCTGAAGTCATGGGGATTTGTTTCTATAGATCATCCATATTCTGGATGTTTAAATTTATTCTCAATTATCATAGTACACCCCTGAGCCACTGCAATGCAGAGAAATTCTACAAGATATGCTGTAGCCTCTTTAACCCACCCCTCTAGTATCTATCACCACAGCACACCCTCCTTGGAGGCGTTCCTCACTGGACATAATCAAGACACTGTACCCAGTCACTGCAGCAGTGCACTGGGCATCAGCCTTTGGGCCAGTGTGTCAGGATTTTGTTCTACTTGTTTAATGAAAATGATCTTTGCCGAGTATCTGGTTTTATCTTCCTTAGGTAAAACTTCTGCATTAAGCTTTGGAATTGAGAGAACAGCCTCTTCAGTAGGACACCAGTGTTGACTATGATATGTTTTCAAGCTTTAGCTGCATTTTAATAGCAGGTTATTTTAGCATTTAGGCTGCAGAGCACAGATGTTATCAGATTAAATAAATTCTAGTGCTGAGCTATCCATTCCATCTGTGGCAGTTGGAGACCTGATGGAAACTGACTATAACAATATTTTATTTCTCCAGTGCTGGGAGTGCAGTTATTTCTGCACCAGACTCAGCGGATCCAGTTTGTTGAAGTTAATGACACCGCCAAGATCCACTGTTCTTCCACAAAAGACTTGAAAGGAGGAGGATGGAAGGTGTTTTGGTATTTGAGAAGAGAAGGTGAGAAACCCACCTGCATTAAGCACTGTTTTGATGACCAAAATGTAAGTAAATTTGCTTGCAAACATGAAAGACACAGCTCTACACTGGAAATCAGCACTATCCAAAAGACGGAGTCTGGTATTTACTACTGTGCATATAAATACAGCAGCTACCTGATCTTCGGGAATGGATCCTCGCTGATTGTTGGAGGTAAGGAACCACATAACTTGTTTAAGGAGACTAATAATTGATTAACAACCCATATTTCATGTTCCTATTAACATGAAACAAGATACCATAGCTATTGATGAATGGTTCAAAGGAAAGCATGCTTTAATGCAAACAGTTCAGCTAAACATGAAATACTATGGGTACAGAGGGGATATAATACACATACATTTTATAAGTAAAAATGTTAAAACTTGAAAGTGCCAAAAATAAACTATTGACGTTTCTCTGACTGTTCAGGGCACCCGGGTAGGGAATATTTCTAACCTAAGAGCCTCGACTACATGAAACTATATGTTGAGTTAATGAAATGTTTATAAAAAATTTAAAATTTGCACACAATTTTCCTCCTGGCTAGTGCAGATACGTATTGCTCTACAATCTAGTTAGCGGTAGTGTGGTGATTTACTATTTCCTTCTTTAATAGATGTGTTTCTTGGAATTAATGTCTCAGTGATTGTTGTAGCTACGTTGGTTTCAGGGTATTAGAGACACAAGGTGGGTGAGGTAATAGCTTTTATGGGACCAGCTTCTGTTGGTGAGAGAGACGAGCTTTCGAGCTGGCAAGGAGCTCTGAGTAAATTCCCAGACCTGAAGAAGAGCTCTGTGTAAGCTCAAAAGCTTATCTCTCTCACCAAGAAGTGAGAGAAGTCCTAGTGAAAGACTAACATCTTTAATCAGACTGCAGCTCACTAAATTCTCCACCTTCTTCTGCTCAGACAGTTATACCAAGAACAGCTGGGTGATGCTTCTGGTCCCATTTCCACATGGCAGTCAAGTCACTGGGGCAGCGAATCTGGCCTGTGTGATCCATGGAGTGTCCAGCCCGGTCCATGTTTCCTGGAGTGTTTCTGGGGAGCTGCAGGAACAGGGGCTGACACGCTCACTGAAAGCAAAGGATGGATCTTTAACCCTCATAAATCACATCAGCGTCCCCATGGACACCTGGACCAGTGGGAAGAATTTCACCTGTGAAGTCAAATTCAACTCTTCCGGCAACAGTGTGAAGAAAAGTACCAGATATTCTGCAGGTGAGTGATACTATATTTGAGACCAAGGGAGACTCAGATGTGAAATAGGGGTGAAGTGGCCACAGTCAGAGCTCCTTCTACGTAACTTTCCATCACAGAAAGCTGGAATATTCTATGTCTTAGTTAGAATTTCTCTAGAGAATTTGGGGAAAAGTCACGTGAGACATTACAGGGATCACAAGACAATGTAGCTCTGATCTCGAAGGGGGCTTTCACCCAGACTGTCCATATAAAGCACTGTAAAGAGTTAAGTAATAATAAATACCAGGAGTAAAGGGGAATTCAGAGGCATTTGAGAAGAGAGATGTGTTCCAGTGAGATATGCAAAGTGATGGGGAGGCGATGAGGTGAGGAGAGACCTAGAGGGAGGATTTTGTAGATGGCAAAAGGTCCAGAGAAGATTCTGATTACAGGGGAAAGAATTTGCCTAAGGGAAAGGGGCAACACAGAGGGTGAAAGGTGCTGAAGGCTCCTGTCGCCTCTCTCCTTAGGGGTTAAGGCCTGTGGTGAAATGCGGATCAGGAGGGGAGAGCTGGATGTGGTGGCATCACGACCCTCTTGGCTCAAGTCAGCCACTTACTTGTGTCTGGTTTTTAGCTTCCTCCACAGCCCCTGCCAGCGAGTGCTCACATTACATTGTGCCCCTTGCGGCTGGAGCTGGTCTGCTGCTGCTGGTGGTGTCTCTGAGCCTCGTCTGGACCCTCTGCCCTTCCACACTAGGTAATAAACACAGCCCAGCCCAGCCCAGCTCAGACCATCTCCCTTAGGGAGAAATCCTGCTCCCCTGCTTGCTACTGGGGACTGCAACTGTCCCGTCCAACACACGAACACGCTGCAAATGTCACAACTGCCGGCACTGATCTCCGAATGTTTGTTTTCCGAAACTTGAATGTCCTGTGTCGGGAGAACGGCTTTGTTCTCCGTGACAAAGGGAGCGATGTAGAAAGGCTTCTACTGCCCCTGGCCCAGGCACCTTGTCTATAGTTCACAAAGAGCACTAGCCTGTCTGACGAGCCCCTCTCCATTTACCATCATGGAGGTGCCCTGCGCACCCGCAGCTCGGACGCACCATTAGTCAGTGAACTGCAGCTGGGGGGTGACCGTGGAAGAGGAACTTTGACTGTTGTCTTTGTTTGTTCCAGGATTCCAGCCCAGGGTCTCAGCACCCCCAGCTTCCGAGGAGCCCCAGGTACGGCTCTTTGCAAACTGTCTCTGTCTAAATCAACGTGTGCAGTGTTTGTTGTAGCCGTGTTGGTCCCATATTAGAGAGACAAGGTGGGTGAAGTAATAACTTTTATTGGACCAACTACTCTTTGGTGAGGAAGACACGCTTTCGAGCTTACACAGAGCCCCTCTTCAGGTCAAGAACATGTACTCAGAGTGTCAGTTTCTCTCAGCCATTTCTAGTCCCTCAGTCCAACTTCATAGATTTCATACTTAAACAGATTGATCTTGAAGCGAAGGTGAATGTGAGATCTAGCTGTTGGAGTAGCAGAAGGGGAGCAAGGAGCTTTAATGCTACCTCTGGTACCAGTTTACTGTGGGATAGTGGGCAAGTCACTTCCTGCTCTGTGACTCAGTTTCCCCATGTGCAAAAAATGGATAAGAAGATTAACTGCGCAAGAATGATGAGAACTTTAATGTTCTATTGTTACTGACCATACTCTTTACAGGGTTTTTGTGTGCAGCTGGGAACATTTTTGACATTTTAAAGATAAAGAGCGATAAGAAATTATATTTGTTAGGTGCATGAAGATTTTCCAGTGCAAGGTGCTGTGGGCCTGATCCAAAGCTCCCTGACTTCAATAGGAGACTGTCCATTTATATGGGGTTTGGATCTGGCAAAATATGATCAGCAGGTGAGTTCTTAAAGACAGAATCCAGTGATGGTTTTGAACACACACAATTTAGAGGACAAGCAGGAGAATCCAAGATAAGAGGGAATTTTCCACAAGGCTAAACTCGCTTGTATGTTCAGTTATGTCAAGCTTGATCTCAGCTCTGTCTGATCACCTCCTTCATTTTGCAAGGCGGTGGCTAATTTTTCTAACTGTTGCCAAACAGGGTGGAATCTTATACGCTCATCTGGATTTTGATTCACGGAATCGCAACGGGCGCACGATGCAGCGACCGGCCAGAGGGAAACGTGTAAAACCCTGAACTGTCAAGCGCAGGGAAATCCACACGTGGGAACCGATGGCTGGTTCTCTGCTGATTGGACATAGCAGCTGGAAGTAGCCTCTGTTTGTCTCCGTCTCCTTTCTTTTTGTATTTTTTCTACTTCTCTGTTTAGAATAAAAAGCTCAGAAGATCCCCACAGGGTCCAGCCTCATCAGGTGGGAAATCTCCTTTTGCGGTATAAAGGCATCATGGTGTAGATGACTTTACACATCACTTGTGTATTAGATTGGAAGCTCTTTGGGGCAGGGAGTGTCTCTTTGTCTTATGTTTTGTGCAACGTCTAGCACAGAGAGGCTCTGGTCCATAACTGGGGCTCCTGGGTGCTATGGTAATACAATCATCCTCCTCATCATCATCATCCTCCCTCTCTCTGCAGAGGGACATGGACACAGCTGAACGGCTGCAGCTTCCCTGCACAAAGAGTGAGGCCAGATGGCAGAAGCCGGCAGAGGGGACGTGCAGCCCCTGTCTACGCCACAGCTCCCAACTCCCCTGATCCTCAGCAGGCGCATGCTCCCTTTGCAGTAAGGTTACATGGACGTGCCGTGGGATTGGGAAGGGGAAGGATGGATGCGGGAGCAGCTGGGAGGGATGAGAATCTCTTCCCAGGCCACTGCGGGAGCTGCTACTCCAGTGCTTCCTCTGCAGGCTGCTGCTTTCCCCCATGGGCGAGATTCACAGAGCCCCATGGGCCAGCCCCTCTGCGCCATCTAATGAGAACAACACGTTATCGGTGACTGGAGCTCTCCTAGGCCCTGAGCCTGCACGCGCTGCCTGTTTACATCACAACTTGTTGTTCAAGCTGTCATTCGAACTGTCACTCATTAAAAACAGACGGCAACCCCACTAGTGATGTTTGTTTTGCCTCTTTTACCTGTTCAATGCATCAATCTCACTTTATTGTGTAATAAGAACGGTGACCTCTTAAATTCTTTGGGCCCAATTCTGCTCTGGTTTACAGCAGTGTAAATCTGTAGGAGCTCTGTTGCAGTCACTGGAGTTACTCCAAATTCATTCCGGTGTCTCTGAGAGCAGAATCTGGCCCTTTCTATCTAACTTAGCATCTGCGTTTCTTTTGGTGGATGCTACAGCCAATGTGTTACACAGAACCGATGCAGTGAGCTGTAGCTCATGAAAGCTTATGCCTAAATAAACTGGTTAGTCTCTAATGTGACACAAGTCCTCCTGTTCTTTTGGCGAATACAGACTAACACGGCTGCTCCTCTGAAACGGAACGTCTTGCACGCACACCTTCAAAATATGGTGGATGGTGATCATTTCCACTAAAGGCAGGACAAGTTGTGGGCTTAATCTGCCGCAAGGGAGATTTAGGTTAAATGGTAGGAAAAACTTTCTAACTCTCAGGGGAGTTCAGCTCTGGAACTGGCTTCCAAGGGAGGTTGTGGAATCCCCGTCACTGGCGGTTTGAAAGAACAGGTTGAACAAACACCTGTCAGGCATGGCCTAGCTTTACTTGTCCAGACCCCTGTGCTGAGGCAGGACCTTGATGACTTGTCAACTTCCCCTACAGCCTGACATGTCTATGATTCTCTGAGTGCCGATAAAAAATGAATGGCTAAGGGCCTGAATCTGATTTCCGGTTACTCTGAGGACTGAACCTAACAGAGCTGCAGGAGGGCCCTGATTCCCAATGAGCCTTCATATTGAGGACTTGAATGAATGGTGACTTGAAGTCACTGAGGATGCTTTCAGCAAGATGAGAGCAGCTGGCTCTGGTTCCTTGGCCAACTTCCCATTTGGGTTATTACGAGAGATGGTCAGGTCTTTAGAGGGACCATTTCTTTGTCAGAAAACTCCTATTTGTTGAAATGGAGATTTTTTTTCCCATGGGAAAAGGGTCAGCTTTGATGAATGTTTTGACTTCACAAAAAGTTTCAGAATTGAAAAATGAACCATTCTGGTTCTCCAGTTCAAAATGACGCCATGCTTAGAAGTTTAAGCTAGTTATTGATTCAATAAAATGTAACCTGGTCAAAATTTCATATGGTGAAAATTGAAAGGAAACATTTCAAAATTCTTAAAACAAAATGCTTCCTTTCATCCAAACCGATGATGATTTTTGGTTCCAGGAAAATTTTTGAGATTTTGATTATTCTATCCTAGTTAGTGAGAGGAAAAGTTTTCAGTATCTTGAAAATTTGTGTGGGGTGGGAAATCCATTTTCTGCCTAGCCCTGGTAATTACATTCATGTAAAATTGCTCGTGTCGCTGCAGTTGCCTACATTGCACCTTTCCACTTCCTGCCCTAAGGCACTGCACAGGGCTGCTGTGGGGCTGTCAAACAGCTGCCCCGCTCCACCCTCACCGTGCATGAAGAGATTTTTATACACAGTGTAAAAGCCCAATCCTGCAAGGTGCTGATGCATTGACTGTGATGTGCTGGGCAGACACAACACTCTGCAAAGTCAAGGGGAATGGTGGGTGCTCGGCTGCTTTTAGGTTCAGTGCCTAAGTCCAGTTTCTTAAAGCAATTTACATTGTAAAGCATTGTGTTGGGATCCCTCGAGCAGTAAGTAAAGCATTGTGCTGTTGTCAATCAGTGTTCCTGGGAGGTTTATAACAGGCGCTTTCTTTTATAAGGGATTTTGCTGGGCAGCCACTGTGCTTGAATAACGTTATGATTTCTATGGTCTCATCTGTACTGCCACTGACAACATTCAGCCCCTTAACAGCGAGCCTGGGGACCTGATTCTCGTCTGCATTAAGCCCTTTTCCACCATGGTAACGTACAGGGGCTTGGAAGTGGGTGTCATTGTAATTTCTGCTCCTCTAAACTCCTCGTTCCATTGGGGCAAAGGGGAAGCTGTGTAATTGTGAGTAATGCCCTTGGGCTAGAAATCAGGCAGAATCTTGGCCAGTCCAGTCGTCCTTCGTCAGGCCAAACTCCTGCTTCCACGTAACGTTGCCTCAGTCAGGGACTGCAGGATTTAGCCCGGGTCATGCCCCAACCATGGGAGGGAGGGAGTGAAAGGGAAGGCAGGAAGAAGGTAGATGGTCCCCAGCATTAGAGTGTTGCCTGGAAGGAGGTTGTAACAGATCGATCCCCACTTTGCCAGGGGAGCTGCAGCCAGTCAGTCCAGTCTCAGAACATGGAGTAGGGTCTAAGGAGACGTGGACAAGTAACCGAGGGAATCTGGTCTTTTCTGAGCCAATGGCTCTATTCGCTAGCCCATGTTGCCCTCTATTGTCAGCTGTTTCAGAAGGGTCACTGATAGATGCACTTTCCTTTTTGTGCATCCAGACGCAGCTTTTTAACCAGCCCCGTTCAGTTTGGTTTTAGCCAGTTTATTGCTAGATCCAAGCAGAGGCTCTTAACTTCCATTGACTTCAGTAGGAGTGAGGCTCCTAACCCACCTAGACATGTTTGAAAATCCCGCGAGGCACCTCTCTGCTTTATAGGCACTGAAATACTTTTGACCATCTGGCCCTAAGTCACTGTTGAGAATGGGACTTGTACTCTTGAAAATTGCATTCCACGTTGTCTTCTTTCTCAAATGTCAGAGCTTTCAGTGTGATTATTTAAGGTACAATTAAAGTCCTCCAAGACAAGATGCCGAACAATCATTACATATCTGTGTTGTACCACCCAGAAAGATGATACCTTAAACCAAACATGGAAGACTGGGCAGAGACTTACATTGGGAGTCTCAGAAGACCTTAGTTGATTTAGCAGCATTCTCCTTTGAAAGTCAAAGGGACTTGTGCTCTGAAGTCATGGGGATTTGTTTCTATAGATCATCCATATTCTGGATGTTTAAATTTATTCTCAATTATCATAGTACACCCCTGAGCCACTGCAATGCAGAGAAATTCTACAAGATATGCTGTAGCCTCTTTAACCCACCCCTCTAGTATCTATCACCACAGCACACCCTCCTTGGAGGCGTTCCTCACTGGACATAATCAAGACACTGTACCCAGTCACTGCAGCAGTGCACTGGGCATCAGCCTTTGGGCCAGTGTGTCAGGATTTTGTTCTACTTGTTTAATGAAAATGATCTTTGCCGAGTATCTGGTTTTATCTTCCTTAGGTAAAACTTCTGCATTAAGCTTTGGAATTGAGAGAACAGCCTCTTCAGTAGGACACCAGTGTTGACTATGATATGTTTTCAAGCTTTAGCTGCATTTTAATAGCAGGTTATTTTAGCATTTAGGCTGCAGAGCACAGATGTTATCAGATTAAATAAATTCTAGTGCTGAGCTATCCATTCCATCTGTGGCAGTTGGAGACCTGATGGAAACTGACTATAACAATATTTTATTTCTCCAGTGCTGGGAGTGCAGTTATTTCTGCACCAGACTCAGCGGATCCAGTTTGTTGAAGTTAATGACACCGCCAAGATCCACTGTTCTTCCACAGAAGACTTGAAAGGAGGAGGATGGAAGGTGTTTTGGTATTTGAGAAGAGAAGGTGAGAAACCCACCTGCATTAAGCACTGTTTTGATGACCAAAATGTAAGTAAATTTGTTTGCAAACATGAAAGACACAGCTCTACACTGGAAATCAGCACTATCCAAAAGACGGAGTCTGGTATTTACTACTGTGCATATAAATACAGCAGCTACCTGATCTTCGGGAATGGATCCTCGCTGATTGTTGGAGGTAAGGAACCACATAACTTGTTTAAGGAGACTAATAATTGATTAACAACCCATATTTCATGTTCCTATTAACATGAAACAAGATACCATAGCTATTGATGAACGGTTCAAAGGAAAGCATGCTTTAATGCAAACAGTTCAGCTAAACATGAAATACTATGGGTACAGAGGGGATATAATACACATACATTTTATAAGTAAAAATGTTAAAACTTGAAAGTGCCAAAAATAAACTATTGACGTTTCTCTGACTGTTCAGGGCACCCAGGTAGGGAATATTTCTAACCTAAGAGCCTCGACTACATGAAACTATATGTTGAGTTAATGAAATTTTTATAAAAAATTTAAAATTTGCACACAATTTTCCTCCTGGCTAGTGCAGATACGTATTGCTCTACAATCTAGTTAGCGGTAGTGTGGTGATTTACTATTTCCTTCTTTAATAGATGTGTTTCTTGGAATTAATGTCTTAGTTAGAATTTCTCTAGAGAATTTGGAGAAAGGTGAATTGAGACCTTACAGGGACCACAAGACAAAGTAGCTCTGATCTCTAGGGCAGCTTTCACCCAGATTGTACATATGAATCCCTGTAGAGAGCTAAATAATAATAAATACCAGGAGTAAAGGGGAATTGAGAGGTATTTGAGAAGAGAGATGTTTTCCAAAAACAGATTTCATAGTGGAAGCTGAGTTAGTCTGTATCAGCAAAAGCAACGAGGAGTCCTTGTGGCACCTTAGAGACTAACAAATGTATTTGGGCATAAGCTTTCATGGGCTAGAACCCACTTCATCAGATGCATGGAGTGGAAAATACAGGAGCAGGTATAAATACATGAAAAGATGGGAGTTGCCTTACCAAGTGTGAGGTCAGTCTAACGAGACAATTCACTTAGCAGCAGGACACCAAGGGAGGAAAAATAACTTTTGAAGCGGTAGTGACAGTGGCCCATTTCAGACTATTTCCCCAATACTAATTTCCCCCTACTCTTACTCACACCTTCTTGTCAACTGTCTGTTTATTTGTTTTTTCCACAGCCCCTGCCAGCAAGTGCTCACATTACATTGTGCCCCTTGCGGCTGGAGCTGGTCTGCTGCTGCTGGTGGTGTCTCTGAGCCTCGTCTGGACCCTCTGCCCTTCCACGCTAGGTAATAAACACAGCCCAGCCCAGACACTCCCCCACTGAGAGAAATCCTGCTCCCCTGCTTGCTACTGGGGACTGCAACTGTCCCGTCCAACACATGAACACGCTGCAAATATCACAACTGCCAGCACTGATCTCCGAATGTTTGTTTTCTGAAACTTGAATTTCCTGTGTCAGGAGAACGGCTTTTTCTCCGTGACCGAGGGAGCAATGTAGCTTCTACTGCCCATGGCCGAGGCGCCTTGTCTGTAGTTCACAAAGAGCACTAGCCTTTCCGATGAGCCCCTCTCATTGTGCCGTGCATGGTGGTGCACTGCGCACCCACCGCTCGGACGCACCATTAGCCAGTAAGTACAGCTGGGGGAGTGACCGTGGAAGAGGAACTTTGACTGTTGTCTTTGTTTGTTCCAGGATTCCAGCCCAGGGTCTCAGCACCCCCAGCTTCCGAGGAGCCCCAGGTACGGCTCTTTGCAAACTATCTGTGTCTAAATCAATGTGTCTGTCTTAGACATTTCTAATCCATCAGCTTCATATATTTGGCACTTAAACTGATTGATCTGGAAGGAGGAGGTGAAAGTGAGATCTAGCTGTTGGAGTAGCAGGAAGGGAGGTCCGAGTCTTATTGTGAGCTTTAATACTAGCTACTGATAATGGGCAAGTCACTTACTACTATGACTCAGTTTCCCCATGTGTAAAAAGTGGATAACTAGACTTACTGTACAAGGATGATGGGAAGTTGGATGTTTTATTGGTTCTGACTGTACCCTTTACAGGGTTTTTGTGCAGCTGGGAACATTTTTGGCACTTAAAAGATAAAGAGCTATAACAAATTATATTTGTAAGGCACATGAAGATTTTCCAGTGACAGGTGCCGTGGGCCTGATTCAAAGCTCAGTGACCTCATAGGAGACATGGGGTTTGGATCTGGCAAAATAGTATCAACAGGTGAGTTCTTAAAGTCAGAATCCAGGGCTGGTTTCCATTCTGAGAACACGCACCGTTTATAGGACAAGCAGGAGAATCAGAGATGAGAGGGAATTTTTAATCAGGCTAAACTCACTTAGATGTTCAGTTCTGTCTCAGCTTGTGTCCCTTCATTTTACAAGAAGGGGGCTAATTTTACTAAATGTCGCCAAACAGGGTGAAATCTTACACGCTCATCTGGATTGCGATTCACGGAATCGCAACGGGCGCACAATGCAGCGATCGGTCAGAGGGAAACGTGTAAAACCCTGAACTCTCTGGTGCAGGGGAATCCACACGTGGGAACTGATGGCTGGTTCTCTGCTGATTGGAAGTAGCAGCTGGAAGAAGGCTCTGTCTGTCTCAGTCTCCTTTCTTTTTGTATTTTCTCCCCTTCTCTGTTTCGAAATAAAAGGTCAGAAGACCCCCACAGAGTCCAGCCTCATCAGGTGGGAAATCTCCTTTTTCGGATATAAAGGCATCATGGTGTAGATGATTTTACACGTCACTTGTGTATTAGATTGGAAGCTCTTTGGGGCAGGGACTGTCTCTTTGTTCTGTGTTTTGTGCAGTGCCTAGCACAACTGGGGCTCCTGGATGCTATGGTAACACAATAATTGTCATCATCATCATGATCCCCCACGTGCAGAGGGACCCAGGCACAGCTGAACGGCTGCAGCTTCCCTGCAGAGAGTGAGGCCAGATGGCAGGAGCCTGCAGAGGGGACGTGCAGCCCCTGTATACGCCACAGCTCCCAGCTTCCCTGATCCTTAGCAGGCACATGGTCCCTTTGCAGTAACGTTACATGGGCGTGCAATGGGATTGTGAAGGGGAAGGATGGATGCGGGAGGAGCTGAGAGGGATGAGAATTTCTCCCCAGGCCAGTGCGGGAGCTGCTATTCCAGGGCTGCCTCTGCAGGCTGCTGCTTCCCCCTCATGAGCAAGATTCACAGGCCCCCATGCACCAGCCCCTCTGCACCATCTAACGATAAGAACACGTTATCGATGACTGGAGCTCTCCTAGGCCCTGAGCCTGCACGCTCTGCCTGTTTACATCACAACTTGTTGTTTTTCAAGCTGTCATTCTGTCTCTCATTAAAAAGGGATGGCAACCCCACTAGTGATTTGTGTGTGTTGCCTTTTTTACCTGCTCAATGCATCAAGCTCAGCTTATTGTGTAATAAGAACGGTGACCTCTTAAATTCCTTGGGCCAGAGTCTGCTCTGGTTTGCAGCAGTGTAAACCTGGAGGAGCTCTGTTATAGTCAGTGGAGTTACTCTGGATTTACACCAGTGTCTCTGGAAGCAGCATCTGGCCCTTTTTAATCCCACTTAGCCTCTGTGTTTCTTTTGATGGATGATACAACAAATGTGTTACACACCACTTGTTCCACACACATCTTGGAATAGGGTAAGGGCTGTTTTGAAGAGGATGGTGATCAATTGTTCTCCATGCCCAAGGGAAGATGGACAAGAAGTTATGGGCTTAATCTGAATCAAGGTGATTTAGGTTAGATATTAGGGAAAACTTTCTAACTTTAAGGGGAGTTCAGCTCTGAAACAGGCGTCCAAGGAAGGTTGTGGAATCCCCATCATTGGAGGTTGAAAGAATACATTGGACCTGTCAGGGATGGTCTAAGTTAACTTATCCAGACCTCTGTGCTAAGGCAGCACCTTGATGACTTTTCAAGGTCCCTTAAAGCCTGAAATTTCTGTGATTCATTTTTTCATGGACATTCATAGAATGACGAAGGGCCTGAATCTGATCTTGTATTACCCTGAGTAGTGAACCCAATGGGGCTGCAAGAGGGTCCAGATTTCCAATGAGTCTTCAAACTGAGGTCTTGAATGAATGTTAACTTGCAGTCCCTGAGGGTGCTTTCCTCAATTTATCTTAAAGTTTCATAACTGAAAAATGAATAATTCCGGTTCTCCAGTTCAAAATGGCGTCTTGCTTAGCAGTTTAAACTAATTATAGTTGTAAAAAAATAACACGGTCAAAATTTGACATGGTCAAAATTGAAAGGAAAAATTTCAAAATTGTTAAACCAAAATGCTTCCTTTCCCCCAAACCAGAAATGATCTTTGGATTTTTGGTTCAAGAAAAATGTTTGAGATTTTGATTTTCATCCTAGCTCAAGACAGGAAAATTTTTCAATCTTTTAACAATTTTTGTGGGATGGAAAAACCATCTTCTGCCCAGCCTCTGTAATCACATGAGTGTAAAATGTAGCTACATGGCTCCTGCCCTAAGCCACTGTGCAGGGCTGCTGTGGGGCTCTCAAAAAGCTGTCCCACCCCACCCCTGCAGTGGATGGATGAAGATATGTCTAGACACAGCATAAGGGCCCAATCCTGCATGGTGCTGAGGCACCTGCTGGGATGTGCTAGACACCTACAACTCTCAGCAAAGTCCCGGGGAGTGGTGGGCGCTCAGCTGCTTTTAGGATCAGAACCTACTTTCAGTTCCTTAAAGCACTGCACGTATTCTGCTGGGATCCCGGGAGCAATAAAGCATCGTGCCATTGTTAAGCGGTATTACTTGGAGGTTTAGAACAGGCACTTTCTCTTATAAGGGACTTTGCTGGGGAAACATTGTGCTTGACTAGCATTAAGATTTCTATATTCTTGTCTGTGGTACCACTGACAACATTCAGTGTCTTAACAGCGAGTCTGGGGACATGAGAACATAGTGCAAAGGACAATCAGGTCTCTTGATGATTAAGCCCCTTTCCACCATGGTAACACACAGGGGCCTGGAAGTGGGTGTCAGTGTAATTTCTGCTCCTCTAAACTCCCTGTTCCATTGGTGCAAAGGGGAAGCTGTGTAATTGTGAGTAATGCCCTTGGGCTAGAAATCAGGCAGAATCTTGCCCAGTCCAGTCGTCATCCATCAGCCAAACTCCTGCTTCCACGTAACATTGCCTCAGTCAGGGACTGCAGGAGTCTGGCCAGGTCGCTCCCCAGCAGTGGGAGGGTGGGAGTGAAGCAGGGGAAGGAAGGAGATAGATGGTCCCCAGCACTAGAGAGCTGCCGGGAAGGGGTTTGTGACAGATCAATCCCCATTTTGCCAGGGGAGATGCAGCCAGGCAGTGCAGCCTCAGAAAACGGGGTACAGTCTAAGGAGACGTGGCCAAGGCACCCAGGGAATCTGTGCTTTTCTGAATCAATGCCTCTTTTTGCTCACCCATATTGCCCTCTATTGTCAGCTGTTTCAGAAGAGACACTGAGATGCACTTTTCTTCTCTATCGCTTCTTTGTGCAGCCAGACGCAGCTTTGCATCAGCCCTGTTCAGTTCATTTTCAGCCAGTTTATTGCTAGATCCCAAGAGAGGCAGGGGAGGCGCTTAACTTCCATTGACTTCAGTAGAAGTGAGGTCCCTGACCCTCTTAGCCATGTTTGAAAATCCCGCTAGGCACTCTCTGCATTTATAGGCCCATAAACACCTTTGAAAATCTGGCCCAAGTCACTTTTGAAAATGGGACTTGGGTGCTTTTGAAAATCATATTCTTCATTTTCTTATTTCTCACACAAGTTGAAACTCCAAATGCTCACTCCTGGTCAGCATCGTACCACCAAGAAACACAGTACAAAGATGGACCAAACATGGAGTGTTGGGGAGAGACTTAGGTTGGAATTGTCAAAAGCAACTAAGTGGTGTAGGAGCATTTTCCTTTGAAAGTCAATGGGGTGAAGTCAGATGGGCACATTTATTCAGTTTATACATAGGAAACATTGTGCCAGGTACTGGATGTTGTTTAAAATTGTTATTAATCATTATAGCACACCCTTGTGCCAGTGGAATGCAGAGAAATTCTACAAGAAATACCGTATCCTCTGTAGATTCGTTAAACCACCCACACACCCCCCAGTATCTACCATGACAGCACATGCTCCTCGGAGGCGTCCCTCACTGGAAATGACCAACATACTGTACCCCGTCTCTGCAGCAGTGCACTAGGCGTCAGCTTTTGGGCTAGTGTGTCAGGACTTTCTTTCACTTTTTTTTTCCTAAAATGATCTTTGCTGAGTATCTGGTTTTATCTTCCTTAGGTAAAACATCTGCATTAAGCTTTGGAATTGAGAAAACAGCCTCTTCAATAGGACATCCTTGTTGAATATATAGGATATATTTTGAAATTTTCCTGGATTTTAATTGCATTTCCATTTACTTGAACAAAGTTATTGCAGGTTTTTTAGCATTTAAGCTGCAGAGCATAAATATTATCAGGTGAAGTATATGCCATTGCTGAACTATCCACACCTGATGGAAACTGACTATAACAATGTTTTATTTCTCCAGTGCTAGGAGTGCAGTTATTGCTGTACCAGACTCAGCGGATCCAGTTTGTTGAAGTTAGTGACACTGCAAAGATCCACTGTTCTTCCACAGAAAACTTGGAAGGAGGAGGGGAAGTGTTTTGGTATTTGAGAAGAGAAGGCGAGACACCCACACACATTAAGAAGTGTTTCAATGATCAAAATGTAAGTAAATTTGTTTGCAAACGCGAGACTCAACGCTGGAAATCAGCAATATCCTAAAGACTGAGTCTGGCATTTACTACTGTGCAGTTACAATGACCAGCTACCCAGTCTTTGGGAATGGATCCGCACTGATTGTTGGAGGTAGGGAATCATAGCTTGTTTAAGGAGGCTATTAACTGATTGACAAAGCACATTTCATGTTCCCATTAAAATGTAACCAGATACTAGAGCTATTGATGAACGGTTAAAGGGAAAGAGTACTTCAGGCCAAAAAGATCAGCTAAACATTAAATTCTATGTATACAGAAAGACTATAATGTGTATTTTTAATAAATAAGAGAACAAAATTTGAAAAGGCTCAAAAAAAGCCTTAGAAGTTTCTCTGTGTGTTCAAGGCACCCAGGTTGGGAATATTTCTAACCTAAGAGCCATGATTGCGTGAAATAATGTTTTGAGTTAATGAAAGGTTCCTTAGAGGGCATCAATTTATAAAATTGCACACGACTTTCCTTCTGGCTAATGCAGATATGTATTGTGCTATTTCTCCTCTTTAGATTTAATATGTCTTCCTTTTTCAATAGCTTCTTTGTCTTTGAATTAGAGCCTTAGCATAAGATAGTATGTAGTTTTGCTGGACCTGTCTTGGTCCCAGGATCTGAGAGAGACAAGGTGGGGGAGGTAATAGCTTTTATTGCATCATCTTTTGTTGGTGAGAGAGACGAGCTTTCAACTTTACACAGAGCTCCTTCAGGTCTGGGAAATGACACACTCAATAGATTTCCCAGGCCTGAAGGAAGAGCTCTGTGTAAGTTTGCCTCTTTCACCAACAGAAGTTGATCCAATAACAGATATTACCTCACCCACATTGTTTCTCTTAGTGAAAGATTAATCAGACTGCAGCTCATCTGATTATCGCACTGAATTTGCCACCTCTTTCCGCTCAGACAGTTATGCCAACAGCAGCTGGGTGATGCTTCTGGTCCCATTTCCACGTGGCAGTCAAGTCACTGGGACAGCGAATCTGGCTTGTGTGATCCATGGAGTCTCCAGCCCAGTCCATGTTTCCTGGAGTGTTTCTGGGGAGCTGCAGGAACAGGGGCTGACACGCTCACTGAAAGCAAAGGATGGATCTTTAACACTCATAAATCATATCAGCGTCCCCAGGGACACCTGGACCAGTGGGAAGAATTTCACCTGTGAAATCAAATTCAACTCTTCCGGCAGTAGTGTGAAGAAAAGTACCAAATATCCTGCAGCTGAGTGATATGATATTTGAGACCAAGGGAGACTCAGATGTAAAAGAAGGGTAAAGTGGCCACAATCAGAGCTACTTCTACATAACTTTCCTTCACAGAAAGCTGGAATTTCTATGTCTTACATAGAAGTTTTCTAGAGAATTTGGGGAAAGGTGAATTGAGACATTACAGGGACCACAAAACAATGTAGCTCTGATTTTACACCCCAATTGTACATATAAAGCACAGTAAAGAGTTAAAAAATAATATATCTCATGAGTAAAAGGGCATTTGAGAAGAGAGATGTTTTCCCGATGAGATATGCAAAGTGATGGAGAGGTGATGAGGTGAGGAAAGACCTAGAGGGAGGATTTTGTAGATGGCAGACGGTGCAGAGAAGATACTGATGACAGGGGAAAGAATTCACCTGAGAGAGAGGGGGCACAGAGGGTAAAAAATGCTGAAGGCTTCTGTATCCTCACGCCTCGGGGGTTAAGGCCGGTGGTGAAATGTGCTCAGGAGGGAAAAGCTGGATGTGGTGGCATTAAGGCCCACTTTGCTCAAGTCAGGCACTTTTGTCTGTTTTTTTGCTTCCTCCACAGCCCCTGCCAGGGAGTGCTCACATTACATTGTGCCCCTTGCGGCTGGAGCTGGTCTGCTGCTCCTGGTGGTGTCTCTGAGCCTCGTCTGGACCCTCTGCCCTTCCACGCTAGGTAATAAACACAGCCCAGCCCAGACACTCCCCCACTGAGAGAAATCCTGCTCCCCTGCTTGCTACTGGGGACTGCAACTGTCCCATCCAACACATGAACACGCTGCAAATGTCACAACTGCCAGCACTGATCTCCGAATGTTTGTTTTCTGCATCTTGAATGTCCTGTGTCGGGAGAACGGCTTTGTTCTCCGTGACAAAGGGAGCGATGTGGAAAGGCTTCTACTTCCGATGGCTCAGGCACCTGGTGTATAGCTCACAAAGAGCACTAGCCTGTCTGATGTGCCTCTCTCCATTTGCCATGCTTGGTGGACCCCTGCACAATTACAGCTCGGATGCACCATTAGTCAATGAACCAGTTGGGGGAGTGACCGTGGAAGAGGAACTTTGACTGTTGTCTTTGTTTGTTCCAGGATTCCAGCCCAGGGTCTCAGCACCCCCAGCTTCCGAGGAGCAACAGGTACGGCCCTTTGCAAACTGTCTCTGTCTAAATCAATATGTCTGTTTCAGGCATTTCTAATCCATCAACTTCATATATTTGGCACTTAAACCAATTTGTTTTGAAAGGTGAAAGAGAGATCTAGCTGTTGGAGTAGCAGAAGGGGAGCAAAGAGCCTTACTGCTAACAATGGTACCAATTTACTGTGGGATAGTGGGCAAGCCACTTAGTACTCTGTGACTCAGTTTCCCCATGTGTAAAAAGTGAATAACAAGGTTTACTGCGCAAGGATGTTGGGAAGTTTGATATTTTATTGGTTCTGACTGTACCCTTTACAGGGTTTTTGTGCAGCTGCGAACATTTTTGGCACTTATAAGATAAAGAGCCAGAAGAAATTATATTGGTAAAGCACATGAAGATTTTGCAGTGACAGGTGCTGTGGGCCTGAGTCCAAGCTCACTGACCTCAATAGGAGACTATCCATTTATATCAGGTTTGGGTCTAGCAAAATATAATGAGCAGGTGAGTTCTTAAAGTCAGAATCTGACACTGGTTTCCATTCTGATAACACGCACAGTTTACAGGACAATAAGGAGAATCAGAGATGAGAGGGAATTTTTAATCAGGCTAAACTCACTTGAGTGTTTGGTGTTCTCACACCCTGTATCCCTTCATTTTACAAGGAGCTGGCTAAATTTACTAATTGTCACCAAACAGGATGGAATCTTATACACTCAACTGGGTTTCAATTTGCGGAATCACAACGGGCGCACAATGCAGCGATCAGCCAGAGGGAAATGTGTAAAACCCTGAACTGTCTCGTGCAGGGGAATGCACACGTGGGAACTGATGGCTGGTTCTCTGCTGATTGGAAGTAGCCGCTGGAAGAACGCTCTGTCTGTCTCAGTCGCCTTTTTTACTTATTTTCTCCCCTTCTCTGTTTAGAAATAAAAAGTCAGAAGACCCCCACAGAGTCCAGTCTCATCAGGTGGGAAATCTCCTCTTGGGATGTAAAGACATTGTGGTGTAGATGACTTTACACGTCACTTGTGTATTAGATTGGAAGCTCTTTGGGGCAGGGACTGTCTCTTTGTTCTGAGTTTGTGCAGCGCCTAGCACAACGAGGCCTGGTCCATAACCGGGGCTGCTGAGTGCTATGGTAACACAACAATTGTCCTCATCATCCTCCCCCACGTGCAGGGGGACCCGGACACAGCTGAAAGGCTGTGGCTTCCCTGGACAGATGGCAGGAGCCTGCAGAGGGGACGTGCAGCCCCTGTATATGCCACAGCTCCCCTGATCCTCAGCAGGCACATGATGCCTTTGCAGTAACATTACATGGACGTACAATGGGATTGGGAAGGGGAAGGACGGATGCGGGAGGAGATGGGAGGGATGGGAATCTCTCCCCAGGCCAGGGCTGGAGCTGCTAGTCCAGTGTTTCCTCTGGAGCAGTGTTTCTCAATGACCAGTCCGTGGACCAGTGCCGGTCCCTGAGATCTCCCTGACACAGTTTAGGAAGGCAGCCAGCCGGTCCCTGGTATCAGAAAGGTTGAGAAATGCTGGTGTAGAAGCTGCTTCTTTCCCCAAAGGCGAAATCCACAGGGCCCCAGGTGCCAGCCTCCGTGCACCATCTAACAATAACAACACGTTATCAATGACTTGAGCTCTCCTGGTGCCTGAGCCTGCACGCGCTGCCCGTTTACATCACAACTTGTTGATCAAGCTGTCATTCTAAATATCACTCATTAAAAACAGACGGCATCCCCACTAGTGATTTGTGTGTGTTGCCTTTTTTACCTGTTCAATGCATCAAGCTCAGCTTATTGTGTAATAAGAAAGGTGAGCTCTTAAATTCTCTGGGTCAGATTCTGCTCTGGTTTACTACACTGTAAATCTGAAGGAGCTGTGTTGCAGTCAGTGGAGTTATTCTGGATTTACTCCAGTGACTCTGAGAGCAGAATCCGGCCCTTTTCATCCCACTTAGTGTCTGTGTTTCTTTGATGGATGATACAACAAATGTGTTACACACCACTTGTTAGACACACATCTCCACATATGATAAGGACTGTTTTAAAGAGGATTTTTTGTTCTCCATGTCCACTAAAGGCAGGACAAGAAGTAATGGGTTTAATCTGCAGCAGGGAATGTTTGGGGTAGATATTTGGAAAAAGTTTCTAACTCTCAGGGGAGTTCAGCTCTGGAACTAGCTTCCAAGGGAGGTTGTGGAATCCCCGTCACTGGAGGTTTTGAAGAGCTGGTTGAACAAACACCTGTAAGAGATGATCCAGGTTTACTTGTCCAGACCCCTGTGCTGAGGCAGGACCTGGATGACTTTTCAAGGTTCCTTCCAGTCTGACATTTCTATGATTCTCTGAGTGCCAATAAAAATTGAATGACTAAGGGCCTGAATCTGATCTCAGGTTACTGAACCCAACGGGGCTGCAGGAGGGCCCAGATTTCCATTGAGCTTTCAAACTGAGGTCATGAGTGGATGGTGACTTGACATCCCTGAGGATGCTTTCAGCAGGATGAGAGCAGCTGGCTCTGGTTCCTTGGCCAACGTCCCATGTGAGTAAATTACTAGAGCTGGTCAAGTCTTTAGAAGAAACATTTCTTTGTTGGAAAATGCACACTTGTTGAAATGGAGAATTTTTTTTTCCCCCAGGGGAAAAGGGTAAGCTTTGATGAATTTTTTGACATGTATTAAAAGTTTCAAAATTGAAAAACTCCAGTTCAAAATGATGAATTGCTAAGAAGTTTAAACTATTTATATTTGAAATCATTTTAAGTTTAACATGGTCAAAATTTTATATAGTCAAAATTGAAAGGAAACATTTTCAAAAATACTAAAACCAAAACACTTCCTTTCACACAATCCAAAAATGATTTTTGGTTCTCGGAAACATTTTGAGATTTTAACTTTTCATCTCAGTTTGAGACGAGAAAATTTTTTGATATCTTGAAAATTTTTTGTGCAATGGGAAATTTTCTGGCCCAGCCTGGTAATCACATGAGTGTAAAAGTGCTCGTGTAGCTGCAGTTGGCTACATGGCTCTTTTCCACTTCCTGCCCTAAGCCACCGCGCAGGGCTGCTGTGGGGCTGTCAAACAGCTGCCCCGCTCCACCCCCACAGTGCATGAAGATATTTCTGTATATACTGTAAGGGTCCAATTCTGCATGGTGCTGAGGCACTTGCTGTGATGTGCTGGGCACCCACTGAACTAAGCTAAGTCCAGAGGAGTGGTGCGTGCTCAGCTGCTTTTAGTTTCAGCACCTACCTTCAGTTCCTTAAAGCACTGTACGTTGTAAAGCATTTTCACTGGGAACCTTAGAACAGTAAGTAGGGCTTTGTACCATTGTCAGTCCGTGTTACTGGGAGGTTTATAACATGCCCTTACAGGAACTGGGCTGGGGAGACATTGTGCTCGAATAGCGTTATGATTTCTGTGGTCTTATCTGTACTACCACTGACAACATTCAGCCCCTTATAAGTGAACCTGGGGACCGGATTCTCATTTGCACTAAGCCCCTTTCCACCATGGTAATGCACAAGGGCCTGGAAGTGGGTGTGAGTGTAATTTATGCTCCTTTAAACTCCTCTTTACCTTGGTGCAAAGGAGAAGCTGTGTAATTGTGAGTAATGCCCTTGGGCTAGAAATCAGACAGAATCGTGACCAGTCCAGCCTTCCTTTAAACTCTTGCTTCCATTTAATATTGATTGAGGCAGGGACTGCAGGATTTAGCCCAGGTAGCTCCACACCCATGAGAGAGAGCGAGAGAGGGAGGGGAAGGAAGGAAGATGGTCCCCAGCATTAGAGTGTTGCCGGGAAGGGGTTTGTAACAGATCGATCCCCACTTTGCCAGGGGAGCTGCAGCCAGTCAGTGCAGCCTCACAAGTGGGCTTGAGGCTAAGGACACCTGGCCAAGGCACCGAGGGAATCTGGTCTTTTCTGAGCCAATGACTCTAATCGCTAGCCCACATTGCCCTCTGTTGTCAGCTGTTTCAGAAGGGTCACTGACAGATGCACTTTTCTTCTCGCTCCCTGCTTTGTGCAGCCAGACGCAGCTTTCGAACCTGCCGTGTTCCGTTCATTTTTAGCCAGATTATTGGTAGATCGAAAGGGAGGCAGGGGAGGCATTTAACTTCCACTGGCTTCAGTAGGAGCGAGTCAGCTAACCCTCTTAGCCATGTTTGAAAATCTCACGAGGCACCTCTCTGCATTTAGAGGCACCGAAATACTTTTGAAAATCTGGCCCGCAGGCAGTTTTTAAAATGGGACTTGGTCTCTTTTGAAAATTGTATCCCTTGTTGTCTTATTTCTCACACAAGTCAGAGCTTTCAGCGGGATGATTTAAAGTGCTATTAAAGTCCTCCAAGATGAGACTCCAAATGATTGTTACAGGCAAATTTTATAGCACCAAGAAATATGGTACAACAATGGACCAAACATGGAAACCTGGGAAGAGATTTAGCTTGGGCTTGTCAAAAGAACTAAGTGATTTAGGAGTATTTTCCTTTGAAAGTCAATGGGATTTGTGCTCCGAAGTCTTGTGGGTTTGTTTATATACATCATCCATGTTCTGGAGGTTTAAAATTATTCTAAATCATTAGAGTACACCCCTATGCCATTGAAACGCAGAGAAATTCTACAAGAAATGGTGTACCCTCTGTAGAGGCTTTAACCCACCCCTCTAGTATCTATCAGCACAGCACATCCTCCTCGGAGGCGTTCCTCACTGGGAATGACCAAGACACTGTACCCAGTCACTGCAGCAGTGCACTGGGCATCAGCCTTTGGACTAGTGTGTCAGGATTTTGTTCTCCTTTTTTATGAAAATGATCTTTGCCGAGTATCTGATTTTATCTTCTTTAGGTAAAACTTCTGCATTAAACTCTGGAATTGGGAAAACAGCCTCTTCAGTAGGACACCAGTGTTGAATATCTATGATATGTTTTGAAACTTTTGCTGGATATTAATTGCATTTCCATTCACTTGTACAAAGTTAGTACTTTAGCATTTTGGATGCAGAGAATAACTAACAGATTAAGTAATTTCTAGTGCTGAGCTATCCATTCCATCTGTGGCAGTTGGAGACCTGGTGGACACTGACTATTAACGATATTTTATTTCTCCAGTGCTAGGAGTGCAGTTATTTCTGCACCAGACTCAGCGGATCCAGTTTGTTGAAGTTAGTGACAACGCAAAGATCCACTGTTCTTCCACAGAAAACTTGGAAGAAAGTAGAATGTTTTGGTATTTGAGAAGAGAAGGAGAGAAACCCACCTGCATTAAGCGCTGTTTGGATGATCAAAATGTAAGTAAGTTTGCTTGCAAACACAAGACGCACAGCTCGACACTGGAAATCCGCAATATCCAAAAGGCTGAGTCTGGCATTTACTACTGTGCATATATAGACAGCAGCAACCTGCTTTTCGGGAATGGATCCACGCTGATTGTTGGAGGTAAGGAACCATAGCTTGTTTAAGGAGACTAATAACTGATTGACAAAGCATATTTCATGTTCCCAATAAAATGTGACAAGATACCATAGCTATTGATGAATGGTTCAAAGGAAAGCATGCTTTAAACCAAGCAGATGAGCTAAACATTAAATGCTCTGGGTATAGAAGGAATATAACAACATATAATGTTATAAAATATATGTGTAAAACCTGAAAGTGCCAAAAATAAACTATTGAAGTTTCTCTGTGACTGTTCAGGGCACCCTGGTAGGGAATATTGCTAACCTAAGAGTTATGTTTGCACGAAGTAATATTTTGAGTTAATGAAAAGTTTATAAAATTTATAAAATTGTTCGCAATTTTCCTTCTAGGTAGTGCAGCTATATCCTAGTCAGTGTTGGTGTGGTAATTTAATATTTCCTTCTTCAGTACATTTGTTCCTTTGAAATAATGTCTTAGTGAATGATAGTATGCAGTGTTGCTGTAGCCGTGTTGGTCCCAGGATATTAGAGAGACAAGGTGGGTGAGGTAATAGCTTTCATTAGGCCAACTTCTGTTGGTGAGAGAGACAAGCTTTCTTGCTGACACAGAGCTCTCCTTCTGGTCTGGGAAATGACACTCTGAATATATTTCCCAGACCTGAAGGAGAGCTCTGTGTCAGCTTGAAAATTTGTGTCTTTCTCCAACAGAAGTTGGTCCAATGAAGGATTTTACCTCACCCACCTTGTCTCTCTGGGTGAAAGATTAATACCTTTAATCAGACTGCAGCTCATTTGATCATCACACTGAAATATCACACCACCTTCTGCTCAGACAGTTATACCAAGAACAGCTGGGTGATGCTTCTGGTCCCATTTCCACATGACATTCAAGTCACTGGGACAGCGAATCTGGCCTGTGTGATCCATGGAGTGACCAGTCCAGTCCATGTTTCCTGGAGTGTTTCTGGGGAGCTGAGGGAACAGGGGCTGACACGCTCATTGAAAGCAAAGGATGGATCTTTAACCCTCATAAATCACATCAGCATCCCCAGGGACACCTGGACCAGTGGGAAGAATTTCACCTGTGAAGTCAAATTCAAGTCTTCCGGCAGCAGTGTGAAGAAAAGTACCAGGTATCCTGAAGGTGAGTGATGATATATTTGAGACCAAGGGAGACTCAGATGTGAAATAAAGGTGAAGGGGCCACAATCAGAGCTGCTTCTACGTAACTTTCCATCACAGAAAGCTGGAATATTCTATGTCTTAGTTAAAATTTATCTAGAGAATTTGGGGAAAGGTAATGTGAGACATTACAGGGATCATAAGACAATGGAGCTCAGATCTCTACTGCAGCTTTCACCCAGATTGTACATATAAAGCACTGTAAAGACTTAAAATATAATATATCTCTTGAGTAAAGGGGAATTGAGAGGCATTTGAGAAGAGAGATGTGTTCCAGTGAGATATGCAAAGTGATGGAGAGGCAGTGAGGTGAGGTGAGACCTGGAAGGAGGATTTCGTGGATGGCAGAAGGTCCAGAGAAGATTCTGATTATAGGGGAAAGAATTTGCCTAAGGCAAAGGGGGCAACACAGAGGGTGAAAGGTGCTGAAGGCTCCTGTTGTCTCACTCCTCGGGGGTTAAGGCCTATGGTGAAATGGGGATCAGCAGGGAAGAGCTGGATGTGGTGGCATCACGACCCTCTTGGCTCAAGTCAGCCACTTACTTTTGTCTGTTTGTTTGCTTCCTCCACAGCCCCTGCCAGCGAGTGCTCACATTACATTGTGCCCCTTGCGGCTGGAGCTGGTCTGCTGCTGCTGGTGTCTCTGAGCCTCGTCTGGACCCTCTGCCCTTCCACACTAGGTAATAAACACAGCCCAGCCCAGCCCAGCTCAGACCATCTCCCTTAGGGAGAAATCCTGCTCCCCTGCTTGCTACTGGGGACTGCAACTGTCCCATCCAACACACGAACACGCTGCAAATGTCACAACTGCCAGCACTGATCTCCGAATGTTTGTTTTCTGCATCTTGAATGTCCTGTGTCCGGAGAACGGCTTTGTTCTCCGTGACAAAGGGAGCGATGTAGAAAGGCTTCTACTGCCCCTGGCCCTGGCACCTGGTATGTAGTTCACAAAGAGCACTAGCCTGTCTGAGGAGCCCCTCTCCATTTACCATGCTTCGTGGTGCACTGGGCACCCACAGCTCGGATGCACCATTAGTCAGTGAACTGCAGCTGGGGGGTGACCGTGGAAGAGGAACTTTGACTGTTGTCTTTGTTTGTTCCAGGATTCCAGCCCAGGGTCTCAGCACCCCCAGCTTCCGAGGAGCCCCAGGTACGGCTCTTTGCAAACTGTCTCTGTCTAAATCAATGTGTCTCTCTCAGGCATTTCTAATCCATCAACTTCATATATTTAGTAATTAAAGGTTTCAGAGTAGCAGCCGTGTTAGTCTGTATTCGCAAAAAGAAAAGGAGGACTTGTGGCACCTTAGAGACGAACCAATTTATTTGAGCATAAGCTTTCGTGAGCTACAGCTCACTTATCCGATGAAGTGAGCTGTAGCTCACGAAAGCTTATGCTCAAATAAATTGGTTCGTCTCTAAGGTGCCACAAGTCCTCCTGTTCTTTTTAGTAATTAAACTGGTTACTCTGGAAGGAGGAGGTGAAAGTGAGATCTAGCTGTTGGAGTAGTTGAAAGGGAGCAAAGAGTCTTACTGCTAACTCTGGTACCAATTTACTGTGGGATAGTGGGGAAGTCACTTAGTGCTCTGTGACTGTTTCCCCATGTGTAAAAAATGGATAACTAGACTTACTGCTCAAGGGTGATGGGAAGTTTGATGTTTTATTGTTGCTAACTGTGCCCTTTACAGGGTTTTTGTGTGGAGCTGGGAACATTTTTGGCACTTATAAGATAAAGAGCTTTGAGAAATTATATTTGCAAAGCACATGAAGATTTTCCAGTGACAGGTGCTGTGGCCCTGATCCAAACCTCAGTGACTTCAATAGGAGACTGTCCATTGACATGGGGTTTAGATCTGGCAAAATATTGTCAGTAGCTGAGTTCTTAAATTCACAATCCAGTGCTTGTTTCCATTCTGATAACACGCCCAGCTAACAGGACAAGCAGGAGAATCAGAGATGAGATGGGATTTTTCATCAGACTAAACTCACTTGGATGTTTGGTTCTGTCTCAGCTTGTGTCCCTTCATTTTACAAGGAGGTGGCTCATGTTACTAATTGTGGCCAAACAGGTGGAATCTTATACGCTCATCTGGATTTTGATTCGCGGAATCGCAACGGGCGCATGATGCAGCGATCGGCCAGAGGGAAACATGTAAAAGCCTGAACTGTCTAGTGCAGGGGAATCCACACGTGGGAACTGATGTCTGGTTCTCTGCTGATCGGACATAGCAGCCAGAAGAAGGCTCTGCCTGTCTCCGTCTCCTTTCTTTTTTATTTTCTCCACTTCTCTGTTTAGAATAAAAAGCTCAGAAGATCCCCACAGGGTCCAACCTCATCAGGGGGGAAATCTCCTTTTAGGATATAATTATAAAGGCATCAGGGTGTAGATGACTTTACACGTCACGTGTGTATTAGATTGGAACCTCTTTGGGGCAGGGACTGTCTCTGTTCTGTGTGCAGCGCCTAGCACAACGGGGCCTGGCCCATAACCGGGACTCCTGGGTGCTATGGTAACACAATCATTATCATCATCCTCCTCCCCCTCCTCCTCCTCTCATCTGCACAGGGATCCAGACACAGATGAATGGCTTCAGCTGCCCTGCACAGAGTGAGGCCGGGTGGCAGGAGCGTGAAGAGGGGATGTGCTGCCCCAGTGTATGCCACGGCTCCCCTGGCCCCCAGCAGGCACATGCTCCCTTTGTAGAAATGCTACATGGACGTGCAATGGGATTGGGAAGGGGAAGGATGGATGCGGGAGCTGGGAGGGGTGAGAATCTCTCCCCAGGCCAGGGCTGGAGCTGCTAGTCCAGTGCTTCCTCTGGAGCAGTGTTTCTCAACGACCCGTCTGTGGACCAGTGCCGGTCCCTGAGATCTCCCTGACACAGTTTAGGAAGGCAGCCAGGCGGGCCCTGGTACCCAAAAGGCAGAGAAATGCTGCTCTAGAGTCTGCTGGTTTTCCCCCAAAGGCGAGATCCACAGAGCCCTATGTCCCAGCCCCTCTGCACCATCTAATAACAACACGTTACCAATGACTGGAGCTCTCCTGGTGCCTGAGCCTGCACGCGCTGCCTGTTTACATCACAACTTGTTGTTGGTCAAGCTGTCGTTAGAACTGTCACTCATTAAAAAGACCCAGAATTGATGTTCGTGTGTCTTGCCTTTTTTATCTGTTCAATGCATCAAGCTCAGCTTATTGTGTAATAAATAAGGTGATCTCTTAAATTCTTTGGGCCAGATTCTGCTCTGGTTTACAGCAGTGTAAATCTGGAGGAGCTCTGTTGCAGTCAGTGGAGTTACTCTGGATTTACTCCGGAGTCTCTGAGAGCAGAAGCTGGCCCTGTCTATCCCACTTAGCATCTGTGTTTCTCTTGGTGGATGATACAACGAATGCGTTACACAGAACTTGTTACACACACATCTTCAACTATGGTAAGAGCTGTCCACTAAAGTCTGGAGAAGAAGTAATGGGCTTAATCTGCAGTAAGGGAGATTTAGGGTAGGTGTTAGGTAAAACTTTGTAACTCTAAGGAAAGTTTGGCTCTGGAACAGGCGTCCAAGGGAGGTTGTGGAATCCCCGTCACAATAGAGGATTTTAAGAACAGGTTAGACAAACGTGTCCAGGATGGTCCAGGTTTACTTGTCCAGACCCCTGTGCTGAGGCAGGACCTGGATGACTTTTCAAGGTTCCTTCCAGTCTGACATTTCTGTGATTCTCCGAGTGCCAATCACAAATGAATGAATAAGGGCCTGAATCTGATCTCATGTTACCCTGAGTACTGAGGCCAACGGGGCTGCAGGAAGGCCCAGATTTCCATTGTGACTTCAAACTGAGGTCAAGAAGTGGAAGGTTGGACATATGACCAGGGAAGAGTATAAAAATATTGCTCGGGCATGTAGGAATGATATCAGGAGGGCCAAATCGCACCTGGAGCTGCAGCTAGCCAGAGATGTCAAGAGTAACAAGAAGGGTTTCTTCAGGTATGTTGGCAACAAGAAGAAAGCCAAGGAAAGTGTGGGCCCCTTACTGAATGAGGGAGGCAACCTAGTGACAGAGGATGTGGAAAAAGCTAATGTACTCAATGCTTTTTTTGCCTCTGTTTTCACTAACAAGGTCAGCTCCCAGACTCCTGCGCTGGGCATCACAAAATGGGGAAGAGATGGCCAGCCCTCTGTGGAGATAGAGGTGGTTAGGGACTATTTAGAAAAGCTGGACGTGCACAAGTCCATGGGGCCGGACGAGTTGCATCCGAGAGTGCTGAAGGAATTGGCGGCTGTGATTGCAGAGCCATTGGCCATTATCTTTGAAAACTCGTGGCGAACCGGGGAAGTCCCGGATGACTGGAAAAAGGTTAATGTAGTGCCAATCTCCAAAAAAGGGAAGAAGGAGGATCCTGGGAACTACAGGCCAGTCAGCCTCACCTCAGTCCCTGGAAAAATCATGGAGCAGGTCCTCAAAGAATCAATCCTGAAGCACTTGCATGAGAGGAAAGTGATCAGGAACAGCCAGCATGGATTCACCAAGGGAAGGTCATGCCTGACTAATCTAATTGCCTTTTATGATGAGATTACTGGTTCTGTGGATGAAGGGAAAGCAGTGGATGTATTGTATCTTGACTTTAGCAAAGCTTTTGACACGGTCTCCCACAGTATTCTTGTCAGCAAGTTAAGGAAGTACGGGCTGGATGAATGCACTATAAGGTGGGTAGAAAGCTGGCTAGATTGTTGGGCTCAACAGGTAGTGATCAATGGCTCCATGTCTAGTTGGCAGCCGGTATCAAGTGGAGTGCCCCAAGGGTCGGTCCTGGGGCCGGTTTTGTTCAATATCTTCATAAATGATCTGGAGGATGGTGTGGATTGCACTCTCAGCAAATTTGCGGATGATACTAAACTGGGAGGAGTGGTAGATACGCTGGAGGGGAGGGATAGGATACAGAAGGACCTAGACAAATTGGAGGATTGGGCCAAAAGAAATCTGATGAGGTTCAATAAGGATAAGTGCAGGGTCCTGCACTTAGGACGGAAGAACCCAATGCACAGCTACAGACTAGGGACCGAATGGCTAGGCAGCAGTTCTGCGGAAAAGGACCTAGGGGTGACAGTGGACGAGAAGCTGGATATGAGTCAGCAGTGTGCCCTTGTTGCCAAGAAGGCCAATGGCATTTTGGGATGTAAAAGTAGGGGCATAGCGAGCAGATCGAGGGACGTGATCGTTCCCCTCTATTCGACATTGGTGAGGCCTCATCTGGAGTACTGTGTCCAGTTTTGGGCCCCACACTTCAAGAAGGATGTGGATAAATTGGAGAGAGTCCAGCGAAGGGCAACAAAAATGATTAGGGGACTGGAACACATGACTTATGAGGAGAGGCTGAGGGAGCTGGGATTGTTTAGCCTGCAGAAGAGAAGAATGAGGGGGGATTTGATAGCTGCTTTCAACTACCTGAAAGGGGGTTCCAAAGAGGATGGCTCTAAACTGTTCTCAATGGTAGCAGATGACAGAACGAGGAATAATGGTCTCAAGTTGCAGTGGGGGAGGTTTAGATTGGATATTAGGAAAAACTTTTTCACTAAGAGGGTGGTGAAACACTGGAATGCGTTACCTAGGGAGGTGGTAGAATCTCCTTCCTTAGAGGTTTTTAAGGTCAGGCTTGACAAAGCCCTGGCTGGGATGATTTAACTGGGAATTGGTCCTGCTTCGAGCAGGGGGTTGGACTAGATGACCTTCTGGGGTCCCTTCCAACCCTGATATTCTATGATTCTATGATTCTATGATTCTTGAATGAATGGTGACTTGAAGTCACTGAGGATGCTTTCAGCAAGACAAAAGTATCTGGCTCTGGTTCCTTGGCCAACTTCCCCTGTGGGTAATTACAAGAGCTGGTCAGGAGTCTTTAGAAGAAACATTTCTTTATCAAAAAATACCCATTTGTTGAACTGAAGATTTGTTTTCCATAGGAAAATCGTCTGTTTTGATTAATTTTTTTACTTGATAAAAAGGTTTCAGAATTTCAGAATGAAACATTCTGGTTGTCCAGTTCAAAAAGACATCTTGCTTAGAAATATACACTAATTATAGTGGAAAAAAATTAGTTTTTCTTGGTCAAAAATGTATATGTTCAAAATTGGAAGGAAACATTTCAAAATTCTTAAAACAAAACGCTGCCTTTCACCCAAACCGAAAATGATTTTTGGTTGAAGAAATTATTTGAGATTTAGACTTTTTGTACCGACAGGGGAAAATGTTTCAGTCTCTTGAAACGAAATCCATTTTCTGCCCAGGCCTGGTAATTACAAGAGTGTAAAATTGCTCCTGTCGCTGCCGTTGGCTACATTGCGCCTTTCCACTTCCTGCCCTAAGGCACTGCGCAGGGCTGCTGTGGGGCTGTCAAACGGCTGCCCCACTCCACCCCCACCGTATATGAAGAGATTTCTATTTACACTGTAAAGGCCCAATCCTGCATGGTGCTGAGGCACTTCCTGTGACTTGCTGGGCAACCGCAACGCTGAGTAAAGTCAAGGGGAGTGGTGGGTGTTCAGCTGCTCTTAGGCTCAGCTCCTACCTTCCATTCCCTAAAGCACTGTACATTGTAAAGCATGTTCGCTGGGAACCCTAGAGCTGTAAATAGGGCTTTGTCATTGTCATACCATTGTCAGTCCGTGTTACTAGGAGGGTGACAACAGGCCCTTACAGGAACTGAGCTGGGGAGACATTGTGCTTGAATAGCGTTATGATTTCTATGGTCTTATCTGTACCACCGCTGACAACCCCTTAACAGCGACCCTGGGGACCGGATTCTCATTTGTACTAAGCCCCATTCCACCACGGTAACGTACAGGGGCCTGGAAGTGGGTGTGAGTGTAATTTATGCTCCTCTAAACTCCTCTTTACATTGGTGCAAAGGGGAAGCTGTGTAATTGTGAATAATGCCCTTTGCTACAAATCAGGCAGAATCTTGGCTAGTCCAGTCATCCTTTAAACACCTGCTTCGACTTAACATTGCCTCAGTCAGGGACTGTGGGATTTAGCCCAGGTCGCTCCCCAACCATGGGAGGGAGGAAGGCAGGGGAGGGAAATGGAAGGAAAAAGGAAAATAGTCCCCAGCATTAGAGAGCTGCCTGGAAGGGGTTTGTGACAGATCGATCCAGGGGAGCTGCAGCCAGCCAGAGCAGCCTCACAAGTGGAGTGCGGGCTACGGAGACATGGCCAAGGCACCCAGGGATTCTATTCTTTTTTGAGCCAATTGCTCTAATCACTAGCCCACATTGCCCTCTGTTGTCAGGTGTTTCAGAAGGGACATTGACAGATGCACTTTACTTCTTTCTCCCTGCTTTGTGCAGCCAGACGCAGCTTTCTAAGCAGCCCTGTTCAGTTAATTTTAACCAGTTTATTGCTAGACTCAAGGGGTGGCGCTTAACTGCCATTGATTTCAGTAGGAGTGAGGCACCTAACCCTCTTAGCCAGGTTTGAAAATCCCACTAGGCACATGTCTGCATTTATAGGCACCTACATACCTTTGAAAATCTGGCCCAAAGTCACTTTGGGAAATGGGACTTAGACTATTTTGAAAATCGTGTCTTATGTTGTCTTTTTTTCTCACACATGCCAGAGCTTTCATGATCTGCAGTGCGGTTAACAGTCCTCCAAGACAAGACAAGACAACAACCGTTACATGTCTTCGTTGTGCCACCAAGAACTGTGCTACAATAAACCAAACATGGAAGGCTGGGGAGGATTTACATTGGGATTGTCAGAGGCCCTAAGTGGTTTAGGAGCATTTTCCTTTGAAAGTCAATGGGGCTTGTGCTCCGAACTCATGTGGGTTTGTTTATTTACATCATCCATATTCTGGACATTTAATTATTCTGAATTATTATTTACACCCCTGTGCCACTAGAACGCAGAGAAAATCTACAAGAAATGCTGTAGCCTCTGAAGAGTCTTTAGCCCACCCATCACCACAGCACATCCTCCTCGGAGGCGTCCCTCACTGGAAATGACCAAGACACTGTACCCAGTCACTGCAGCAGTGCAGTCGGCGTCAGCCTTTGGGCCACTGTGTCAGGATTTTGTCCTACTATTTTTATGAACATGATCTTTGCCGAGTATCTGCTTTTATCTTCTTTAGGTAAAACTTCTGCATTAAGCTCTGGAATTGGGTAAACAGCCTTGACAGTAGGACACTAGAATTGAATACTCTATCTATGATATGTTTTGAAACTTTTGCTGGATATTAATTGCATTTCCATTCACTTGTATAAAGTTACAGCAGCTTTTTAAGCATTTGGGATGCAGAGAATAACCATTATCAGATTAAGTAATTTCTTTTGCTCAGCTATCCATTCCATCTGTGGCAGTTGGAGACCTGGCGGACACTGACTAGAACAATATTTTATTTCTCCAGTACTGGGAGTGCAGTTATTTCTGTACCAGACTCAGCGGATCCAGTTTGTTGAAGTTAGTGACAACGCAAAGATCCAGTGTTCTTCCACAGAAAACTTGGAGGGAGGAAGTAACATATTATGGTATTTGAGAAGAGAAGGTGAGAAACCCACCTGCATTAAGCGCTGTTTGGATGATCAAAATGTAAGTAAATTTGCTTGCAAACATGAGACACACAGCTCGACACTGGAAATCAACAACGTCCAAAAGACTGAGTCTGGCATTTACTACTGTGCATATAGATACAGCAGCTACCTGATTTTCGGGAATGGATCCACGCTGATTGTTGGAGGTAAGGAACCATAGCTTGTTTAAGGAGACTAACAACTGATAGATAAAGCCTATTTCATGTTCCCATTAAAATGTGACAAGATACCATAGTTATTGCTGAATGGTTCAAAGGAAAGCATGCTTTAAGCCAAGCAGATCAGCTAAACATTAAATGCTTTGGGTATAGAAGGAATATAACAACATTTATTGTTATAAAATATATGTGTAAAACTTGAAAGTGCCAAAACTAAACTATTGAAGTTTCTCTGTGACTGTTCAGGGCACCCAGGTAGGGAACATAAGACAGACAAGGTGGGTGAGATAATATCTTTTATTGGGCCATCTTTGGTTGGTGAGAGAGACGAGCTTCCTTGCTGACACAGAGCTCTTCTTCAGATCTGGAAAATGACACTCTGAATATGTTTCCCAGACCTGAAGGAGAGCTCTGAAGCAGCTTGAAAGTTTGTGTCTTTCACCAACAGAAGTTGGTCCAATGAATGGTTTTACCTCACCCACCTTGTCTCTCTGAGTGAAAGATTAATACCTTTAATCAGACTGCAGCTCATTTGATCATTGCACTGAATTCACCACCTCCGTTTGCTCAGACAGTTATACCAAGAGCAGCTGGGTGATGCTTCTGGTCCCATTTCCACATGGCAGTCAAGTCACTGGGACAGCGAATCTGGCTTGTGTGATCCGTGGAGTGTCCAGCCCGGTCCATGTTTCCTGGAGTGTTTCTGGGGAGCTGCAGGAACAGGGGCTGACGCGCTCACTGAAAGCAAAGGATGGATCTTTAACCCTCATAAATCACATCAGCGTCCCCATGGACACCTGGACCAGTGGGAAGAATTTCACCTGTGAAGTCAAATTCAACTCTTCCGGCAACAGTGTGAAGAAAAGTACCAGGTATCCTGCAGGTGAGTGATACGATATTTAAAGATAATGGAAACTCAGATGCAAAATATGCATGTGACCAAGATGAGAGCTGCTTCTATGTGATTTTCCATTACAGAAATTTGGAATATTCTATGGCTTCATTAGAATTTCTCCAGAGAATTTGGGGAAAAGTAAATTGAGGTGTTACAGGGACCACAAGACAACATACCTCTGATTTCTAGGACAGCTTTCTCCCAGACTGTCCATATAAAGCACTGTAAAGAGTTAAATAATAATAAATCCCAGGAGTAAAGGGGAATTCAGAGGCATTTGAGAAGAGAGATGTTTTCCAGTGAGATATGCAAAGTGATGGAGAGGCAGTGAGGTGAGGAGAGACCTAGAGGGAGGATTTTGTAGATGGCAGAAGGTCCAGAGAAGATTCTGATTACAGGGGAAAGAATTTGCCTAAGGGAAAGGGGGCAACACAGAGGGTGAAAGGTGCTGAAGGCTCCTGTCGCCTCTCTCCTCAGGGGTTAAGGCCTATGGTGAAATTGGGATCAGGAGGGAAGAGCTGGATGTGGTGGCATCACGACCCTCTTGGCTCAAGTCAGCCACTTACTTGTGTCTGTTTGTTTGCTTCCTCCACAGCCCCTGCCAGCAAGTGCTCACATTACATTGTGCCCCTTGCGGCTGGAGCTGGTCTGCTGCTGCTGGTGGTGTCTCTGAGCCTCGTCTGGACCCTCTGCCCTTCCACACTAGGTAATAAACACAGCTCAGCCCAGCCCAGCCCAGCTCAGACCATCTCCCTTAGGGAGAAATCCTACTCCCCTGCTTGCTACTGCGGACTGCAACTGTCCCGTCCAACACATAAACATGCTCCAAATGTCACAACTGCCAGCACTGATCTCCGAATGTTTGTTTTCTGAAACTTGAATTTCCTGTGTCGGGAGAACGGCTTTGTTCTCCGTGACAAAGGGAGCGATGTAGAAAGGCTTCTACTGCCCCTGGCCCTGGTACCTTGTCTATAGTTCACAAAGAGCACTAGCCTGTCTGATGAGCCTCTCTCTATTTACCATGCTTCGTGGTGCACCGGGCACCCAGTTGGGGGAGTGACCATTGGAAGAGGAACTTTTACTGTTGTCTTTGTTTGTCCCAGGACTCAAGCCCAGGACCTCAGCACCCCCAGCTTCAGAGGAGCACCAGGTATGCCTCTTTGCAAACTGTCTCTGTCTAAATCAATGTGTCTGTCTCAAGAATTTCTAATCCGTCAACTTCTTATGTTTAGTAATTAAACTGGTTGCTCTGGAAGGAGAAGATGAAAGTGAGATCTAGTGGTTGGAGTAGCTGAAAGGGAGCAAAGAGCCTTAATACTAACTCTGGTATCAATTTACTGTGGGATAGTGGGCAAGTCACTTACTGCTCCGTGACTCAGTTTCCCCATGTCTAAAAAGTGGATAACTAGACTTATTGCTCAAGGATGATGGGAAGTTTGATATTTTGTTGTTCCTGACTGTGCCCTTTACAGGGTTTATATGTGGAGCTGGGAACATTTTTGGCACTTATAAGGTAAAGAGCTTTGAGAAATTATATTTGCAAAGCACATGAAGATTTTCCAGTGACAGGTGCTATGGGCCTGATCCAAAGCTCAGTGGCCTCAATAGGAAACTGTCCATCGACATGGAGTTTGGATCTGGCCAAATGTTGTCAGTAGCTGAGTTCTTAAAGTCTAGGAACCCAGAATCCAGCGCTGGATTCCATTCTGATAACACGTACCGTTTATAGGACAAGCAGAAGAATCAGAGATGAGATGGGATTTTTCATCAGACTAAACTCACTTGGATATGCACATCTGTTTCACCTTGTGTCCCTTCATTTTACAAGGGGGTGGCTCATGTTACTAATTGTCGCCAAACAGGGTGGAATCTTATACGCTCATCTGGATTTTGACTCGCGGAATCACAAGGGGCGCACGATGCAGCGATCGGCCAGAGAGAAACGTGTAAAAGCCTGAACTGTCTAGTGCAGGGGAATCCACAAATGGGAACTGATGGCTGGTTCTCTGCTGATCGGACGTAGCCGCTGGAAGAAGGCTCTGTCTGTCTCCGTCTCCTTTCTTTTTGTATTTTCTCCACTTCTCTGTTTAGAATAAAAAGGTCAGAAGATCCCCACAGGGTCCAGCCTATCAGGTGGGAAATCTCCTTTTGGGGTATAAAGGCATCATGGTGTAGATGATTTTACATGTCACTTGTGTATTAGATTGGAAGCTCTTTGGGGCAGGGAGTGTCTCTTTGTTCTGAGTTTGTGCAGCCCCTAGCACAATGGGTGCTATGCTAACACAATAATTGTCATCATCATCCTCTCATCTGCAGAGGGACCCAGACATAGCTGAATGGCTGCAGCTTCCCTGCAGAGAGTGAGGTCAGATGGCAGGAGCCTCCAGAGGGGATGTGCAGCCTCTGTATACACCGCAGCTCCCAACTCCCCTGATCATCAGCAGGCGCATGCTCGCCTTGCAGTAACGTAACATAGACGTGCAATGGGATTGGGAAGGGGAAGGATGGATGCAGGAGCTGGGAGGGGTGAGAATCTCTCCCCAGGCCAGGGCTGGAGCTGCTAGTCCAGTGCTTCCTCTGGAGCAGTGTTTCTCAATGACCCGTCTGTGGACCACTGCCAGTCCCTGAGATCTCCCTGACACAGTTTAGGAAGGCAGCCAGGCGGGCCCTGGTACCCAAAAGGCTGAGAAACGCTGCTCTAGAGTCTGCTGGTTTTCCCCAAGGGCGAGATCCACAGAGCCCTATGTCCCACCCCTCTGCGCCATCTAATAACAACACGTTACCAATGACTGGAGCTCTCCTAGGCCCTGAGCCTGCTCGCGCTGCCTGTTTACATCACAACTTGTTGTTGGTCAAGCTGTCGTTCAAACTGTCACTCATTAAAAAGACCCAGTATTGATGTTCGTGTGTCTTGCCTTTTTTATCTGTTCAACGCATCAAGCTCAGCTTATTGTGTAATAAATAAGGTGATCTCTTAAATTCTTTGGGCCAGATTCTGCTCTGGTTTACAGCAGTGTAAATTTGGAGGAGCTCTGTTGCAGTCAGTGGAGTTACTCTGGATTTACTCCGGAGTCTCTGAGAGCAGAAGCTGGCCCTGTCTATCCCACTTAGCATCTGTGTTTCTCTTGGTGGATGATACAACAAATGCGTTACACAGAACTTGTTACACACACATCTTCAACTATGGTAAGGGCTGTCCACTAAAGTCTGGAGAAGAAGTAATGGGCTTAATCTGCAACAAGGGAGATTTAGGGTAGGTGTTAGGAAAAGATTTGTAACTCTAAGGAGAGTTCGGCTCTGGAACAGGCGTCCAAGGGAGGTTGTGGAATCCCCGTCACAATGGAGGATTTTAAGAACAAGTTAGACAAACGGGTCCAGGATGGTCCAGGTTTACTTGTCCAGACCCCTGTGCTGAGGCAGGACCTGGATGACTTTTCAAGGTTCCTTCCAGTCTGACATTTCTATGATTCTCCGAGTGCCAATCACAAATGAATGAATAAGGGCCTGAATCTGATCTCATGTTACCCTGAGTACTGAGACTAACAGGGCTGCAGGAGGGCCCAGATTTCCATTGTGACTTCAAACTGAGGTCTTGAATGAATGGTGACTTGAAGTCACTGAGGATGCTTTCAGCAAGACAAAAGTATCTGGCTCTGGTTCCTTGGCCAACTTCCCCTGTGGGTAATTACAAGAGCTGGTCAGGAGTCTTTAGAAGAAACATTTCTTTCTCAGAAAATGCCCATTTGTTGAACTGAAGATTTGTTTTCCATAGGCAAAGCGTCTGTTTTGATTAATTTTTTTACTTGATAAAAAGGTTTCAGAATTTCAGAATGAAACATTCTGGTTGTCCAGTTCAAAAAGACATCTTGCTTAGAAATATACACTAATTATAGTGGAATTTTTTTAAAAAATATTTTGTGGTCAAAAATGTATATGTTCAAAATTGGAAGGAAACATTTCAAAATCCTTAAAACAAAACACTGCCTTTCACCCAAACCGAAAATGATTTTTGGTTGTAGAAAATTTTTGAGATTTTGACTTTTCATCCCAGTTCAACACAGGAAAATGTTTCAGTGTTTTCTGAAAATTTGTGTGGGGTCGGAAATCCATTTGCTGCCCAGCCCTGGTAACTACAGGAGTGTAAAATTGCTCCTGTAGTTACAGTTGGCTACATTGCTCTTTTTCACTTCCTGTCCTAAGCCACTGCAAAGTGCTGCTGTGGGGCTGTCAAACAGCTGCCCCGCTCCACCCCCACAGTGTGTAAAGAGATTTCTATATAAACTAAGGGCCCAATCCTGCTTGGTGCTGAGGCACTTCCTGTGATGTGCTGGGCACCTCCCATATTCAGCAAAGTCAAGGGGAGTGGTGGGTGCTCATCTGCTGTTAGGATCAGCTCCTACCTTCCGTTCCCTAAAGCACTGTACATTGTAAAGCAATGGAAGGAAGAAGGAAGATGGTCCCCAGCATTAGAGAGCTGCCTGGAAGGGGTTTGTGACAGATCGATCCAGGGGAGCTGCAGCCAGCCAAAGCAGCCTCACAAGTGGGGTGCGGGCTACAGAGACATGGCCAAGGCACCCAGGGATTCTATTCTTTTTTGAGCCAATTGCTCTAATCACTAGCCCACATTGCCCTCTGTTGTCAGGTGTTTCAGAAGGGACATTGACAGATGCACTTTACTTCTTTCTCCCTGTTTTGTGCAGCCAGACTGCAGCTTTCTAAGCAGCCCCGTTCAGTTAATTTTAACCAGTTTATTGCTAGACTCAAGGGGTGGCGCTTAACTGCCATTGATTTCAGTAGGAGTGAGGCACCTAACCCTCTTAGCCAGGTTTGAAAATCCCACTAGGCACATGTCTGCATTTATAGGCACCTAAATACCTTTGAAAATCTGGCCCAAAGTCACTTTTGGAAATGTGACTAAGACTATTTTGAAAATCGTGTCTTATGTTGTCTTTTTTTCTCACACGTCAGAGCTTTCAGTTTGATGATCTACAGTGCGGTTAACAGTCCTCCAAGACAAGACAACAACCGTTACATGTCTGCATTGTGCCACCAAGAACTGTGCTACAATAAACCAAACATGGAAGGCTGGGGAGGATTTACATTGGGATTGTCAGAGGCCCTAAGTGGTTTAGGAGCATTTTCCTTTGAAAGTCAATGGGGCTTGTGCTCCGAACTCATGTGGGTTTGTTTATTTACATCATCCATATTCTGGATGTTTAATTATTCTGAATTATTATTTACACCCCTGAGCCACTGGAACGCACAGAAAATCTACAAGAAATGCTGTACCCTCTGCAGAGACTTTAACCCACCCCTCTAGTATCTATCACCACAGCACATCCTCCTCAGAGGCGTCCCTCATTGGAAATTACCAAAACACTGTACCCAGTCACTGCAGCAGTGCACTGGGCGTCAGCCCTTGGGCTAGTGAGTCAGGAGTTTGTCCTACCATTTTTATGAACATGATCTTTGCCGAGTATCTGCTTTTATCTTCTTTAGGTAAAACTTCTGCTTTAAGCTCTGGAATTGGGAAAACAGCCTCGTCAGTAGGACACTAGAGTTGACTACTGTATCTATGATATGTTGTGAAACTTTTGCTGGATATTAATTGCATTTCCATTCACTTGTATAAAGTTACAGCAGCTTTTCAAGTATTTGGGATGCAGAGAATAAATATTATCAGATTAAGTAATTTCTTTTGCTGAGCTATCCATTCCATCTGTGGCAGTTGGAGACCTGGCGGACACTGACTATAACGATATTTTACTTCTCCAGTGCTAGGAGTGCAGTTATTTCTGCACCAGACTCAGCGGATCCAGTTTGTTGAAGTTAGTGACACCGCAAAGATCCACTGTTCTTCCACAGAAAACTTGGAAGGAGGAAGTAGCATGTTTTGGTATTTGAGAAGAGAAGGTGAGAAACCCACCTGCATTAAGCGCTGTTTGGATGACCAAAATGTAAGTAAATTTGCTTGCAAACACGAGACACACAGCTCGACACTGGAAATCCGTAATATCCAAAAGACTGAGTCTGGCATTTACTACTGTGCATTTGAATACAGCAGCTACCTGATTTTTGGAAATGGAACCACACTGATCATTGGAGGTAAGGAACCATAGCTTGTTTAAGGAGACTAATAACTGATTGACAAAGCATATTTCGTATTCCCATTAAAATGTGACAAGATACCATAGCTATTGATGAATGGTTCAAATGAAAGCATGCTTTCAGCCAGAAATATCAGCTAAACATTGAATGCTCTGGGTATAGAAGGAATATAACAACATTTATAGTTGTAAAATATATGTGTGAAACCTGAAAGTGCCAAAATTGAAGTTTCTCTGTGACTGTTCAGGGCACCCAGGTTGGGACTATTGCTAACCAAAGAGTTATGTTTGCATGAAACAATATTTTGATTTAATGAAAAGTTTATAAAATTTATAAAATTGTTCGCAATTTTCCTTCTAGTTAGTGCAGCTATGTATTGCGCTCTATCCTAGTTAGGGGTTGTGTGGTGATTTAATATTTCCTTCTTCAATAGATTTGTTCTTTTGAATTCATGTCTTAGTGACAGATACGCAATGTTGTTGTAGCTGTGTTGGTCCCAGGATATGAGAGAGACAAGGTGGGTGAGGTAATAGTTTTTATTGGACCAACTTTGGTTGGTGAGAGAGACGAGCTTCCTTGCTGACACAGAGCTCTTCTTCAGATCTGGAAAATGACACTGAATACGTTTCCCAGACCTGAAGGAGAGCTCTGTGGCAGCTTGAAAGTTTGTCTTTCACCAACAGAAGTTGGTCCAATGAATGGTTTTACCTCACCCACCTTGTCTCTCTGAGTGAAAGATTAATACCTTTAATCAGACTGCAGCTCATTTGATCATCACACTGAATTCGCCATCTCCTTCTGCTCAGACAGTTATACCAAGAGCAGCTGGGTGATGCTTCTGGTCCCATTTCCACATGGCAGTCAAGTCACTGGGACAGCAAATCTGGCTTGTGTGATCCATGGAGTGTCCAGCCCAGTCCATGTTTCCTGGAGTGTTTCAGGGGAGCTGCAGGAACAGGGACTGACGCGCTCATTGAAAGCCAAGGATGGATCTTTAACACTCATAAATCACATCAGCGTCCCCATGGACACCTGGACCAGTGGGAAGAATTTCACCTGTGAAGTCAAATTCAACTCTTCTGGCAACAGTGTGAAGACAAGTACAAGATATTCTGCAGGTGAGCGATATTATATTTGAGGCTAATTGAGACTCTGATGTAAAATAGGTGTAACGTTGCCCCAGTCAGAGAGGCTGAAACATAATTTTCCATGACAGAAAGCTGGAATATTCTATATCTTAATTAAAACTTCTCAAGGGAGTTTTGGGAAAGGAAACTTGAGACATTACACGGACCACAAGACAAAGTAGCTCTGATCTCTAGGGCAGCTTTCACCCAGATTGTACATATAAAGCACTGTAAAGAGTTAAATAATAATAAATACCAGGAGTAAAGGGGAATTCAGAGGCATTTGAGAAGAGAGATGTTTTCCAATGAGATATGCAAAGTGATGGAAAGGTGATGAGGTGAGGCGAGACGAAAGAAAACAAATAAGAAGAAAACAAAGAAAGACGAAGTGGGACCGCTAAACACTGAGGATGGAGTGGAGGTTAAGGATAATCTAGGCATGGCCCAATATCTAAACAAATACTTTGCCTCAGTCTTTAATAAGGCTAATGAGGATCTTAGGGATAATGGTAGCATGACAAATGGGAATGAGGATATGGAGGTAGATATTACCATATCTGAGGTAGAAGCGAAACTCAAACAGCTTAATGGGACTAAATTGGGGGGCCCAGATAATCTCCATCCAAGAATATTAAAGGAATTGGCACATGAAATTGCAAGCCCGTTAGCAAGAATTTTTAATGAATCTGTAAACTCAGGGGTTGTACCGTATGACTGGAGAATTGTTAACGTAGGTCCTATTTTTAAGAAAGGGAAAAAAAGGTGATCCGGGAAACTACAGGCCTGTTAGCTTGACATCTGTAGTATGCAAGGTCTTGGAAAAAATTTTGAAGGAGAAAGTAGTTAAGGACATTGAAGTCAATGGTAACTGGGATAAAATACAACATGGTTTTACAAAAGGTAGATCGTGCCAAATCAACCTGATCTCCTTTTTTGAGAAAGTAACAGAATTTTTAGACAAAGGAAACGCAGTGGATCTAATTTACCTAGATTTCAGTAAGGTGTTTGATATGGTGCCACATGGGGAATTATTAGTTAAATTGGAAAAAATGGGGATCAATATGAAAATTGAAAGGTGGATAAGGAATTGGTTAAAAGGGAGACTACAGCGGGTCCTACTGAAAGGTGAACTGTCAGGCTGGAGGGAGGTTACCAGTGGAGTTCCTCAGGGATCGGTTTTGGGACCAATCTTATTTAATCTTTTTATTACTGACCTCAGCACAAAAAGTGGGAGTGTGCTAATAAAGTTTGTGGATGATACGAAGCTGGGAGGTATTGCCAATTTAGAGAGTGATCGGATCTGGTTGACCTTGTAAACTGGAGTAATAGTAATAGGAAGAAATTTAATAGTGAGAAGTGTAAGGTCATGCATTTAGGGATTAATAACAAGAATATTAGTTATAAACTGAGGCCACATCAATTAGAAGTAACGGAGGAGGAGAGGGACCTCAGAGTATTGGTTGACCACAGGATGACTATGAGCCGCCAATGTGATGTGGCCGTGAAAAAAGCTCATGCGGTCTTGGGATGCATCAGGCGAGGTATTTCCAGTAAAGATAAGGAGGTGTTAGTACCATTATACAAGGCACTGGTGAGACCTCTTCTGGAATACTGTGTGCAGTTCTGGTCTCCCATGTTTAAGAAGGATGAATTCAAACTGGAACAGGTACAGAGAAGGGCTACTAGGATGATCCGAGGAATGGAAAACCTGTCTTATGAAAGGAGACTCAAGGAGGACTTAAATAGCTCAGACATAGGTGAGAGGTTTATTGTAGGAGTGGCTGGGTGAGATTCTGTGGCTGCATTGTGCAGGAGGTCAGACTAGAAGATCATAATGGTCCCTTCTGACCTTAATATCTATGAGTCTATGAGACCTAACAGGGAGGATTCTGTAGATGGAAGAAGGTGCAAAGAAGATTCTGATTACAAGGAAAATAGAATTCACCTGTGGGAAAGGGGGCAACACAGAGGGTGAAAGGTGCTGAAGGCTCCTGTAGCTTCACTCCTCGGGGGTTAAGGCCCGTGGTGAAATGGGGATCAGGAGGGGAGAGCTGGATGTGGTGGCATCACGACCCTCTTGGCTCAAGTCAGGCACTTGTGTCTGGTGTTTTTGCTTCCTCCACAGCCCCTGCCAGGGAGTGCTCACATTACATTGTGCCCCTTGCGGCTGGAGCTGGTCTGCTGCTGCTGGTGGTGTCTCTGAGCCTCATCTGGACCCTCTGCCCTTCCACGCTAGGTAATAAACACAGCCCAGCCCAGACACTCCCCCACTGAGAGAAATCCTGCTCCCCGCTTGCTACTGGGGACTGCAACTGTCCCGTCCAACACATGAACACGCTGCAAATGTCACAACTGCCGGCACTGATCTCCGAATGTTTGTTTTCCGAAACTTGAATGTCCTGTGTCGGGAGAACGGCTTTGTTCTCCGTGACAAAGGGAGCGATGTGGAAAGGCTTCTACTGCCCCTGGCCCAGGCACCTTGTCTATAGTTCACAAAGAGCACTAGCCTTTCTGATGAGCCTCTATCCACGTGCCATCATGGAGGTGCCCTGCGCACCCACAGCTCGGACGCACCATTAGTCAATGAACTGCAGCTGGGGGGTGACCGTGGAAGAGGAACTTTGACTGTTGTCTTTGTTTGTTCCAGGATTCCAGCCCAGGGTCTCAGCACCCCCAGCTTCCGTGGAGCCCCAGGTACGGCTCTTTGCAAACTGTCTCTGTGTAAATCAATGTGTCTGTCTCAGGCATTTCTAATCCATCAACTTCATGTGTTTGGCACCAAAGCTGATTGATCTGGAAGGAGGAGGTGAAAGTGAGGTCTAGCTGTTGGAGTAGCAGGGAGGAAGGACGGAGTCCTACTGTGAGCTTTGCTACTAACTTACTGTGGGATAGTGGACAAGTCACTTACTGATCTGTGCCTCTGTTTCCCCATGTGTAAGGAGTGGATAACAAGACTTACTGCATAAGGATGATGGGAAGTTTGATGTTTTATTGGTTCTGACTGTACCCTTTACAGGGTTTTTGTGTGCAGCTTGGAATATTTTTGGCACTTATAAGATAAAGAGCTATAAGAAATTATATTTGTAAAGCACATGAAGATTTTCCAGTGAAAGGTGCTCTGGGCCTGATCCAAAGCTTACTGACCTTAATAGGAGACTGTCCATTTCTACTGGGTTTGGATCTGGCCAAATATTTTCAGCAGGTGAGTTCTTATGGTAAGTCAGAATCCAGTGATGGTTTCCATTTTAAAAACACGCAGTTTATAGGACAAGCAGGAGAATCAGAGATGAGAGGGAATTTTTAATCAGGCTAAACTCACTTGGCTGTTCAGTTCTGTATCCTGTACCCTGTATCCCTTCATTTTACAAGGAGATGGCTCATTTTACTAATTGTCGCCAAACAGGGTGGAATCTTATACGCCCATCTGGATTTTGATTCGCGGAATCGCGACGGGCGCACAATGCAGCGATCGGCCAGAGGGAAGCATGTAAAAGCCTGAACTGTCTAGTGCAGGGGAATCCACACGTGGGAACTGATGGCTGGTTCTCTGCTGATCGGACGTGGCAGCTGGAAGAAGGCTCTGTTTGTCTCCATCTCCTTTCTTTTTGTATTTTCTCCACTTCTCTGTTTGGAATAAAAAGGTCAGAAGATCCCCACAGGGTCCAGCCTCATCAGGTGGGAAATCTCCTTTCGGGATATAAAGGCATCATGGTGTAGATTGTGTATGAGATTGGAAGCTCTTTGGGGCAGGTCTGGTCTCTTTGATCTGTGTTTGTGCCGCGCCGAGCACAATGGTGCTATGGTAACACAATAATTGTCATCATCACCCTCCCCTCATCTGCACAGAGACCCAGACACAGCTGAATGGCTGCAGCTTCCCTGCACAAAAAGTGAGGCCGGATGGCAGGAGCCTGCAGAGGGGATGTGCAGCCCCTGTATACGCCACAGCTCCCAGCTCCCCTGATTCTCAGCTGTAACGTTACATGGTCATGCAATGGGATTGGGAAGGGGAAGGATGGATGCAGGAGCTGGGAGGGGTGAGAATCTCTCCCCAGGCCAGGGCTGGAGCTGCTAGTCCAGTGCTTCCTCTGGAGCAGTGTTTCTCAACGACCGGTCCATGGGCTGGTGCCGGTCCCTGAGATCTCCCTGACACAGTTTAGGAAGGCAGCCAGGCGGGCCCTGGTATCCAAAAGGTTGAGAAACGCTGCTCTAGAGTCTGCTGGTTTTCCCCAAAGGCGAGATCCACAGAGCCCTATGTCCCAGCCCCTCTGCGCCATCTAACGAGAACAACACGTTACCAATGACTGGAGCTCTCCTGGTGCCTGAGCCTGCTCGCGCTGCCTGTTTGCATCACAACTTGTTGTTCTTCAAGCTGTCGTTCAAACTGTCACTCATTAAAAAGTGATAGAAATGCAATTAGTGATATTTGTGTTGCCTCTTTTACCTGGTCAATGCATCAAGCTCAGCTTATTGTGTAATAAGAACGGTGCCCTCTTAAATCCTTTAGGCCAGATTCTGCTCTGGTTTGCAGCAGTGTAAACCTGGAGGAGCTCAGTGGAGTTACCCCGGATTTACACCAGTGTCTCTGAGAGCAGAATCCGGTCCTTTCTATTCCTCTTAGCATCTGTGTTTCTTTTGAAGGATGACCCAACAAATGTGTGTCATGCAACTTGTTACACACACATAGGGTAAGGGCTGTTTTACAGAGGACGGTGATCGATTGTTCTCCATGCCCACTGGAAGAAGGACAAAAAGTTATGGGCTTAATCTGCAGCAAGGGAGATTTAGGTGAGATATTAGGAAAATCTTGCTAACTCCAAGGTTAGTTCAGCTCTGGAACAGGTGTCCAAGGGAGGTTGTGGAATCCCCGTCACTGGAGGTTTTTAAGAACAGGCTGGACAAACACCTGTCAGGCATGGTCTAGGTTTACTTGGTCTGGGACTTGATGACTTGTTGAGGTCCCTTCTAGCCTGACATTTCTGTGAATCAGAGTGCTAATAAAAAATGAATGACTAAGGCCAGAATATGATCTCATGTTTCTCTACATACTGAACCAAACGGGGCTGCAGGAAGGCCCAGATTTCCACTGAGCCTTCAAATTGAAGTCTTGAATGAACAGTGACTTGCAGTCCCTGACGGTGCTTTCAGCAAGACAAGAGTATTTGGCTCTAGTTCCTTGGCCAACGTCCCATTTGAGTTATTACTCGAGCTGGTCAAGAGTCTTCGGAGGAAACATTTCTTTGTCAGAAAATGCCTGCTTGTTGAAAGGGAGATTTTTATCCTCCCCTCAAGGGAAAAGGGTCAGTTTGACGTTTTTTACAAGAAGAAAAGTTTCAGAATTGCAAAATGAAAAATTCCGGTTCTTGAGTTCAGGACGACATCTTGCTTAGAAGTTGAAGTTGAAGCAATTATAGTTGAACAAAATTGTACAGTTGATCATAATTGTATATGGTCAAAACAGAAAGGAAACATCCCAAAATGTGTCCTTTCACCCAAACCAAAAATGATTTTTGATTCAAGAAAATTTTCACTTTTCATCTCAGTTCGAATCAGGACCATTTTTCGATCTCTTGAACATTTGTGTGGGGTGGGAAATCCATTTTCTGCCCCAGTCTGGTCATTAAAAGTGTAAAATTGCTCCTGCAGCTGCAGTTGGCTACATTGTGCCGTTTCACTTCCTGCCCTACGCCACTGTGCTGTGTTGCTGTGGGGCTGTCAAACAGCTGCCCCGCCCCACCCGCACAGTGCAAGGACAAGGCCTGCCCCAGAAACGCCCCAGGGCCCTGCCCATCCATGCCAGGTGCACCAGGTGTGGGCAGGCAGGCTCAGCATGGCAGGATCCAAGTGTGGAGGGGCTTAGGGTGCAGGGATCCAGGTGAGGGTTCAGAGGCTGTGTGGGGCATTCTGGGTGCGGGCGGCTCAGTGGGGGATCCGAGTGCAGTGGGGGGATCTGGATACATAGGGGCTCGTTGGGGGGGTTCTGGGTGCAACAGTAATAGGACTCTGCAGGGGGGTCCAGGTGAAGGTGGTTGGGGCTCATGAGGGGGGGTCTGGGTTGTGAGGGGATAGAGCTCATCAGGGGGGTCTGGGTGTGGGGACTCAGTGGGGGGTCCAGATGCTGGGGGAATGGGGCTCAGTGAGGTGGGGAAGGGCATCCAGGTGCAGCTCGTTGAGGCTCAGTGGACTGGGGATGGGGTGCAGGTGGCTTGTCAGGGTGGTCCAGGTGCAGGGGACGTGGGACTTGGTGAGGGGGCAGTTCTGAGTGTGGGGTATGAGGCTTGGTGGGAGGGTCTGAGTATGAGGGGGTCTGGATGCACAGGGATTGGGTGGATGGGGGAGCAGCTCCCTATACAGGGATCCCTCCCCCTGCAGCTGAGGAGCAAATGGTGCAGGAAGCGAGGGGTGGGGGTGGGGGGACTTTTCAGAACTTCCTGCAGCTGGGGGATAAATCTGGGGGTGGGTCTGATGCCATGCAGGGGAAGAGGAAGTCCCATCCTCCCGAGCATAGCTGGGACTAGTAGCTGAGCCCAATACAGGCTAGGAATCACCAGCCGGGTCTTTCCCAGTCCTGCCTCCTGCCCCACAGTGATTCACCTCTCTGCTGGCTGCTCTGGTCCCCCAAAATATACTGCTGGGAAGGGTCGCATGACTGCTTTTGTGGCTTCCCTTTGCCTCCCTGTCAGAAAGTCATTTTTCTGCTGGGAAGCAAAGAAATCTGCGGGGGACATAAATTCTGCGCCGTGCAGTGGTGCAGAATTCCCCCAGGAGTAACACAGCATAAGGGCCTAATCCTACATGGTGCTGAGGCACTTGCTCTGACATGCTGGGCAGCTGCCACACTCAGCAAAGTCAAGGGGAGTGGTGGGTGCTCAGCTGCTGTTAGGCTCAGCATCTACCTTCAATTCCTTAAAGCACTGTACATTGCAAATAGGGCTTTGTACCCTTGTCAATCAGTGTTACTGGGAGAGTTATAACAGGAACTGAGCTGGGGAGACATTGTGCTTGAATAGCATTATGATTTCCATGGTCTTATTTGTACAACCACTGACAACATTCAGCCCCTTAACAGCGACCCTGGGGACCGGATTCTCATTTGCATTAAGCCCCTTTCTACCACGGTAACGCACAGGGGCCTGGAAGTGGGTGTGAGTGTAATTTCTGCTCCTCTAAACTCCTCCTTACATTGGTGCAAAGGGGAAGCTGTGTAATTGTGAGTAATGCCCTTGGGCTAGAAATCAGGCAGAATCTTGGCCAGTCCAGTCATCCTTCGTCAGCCAAACTCCTGCTTCCACTTAACACTGCCTCAGTCAGGGACTGCAGGATTTAGCCCAGGTCACTCCCCAGCCATGTGGGGGAGGAAGGCAGGGGAGGGTAGAAGGGAAGGAAGGAAGGACAGGGTAGAAGGGAAGGAAGGAAGGACGATGGTCCCCAGCTTTAGAGAGCTGCCTGGAAGGAGTTTGTGACAGATCGATCCAGGGGAGCTGCAGCCAGCCAGAGCAGCCTCAGGAGTGGGGTGTGGTCTAAGGAGATGTGGTCAAGTCACCTAGGGAATCTGTTCTTTTTTGAGCCAGTCGCTCTAATCACTAGCCCATGTTGCCCTCTATTATCCGCTGTTTCAGAAGGGACATTGACAGATGCACTTTACTTCTCTTTTCCTGCTTTGTGCAGCCAGACGCAGCTTTCGAACCAGCCCCATTCAGCTCATTTTTATCCAGTTTATTGCTAGATCCAGGGGGAGGCACTTAACTTCCATTGACTTCAGTAGGAGTGAGGCACCTAACCCTCTTAGCCATGTTTGAAAATCCCACTGGGCACCTGTCTGCAGTTATAGGCACCTAAATACCTTTGAAAATCTGGCCCTAAGTCACTTTTGAACATTGTATCCTTCATTGTCTTATGTCTCAAACATGTCAGAGCTTTCGGTTTGATGATTTAAAGCGCAATTTAAGTCCGCCACGACAAGATGCCAAATGGTCATTACGTGCCTGCATTGCAGCACCAAGAAGTATGGTGCAACAGCGGCCTGCACATGGAAAGCTGGGGAGAGACTTAGGTCAAAAGAACTAAGTGATGTCGGAGCATTTTCCTTTGAAAATCAATGAGGCTTGTGCTCTGAAGTCATGTGGGTTTGTTTCTATAGAACATCCATGTGCTGGATATTTAAAATTATTCCAAATCATCTAGTGCACCTCTGCACCGCTGGAATCCAGACAAATTCTACAAGAAATGCTGTAGCCTCTGTAGATTCTTAAACCCACACATCCTGTGTTTGTCACAACAGCACATCCTCCTCGGAGGCGTTCCTCACTGGACACTGTACCCCATCACTGCAGCAGTGCACTGGGCATCAGCCTTGGGGCTAGTGAGTCAGGATTTTGTCCGACTCTTTTATTAAAATGATCTTGACGAAATACCTCATTTTATCTTCCTTAGGTAAAACTTCTGCATTAAATTTTGGAATTGAGAAAACAGCCTCTTCAGTGAGACATCAGTGTTGAATATCTATGATATGTTTGGAAACTTTTGCTGGATTTTAATTGCATTTCCATTCATTTGTACAAATGTTAGAGCAGCTTTTTTAGCCTTTAGGCTGCAGAGCATAAATATAATCAGATTAAGTAAATTCTAGTGCTGAGCTATCCATTCCATCTGTGGCAGTTGGAGACCTGGCGGACACTGACTATGATGATATTTTATTTCTCCAGTGCTAGGAGTACAGTTATTTCTGTACCAGACTCAGCGGATCCAGTCTGTTGAAGTTAGTGACACCGCAAAGATCCACTGTTCTTCCACAGAAAACTTGGAAGGAGGAAGTAGCATATTATGGTATTTGAGAAGAGAAGGCGAGACACCCACCTGCATTAAGAGCTGTTTGGATGATCAAAATGTAAGTAAATTTGCTTGCAAACACGAGACACACAGCTCGACACTGGAAATCAGCAATGTCCAAAAGACTGAGACTGGCATTTACTACTGTGCAGTTAGAATTACCAGCTACCTGCTTTTCGGGAATGGAACCACACTGATTGTTGGAGGTAAGGAACCATAGCTTGTTTAAGGAGACTAACAACTGATAGATAAAGCCTACTTCATGTTCCCATTAAAATGTGACAAGATACCATAGTTATTGCTGAATGACTAAAGAGAAAGCATACTTCAAGCCAAACAGATCAGCTAAACATTAAATGTTCTGGGTGCAGAACGAATAAGTTTTAACCAAAAATGTTAAAACTTGAAAGTGCTGAAAATAAACTACTGACGTTTCTCTCTGACTGTTCAAGGCACCCAGGTTGGGAATATTTCTAACCTAAGAGCCATGATGGCATGAAACAATATTTTCAGTAAAAAAAAAAAAAGTCAATTAAATTCATAAAATTGCACAAAATGTTTCCTACTAGGTAGTGCAGCTACGTATTGCTCTATATCCTAATTAGTGCTGGCGTGGTGATTTCCCATTTTCTTCTTCAAAATAGATTTGTTGCTTCGAATTAATGTCATAGGGAATGATAGCATGCCGTGGTGTTGTAGCTGTCTTGGACCCAGGATATTAGAGAGACAAGGTGGGTGAGGTAATATCTTTTCTGGGACCAACTTCTGTTGCTGAGAGAGACGAGCTTTCGAGCTTCCACGGAGCTCTTCTTCATGTCTGGGAAATGACACTCTGAATATATTTCCCTGATCTGAAGAAGAGCTCTGTGGAAGCTCGAATGCTTGTCTCTCTCACCAACAGAAAGTTGGTCCCATACAAGATTTTACCTCACCCACCTTGTCTCTTAGTGAAAGATTAACATCTTTAATCAGACTGCAGCTCATCTGATCATCACACTGAATTCGTCATCTCCTTCTGCTCAGACAGTTATACCAAGAGCAGCTGGGCGATGCTTCTGGTCCCATTTCCACATGGCAGTCAAGTCACTGGGACAGCAAATCTGGCCTGTGTGATCCATGGAGTGTCCAGCCCGGTCCATGTTTCCTGGAGTGTTTCTGGGGAGCTGCGGAAACAGGGGCTGACACGCTCATTGAGAGCAAAGGATGGATCTTTAACCCTCATAAATCACATCAGCGTCCCCATGGACACCTGGACCAGTGGGAAGAATTTCACCTGTGAAGTCAAATTCAACTCTTCCGGCAACAGTGTGAAGAAAAGTACCAGGTATCCTGCAGGTGAGTGATACGATATTTAAAGGTAATGGAAACTCAGATGTAAAATATGCATGTGACCAAGATGAGAGCTGCTTCTATGTGATTTTCCATTACAGAAATTTGGAATATTCTATGGCTTCATTAGAATTTCTCCAGAGAATTTGGGGAAAAGTAAATTGAGGTGTTACAGGGACTACAAGACCACATAGCTCTGATTTCTAGGGCAGCTTTCTCCCAGACTGTCCATATAAAGCACTGTAAAGAGTTAAATAATAATAAATCCCAGGAGTAAAGGGGAATTCAGAGGCATTTGAGAAGAGAGATGTTTTCCAGTGAGATATGCAAAGTGATGGAGAGGCATACAGGGAGGATTTTATAGACGGCAGGAGGTGCAGAGAAGATTCTGATTACAGGAAAAATCATTGGCCTAACAAAAAGGGAACAACGGAGAGGGTGAAAGGTGCTGAAGGCTCCTGTAGCCTCACTCTTTAGAGAGTAAAACAGGTGGTGAAATGGGGAACAGGATCACAGAACATGTCTAATTCTGACCTAGTGCAGCAGCCGATCTCAAAGCACTTTACAAAGGAGGTCAGTATCACTAGCCTCATTTTATAGATTGGGAAACTGAGGCACAGAGAGTAGCTGTGATGTGTCCACGCTCACCCAGCAGGCCAATGGCAGAGCTGGGAGCAGACCCCAGGTTTCCTGAGTCCCTGTCCTCTATCCATTAGGCCACACTGCCTCTTGGAAGGGTGTAGGCAGGACTGCTGAAGGAAGCCTTTTGTGTCTTTCTTTTAGCCACCTCCACAGCCCACGCCAGTAGTTGCCTACCTTCCATTGTGTCCCTGGCGGTGCTGAGCGCCCTGATGCTGTTGCTGGTGTCTCTGAGTCTCATCTGGACCCTCTGCCCTTCCAGGCTAGGTAACAAGCACTGCCCATCCCCAACATTCTCCTGCAGAGAGCGATCCCACTCCATCCCTCCTCCTGGGGATTACGAGTGTTACCCCATGTGCTACACGGACACACGGTAAATCTCATGAGCACCAAGTCTGAGCTCAGAATGTGACTTTCCTGTGTCGGAAGAACGGCTTTGTTCTCCATGACAAAGGGAGCGATGCCCACGGCCCAGGCTGCTTGTGTATAGTTCACAAAGAGCACTAGCCTTTCAAAGGAGCCCCTCTCCATGTGCCATGCATGGTGGTGCACTGGGCACCCACAGCTCGGATGCACCATTAGTCAGTGAACCTTACAGCTTGGGGGAATGACCGCGGAAGAGGAACTTTTACCGTTGTCTCTGTCTGTCTGTTCCAGGATTCCAGCCCAGGAGCTCAGCACCTCCAGCTTCGCAGGAGAACCAGGTACGTCACGTTACAAATGATCTCAGTCTAATTGTGTTTGTCTCAGGTATTTCTAATGGGTAAATCACCTTAGCGCATTAGAGGCCTACAAGTGTTGTTTCCAGCCCAGCTTCTAACAGACTTGGCCATTCGGCAAATCACTTAACTGCTCCATGCCTCGGTTTCCCCAAGTATACAAAAAGAGATAACAAGACCTAATTCACATGGATACTAGGACATTTAATTTATTAGTGTTTCAGACTGTACACTCTTTCAGAGCAGTTCGTCTTCGCTTTGGCCCAGATTGTCAAAGGTATTTAGGTGCCTCCCTCCCATAGTTGGGCATATACATACTTTGAAGATCTGAGCCTTTGTGTCTTATACAGAGCAGGGCATAGTGCTGGCACTTAACAAACAAATAATAATAATTGATAGTACTGGAAAAGAACATTAAGATTCTCAACAATGAAAAGTGCTTGAGACCTGATCCAAAGCTAACTGAAATGAACCGGAGAGTTTTCATTATTTCCGTGACCTGCACATCAGGCCTGAGCAGAGCCAAATGTTATCACTGAGTTCTTAAAGTCACATGGCACTGTCCATTTTCATAACACACACCATTTATAGGAAAAGTGGGAGAATAAGAGACAGGAGGGAATTTTTAGTAAGGTCAATGGATGCTAAACTCACTTGCCTGTTCCAGTCTGTCTCTGCTTGTATCATTTCATTTTACAAGGAGGTGGCTAATTTTATTAAATGTCGCCAAACAGGGTGGAATCTTATACGCTCATCTGGATTTCGATTCACGGAATCGCGACGGGCGCACGATGCAGCCATCAGCCAGAGGGAAACATGTAAAACCTTAAACTGTCTAATGCAGGGGAATCCACACATAGGAACTCACTGTTCTCTGCTGATCTCAGTGGGGTTAGCCAACCTATAATAAAGCTCTTTCTGGCTGTATCCTTTTTTCTCTCCTCTTCTCTGTTTAGAATATAAATGTCAGAAAATCCCCCAAAGAATTATCCCCGAGAGGTGGGAAATCTCATTGTTTAAGCTAAGAGCATCATTATATAGGTGACTTTTCGGTTGATTTGCATATTTTGAAGAACTGGTTGGAAAATGGCTTTTTCTCCCTCATGGAAAATTTTGATAAAAGCAAAAAAGTTTAATTTTTCCTAAAATTTTCAGCAGCAAATGTTAACTTTTTGTTGAAGGATTTTTTTCACCCATAACACATCTTCAGCTACAAACCAAACGGTGATTTTATTTCCGGCTTTTCAATCTTCAGACCAAAAAAAATCAAAGATTTGGGTTTTGTCGAAAACCCAATTTTCCCTTGGGCGGGAAAAATAGTTTAGATGGAAAGTTTTCAACCAGGGCTCATATTTAGGAACAAATCCCTGCAGAGGGACTTCCTCAGATTCACAGTCTGATAAATGTGAAGGTCAGAAGGAACCATCGTGACCATCTTGTCTGACTTCCTGAGTCATAGACCAGAGAACCTCAAGCCCGTAACTTCTGGTTGCGCTGTGGTGTAGCTTTTAGAGAGACACCCAATCTGAACATAAAGCCTGCAGAATCACATCCGTGGGCAAGAGGACCTGCTGCCGTTTTGCAGTGACAGGCGATGCACCATGCATGTCAGCTGAGATTATTAATGGCAAAGAGGGATCTAGAAAGAGCTGGTAGGTCAGGCTCTCTGTCTGAGGAGTGGTGCTGCTATTGTACTGATTCCTGCTTTTCTTGAAGGGCCAGATCCTTAGAAGACCGCAGGCCATGCCATCTAATAAGAACAGGTAATCAACAAAAGGGGCTCTCCCTAGCCATTGAGGCTGCACTGTTGGGATCCCAGCCAGCTCTTTTCAAGCTCTCCTAATGCTCCTTACTAAAACGGTACATCAGTCTCGTCACTGAAGCGTCCGTTGCCTTTTTCAGCAGGTGAGATGCTGCAGCTCAGCTTATTGTGTCTGAGGGGGAGACTTTGCAAATCCCTCAGGCCAGGTTCTGCTCTCACTTGTGCCCGCGTAGACGTGCGGCAGTCCCTGGAGTTGTGCCAGCTTCACCACCGTGTCCCAGGCAGCAGAATCCGGCCCTGGACATTTCATTTAATACCTGGACTCAACTTGCTGCACACCACAAGGGCCAATAAAAAGATGAATGAAGAAGGGCCTCAACCTGAGCTCATTTCACCCACGAGGCAGCAGGAGAAGGTCCTCTGTCCGATGGGACTTCACACTGGGGTCTGGAACAGGGGCAGATGGTCCCCAGTACGCTTTCAGCAAGCGGAGAAGAGCTTGGCCAGCTTCCCGAGTGGGTACACGTCAGCCTACTCAGGTGGTTGTTGCAACCGGGTACACGATGCATCTTCACTTCCTGTCCTGAGCTGCAGTGCAGGGTTGCTGGGGGGCCCTTAGCCAGCTCCAACCTTCCAAGCCGTTTTGCTGGTGGCCGACAGAATTCCTATAGACCGTTAAAAGGCCTTGTCCTATAGGCTGTTGAGGCCCCCGCTGTGATGTGCTGAGGTCAAAAGTAGGGGAGGATGCTCACCAGCTTGCAGGACCACAGCCCAAGTCCAGAGGGCTTTGGAATCCTGAAAGCACTGTACAGTTGGAAGTTATGACAGGTCCTTTCTGTAGGCAGGGGCCATGCTGGGGAGACACTGACCCACATCCTCAAAGGTATTTAAGCTCCTAACTTCCATTGAAATCAATGGGTGTTAGGTGCCTACATACCTTTGAGGATCTGGGCCATTATGCTTGCATAGCTTTAGGATTTCTATGGTCTTATCTGCATTACAACGTGAGCCTCTTCCAATGAGTCTGGGGGTCCTGATTCTCATTTGCACTAAGCCCCTTTACCAGGGCTTAATTTGGGCCAAGGCTGAGCCCTGTTTCCTCTAGGCCTGGCAGTGCATCGCCCCGGCATCTCTGAGCTTGCTGCATCAGTTATGAAAGTAAAAAAATTACTTGAGTCCCGGCACCTAATTGCTTGATCCCCAGCACCTCTTTCATTACAAATTAAGCGCTGCCCTGGTAGGGTCAAGGGGCCCGTAAGGGAGCATGACTAATTCACTGCCTGAACTGTGTAATGTAAAGGGACCCAAATGTAATGGAGAATAATCATATGAAATATAGACCCCGCCTGCTGTCAGGCGTGATCGGAAGCACAACCAGCCAAGGAATGACCCTAAAGGAACTGCGGGTTTAATATCAGAAGCAGAATACAGGATCACAGCGATGTTATCATTATCACCGGCAGCAGCAGCTGTAGCAACCCTTGCGGCTTTAAGCCAGCGGCAGGCTGGGTGTGTGTACAGAGGCTGTACAGCCCCGGGGGGGTCCTGCGGGGCTGCGAGAGCCAGCGCTGAAAGGTCACGTAGGCCGGGACATCTGTGACACAGAGTGTGCAGCGCCAGCCTTTCGACGAGTTCTGCTTTGTTCAAAGAGCCAGTTTCATTTCATGGGAAATGCGCTGTTGCTCTTACAGTGGGGTGAAGTAGGAAACCGCACAGACACAGGCCATGAGCTCAGTTAACGTGCTTACAGCTTTGAAAAACAAAATATGTACAACTCCTATCTAAAAATATAAATGAGATACACTAACACCCCAGCCATACCGCCAGCCTATGCAATAGGCCTCCTTGTTGCCACTAAGTCCCTCTCTGCCGCTCTGGTGGTGTAAAGGAGCCTGAAATGAGCATATATATTATTAACCTGCATTTTAAGGCCCCTTTACACAGTCTGAGTGATGCAAAACCCTTGATGTAAATGACGATCAACCCCTACGAGTTTAACAGTGGCCCAGCATGGATTTCTCGCATGGGGAGGGGCAAACCCCCATCTACCCGCACTCACCCATGTTTTAGAGCAAGCAGGAATTAATTCAGGGAGGTCTTATGGCCAGATGATCTCAGTGGTCCCTCCTGGCCTCATGATCTATGAATCCATGTTCTAACTTGGTTCCTTAAGCCCATTGTGGAGCGCTCAGCACAGTCATAACCGTGCAATGAGAATATTTTCTCCACTTATAACCAAATGACCAGCTATGGTGACAGGCATAAGCTACGCTTTTCACGTGTGGATTGACCACGCACTGAGCCAGATCTCCAGCGGCTGTCAACGTGTGGAGTTATGCCAGGATCTGACCCTCCGTCATCAATCAGAATGTCTGTTGTGAAAAGCGATATCTGGTAAAGAAGTGGCTTGTCCTGTCCACGTCGGTGACTCAACGTGCGTGAGCAGAGAGAGGCTCCTCCAAGTGCCGTATGGCTGGGCTTGTCATTTGGCTCGGCCCTGCCTAGGGAGAGTTACAGGGGGGGTTACCAGTGTTGGAGGTGAGGAAGGCTGCAGGTAAAATGGACCAGGCTGTGACTATGAGCAGCAAGGTCACGGGGTGACTTCCTGAAGGGGCCGACTGATTAGAGAAACAGCAGCTGAGTTATCCAGGACAATTCCTGCCCTGTGTGAGCAGCCTGAGCCACTCTCCGATGCAGGAGGTCCGCTCAGTAGTGGGGCTAGACGTGAAAACCGGGCAGAGGCTCTGCTGCTGCTGATGCAACGTTCTGAGTGGTGAGTGTGGAAACGCTGGCCGCCCGGTGCCAGGCGTCCGAGCCCACTGCACTGCAGACCCCAGCTGCAGGAGGTCCAGCTGCAGACCCCCCATCGGCACTGACCGCGTCAGAACAGCTACTCCTGTTTCCAGAGTCCAGACCCGCATGGTGCCTGCTGCATCGTCATTCTGCATGACCATGATACAGTAAGTCCTGTCGGACAGCCGCTCCCCTCCCCCCCGGTGCATCCGTGCTGAGCAGGAGACAGGCAGACCCCGGAGCAGAATTCAGTGTGTAGAGGCGCTCCAGCTATGGATGTTGCCTGCGTGTGGGATGCCCAGACTGATGCGGGACAAGGGCCGGGCGATCTGCCAACTAATTGAAAGGAAAATGGAGCTAAGGGGCCAGGCCCCCAGCTGGAGTAAATTCTCATTGCTCCATCGACTTCCATAAAGCTACGCTGATTTATGCCAGCTGGGGATCTAGCCCATCGGCTTCATTGGAGCTGCACCAATTTATACCAGATGGGAATGTGGCCCATCAACTTCAATGGAGCAATGCTGATTTACACCAGCTGGGGATCTGGCCCCTCGACTCCAATGGAACGATGGCAATTTGCACCAGCTGGGAATTTGGTCCCTTGACTACAGTGGAGCAGCACCGATTTTCACCAACTGGGGATCTAGCCCCGTTGATTTCAGTGGAGCAATGCTGATTTATACCAGCTGGGGCTCTGGCCCGTTGACTCCAAAGGAGCTCTGGCTGATTTTCACCAGCTAAGGATCCGTTCCAGTCTTTATTCTTGACCAAGTACATTAGTGAAAAACTGCAGCAAACCAAAGGTATTTTGCTAGTTGGAAAATCTACACTCAGAAGCTGTGAGCCTGTGGGTTAAACAAACCACAAATACGTTACAGCCAAAGTCTCAGTAAACAACAAACTTCTGGCTGCATTGACCTTTCTGACCACTACTGCTTTCTCATGCTTTGCAGAGAGAGCTCTGCAGCGTGGTTTAGTCTTTTGATCACTCATCTGAGAATTTAAATCTTGGGGCGGGGAGGGGGTTCCGCCATCTATTTTCACAAACGCTGTAGCCCCCTGAAGAGCACAAATCATATTTGCACCTTTTATTTTACATAATGTGAAACGTACAATTCCCCAGCCGACACAAAGACCAAATCCTAAGTCAACAGTTTTCCCAAAGACACCATCCGACCCTGCTCTTTCTGGCTGGATCAGCCGGGACCAACAGCCCCAACTTCTAGTCTCAAGAAAATGTTCCCATAAACCTGTCAAGAGAAAATGGAGTTAAAAATTAACTTGAATTTAGTGTTGGGCCTGAACTAAAACCTTAGAGCTGAATCTTTGTGAGCAGTTTATTGAGGAAGTTCTGATTTAGATCCTGGCTTGTGTGATGCTGCCCCCACCCGAGTGGGTTGTCGGCAGCAAGAATCAAACCTCGGGACCTCTGGCGCTAAAAGCATGAGCATCTACCATAGGAGCTAACAGATAGTTTTATTACCTAAAGGTGGAGTAGGGCTGTCAACCTGAATATGTGGCCCAATCACCACTAGAGGGCGGAAGAGTACACTTATAGTCGGACCCATTTCTACATAAAGTATTGTATTGTCCAGTACGTTCCCCTAAATTAGGATGTCCTTTAATTGGACCAGTGTAGCATCATGATAGCGAACGCAACACCAGGTGCTGACATGGGACCATTTTATCAGCACTTCTGCTTACTGGGCATGCAGTTAGCTAGAGAGGCCAGTTCTAAATGCCAGTGAAGTTACACAGACAAAGATATAAAGAATAAGAAGAAAGACTAAGTGCCGGGAATAGCATTTTTGTTCAATCTGGTGTTTCATTTCGTGTCAAGACTTTCCAGAATGTTTCTCTCCCCCAACAGCTTCTTCTCCTGGGGCCTGTTTCACCATCATCCTGCAGCTTGTGCCATCAGAGGGCGTGAAAACGCTTTGATCGCGCTCACTTTGCACTGGGGTAACGGATTGCACAAGGGGCAGGGCAACCTTACCAGGGAAAGCTGGTCAATTGGTGCAAGAGACCTGCCCTCCAGCTGTCTGAGTTGAGAAGCCTGGGCTGTATTATTTTCTCCTCTACTCCAGAGGTGAGTCCAGGCTGGGTTTAAATATTCCCACTTCCCGCGACAACCCATAAAATGGATTAGCGTTCAATAGGAGTTCAGTGTTCCCGCAGTGTAAGTGGGGCCCATATGAACTGATAGGTGACTTCCAGTCAGGGAACAGGTAGATGGCAAGGACAGGCAGCCAAAGGGGAATTGTGGGAAGACACTGGAGGACGAGGAGCCCTCAGGAGTTGAGTCACAGCCCTAGCCTGTATCCACGCTACAGAATGGTCATGTTAGCAGATGACAAAGTTGTGCTCAGTAGGGCATTAGCCTGTACCCCCAGCTGGGCCAGCCAGCGCATGTCACTAGCACCTCCACACATGAGAAAGGGTTCTTTGTGTGTGGACGGGGGTTGAGTTAACAATCACGTTCTAACACAAGTGAACTTTGCAGTGAAGACAGGCATGGCAGGGTTCACTACCCATTGAAGGAACTGTCTGGAGAGGACTGCTGAAGTCAGGCTGGGTACAATCAAGGATCCCCTTACCTTGCCCTAGGGCTGGGCTATTTAAACAGGAAGAGGAAATTGAGCAGGAAGGAGGGGACTAGAAGTTATGCAGGCTGCAGCTTCTCTTAGCTCCTGGAGATTAGCCTGGATGGGCCCAGAGATTTTGTTTGCTGACTCTTATATTTAGAAGTTGTGAACCGGGGCCTTGTGAAGTTTATTAAGGCTTCTCCTTCCCTGAGACCTTCTTAAAGGGGGCATGTTTGTTTTGGCTTCCCGTGTCTTGGATCCTTTACAACAAGGCTGAGACTTTGCAGCACAGATTTAAAATTAATCTAATCCCAGGAATTATGCTTAAGGCTACTATTCTGTCACAGAGGTCATGGAATCCATGACTTCCAGAGACCTCCGTGAGTGACATTTTCTGCCCTGGGGCTGGAGCTGTCAGCAGGCAGCCCTGCAGCTCTCAGACACTGCTGGCAGTGGGCCCGCAGCCGTTCCTAGCCAGTGGGCAGCAGGGAGACCCCAGAGCTCCTGACTCCTGCTGGCAGTGGGGGGACCCTGCAGTGGCTCAGATGCAGTAGGCGGCAGGGGGACCCCGGAGCTCCTGACTCCTGCTGGCGGCGGGGGGACCCTGCAGTGGCTCAGATGCAGTAGGCGGCAGGGGGACCCCGGAGCTCCTGACTCCTGCTGGTGGTGGGGGGACCCTGCAGTGGCTCAGATGCAGTGGGCGGCAGGGGTTCCAGAACCCCCAGCTGCCACAGGTGCTGGACCCTCCTCCCTCCCCATTTTGTGAGGGATATTTTATTAGTAAAAATCACAGACAGGTCACAGGCTTCCGTGAATTTACTAAAAATATCTGCGACCAAATCTGAGCCTTAATTACAATGAGATTATCTCAATTGACGTGAAGGGAAGTTGTGTGGCCAAATCCCAGCCATGCTTTTGAAGCAACCGTGGATAAAATGCAAGGTCACAATGATCCACAGTACACAGCGATCCTACACGAGTACTTCTGTGGCTTTGCAGGCATGTGCTGTGTATGACATTCGACATTGGTGAGGCCTCATCTGGAGTACGGTGTCCAGTTTTGGGCCCCACACTACAAGAAGGATGTGAATAAATTGGAAAGAGTCCAGCGAAGGGCAACAAAAATGATTAGGGGTCTGGAACACATGACTTATGAGGAGAGGCTGAGGGAACTGGGATTGTTTAGTCTGCAGAAGAGAAGAATGAGGGGGGATTTGATAGCTGCTTTCAACTACCTGAGAGGTGGTTCCAGAGAGGATGGTTCTAGACTATTCTCAGTGGTAGAAGAGGACAGGACAAGGAGTAATGGTCTCAAGTTGCAGTGGGGGAGGTTTAGGTTGGATATTAGGAAAAACTTTTTCACTAGGAGGGTGGTGAAACACTGGAATGCGTTACCTAGGGAGGTGGTAGAATCTCCTTCCTTAGAAGTTTTTAAGGTCAGGCTTGACAAAGCCCTGGCTGGGATGATTTAACTGGGAATTGGTCCTGCTTCGAGCAGGGGGTTGGACTAGATGACCTTCAGGGGTCCCTTCCAACCCTGATATTCTATGATTCTATGACCTTACTTCAGCATAACACAAGCAATACTGTCATGCTGGACACACAAGCTAAGGCCCCGATCCTGCCCTGAAAACCACCTGGTCGGACTTCTGCACCCAGGTGGACTCCCATGGGGTTCCGTGCAAGCACAGGGATTTACCCGTGCAGGTTCAGGGCCTAAAACGAGCAGACAGCAGCATGGGGCAATCACGGCTTCTGCTCATTTAACACCAGTGAGAACCAGACAAGGTGGGTGGCAGTTTCAATGGAATAGTCTGTCTCTTTGGGTCTGCAGCCTCCACCTCCTACCTCCTCCCAGAGCTGGTTACAGTTCTAGGCACTTTGAAGTTATAGATCTGATGTGTGGTGTGTGTCTGTCTGTCTGTCTGGGAGAATAAACATGCTGCAGTGTTAGAAAGACATCGTGTGTTAGGTCCCAGTTGCTGCTGATCGTTATTAATAACCAGGAGGACAATGTGGGGGTAGCAGAAATAATCCGGCATCTTCAAATAATGGGGTGATCTACTCTTGGAAATACCAGACATGCCCCTTCCAGTGTGATTTCTGTGCAAATACCTGCCAATGGTACCTATCACCACCACAGCCCATCCCCCCGGGAGGCGTTCACTGCCCATGTTATTGGACTCTTTCACAGTATAGATGACAGCAGCCCTTGAGCTGGGGTTGCAGGATGGTAATTATTTACTCCTACAGACATGCTGTTTGTCAGATACCTACTCTTGTCTTCCATGGGTAAAATCCTTCAGCATTTCTTAGAGCATTTACCTTTAGAATTGAGAAAACAGAACATCTATTGTGGGCTCAGAGAACTTAAGTGATCCATATGCTTTGATATAGTCTTAGCATGAGTTCTAGCAAGGCACTGTTACAGAGCATGAACTTTATGAAGATTAATTCATTTGAATTCTAAATATCCAGTTTATTTTGTAGCCGAGGACAAATGGAAGTTAATCGCTATACCCTGTTTTATCTCTGCAGTTTTGGGAGCACAGTTATCTCTGTACCCGACTCAGCGATTCCTGTTTGTCGAAATTAGTGCTACGGCAAAGATCCCCTGTTCTTCCAAATAAAAACTGGAAGGAGGTGGCATTTCGGTTTATTGGTACAGGAGAATAGAAGGTGAGCATCAAGAAATGCTTAAATGATCAAAATGTAAGTAAGTTTGCTTGCAAACCCGAGACACATGGCATGACACTGGAAATCTACAATGTTCAGCAGAAGGAGTCTGGTGACTATTACTGTGCAGTTAAATCCAGCAGCTATCTGATTTTTGGCAATGGATCCACACTGATTGTTGGAGGTAAGGAAAGATAATGGTGTAACTCGAGGGGAAAAGTGATTAACAATGCAGTGATGTTAAAAAAAAAACATCCCAGGAAAATGGAACAATATAGTACAATTTTCAAAGCTGAAATGGTTGAAAAGGGGAAACTAAGCTAAAAAATGACAACTAAATGGAGCTGGTAAGAGCCGATTTTGCAGTTTTGGGGGATTCAATTAAAAATGTTCCTTTAATGGTCAAATATGACAGGGTTTATTTTAAAGAGCTCCTGAATAATAATAAACAACCCACCTAGTACATACTTAGTGCTTTCCACCAGTAGATCTCAAAGCATTTTAGTTTTAGTCTCATCACTATTTATAGCTGCCAGATTGGGGATGTTTTTGACTTAACACCCATGAATGCAGTTAGCCAAATTTATCCTTTTGTTTTTGCAGAATTTTTTACTTTGAGTCAATCCCCATATCATGAGATTAACATTCCTAAGAGCCGGTCAGTTACACCAGTGTAATTGTATTGACTTCAGTGGAAGTGTACAATTGTAACAAAGTAAAATTGGTGCCCTTAATTAGATAATAAACAGCCCGCAGGTCTGTAGTGAGTCAGACACAGGATGGAACAATAAATTCTCTGCTCAATTCTGCTCAGACAGCTACACCACCAGCAGCTGGGTTTTGCTTCTTGCTCCATCTCTCCCTGGTCTCATCTCCACTGGGATGGCTGATCTGGCTTGCATTGTCCACGGAGTTTCCAACCCAGTCCAAATTTCCTGGAATATTTCTGGGGATCGGCAGGACCAGGCACTAATGCGATCACAGAAAGCAAAGGATGGATCCTTAATGTTCATAAGTCACCTTAGCATCCCGAAGGACACCTGGACCAGTGCAAAAATTCTCACCTGTGAAGTAAAATTCAACTCTTCTGGCAACAGTGTTAAGAAAAGTGCCAGGTATATTGAACGTGAGTGGTTTTATATTTGCTTCTGGAGTTAGAGGGGAGTAAGATCTAAGCTATAGCCATGGGAAGCGCCTTCAGTCCAAGCTGCTTTGAAATGATAAATTAAAATAATAAATAATTGGTCATCATGGAAAGCTGGACTGTATTAACCTTTTAGTTAATTAGGTGTAGAGAGACTTGCAATGAACTTTGAGAAGGGAAAGAAGAGGAAGTGCAAGAAAATGCCACTCTTCTTTCTGAGGCTATGTCTACACTAGGAGTGCTTTGCTGGTGTCGAAATACCAGTATGCTATACCGGCAAAGTGCTTCCGGTGTGGATGCAGCTACCCCTGGGAAGGTGTGCTTTGTACTGGTATAACAAAGCCACTCCCATGAGGGAAACAGGCGGCACTGGTAAAAGCCTACAGTAGGGGCATCTGTCAGTGAGGGATCTCACCTCTTCATACCTTGACGGGAATAGTTATGTCGGCAGAAGTCTGTCGTGGCCTGAACCAATGTGCACAAAAAGCCCATGTGTGAAGTATGTTCCACGGTGAAATAGTACCAAATATCCCTGGGAGAGGTGCTGTCACGGGGCACAGAAGGGAGAGGAGTGGCAGAAGCCGCAGCCTTCTGGTAACAGGCTAAATCACTGACCCAAGGGAATATTATTCATTGGCCTAATGAAAAGGGAGAGTGAAATGGATTGAAGGCTCCTACTGGTTTGTTCTGCAGAGCTAAAAACTCAAGGTGAAACGTTACATAGTAGAGCTGGTGGGGAATTTTTCAATTAACCTTCTTGTGCCAAGAAGTGTGAATTTGTCAAAACTAAAACAGTTCAGGAGACAGGGTCAGTTTGGACAAACCTCTCATCTTGACAAACTTTTGGAGGAAAGCTTCAAAATCGTGGAAATGTCCCTTTCTATGTTGCTGAACAGGAAAGTTTCCATTTTTCAAGTGAAATCTTTTCATGGAGATGTTTTAGTAAATTCAGACTAAAAATAGGTTAAGAAGAAAAGGTCAAAATTGAAACAAAATATTTTCATTGACCCAAAACCGGTGTTTGTTCCTTTGTTTGTTTTGGAGTTTTGGGTCACAGGCATCTGAGATACCGATTTTTTCTCCCGATTTGGGACGGGAACTTTTTTCAATATCAGGAGAATATTCATCGGACTGGCAAACTGTGTCCTGCCCAGCTCCTTACATGCTGTGCAATCATGACCTCCTCTACTCAAGTGAGCCAGTTGTGTCTGCTTCCTCCCCAGGCTTTGACAATGGATGCTTTCAGTACGCCGTACCCCTGGCAGTAGGGGGAAACCTGGTGCTGTTGATGGTGTCTCTGAGCCTTGGTTGGATTTGCTGCCCTTCCACTCAAGGTAATGAACACAGCTCATCCCAGAAACTCCTGCAGAGCGAAATCCTATTCCCATGCGTCACCCCAGGGCATTATTAGCTCCTGGGATGACTGAACACACTGTATATTAGACAAACACCTGTCAGGGATGGTTGATAATACTTAGTCCTGCCACCAGTGCAGGGGACTGGACTAGATGACCTCTCGAGGTCCCCTCCAGGCCTACGGTTCTCTGATTCTGTTTGTCACACTGCCTGATCTCGGTAGCTTTGTTTTCCAAGGATCTGATTTTCCATTGCCCTGCAGCATGTCTGGTTCTTCTCTCACCCACCTGCTGTGAATCCGGTCAACCCCATTAAAGTAATTGAAATTACTTGGGTGCCAAACTGGTGTAAAGGGGTGGGGATTTGGGCTCCTGGGCTGGTTCATGTAACCCTGGGCAAGGTGTGTTTAAAACGCTACCACATCAGAGCAGTCCTGATCGACTCCGATTGGTGCCGCTGACTGGACGAGGTGCAGGGCAGCCCGAATCAGGCCCTACCGCTGGAACTTGTTTCCTGCCTCAGGAGAAAGGTTTGATTTTGGTGACGAAGGAAGGCGATGGACCCATGGAGCTGCTGTGGGTGGAAGGGAACATTTTCAAAAGTGACTGAGGGCCAGATTTTCAAAGGTCTTTAGGCACCTAGAGACACAGAGAGGTGCCTCGTGGGATTTGCAAAGGCACCCGGGCACCTAAATCCCATTGACACCAATGGGAGTTTGGCACCTCACCTGCTGCGGTGCTTTCAGAAATCCCTACCTGCATAAACACACCTTTGAAAATCTAGCCCTTATGAGCATTGACTTTCAATGAGACTTAGTCCAGGTCTCGACTTGGAAGGTTTGACTGCTGCAGTCGCATCCCGATGGCAAAGTGTCCCTAGTGTGGACACAGCTGATACCAGCAGAGCTGAGTTTTTACCAGTACCGATTATTCCAGCTCCCCCAGGCGAGAAAAGCTACACCGGGAAAAACACAACTGAGTCTACACTGGGGCGTCTGCCAGCACAGCTGCGTCAGTCGGGGCTTACGCCTCTTTGTACCCTGCCCGACAGCGAGGCTGGCAGAAGTCTGTAGTGTAGACCTGGCCCAAGTCCCAGTGACTTTCAGTGAGACTAGCTCTCCCAAGGGCAACATTTTCAAAAGCACCTAAAGGACGTAGGTCCCAATGGGAGTTGGGCACCTAAATCTTTTTGAGGATCTGGTCCTTGGTTCCTTAGGTCAGGGTGGCCAACCTGTGGCTCCGGAGCCCCATGCGGCTCTTCAGAAGTTAACATGCGGCTCCTTGTCTAGGCACCGACTCCGGGGCTGGCGCTACAGGCTCCAACTTTCCAATGTGCCGGGGGGGTGCTCACGGCTCAACCCCTGGCTCTGCCACAGGCCCTGCCCCCACTCCACCCCTTTCCGTCCCCTCCCCTGAGCCTGCCGTGCCCTCACTCTTCCCCCCGCCCCAGAGCCTCCTGCACGCCACGAAACAGCTGATCGGGAGGTGCGGGGAGGGAGCAGGAGGTGCTGATCAGCAGGGCTGCTTGTGGGAGGGAGACGCTGGGAGCGGGGCTGAGGGGAGCTGAGGTATTACTGTGGTTCTTTGGCAATGTACATTGGTAAATTCTGGCTCCTTCTCAGGCTTGGGTTGGCCACCCCTGCCTTAGGTGCTTTTATTCAAGTTATTCCTGGTCCATATTTTGTCAAGTTTATCGGTGCTAAATCTCTTAATACAACCGTCCGTCTGTTTGCCCTGTGCTGGGCACAACGGAGCAATGCCCACACACTGCTCGGGGGCCCCGTTAGTCTGTATGCCTCCTTTTGGGGAAATGCCAATGGAACAGGACCTTACAAATGTCTCTGTCTGTGTCAGGATTCCAGGCCCGTCGCTCAGCACCGCCAACCCTGGAGGAGCACCAGGTACGGCGCTTTACCAACTTTCTTAGTCACTGTCCGTATGAGACATTTTAAATGTTCCTATTCACTTAGGGGTCTAGATGGATTGATCCATAAAGTGGGTTTAAAGGCAAAAGTAGCAGAATGGGGGGCAGGGGAGGGAACTGGCCTCTATCTTAATGCTGTGTGTGATGTTGGGCAAGTCCCCAAATGGCTCTGTGCCTCAGTTTCCCCATCTGCAAAATAGAGAGAAGCAGGGGAATTCTGGGAGGTTTCATTCATCGTTTCCACCTGTAAGATCTTCAGAGCAGAGTCTGTCTCATTATATGAACAGGTCATTAGCCCTTAACAGAGAGAGGAAAGATGGTCCAATGGTTAGGGTATTAACCTGGGACTTGGGAGACCTGGTGTCAATTCCACTACAGATTCCCTGTGTGACATTGGGCAAGTCACTTAGCCTCACTATGGCTCAGTTCCTCTCTGTAAAATGGGGAAAATAACCCTGCCCCACAAGGGGTTGGGAATAAAGACATTAAAAATTGAGGTGCTCAGATTCTAGAATAATGGGGGGCAGATAAGGACCATAAAGAGAAAGAAATAATATTTCAAAGCTCTTTGATATTTGCAAAGGAAAGGCCCTGTAAGAGCAAAGTTTGCCACTAACCAACCAAGTTCTTAAAATCAGATTCCAGGGATCATTTCCAATTTGACAAAACACCATCGATAGGGAAGGCAGAGGAGGAAGAAGAATTTTTAATCAGGCCTGGGGAGGCTAAGCTCACTTGGACGGTCAGTCCTGTCACAGTTGCTACCAATCCATTTTACACGGAGGGGGGCTAATTTTACTTCCTGTCACCATGCAGGATGGGATCGTATACTGTCAGCTGGATTTTGATTCAAGGCAGCATGGCCGGAGCATGATGGAGCGACCGGCAAGAGGGAAGAGTGAAAAATCCTGACCTACCTGGTACGGGGGATCTGAACTGGCAACCTGACTGCTGATCCAAATGGGATGAGCTGGATTCTTCCTGGGTCCCAGGGCTCATCTAGGCTCAATCTCTGCAGTGATCGAGCAAAATGGGTAGAAAAACCAAATTAGTTAAATTAGTGTGAGCCCTGCATAGGGACCCAGCTTTACAGCTAATGAAAAGGTATTGGGGTTAGTTATATTATTCCTGTACAAGCAACGCCAATAAACACCATTTGTAACTGTGTACACACTAAAAAGAACAGGAGGACTTGTGGCACCTTAGAGACTAACAAATTTATTTGAGCATGAGCTTTCGTGAGCTACAGCTCACTTCATCGGATGCATTCAGCCTACACAGAGCTCTTCAGGTACACACTGGGGCTTGCATAGATTTAACACAATCGTTTCCCCCCGAGTTAGTGAAACTGGTTCAGAAATGGGATGGTTAGATACTCAGCTGGTATAAGTTGTCATAGCACCATTGCTCTCAGTTCACAGGCTCTTTGGAACCCCCTTTCAGGTAGTTGAAAGCAGCTATCAAATCCCCCCTCATTCTTCTCTTCCGCAGACTAAACAATCCCAGTTCCCTCAGCCTCTCCTCATAAGTCATGTGTTCTAGACCCCTAATCATTTTTGTTGCCCTTCGCTGGACTCTCTCCAATTTATCCACATCCTTCTTGTAGTGGCCCAAAACTGGACACAGTACTCCAGATGAGGCCTCACCAATGTCGAATAGAGGGGAACGATCACGTCCCTCGATCTGCTCGCTATGCCCCTACTTATACATCCCAAAATGCCATTGGCCTTCTTGGCAACAAGGGCACACTGCTGACTCATATCCAGCTTCTCGTCCACTGTCACCCCTAGGTCCTTTTCCGCAGAACTGCTGCCTAGCCATTCGGTCCCTAGTCTGTAGCGGTGCATTGGGTTCTTCCGTCCTAAGTGCAGGACCCTGCACTTATCCTTATTGAACCTCATCAGATTTCTTTTGGCCCAATCCTCCAATTTGTCTAGGTCCTTCTGTATCCTATCCCTGCCCTCCAGCGTATCTACCACTCCTCCCAGTTTAGTCAGAGGATCCTGGTTCCTTCAGACTCATGGAAACAACACAGGGGCACTGAGGCACCATCACCGCGCTGATTGACCTGCTCCTAGTGCCATCACTTATGCCAATGCAAAATGGATGCCCTGCTTTATTTGACTGGAATGGTAGCGTTCTGCACCCACATCGCCTGGGGGCAAATGATTGCACGTGCTGGGGAGCGAGGCCCAAGAAGGGGGGTGTCGTGAGTCAGGCTGGGCGAAATGTTTCATCCAAAACTTTTGGTTGGTGAACAATGCTGATTCGGTGACACCGAACGTTTGGCAAATTTGTGTCCGTTTTGGCAAATGGTTTTGATTGAAAACAAGCAAAGACATTCAGAAAAACTCTAAATGTTTTGCTTTTTTGGTTCAAAAACTACTCCCTTCCCTCCCCCCCAACATTTGCATGAATTTTATTTTTTTAAAAAACAAATAAAAAATGTATAAAAGTGGTCAGAAACAAAACATTTCCTTCCACCCACGATGATTCTTTTTTTTAACTTTTTGATTCGCAGAAAATTTTGTAACATTTTGTGTTGGGTTTGGCTTGAAACAATTTTTTTTTTTCATATTTACCAGCAAACTGGGAAATGCGTTCGGCTTCCCGCTCTAGTTCTGAGCCTAGTCCTCCAAGCGAATAGCTGAAAATGAACCAGCTTTGCAAAATTGCCTAGCTCAGGCCCAGAATTGCTTGGGTTGCTTTGGCTATGATTTAGATGAAAAAAGGAATGACATATTACTCACCCATCAAAAAATAATGACTGGCTTCTGGTGAAAAGTGGAGTGGAATTTTGCCAGGCTGTAATAAACAAAGAAACACAGCAGTGGCTATTGTAGTAACACACAGGGGCTCCAGCTGAGATTCTCATCCCGCCAGGCACAGTTCTTCGTATATGGATCTTTACAACCCCTTTGTGAGGCAGGGCAGTGGTATTATCCCCATTGTACAGATGGGGAAACTGAGGCATGGCACAACTAAGCGATTTGTCCAAGGACACCCAGCAGGACAGTGGCAGAGCTGGGAATAGCTCCCAGGTCTCTAGAGTCCTCATACAGTGCCTGGCCTACTAGACAATGCTGCTGCTCCATGTGATGCTTTCTGAAGGAACAGAGGGACCAAGGAAGCGCAGCCGTCCTTATCTGGTTCGTCTGCATCATCTGGCATTTTATGCCCCCAGTTCCACAGGCTGCATGATTTCCGTGTGGGTATCAGCAGCGGGAATGGAAAGAATGTGTATTGTCTTGAATTGGATTTTGGAAGGATTTGACGATGCAGGCTATGAAAAGCCCTGACGGTTCAGTGGTGCTTTTCACTGGCCTCATTTAAATAAAATGCACCAAGCGAGCCACATCACAGAGTCTGTGGTCTTGGACAAAAGGGTGAGTCAGAGACCCAGCAAGACGGTCAAGGTGCGAATTCAAAGAGCTAATGTCTCCGCACCCTGAATGGAAAAAAAGATGCAGCCAGTTCTGTATCATTTCCTTCCTGGTCTCGCCTTCAGTGAGAACTCAGAACAGGGTGCCCAAAGTTGGGGGAGTTTTTGAAATACCACAGGCTGGGTCTGTGCTGACGGTGGAACTTAAAGGAAATGCAAGAGTAAGAGTGAGCGCTGCAGAGATGGGCTGATGTCACCTATACGACAGGATGCGTTTGCACAGCATCCATCAGCATGGTCTCAGAGGGCTTTGCAAAACGATCTCTCGACTGCAAATGAGAGCCAACGGGGAGTGTACGGTCTCAGGGGCAGTGGACAGGCTCCCAAGCCTTTCCCTTCAAAGGCCTTGTCTAGAGCTGGCTGGGGGTTTTCTGACGAAACGATTTTTCTATAGAAAATGCTGATTTGTCCAGACCGAAGCTGTTCACGGGAAAAGTTTGGGTTTCAATGAATCTCCCAGTTAGAAACGTGGGAGGAAAGAACAGTTTTGAAATGGTCTGAATGTCCCATTTTGACTTTTTCTAAACAAAGAGTTTCATTTTTCAGTTCGAAGTGACTTTGTGTTTTGAAATTTCAATTCATTTATATGAGAAAAAAGGTCAAAGTGGGGAAAAAAGGACAAAATTGAAATGAAACATTTCTATTGATCCAATATGAAAAAAATTTCAGATATTGGTTTGCAATTTTTTGGGGGGGGATTTCAAGTTTTCATCCCAGTTCCAGGTGGGAAAGAAATGTCAAAAATCTCGAAAACTCTCACGACATGGGAAAAACAGTTCCCGCCCAGCTCTAACTTTGTCTACAAACCAACGCTGTCTTGCTTTCACTAAACCAGTATAGTTAAATCAGTACAACACCCCTTGTCTCGACGTTTTTATACCAATATAAAACTGCTGATCATACGACAGCTCCTTTCCATATGGAAAGGGAAATTAGCTATCCTGATATAAGGCGTCTTTATACCAGTATAACTGCATCCGCATTGTGGGCTGTACTGCCATAACTATCCTGGTAAGAAATCACACCGCTAACATATTTATACCAGTGTAACTTTTAAATGGAGACCAGACCGAAGTCACAGGTTCAAATCCAGTTGTCATTTTGATGGCCTAATGTTGTAGGACTCAAACTAAAACCGCTCAGAGCCTGCACTTGTCCACTTGGCATTTACTTGTTTGTAGTCTGGGCAATGAAACCAAGGCATGGAAACAGAACTCCCATCTCCCCCCAGCTATGGGCCCTGCAGCTCAGGGTTGAGACTGAGGGGGAGCGGGGAAGTTTGCCATGCTGTTGTCCGGACTGCCAATCAGAAGACTCCAATCTCCAGGACTGTCAAATTCTCTCTTCTCAGAGACACTAAATCACTTTTTATATTAAAAATGGAAAGCAGCAGATAGTAAATGCACCTTGAACTTAATTCTAAAAGCTGCAATGTACTGGGCACACTTTCAGCTCAGAGAGAGCCGGAAACTCCAATGCAAAGGTCTCCTGCAGCCCCATTGATCCATCCCAGTATAGAGTCAGGGCACAGTATGGCCATAGACAGCCTCAGCTCTGTGCATGAAACTCCCTCTGAAATGAATGGGATCTGGGTTATACAAGTACAGGAATTTGATCCTACAGACACTGGGGCAAAGGTATTCCATTGAACTCAATGGTGTTAGACACCCAAATACCTTTTGAGGAGCTGGGCCTAGGAACATATAATGATGAATGAATAAACCAGGCCGTGAATATTAACAAAGGCTGATTTTTAGAAATGCTTTTCAGCTCACATTCACTTCTTTTGGAAAAGCGGCATCCGACGAAGTGGGTATTCACCCATGAAAGCTCGTGCTCCAATACATCTGTTAGTCTGTAAGGTGCCAGAGGACTCTTTGCCGCTTTTACAGATCCAGACTAACACAGCGACCCCTCTGAAGCTTTACTTCTTTTGGAGACGTGGGTGCTCTGAAAATCAGGTTCTAAGGGGATTAAAACCAGAAAGGACTAATACTTCCCTTTACTTCTCCTGGGCTTTCATTTTTAAAGTTTATTCCTTTTCATCTTCTATTAGATTGTTTGTTTGTTTGTTTGACTCTTTGCCCCCTGCCTTTGTATGCAGTAACACTCTTTTACAGATGTCAGGTTTCAGAGTAACAGCCGTGTTAGTCTGTATTTGCAAAAAGAAAAGGAGTACTTGTGGCACCTTAGAGGCTAACCAATTTATTTGAGCATGAGCTTTCGTGAACTACAGCTCACTTCAAATGTGTTGTTTTTAAATTCAGCAGGAAGGTTGCTAGCTCATCTGGCTGTTGAAGCAAGGCTGGAGCCCAGTGCTTGTGAAATGTTTGTTTGTTTCAGTCGCAAGCTGCGATCATGGGTGGATTAGTTATTTTTTATTCAGAGGGTTAATTGGATTGCCAATTCTGGGCGCTGCAATGAAATGTGGTTCTACCACAGTGACACCTTGTGGCTGAATGAATGAATGAATGAATGAATGCATCCGATGAAGTGAGCTGTAGCTCACGAAAGCTCATGCTCAAATAAATTGGTTAGTCTTTAAGGTGCCACAAGTACTCCTTTTCTTTTTACTCTGAAACCTGTGGCTGAATGGAAATTTAACCCCAGACGACTGCTAACAAAAAATCCGGGGAGCCATTCAGACCCCATTAAAAATACGATTGCCAACCCCAAGCATTCAAAAATCATGTCAGGCCTCTCAAAATCATGCATTGGCTTAAAAATCATGAGATTTTTAAAAAGAACCACTGTGGGGTTCTTCTCATTTGCTTTTTGGTATCTTAGCCTTTAGGGTTCATATTTTCACATTTCCGACATGAGGGTGAGAAATTTATTTCCGTAAAAAAATGAAAGCTGAAATTCTCACATAGTAACTTGACTCTAGGAGCTGGGGCTTTAAGAAAAGCACCCACTACCCTCTGTAAGAAATTAAATAAATAAAATAAATAATCACACATTATTAGTTATTATTTGCGAGGTGGCAGCATCGAGGGGCCCCAATCTGGGGTCAGGATTCCATTGTGCTAGGCGCTGTACAAACAGACCAACAACAACAACAAGAGCCCCAACAAGCTCATTAGAAGGATTTTGTCTCGCGGCCACTTGTCTCCACGCTGTGCCTCGATCCGGTGGATGCTGTTTAAGGGTGTGTGGATTTGGGGGAGGGGGGGTGACTCCCCCTCAAAACCCTGGACTTGCGGGGAGTTCAGCCCCAGAGCCAAACTTTGCAACTTCAGTTTTCTGTGCATGTGTCACTAAGACATCAGCAAAGCCCCAGACCGGCCCGGAGCAGGCAGCATTCCGGCCGTGCTCCTCCTCCCACCTCCACGCTGAGCATCCGCCCGCCCACGCGGCCCCTTGCTCCGGGCCGTGGCCACGCCCAGAAAACTACAACTCCCGCCATGCCGTGGGGCGGGGCGGTTGAGCGGTGCCGGCGACAACCTAGCCGGGGGCACGCGCCCCGCCCATTGGCCAGCCAGGCCACGTCAATCCGCTGGAGGCGGGGCCCACTGCCGGGCTTTGTCGTCCCCCTGCTCGGCTTCCGTAGCGGGAGGGATTGCAGGTGCGGACGCTGGCGGCTCCTCGGCAGGGGTAGTTGTGGGGCGGCCTCCACAACTCTCCCGGGCCCCAGCACCTGCCCCCCCCCTCCGGCCCGTGCCCCCCAGTCCTGACGCCCCTCCTCCAGCCCATCCCCCGACTCCTGGGCCCCAGCCCCCCTCTCCGGCCCGTGCCCCCCAGCCCTGACCCCCAGCCCCCCCTCTCCGGCCCGTGCCCCCCAGTCCTGACGCCCCCCCTCCAGCCCATCCCCCGACTCCTGGGCCCCAGCCCCCCTCTCCGGCCCGTGCCCCCCAGCCCTGACCCCCAGCCCCCCCTTTCCGGCCCGTGCCCCCCAGTCCTGACCCCCCCCTCCAGCCCCTGGTCCTGGACCCCAGTGCCTGCCCCCCCTCTGGCCCGTGCCCCCCAGTCCTGACCCCCGCCTCCAGCCCACCCCCCAACTCCTGGGTCCCAGCGCCTGACCCCCTCTCAGGCCTGTGCCCCCCAGTCCTGACCCCCCCTCTAGCCCCAAAGCCTGACCCCTCTGCCTCGCTCTGAGCCTACCCAGCCCTTGGCCCCAGATCTTGATCCCCCCCAGTCCTGGGCCCCAGAGCCTGACCCCCCACCCCGCCACCGCCATGGGGGCCACCGTGTTCTTCGGCTGCACGTTCGTGGCCTTCGGCCCAGCCTTCTCCCTCTTCCTGCTCACTGTGGCCGGGGACCCGCTCCGGATCATCATCCTGGTGGCAGGGTGAGTCTGGGGCTGGGGACAGGCTCCCCCCGGGCGGGGATCGTCCGGGTCGGGGGGTTGGTAATGGGGACTTCCCGTGTAGTGTCTGGGGGTGGAGCTGGGGGCTGAGGGGGCTCCCTCGTGGAAGTCATGCTAGGGCTGGGTGACTTGTGGGGGACCCTTGGTGAGGAGGTGCAGGGACACCCCCCCTCTCCCCCCAGCATGATCCACCTGGTGGTGGGGTGGGTCCATACTAGGCATTCCCTCAGGGGCTGGACTTGTCTGAGGTCCCACTCAGGGAGTGTGTGGCGGTGCTAGATACCCCTGTGGGGGAGCTGCATCCCCGTGAGCTGGGGGGGGGACCCCCTTGGGTGATTCTATTGGCAGCTGGGGGTGGTGACCCATTGGGATAGGGGGTTGCTAGGGGCCCCATCAGGTTGATTGTCCTGGAGAACAGGAGAACTTGGAGAACTTGTAGGGGTGATCACATGGGGGAGGTCTGGGGGGGAGATGAAGGTTGCCCCCATCTCTGGGTTAGCCTGCAGGCACTTGGGGGGGGGTCGTCTTTGTATTGTCTCTGGGTGACAGACCTGGTCTAGGCTGAGTCTCCCCCATTCCAGGCAGAGTGAGGCTTTAACTTTCTAGCACCATTTGGAAAGTGGAAAACTAACCCTGCGTTTCCTGGCTTTTCACCTTTTGTTTTCTGTCTTTTGGACTTAACTCTGAACATTCTTGGGAGGATTAAGTTGCCCCCCACGTCTCCTGGTTTCCCAGCAATTGAGTTCCTGGACTTCAGCTCTCGTGTTCCAGAAGGGACGTAATGGCCACATGGCTGCAACCTTATCTGCACCTTAGCCATGTAATCTGTGTACCAACCGTACAGGCTGGGTGAGACATCTCCAACTGGTGCCAAACAGCAGCTCCTGAGCTACAGAGCAAGTGTAGTCAGGATTTAAACCACCTTTGCTCAAACTTTTGCGACTCTAAAGTCCACTCAGGGCTCAGTGTTTGCACTGTATTATTGTGCAGGACCTCTTTGGGGTGGGGGTTCGGATCGCTTGGCTGCTTTAACTGCTGTGCAGTGTTGTATGTTGCGCTCTTAAAGAGCCGGTTACATGTGTCTCTTGGCTGCAGGCTGACCCTGTAATACAATGTCCCTCGGTGAGTCTCTGGCAGCCGGGATTGAACGCTGGACCTCTGGGTAGAAAAGCATGAGGCTCTACTGCCTGCACTAAAAGCCCCACATTGGAGCAGGCTCATAAATGGCCCTGCCACCACTAGGGGTGATAGAGCACCCCACCAAGTGGGCGGGGGTTACAGGCTCCATGTGACAAATGGACATTTATTATTTGCAAAAAACTCTTAAGACCCCCCAGTATTTGCTCTTCTGTGTTGACTGTTGCAGGATTGCAGCTACCAGTCAATCAGTAACAAGACCTGGTGATGCCCATGAGTCAGCAGCAGCGTGAGGTGTTTGCTGCTTATGGAAGGGAGTTGGCCAGCCCAGACCGATGGTTGTAGTGGTCCGTTTCTCACCGCAGGGATGGGTCTTGGAAGGAGACCCATGTTCTTGAATCTTCCCCATTTTACAGAGAGGAAGTGCTTTGCCCGGAGTTGCTGAGTGAGTCAGTGTCAACTCTAAGAGTAGAACCTAGGCCCCACACCTCCTTTTTGCCCCCTGCCTAGGAGAAGCATGTCTCACACAAGCATGATCAAGTGTGGTATGAGATGATAAAACTTCCCTTACTGAGCGCATGACCCACAGGGAAACTGCTGCCTTGACAACACACATCTTAGCTTGTTTCCCATTTCTCTCTCTTTGACAGGGCGTTTTTCTGGCTAGTTTCCCTGCTGCTGGCCTCTTTGATCTGGTTCATTTCAGTGCAGCTCAGCGATCGGGAGGACTCCAGGCTGCAGTATGGCCTCCTCGTTTTTGGGGCCGCGGTTTCGGTGCTGCTGCAGGAGGCGTTTCGATTTGCCTACTTCAAGCTACTCAAGTAAGCGAACCCCTCTAGGAGCAGACTGTTTCCCCCTGTGTGAAATGGGGCTGCCCTCCTGGGTAAGGTGCTGTGAGATCTGCTGATGAAAAGAGTTAGGCAGTATTATTAGAAACCGTGGGTGGCACCTGATTGTCGAACCCTCTCCCAAGTGTTGCCCCTGTGTCTTCCTTGTAGATATGATCCATTAGCTGCTCTTTTTCTCTGCCACTTGCTTGATAAATACCACCTCCCCCTGTATGCCGCCAGCCCCCCTTCCAGTTCATCTCCTGCTTCAAACCCATCAGCCATTCTCTTCTTTCTCTGACCCCCAGGAAAGCCGACGAAGGCTTGGCGACGCTCAGTGAGGATGGGCAGTCTCCCATCTCCCTCAAGCAGATGGCCTATGGTGAGTCAGCTGCTGGGCAAGGGCCTGTGCTTCCCCTCCCCCCACGTAAATGACTGACCCCTCCACGCACCGTTTCAGACATGCCCTGCAGCAGGCCTAGGGTGCCCAGATATCACGGTGATGGGGTGATACAAGAATTGGAACAGAGCAGCCAGGAGCTGCTGACTCTGTGCTGCAATCGCTGGCTGGCAGTCATGCTTCCATCTGTTAACTTCTGCCACTTACCAGTAGCCTTGGCGCGTACTTAAGATGCATCTTCCTCCCCTTGCCGGTCCCATCCCCTCCCTGCCCCAGAACATATTGGGCACAGCCCTGCGATGCACTGAATTCTCCAGGCATCTCCGGATGGTAAGTCTGTCTCCTCACCTCCTGGGAAAGCAGGGGTAGCGTGGAAGATGCTGGGGGACTCTCCGGCGCTTGTCAAATGAGTCCAAAGCTAGTTGTGATGCTCTGCATAGCCGTTGGTAACTTCAGTGCTGTTGGACGATATACTCTTCCTCCTCCTAGTGTCGGGGCTGTCCTTCGGGATCATCAGTGGGGTCTTCTCGGTCATTAACATCCTGGCGGACTCCATAGGGCCAGGCATCGTAGGGATCCATGGGGATTCGCCTTATTACTTCATCACGTCAGGTAAGGCAGGAGCCCCTGTGTGCTTGGGAATGAAGGGATCGCTCCTGCCCTGATGCCATTCATTGGGTTGGTCAAACACAGCCGGAGGAACCAGCTTTCCCTCCAGCTGTAGATGATCAGATACAACCAGAACCAGAGGAGACTGTTGGGGCATGATGCAAGGCTGCCCCGTCCCTCCCTGTCAGCCAAGAGCTAAATATAACACCACAGTAGCATCCATCTTGGGAGGCAGTGCCGTCTACTGGTTAGAGCAGGAAACTGGGAGTGTAGAGAGCTATTGTTAATCCTGGCCCCGTTGAAGTAAACGGTAAACCTCCTTCATTGGGGTTTTAGTCCCGGCTCTGCTACTGATCTTGGTGTGACCTTGGGCCCTCACTAAAAATGTGACTACCTGCTGGTGGGGCTCTGAATCTTGATGACTAGCATGTGTCTTGAGAGCCCTGGATGAAAGGGGCTAGAAAAGGGTTATCGTTACATAGCCTGGAGGAACCGCTTGTGGCTACAGCTGTGAATCCTTCTTCCAAATGAGATGTGACACCTAGGTCCTCTTTGTTTAGGGTCGCTAATGATCCTTATAAAGACTGGGATGTTAGTCTGAAATTTATCCCCTTTCCCAACTTCAGATTCCACTGGTGAAACTATTCCCACCTCCTCCTATAAAAGCTTTTTGTGTGGGGTGGCTGCTGGGCTCCACTCCAGAGGTGGCTGCATTTCAGTAGCCATGCACATACCTGTCTGCAAAACCCTTCGGGATCCTCCAGGCAGAAAGATGCTATAGAAGTGGGGAGAGGGTGGTAACATGTTGCTGTTGTGAAGGTTTGGGGTGCTGACACCTCACTGGTCTGACCCCCCGCACCCCCCTCTCCTGCCAGCATTCCTGACCATGGCCGTCGTCTTCCTACACACGTTCTGGGGGGTGATCTTCTTTGACGCCTGCGAGAGGCGGCGGTATTGGTCCCTGGCGCTGGTGGTGGCCAGTCACCTCATCACGTCTGGGTTGGTGAGTGGGGCTGAAGTTGTTGCTCGATAGAGAGGCGATCGGATCCGACAGCCAGCAGTGTGGGGCTGGCTAGCCCTACCCTGGCCTTTGCAGGGGAGAGGATGGGAGCCTGGGGTCGTGGGAAATGGGATAGTCCAGGCTTCAGTCTGCTGAAATGTCACACAGGCTCATTCAGGGCTAGTCACTCCCTGTTCTGCCCCTCCCCCTGCGGTGGCTGATCCTGACAGCTTGTGAGGGGTGGGAGCGTAAGCAGTGTTAATAAAGGACTTAAGGATCCCAAAGGCCCCTTGCAAGGGGCTCTGTATTATCCACTAAGCTCTTCATGGTGAAACCGCTGGGCAGAAGTTGCAGGAGGGATCAGCATTGCTCTGCTCAGACAGAGGAGGGAATGCTGCCTGTCTGTCCCAAAGACTTAGAGAGCCTGGACCGGGGGCAGTCGCTGGGACTGGGTGCCAGGGCTCTGCAGGCAGACGGAAGGCAGCGGCCCTTCTGACCTCACTCTCCCTCCTTCGCTCCTAGACGTTCCTGAATCCCTGGTACCAGGCCAGCCTCGTCCCCATTTACATCATCACCATCTCCATGGGCGTCTGGGCCTTCTTCACGGCTGGAGGCTCCTTGCACAACGTCCTCACCTGCCTCTCCTGTAAGGATCTAGCCAGCCGGCCCCCTCGTGGGAGGGTGGGGGGCGTTTGGCAGTACGGCAGTCACTGAAAGTGCTGGATAGTGACACTAACCTACTCGGGAGACTCCCTTGGCCTAAGGTGCTTTGGGGGGCAGTGGCATATGGACAGCAGCAGCTCCCAGTTGGCCGGATACACACAACGCCCACCTAATGACCCGCTCCAAGACAATTGGCTTGAAATGATGTGAGATAAGAAGGCCTCGGAGACCCTGATCCTGCCTGGCCTGCAGCGGGAGGGGGAAGCAAGTGGGATGGGATTAGTCGGGAATTTCCACCAGATCCCAGACTGCTCCACCCTTGACTTCTGGTGGGGGAGGGCTATTCCCCCCCCCCGGAGTGCTGGCTGTCTCTTGTGGTAGCTGGGTGGTGTATGGCAACAGAGACTCCCAGCCAGGTGCTGAGGCTGGGGTTGCCCAGACGCCGCTCCATCGCTAACCGTCTAAACGCGGTGGTGGGGAAACAGCCCTGGTAGGTCCAAGTCATCCTCCAGTCCCACGAGCTGGTAGAGAACATGCAGCCTCTGCCCTGGCCCTGAGAGACATTCGCTCTCCATTGGCCAGCTCAGTCCTTGCTCTCGCTGCTGAGACCCCCAGCGAGGAGACTGGTGTGGGCCACGTAGTGCCGGTGGCATGCAGCCTCCCCTCTTAGGGCACAGACTGTGGCTGATCTCCAGCCTCCTGCAGAAGCTGGATTCGAACCTGTGAGCCAGAAGTAGAAGGGTATGAAACCTTTAAGCCACCCAAGCGGCTTCATGTGTTCTCCATTGCTGTCTGGCTCAGCCAGGCCCCCCGCTGCTGGGGACTGCCTGAGTTACTGACTTTTGCCCTTCCCTTGCAGGTAAACAGGAGGAAGAGAACCGAGTGATGCTGTACTCTGCGCTGCAGGTCCCCGTCGAGGACTGAGCCCCTCCTCAGGCCAGCACCTGCCTGCCAGAGACATCCAGGGAAGACCAATACCCCAAGTGCCCTGTTCTCTGCGGCTGGGAGCAGCCTGGGACTCGCCCTCCCCATGGCAGGAGCTGGGGCATGGGACTCAGAGCAGATCACCCTGTTCACGGGGCTGGGCAGCTGTGCTGGTGGAGGCGCGGCTGGGATTGCGAAGCCCTGGGGGGCCCTGGCAGTCTCTGTGCTGTGGATTCAGGGGCCTGGGGCACTGCCGGAGTTTCTTTCCCTCCTGTCAGCTGCAAAGGACTGAAGCTCTGACCGGGCCTCTTGAACTCGAACCTGCCCAGAATCGGACTCATGGCAGGTCTTGCAAACTCTGCTCCCCCCTTTCCCTGTACAAACGTCGCCCGCTTCGGAGGCGAATTGTCCCGCGGCTCCTCTGTCTGACTGGGCTGCAGCAGAGGGTGCTGGAAAGTCCTGTCTGGAGGCACTGACGACTCGCTTTTGAAATGGTCCTTTATTGGCATCTGTTTATCTGCATCTCTGATACTGTAGGGTCTGGGTTAGCGCCTCGGTTGGCAGAGCAGCGAGCCCATCTGGCTGCCCGCCTCCTGCCCTGGGGCCACGAAGGGCCCTCTGAACTCTCAGCCCTGCCCCAGGGTTTGTGGTAGTGAGAACAGCTGTGGCGTTTCTGTGCTTGCCACGACGCCAGTGTGACCGGCTCAGCTGGGAACTCGCCCGCTGGCAAAGGTTGGCCTGCTTTGGGGAGGGCTCAGTTGGAATGGAACTCTAAAAGGATGGGGTGCTCCCCCCCCACCCCACGAGGTGCGACCAACCCTGCTAACTTCCATCCAGTGGCAGCTGGGTGAGGGCGCCTCCTGCAGGGTTAGTGAGCCCAATTTCCCTGGGTGATGATCTAGAAACTCTACAGCATTCCATCCGGGGCTCTTCCCCAGCAAGGCACGCATGTGTCTCAGCCTGAAGGACCTGCCCCATTGCAACATAGCCTGGCAAGGCGGCTGAGCATTAATGTGGCTGCCTCCACGAGAGAGCTGCTCTCCTAGCTACGCATGTGGGAAGCATCTGGGGCAAAGGTAGGCATGCATCCGTGTCGCTCCCAGGCACCCCCTACTGGGAGGTCATGCAGCGTGCAAGTCATGCAGAATGGAGGGGAAGGATCTGCTGCAGAAGGGGTTGCAGTATCACTGGGTCTGCAAGGGCTAATCTGCTGTAGCAGGCACTGCCCAGCTCTTGGCAATGCCACGCGGCAGCTCGTCTCCAGAGAACCAGATGCTTCCAGTGCTGTGGAAGAGGGCCGAATGGTGCTGCTTTGTTCAGGGGCTAAAATGATTGCCCCGCTAACCCCACCCTGGAGACTCCTTGAGGGTGGAGAGCAGCTGCTACAAGAAGTTGAGTTGGGTTTTTTCCCCCTAAGTTTGGGAGAAGATTCACTAAAAGTCTGTAAAATTGGGATTTTTAAAATATTTTTTTGATTCAGAGTAAAATCCTTTTAATAGAGATGGTGTGATGACTGATAAAGCCTTCTTTTGTAATGGGGCAGGAGTGAGACCTGGTGTTTTCTTCTGGCCATGTCTGCGGTAAATCCACTTACTTTTGGGGAGGGGGCGAATTGTATCCATGCCTAGGGAATCTCCACTAAGGGCTACCCACTATCATAGCAGTTGGGATCAGGGCCCTGCACAGCTACTCAGTGAGATAAGCCCTGCCCTGAAGAGCTGCCAATCTAAATAGACTGGGGGAGGAGGGGAAACAGGCACAGAGTTGAAGTGACTTGCCCAAGATCATGCAGCAGGTCCGTGGCGGAGTTGGGAATAGAACCCAACTCTTCTGCATCCCTGACTAGTGCCCTACCCCCCGGGCCACGCTGCACATGCTGAGAGCACAGGCCAAGCCTAGGAGCGTTGCAAAAATGCACTTTCAGCTCAGATTGGGAAATCTCTTCCATCAGCCTGGCCACTTCATCAGTGCAGTGTCTCTGAACCAGGCTACTTGTGATTCTTACCAAGTTCCTTCTCTCCCATCTTCCAGCCAAGTCTTAAGTGCTAAACTCATTAACCCTTGTACCACCCCTGGGCAGAAAATATTATGCCAAATTTAGGTGCTGCTAAGTTAGCAGCCCAGTTGGCAATAGGGGCAGTAGAAGAACTCTCTTTAACTGGCTTTCTGTGGCACATACTTGCTCTTTATTCTCTCTTCCTGCTTTCCCAGCTTCCTGTGGTGCAGAACTTACCCATCAAATAGCCTAGAAGCAGCGGTTGGTAGTGCCCAGCCGCCAGCAGGGGGAGCACAGGGCTCTGGCAAGTCCATGCCAGTCCTACAGTGCAGGAGGCAGCTGCCTCTCCTTAGTAACAGGCTGTGGTTTGTCTAGGCGGCAATGTTTCTGCCATGGTGACTGGGTTTTGGCATAAGTGTGTGTTGGCGGCAGCTGTTAGCATGAAGAATTAATGGGTGACGTTTCCGTGCCTCGGTTTCCCCGTCACCAAAATAGACTCCTCACGCTGGCAGGGTCAGGTGGGGGTTAATGCAACAGTGTGTTCAGATGCGGGGACTGAGGGTGCTAAAGAAACAGTAAGGCAATGAGTGAGAGGGCTTGTCTGCGCGGTGTCCATGAACCAGCTGCGGTGTAAATTTGGTGCACACCAGCTTGTCCCACGCTCATTGGCCCACATGGACCCTGCTGGCATGCACCAAACATTCCCTAAAACACGTTCACATAGTCCCTTTTCAAACTGTCCTACCTTAACGTGCACTAGGGAACTTTTAGTGCGGGGCAGCCCGGCCCAAACGGCCCGGTTTAGGTTGCAAAATGCTGGTGTACGTTAGAATTGACACCCCAGCTGGGGTGGGTTAATGCGTCATGTAGACAAGCCCAGAGAGATGCAAAGCAGTCAGCTCCAGCTGGAGCTGCGGGGCAGTTGCAAGTTCTGTTTCACAAAGGATTTTGAGATTTCTAAATCTGGCTTTTTGCCACGGAGCAAAAATGGAAAAATTCAGAATTCTCCAGGCAGGGAAACTTTGCAAACTTCGGTGATCAAAACCTCTTGATTTCGACAACTTTATTTTGTGTTGGGTTAGAGAATATAAAGCAACATTTAAAAAAAATGACAAGTTGTTTCTCAAAACAAAATTAAACGTTTTGTTCCCAAAATGTCACCCTGGGCCACGTCACCACCATTGGTCCTACTTGCTTTTTCTGAAACTAAATTCTGGCAGAATGGCCGGATTTTGCAAAGGGTTCCGGTTTTGATAGAATTGTCTCATAAGAATAGCCCTAACTGGGTCAGACCAAGGAGCCATCTAGCCCAGTGTCCCGTCTTCCGACAGTGGCCAATGCCAGGTGCCCCAGAGGGAATGAACAGAACAGGGGATCATCAAGTGATCCATCCCCTGTCGCTCATTCCTAGCTTCTGGCAAACAGAGGCTAGGGACACCATCCCTGCCCATCCTGGCATGTCCCCCTGCAATATGCTTTGTTAACACGTCTCCAGCCTGCTCTACGTCTAACCCTGTTTCACTGGCTTAGCTGGGTCCTAGCAGCTCAGCGAGCGACCCCTCTGAGAAATAGGGACTGGGTTCTAGGGTGAGCTCTGTAGGTCGGCACCCTGACAGCTCAGCTGTACCCAAAAACCTCCCTCCCCAGGGCTGTGGGGTGAGTCCAGGCTGCACCTGAAGGTCCCAGTGTGAACAAAAGCCACAGCTCTATTTTGTTTTCGCTTTAAGGCTGCTGTCTCCCCAGCCTCCTTCATAATACTCTGGATTTCTAAGGCACCTTTCATGTGAATCTCTATCTCCCCAGCCTGTGTGGGAAGAGCAATCCTTCTCTTTAACAGGAAGAAAGGAGAGCAGCAGAATACAGACCCTAGACTTCAGAAAAGCAGACTTTGACTCCTTCAGGGAACTGATGGGCAAGATCCCCTGGGAGAATAACATGAGGGGGAAAGGAGTCCAGGAGAGCTGGCTGTATTTTAAAGAATCCTTATTGAGGTTACAGGGACAAACCATCCTGATGTGTAGAAAGAATAGTAAATATGGCAGACAACCAGATTGGCTTAACAGTGAAATCCTTGCTGCTCTTAAATACAAAAAAGAAGCTTACAAGAAGTGGAAGATTGGACAAATGACCAGGGATGAGTATAAAAATATTGCTCGGGCATGCAGGAGTGAAATCAGGAAGGCCAAATCACACCTGGAGTTGCAGCTAGCAAGAGATGTTAAGAGTAACAAGAAGGGTTTCTTCAGGTATGTTAGCAACAAGAAGAAAGTCAAGGAAAGTGTGGGCCCCTTACTGAATGAGGGAGGCAACCTAGTGACAGAGGATGTGGAAAAAGCTAATGTACTCAATGCTTTTTTTGCCTCTGTCTTCACGAACAAGGTCAGCTCCCAGACTACTGCACTGGGCAGCACAGCATGGGGGAGGAGGTGACCAGCCCTCTGTGGAGAAAGAAGTGGTTTGGGACTATTTAGAAAAGCTGGACGAGCACAAGTCCATGGGGCCGGATGCGTTGCATCCGAGAGTGCTAAAGGAGTTGGCGGCTGTGATTGCAGAGCCATTGGCCATTATCTTTGAAAACTCATGGCGATCGGGGGAGGTCCCAGATGACTGGAAAAAGGCTAATGTAGTGCCCATCTTTAAAAAAGGGAAGGAGGAGGATCCTGGGAATTACAGGCCAGTCAGCCTCACCTCAGTCCCTGGAAAAATCATGGAGCAGGTCCTCAAGGAATCAATTCTGGAGCACTTAGAGGAGAGGAAAGTGATCAGGAACAGTCAGCATGGATTCACCAAGGGCAAGTCATGCCTGACTAATCTAATTGCTTTCTATGACAAGATAACTGGCTCTGTGGATGAAGGGAAAGCAGTGGACATGTTGTTCCTTGACTTTAGCAAAGCTTTTGATACGGTCTCCCACAGTATTCTTGCCAGCAAGTTAAAGAAGTATGGGCTGGATGAATGGACTATAAGGTGGATAGAAAACTGGCTAGATTGTCGGGCTCAATGGGTAGTGATCAATGGCTCCATGTCTAGTTGGCAGCTGGTATCAAGTGGAGTGCCCCAGGGGTCGGTCCTGGGGCCGTTTTTTTTCAATATCTTCATAAATGATCTGGAGGATGGCATGGATTGCACCCTCAGCAAGTTTGCAGATGACACTAAACTGGGAAGAGCTGGAGGGTAGGGATAGGATACAGAGGGACCTAGACAAATTGGAGGATTGGGCCAAAAGAAATCTGATGACATTCAACAAGGACAAGTGCAGAGTCCTGTACTTAGGACGGAAGAATCCCATGCACTGCTACAGACTAGGGACCGAATGGCTCGGCAGCAGTCCTGCAGAGAAGGACCTAGGGGTTACAGTGGACGAGAAGCTGGATATGAGTCAACAGTGTACCCTTGTTGCCAAGAAGGCCAATGGCATTTTGGGATGTATAAGTAGAGGCGTTGCCAGCAGATCGAGGGACGTGATCGTTCCCCTCTATTCGACATTGGTGAGGCCTCACCTGGAGTACTGTGTCCAGTTTTGGGCCCCACACTACAAGAAGGATGTGGAAAAATTGGAAGGAGTCCAGCGGAGGGCAACAAAAATGATTAGGGGACTAGAACACATGACTTATAAGGAGAGGCTGAGGGAACTAGGGATGTTTAGTCTTCAGAAGAGAAGAATGAGGGGGGATTTGATAGGTGCTTTCAACTACCTGAAAGGGGGTTCCAAAGAGGATGGCTCTAGACTGTTCTCAGTGGTAGAAGAGGACAGGACAAGGAGTAATGGTCTCAAGCTGCAGTGGGGGAGATTTAGGTTGGATATTAGGAAAAACTTTTTCACTAGGAGGGTGGTGAAACACTGGAATGTGTTACCTAGGGAGGTGGTGGAATCTCCTTCCTTAGAAGTTTTTAAGGTCAGGCTTGACAAAGCCCTGGCTGGGATGATTTAGTCGGGGATTGGTCCTGCTTTGAGCAGGGGGTTGGACTAGATGACCTTCTGAGGTCCCTTCCAACCCTGATATTCTATGAGATGGGGAAACTGAGGAACAGAGAAGCAAAGAGGCTTGCCTTAAAGCCCCACGGTGAGTCAGTGACAGAGGAGGGAAGAGAACCCAGGAGTCCTGGTTTCCGGGTTGCTCCTACCTTGAGAAGAGTCCAAGCTCCTGTTTCTCCCGCCATCTCTCTCAATCCTGGCAACCTATTTGGTTCAAAATCAGCTGGGGCGCTGGTGCCCACCTCTGCCATCCCCAGTTATCCACAGAGCAGCAGCAGAGAGGCTGGCATGGCGAAGTTGAACTATGTCTGTGCTAGGACAACGCACAACCCAAAACCCAGGCCAGTGTTAAGCTCCAGGCTGGTGCAGGGATGGGCTTTTGATTTCAATCTTGCCGGCCACCAGGAGGTGCGCTGGCCTCTGAAATGGATTCGCCAGGAAGTGGAGGAGGTTGGCAAATTGGGCCTGTGGGGGCCTGGTGAGAGCCCATCACCTAGGGTTGCCACCTGGCTGGTGTTTCCATTGCTTTGTTGATTGCAACGTGCCTTTTTTTTTTTTGTAATTCCCTTGTAGGCTGTGCGACCATGCAGCAATCTTCCAACTCCCCCTCTGCCCCCGCTGGGCCAAGCAAGCCCCGCTCTGTCGCTCTGGTCAGTGGCAGGCGCCGAGCTGTTGCAGTTTGATCTAGTGATGCCAGGCTGGGACGAAAGGCTGCTGAGCGATGTTCCCCAGGACGAGTGTGTGGGATGGGGGGGAGGGGGTTCTGCCACTGGGGAACTGGCCCTTTAAGGGATCCACCCTCCTGCAGCCCCCCTCCTCCCTATGTGCACAAAATGAGCACCCTGCTTTATCCCTCCACCCCCTCCCCTCAGCCTCATGTTTGGATACCAAATCCTGGTTCCCCGGGAGCTTTTCTCTTCAGGGGATTAGATCAGCCCCTGGTTCAGGCTGGCTTGAGGCTCCAACCGCCCCAACCCGGCTCTGGATGCTAATCCCAGCTGCACAGCAAAGAATGGCTCAGAGGGGGCTGGAGAGTGGGGAGGGGGGGCTGCAGGGACCCCCTGATCAAAGGCCCTGGGTAAATAGGTAGGGACAATAGGTAAATAGGCAGGCCTGGCTGTGGAGCGGCTGGGAGGCCGGGGCAGGGAGAGGAGAGACTTCTCCGTATGCTGAAAAGGGAGTAATTCCTCCTCCCTCCCCGAGGATCTCTAAGCACCTTGCAGCTTTAAGGGATGAAAACTGGGATGTGGGTTAGTTTTAACCCTTTTCTTAGAGAGGGGGAAGCTCTGATAGCAACAGCTGGATCGACTTGGCTAGGTTCACAAAGCAAGACCATGGAGGAGCCATGAATAGAACCCAGGAGTCCTGACACTCTCGTCTAACCAGCAATCTGATAGCTAGAACCCAGGAGTCCTGGCTCTATTTCCCTGAATTCTGTTCTAACCAGCTGCAGCTACTCCTCTCCTAAGGTAGGTTTTCCATTCCTCGGATCATCCTATTCGCCCTTCTCACCACCCATTCCAGTTTGAATTCATCTTTCTTAAACGTGGGAGACCAGAACTGCGCACACTGTTCCAGATCCTTTTCTCAGAGAAGATGGTGCTGGAATTTCAAGGAACACGGTCACTTGCTTTTATTTTTTAACAAGGGTTTTCATACCGGAGCATTTTGTTCAGGATCCATTTGCCTTTGATGAATCTCTTCCCTGCCGGAGGGGAAACAGGTTAATTCTGGGCCTGCATGAAGAACAACAGGGGCTGCAAACATTGCTGCCAAATTTCTTTGTAAAAGGATAAAATAAAATCTGGCAAAATATTCCAGTTCAGGTCTCTGCCAGGGCTTGTCTATGGGGGGAGTAATTCCAGAACAGAATCCATTTTGGATTAAGCCAATTCAGAATAAGGCACTCTTATTCTGGTTTAAAGGCATCCCCACACGGAGTTAACCGGGAATAGTTAATCTGCTTTCAATTCACACCCGCCCTCGTTCCAGATTAACTTTCATGGGTAGACAAGCCCTGATGCTCAGAGATGCTTGCATCCAACTCCTAGGAATGCGGGCACCTTCCAAATGGCTGTTTAGGGACAGCTGCCTCCAGGAAGGATGGTCCAGGGGTTAGGGAGATAGCCTAGGAGACCTGGGTTTAATTCCTGGTTCTCCCACTGGCCCTGTGTGACCTTGTTTTCCTGGCCGAGGTCCTTAAAGGGAGTTAGGCTCCTAACGGCCTTTGAACTCAGTAGAATTTAGGACCCTCAATTTGAGGATCGGGGCCTGAGTTCACACTGTGGTGTGCAGCGGTGGAGAACTGGGCGCAGCGGAGCTATGCTCGTCTCACTGAGGAGCTGGCCCTGAATCCCAGCAGAGCAAAGCGAATTGGGGCTCTTCAGTGGTAGGCCTGAGAAGGCATTTTATTTCCAGTTAGAACCATTGTGTCCAGACCAGCATCTGGAGAACAACCCTGCCTTCCCCGAACTGCTGCGTTCCCTAGCAGCCTGCAAAGCCCCAGAGATGCTACCTCTCCCCTGTGCATTGACAGCCCGAAGGCAGGGACGTGGATGGGAGTGGCTCAGGGCCAGGGCTGCTGGATTCGCTCTTGCAGCATGGAGCTGTCTAGCCTGCCTCAACACTGCGGAAAGGCAACCAGGCCTTCGTGGAAGACAGCGACCAGAGGGGAGGGTCCCCTCGGCCTGGGGAGCTTAGATCCGTGAGCTGCAGTGTCAGGGAAGCCAGTGTCCTTGTGCCATGCACCACACCCGCTCTGCATGGCAACACGGCAGCCTCAGGGAGAGTGGCAGCGTGTCATGCACCATGTCCTCACACTCTTCTGCTGATTTGCCAAACTACGCTGGGGGTTTCACTGCAGGCAAGAGGTGTACAGTTGACACCCAGTTTAACCTCAGAGCAGGAACAGCCCAGGCAAGCAGCACAGCAAACTTCCCCTCCCCTGGCCCCCACTGCCCTGCTCATGGGCCTTGGCCTTGACGCAGAGGTACACTACGGGGAGGGTTAGTATGCAAGACCCCTGGGCTACTGGCAAGGGGTCCAGTTAGTACCGGCCCTGCTGGTGGGTTTCTGTGACGGGGGCATGTGTTTGACTGGGGACTGGGCTGAGACCCACTGACTTGTCTCACAGATGCCACCCAGCAGCTAGCTGATGGGAACAGCTGTGAGTCACTCCCAGCCTCAGGCGGGATTGGCCCCAGGGCCTGGGGGGAGGTGGCTCCGTGTGCCCTCCCCAGGCTGGGGGGAGGTAACCCCCAAAGGGGAACCTACTGGGGCTGCATGGGCGTTACTCCTACAGCTAGTCTGCCTGGCCCGTCTCCAGGCTCGCCGGCCCCTGAGGTGTCCGAGTCACTGCCCCACGGGGGCTGAGGCAGGGGAGTAGGGGCAAGGCACGGGATTCAGGGGCGGTGGCTGTTGCCTGACACTGCACGTCTGGAAGAGGATTTGAACACGACGTCCTTTTGCTCCCGGATCCTCTTCATCCTGGCTCAGGATGGAGACACCAGCAGAAATGGTAAGGTAACCCCCAAATCCTACAGGGGCTGTGTGCCCGTTCCACCCCTACAGCAACCCCAAATCCTACAGGGGCTGTGCACCTACTCCCCCCATAGTGACCCCAATTTCCCGGGGACCGTGTACCTGCTCCTCCCGCAGCTACCCTGTTCTTGCAGCTGGTCACCTAGGCCGCGCCCTCGCTGCGATCAGCTCTGGTTAACAACGGGGGAGCTGGGCCGGGGGAACGACCTTAATTCAGGGAATCTGAGTTGTGGGCTGTCTGCACAGCCTGGGAACGTGGGGTGCCATACATCCCACTGGTGTAAATCAGCATCATTTCATTGGCTCCAGGGGAGCTACAGCTGATTTGCACCAGCTGGGGATCTGTCCCTGTTGGCTTCGATGGAGTGACACCCATTTACACCAGCTGGGGCTCTGGCCTGGGGTCTTTGCCCGGCACTGCCCTGCTCTGCTGACAGAGGCTGCTGGAGCCTGGCTGGGATCTGGAAGCTACAGGTGTTTTAAGGGTCTCTGCCCTTTGGCAGCTCCAGCCCCCTCCTCTCCACACAGCCTGACCCCCACCACACCATGTGGGGCAGGGGGGCTGAGACAGCACAGTCAGGTACAGGGCTATAACTGGGCTCAGGCCCCTGGCGTCCACCCCCGCTCCACTCACCGTATTCTCTTCACCACAAAGTGGATGGTGAGAAAGATGCTGAGGCAGCCGAAGAGGGTCCCAAAGACGATGGCAACGATTTCACCTGCCCAAGGAAGGAAAATGGAGGGTCAGGGCTGAACTCGAGGAGGGGGAGCTCTAAGGTGAGAGTGCGATTGTGGGATGGGGTGACCCGGGAGGGTGGGCCCAGTCATTCCTGGTGACAGCATACTCCAGTGGCTCCTCGCTGCTCTTTCCTAGGTCCCCAGGCTTTTGCCAACCTGAGAGTCACTGTTCCCCGTTGCAGATGAGTGCCAGATGTGCTCTGCTGAGGACTGTTGGAATTGCATGCTATCCCTTTAAGAAAGAGGAGCATGGGGGTGTGTATGGGGAGGGGGGCATTCCTGCTCCTGCTGGCAGTAGCAATCAGAGTCAGTCTGGACAGAGCCAGCTTAAAGTGTGGGCGGGGCGGGGCGAGGGGGGCATCGTGCCTAAGGAGCAGCCTGTTTTCTCTCTCCCTGTTTTGGGGTTCTTGCATGTTATTCAAAGTCTCTGTGCGTCTGCCATGAACATGACCCCATGGGCCCCTCCCAGCCACACTAGGCATAACAGAGAGGGCCATACCTGCAGAGTAGGCTGAGGGACCTGCAAGAGAAGAGACAGGTAAATGTTGATGATCTCTAACGCCCCATGTGGGCCCAGGCCAGGCTCAGGCCCTGTGATAGATTGTGCCAAACAGGTGGCCTCCTGGCACCTTCCAGTTGTTGTTTTGCTGCCGGAGCATGGTGACAATGGGGCTAGAACTCAGACCCTCATGATCCAAAAGCCTAGCCCCACTATATGGGAGAGTCCCCATTCACTGTGTGCAGTACAGGGCTCATGACACACAGGTGAGCAGTTCTAATTCCCTCCAGCAGAGGGCAGCAGTGCCACACGGCCAGTTCATTAGCGTGTTCTCCAGTGTGGCATAGTCTAGTTGAACGACTCCAGCCAGGAAGATAGAAGCCCTGATGCTACCACCAGCTATTGGGTTGTGGGGTTAGAGCCCCGGGTGTTTGGGGCTGGATTCTACCTGGATATAGCTTGGGGCATCGCTCCATAAACTGATTGCTGCAATTGGGCTGGGGTCTGTGGGGGTGGGTGGCAGCCGAAGTGTTAATGAGAGGGTGACATCCTGTGGAGAGAAACAGGAGTCAGATCCCCCAGACCAGCTGGAATCTAAGGGGGGCCTCGTTCTCCCCTCACCAGGCCCTGCAGCCACCCCACCCGTGCAGTCGGGGCCTGATGCACTCACCCACGGGGAAGGAGGAGAATACCACCCTCTGGTTCAGCAGCTGAGGGGCTCGGTAATTGTCCACCAGAGGCACAGGCAAAGAGTTTGCAACTTCGGTGGAGTATAGCCCCCGCTGCAGCCTCTCCAGCTGGAAGAGAATGGAGCGGTGAGCAGATGCCTGCCCCCACACATACACAGCATGAGGAAGAGACCCCCAAGTCCTGGGTTGGCTCCCCACACGCATGGGAAGGAGATGACCCCAAGGCCTGGGGTATTCCCCCACATAGCATGGTGAGATGTCCCCCCAAGTCCTGGATTGCCCCTTATACACAGCATGGCGAGGAGATGAAGAGCCCTGGGACCACCTTTCACACTCTCCACAGCTCAATGAAGAGAAAATCCCAACCCCTTTAGCCCTAGACCCTGGAGTGTCCCTCCTGCCCCCTGCCGCCTCCCCCCCTCCCCAGTTGTATGTGACTCATGGCACTGGGGCAATCTGAATGCTTAGCCTCCTGGGCATCCTGCCCAAACAACAGCGAGTACCTGGGAGGCAGAAATCCGCGCCCGCTGGCGGAAGATGGTCCAGAGCACATTCTGGGAACAGGGCGGCGTGGTCAAGGAGCCGTTATAGCGGAAATAGTGGCCCAGCTGCCCGGGAAGCAGCTCATGAATGTCGAAGGGCGGGATGGAGATTTTCTGCCCTGCAGGGGGGCCGGAGGGGACAGTATTAGGGACACAAATTTGCTTCTGCCAAGCCAGTCCGACCTTTTGCAGAGGAGCCGAGGTGAGGCAGGGAGCCCCTTGGGTCTGGACACAAATGGGCCCTGGGTGATTGGCACCTGTTTGCAGTTGCTCTCACGCACGTTTCAGCCGGTTGGGGGAGGCCAAAATTTGAAGTTTCATTCTCTGCCCTTCCCACCCCCTGCCTGCACTTGGCACAGGTGCCAATGGCCACACGAGGCACAGGGAGGGTGGGGTCTCTTCTCCTGGACACCGACGTCCCAAAGGGTTAGGTCTGCTGCCTGAGTGGGTGCCTAGAACATCGTGTGGTTTTTGATGCTGATCCCGCTGCTCGCCCTGCCTCCCGTGATCAGAAGCCCACCCAGTGTGAAGAGCAAATAAGGAGGGGCGTTAAATCCCACCCAATTGCAGGTGCTGCTTTCAGCCGCAGCTCCTTCTCGACAGCAGTAGCCCAGCGCTGGGTCTAGACCCACTCCTAGGCTCAGGGTATTACCCTTAGAGCCGGGCGGCTGGTTAAAGCAGCAGCCACGTTTCAGTGCGGAGAACATTCTGCGTAGGCTTGCTGGATTGTTCCCGATGGCGACGGGGATATACAGACCTCCATGCTGGCTGGGAAAGGGTTAATGAGTGGCTGTGAGCTCAGTCAGCCTCACCTGTTACACCTGGGCGAGGTGTCAAGCCTGGAGGGAGGGGGGTGGAAGAGGAAAAGCCCAGCCCAGGAATGGCGGACTGGAGCAGCGCCTCTTGCTTTAGCCCCTTGAAAGAAGACCTGGAGCTACTTGCACCATGGGCAGGTAGGCCTGGCATGGGACTGCCAGTGCGCTTCGTTTCCCGTGACTGCTGCATTGTCCTTTTGGGGTCTGCGGAGGGGCGTGCCCAGAGAGGGGCTGGCGGAAAGGCCAAGAGGCAGGCTGGGCTAGGATGTAGGCCAGGGAAGAAGCCAAGAGTCTGAGCAGGCGCACCATAGCTGTTTATTACAGGGTCCCTGGGCTGGAACCGGGTGGAGAGGGAGGGTGTGGGTTTCCAAGGGAGGAGGCATGGAGGCCCTGGCAGGAAGGGGACACAAAGGACTGTGTAGGCAAAGGACTGTTAAGTCTGAAGACCCAACACACAGCAGCTGGACTATCTGTATGGGACTCAGTTCACCCTGGAAAGGCTGGGACCATGTATGACCTGGCCAGAGGGCCGAGTCAGGAGATGGTGGCCACTGCAGGGCTGGGGTGCTATCAGCCGGGGACACCAGAGGAAATGACTCTGCTATGCCCTGCCCACCTGCGAGGGGGCATGCTGGAAGTTAGTTACCCTTTGACACAGTCTAGGCTCTGGGGCTCTGTCCGGTCTAGCTGAAAGACTTGGGCTGGCATTATCAAAGGCACCTAGAGGAGTTGGGCACCCAGCTCTCATCTGAACCTAGCCACGGATCTCATGCCCTGTCCCAGGGGAGGCTATCCACTTGTCAAAAACAAGCTGGAGAGGTGAATTATTATGACTTACAGGTATCTTCGTGGGGAGAAAATACCGGGCACCAGAGGTCTCTTTAATCTAGCAGAAAAAGGCTTCCTTGGCTGGAAACCGACACCGGACAAATTCAAAGCCGAAATAAGGCACAAGTCTTTATTAGTGCGTTGGAACAAATTGCCCAGGGAAGCGGGAATTCTCCATCTCTTGATGTCTGCAGCTCAAGCCTAAATGCCCCTTTGGAGCAGACCAGAAGTGTGTTTAGCCCAATATCAGGGATAACGGGGGAGATTCTCTGGCCTGTGTGATACAGGAAATCAACCTGGATTGCCTAATGGGCTCTTCTGGTCATAAAATCTAGGAGTCTGTGCCAGGATCTAATGACTCTCACTGCTAGGAAATGTGTCCTGACATCTACCCTGACATCACCCCCCTGCTCCAAACAATTCCTCTCCACTTACCACAGTCAGGCCCCACACCCCGCATGGGAACAGATGGCCTCACCTGGATGCTGGATGTTCTTCAGCCGATCGAGGATGTTGTCATAGGCAGGGTTGGCCACGTTGCCGACCTAAAGGAGAATATGGAGAACAAGAGGCTTCAGGTTAATGCTGAGCCCTTGGAGGGAAGCTCACACTAGACGCCAAGGCTGGATGGCCCAGTTATATGGCTGGTTGAGTGAGGGCCTGCCCCGTTCTGTTCTATTTGGGGTCTTAGAACCCCCTCGTCACGGCAGTCACCGAGCACCTTCCAGTCCTGCACTGAGCTGCAAGACTCACATCTGTCCCATGGGGTTCTTTCTCTCGCACGCTCGGTCCAGGGGAAGAAGTGTATGTGCGGTGGAATGGTTTGTTTTGGTAAGGCTGCTTTTTTAAATGACCAACGCTGGCTGCTGGGTGCCTACATTACGTCAAGTTGGAGGAGCGCACCTTGCACTTGGAGCAGGGGCTGGGGAAGTCGGTGATGGTCCATAGTCTCCAGGGGACCGGCCCCTGAGAAAGCTCAGCTGTCCCCTGCCCAAGCTTTACCCTCATTCAGGCAACAACTGGCCCATCAGAGATGGAGCAGGAAGGGTCCCTGGCTGGGATAACAGAAACGTGGTGGAATAGTAGTCGTGACTGGAGTATGGGTATTGAAGGGTATGTGCTGTTTTGGAAAGACAGAAATAAAGGCAAAGGTGGTGGACTAGCACTGTATATCAATGATCAGGTAGACAGTAAAGAAATAAGAAGTGATGGAATGGATAAGACAGAGTCTGTTTGGGCAAAAATCATATTGGGGAAGAAAGCTACTGGAGCCTCCCCTGGGATAGTGCTTGGGGTGAGCTATAGGCCGCCGGGATCCGATGTGGATGTGGATAGAGCCCTCTGTAATGTTTTTAATGAAGTAAATACTAATGGGAACTGTGTGATCATCGGCGACTTTAACTTCCGAGATACAGACTGGAGGACGAGTGCTAGTAATAATAATAGGGCTCAGATTTTCCTGGATGTGATAGCTGATGGATTCCTTCACCAAGGAGTTGCTGAACCGACAAGAGGGGATGACATTTTAGATTTGGTTTTGGTGAGTAGTGAGGACCTCATAGAAGAAATGGTTGAAGGGGACAACCTTGGTTCGAGCAATCATGAGCTAATTCAGTTCAAACTAAATGGAAGGATAAACAAAAATAGATCTGTGACTAGGGTTTTTGATTTCAAAAGGGCTAACTTTAAAAAATTAAGGAAATTAGTTAGGGAAGTGGATTGGACTGAAGAACTTGTGGATCTAAAGGCGGAGGAGGCCTGGAATTACTTCAAGTCAAGGTTGCAGAAACTATCAGAAGCCTGCATCCCAAGAAAGGGGGGAAGACTCATAGGCAGGAGTCGTAGACCAAGCTGGATGAGCAAGCATCTCAGAGAGGTGATTAAGAAAAAGCAGAAAGCCTACAAGGAGTGAAAGATGAGAGGGATCAGCAAGGAAAGCTACCTTATTGAGGTCAGAACATGTAGGGATAAAGTGAGAAAGGAAGCAGCAGGCTGTGAAAAAAGCTCATGTGGTCTTGGGATGCATCAGGCGAGGTATTTCCAGTAGAGATAAGGAGGTGTTAGTACCATTATACAAGTCACAGGTGAGACCTCATCTGGAATATTGTGTGCAGTTCTGGTCTCCCATGTTTAAGAAGGATGAATTCAAATTGGAACAGGTACAGAGAAGGGCTACTAGGATGACCCAGGGAATGGAAAACCTGTCTTACGAAAGGAGACTCAAGGAGTTTCGCTTGTTTAGCCTAACCAAAAGAAGGTTGAGGGGAGATGTGACTGCTCTCTATAAATATATCAGAGGGATAAATACCAGAGAGGGAGAGGAATGATTTAAGCTCAGTACCAATGTGGACACAAGAACAAATGGAGATAAACTGACCATCAGGAAGTTTAGACTTGAAATTAGATGAAGGTTTCTAACCATGAAGAGAAGTGAAGTTCTGGAACAGCATCCCAAGGGGAGCAGTGGAGGCAAAAGACATATCTGGCTAAGACTAAGCTTGATAAGTTTATGGAGGAGATGGTATGATGGGATAGCCTAATTTTGGCAATTAATTGATCTTTGACTATTAGCGGTAAATATGCCCAATGGCCTGTGATGGGACACTAGATAGGGTGGGATCTGAGTTACTACAGAGAATTCTTTCCTGGGTGTCTGGCTGCTGAGTCTTGCCTACATGCACAGGGTTTAGCTGATCACCATATTTGGGGTCGGGAAGGAATTTTCCTCCAGAGCAGATTGGCAGAGGCCCTGGGGGTTTTTCGCCTTCCTCTGCAGCGTGGGGCAGGGGTCACTTGCTGGAGGATTCTCTGCACCTTGAAGTCTTTAAACCATGAGTTGAGGACTCAGTAGCTCAGACATAGGTCAGGGGTTTGTTACAGGAGTGGGTGGGTGAGATTCTGTGGCCTGTGTTGTGCAGGAGGTCAGACTAGAAGATCATAGTGGTCCCTTCTGACCTTAAAGTCTATGAGTCTATGAGAAGACATGGATCAAGGATATGCTAGGGATGGGCTGGCAGTTCTCAAGGTAAGGTCTTTCCCCCTGAATCAGGGGGCTTTGGCCTTGGAAATCTTGGGGTTCCAATAGACTTATGGATGCCGTAGAGGGGATCAGCGCATCTCCTAGCTGTCTGGCCATCCATCCAGGTACTTGTACGGCCCTCTTGATGATATCTGAGCTCCCAGTCCCTGCGCTTCCTTGGGGCGTGCTGGGAAGTGGGTCGCTGGGCTTTCTCCTGGGGTGAAATTCACCCGCATGCAGAGAGCCAGCATGAGGCCAAGGCTGAACCTTCGTCAGGTATCACCATCGGTCCCAAAACTGAGCCAATGAAATACTCTCACACAACAGGTGATTAGCCTGTGGAACTCATTGCCACATGAAGGCATTGAGGGCAGGATTCAGAAAGGAATTGGACGTTTATCTGGAGAACAAGAATACCCAGAGTTAGAATAGCTAATGCAAGTTCAGAAGGGAGAGAGAACCTCAGGCTTCAGGGCTTGAGCCAGTGGCTAACGATTAGAGAGAGGATGAGACCTTTATGGGGGTGGGTTATCCCATAAGTGGCCACTAGGGGATTTCTTACACCTTCCTCTGAAGCAGCAGGTGCTGGCCGCCGTGGGAGCCAGGATACTGGGCTAGCTGGACCTTGGGTCTGAATCAGCCTGGTGATTCCTTTGTTCCACTTAGCACTTTCTCTTGACCCAGCAGGGAACTGCAATTCCTGGCAAGCAGAGGGGTCGGCTCAGAGGCTCCCCCGCCCCCAAGGCTGGCTGCATTGTAGGATTCATCAGGGCTGCCCCGCCTCGGCGGGTCAAGGGCAGGGAGCCTGGGTTAACCCCAGCGGCAGGGAGCTCACCTCGATGAGGATGCCCAGCACGGCCAGGCCATCCACCCGCTGCTTGGCCTCGCTGACGTTGGCGTAGCTCTCTGAGTTGTAATGCACAATGTGTAGCTGCGGGGAGAGCGCGGGCAATCTCTTAAAGGCGCAGTCTCTCTGGACCCCCCTTCCCTCTCACAGCCATTAGTGAACGTACCCACGCACCATCCGCTCATGTGGGGAGGGCGGGGGACAGAGGCGCAGGGAAGGGAAGTGACTTGCCTAAGGTCGTCCTGGGGGACGGGGCGGGGGAGGGGTGTCAGTGGCAGATCTGGGAATACAACCAGGGCTCCTCAATGTTCGGCCCACGGGAAGGCTGCCCTTTGGCAAGTCAGGGCCAGCAGGGAATAGCTACTTGGTTTCACAGCCCACCCTTTCAGGCCTAGCCTGCTGGGCAGCCTCCCCCTTCCCTTTTCCCACAGCCGCCCTTTCACTCCCAATCCCACTTCTCTCCGGCCCACACAGCTCTCTGCAAACCTGCCAGCCCCAACGGGCCTGATCCCGAGAGGGGCCAAGCATCCACACCTTCCGCAGCAGGATCCATCATCGATCAACCAGCCCCTGAGCCCGAAAGGCATTGCTCACCCTTTCTCTTCCTGGGACTCAGAACCCATTTGGGTGAGGATCAGCTGCAGGATTGGGGCCCTAGCAGCACTGTTCTCGGTGATGGGGCTGGATCTGAATCGGTGACCTTGGGGCCCCAGCCCAGGACTGACCCCCCCCCACCCCGCCCGGGCGGCTGCATTGACTGCTGAGACTCCTGCTGGCCTGGTCCCCACATAAGCATGGACTGCACCTGAGATGCAAACCCTCCCAGGGAGAGGAGCGTAGGGGGAAAAGGGGCAAATGCACTGTACCAGCCCCACCAGGGCTAATTGTATCGGAGGCCGGAGGCTGGGTTCAGATTCATGTTGCGTCAGACTCTCTCCCACAAGTGTTACGCAGTTTAGTGCTGAGCGCCGGTGGCTCCCAGGGGGCAGAACAGGACCTTTCTTCTCCTCCTAATCCCCCCACCCCTACCGGCCCCTCTAATCCCCCAGCCCCAGCGCGGCATTTCCAAGTATGGTCTCACATGCCGCAGCTCCAGCTGGAGGCCCGGTGGGGCGGGGATTATCCACCAGATGGTGCCAGCATGGAGGGAGTAACTGGTTCCTCCTCCCTCCCCAATTAAAACCCTTTGGCTTTAGGGGAGGTCTCGTGGCCTGGGGAGAGCGGGGGAGGATGCACCCTGGAAACCCCATAGATTTCAGTGGAGCTGCACCCAGGGTAGCTTTGGCCCCAATTGCCCGGCTGGTCTGCCTAAGACGGGAGAGGATAAGGTGCTGGCGGTTCCCAGGGCAGTGAGATAACTGCCCTCTGCCCCCCCAACCCTGGGGCAGGAGCACACTCACCTCGGCAGGGAAAGTCTCCCCATTCACCTGATGCTCCGACCCGCCGGCCTGCCCCCGGCTGCCCCAGTGGAAGTGCAGCTGGACGGCTGCATAGGTCTGCGGAAGCCCCCGGAGGAACATGGACGGGGGCAGGGACACCTCCACTGCGGGGACAGACGCCGAGGGGGTGTTAGTGCACGGCACGGAGTCTCCCAACCCCCGTGCATCCCAGGGGCCTTGCTGCCTATGCCCACTGGGAGGCTCCAGCCGGGTGGGGAGCAGAGAGGAGGCCGTGTTGGGCCGTCTCCCTCCCACTGGGAACGCTAGAGGGTGTGGTGCAGGGAAAGGCGTCCCTATCACCCGTGCAGACCTTTGGGATCTGGGCAAGGAGCCAGAAGGTGCAGGGGGGGGAGGGATAGCTCAGTGGTTTGAGCATTGGCCTGCTAAACCCAAGGCTGTGAGTTCAATCCTCAAGGGGGCCATTTAGGGATCTGGGCCAAAAATTGGGGATTGGTCCTGCTTTGAGCAGGGGGTTGGACTAGATGACCTCCTGAGGTCCCTTCCAACCCTGATATTCTATGATATCCTTGGTAAGGAGAAGCCCCCCCCCGGCATCCCGCATCACCAACCCCCAGCGTTCAAACAGGGCAAGTCCTTGCCTCAGAATCTCGAAGCCGGCCCCACAACAGCAGGGGATGTGACCCGAAGAATCAGGGGCAGGGTCTTTTCCTGCCTTCTGGTCCCTGGGAGCACTCGGGTCAGGTTTTCAAGCTGTTCTCCAGAACCAGGTGTTGCCTGCATTTCCTAGTGAGGTTTAACTGGATGAGTAGCTGCCGAGAGGGGGATACGGAGAGGCTCCTGCAGCAGGGGAGCGGCAGAGGAGGGGGCTCTCGTGCCAGCAGTGGGGAGGGGGGTGGAAAAGGCCAGCGAGGGGAGGGTGCGGGGCAGGCCCGGGGGTACAGAGGAGGAGCCTGTTGCTCAGAGGGGTGAGATTGTGTGGAAGGGCCCAGAGAAGGCACAGACAGTGCTCTCGAGGCTCCTAGGGAGAAATAGGAGGGTCCCAGCCCACCTAGGGATGCCCCTCCGTTCCTGGGGTAACGCCCGCCCCACCCCGACTGCAGCCTCACCTGTGTGCCCGTTGTTGAGGAGGGTGAAGGCCCCGTCCCCAGGGCTCCGGTATCCCTGGGGCTCAATAGGTGGCAGAGCCGGGTTGTGCCTCACGGACTTGGTCTGGATATCAATGGGGGACTGCGCCTGCCCCCCGCAGTCCAGGTGGTCATCTGACCAGTGCACCTGGCCGTGGGGGCCTGAAAACAGAGAGTGCAGGGGGGTCAAGCCCCTTGGGGAGGGGGCGGGCAGGTGTCTCTTCCAGCTGGATTTGTTCGTGGGCCAGTTCTGGCCCCAGCAGAGCAATTTTACGCCCCCCCACCCTCGGTACGACGTGCCATACGCAGCTGTGGCCGTGACAACACTCAGTGTTTCAGCAGCACTTCCCTGCTGGGGATCTCAAAGCCCTCCAGGAGCTGCAGCTGGAAGGGACAATCCCTGTTCCCTGGGGGAAGAACGAGGGGACGTGACTTGCCCCTTGGGTCACGCAGCAGCAGTAAGTTGTACACCCCAGCAGTCGTGACTCCCAGTCCCCTACTCTAATCACCAGTTCCCTCCGCCCCCACCCCCCAAGCTGGGAATTGAAGCCAGGAGTCCTGGCTCCCATTTTCCTGCCGTAACCACTGGATCGCGCAATCTCCCCTGCGTAGCGCCAAGCTTTTTACAGCTATGCCTCACTTCGCTCGTGCAAGGACCATTCCTAAGTCAGGAGAGAGGCTGGCCTTGCGGCTAGACGCTGGGACGCAGGCAACGTGGATTCAGTCCTGGCTGCTACAGAGCATAAACTGGGGAGAATGATGCTTTCCGAAGGGGTGGGGGGGCAATGAGGATCAATCTATAAATGCTTGGCAGGCACTCAGACAGGAAACAGATAAAACCCTCAGTGGAGAAAAGCTCTAGCCAGGGTTTCTATAGGCAGTTTGGATTTAGACGTGAAGCTCTTTGCTTTGGCACCAAGACCATTTCTAGTGGCTGCATCAGTCACAATAATCTGCTGTGTATGGCTGCATTTTTCCGGATGGGCCAGATTTTCCTAGGAGCTCAGGATCAGAATTTCAGAACCGCTCAGCACCCTCCATTGGAGACGGATCTCCAGGAGCTTTCAGCTTCCCCCGTGACATGCACAGCTGGGTTTTCAAAGACCTCAACAGCTGATAAGCACCCTGGTGGCTTAGGAAAATCTGGGCTCCTTAAGGATGCTGAGCACTTACAGATTCTGGTCTGCGTGGCAAAGTCACCTGGACTCAGCTATCTACAAGGGGAATTAGGTGCCTAAAGACCTTTGAGGAGCTGGACGCGAGAGCCCTGGTTAGAGGTTCTCTTTCTGTTCAGGAAAATGCCGAAAATCAGAATAACTGTGAATAGGTGGTTATAATAACGCACGTCACTTTCTAGGCTCTGCCTGTTTCACTTTTCCTGTGAGTGTCCCTATCTGGCAGGACTGGAACCAGCCTAATTATGCCGCTTTTAAAGGCGACTCTGCCTCGCCAAGACCACTACAAGGCAAATCAGGTTTTCTCCAGCGCTGTCCGAATGAGGAGGCTTTTGTATGAGGGACCCAGCTTGGGAAGGGAGGCCAGAGCCCCGCAGTTATTTGCATCTGAATGCAATCTATGCTATGGTAATTGGTTTGCTGGAAACATTTTCCAACCGGGGAAGCACAGATAAAGCTGTTTGCTTTTCCTGCCACTGCGCAATTGTTCTTCCACTGACCCTGGACCTGAAGTTACCCAGAAAACAAAGAACCTCCAAATCAGATATACCCACAAAATACAGGCCTTCCTGGTGCCCTGTCTGGCTGCTGCTAGTTGCTCCCAGAAGCCTCTGGGCCTAGGGCGCCCGACATCCATGCCTGCCACGTAAAAAACACACAGGCGTCTCATATGTGGCTTGGGTCTGCTGGGGCAAATGGGCTTGCCTGCTCAGCCGAAGTCCACTCCCTGCCCACCCGCCACCCCGGTAACAGGCAGGCCCCCGAGCGCGGGTTCAAACGAGTTCCTGCTGCTGCCCTTTCCAGGTCCTGGCACAATGCTGTGCTTTCAGGGGCCGAGCTTAGGTGAGGATTACGTCTGACCCTGTGCAATGGGATCAGCCATGCTTGGCTGGCGCTGGGCTGCGCTTTTAGTTGGTGCTGGCTCTGTGCTAATTGGATTTGCTAGGCTTGCAGGCGGTTAGCTGGCAATCTGGATGGTGGGTCTAGCATTGTTACATAAGGGCCCCGGGAACACAATGGGGCCATTCTAGCATGGGAACTAGCTGGGGGAGAATCCAGGAGGCCCAACACTCCCGCAAAGCCAGGGGGCAAGGGCTAAAGCACTGGGTAAGGACTGGGGTTTGGACAATGTGGTGTAGTGGTTAGAGCAGGGGACTGGCAGTCAGGCCGCCTGGAGACCTGCTCTGCTGTGGAGGAAATGAATCACTCCCCTGCTGTAACTACCAGGCCATGCGCCTTTCTAAAGCCTGGGATAGAGCCCAGGAGTTCTGAGTCACTGTGCACCGTCTCTAACCACTAGACAACATTGTCCTCCCAGAGCTGGGAACAGAACCCCGGAGTCCTGAAGCCCCAGGCCTCCCTGCCCCAACCCTCTCCTGCCCATAGGTGAGAAGAAAACCAAGGAATCCTAACTCCCAGCCACCTGCTCTAACCACTAGACTACGTTGTCCTCTCAGAACTGGGCACAGAACCCAGGAGGTCAGTTCTCCCTCCGCAGGATACGAGTAACACCCACAGAGGCCAGTAGGAATCAGTCTGCTGAGTTCTGTTCCTGGGTCTGCGAAATGATGAGGCCTCTTGGTTAGAGCACAGTCTAGGAGCCAGGACTCCTGAGTTCTTTTCTCAGCTGTGGAAGGGGAGTGGGGTCTATTGGTTAGAGCACAAGACAGTGAGCCAGGACTCCTGAGTTCTAGTCTGAGCTCTGGAAGAGAGTGGTGTATAGTGATTAGAGAAGGAGGATGGGAGCAGGGAGCTCTGGGTTCTACTCCTGGGTCTACCACAAAGTCATACCCTTTCCCCCTGTGAAAGGGGAGTAATGTGTCCCCCCTGCATGGGGTGCTGGGTTTAATCACTGAGGCTTTGCAAAGCACTTGAAGCTCCTTGGCTGGAAAGGACCAGGGACAGGCCAAGAGCCGCTCTGCAGCGCCCCCTAAATGGCCATGCCTCCTTGGTCTGGGCATCTCACGAGCAGGCAGCGTCTGTGGGGAGACCCACAGCTCTGTGCCAGATGCTGCACAAATAGTGAACTCAACCCCCAATAGGAGGAGGGGCAACTTCGATCACTGTCCATTGCCACCTGCTAGCCAGCGTGGGCACGGTGTTGGCAGGAAGGCATTGCATCCTGCCCTGCTGAGCTAGCAGAAGGGAACCGGGACCTGGGAGAAGAGGAACTGAATGGGAGAAAGCCCAGAATAAAATCCTCTTCCAACCTTACCTTTATATGTCCAGTGGGAACCTGCAAAGCAAGCAAACAAAAGCACTTAGTCAGCATAACTAACACTTAGTTTGCCTCAATATCCCCTCCCACCTGTAAGCCTTAAAGACCTCCGAGTATTTCCCCCAGGGTCCAGGACAAATCCAACCCCTTGCCCTTACATCCTGCCACTCTTGCAGTCTCAATCAGAGGCGGTATCCTCCTTCACTCCCTCTTCTGAAAGAGATTTCTTGCGGCTGTTAAAGAGCTGCCAAGTTCCACCCCAGAAATGGCTGTCTTTCCATGTGGGGAAATGATTCCCCCAAAGAGCTTTGGGAGCAAACGTGTTACGCCAACGTCCACTGAAGTCAAAAGAGAGTGGCTTTCAATGGGGCGATGGACCAGACCCTATTGTTGCCCAGGTTTTGTTCTCCTTTTCTCTTTGAAGTTCCCAGCCTTGCTTAACTGCTTCTCTAACAGCAGGCAGGGAAGAGGTCACCCTGCTCCCGGTGCAGGAAGAGCAAACAGTCAAATCCTGGCTAGCATGGTCAGCCCTGCTGCTGTGACAGCTGCTCTTTTTGGCCAACTCGCTGGGGATTGAACGGGGCACCTCTGGAGCTAAAAGCATGAGCAAAAAACCCCAACCTTTCCTAGCCAGGGCTATAATTGAGTCCTGTCCTTTGGGGCGTGGTCACAGAGCAGGCTCTCGTAAGATGCACTCACCTGGGGCTTGCACTTGCCTTCAGTCCTATCTCTGAGCTGCTTTCATAGAATCATAGAATCATAGAATATCAGGGTTGGAAGGGACCTCAGGAGGTCATCTAGTCCAACCCCCTGCTCAAAGCAGGACCGATCCCCGACTAAATCATCCCAGCCAGGGCTTTGTCAAGCCTGACCTTAAAAACTTCTAAGGAAGGAGATTCCACCACCTCCCTAGGCAACGCATTCCAGTGTTTTACCACCCTCCTAGTGAAAAAGTTTTTCCTAATATCCAACCTGAACCTCCCCCACTGCAACTTGAGACCATTACTCCTTGTCCTGTCCTCTTCCACCACTGAGAATAGTCTAGAACCATCCTCTCTGGAACTACCTCTCAGGTAGTTGAAAGCAGCTATCAAATCCCCCCTCATTCTTCTTTTCTGCAGACTAAACAATCCCAGTTCCCTCAACCTCTCCTCATAATTCATGTGTTCCAGTCCCCTAATCATTTTTGTTGCCCTTTCTACCACTACCCCTAAAACTCTTGTGCCCAAATGAAAAGGACATGGGCAGAAAAGGAGAAACTGAAGACGAGGCTGAGCCAGGGGCTGGGCGAGATTAGTGGCTCTCTGTTAAAACAGCTGGTCCCCGTGGCAGAGACTTGAGCTCCACCGAGGCCTCCCTGACCCGAGCTAAAATTAACCCCCCAGCTTGGCAAACACATTTTAAAGAGACATTTGGGAACAGAGAGAACCATGGGCTCCTTTGTGCTTTTCCGTCCCAGGGCCAAAGATTCAAAGGGACCCATTCTCTGCCTGCCCTGCACCTTGGGGCTGTCTGTGCCAGCAGCACCCAGCTGCTAATTCTAATTCAGGACTTTGCACTGGTGCAAAGGCCAGCACGAGGGACAGGGCAGTGGAGAACCAGGCTCAGCGTCTGTAGCCTATGCTCTCTTCCCAGGACTCGGAAGAAACTTCCCCCAGTGCCTGGTAGTGTGTAATTGACCCCTTTGGGGGCTCTGTACCTTTCCAGGAAGCTGCTTGTACTGGCCGCTGTTGGAAACAGAAGAGTGGACTTTATGGGGCCGATACAATTCCTAATCCTCTCTTAATGCTAACTAGGGATGGCTGGGCCCGTTTGCCGCCCAGTCAAACCACACACGTGTCTTCTCATTGGGGTGAATCTTCACCTCCCAGACAGAGGCCTCACCCAGCAGTACCCACGTAAATTATAAGGATCAGAGTCAGAGACTGTGAAGGCAGAAGGGCACGTTAGATCACCTGGTCTGACCTCCTGTGTAAGCCAGGCCCGAGAACTCCTCCCAGTTCCCCTGTATTGAGCCCAATAGCTTGTGTTTGACTCAAGCGTCTTTCAGAGAGGCCCCCAGTTGTGCTATGAATACCTCAAGACCTGGAGAATCCACCACTTCCCCGGGCGGTTTGTCCTACTGGTTAATCCCCCTCTCTGGTAAAAAATAAGTCTTCCCTGCTTTGAATTTGAATTGGTCTGACTTCAGCTTCCAGCCATAGGTTCTTGGGCTGCGTTTCTCTGCTACATTAAGGTTTTCTCCCCGTGAAAGTACTTATACACCATAATCAAGTCACCTCTTGCTTTTCTTTCTGGTACACTCAACAGATTGAGCTGCTGAAGTCTCTCGCTGTCAGCCATTTCTTTCCAGCCCTCGAATTTTAGTTTGTTTGGCTCTTCTCTGCCCCTGCTCCAGTGTCTCAACATCCTTTCTAAAATGCGGACCCCAGAACTGGACGTAGCGTTCCAGCATCGGTCTCACCAATGCGGCGTAAAGCAGTACAATCACCTCTCCTTCTCCCACCTTGCCAAACGTTGCCTACTGCCTTACTCCCCAAGCAGCCTGGCTGATTTCAGTGGGCTCGCTTGAGGGGTAAGGGAGCATTTGGTTCAAATCAGAGGGCCGCCGGCTGGCCTGGTACTAGCTTGTGAGCTGATGAGAGGACATTTGTTTGCAGAACTTAGCGTGTTGCAGCCCGTTCAGGTCCAGACGTGACGGTACAGTGTTGACGTTCATATGTGTCTCAAGAAGTGCTCAGATATTAGAACAGCTTGTTTGCAGAGCCTGGCTCTGGGACTAGAGGTGGGAATGCTTCGCAAGGCTATTACTTTTGCTTGTTGCGTCTCCTTTTGTTCATGATGGGTTAAATTCTGCTCCTGTTTACATGGGTGTAAATCCAGAGTAATGCTATTGAAGATGGTGGAGCAACTCCAGATTTAAACGGGGGTAATTTAGAGCAGAATCTGGCCTAAGTTTTAAAGCAGTCAAATGAAACAAATGATACATCTCTGCTCTGTTAGGGGTTTTGCCTGTAATGTTAGTGAGAGCAGGATCAGGCCCTATGTGGCTGGATATGTGACATTTATTTGCCTTATTACTGTTTTGCTACAGACCTCTCAGGAGCGTTTCATTGCACAAACCCAACGCTCCCAACACTTGTTTGAGACTGAAAAGTCAAGTCATGAGGGAAAGGGATTCCTAGTCTGATCCCAGGCTTGGGCTAACGAGACTGATTTGCGGCCTGATCCAAAGCCCATGGAAATCAATGGAAATCTTTCCATTGGCTTGCCACAAGTTTTGGATCAAGCTCTTGATGAAAAGATTCCAGTGGGAACTGTGCAAATGAAAAACAGAGAGTCACAGGACACAGTCTCTGGGAACAGTCCCGTCCTCTGGGACTTGGCGAGTTACTTTTCATGCTAAAATCAGGTTTATTTAAAGGTCTGGCTGAAAATTGGAGTTTGAGAAAATGAAAATGATTGCAGATTGTGTCTGCTTGCCCTTGACATTATTTTATTTTTCTTTGTAAAACTGAAAATATTTGGCCAAAACCCATTGGGTTTTTTTTTCTCCCCACCCCCCACCCCTTTTGGGCCAATTTTCAGGTGAAATTTTTCAACGAGAAGTCAAAATTTTCCATGGAAAAATCCCAAACATTTTCTGTCCAGCTGTCCTTATTACCTGTTTTCATAAAGTCTACTATTCTACCCACTTGCTGCATCTGTCCTGGCACCGTTTTAGCTACTGATCACTGTTAATTAAAGAATAGAATTCATCTACCCGACATATCACGTCTACTCTCCATGATATAACCACAGGGTTAGCTCCACCCAGCAGCAAAAAATCCTCAAGATCCAAATCCATTGAGATACAAAGAGATTTCAGCATTGATACCCCCAACGGCCTTATTTTTTAAAATAATATCTTAAAATCTTTATGCAGCCCACTGAGCTTTCCCTGAGTCAGGACAGCTGCACAGGGTCCGATGTGACTGTTCTTTACGTCCCGCTTTGCTAAATAAATGAATAATCCACATTGCAGATTGAAAGGTGAATTGCGGAGCCCAGGAAATGACCATATCACAGCGATTTTGGATTCACACAACTCCACCATTTCAAGCGTCAAAGAGCAGCCCCCAAAAGCCCATAAATCCAGGTGAATTACACATACAGTACACACTCAATCTCACTGATACCAAAAAGGGTCACAGCCTGGGATGCATATTAATTACAATGAATATCCTATTGATCATGCAGAACTTCAGTCACCCAAGCCCACGCAGCATCCCCCATGACATTTAGGACCTGGTATCGACCCCCGGCCCCAATCCTGGAAAGTGCTGAGTCCAGGATGCTCAGCTCTTATCGTGATGGGGTTATGTCTTCTGGAATAAGGGACTGCAATTCCCTAAAAGGCCCTGGGGTGTATAAATAAACACGTTGCCGATATTTACATTTTTGGTGGCATTTTACAGCTCACCGAGTCTGGATTATATTTTTAAAGCACAATCAGTGGAGATTGATGTAAATCAGTGGGAGTCAGGCACAAATATTGAAGGAGATTCAGAGCGGTCGACAGTAAGTGAAGAAATCCACAGTAAATAACCTCGGAAGAAATGCCCCTGTGAAATGCATTAGGATTAAGGGGGAGGCCTCACATTCTGCCTTTAAAGAGAGCTTTGGCATGCCAACGATTAGCCTGCTTGTTGAACACTTTCTCTCAACACCTTCTAGGCTTTAACCTCTGCTCTGAAGTATACTCACTTCAATTTAGCACACAACTCAGTCAGATCCCAGCACAGGTGCTGGAACTAGGGGTGTTGTTGCACCCCCTGGCTTGCAGGGGTTTCCATTATATCCAGAGTTTACAGTTGGGTTCAATGGCTCTCAGAACCCCCACTATAAAAATTGCTCCAGCACCCCTGATCCCAGTGTAATGTCTTTGGAGCAGGCACCTGAGGGCTCGATCTTGCCACCCCCTGATGTTGACGATGCAGGATCAGGCCTGGAGGGAATAACTAGTAATCCAGGCTCTGTGCAGAAATTCTGCGGGGTACTCGTAAGCAGAGTTTGCTCAAGGCTGAGACCAGCTGGAAAGCATCACAAAGCATTTGGTGTGCCATTTGTGTAGGGAATTGGTTTCTAAAGCAGACAAAAGAAACGGCTGAGTGGCCCATGGGAGTTGGAACAGTAGCTCCATTGTGGACACAAGAAAGGAACAGAGTGCTGCACTCTTTGGGGGTTCCAAAAAAAAAAATCCAGCCAACCCTCCCCCCCCACCCCGACACACACACCGTCCGCAGTAGCACCCAGAGCCAGCCAGTAGCACCCAGAACTGTGGGAAGGCTGAGTTGAGCCCGAAATCCATGTCTTTATAAGCAATGCAACTTACCATGATTTGCAGCCAGGGCGTGGGAAAAACCCTGCAGGAGGATTAAAGTGAGAAGCATCTTCTAAAGCACAGAGTTGTGGCAGGTGATTTGGCAGGGAAGGAAAAAAGTTGATTTTTGGGGGGATAAATATGCCCCAGAGAGTATCCCACCCTCCTGTTCCTCAGCTGGAGGGGAAAGGCACAGACTGCTGCCCCGGCAGCTCTGAAGTCTGGTGACCAATGGGATATTCTCCACTTTCCACTTGACTTCAGAACACAGACCTCATGCCACTCACGATTGCCATTCAGGCAGCGCGACAGGGGCGAGCAATTTTTAAGGTGGCTCCCGGATGCAGCTCCAGTCCAGCCCTGGATGATGTTCTTAGCTCCTTAAATACTTTGTCCCAACAATGTTTGTGTTGTGGGACTTCACACGAGGAATCTGGCCAGGCTCAGAGTCCAGGCCAGCCAAATCACTTTGCAAATTCATTTTCTTTCAGCTGGATTAAAAACAAAACAAAACAACACACCCCAAGAATTCAGCAGCAGATTTATCAAGGCAGGAAGGGCACAGGCAGGGTTGGGATACACGTGGCTCCCGTGTAAAAGATCCCAGATAGCAAGGATCTTTACAGGGCATCCTGTAGCCAACACAGCCAACAGGCCCAGTTGTCCATTCTACAGCACCCAATGTACTAGTATCAGTGGTCACATAGAGACAAAAATGTGCTCCTCTCTAGAAAGTAAAGCTAGGGCAGTGATTAGGATGCTAGTTTAGGGACTTGGAAAACCCAGGTCCAAAGCCTTGGTCTGCTGCATTCTCCCTGGATGACCTGGAGCAAGTCACAGAGTCGTGTTGTGCCTCAGTTTCCCCATCTGTGCAATGGGGATAGCAGCCCTGCCCTGCCTCCCAAGTGGCTAATGGCTTTATAAAGACAGTGATGTGCTCAGCTCTTACAGTGATGGGGCATAAGCCCCACCTATGTAAACAAAGGGTTAACAAGAGTCTTCAAGCTCAGTTAGCCCACCTGGCTGTCCCGGGAGGGTGTGTGGTAAGGCTGGATTTGTTATCGCAGGCAGCTGGGCCTTCTTCAGGATGGAAGGGAGTGAAAGCTACAGAGGAAGGAGCCAGGACTCCGGGAGCATTAGGGTTCCCTCACTCTGGGAAAGGGACAATAGGGTAGCTGGATGAGAGAAGACAGGCCCTGGGAAAGGGCCCAGGCTCCAGAGCTGTTATCCTGTGACTGGGGCAGAGAGCCGGGGAGAACCCAGCAGGACCCAGTGCTCAAGCCTGGATGGACGGAGGTTGGTTTGTTTTGTTTGGCGTTTTACGTGGGGAACCCACTGCTCTGAGAGAAGGGTGGGACTTCAGAGGAGCCAAGGCGGGGCAGAAGGTGCAGGGTTGATAACTGGAGTTGTGTGGGACACTGTTTGTACCCTGCAAGGGGTGAGACTTTAGAGAGACCGGGCTGGAGGGCAGAGTCACAAGAAGAGGCAGAACGCCACCGGCCTGGTCTGGCTGGTGGTGTTGGGGTGCTAGGTGAGGAGAGCCTGCCATGCGATGCCCAGCCACAAGAGGGCACACCAGCGGTGAGTCCACTCAATGCATGGCCATATAAAGCACCAAACAGACAGATTGTTTAGCCATCATGGAGATGCAGCCGCCTCTGGGGTGGAGTGTTATAGTTTAACTATACACAGCAACAGGATGCAACAGCTCAGGAGGCAAAGATTATCTATAGGAAGCTGCCTGAGGGGAGTTTCAAGTGGGCAGGTGGAATGACCAAAGTTAGACTAGGACAAAATTCTAGTTGTTTTAATCGAGGCACTTCAGATGCTGTGCTCAGCCTGAGCAGTTTGGAGTGTCTGTGTGGGAAGCTGCACACTCCTGTGGGGCTCAATATCATCTGGAAGGGTAGGGTGCTGTGATAGCGGTGGGGGAGGGTGGATTGTGACATTGCTCAAAGAGGGGCAGAGTTAAGGATGTGGGGTGGGGTGAACCTTACTTCTGAATTTCTTGGTTTTCAGAGGTTTGAGTATAGATGAACTCGGCATGCTAGAAGGATACAGAGCAGCAAGGGGCTGCCTTAACTCTGCATTAATTAATCCTTTGGGCAGCAAATTTTGAGTTCTCCTTCCAGACTCAGCTCTGCAGTGAGGAAGAGGGGACAGGAGAGGAAACCAGAAGGGAGCCCAGCCACCGATGCCCTGGAACATGGCCTGTTACTGAGCAGTAGGTCAGGGGGCCAAGGCAGGGGCCCAGCCTTTCACTTCTGACTCTGGTTTCCCCCCCCACCCCGTGGATTCACGCTAAAAAAAATAAAAGGCACGCGCACAGAAGTGTGGGTTCTAGCCCCAGCCTCTGCCCAGACAGACCAGCAGGGGGCGCTGCAAGTCAAGATAAAGGAAGGAGCGGGCTGGCTTGAGGGATTGGGAATGGGAGATGGAGCTTGTTCACTGAAATCAATTCAGCCCGTGAGTGACAGAAAGTCAAAATTGTCTGGTGTCTGTTCCGTGGCTCACCGACAATGGTTTATTGGGCTCACTCCCATTTCCTGCTGGATCAGGACCCACCTCTCACTAGCTGCTGTCAGGGGTCAAAGAAGGAAACTGGGAGCCAGGACTCCTGGGTTCTCTTCCCAGGGTAACCCCATGATAGCTTCACTTTTCTGTGCCTCAGCGGACTAATCTGCTGAATGGGTCCACTCACAATACTAGGACTGCAGGGAGTCTCAGTGAATTCCCCTTTGCCAATTGCTATTACAGCAAGGGGTAACTGTAGCTTCCAGATAAGGTGAGGCTATTTTAGTAACTAAAACCCATGCTCCGGGGAATCAAGACGATGTCCCTGGACTCAAAGCAAAGGACACAGCTCGTGATAGTATTACTGCCATGCTTTATGCTCCTGTTCCCTTCCTCCTGAGCTCTCGGCATGGCTGCAGCTCACACAAACTCCAGCCTGCAGAATCAGCGGGGTAGCTGATATTTTCTCGGGCTGTTTCAAGAGGACAGAAGCGAGGGCGTCATGCTCCTGCATAACGCTGGTGCATTGGAGCACATTGCTCTTGGAGCCAGTTTGGTTTAAGATGTCCTGTGCGGCTCCCTGTGGAGCCATGGGGCCACACTCGCGGGGCAGCAGGGGGAGTGCTGCCTTGCTAAGCAGACCAGTAACGAGTTCACCAGGTAAAACTGGGCTGGGTGCATGCAGGCCTCCGGAGGATTTAGCGCAGGACTGTGAGGACACAGCAATCCAGCCCCTTAGCGCCGCGGTGACTGGCGCTCAGGAGGGTGGACAGGTGGATACAATAGACATAGGACTCTCAGACCTTTCCATAACATGGACCATATTTCATCCAGACCACACCACACGATCCATTGTCTACAGCCAAGCTCTACGATACAACCGCATTTGCTCCAACTCCTCAGACAGAGACAAACATCTACAAGATCTCTATCAAGCATTCTTACAACTACAATATCTGCCTGCAGAAGTGAAGAAACAGATTGACAGAGCCAGAAGTCACCTACTACAGGACAGGCCCAACAAAGAAAATAACAGAACGCCACTAGCCGTCACCTTCAGCCCTCAACTAAAACCCCTCCAGCACATCATCAAGGATCTACAACCTATCCTGAAGGATGACCCGTCACTCTCAAAGATCTTGGGAGACAGGCCAGTCCTTGCCTACAGACAGCCCCCCAAACTGAAGCAAATACTCACCAGCAACCACATACCACACAACAGAACCACTAACCCAGGAACCTGTCCTTGTAACAAAGCCCATTGCCAACTGTGCCCACATATCTATTCAGGGGACACCATCACAGGGCCTAATAACATCAGCCACACTATCAGAGGCTCGTTCACCTGCACATCCACCAATGTGATCTATGCCATCATGTGCCAGCAATGCCCCTCTGCATGTACATTGGTCAAACTGGACACAAATCAGATGTCAAGAATTATAACATTCAAAAACCAGTCGGAGAACACTTCAATCTCTCTGGTCACTTGATTACAGACCAAAAAGTGGCAATTCTTCAACAAAAAAACTTCAAAAACAGACTCCAACGAGAGACTGCTGAATTAGAATTAATTTGCAAACGGCAGGAGAAGAGCAGCAAGAATCCCGGAGAATTGCCAGAGGCATGGAGACCTTGGAATAGGGGCACCGGAGCGGGAGAAGAGGGATTATGGACTCTCGGGTCGGGAAGCCTGGAGATGAGCCCTGGAGGACTGCTCCATCCTAATCTGCCTTATTTCTGCAGGGTTGGAGAATTGGCTTCCTGAAGGTCGAAACTGCAGTAATTATGCCTGGAAGGGCTTGAATTAGACTCTGCGAGGGCCAGGGATGGGGATGACCGTTGGTCTGATCCGTGGTGGAGAAGGTGGGCAACTCGGCCTAGAGGGGATGTAGGGGAAACTGAGGCATAACTTGAATGGACTGCTGTGATCAGTCACAGGAAGGCACCCTGATGGGGTGAGCCTTCCCACTGGCCATCACAGGACCCCCACTTCCCCTCCCACTGGCCGTCACATGACTCCACTTCCCGCCCCATTGGTCTTTTTTTAGACACTTATTTGGGCCCCAGCTGAACTCCTCATAATGCATTTATCCTCACAGCCCCGCTGGGAGGCAGGGCAGGGCTGTTATCCCCAGTGTACAGACAGGCAACAAAGCCCCAGAGAGACCCTGCATGGGAGGTATAATTCCCAGCACAGGTAGATGGATACGTGCCTAAAAATAGCAGGGTTGCCACGGCAGCATGGGCCACGTACAACCCTGGCCAGCTCCCTGGGGATGTATTCCAGCAGCTAGCCCAAGCAGCTGCCCGAGCCACACTGCTGTCTTGGTAGGTCCAGCAGAGCAGACGCACATCCGTCTACCCAAGCTGGGAATTACACCGCCCAATTGCTGTGTAGATGGATCCCCAGAGACTTGCCCAAGGTCCATCTCCAACTCCCACAGCCAAGCCTAGTGCTCTAACCACTGGACCATGCTTCCTTTCCAAGAACCTGTCTCCCCTTCCATTCACCTCCACATGGACTCACCTCCGCAAGTTTCATTCCAACACATAGGAGACACTCTCCATCTAGAAAAGAAGATCAGACGTTTCAATCAGTGCTAAGGAGCAGCTGCCCTTCAGGGTTTTATGAAATAAAATAAAAATAATAGAGTAGAAAAGAACACGTGGGTAGCCATGGTGGATAATCGGCACGATGGCTACAAAATCACGGGGAGCCATTTTTAAATGATATGTAAAATAGCCAATTAGTTACCCCGGCTCTCCTCACAACTGTGTCTTCGGGAAGGAACTTTCCTAATCCCATGTTGATTGCCACAGCCGCGATTTGATTTAAATTGGGTTATACTGCCCCCTGTTGGTCAGCAGACTGGACATAGTAACAATAAAAGATGTCCTGGGGTGTAGGGGGAGAAATGGGATTTGGAGTCTAAACACAACAGGGACCAAATTCCTTTCCATGGTTTATAAAGGGGGGAAGTATGGTCTTGTGGTCAAACTACAGGTGAAGGAGGTAGAAGAGTGGGCCTGGAAGTTCGGGCATGGGCACCGTGTGGATGAGGCAGTGCTGGCCTGCACTTCCAAGATCAACAGAACTGTGATCTGCTCAGCTTCCCTGCAGGGCAGGTGCTGATCCCCAGTTGCCTCTACTGCAGAAGGGGGGATAATACCCACTGCCCTGCTCAGTTGCTTGCAAAGTGCACTGAGATCTCCATTTGGAAGGGGCTAGAGGTGCCATAAAGCATGATTAGTCATACAACAGGCCACCTGGGTACTGCCTGTAAATGCGAAATTGCCACTGAATGGGTGTGTGTCTAGTGGGGTCCCCCAGGGACCGGTTCTTGGCCCTCCGCTACTTCACCTTTTCATTATTGACGTAGAAGAAAACATAAAATCCTCCCTTATAAAGTTTGCAAGTGACACCAAAATTGGGGGAGCGGCGAATAACAAAGAGGATACGACAGGTCATTGATTCGGAGCGATCGGGATTGCTTGGTAAACTGGGTGTAAGGAAACACTGTGCATTTTAATTCGGCTACATGTAAACGTGTGCATCTAGGAACAAAGAATGCAGACCACGCTTAGAGGCTGGGGGACTCTGTCCTGGGAAGTAGGGACTCTGAAAAGGATTTAGGGGTTGTCGGGGATAATCAGCTGAACATGAGCTCCTGGTGAGACACTGTGGCGAAAAGAGCGAATGCGATCCTGGGCTGTGTAAACAGGGGAATCGGGAGTAGGAGCAGAGAGGTTAGTTTACCTCCGTATCCAGCGCTGGTGCGACCGCTGCTGGGATCCTGTGTCCAGTTCTGGTACCCACAGTTCAAGGAGGATGTTGATCAGTTGGAGTGGGGTCAGAGAAGAGCCATGGGAATGATTAAAGCATTAGAAATCCTGCCTTACGTGAGAGATTCAAAGAGCTCGATCTATTGAGCTTAACAAAGAGACAGTTAAGGGGCGAGTTGATCACAGTCTAGAAGAATCTACATGAGGAACAGATATTTAATGATGGGCTTTTCAATCTAACAGAGAAAGGTCTGACGTGAGCCAATGGCCGGAAGCTGAAGCCAGACAAATTCAGACGGGAAATGCGATATACATTTTTAACAATCAGGATATTTGACCACTGGAACAGTTTCCCAAGGGTCCTGGCGGATTCTCCATCACGGGCCAATTTTAAATCAAGGCTGGATGTTTTTCTACAAGATCTGCTCTAGGGATTCTTTTGGAGCAATTCTCTGGCCTGTGTTCTACAGGGGGATGATGCGGGGGTTAGACTAGATGACCCAATGGTCCCTTCTGGCCTTGGAATCTCTGAATCAACTCCAGCTCTGCCACTGACCTGCTGAGTGACTTGGGCACGTCACTTCCGCTCCATGTTCCAGTTTCCTCCTCCCACTCTTTGCCTGTCCTGTCTGTTCAGGCTGGAAGCACTTTGGGGCAGGGCCTGTCTCTCACTCCATGTCTGTGCGGCGCCTGGCAGAAACAGTCTCAGTCAGGGCTTTGAAGGGCCAGCACAATAATTATAAGAGCATGAATAGGCCATCTTCCGCTAGCACTGGCCAGGCTCAACCCTGCTTTGCGTTTTGAGTCGTGACAAATCCCTTCTCTGGAAATAATGGAAAGCTGTATGTTCCCTATTGGGGGAGGGGCCCTCCTTCCCACTTCCTACCAGCCCCCACTGGGTGGGTCTAACCTGTTAGCACTACTTCAGGTAGTAATGGGACCTAGTGTTTAGAGCACTGGACTGGGCCTCAGAGCACTTGGGTTCTATTCCCAGCTCTGACACTAGCCTGCTGGGTGATCTTGGGCAAGTCGCTTCCTCTGCCTCAGTTTCCCCATCTGTAAAATGGGGATGATGATGCTGACCTCCTTTGTAAAGCACTTTGAGATCCGCTGACGCAAAGAGGAGGTGTTACAACACACGTGCACAAAGTGGGCCATCACCTCCCTCAGCGTCTGGGATTCACTCACCTGTCCGCCCTGAATCGACGTCATAACATGCCCGACTGTAAACCTAGATTCCCCGCAGCCTGGCTCGTGCTCTGAGCGTTCCCTCCTCCCTGCTGCAGAGGTAGCACTTTCACTAGCCCCAGCCGCAGTCTCCTGCCGGTTCAGAGATGCTGATTTGTAATTTGGTTTCCGCCCCTGTGAAGTTAGCGCTGGAGAAAGATCCCCAGCGCCTGACAGCTTAGCCAGCCAGCGGGTACTGGTGAAGCTGCAGCTAGGCAAGACTCCCCTATCCGCTGTCCCTTCCCAATGGGACTCAACCCGCCTCTGGAGAGATGCCCTCCAGGGGTGAGGAGGAGAGCTCTGTCTCATTGGCCTCTTTTCTGAGGCTGCCAATTAGAGCTAATTGTGGTGGTGTCGTTAAGAACTGGGTCGAGACCTACTAAACTCATTCCAGACATATCACCAACCCGCTGCTATCGACAGGACTTTGGGTGTGAGCTGGACATCCGGGAGGCAAAAGCCTCCTCTCCGACTTGTTCCTATTCACGAAAGCTACCAGAGGCTCCACCTGGGGCTGGGGCCCCAGTGCGCTGATCACAGCCCCCACACTGCCCCTGCCTCCAGAGAGCGCACAATTGAAATAGACAAAGGAGGAGAGGCAGAGGAGAAGTGATTTGCCCAAGGTCCCCCAGTGGTTTAGTAGCAGAACCCAGGTTTCCCAGCTCCAAGTCCAGGGTCCTAGCCACTAGACCATGTTGTCTCCTGCCCACTCTCTCCCCAGTCATCTAGTCCCCACGTGCAACCCTCATGGGAGTCCCACAGCTTCCAGTCAAGGGATGGGGACACTACTGCTTTGTGTCTGGGATGGGGGCCTCCAGGGAGATGCTGTGGGTAAGTCAATGCCATGCTTCAGGGCCTACAGGGGTCAGGAAGGAGTCTTCTCTCCTCGTGGCATGCCATGGCTGGAGGGAGTGGGATTCTTTGCTCTTTGGGGGCAGACACTATCTTTTTGCTCTATGTGTGTGCAGCGCCTAGCACATGGGGTTCTGGTCCATAACTGGGGCTCCTAGGTGCTCTGGTAATACACATAACAAGGAAGTATCAAGTACTGACCACTGTCAAAGCCAAGGTGTTGGGCTTAATGGACCAAGGGTCTGCTCCAGTAGGGCAGTTCCTACTGCCTTTTCACCTTCAATCAGATGCAGGATTCTTCACTTCCTGTCCTAAACTGTTGTGGGACATTGCTCTGAGAGGTTGAACAACTGCCTGGGTTCCACCCCAGAGACAGCTGCATTTCGGTCACCCCTGGCATGCAGCAGCACGACTGTATATACAGACTGTCCAGGGCTTTGGGAGCCTTTAGAAAGATACTTCATAAAAGGTGAGACTCTTCTTATTATTTTGTCCTTGGCTTTGTTTCTACACATTTTCTCCACAGCTCTGAATATCCTTTTAAGTTTGAACTCAAGCCCAGGCAGCTCCGCCTCTGCCCCTTGCCCGGCATTGGCCCTGATTCCCAGTGACTCTGATCCTGGTCTTGGGACGCCGTCATGCCTCCTTCGCAAGCTCCCTGTGTTTAGCAGTTCAGCAAGTTAGAGCAGCTTCAGGGCTGCTCTAATTTCCACTCCACTCCCTATGCCCCCTGGGAGGCAGAGAACAGTGGAGAGAGCCCCAGCCACACCCCGCATCCAGGGTGGGGAGCAGGGGCGGGTGCAGCGTGTAACGAGGTCTTAGGACTCGTTGTCACTGTGGCTTGTGTAGTCATGGCAGAGCAACTCCACAAGGGGCGTAGCTCCCGGCACTGGTGCACTGTTTACACTGGCGCGTTGCAGCACTGAAACTTGCAGGGCTCAGGGGGGGGTGTTTTTTCACACCCCTGCCTGCGAAAGTTGCAGCGCTGGAAAGTGCCAGTGTAGACAAGCCCTGAGCATTGGGCCCTTTTCCTTAGCTGGGTTTATTGTGCCCTTAGCACCGTCAGTGCTAAGCAGACACATAAGGAAATAATAATAATGCAACGAATAACAATGAATAACAGCACGGATCCTTCATGAATAAAGGACGGCGGTCCCCAGAACATCCCCTTATCACACTAATGCCGAGTTAATCCAGGATCTGTCAGATCTGCCGTGATTTGCTCCCACCTTCCCCCTTCCAAACCCAGGGCCCCTAGGCAGACAGGGGCACCCTCAGGCTCGCCCAGCCTTTGACCTGGCCCCTTGCTCCCGCAGCAGCCGGGAACCCCTCCACCCCCCACCAGCGCCCATGGGGTGACGTCAGAGACGCGCAGGCAGTGAGGATCGACTGCAGCAGGGGCGAGGGGGCAGGCCCCGGGCTGAGCTAAACACAGTGGATTCTCTGTCACTTGAAGTCTTTAAACTGTGATTTGAGGACGTCAGCGACTCAGCCAGAGGCCAGGGGTCTGTTACAGGAGTGGGTGGGGGAGGCTCTGCGGCCTGCCATGCACAGGAGGTCAGACTAGATGATCACGATGGTGCCTTCTGGCCGTAAAGCCTAGGAGTCTATGTGCGTGGCTCAGACCTGCCGGGGAGCGAGCCCAAGCGTGCACGTGCGCACCCACGCTCGCGCTCTCGCTCTCTGTTATGTAACCAGCAGGCTGGGCTGGCTGGGGGAGAGAGCACGCCGCTCCCGAGCACGCCGCTCCATCTGCCAATCACACGCCGCTGGAGGAGGCTTCTCCATTGGGCCCCGCAGCCCATCGGGCGGGGGAGAGGGCCCATTCAAGGCTTGCTCTCTGGTTACTCACGCTGTCTGCTGACAGCCCTGCCGCATGCCAGCCCATGTGAGCGCCTTGTCATTGCCTCCCCCTCCCGCAAAGGTCTTCTTTGAACAAATCTGGTCAGTGTTTGCTTTAAAAAAAAAACACCCAGGCATTAGACACTTCCCCCCACCCCCTTTTTTGCTGGGATTCCTGCCCTTCTCCCTGGGACAATCGCCACCTCAGCCCATCAGGCCTGAGCTTGCCTGGAGTTTTCTCACCGAAAGCGCTGCAGGAAGTGGGAGCGGAGCGGAGCGCTGACTCTGGGGAGCGGCTTCCCCACTCAGGGGTTGGGAAAGAGGCACCCAAACCCTGCATGGAGAGGTAACCGGGAAGGAATCCTTAGGGACAGGCTGGCAGCTGGGAGAAGCATCTGACCCTTTCATCCCTTCTGGGGCAGTTTGCTTTTGATTCCTTTCCTGGCAGGGGTCTTTGTCTAACTCGGCTGGGGTCTGTGCAGAGGGTGCAAAGCAAGTGTAAAATCCTCCCAGTCTGATCTGCTCGGTGTAAAGGAAGGCGTCCGGTGAGAGGGAATTGGGATCCCGGGCGCCTGCGGTGTCTGGAAAAGAAAGGGATTTTTCCCTGCAATTTCCTTTGCTCTAGCAAAGCTCATCTGACCATCAATTGGACCTCTGATGAGGGGCGCCACTAACTGTTGGGGGCTTGGGGCACAGACACCCCCACACTTATCTGCAGCAAACTCCATGAAACTCTGGTCAGGTTAGCGGAGCCATCATTCAGGCCTGAGGAGGGATGCTCAGCTCCCCAAACGTCAGCTGAAGTGAAGTGGAGCAGCCAGTGCTCGTGGGCTGGTGCAGTGATCAGAGCACCAGCGCAGAAGTTGAGAGACCTGGTTTCAAGTCCCTGCTCTGCCACAGGCTGGCTGGGTGACCCTGGGCAAATCCCTTAGCCTCCCTATGCCTCAGTTTTCCCCACGTGGACAATGGGGATAATAGCCCTGCCCTGCCCCGCAGGCTGTGGTGAGGATATACCTTAACGATTGTGAAGTGCTCCAATACTACAGTGAGGGGGCCAGAAAAGAACCTCAGCCAGAGAGAGCCTGCAAAATCAGGCCCTTAGTAACTAACACACAGGGCTGAGTCAGGACTCCTGGGTTCCATGGGACCTGAGTAAGCTGCTAAGTCCTGCAGCCCTTGCTCTCCTCATTTAGTGCCATGGGAGTTAGGTGGGTGAAAAGTGCAGGATCAGCCTAGCAAGGCTCGGTGCCTCGGTTTCCCCAGTTTGTAAAAGCAGAGAACAGTACCCACTGTTGAGAGGCTTCGCTGCTGTTCATAAAGGGCTCTGAGAGCCTAAAAGAAAGCAAAGGACAGGCACTTCTGGGAGGGTGGGGGCTACAAACCCTCTTACCGTGACCCCCACACTTTAGAAGTTGGGTTGGGGCAGCCCTCCAGTTATTTTCTGCCTCTCCTTCCCACTTATTCCTCCCCCACCCCCCGCAGCCAGAAGTAGGGGGCTGTGACACAGGGCAGCAAGGACCCCAACCCTGTGGTAGGGCAGCAGAAATGTCTGGGGGTGGGGGGTGTTCTCCAGCAGAGATCAGATGCATGTGGAGAGGTGGCAGGGGCTGTTCCCCAGCAGAGGGCTGGATGGGACTGACCACTGAATTACCGATCACTACTGATCGCATCAGTGACAGGATTTTTCGGGGGGAAGAACCCAGGTTGCTTCCTGAATATTCTTCCAGGGCGGTGCAGGACAAACAGGGACTCAAAGCCTTGGGCTGGATCAGAACCAGCAGCCCCCAAGAGACACCCAGGCTCCGCATCCTGTTCCCAGCCCCTGCAAGCCACCCACTCATAAAGGAGCCAGCTCTCCTGACGCAGCAGCCTAGCCAGGCGTGCTCTTCCCCCAGTTGGCTAGCAGCCACCAACCTGGCTCTGTGTTTATGTATTTACGCCTCTGCTGACTAAACCACCTTATTCCCAGCAGCTGGGGAGGGGCCGAGACAACAGAGCTGGGAGAACGCTATGTCCTCTTCTCAGATTTTTTGATTAAACTCGCAACTGCCCCTTATGTAACAGACTCGAGGAGGGATCGGCGCACGTTCCCAGCACTGCTCACTTGGTGCAGATTTTCCTGGCATCCGTGTGCTGCTGGGGCTCAGAACCCTCTTCCCACTCTGGAGCCGGCCTGTCTGCGTCAGAGGCGGAGTATTCTTGGTGGTGCCTAGGGCAGAGTCAGCTCCCTTCGTTACAAACAATGGGGCTGCGCTAACTTTGTTCCTCTGCCCAGGAATGCAGGGGAGGGCTAAAGCCAAGAAGCAACTACTGCACTGACCCAAGAGGAAGCATCTGTGTTATGAACTGCTCCAGTTCTCATGCGGCCAGCTTTGACGTGGATCTGTTTCATAATACTCAGCACTTATATAGCACATTGGCCAGGCATGTTGCTGTGCAGGCATCAACCTGTCTTCCCAGCCTGCCTCACTCCTTTGGGGTCATTGATTATATACTCAATTTATAGGGTGGGGAAACTGAGGCACAAAGACTTGATGAGACTTTATCAAGGTCATATAGCTGTTCATGGGCAGAGCCAGGCCTAAGGCCCAGGAGTCCTGACTCACAGTTCCCCCTGTTCTAACCAGTAGTCTACACTCTCTTCCATTGCCGGGAATAGAATCCAGGAGTCCTGACAGCCAGTCCCTTGCTCTGACCACATACCCGCTCTGGAATTCTTCCTGTTTAGAGTGTGCCCTTCTATAACTATTCGTACGTCTCCTTGGGTGTGGTCTAGTTAACCCTTTGCTGACCAAAAACTGCAATGGCAACATTATTTATTTGGTGACAGGTTTCAGAGAGGCAGCCGTGTTAGTCTGTATCCGCAAAAACCATGAGGAGTCCTTGTGGCACCTTAGAGACTAACACATTGATTTGGGCCTAAGCTTTCGTGGGCTAAAACCCACTTCATCAGATGCATGGAGTGGAAAATACAGTAGCAGGTGTGTGTGTGTGTATATATACACACAGTACATGAAAAAATGGGACTTGCCTTACCAAGTGGGGGGTTAGTACTAACGAGACAATTCAATTAACAGTAGGATACCAAGGGAGGAAAAATCACTATTGTAGTGGTAATGAGGGTGGCCCATTTCGAACAGTTGACAAGAAGGTGTGAGTAACAGTAGGGGGAAATTAGTTTTTGTAATGACCCACCCACTCCCAGTCTTTATTCAAGCCTAATGGGATGGTGTCTAGTTTGCAAATTCATTCCAGTTAGGCAGTTTCTCGCTGGAGTCTGTTTTTGAAGTTTTTTTGTTGAAGAATTGCCACTTTTAAGTCTGTTATTGAGTGGCCAGAGAGGTTGAAGTGTTCTCCTACTGGTTTTTGAATGTTATAATTCCTGATGTCAGATTTGTGTCCATTTATTCTTTTGAGTAGAGACTGTCCAGTTTGGCTAATGTACATGGCAGAGGGGCATTGCTGGCACATGATGGCATATATCACATTGGTAGATGTGCAGGTGGACAAGTCCCTGGTGGTGTGGCTGATGTGGATGGTGTCCCTTGAATAGCTATGCGGACAGAGTTGGCACCAAGGTTTGTTGCAGGGTTTGGTTCCTGGGTTAGTGGTTTTGTTGTGTGGCGTATGGTTGCTGGTGAGTATTTGCTTCAGGTTGGGGGGCTGTCTGTAAGCAAGGACTGGCCTGAAGGACGATCCCTCACGCTCACAGGCCTTGGAAAGAGACCGCCACTTTACCAATGCACAGCATGCTACACAACAGTTTGGGCTGGGAAGTAAAGAAAAGCCCCATACCCTCAGACGGAATCCACAGGGAGACTTAACCAGGGGGTACTCAAGGGGAACACCCTTTCCTTTGCTAAAAGGGTGTCAGACTCTTTAATGGCCAAATGACTACTGGGGGGAGGGATAGCTCAGTGGTTTGAGCATTGGCCTGATTAAACCCAGGCTTGTGAGCTCAATCCTTGAGGAGGCCATTTAGGGATCTGGGGCAAAAATTGGGGATTGGACCTGCTTTGAGCAGGGGGTTAGACTAGATGACCTCCTGAGGTCCTTTCCAACCCTGATAGTCTATGACCATCAACTCAGTTCTTTGTCTCATCTGCGATAAACAGAAAATGGTTTGCAAGGAGATACCTTGTCTCTTGCTCTTGATAGCAGCTAGCCTCGCTGCAGGCCTGTGTTAGACATTTCAAGTCCAAGGCTTGGAAATGGCTCCACAGAGACACTGTTTAAGATTTTGCCTGCAATCTGTTTTGTGCTCAAGAGTCCCTGTTATAAGAAAAAACACAGGGTTAGTTCCCCTCTAATGAACAAGCTGTACCCTGCTCCTCCGGTAACGCCACAAGCTGCAGAAGTCATTGGCCGGGGTTTCATTCTCTTCAGCTTTCTGGACATGGATGGAGCATTGGTGACATCAGACCACGAGCAGTCACAGCACTGCCAGTGGATATTGAACATGGAGGCCGCCAGAGAATTGCGGTTCCACTGAGAAGGAATGGGCTGGACACCCAGAGAGGAGGCTGAGTTTGCCCAGTAAAAAGAAATTGAGACATTCAACTCAGCTAAAAGAAAAGGAGGACTTGTGGCACCTTAGAGACTAACCAACTTATCTGAGCATAAGCTTTCGTGAGCTACAGCTCACTGCATCGGATGCACACTGTGGAAAGTGTAGAAGATCTTTTTATACACATAAAGCATGAAAAAATACCTCCCCCCACCCCACACTCCTGCTGGTAATAGCTTATCTAAAGTGATCATCAGGTGGGCCATTTCCAGCACAAATCCAGGGTTTAACAAGAACGTCTGAGGAGGAGGGGGGTAGGAAAAAACAAGGGGAAATAGGTTACCTTGCATAATGACTTAGCCACTCCCAGTCTCTATTCAAGCCTAAGTTAATTGTATCCAATTTGCAAATGAATTCCAATTCAACAGTTTCTCGCTGGAGTCTGGATTTGAAGTTTTTTTGTTGTAATATAGCAACTTTCATGTCTGTAATCGAGTGACCAGAGAGATTGAAGTGTTCTCTGACTGGTTTATGAAAGTTATAATTCTTGACATCTGATTTGACAGGCCAGTCCTTGCCTACAGACAGCCCCCCAACCTGAAGCAAATACTCACCAGCAACCACATACCACACAAAGAACCACTATCCCAGGAACCTATCCTTGCAACAAAGCCCGTTGCCAACTGTGCCCACATATCTATTCAGGGGACACCATCACAGGGCCTAATCACATCAGCCACACTACCAGAGGCTCGTTCACCTGCACATCCACCAATGTGATATATGCCATCATGTGCCAGCAATGCCCCTCTGCCATGTACACTGGTCAAACTGGACCGTCTCTGTGTAAAAGAATAAATGGACACAAATCAGATGTCAAGAATTATAACATTCATAAACCAGTGGGAGGAGGTATTTTTTCATGCTTTATGTGTATAAAAAGTTCTTCTACACTTTCCACAGTATGCATCCAATGAAGTGAGCTGTAGCTCACGAAAGCTTATGCTCAAATAAATTGGTTAGTCTCTAAGGTGCCACAAGTACTCCTTTTCTTTTTGCGAATACAGACTAATACGGCTGTTACTCTGAAACTTGTCAACTCAGCTAGATTCTGCACAGCCCTACAAGATGCTCAGGAGAAAGACATAAGCAGCACCAGATACCACAGTGATAGGCACAGTATGAAAGATATCTAGATAGATAGATGGGTATGTATGGCGATGGATTAATAGATAGACAGAAGGGTGTGAATGTGGATGGATGGATAGATTCATATGGTGAGGGGGTGAGAGAGAAATCAAATCAGACAGATGGAAAAGCTTTTCTAATTTGTTATTTTTCTTTTAATTTTAATCAGTTTTGTTTTCGGGGGTGCTGTCGAGGTAACAGAAAAATTGTGAATGTTTCAGATTTTAACCTCATTCATACTGGCTTTCCTCTGATGTAATATACATAGGAGTGGATGAAGTTCTTCATGTACACCTGTGCCCTGGGGAGCAGAATCAGACCCTTGCCTGTGTTATTACTGACTCCATCTTAGATTCTTAAGAGAGTGGTGAAAGAAAATCCGGCTTGTTTTCGGCACTGATGAGGTGGTTTCCTGTTTGCATTTCACTCATTTTGGACCGGAAAGGTAGGCTGGTCAATACCACTTTTTGTTTGCAGTCAGGTTCAGTGCTGGGCTCTAATGCACAAGGCTGCCATCACTGGCCGGGAAGCATGGAATGAACCAAGCTCTCATTGAATAAATCACAGCGACATCTCTGTTCATGTTCAGTTTTGTAGCATATATCTTTCTCACGCTTTTTTTTTTGGTTTCCATAAGCAAATCTCTGTTGAGGACCTAAACAAGGCTGACACTCTTGTCTGCATTGGATAAACATAGTAGACTGTTTGAAACACTTACAGAGAATAATAATCAGAGAATAAATCTTATTCCAAAGAGGCTGCATGCATACTAATCAAAGCATCAAATTCATCCATGGTGTAAATCCACAGAAGTGAGTAGATTCACCCTAGAGTGAATCTGGCCCAAGAAATCTACTTAGGCCCAGAATGTTCAGATTTCCCAGCACTGTACTTAGGCATGTATTTCAGTTTATAAATATCAAACAAGGACTTCCATCCGCAGTGCAGAGAGAAAAAACAGCCATTTTCCTATTAGAATTGTTCTTTAATTAAAGATAGTTACAAAACACAAATGAATTCCCCCTTCCAATTATGGTTGAGTGCTGGAGAGCTGTTACATTGGTCACTAAGGGACTGTAAACTGACTGAGGTGCAGGACTTCAGGATTCTGCTTATTATTAATCATTCATAATACAGCAACAGCCAAGGGATCCACTCAGGATCAGGGCCTAACAGCATCAGGCATCTTCTACTTCCCAGCTCTGGAGGAAAGTGAGGTCTGGTTTTTAGAGCAATGAGACTAGAAGCAGGACACCTGGGTTCTATTCCCAGATCTGCCACTGGCTCACTGTGAGGTGAGATGCAAGTCACTTCCTGACTCTTTGGCTCAGTTTCTCCCTCTGGAAAGTGAGGACGGAGTAATTGATTACAAATTACTGGATGGTAACACGAACAGGAATTCACCCCAGAGAGGGAACAGGCCTGTTGGAACTGGACGCACTATCTCCCTTCCAATGCAGGATCATTCCCTACAGCATGGTATAGACATTTAGGCCAGCTTAGTAAGTGCTGAATATCCCAGCCTGTACAGACGGAACAGATCGGCAGTGACAGATCACAGAGCACCTTTACATTATGTGCACCACTGATACTGATGTCAGCAGCAGGGAACATAGAATAATAGACCTCAGCCACCCCACAGCATATAACAGCACTTTAAAACAAAAGCCACTTTGCTGATGCTTTTGCCACATCCCAGGGCCATAAACAAGTTGGCTATATGCCCCTGCATGCAGTCACAGTGGCATGACACTGGAGGTCATAGAATCATAGAATCATAGAATATCAGGGTTGGAAGGGACCCCAGAAGGTCATCTAGTCCAACCCCCTGCTCAAAGCAGGACCAATTCCCAGTTAAATCATCCCAGCCAAGGCTTTGTCAAGCCTGACCTTAAAAACCTCTAAGGAAGGAGATTCTACCACCTCCCTAGGTAACGCATTCCAGTGTTTCACCACCCTCTTAGTGAAAAAGTTTTTCCTAATATCCAATCTAAACCTCCCCCACTGCAACTTGAGACCATTACTCCTCGTTCTGTCATCTGCTACCATTGAGAACAGTCTAGAGCCATCCTCTTTGGAACCCCCTTTCAGGTAGTTGAAAGCAGCTATCAAATCCCCCCTCATTCTTCTCTTCTGCAGGCTAAACAATCCCAGCTCCCTCAGCCTCTCCTCATAACTCATGTGTTCCAGTCCCCTAATCATTCTTGTTGCCCTTCGCTGGACTCTCTCCAATTTATCCACATGAGCATGCATGCAACAGTAAGGTTTGTTATGCTCATTAAGGCCTTAATTCAGCAAAGCATTTAAGCACGTATGTTAACTTTAACTGTCCTCTGAAGTCGAGGGGACTAAAGCATGCGCTTAAGGGCTTTGATGTAGAGAGACAAACTGCTGCTTTGGGGCACTAAGGGCTCCAGCCATTGCAGTGCTGTGTGCCCTTTATTCCTACTGACCCATTACCAGGACAATAGCGTCTGCAGCGCCCAGCCCCTCGTGGGGCTGGAGCTGCGAGGGGGACAGCGCTGGGCTCCTGGCCAGCGCCCACCTTTCCCACGCAACCTCAGCAGAAGTACAAGAGGAATAATTTTTTATTTAAAAAAACCATCAGACCAAAGAGGCTTTGGGAAGCGTCATCTTTTGAGGCAAATAGGTCCCTGTGTCTGGCTCGGGCCCAGGGAACGGGGCTGAGGCAGCTGCAGGGCAAGTTAAGCCTTCACCAGTGTTGTAGCAACCAGGCAAGGTACTAACGAACTTCAACAGGACTTTATTTTTGAAGTGGAAACCTCTTTACCAAGCTGCTGCTGCACCCTGGGTAGCTCTCACTCCACCTCCTCAACTCCCCCCCCCCTTCCTGTTTCCTGTCCTTTCAGACTCCCAACAGCCTGTGCTCCCAGTTCTAATAATTACAAGCAGCATCTAAACACCGCAACCAGCTCCCAGTTCCTCTCCACAGCTCCCACCCCTCTCCTCCCCCATCTCTTTTGCTCTCTTCCTTTCTACCCTTCTCTTCCCGCATCCACCTGCCTCCTTCCCCTCATGCTCCCTGTCCCTGCTGCTATCCCCTTAGCAGCCCCTTGTGCTGTGTACATACCCTGCCATACCCCCTCCCCATCTCCCTCCCACCTGTGCCTACCCACCAACTTCTCCCATCCCATTTCTCTTGCTTCCCTGCAGTGTCCCCTGGCCTCTCCACTGACTGTGTTTCCCCAGCCATAAGCCACTCCTATCCCTGCTGGGGATTGCAGCGCCCCCCCCCGCGTCTCCCCAGTCCTTCCAGCCCCGCTCCTCTCTATGTCCTCCAGCTGCTTCCTCTTCTGAGCCCCTCCCCCACCTCCTCTGCCCCCTAACCCCCTGTGGACCTCCAGGCCTGCCCTTTCTCTTCCCCCCAAGCCCCTATGGACTCCTCCTCTGCCTTCACCGGGTCCCCCTCCTCTGCCCCACTGCCCTCTATGGGTCCCCTATCTCTGCCCCATTGCCCTCTACGGAAACCCCCATCACATTTCCCCGCCTCCTTCCCAGCCCCCTTCGATGCGGCAGGCTGACACAAGGGGGCGTGTCCTTCTCCATTGCCCCGCCCCCGGGCCCCTGCGTCCAGCTCCCGCAGCCACATGTAGGGGCGTGGCCTCGAGCCCCACCCTCCCGGCCAATCGGTTCAGCGCTGCCCCGGCATTGGGCTGCAGGGGAGCCGCCGAGCCCCAATGAGGGGCAGGGGGCGTGGCTGTAGGGCGGTGGCCCGCGCCCCGGGGGTGGGCTCGGGGAGCCAATGGGAGCGGGGCGGGCGGGGCCCGGAGGGAGGCACGTGCCGGGCCGCACGTGGCCGCGTGGCGCCCGCACTGAGCCGGGGGCGGGGACCGGGCGCCAGGCTGGGGACGGGGACGCGGACGCGGACGGGGACTGGCTGGGTGTGGAGCGGAGCCGGAGCCGCCCTGGGACAGACCAGAGGGAGCGGAGTGGGGAACGGGATCAGGTGAGGAGCTGGAGGTTCCCAGGGATCCAGGGGGCCGGGCAGGGAGTTGGGAGCCGGACTGCGGGGCGGACACCAGCCTGGGACCCTCGGGGATCGGGGCCCCCCTCTCTCCCGCCCGAGCCTGGGACCCGCGGGCATCGGGACCCCCTTCCCCCGCCCGAGCCTGGGACGCGTCGGGGATCGGGGCCCCCCTTCCCCCGCCCCCTCCAGCCTGGGACCCGCCGGCATCGGGGCCCTCCCTCTCCGCCCCCTCCAGCCTGGGACCCGCCGGCATCGGGGCCCTCCCTCTCCGCCCCCTCCAGCCTGGGACCCGCCGGCATCGGGCCCCCCTTCCCCCGCCCGAGCCTGGGACCCGCCGGCATCGGGGATCGGGGCCCTCCCTCTCCGCCCCCTCCAGCCTGGGACCCGCCGGCATCGGGCCCCCCTTCCCCCGCCCGAGCCTGGGACCCGCCGGCATCGGGGATCGGGGCCCCCCTTCCCCCGCCCGAGCCTGGGACCCGCCGGCGTCGGGGATCGGGCCCCCCTTCCCCCGCCCGAGCCTGGGACCCGCCGGCATCGGGGATCGGGGCCCTCCCTCTCCGCCCCCTCCAGCCTGGGACCCGCCGGCATCGGGGATCGGGGCCCTCCCTCTCCGCCCCCTCCAGCCTGGGACCCGCCGGCATCGGGGATCGGGGCCCTCCCTCTCCGCCCCCTCCAGCCTGGGACCCGCCGGCATCGGGGATCGGGGCCCTCCCTCTCCGCCCCCTCCAGCCTGGGGCCCGCCGGCTTCGGGGATCGGGGCCCTCCCTCTCCGCCCCCTCCAGCCTGGGACCCGCCGGAATCGGGGATCGGGGCCCTCCCTCTCCGCCCCCTCCAGCCTGGGGCCCGCCGGCTTCGGGGATCGGGAGCCCCCCCTCTCCGCCCCCTCCAGCCTGGGGCCCGCCGGCTTCGGGGATCGGGAGCCCCCCCTCTCCGCCCCCTCCAGCCTGGGGCCCGCCGGCTTCGGGGATCGGGAGCCCCCCCTCTCCGCCCCCTCCAGCCTGGGGCCCGCCGGCTTCGGGGATCGGGAGCCCCCCCTCTCCGCCCCCTCCAGCCTGGGGCCCGCCGGCTTCGGGGATCGGGAGCCCCCCCTCTCCGCCCCCTCCAGCCTGGGGCCCGCCGGCTTCGGGGATCGGGAGCCCCCCCTCTCCGCCCCCTCCAGCCTGGGGCCCGCCGGCTTCGGGGATCGGGAGCCCCCCCTCTCCGCCCCCTCCAGCCTGGGGCCCGCCGGCTTCGGGGATCGGGAGCCCCCCCTCTCCGCCCCCTCCAGCCTGGGGCCCGCCGGCTTCGGGGATCGGGAGCCCCCCCTCTCCGCCCCCTCCAGCCTGGGGCCCGCCGGCTTCGGGGATCGGGAGCCCCCCCTCTCCGCCCCCTCCAGCCTGGGGCCCGCCGGCTTCGGGGATCGGGAGCCCCCCCTCTCCGCCCCCTCCAGCCTGGGGCCCGCCGGCTTCGGGGATCGGGAGCCCCCCCCCCTCCGCCCCCTCCAGCCTGGGGCCCGCCGGCTTCGGGGATCGGGAGCCCCCCCCCTCCGCCCCCTCCAGCCTGGGGCCCGCCGGCTTCGGGGATCGGGAGCCCCCCCCCTCCGCCCCCTCCAGCCTGGGGCCCGCCGGCTTCGGGGATCGGGAGCCCCCCCCCTCCGCCCCCTCCAGCCTGGGGCCCGCCGGCTTCGGGGATCGGGAGCCCCCCCCTCCGCCCCCTCCAGCCTGGGGCCCGCCGGCTTCGGGGATCGGGAGCCCCCTCCCTCCGCCCCCTCCAGCCTGGGGCCCGCCGGCATCGGGGATCGGGCTCCTCCCTCCGCCCCCTCCAGCCTGGGGCCCGCCGGCATCGGGGATCGGGCTCCTCCCTCCGCCCCCTCCAGCCTGGGGCCCGCCGGCATCGGGGATCGGGCTCCCCCCTCCGCTCCCTCCAGCCTGGGACCCGTTGGCATCAGGGATCGGGCTCCTCCCTCCACCCCCTCAGCCTGTGACCTGTTGGCGTCAGGGATCGGATCCAGGGCCCCTCCCCCAGCCCGTGACCTACTGGCATAAGGGATCGCGCCCCCCCAGCCCTGGCCTGTGACCTGCCGGCATCAGGGATTGAGTCCAGGGTCTTTCTCCACCCAGCCTGGAACCCGCTGGACCCGGACCCCTCCCCTCCGTCCCCCCAGCCAGGATCAGGGGAAGGGACCCTGTGCCCTTTGGAGGATCGGTCCGTCGTCTCCCCCGTGTGTGCACCCCCCGGGAGGATTCTCTTTTCCTACCAGAATGTGAGGATCCAGACACCTCCTTCTCCCCCCCGGCCCCCGTGCTTTTCTGTAGAGTGTCTGGATCCCAGCATTGTCCTCGGGCACAGAGGAGTCCGGTCCAGATCCCGAGGGCCAGCATTGTGGCTCCTCACCAATCCCGGGAGGAAACCTGACCCCTGGGAGCATGCAAGGGGTTTAGCGCAACGGGGTAGGGAAGGGATTAATCTGCCCCGTGTCTGAACGGTGGTGACCTGAGTGGAAGGGAGGGGGGATATGGAGGGTGTGCATGCAGGGGGCTCTGCATCAGGGATGCGAGGGCTGCGTGTGTATGAATGGCATGGAGGGGCAGGGTGTGAATGGCAGTGACTTGCGTGTGTGACATGTGAATAGTGTGTGCGCTGGGGTTAGTGCGTGAATGGCAGGAGGGGCATGCGGGGGGGGGGTGTTGGAGAGGGAAGGGCCAGGGAGAGAGTGTGCCTGCTTTCCGAAGGGGAGGCCGGGGCTGTGTGAGAGAATTCGACCAGTGTGCATGGCTCATTGTGTCGCATGGAATGGGGACAGCCCTGTCCCTGATTGCAGCAGCCATCCAGACAGCACGACTCTTGGTGTCGAGGCGCGGATGCGTGTTTAATCTAGGTCAGCAACGTGCGGTGGCGGCTGGCTGCGTTGCAGGCAAGGTGCTGGCTAGGCTCCGGATCCTGTACTGGGTGAAGGGAAGGAGGAACGACTCAGGTTCTCAGGGTGGTGACCCTGGGCGGGTTTAGTGGAAGGACGTTTGCTGGGGAGGAAGGAGATCTCCTACTGAGTTCCAAGTATAACAGGTTGGTTTCTTTAGCAAAGGGACTGGAAGGGGCTGCTGGGTCTTGTAGCACCAGCGTAACTGGTTTCCTCGAAGCAGGGGTGCTGCCAGGGCTGGCGCGTGGCACCAGGGGGTGACTACTTTGGGAAGAGACATGGGGTATAGGGAGAAGGGCACGTTCTGTAGGAAAGCCAGGAAACACCCAGGCGTGTTCAGACACGTCCGTTTATCGAGTCCCGGAGGGCTACCTGTGTCGGTGCGTTGGGCTAGACCTAAAAAACAACAAGACCTGTGTATACCAAAAATCCCACCTGTGTGTGTGTGCGCAGGGCGTGCCATGTGTGGAAAGGCAGGTGGGGGTGGTGAGTGTGTTGATCCCTTCTGCTCCTAGGAAGTGGGTGCAGGATGGCAGAGAACTTAGCGATGCTGCGCATCTTGTGTGTGGTTTGGGATCTTTGGGGGTGGAAGCCGCTTGTGTCTGTTTTGTGACATTGGCTCTGTGAAGCATGCCCTTAGAACAGCCTCTCCAGGATTTCTCCCTGCCTGCTACTCTCTGTTGGCCAATTTACGGGTGAAAGGCCACATTTCTCATTTGGGGCTTGTGGATTTCTCGCCAGCCGTTTGGCTGGCAGCGGGGTAGCTGCTGTGAGTTGGCAGTTGGCATCTGTCTAAAACAGAGCAGGAGAATAAAGCATAGAAGATTCTCATCTTTGTCTGCCTCGCCATGGAGGAAGGGGTTACAGATTTTTTGTCTGCCTGCAGTGATGGGAAGGTGGGAAGGCTGGAGCCCTGCCTTCCCTAAGTTTATGATCCGATGTCACCCAGTAGCTGGGACCAGTGCTCTGTTACAGAGGCTGTAGGTGCTGACTGCATTGAGTCAGCCAGACAGTCCCTTTCTAATCAGACTGGCACACCCTGCTCTTATCTCTTAATGTATTGGAGAAACCTATCGTTTAGATGTGTAGTTTGTCCTCTGCTTATTTTACCTGCCGGGTCAAACTCTTGCATTGCACAGCTCCAACATTCTCTGATTTTTTTTAATTCACTTGTTTCCTGTCTGGTGAGCACTTGTATTTAGTATATTGACTTATGAGCTGGTCATTTTATACCAGTCCAAATCGAAAGGACACGGACTAATACCACTCTAGTATTACGTTGTTAGTGGTCACTTTTGTACCCTGAGGTTGCTAACATTTTCGCTGCATAAACATTTTCTCGATGCACCACAGAAGTGGTTTAACGGGTCAATTTAGGTTCTGCAGAAAAGAGATCTTACTAAGAAACTAAGACTGATCAGAATGTCCCCATGGATTTGTGTGTGTGTGTGTATTTAATGCCAGTTTTTGTTTTGTTTGAAACCTTTCCCCTGCTGTGTTTGCAAACCAAACCTTGCAGCACCTGTACATGTGAGCCAGAAAATGAAACGCCAAGTTATATGTTTCTCTTTGTCCAAGTGGAAGCAACCCCTCTCCCTTCCCCAGTGGGGAAGGTCCTGATCCCTGAGTAGGGTTCCTAGTGCTGCCTTAATACACATAAGAATTGTGTTTCCCCTTCTTAATATTTAGCAGACTGTGCTGTAAAACCAGGCAGGAAACGTAGCTTTTTCCCAACTGATTTTGAAACTCCCTGTGTCCGTGGCAATGAGGTTGCTAGGATATTTTGTTGTCCGTATCCTGTAATGCTTCTGCATGGAGTAATGCCACCGATGGCGGCAAGGGAAGCCTGTCGTTGTAAACTTTACACCCTCCCCCACTCACTAGTTCGGGCCCCATGCTTGTCACTCCTCCTCCCACTCCCATCAAGTGTCTGGGAGCTGACTTGTGCACCCACCCGCTGCAGGGCTGCTCTGTGGACCCTTCAGCTGCCCCTGACAATGAAACCCAATGGGTGCCTTGTCGCAGTGCAGCCGCTGATGGGAACAGATTGGTCGCATCTGGAACAGCTTCTGCTGGCAAGCTCTATCCAGGAACTGCAACTGCACAGGGTCCATTTGGCTCCCGTTGTCTTTACCCCTTTGTGTTCAGCCACCTCCCCCCAGTAAACCAGAGGAGGCCTTGATTTTTAGCTGTCCTCGAAGAAATTATTCTAAAGCCTCCTTTTATAAACGCGGGTCAGCAGCCGTGCTAAGAGACCCTGGGCTCTTGGGTCTGGGGATGCCCGGGAGGCAAACGGTAGGATCTCTAAGGCATCCTTTGTTGCTGTTACTGGCAGCGTCTTCATTTGTTTGCCCGTTTTTGGTCCATGACAGGTTCCCGCAGTCATGGAGTCCCCCAACAGCATGTCGTCCTGCGAGTCTCTGTATTCGGTCGACAGTGCTGCCAGCGACGAAGAGGACAAGTGTTACGACTTCGGCGTCTTCCTGTCGGACAGCGAGAGCGAGGTGGAGAAGGACACCCACTCCGGAGGGGAAAGGATTCTCTTTTCTCCCAAGTCGGCATGGACTAGCCCCAGCCTGCCGGGCCGGGACTGCAAACGCAGGACAGTGAAACCCACTTTGCAGAGCTCTGCTAGGCAACGGCCTTCGAGTCAGTGCGGCCGGTTTCCCAGGGCGTTGGAAGGCAGATACCCCTCGGCCTACGCTTGTTTGATGGATGGGGATGGCAGCCTGGCCGGGAGGACTCTGAGCCAGAAGAGGGTGGAGAGCGGACGGAAGCGTCTGATCCATCCTGCAGGGGAGAGGGAATACCCCGAGTATGCTGAAAAGCCCGCTGCCCACGGGATGAAAAGGCAAAGGAATGGGGAAACGGAGATGAGGGAAGCTCCGACGTTGCCCTTGACCGACGGCGACCGGTTGTTTGCCCAGAAGGTGAGTCTATGAGAATATCCAGGGAAGCGGGTGTCAGCAGGGAGGGAGTTACTTGGGAAGGGGTGAAGTGTGCGATCAAATGGGACAGGAGGCCTGATCCAGGCTGGGATTCCTCACCTGCCGGCTTGATGCACCAATGCCATTGGCAAAGCCTCGCCCTCTTTGCACCTTTGATCCCACCAAATAGCCAAGGCCCTGTAGACGCTGAAGCTGGTGGGTGGAATACATGGTGTGAGCCTGCTGGACATCTAGCCGTCTGCGTTATTAGTGTCAGGGTGATCGTGCCTCAGTTTCCCATGTGCTGTGGCCAGTGCAGACTGAGATGTGAGCTGGGCACCCTATGGACTGAAAAAAATTGAGGGCAGTGGGGAAGGACTAGCATGGGGAAGGAAAACGAGTGGTCAGCTTCGTCGTAATGGTGAAGGGATGGGAATTGGAATTCTTGGGGTCACTTGCATTAGCACCATGAGCCCTTCAGGATTAGTGGCGTTAAGTATTCATACTGCAGCAATGTGTAGGAGCCCCAGTCGTGGACCAGGGCCCTGTGGTGCTAGGTGCTGTGCAGACCCAGAACAAAGACTCTCTCTGCTCCCAGAAGCTTACAGTCTGGGGAGGGTCATGAAATAAGTGGATTACTGGGGATTAAAGCGAGTGCTTTAGAGCCCACCTCGTTGTATTCACACCTTGCTGCCCAGCAAAGCTGCACAGGGGTCCTGCATTAGATGCAAAACCAGCCCTAGGGATGCGCTGGGGAGAGGCTTGTGCGGATGGGTTGGAGGAAGCCCAGAAGGGGGATTGTCCCAGACGGGCTGGCTCACTTTTTGTGCTCCTTCTCTGCAGTGCCGGGAACTCCAAGGCTTCATCAGGCCTCTCACGGAGCTTCTGAATGGGCTGAAGAAAGGTCGCTATGAGCGAGGTAAATGCCGTTCCTCATGCTTGTCCCTCACCAGAGGGGTCTGACGCCGCCACGTGGCTATTAAACTGCAGGGAATTATTTCCCCTCTCTCCCCCTTCTGATTCCTAAATCAGAGGCCAGTGGCCATCTCCGGGCCTTTTGCTGGAGTGGCATTCAGAATCTGGCCCTTCATTGATGCTTGTAAAGCGCTACGTAAGTAGTCAGGATCTTTCAGCCTGAATGCCGTTGAGAAAATGGGCCAGATCCCCGGCTGGTATAAATCAATGTCACTCCGCTGAAGTCAGCAGATCTGTGCTGAGGATCTGGCACAATCCCTCTGACTTCTTTTTCCTAGCGTGGGGCTGCTATTTCATCATGTTGGCCCTATGGCTCAATCACTTGTTGTGTTTACGTATTAATCTGATTAATCTGCTAGCAGGAGGTTGCCCTGCCCTGGAATGGGAAGGGATTTGAGGATCTAGTGGGTGTCACAGCTCTGAGATCCTGTACGTTCTAGGATACTAGATAAGGGTGCTTTACCATTGCTCGGTACTTAAGAGACTTGTGTGTTAGGTACCCAACGTTCTTTGTTTTCCCCTCATTCCTCTGCTCCTGAAAAAAATTGTAGTGCCAGATGTGGTCTAATGTGTAGTCATTTGGCACTAGCTTATTCCCCTTACAAGATATTCTTCCCTAAATTCCTTCTTTCTGTTTATAGCTCTCTCTTGAGCCCTGATCTTAATTTCTGCCCCTTGGTTGACTGTGCTAAATTGCCTAGTAAAGAAGGCCATTGTGAGCTGTATTGATCGCAGCGTGAGCTGAGAAATTCCCAGGGAGCTGCTTGCTCTTTGTAGCGCTGCTTTCCTGCCCTGATAACACGCTGTTGGAAATATGAAAGAGAAGTCTTTCATTGACGCGCCCCGTCGGCCCTGTGAGCCTGCTCTCCTTTCTCTCTCAGCGTGCTGTTTACACGTGTCTCTGTGCGTGCAAGTTTCCATCAGCCAGACACGTGTCTCGCTGCCTGCTTGTGTCACGCCCGCTCTTGGCTGTGAAGAAATGATTATGGCTCGGAATAACGTGCAAGAAGGCAGCTGGTGAGGCGTGATACCTGCCCTTCAGAAAGTCATCACATGGTGCTAATAGAGCCCCGGGGGCACCTGCTTCTCCAGCATACAAGCCTTTCCCATGCTGGCTGCATTACGGGGGTGATTTCTCCTAGTACGACAGCCCCCGCTGCAAGGAGCAGAGGCTGCAATTCACTGTATCTGCAGTGGGAGGGCAAAGACATGAGTGTCTCAAACCCCCCCTCAACCCTCCCTCCTCCCCGCATTGTGCTGGCCTTTTCCTCCAGCTAATCTGAGGGCTAGGTTCTTGCGTCTGTCCATGTTGCATGTAATTGGCGTGATCTCTCCATAATCTCCCCTGGGTAATCAGTCTGAACAGTGTGGAGGCTGAATCAGCCTGGCGCTGGCTTCCCAAGCCACTGCTTTCTCTCCAGGCTCCCTAGCGCAATAAAGTTGGCTCGGTTTGTCTGTAAACTAATAGCTGGGCCTTGGTGTGTTTCTCCCCCCCACCAGGTTTAAGCAGCTTCCAGCGGAGTGTGGCCATGGACAGGATTCAGAGGATAGTTGGAGTCCTGCAAAAGCCAGAAATGGGGTAAGCATCTCCTCCACGAAATCATTATAACACCTCAGCAGAGGTTGGTGTGCGACTGGCTGCAGGAGGGGGAGCCAGACAGTGCACAGACTCTGTCTAGTGTTTCCAGAATCAGCAAACTTCCCACTGAACTCCTGGGCTGCTGCATTGAGAGTGTCGGTACCCCAGCTCGCTTACAGTTCGACTCACAGGCTCCCCAGGTTAAACACCCCCGGGGCTGAGGTCTGCCTTGGGCATCAGTAGAGAAACAGCTGGATTCATATCACTCTGCAACTCCTGGCGTTTGATTCCCCCACTGGCAGCAATCACCTATGACTGGTAGTGCTGGATTGCCCCGCCGCACGCAGCCTAGGAAATGCCCCTGGGCTTCAAATCGAGCCAAGTCCTGGTGCACGTTGAAGCCACAAATTACTTGCTACCCTTGTCCCTTTGCTTCGCTGAAATCTCTAATCCTGTTGCAGAGGGAAGCTCTGGGGAGGGAGGGAGACGTTCCTTTTGGGCAAAGGGGAGGGGAGCATCAAAGTACTGAGTTTCTGCTATTCTGTAACTTGAAATTCAAAGCCCAGATCTTAAAAGTTGAGGCCCATCTTTTTGTTGGGGGAACTTGGCCTGTTTTGGAGGCCTCTTTCTCTCTCTCTCTCTGAAAGAGAGGCAGCCATACGGAATAACAGGGCAGTCTCCTTGCTGCGGGAGCCTGACTATCTCTTCTGTCTCATGTTACTTGTGTGATACCCGTGCGAGGCGCTAGGCTGTGACTGATCCCTCTGGGCTCAGCAGGGTAAAACGATGCACAATGATCTCTCCTGGCTTGAGAGGAACCTCCTGTTTCTTTTCTCATCTTGCAGGGAGCGATACTTGGGCACCCTGCTGCAGGTAGAAATGATGCTGAAAGTTTGGTTCCCTCATGTCGCCTTGAACAGCTCCTGTCCTGATTCCAAACCAGCAGAGCATGCATGCAAGCTAGCTAAGGTAAGGGCACTTCCTTGCTGGGTAACAGGACTATCCAATCTCTTCCATCTGTATATGGATTAAAGGCCCACGGATGAGGCTCCTCTAGGCCTGTCCTTGTCCGAGTGATGTGCTGTTTGGCAGGGTGGAGGTAGCTGTCCCTTGGAAGGGAGGTGGAATTACTAGTAGAACTGCAGCATGTAAAAGCTTTAGTCCAGCAGAATGGAGACGGAGCTGGGTCTGTGGCAGGCAGGATGCTGGCTAGTGGGGAGCAACTTCTGTGGTACATGCCGCACTTGGGACATGGGTGACGTGGGTCCTGTAGGGGCTTGCCTGGTGTCAGTGAGGGCCACGTGTTGCTGAGAGGTCTGTCTGTGATCTCCCCATGGGAGCTGTGGGTTCCTCCTCGCCTGCTCTTGACACATCTGTCGGCCTTGCTGGGAGCTCTGGCAGGTCGGCCATATTGGCTGTAGCAGCCGAGGCTCTTGAAAGTCAACGCTGTCCCAGCCTAAGGTGCCCCCCTCTCTCCCCTCTCCTCCAGCAGTCCCATCCCAAGCCTTCAGCAGTGGACAGCCATGAAGGAAAGCCCGCGGTGCCCAGCGAAGACTCCGCCCAAAGGCCCGCCGTGGAGAAGGTGCACCTCACGGACCCGGCCGCAGCTAATGGCAAAGCCAGTGCGGTGTGGAGGGAGCAGGCCTGCTTTCTGGCCGACTGGTCTGCCATGAACTTAACCTGGATGCACACCTCGCCCATCTGCAACCCGCCCCTGGGGCTGGCGAACATAGGGCCCTTGAATGCTGCTTTCTGCCAGGCCCTGCTCGGACCAAACGCGTGCGGGGTCATTCTCTTCCTCCACAACAACCTGATGGCCCCTGCACCCTTCTTCCGCTCCACGTCCGTCACTCCCGACAAGAGCTCGCCTGCCTACTGCCACCCCAAGCAACCTCCAGGTATGGGAGACCCGCCGAGATGCCAGAGTCTTCCCGGGGCCATGGCAGCAGGGAGCTACGTGCTTAGCCAGCATCCAAGCAGCCACTCCAGATCTTTGCCTCACTTGCCCACCTCCAGCAAGGAACCCAAGCCAGCAGCTGCTTGGACTGGGAATCGGGAGTCAGAACTGCTGGCTAGGAAAGGACCCGTGTATTCCTCTTGATGCTCGGCTCGAGGCACTTCCCAAAATGTGTGAATTTTATTTCTTTTTTTATTTCTGCCTTTTTTTGTTTGTTTTTTTTTTTAAGTAAAACATTTCACGCCTGTGTAAAAGTCTGATATACGTCCAGGAGGAAAATAATTAATGTTATTAAAAGGTTTAAATCAGAGCAGTTTCCAGACGAATGTGATCTTTTTTGATAAATGCTGTACGGTGGAAATACATTTCCCCTGCCCGCCCCTCCATTAATCCCCTTGTCAGTCATGTAGCACTAATGCTTTGTGCTTCTCTAGAGCTTTTCAGGTCAATGTGAACTAAGACTCACAACCTCCCCTGGGAGGTAGATAAATTGTCATGTATATTTTGGGCATAGGACTGAGAGCCCAGAATTCCTGGGTTCTAATTTCAATTCTCACACCCATGGCTGTGAGACAAGTCCACTATCTTTGTGACTCAGTTTCTCCATCTGTAAAACAAGAATAATACTTGTCTACAACACTGTTAACCTAGCTACTAGGTACTGCTGACTGCAGAGTAATCTGAGACCTGTCCCGCAGCTTGTAGCATCTCTCTCACCAATACATATCTAACTAGATGATACAGCACCTGGCACATCTCTGGAAGGCTGAGGGGAGAGACAGTAAATGCAAACTGCTAAAGGTGTAGCATGCCTAGGTATATTATTAACAACATCTCCCAGGAGAATGGGCCGCTCTTGTATAAGACAGGAGTGGCTGTGCATCGTTGGCTCACGTTCCCTGACATTACACACCCTCCTTGCACATTTCTAAACCAGGCCCACACAATTCACATGGATGGTTGAACAAAGCCTTTGCCTTAACACCTTATGTTGTAATGGTGCCTTTTGTTCTGATGGATCCCATGACATCAGGCAGACTCTTGAAGGCTCTCCTCACCAGCTACCAAAATGCACCTAGCTCTGGAGTGGAACGTGTGTCTGCTGTTAGCAGGCAGCAACACTGCTACATCTGCTCCAGGGCAGGAAGTGGAAAAACAACGCAAGAAATGACAAGGGGATTGAGGCAGGTGAGGATGGGTATTTGGGTTGGATGCCGGAACTCTTGCAACAATTGGCATGGGATCTTCAGTGATGACAAGGGGTCAGATTCTGTTTGTCTTGTCACCCAAGAAACCGACTGCAGCCGCAGCGCCTCCCATCCCCAAGCTGCAGCACCGGCTCAGGACGCTGTTGGAGGTGAGAGCCCCATTTCATTATTTGTGCTAGGTGCTGTACAAACACAGGACAAAAAGACAGTCCCTGCCTCAGGGGACTTACAATGTAAGTATGTAACTGAATTGCGAATGTGTCCTCCGGCATCTTGAATTTTCTATGTCTCCCACTTCAGTACTAACCCAGCCTGGGTCACGTAATAGAATGGGATCCCAGCAATGGGCAGTGGAGTGGGTAAGAACAGCATTTGCTGTTGCATTGAAATCCTAAACCAGTTCAGCCCGAATAAATGAAAGATTCTCAATTACACCTCTGCCCTGATATAACGCGGACCTCGGGAGCCAAAAAATAGCGCTTTATAGGTGAAACCGTGTTATATTGAACTTGCTTTGGCCTCGAGCATTTCCATTATTAATAGTCACTTCCCGCCCCCTGACTGACACCTCAGAACCCCCGACTACCCTCTCCAGAGACCCCCCCCTCCCAAGACCCTACCCCCATTTAAGCCCCCTTGCTCCTTGTCCCCTGACTGCCCCCTCCAGAGACGCACCCCCATCCCTAATCACCCCCAACCCCCCTGTCCCCTGGCTGCCCCGACCCCTATCCACACCCTCGCCCGCTAACAGGCCCCCTGGGACTCCCACGCTCTATCCAATACCCCCTTCCCTTGACCGCCCCACCCCCCAGAACCTCTGAACCATCCAACCCACCCTGTCCCCTGACCGCCCCCCCGAGACCCTCTGCCCCTTATTCAACCCCTCGGCCCTGGCCTGGCACCCTTAACACACCGCTGAGAGTAGCGTGTCTGAGCCAGACGCACTGATCCACCAGCGCACGCTGCCTCGCCCCCCAGAGCGCTGCTTTCCTGGGTTCTATCCAAATTCGTGTTATATTGGGTCGCGTTATATGTGGGTAGAGATGTATTTGCTAACCAATGTTCCTGATTACTTGGGTCTTGGACTCCAGAAAGCTCCTTCTATTGTCAAGGCAAAAAGCCGCCTTGTGTTTTGAAAGGCATCTGTGCTTGCTAACCCAAAACACCTGTCCACGCTAGGCAGAATATACTGCAGGCTGCATGTAACCCTTAAAGCAGTCTGATTTTAAGAGGCGATGTGAAGGCTCAAAGCTACCTGCACTGTGCTTGAAGAACATGGTGCAATGTGAATTTCTCACGTGCTACACAGCATGACAATGTGCTGCTTGTTTTTTGACGTTGTTTTTTTAAGAGAGTTAAAGATTAAACCTTTTAAAGTTGGCTTTAATACACTGTGAAATGCCTACCATTCTTATTTAAGCAATGGCCTGTGAGGGGAGGGGTAGCTCAGCGGTTTGAGCATTGGCCTGCTAAACCCAGGCTTGTGAGTTCAATCCTTGAGGGGGCCATTTAGGGATCTGGGGCAAAAACTGGGGATTGGTCCTGCTTTGAGCCAGGGGTTGGACTAGATGACCTCCTGAGGTCCCTTCCAACCCTCATATTCTATGTGCTGATCAGTTGGCTGCCTTCTGATGTATGTTGCCAATACAGGACTAGGGTCTGAAAATCTCAACTAAGCCTTGATAAAATTTCCCTTTACATCTTTTTGGAATAAACTGTCCAGCGAAAAACTATTGGAGTGGATTGGAACTCAGTAACCAGTAGTCGGAGATTTTATGGAAAAGAAAGATTCAATGTGCATGACGGGGCCCATTTTAAGAGGGTGGGTGGACGATGCATGTTATTGGGCACTGGAAGGAAAAGCTGATGGCAGAAGAACAGGAGGCAGAAAACGGCGTTGGACGGCCGATGTGGTATCCTGGGTGGACCTAAAGGCCTATTCATCCACCAAGAGATGAGCAGAGGATCCTGCAGAATGGGCTACCATGGTTGCAAACCTCCAGGAATGGAGAAGCCACCTAAGAAGAAAGTAACCTGTCCATGTGAAGCAGGCGGTTATTCTCGCTAATAACAAGTTGGAAAGCTTTTATTCAATCCCAACCCAATTTTTTTTCTACTGTCAGTTTTCCAAAAAAAGCCCAGTACAGAACCCCCCATGGATGATGGAAGCGTCCATTCCCGCAACGACGCTGGGGGGCAAAAAAGCATTTGGAATGAAACTTCAGCCAGCTCTGCGAATGAGCCTTCTGGATAAACAGGCACCATTCAGCCTTTGCCCTGCAGTTGTGGCTGGTCACCCCAGTCCTAAAGCAGGCAGCCATTGTGCAAGGTGCTGCATGTTTCAGTGCTATTAGGGGTATTACGGTAGCACCTAGGTGCCCCAGTCATGGCCCAGGACCCCACTGAGCTTGGCACTATAGAAACAACAGAGAGGCCTTGCCCCAAAGAGGAGCTGATCATTTAAACGTGATAATGAGAGAAGGGAAAACAAGCCACTCCCACAAAACATGGACGAACCCACAAATCTCACAAGCTCCCCTGTAACACTTGGGGGTTGTCTCTGCACCCGATCTGCAGAGGTAGCAGCGCCCCTGGGAAGGGAGCCTCACTGCAGCCTCAGTGCTCAGCTGTCACTCCCGGGAAGGAGGGGAGAAGGCGCAAGCTGCCCAGAGGAGACTTTGCCCCCATCCTTGTTTGGCCAGCTGCCTCAGAAGCATAAAGAGGTGACGGTGAAGGCTCCAGCAGGATCAGCTGTTGGTCTCCTCTGCAATCTCCTTCCATTATTTGTGCTTGGGTATTAAACCTAGGCAGGCACGTGGTTTTACGTGGCGTCCTTGCAGCTGGGAAAGGATCTGCTCTGACGCATCCGTGCCACCGCTGCACAACTGGTTCCTTGCACGGCGGCATGCTTTGTGCAATGTAGGAGAACCGGATTCAGCTGAGAGGTTGTGCTTTAGACACCCTGTCAATGGCTGGGCCTTGGCGTGTGCCCCGACTTGCAGAGCTAAGCGTATAGCTAGCCAGAGCACAGATCAAAGCTCCGGCTTCTTTATTACCTCCAGAGAAGCCAAGCTCAGAAGTTTAGCCAGGGCTTGGCATTATTTATCAGGCAGCTGCTGTTTTATGTCACGGGGGAGTGTAAAGAACAAGGGGAAACTGACATTTGGGGTTTGCAGCACCTTCAAAACAGCAGCAATGCCAGAAACAGAGAGGGAAAGCTGAGTGTTCCAAACCTCTGAGCTGAAATATAAGACCCCAGAACCATTCAAATCCCAGCAGGGTCCATTCTGCCCTTCCCAAATAGATCAGAAGAGTGCCATGCAGTTTACTCTTTATGGGTCTTTTGGATGAGACCTTAAGACATCACCATCCTGTCTGCTCTGCATTCACTTCCCAGCCTCCCTCTTTTCATCAGTGTAGGGGGTTTGTCTTGGAGCCCTTGGCCCAAATTTCCCACCTGCCCATGCTCTGTCTTAGTTGCTGGCCCCCGCTCAAGAGTTGGCTCCGTTTCTTTGGCACTGTATGTATTATAAACTAAGTGCCAATGAAAGGTACCCATCTATGCGACCTCTGTACTAAAGGCCTCAAGAACCCTGAAGACTGAAATCCACTTTTCAGCTACAGAATGACTAAGGTTTGCATGGCAAGCTTCCTGTGCCAACGTGCTGCAGCCGTGCCCGGGAAGGACAGCAATGGGAGGTAGGAAAGAGGTGCCATCATGACTCTGTGGGGTTGGGCACATTCAAAATGTGTAGCTAGGTCAGTCTCGGAGCCAACTCAGCCTGTGGGCTTTTTGCTGAGCTGGCCAATCAGTGCCAAGTGTCGTGACGGTTTCTCTGACACTGACCCCTGTCCATCAACTAGTTCCAGCCAAGCCTCCGGCCAGCAATCAGACAGTAACGCCTTTCAACTAAAGCTAGTTTTAAACTCGGCAACTGGAGGGAAAGGCCAGTCAGTCCCCCGGCTCCCCTCAGCGACAGAATGTTGCAATCCCTTTCCTCTTCTCATCAGCCTCTCATCAGCGCAGGGGGGGTGGAAGGAAGAATCATAGAATATCAGGGTTGGAAGGGACCTCAGGAGGTCATCCAGTCCAACCCCCCCAAAAAAACAATTCATTTGACGTGTGACCTTGGAATCAGATCTGGTCATGTCCAATGCCAATCACTGGCATGGCCATGTCTGTGCCGCCACCACCCCTCCCCCTCCTCCCCCCAGCATGTGTCATGAGCTCTCTGCTATTAGGCAGGATTTTATTCTCCGTACAAGCTGCGGTTTTAGGCAAGACGACCCCATATGCGCCTCGGCCTTCTCACCTCAGGCCAGTTCATTTGCCTTGAAACAGCTGTGAAGGGTCCCAAGCAATAAGCAGCTGTCAAAGGCCCAGAATTTCTTCTGTTCAAAGGACTCCAAGACCTTTACTGGCCCCTACCACGGTGGTCCTGCTGTGGTTCTGTCCTGTGGCTTGTCCGCTCTACATCAGGTGATAGCTGACTTGTTGAGTGAGTTGCACAGCCTGGCCAAATTCCACCATGACTTACCCCCCTTCCCCCACTCCCGTGACCGAAATCAAGATGAGATCTTCACCTTGATTTTGGTCATGGGAGTGGGGGGTAAGTCATGGTAGAATTTGGCCCTTTTGTCTTGGGCAATGATGGGTGAACCAAGGTTTAGATTAACGCCCAGACATTTGGCTGATGATATGAACGATCCAAACTGCTTGGTTCAGAGCCAGTAATTGTCCAAGGAAGCTCTTGCCTATATGATTTGTGCCACTCATGATTCCCTGTTGGAACTGGGCAGCGCCAAAGGGTGGGGCAAAGTAGTTTTTAAATCACAAGTGACCTGGATGTTTCCAAGGTTCGGCGCCTGAGTTCGAGTGTTGGACAAAGAGTTCTTAAATAATACACATCCACTCCTGCAAGCTGCTCTGTGCTGGCAAATCCCGGTGCTCATGCAGAGCCAGGGGGCTGCACATGGCCTCAGAGACTTGTTGGCATGGAGCAGCTGGTCATAGCAAGACCTACATGTGATTGTATAGAAGGCCACTTGCTCCCTACTCTCAGGCTTTTTCTCCTTCCCTTGGCTTGTGATTAAGCCTGTCTTGAGATGCCCAGGTGCTGTTCTAAAAGTGAAGATCACGGGGACAGGGTGAGCCGGTAGGACACTGTCAGCGGACTGAATTTGCCCACAGCTTTAGGGAGCTCACTGGAGGCTGGCTAGACAAAGCACCCTGCCTGGAGCCTTGACAGGGCATGACACTTTCCTAGTGCCGGATGCCAAGTCTGTACACACCCTCGTGTCAGTGTGGCCTCACCAGTCTCCGAGGCCACCAACCTCCATGAAGCACCTGGGGGCTCTAGTAGGGACAGGAGGCGTGTGATGGAGCCAGGGCTGCCTTTGCTGAGCTACCGCTCCTCCAGAAATGAAGAAGATGCCATTGATCTGATCCTGGACCAAGCATCCCCACGTCTCAGTGAAATCAATGAGAGTTGCAAGTGCTCAGCACCCCCTGAGCAAGCTGCACAAGAAAACATTCCCCCTGAAAAGGCAAGCAATTCCTTGATGACAGACTTCTTAAGAGGGACATGTCTGTATGGCCCCAGTCCCCAAAGGGTTAAATTAAGCCCATCGGCAGGTAAGCTTGTGGGAAGAGGAATTGAAACTGACAGCCCTCTTGGACTGGTGCTTTTTAAAAAAGGCTTTTAAAGTCCGAAGTGGAAAATAGAGTAGTTTTCCTTGTCGAGAAATGATTTATGCACTGGCTAGGCTGTGTGGGGCTCTTTTCCCAATCCCCCCGCTGGGCTTGGGGGCTGCTGATGTGAATTATTGAAGACGAATGCTCAGTGGAGCAAGGGAAAAGAGGAGGCAGGAATTAGACTGAATGGCTGTTTCCATGGAGACCCAGCAGGGGGATGCTATCCTTCAAGGAACATCAAGCTCGCTGCTCTTAAGGAATACTACTGCATGGCTTAGCGGCCCTGTCAGGGCGCCCTGGGCTAAATGGGATGCAGAGATGACAGGGTCAGAGTCCCACTAGTACCCTGGAGCGGAGACCACCAAATGTTTACAGCTGTCTGGTCCAATTAGCCTCATGGGGGACTTCAAATCCTACAGATGACCTCCACCAGAGTCTAGGATCACAATGAGGGGGAACGTGCTTGCAAACAAGCAAGTGCGGTTGGTATGTGTATGTGGCCATGGGATGAGCGTGTGTGCGTGAGAGTGAGCACAGGTTCTTAGGGTGGGTGGCACATGCGGGCAAGGCCAAATGGTGCTTCCCCCCCCATTTGTTAAACTTTTGAATACCTTATTTTTTATTGCATTTGTAGCCCATTTCATGACTTTGCATGCATGATTTAGTCCTGTCATATAAGAGGATACATTTGCACACGAGGATCTGTAAATGTGTATTTATTTGTGCCCCCATATATAAGCAAAAAAAAAAATTCATTTCCACTAAGCTTTTAGAAACTTTTTAATGTTAAGAAGAACTGAAATGTACTACCATCAATACCGGAAACATGTTACTTCCAACATTTTATTTTCCCTTTTGTCGCTAACAACAAAAACTGTGCCCAGAGCCCCCCAAAGCCCGGCACCCCAGGCAGTCGCCTGCCCCTAAATCCAGCCCTGCATGTGGGCAAGGTTCTATGACATTGGTGGGAACTGGCCCCTCACTGATCATCTCAGCAGAATGGTCAAGGCATCAATGGGCTATGGATACAGCTCTCTTTGGCCTTCTGGTCAGGATTGAGACACGCTGATCAGCTCACAGTGGGAGTCTCACCTTGTTCTGCTGATACACAGAGGATCTGGGTCTCCAGGGCTGTGCAGCCGTCACCTCAAATTCACACCCACCCTCATAAAAATGTGGGTCTTCTCTGACAAGTAATGTTGTAAAACTGGCCCCTCCGACTCCCCAACTGTTCCCTGTGAGTTTCTGAGTCACTTCCGCCACCAGGACCGGCCTGAAAAAGCGCTTCACCCCGGTGGCTCTGCGACAGCCGCCACAGCTCCTGGCAAGCGAGCTGGAATCCATTCTGCCTGGCGTCTCCTCAGCTAAGTTCCAACTGAAGGATCTTTATTACTGCTGATGAGGTGAGAGACAGAAAGACGCCCGGCTACCAATTCAGACCCCCCCCCCAGGTTCAATTCGAAGAGCTGCCTGGCCAACTAGAAAAATATCTTTTGGCTTGTGAACTGAGCTACTATGAGACAAGATGGAGAAGGAAGAAATGGAGGAGCCCCACAAGATCGCTTTCGTAGCTAGAATTTAAAGGTAAGTGATGACAGAGAAATGAGACTCTGTCCTTTTAATGGGAGTTTTTTAAAAAGCCCCAAACCCAAAAGACCATTTATGGAAGGTTGTAAAGCACCGATTTTTCACTCAAAAGCCCCCTACTGAGCTCTTCCAGTCTGCTGAGCAAATCTGGATGGAGGCGTTTTTTTAAATGTGGATTTTAACCCAATAGAGTGGAATGCCTCATAGGAAGCCCTTCTAATGTGTGTGTTGTGCAAACCCATCTTAGTCCATAGATTGTTGACCTGGTAATAATAATATGTAGTATGCTGCCTTTCTGGAGTACTTTGCAAGCATGACCAAATTTAATCCTAACTACCTCTACTGCCAGACTGGGAAATGTTACCTTCTCCGTCTTACACACTGGGGGGAAACTGAGACAGAGGGAAATAAAGTGACTTGGCCTAGGTCACAGAGCAAGTCAATGGTAGAGCCAAGATTAGAGCTCCAGAATCCTGGCTTCCACCCCTGATCTCAGATCACGTGCTGATTCCCACCATCATCCCTCTTCAGATAATGTTTAAAAACAATCACCCCTGGTAATATTCACCCCTGAGAGAACTTCTGTGTCAAATGTTATTGAATTTATACACCCCACTTGTAAACTCCCATAACAATGGGTTTGTAATTGAAAAACCGCCATAGCATTAATGTGATATTGATCAGACTCAGCATGAATCTGAGAGCCAGCAGGAGCCATGACAAAAAACTTTGCCCTCCGCAGCCTGCTCTTTTCCCTTTCTCACCCACTCAGCAATGAACAGATGCATGTTTAAAGTTCACTTAAGTTTTAATAGCTAAGGCCCTGATCCTGGAAGCCACTCCGTGCTGGCAAACCCCTGCATTCGTGCACAACCATGGGGCTCCACATGGTCTCAGTGATTTCTCTGCGTGGAGCAGCTGGGAATATTGGGGCCTTCAAATAGAGTCTGATCTAAAGCCCATTGAAGGCCTTGCTTTTTGAATGAATACTATTGGAAGGTCCTGAAATGTGTGATTAATCCATACCTTATTATTGCTCATTGCTGAAGCCGGGTGTGAGCTGGGCCATGATGAAACACTGAAGCACCAGCATATGGGCAAGAAAGTCTGTTTTCATGGTATCCCTGGTCCCTTCTGATTCCAGAAATCTCATGAGTGAGCTTGACATCATGAGATTTCCAGCCCGATTTTGCTGACACAAGGTTTTGGATCAGCCAGAGAACAGGGTGTTGATCTGAACCAACCCAAACTAGGAACCTTCCTGAGGTTCACCCAACACTTGTAATGAGGTGGGATTGGAGAACAGAGCCCCAAATGATTTAGGACTTCACTACATGACGGGCTGCCTCTCTCCTTGTGTGATCCAATTGCTGTTGTGATTGGTGGTGGTGCCTGAGTTGAATTCTCCTTGGTTTAAACTGGAAAGGGGCTACTGGCAGAGTAATTTCTGCGAAGGCAACTCTCTCTTTGCCTCAGTCCATCAGATCGTGGCCTTGTTAACCTCCTTGGCATGCTACAAAGCTCATATTTTCTCCCAGGCATTTGATGAGGCTAGGGAGGCAGGTTGAAGTCTGTGAAAACCATGCTGATTGCGGGCAGGTGTGGGAGAGAAACAGTGACATCCTTTATTGTGGTTACGCTGAAAACATGTAAGGGCTTGTCTACACCGGGAAATTGACTGGAATAGCTCTTGCAGAATATGCTCAATAAGACCAAGGAGTGAACTCCTTTCTCTCCATTAGCAATGGGACTTCCAGGGTGTAGGTGACACCCACTGGTGAGATAGTATATGGGTAACTTGCCCAGCATGCTGTACTTGTTCCATGGATAAACAGAGGAGTCCAGTTCCTGTGGGGGTGGTGGAGTCTATCTAGAACATATAGCCAACACTCGTTTTTCTGCAGGTCCCTGTCAATTTTGACACTTGTCCCTTAGGAAGGACATTTTGCTCCAGTGCAGCTCCATAGAACAATGACTTTCCAAATATGTTAATGTGATATTGACCAAACTCAGCATGAACTGACAGAGGAGCCCAGAGAGTATGTATGACAAACATTAGCCTCAGTGATGGCCTAGTGCTTCTGCTAGCCCTCCCCCAGTTTATAAAACACTGGTTAGCTTGCTCCCTGCTCGACATCTCATAAGTAATGGTTTGGTGGCATGAGTTTGATGAACAGACAGTGGCAGATAATGTGACCATGCAAAGTTTATGTCGTATTGTGGATTGTAACTTCTGTAGGGGGGAGATGTGACCACTCTAAACCCTGAGCAATATTATGAGTTTTAAAGGAAGATTTGAAATAATATGCCAGACAAGTATGAACTTTTGGGGCAAACAAAGGTAAGAGGGTTTCCCAGGAAATCTTTAGGGGGTGGTGTATGCACATGTACCTTCTCTGCCTATGCAAGAAATCAGCCCTTTGAAGCTCTGCCTGGAGGAGGGGACCTTTGTCCAATGATCAGCTGTTATAAAACGACAAGCTCAAAGGCCCTAACTGAAAAAAAAAGGAAAGAACGAACCATTCGTGGGCATGCTTGTTCTATGCTAACAGCTGTTATGAACTTGTAACCCCTTGGTGGGGTTTGAAGAACTGATCACTGGCCACAGCCCCTACTGGAGTAGGGGGTGATCTCTGGTAAGCTTCTTAGCATGCGTAGGTTACTTTATTGTTCTAATATGTTTTCTCTGTAATGCTTTCACCTTAAAGAATAAATGTGCTTGCTTAAAAAGGGCTGTGCGGTAACAGCTTATACCTGTGGGCAGCTGCACTGTTTATAGCTCCTGAGGAGAAAGCATAGTAGGCCTGCTTAGGCAGTCTCACTTGCTGGGGAATTTACAGCATAGAAAAGGAACTATACAGCCTGGGAAAACCCTGGTCAGAAGGGAGAGAGATGTGGGTCTTTACCCAAGAGAGATGACAGCTGAGGAGCCTGGAGCGGGTGCCTTTGCTGGATCACAGAGGGGAATACAGGTGCAGTTGCCATGAACTGTTACAGAACTCAGAAATCCTGGTTCCAGTCCCCTTTCCTAACCACAAACACTTCCTAATAGTGTGAACACCTCTCCTGTGTTCCAAAGCATGCATTCATTCAGTGCCAAATGTCCTTTATCCCTTATTACTAAACACACTTCTATATCAGCAAAGGATCGTACATTAGAGTACTGTACTGTTTGATTTTGTACTACAAATTAAACATCTGGTAGGAAAGAGCTTGTTCCTTATAAATAAGCTTTGTTCCATTTTCTTGAACTCTAATTTATCCTTCCCTAGGGACTGCTCCTTGACATAGTGCAAAGGGTTGTGTGTTCCAGTGACCCTGAGAGCTATGCCAGTGGGAGTTTTAACTCCTTGTAGAGCCACCCAAGTCAGACAAGTCAAAGGGTATTGACCAGATGAAAAGTAGTACACTGGTCTTCCAGGTTGTGGAGCTGAACAATGGATCAATCTAGCCTCATAACAAAAATTAAGTTATAGAAAAACAATAAAGTAGCCATTCTGTAAAACAGCAGGATAGACAGGGATGGTGGAACATTGTGCCCTAAACTAGTGGTTCTCAACCTTTCCAGACTACTGTACCCCTTTCAGGAGTCTGATTTGTCTTGTGTACCCCAAGTTTCATCACACTTAAAAACTACTTGCTTACAAAATCAGTTATAAAAATACAAAAGTGTTACAGCTCACTATTACTGAAAAATTGCTTACTTTCTCATTTTATCTGTATGAAATTTTCGTTTGTACTGACTTCGGTAGTGCTTTTTATGTAGCCTGTTGTAAAACTAGGCAAATATCTCAATGAGCTGATGTACCCCTTGGGAGACCTCTGCATAGCTGCAGGGTACATGTACCCCTGGTTGAGAACCATTGCCCTAAGGAATGTCGGACAGTGTAGGAACAATTCAGAATATAATCTATTAATCACCTACCTTTCTGTTTGTCTCTGCCTAGCACACTCATCCCCATGTCACATCATCTAATCTATCTATTTCTCTTTTTGTCCTGTATCCATCTCTGTGACACTTCTAGCTAATTTATTTTATTTATGGCATTATAACCTTGGCACTGAAACATAGCTGGTTGCCTGACTTTCTCATAATAAGGGTTTGATTTAAACCAACACATTTTGGGCTTTCTCTTAAATCTCCGTGAAACATTGCTCATGCGCAACACAATGAGTTTTCCCAAGATCCCACCCCAAACCTGATCCTACACACCCATGAAATCCACAAGGTTTCCTGGGAGAATAAATGGAGGAGAGGTCTGCTCTGAAAATATGGGAACTGCCTCCCTCTGCCCTGTCCTCCCAACACATTCCCCTGCACTGTGCCCCAACACCTCCCCCTGCCCTGCACCCCAACATCCCCCTGCCCTGAACCCCAACACTGCCCCCTGCCCTGTCCTCCCAACACCTCTCCCTGCCCTGCACCCCAACACCTCCCCCTGCCCTGAGCCCCAAAACCTCCCCCTGCCCTGCGCCCCAACACTGCCCCCTGCCCTGCGCCCCAACACTTCCCCCTGCCCTGAGCCCCAAAACCTCTCCCTGCCCTCCATCCCAACATCCCCCTGCCCTGAACCCTATCACCTCCCCCTGCCCTGCGCCCCAACATCCCTCTGCCCTGAACCCCAACACCTCCCCCTGCCCTGTCCTCCCAACACCTCGCCCTGCCCTCCACCCCAATATCCCCCTGCCCTGAACCCCAATATCCCCCTGCCCTAAACCCCAACACCTCCCCCCTGCCCTGCACCCCAACATCCCCCTGCCCGGTCCTCCCGACACCTCCCCCGGCACCACAGTGGGCGGGCTTGGTTGCCATGGTTTCCCAGGCGGGGGGGCGCGGTGCTACGTTCCGGTTCCGGTTCCGGTATCTGTGGCTGGCCGGCGCGCGGGGCGCTCGGGGGGGGGGGTGAGTGTGTCCTGGGGGCGGGGCCCCCCGTGCGGGCGGCGACCGGGGCGCGGTTCGGGTGCTGCGGCCGGAGGCCGCTCGGGATCCCCGGGCTCGCGTGGAAGCTGGGCCCGGCGCCGAGGCGGCCGCGTCCGGGGTCGTGGCCGGGCCTCTCCTGGGCAGGCTGGGATCGGCCCGTCCCCAGCGAACGGGTGGGGCGAAGGGGGACCCCCGCCCCGGAGGGGGATAGGGGGACGGCACCCCCCAGCCCGGGGAGGGGCTGCAGAGGAGGGGTGGGGGGACGGTTCCCCTTCCCAGCTATGAGGGGGTGGGGGCATGGCACCCGCCCCCCAGTCCGAGGAGGGGTGTGGGACGGCACCTCCCCCCCCCGCCATTGGGGGTGGCAGGATCCCTTAATGAGAGGGTGTTGCTGAGATGCACCTTGTGCGATTAATTAACAGTACTTCATACATGTGAGATTTTGGCAAACGTTTTCACAAACTTGTCGTTGGAGAGCAAATGCTCAAAGTAGCCCCTCCCCCCTCCCCAAAATCCCCTACATACTTTACAATTGTTATTTTTTAAAGCTTGTCTTCAAAGGAGTAGTAATTTAAAATGTGATCAGCGTGGGACAGGACAAGCAAGGCCTGACCAGAGGAAATCTGGGCACATCTAGTAGTATTTTCAAGAATTCTGCTGGTGTGTGACAATTTGCTGTTAATAGGGTCAAAAGCGATCTGGTTAAAATTTACTAAAGGAAAGGACCTTAGGATAGAAACAAATCGATTGCTCGGCACCATACACATCAATTGGAAAAGGAACAAGAAATGTCTGTTTAGAAATCTGTTACTTATGCTTAAGTTTTGTGGCTTCTTTTCCCTGTAGATCTCAGACTTCACTTCAGTGGCCTCCCCGAAGAGCAGGTTATCTGTGTAGCAGCCAAAAACACAGTATAGAGGTCTCTAGCTCTGTGATTTAAGCTTCTTCAGGAACAGCTACACCCAAAATGTCACATCACCTGAAATTTATTGCCAGAACGGTGATGGTCCAGAATGGGAATGTGGATGCTGCTTACAGGACACTAAGCAGGTAAATGTTAACAGCTGTCAGACTCCACTCCAGAAGTAGCTGCATTTTACTGATGAGCAAAGTGAGTCCTCTGTATTTGTTTGTGGCAAATATTGTTAGGTTTGTCTGTGATTGGTTATGTCCATTCAGATAAGTGTGATTTATATTTCTTTGCATACTGTTAGAGCAAAGAAACACTTGAGCAAATCATATGCTCGACCCCTGCTAGGGGAAGGGAGATTTCTAACAGGTAGTAATAGTTTTAATCGTATGTGGTCTAGTGGTTAGAGCAGTGGCCTGGGAGGGGGGGTCAGGAGTCTGGATTTTATTCTTGCTTCTGTCAGTTGAATGACTGTGACCGAATTGGATGGTGAGGCTTGAGAACACAGAAAAATCACAAGGGGCCTTTAACAAGTGCTGGTAAGTGCATTTTCTGTCCCCTGACTTTAAACTGCAGTGAAGTAGCTTTACAGGGCTATGATCCAGTTAGGCTGTTCTGTCTAGTCTTTATTGTGCTGTGAGAGCAGCCTCTGAAACAAGCTGGCTGGCTCTGGGCATGGCAGACCTCCCAAGCAAAGGGAAGAACTCATTAATCCTGGAGAGTCAGTGAAATGGAGTTCAGTAAACCTGGGTTCATCAGGTATGTGAAATGCACAAGGCAACCATAGTCTCTCAGCTTCACTTAACATTTTCATTTTGTCACATGAAAATGAGAGTCCCAATACTGTATTAATTAAAATCACTAAATTTAAATCTGTATTACATTACATTTCAAGGGGAAAAGGTAACATTTAGCATAGATTAAAGCCAGTAAGCCTGTGAAAGGATGAATATTTCACATTGATCATGGGGGGGGGGTGTCACAAAATAAATGTGCATGTATTTAAAAGGTGTAGATGCCAATGAGTGGAAGAACTAGTTTAGAGCAGCACAAAAGGGTTATAACTAGAAAATTGGGGTGACAATTTAAGGAAAACATGGGCTGAATACTAGGAAGTATTTGCTAATATCAAGATTTTGGACTGTGACATTCTATAGGATTCTATAGGATTTCAGGAGGGACAATCCACTAAAAACTGGGCTGGAGGGAGTAATCCTGCATTGGCACTGGGGTGTACTAGATCAGTGTTTTTTAACGACAAGTCCCTGAGATCTCCCTGACACAGTTTAGGAAGGCAGCAAGCTGGTCCCTGATATCAAAAAGATTGAGAAACATTGTACTAGATGGCCCACTAAGCCTTTTCCATATCGTATGAAAGAAGGATGATTTTGTGGACTAGAAACATGGCTTCATTTTCCCAACCTGCTGCTGATACATCATCTGGATAAACCTGTCCTGTCTGCCCTGGGTAAAATCACTTCTCTCTGCACCTCAGCTTCCCACCCGGAAAATGAGGATAATACCACCTTGCAGATGTGTTGGGAAGCTTTGAGATCCTAAGATGGAAAGCATCAGAGAAGGATAAAATGTTATTGTAGTTCATGTCTGTGAAGGATTGCACAGAGGTGGGAGGCTTAGTTTAGAACAGAGAGAAATGGAGTGTGGAAATTCAGCTGAACTTTAATTCTTGAGGAAATTGCTGTCATGCAAATTAAAATGATATAACTTGCGTGATGGCTTACAGCTTGGTCCTGCATTCCTTGTGCACCCCAAACTGCCACTGACTGAATTCAAGACAAGACTTTCAGCTTGCAGTGTCTGTGGTAGAAACGAAAGTGTCCACTGTGTAGGGATAGTAAACTTCTTGCTGTGTTATTAACCCTTTACTTGTTCCTCAGAAACAACAAACTAAAATGCTGAAGTCTTTTATCTCATTTGATCATTGGGCAATGTCTTTATATTGGCCTGTGACACTTGCTTTCTTCTTCCGAATAATACTGTGAAGGGACATTTGTCTTGCCATGAGGTCTAGCATGCCTTTGTTTGGAACAGTGGAAAGCATTAAGGATAATGCTCAACAGATCTGGATGAGGTCTTAGTTCGGTGGGGAACTCTGTCTTGGGGAAAGAAATATTAATTTATGCCAGGCTTTCTCATTTCAAGATAAATTGTCAAGCCTCATGGCTGGACCATGTTTAGAATTTAATGTCTTTTTCACTGCCTTTCCCTTATTCTTCTCTGGTCATCATTTGATTTTTCCAGGTTAATGTGAATTCATTGGGCAGTGCTCTATAGTATGGGTATGTAGATCTCCATCCATCGGAGGAGGCATAGCCTGGTGTATGTGATTTACAGTGTAAGCTGCTAGGGAATTTTTCTGTATTTGTGCATTGCCAAGTATATTGTCAGAGCTCAATAAATAATGGGCCTGAACATAGGAGCCAGGGTTCTGTGATTGATTTCTGGCTTTGACAAGGACTTTCTCACTGCTTGTGAGTCAAGATGTACGTTTCTCCATCTGCAAAATGTAAATACTGTACATCCCTTCTGTAGATTAACCAGTGTCTGCAAATGTAACATGCTGTAGAATAATAATACTTTGTCTTTCTCTAGCACCTTGCATCTGAGGCACTAACATTAACTAAGCCCTACAGTTCTTTCCCTTGTCCCATGAGATGAGTGGTGTATCCCCATTTTACAGATGGGGAAACAGGTGGGGGCAAGGGGTGAAGTGACTTGCTCGTGGTGTGTCAGAGAGTCAGTGGCAGAGCTGAGAGTATTATGAAGATCTGATGCCCAGTGATCTGCACTAACCGCTGCACCACTCTGCCTCTGGGGACTCCACTGAGTCCATGTTTGTGTATTTGCGGGTCCCTCATTGCAGGCATATGGATATATAGACTGCTCTAGAATAATGGGACATGGGCTCTTGGGAGTATGGGCATTGTATCTTCTACTGCAGTTGAGTTAGTGAGCCACAAATATAGCGAAGCTTGTCTGAGGCTTTGTCTACACTGCCAATTGAACGACAAAACTTTTGTCATACACAGGTGCTTAAACCCTCCCCCCCCCCACCCTCCGAAAGACAAAAGTTTTGCCACAGCAAGTGACAGTGTAAATGGCTCGTTGTCGGCAGGAGCACTCTCCTGTTCACAACGCGAATCCCGCTTGTAGGGGGTGGAAGTATTTTATCCACAAAAGTGCTGACAAACAGCGTTTACACTGCCCGACTTTTAGCAACATGGCTGTATTGCTAAAAGCTGTGTAGTGTAGAAAAAGCCTAGATCACTGATGTCCCATAAGCCCAGCACATATATTTCAACATCACCTTGCTTTGGGATTTTATTTGCTTTACTAGCATGTGGGTTTGTATCTTCATTCACAGGAGAGAAGAACGTGTTATCCAAAAACCAGTTGGAGAACACTTCAATCTCTCTGGTCACTTGATTACAGACCTAAAAGTTGCAATTCTTCAACAAAAAAACTTCAGAAACAGACTCCAATGAGAGACTGCTGAATTGGAATTAATTTGCAAACTGGACACCATTACATTAGGCTTGAATAAAGACTGGGTGTGGATGTGTCATTACACAAAGTAAAACTATTTCCCCATATTTATCATCTCCCCCCACCCCACTGTTCCTCACACGGTCTTGTCAACTGCTGGGAATGGCCCACCTTGATTATCACTACAAAAGGTGTTTTTTTTCCCCTCTCCTGCTGGTAATAGTTCACCTTACCTGATCACTCTCCTTACAGTGTGTATGGTAACACCCATTGTTTCATGTTCTCTGTGTATATAAAATCTCCCCACTGTATTTTCCACTGCATGCATCCGATGAAGTGAGCTGTAGCTTATGCTCAGATAAATTTGTTAGTCTCTAAGGTGCCACGAGTACTCCTTTTCTTTTTGCAGATACAGACTAACACGGCTGCTACTCTGAAATTCTTCAGTCTTGTGATCATACTGACCTCTGCTGGCTTCAGTACTAAAAATCCAGAAGGGCAATATGTTTTCTTTGTTAGCTCTCAATCTCATTGTGACATTGATTCAAACACTGGCAACAGGCTTCAGCTTCTGTTAAGTACTTTGATCTCCTGGGCTAGCGTTTTAAGGGCAGGAGTGACAACTAAAATTGTGATTTCTTGCACATTGTTATGTGTGTGTTTGCGTGGTGTTAGGGTCCTCTGTTTGTGGTGTTCCCCCCCTGTCCAATAATGAGACTGTCTTTGGAAAAGATTGGACTTTGGACCTGGGGTTTTGTTCAGCATAAAACCTCTTTTCTGCTGTGTAAGGCAAATACTTCATTTACCTGGGGCTTCATCATCATAAAGAAGTTTAGAAAAAACAGCTGCTTTTATTTCAAAGGCACAGTATAACCTTTATTCTCCCTTGCTATGCCCCGTTCTGTAGTGTGCCATATATCTGTTGGTCAGCCCCATTCACCCCATATATCTGTTGGTCAGCCCCATTCACCCAGCCCCATTCACCCCAGAGCTGGCTGCCTTTCAGTGGTGCTATACACATGTAGTTTGTGATGTGCTTTTGGATTTGAAAAGTGCTGTAAAAATGTAAAAGGTTATTAATTATAGGGTTATGTTCCTAAATATTAAAGCCTGTAAAGTCTCTTTTAAAGAGAACTGGATAAATTCATGGAGGTTAAGTCCATTAATGGCTATTAGCCAGTATGGGTAAGGAATGGTGTCCCTAGCCTCTGTTTGTCAGAGGGTGGAGATGGATGGCAGGAGAGAGATCACTTGATCATTACCCGTTAGGTTCACTTCCTCTGGGGCACCTGGCACTGGCCACTGTCGGCAGACAGGATACTGGGCTGGATGGACTTTTGGTCTGACCCAGTATGGCCATTCTTATGTTCCCCCATAGTCCTGATGTTCTATCTAGCTACCACTCCAAGGTGATGTGAAACTGAGAACTTTGCTGAAGTGCGGAGCTGGATTACACTAGAATCAAGGAAGTGGTGTTTTGGAATACGGTATGGCTCTGCAAAGTCACTTACTTCTGTATCCAAAGGATCCCTTTACGTAACAAGCTTTGCAAAGCTATGCCCTGTACTTTAAACCCGTGTATACATGGTGTTCTCGAGGCTGGCTCCATGCTGCACCGGCTTCTTTGATTGCTATGCTATTGCAGCACAGTGCATGCCAGGTCGTAACTGGGTTGGAGCTGGCTGATCGTGGCTAGAGGGGACCTAATTCCCAGCTGCAGTCGGAACCATTCAGCACTGATTAGCTCATTTAACAAACGTATTTGCAGGTCAACTTCTGGCCCTCAGATCCTTGACTGCATCCCTTTTTAACAGCAGACTACAGAATGTGTGGCTTTGTATTTCTTCTCTTGTTTCTGCGCCCAGCAGATTTGCGGATCATAGTTGTTGGTTTAAATATAGATTGGACGGCAGTTCCACCATAAGTGTTTGCTCAGAACCGTACCAAGGGCAACACGGTTTTAAAATGCCTGTGCAGCTGGTGAGCTGAACATGTGTCTCTCTCAGCTCTTGCCCGTGGGACTCGCTAAGCGCGCGATGTGACATAACAAGTGCTTGATGCAGGAAAACTTGCTGCCTTCAGATTGGCTGCCCTTTTGGGACAAGGAGGGGAACTAGAAACAACTGAGCTGTATCTTATTGGATGCTGGATGCTTGTGGGTGGGTTTTCCAGTCCATTGAAGACTATTTATCGTACACTCGTTATCTGCTGACATACAGGCTGCGTGCATTGCCATGTGAATGCTTATGCTCTAAAAAGGCTTCTATTCAAATGTGAACTTTGTTAAAGGGAAACTGTCAGATTAAAAAATATTTTTTTAAAAAGCAAATTTCTTTGTGATGCCAGCAGTACTTTACACTATTACCTCAAGAGTAATGTTGTTTTAAAATCTAACGTATCTGTCATTTATTTACTGATGGGTTTTTTTTATTTGGCACTTCATTTTGTTTGGGCAATGAAAACTAACCAATCAATTTCGCGTTTTTCTGGTTAGTTTCATTTTCTGATTCACATGCCCTGTCAGAGATGCTGCAGTGTTTGAGTTCCCAACACCAAAAGGAAATTTTTAAATCTCAACAAAAACCAGTTTTCATTGGTGGTTGTTTTTTTAATAATATAATTAAAACTCCATTGTTAATAATCAGGTTTGTAAAACCTTTTCTTTATAAGAAATTGCTGGCCTAAACTACTGTAATTGACAGTATTCCTTTAAAATCTGTAACAGGTTTGATCAGGGCTGTATTACTGGGCAGGTCAAGCATCACTACAGCATGTTGCTAAATCTATATAAGCTCTGTCTGAATTAGCCCTTAACCTGTTCTTTGCTGATAAGAAATTCACAAGTAGACACATCAAGTACTTTATGTGAAAGGACAGCTAAACAGCAGTTTTCTCCACATAGTGGTGAAATCCCCCTATTGTGCATTCTGATTTTCTTCAAGAAAGAATAAAGAGCAACAAAAAATGATCAGGCAGGTGGAGGGATCAATTTCAGAGGAAAGATTAAGGCCCTGTCTCTGCTTTAAAAATAGCCATGTCTAAGTGTTAGAACAGGATTTATTCTTGTCCGCATAGATGAGAACATGTTGTTATATACATGTTGGGAAACCATGTTTCAGCTCTTTAAGATACTTAGGCTAAAACATGGTTCCTATACATGTCTTTTTCTGTCCACATAAGCAAGAAAAAAAGTTTCACGTTTGTAGTGTAGGTGATCTTAAGTGTAATTTGGCTAAAAGGGGAATGATGTGTAAGTTGAAAGATGTAACAACCCAGGAAGGAGAGGAGTTAAGTAGGGTGGAATAACTAGAGGTAATGGTTTGAAATTAAAAAAGGGAAATGCCTGGCTGAATGTCAAGGAAAACTTCCCAGTAGTGTGATATATTAGGCTATGGATTCATCTCCTTTGGGAAGTGGTAGAAGCCTCCTTGCTCAGCATATTGTAAAACTGGACGTCACAAACCACAAGTGGTTGGACCTCAGTGTAGAGATGGACTGAGTGGCTTAGTAGGTCCTTTTCTTTCTTCTGTTGTTCTGTGATTACTCTGGCAGCGGAGGAAGGATGGTTTTGCACAGGTATGGGAGCTAGAAGGTCTGGATTATGATCTTGGCTCTGCCCGATTCATTCTGTGACCTGGGGCAAGTCACTTCCCTGATCTCTCTGCTTCTGTTTCCCTTCTCTGTAAAATTCCTCTCAATGTCCAATGTGTGCAGGATAAAGCAGAGGAAGCAGCTATTTCTGATCTTACTTTGGAAAAGCTGCAGAATCTGATGTGACAAGATCTAAGCCTGTCTTTGACTGGCAGCTGTGACAGGTAAATTCCTCTAGTGCCTGAAGGAGGAGATACACTCCTATGCTCCAGTTATTGTTAGTGTCCTAAGCCACAGGCAAAATGGATCTCAGGCAATTTTATGTGAATTGAATTCTTATGCAGCAGCTGTATTTACACAGTTTAGCAGCTGGACTGGCTGAGATCCAAGGGTCTTGTTAAAGGTTATTCAATGAAGTCAGTAACTCAGCGTTTGCATCAAGCCCTTTCGGCAACCACTAAATCACCCTGCTCCTCATCTGAGGCCGTTAAACGTGCCTGTAGTCTGACATGGCATATCAGAAAACCCACTATAGTCCTTCAAGTGCAATCTGTGGTTAGGAGTTTTCCTCTGACTAGCAGGCAAGGGGAGAATGCATGAAATAACGCTTTCCTCTTGTTGGTAGGGTATTTCATGGAAACGAAGGGCTGGAAGGGACCTTGAGAAGTCATCAAGTCCAGCCCCCTGCACTGAGACAGAACCCGGTAAATCTAGACCATCCCTGACAGGTTTGTCCAACCTGTTCTTAAAAACCTCCAATGATGGGATTCCACAACCTCCTTTGGAAGCCTATTCCAGAGCTTAACTATCCTTATACTTAAAAAGGAGTATTTCTGAGTATCTAACCTCAATATCCTTTGCTGTAGATTAAGCCTATTACTTGTTGTCCCACCTTCAGTGGGCATGGAGAACAACTGATCACGGTCCTCTTTATAACAGGTCTTAGCATATTTGAAGATGATCATCAGGTCCTCGTCATTCGTCTTTTCTCAAGACTAAACATGTCCCCTTTTTTTAACCTTTCCTCGTAGATCAGGTTTTCTAAACCTTTTATCATTTTTGTTGCTCTCCTCTGGACTCTCTCCAATTTGCCACATCTTTCCTAAAGTCTGGCACTCAGAACTAGACACAGGACTCCAGCTGAGGCCTCACCAGTGCCGAGTGGAACAGGACAAGTACCTCCCATGTCTTTTACATATGACACTCCTGTTAATGATATTAGCCTTTTTTGCAACTTCATCACATTGTTGACTCTCATTCAGTATGTGATTCACTAAGCACTACTTTACCACCCAGCCAATTATTCCCCATTTTCTAGCTGTGCATTTGATTTTTCCTTCCTAAATGAAGTACTTTGCACTTGTCTTTATTGAATTTCATCTTGTTGAATTCAGACCAATTCTCCAAATTGTCAAGGTCTTTTTGAATTCTAATCCTGTCCTCCAAAGTGCCTGCAACCCCTCCCAGCTTGGTGTCATCTGCAAATTTTACAAGCATACACTGTACTTCATTATCTAAGTCATTAATGAAAATATTGAATAGTTCCTGCCCCAGGATTGACCCTCGTGGTACCACACTGGATATGCCTTCCCAGTTTGACAGCGAACCATTAAGTATTCTTTGAGTGTGGTCTTTCAACCTATTGTGCACCCACCTTATAGTAATTTCATCTACCACATGTCCTTAGTTTGCTTATGAGAATGTCATGTGGGACTATCAAAAGCCTTACTAAAATCAAGATATATCACATCATCTGCTTCTCCCATAGCTACTAGGCCAGTAACCCTGACAAAGAAGGAAATTAAGAAGGTTTGACATGATTTGTGCTTGGCAAATTCATGCTGGCTATTCCTTATAACGTTGCTATCCTTCAGGTGCCCACAGATTGGTTGTATCTTTCCAGGTATCGAAGTCTGGCTGATTGGTCTATAATTCCCCAGGTCTTCTTTGTTCCCCTTTTTAAAGACACTATGTTTCCCGTTCTGTAGTCTTCTGGGACTTCACCCCTCCCCCATGTGTTCTCAGAGACAATTGCAAACAGTTCCAAGATTAAAGGGAGGACATGTGGCACCTTATAGACTAACAAATTTATTTGAGCATAAGCTTTCGTGAGCTACAGCTCACTTCATTGCTTCACCTAGTTTCTTAGGTACCCTAGGATGAATTTCGTTAGGTCCTGCTGACTTTAATACTTCTAACTTATCTAAATATTCTTTAATGTGATCTTTCCTGTTTTGACTTGCTTTCTTTCCCCCTTATTGTTAATATTATGTTGAGTATCCAGTCACCATTCTCCTTTTTAGCGACGCAAAATAGGCATTAAATACCTCAGGTTTCTTGATGTCATCAGTTATTAGCTCTTCTTCCCTGCTACATAGAGAACCTACGCTTTCCTTCATCTTTCTCTTGCTACTGATGTATTTAAAGACCCTCTTATTGCTTTTTGTGTTCCTTGCTAGGGGTAACTCATTTTGTGCCTTAGCCTTTCTGAGGGCTTGTCTTCACTGATGCAGCTGTGCTGCTGTAGTGCTTTAGTGAAGAAGCCATTAGGCCGGATATAGCTACTATGCCCTGAGAGGCAGTTGCTGCGTCAGTGGGAGAAGCTCTTCTGCGCTCTACACAGGGGGTTAGGTGGTTATAACTATGTTGTTCAGGGGTGTGAATTTTTCACATCCCTGTGCAGCATTACTGAAACCGATAGAAGTTTGTAGTGTAGACCTGGCCTGATTTTGTTCCTACATGCTTGTGCTATTCTTTTGTATTCCTCCTTAGCAATTTGTCTGTGTTTCACTTCTGGCAGTCAGGAACCTTTTAGCTACAAGTTCTTAACTCTTATTCTGTTAAAATGCATGGGAAATGGTTGAGAGCCACTACCTGAACTCTGGTAGGAGTCCTATTGTGAGAGAAGGGGACCGAGAGTTGACATCGCAAGGAAAACTACTGTAGGGTAAGGCTCACCTGCTCAGTTACAGAATGGGGAAGGACACCGTCCTGCCTGCTTATAATGGATAGCTTGCCAGCAGTAATGCTGTTGAGACCATTTCCGTGAATAACTTAGCACAGGAATGCAGCTGAAACAGACGTGTTGCGTTCAGTGAAATGTATGTAAGCCAGCCTTATTGAGAAGGCCTTTTGTGTAGCAGAGTCTGTTCTCTTATAGAATGTGTCATGTTGTGGATAAAAGGTTCCTCATCTCTGTGGGGATGCCCTGGGGAGGCCTGATCCAACTCAATGGGAGTCTTCCTATTGCCTGCAGCAATGTCTGGTTCAGACTATATGTGGCCTTCTCTAATCTCTCTGCACTACTGCCCTCTGCTGAATAGCACATGTATGAGCCTGCAGCCTAAAGAGGAGAGAGACTATAAAATCTAACAGTGGAGGTAGCTGCCACAGTCCCATTATTCCATGATTTTTTATTACAGCTACCAGATAGTTTAATAACAAAGTTTTAAAGGGATTTTATTTTCCTCCTTACAGTTCTCAATGTGCTCATAGGCACAATGTACGACACAGACCCCAAAATGAAGCCCAGGAAATACTGATTAATACAGAAGATTTGAAAATTGCGTGGGGCCCATTTCTCTAGCTGAAATCACCCCCTTTTTTTATTTGACATTTCTGATGTTAATTTCTAGAAATAAACAGTTTTGTGGACAAATTTGAATCTGCAAAACGGGATAGCATTTGTCATGGGAGGCAGTTGAGAGGGTTCATTATTTTTGCTGCTTAATAAATTATGCCAATTGTGCTGAAGTCACCTGTTGGTGCCATTGACTGGGAGGGAGTGTGGATTGATGGTGAGAGCAGGGGGCTGAGAGATAGGACTTCTAGATTCTATTCCTCTGATTTACTGTGTGGACAACTGACTTCACTGTGCTTTAGACTTAACGAATGTATGTAAAGCTCTTTATTATGCTCAACTGTAAGGCCCTCGGGAAATGCAAAATATGACACTTCATTAATTTCCTCAGAATTCTGACAGTGGATGGGATCATTGAGGATGCCAAGCGGCGCCGGTACTATGAGAAACCATGCCGCAAGAGGCAGCGGGAGACCTACGAGATGTGCCGGCGGATTTATAACACAGAGATGGCCAGGAAGATTGCATTTCTAATGAGGAAGAATCGACAGGACCCCTGGCTAGGCTGTTAGGTCAAAGAATTACAATAGCTGGGGAAACAGCCCAGTGACTTCTGTTTTAAAAAAAAAAAAAAAAAAAACCCCAAAACATACTGCTGTCAGATCTGATCGCCTCATGGCTAGTTTCAGCCAAGAGGCCAATGACTGAATGGGTCATGGAGACTGATCTCCCTTCTTCACCAGGGCAGGACTGAAGGACATCATACCATAGAATCTCTGTTTCTGAGCAGTTGCCATGTTGTCTTTCTATCTGTTAATAAAGTGACCATTTTAGCATGTTGTCCTGCTATTCTTGGGTGACACAAACATAAGGAAACTATATTAATTCAGAGTTTAGAATTGGCTTTCCCTTTTATGAACAATTCCTTTAAATAGTGCTTGCTGTTCATTATAATTAGAGCCCTGCAAATCTGCCGATATCCGCAGAGATCCGCATCCGTGAATGCAGATATCCGTGGACCATTTTTGCAGATCCCGGGTGGATGGGGATTCAAATTTTGTATCCGTGCCGGGCTCTAATTATAATCTCCTACTTGGCAGTGCTTGTGAAAACAGGGAAAAACCTGAGTTAGGTCTGATTTATTCCAGAATAAAGATGCTGCTGCAAGTATTTTCATTCTCCCTCCCTTTATTTTACTCTCCGTTGGTTGGCAGTAAAGGGTGTGGATTATGGAATTCGTATACATCATTTGCAGATTATTTTTAAGACAGTAGAGGTTCAGAGCCTTATCCTCATTTATACTGTGGTCCCATTATTCAACTCTGGTAGTGAAAAGGGGCCTTAAAATGAATGTAAACATATTTCCACCCACTTCCGGGCTTCTTTACACTGACAAAATAAGAGTATAAAATAAAACAAGTCCTCAGAGTCCTGGGAGAGTACAGCTGCTTCTGTAGTGTTTTAACTTATTTTTTTTTAATGGAGTATCCATTTAATTTTCTCCAGTTTTTTTAAGGTTCCTCTTAAGCAATCATGTCAGGAAATGTCAAAGTTAAGCTTGCAGATATAATTTTCAGACCCTCCTTTCCCTGCTTCTGTAAATGCTTTCCTGAATATGATCAATCCTGTTTTTCACATAATTATACTTTTTCTGACAATCTTACACACATGTAGTGTCTTGTAATACCCTTTGTTGTGTGCCAGAGTCCACAAAAGTGATTTGTATAGTTGGACTACATAATACTGGCTGCCCCCAATGGAAAAATAAAATAAAATTTAGCACTTGGGGGGGGAAAAAACAAAAGGTTTGTTTCTAAGATCCCATCTAAGAGGTCCTCAACCTCTTTCAGTATGGAAAGTATTTAGTGTATTTTTAGATATCTTTTAATATCTAGACAGCTAGAAATGAGACGTCAATCCCTTGTGACTAGCAAGTCCTTTGTGGAGAGCAGTGTGAGAACCTTTATAAAAGGGGTGAGTTTGGATGGGTGTACACTATAAACTTTTGCTGGTATAATAATGTTAGAGGGTTGATTATTTCCACAGACTCAAGTAACCAAGTGGACAGAAAAGAGAAGTCCTTCAGCACTTAGAACAGAGCATGAGGAGATGCTCCTAATAATAAATGATTCGGGAACAAATAAGGTGGAAGCATTTATCTCCTGAAGCTATTTGCCTTATCATTGGGTATACTTGGAAGTGGATCTTGTAATATCCTGCCACTGATATTGCGTTGCGCAGCAGACTGGTTACTGGATGCCTCTGATTATGATATTAGGGATACCTGCGGCTATTCTGTTTCAAAACTCTGTTCTCACAAATTAGGGTGTATGTCACAGGATTAGTACTGGGATGGGAAACCTCCAAAGACCAGCTGGGCTAAGATAGGAAATTTATGATGATAGTTCAAAAGCTGGCTATCTTCTTTGTGAAGCAATTCCCTGTTGACATGCTTGCATTACTCATGCTGGGGTCAGCTCAAGTTCTACAGTGAATTACAACAAGCATCACTGCATGCGAGGTCTTGGTAGAACAAGGATTGGCTGCCTGTCTCGTGTTTTTTTCCTTAGCACCATACTCTCCATTAAATGCTAGATTTAGGCAGATGAATGGTTCTAAAAATTATATGAATGGAGTTCACCCAGATGTGATGGCATCAAGCCATGACATGCCTGGGTGACCTCATGAGCCACCATAATGAAACTCTGCCATAGTGTTGCAATGTGGTAACTGCAGGTGTCAGCTGTACAGTGCATTGTATTGGCTTTCTGGCATGGTGCAATGATATACTCAGCTGCTGCTGCTTGCAGACCGGCATGGCCAAGACCATGGGAGGAACAAGAAGGTAATTTGACAGCATGACACACGTTGGCATGATTTTACCATTGCCCATATATCATGGGTGCTATGAGGGCAGGCTTCTGCCAAGCCGTTGGCCCTCTCTCCTATGCTCCTCCTGGGCCTCGGGGAAGCTGGGGACCAGGAACTCACCCCAACCCCACTTTGCTATTCACCTTAGCCCTTGCAAAAGCTGGGTACCAGCACCTGAGCCCTCTGGATCCCCTGCCCTCCAGCTCCTGAAATAGGCCCTTGTGGGTGGCAGGGCCATGACCCCAGCCCCTCTGGATCCCCTGCCCTCCAGCTCCTGAAATTGGCCCCTGTGGGTGGCGGGGCCATGACCCCAGCCCCTCTGGATCCCCTGCCCTCCAGCTCCTGAAATAGGCCCCTGTGGGTGGCGGGGCCATGACCCCAGCCCCTCTAGAGTCCCTGCCCTCTGTAGGTGGTGGGGCCAGGACCCCAGCCGCCCTGGATCACTTGTCCCAGGCCCCAAATCTCCCTTTCCACTCGCCCTGCAGCAGCCCCTCGCGTGGAACGGGGAGGTGCTGGGCTTTTCTCTCTCTCCCCCCCCCCCCGGTCACGTGACGTGACCCGACCCGACCCAGACGCGTTGGCCTCTTCTCCGTCACGTGAAAAGGCCTCAGGGTGCCGCTCCTCCGTCACGTGACCACCCCCCCATTGAGGCGCTGGGCTCCTGCGTCACGTGCTGGTGCCTAATTTCCCCGCCCCCTGCGACGCGGCTTCACGCGGGCCGTTTCCGCTTCCGCCCTAACGTTCCGTCTCCGTCAGTCGCAGCGAGTCTTCTCTAGGCCGCCGCGGCGGGGAGCGGAAGTTTCGGGCTGGGGCCGGGCCGGGCCGGGCCGGGCGGCGCTGAGGTGAGGCGAGGCGCGCGGGAGCCGGGGATGGGCAGGCCGCGGAGCCTGGGCTGGGGGCGCGGGATCCGGGGCTCGAGGCCTGAGCTAGGCCGGCGTAGGCCTCATGTGTGCGCGCGAGGCGCTGACCAAGGGAGGGGAGCTCCCCCGAGCCAGCCCCCCTGGGGAAGGGGGGAGCCCTTAGTCTGCCCCTCATACGCCTCAGGCGGTGATAGGAGCCCCCATTTACTGGCCTGCCGCCCCCCGCGGCCTTGGGGAAGGGGGGAGCCCCCCAGCTGCCCCCCCCCAGGCTCTGGGGAATGCGGAAGCCCTTAGCCTGTTCCTCATACTCCTGAGGCAGCCTCCGTGAGGCTGTGATAGGGACCCCCATTTACTGGCCGGCTATCCCCATGCGCTGGGGAAGGGGGGAGCCCACAGCCGGCCCCTCATACTTCTGAGGCTTTGACAGGGACCTTCCTCCTCAATCTGTGCACTTCCTCTTCTTTTCTACTATCTGTTATACCCCAGACATCTTCCCTGCCCTAAAGGACTCCCTTGATCAGGAGGGTGAGCAACACACGCTCTGGTGCCCCGGGTGTGTGGTACTCAGCTGTGTGTGCTGTCTTGGACCTGTCACTGGTACCCGTGTCTCATCACCATGTACCCTTTTCGCTCTGTGGTTCTGAATGAAACTGATAAAGCACAAGTGAGTTATTAGCCCAACGTTTTAAGTTAAAACATCTCAGTGAATGATTCTGGGAATCTCCAGAGTCTCTGAGCAGACTTGATTTTTGTGCATCTACCTCAAAACTAACAATCTCAAACTCCTCTAGAAATGCTGCCTTTATCATTTTGGCCCAGATCAGGGAGCACTCATAGATTTGCACTCTTTATTTCTGTTGCATACTCCTATTTTTTAGTGTTTGCACCTTTTTCGCACAAGAAGTGTGTGAGTTGGGTACTAGGGCAGGCAACTGTGTGGTGGGCTCCTAGGTTCTGATCTCAGCTTTGCTACTGATTTACTGTTTGACTTGAGACAAGTCACTGAACTCTTCTGTGTCATTTAGAAAATTAGTATTACTTGTCTCACAGGAGTATGGTGACAAAAATCAGTGCGGTGCTTTGGAGAGAATGTGCTATTTAAGCGCAGTTATTTTTCTCTAACATCTCACCTAGAAGTGAGACATGGAGTGACTTTTTTTTTCTTTTTAAAGAGTTTGACTTGGAGGGGCAATACCATTAATCTGCCACAGTGATGGTTTTGTCAAGAGGAATTTTTTCCCTTTATGTCTCCTGTTCTCTATGCATCATAAGCAAAAAGCATTCTCTTTAATGGTGTGTATTAGGTTTGTTTCTAAACTTGGGTCTTCTGGATACTTCATGTAACACCAGTGACTTTTTAGGGGGATAATAGTACTTTGAGTACACAAGATCAAGGGATCATCCAATAAAACTGAGAGGCAGCAGATGTAAAATATAAGGAAGTTCTTGTTCACACAACACACTGTTAACCATGCATAATACTCAGGACTCCTGCCTCCCATTTCGCCTCTAACCACTAGACTACACTGCCTCCTTTGCTGATTATTCAAAGGTACACACGTAATGGTGGGGAGGGAATTGGCACATTTATTTCCATTCTGGATAAATAAACATTTTTATTAAAACAAATAAAAGGGAACAGCAGCAGCAACAAAAAAAGGTATCCATGAGGGTTTTAATCTTTGCTAGAGCAAATGAGTTTTATAATAAGATTAGAATTGTCTGCCCATAAACATGCTACATTTGTGCTAGGTTGCTTCTCAGAAAGAAGTAATTGGGAAGGAGGTGGGGGCACAACCCAATCTTCCTGTGTACACAATTTTCATTTGCAGAATTTGGTAAAATTTTCCACGGATGTATGCGAACTCTTATCCTGTTACAGCTAAATTTGTCTGATTCAAGGCATCTAGATTTCTAGCCTTAACGTAGGCAGTGCTCAGACCTTTAAAGTAGTTGTCTTATTGGGGCAATGCTGTGAGCAAGAGGGTTTCAATTGAAAGGAGGCATTGTACATATCACTGTAGCTTTGGAAACTAATTATAATTAGAACTTTTACTTAATTTTAGGCATACGTGTTTTACAGAATGAAGCTAAATATGTCGCTTATCTGAAGGAGCCACAGTTGCTTGACAACAGCTTTGTGAGAACATCAATTCCAGATTATCCATTTACTGAGGAATAACATAGTGAAGAAGGTTAGTGTGTGTAAACCTTAATGAGAGATACATGTGTTGTGCAGTTTCACTATTGGACCACCTGGTAGAAATCGTCTATTATATTTTGGCTGGCAACTTTCTTAGACATTTTAATGCACACATTTGGCCTTATATGCAAGGTTTAACTGTATATAGAATACTTACATGGCTGAAAGATAGTGTTCTCATTCTGTAGGTAGTACATAATGAGAATGCTCATGTATACTATTCGCTCTTCAGATACTGAAATATCATGCTAACCTGCCTGAGGTTGAGTATTCTATTAGGTCTTATTGAATTACATAAATGAAGGTAAAATCTACCAAGGCGTAACTCATTCTTATAGCCATATTAGCCTGTTTTTACAATATAGAAATGAGGATACTAATATGGCAACATGTTTTTTGTGAAATGTAATAATGGCTCTTAACCTAGCTGAACTAATGATCATGAGTATCAAATGTTAACATTTAACAGTCATCATCCGAAATGTGCCTTACTCAACAAGCAGCTATAACTGAAATGTAGCTATAGAATGCTAGAGCTAGAGTATATGGAGGATTTTCTCTAACTTGAAGTCTTTAAATCAAGAGTTGAGGACTTAAGTAACTCAGCCAGAGGTTGTGGGGCTTTTTGCAGGAGTGGGTGGGTGAAGTTCTGCTGCCTGCAATGTGCATGAGGTCACACTAGTTGATCATGATGGTCCCTTCTGGCCTTAAAGTCTGAATCTATAGTGAGGTTGTGAGTCAGGAGACCTGGAAGATGTCCCTTTTTGTGTGAGCTTAGCCAAGTCACCCTTAATTTCCTCTAGTTTAGAAGGCTGCACGTGCTTACCTTGTGTAGATGTTGTGAGGCTTAATGTCTGTAACATGATTTGAGATCTTCAAGTGAAGGTACTAAGCACTAACTAGTGTATATTAGAATTTTCAGTGTTTATCAAAAATGTATTTCATCCACATTGCTGAAAATGGACTTGTTCCCCTCTCAAAATATTGTAAAAACTATTCTAATGTATTGAGTGCGAGTGGTGTATGTGAAATAAGTTTGGATAGGTCTCAGTCTAGTGACTAATGGACAAGGGTTCACATCACAAATCTACCACCCTGATTGTCACTAATTGGCTCCCTTATTAGCACAAGCCAAAGATTGAATGGGCCACAAAGACAGAACTCCCTCCCTCTGTCCTGGGGGCATTTATGAGGCTGTAAGTCTGTAGGAGTTGGAAACTGTGTTGCTGGTACCTGTTACCTGCCCTGTGGATAAATACGACAGTTCCTCTCTCACCTTGTCTCTCTAGTATCCTGGGCCCATCCACAGCCCAACACTGCATAGTCTCCAAGAGCCTCAACAAGAGGAAGAAAAGGAGTACTTGTGGCACCTTAGAGACTAACCAATTTATTTGAGCATAAGCTTTCGTGAGCTACAGCTGTAGCTCACGAAAGCTTATGCTCAAATAAATTGGTTAGTCTCTAAGGTGCCACAAGTACTCCTTTTCTTTTTGCGAATACAGACTAACATGGCTGTTACTCTGAAACCTGTCACAAGAGCAAGGTTGGCCTTGTTATCGTGGCACTGGACTAGGAGTCAGGAGATCTCGATTCCGTTCCTGGCTCTGCCATTGATTTCCTGTGTAACTTTGAGAAAGTCGCTTAGGGAACTAACACACAGAGATTATCTCTAATAAGGATCTAATACTTCCTTTGTCTTGTCTAGTTAGATTGTAAGGTCTTGAGGGCAGGGACTATTTCTTGTCTTATACAGCACTTAGAACAATGGCATCCCAACATTGGTTGGGTCTCTAGGAAGAAATACATTAAAAAAAATGCTTTGTACCTTCCAGCTCTAAATTCACACTAAAAAAAGAAAAATATAATGGCCATCAATATAATGGTGATTTGGCTGCTCCAGTCTCTCTTCTAAGAGATGCTTTTTCCACTCTTTGTTTTTCTTATAGGTAAAATTCAAATAATTGAAGTCAGCCTACCAGTGAAGATGTCACTCTCTAAACGGGAATTGGATGAGCTGAAGCCATGGATCGAGAAGACAGTGAAGCGGGTCCTGGGTTTTTCAGAACCCACTGTGGTCACTGCAGCATTGAACTGTGTTGGGAAGGGAATGGACAAAAAGAAAGCAGCCGGTATGTCCTCGGCTTTTCATTATGACACTCACAACACATCCATTGCTGTGTATTTTGGAGTAGTAAAGATCCTTGACAAAAAGAGAGGGAGGTGTATGAAATAGGTGCTAAAAGTGACAACCTGTTGAATCTCTCAGGATTTCTGTTTAGCAATACAATCCATTTTTCTGCGAAGTATTTCATATAAACTGTATCGTACCATGCCTTCGAGCTAAACAGTAGCAAAGCTGGGAAAGGAATAGAAGCATCACTCAGGAAAATGAAACTAACAATATAGGCACTTTGTCTTGGTCTAGAAGGCAACCAAGTGAGGCTTTTGAATTTGTATCTTAAATAAATGAGAGTATTTGTTCCTGTGAGTAGTTGTGAGCTTTTCAAATGAAACTGGAAGATCTGCACTGCATTTGAAATGGTCTTTAAGTCAGATTTGAATTTATCTTCCTTATTCTTGGGCACTTCTTCACCTGACTAGTGGTGCTGAACTGTATGTGGCAAATTGTTTCTTCATCACTAATTAAGGTTGTGACAGTGTTTCCATTAGATGGACCCCCTTTTCATGGATGTGTGAAATCCCTTTTGAGCTGAGAATGTCCTTGCTAATTCTTAGCTCAGAGCCAATTTTTATGTACTTAATATTTTCAGACTTACTTCACAGGCTGTATGTAGTAATAGAAGCTTACTTTGGACAGATTTTCTTGTACTCCCCTTTTCCTCATGGCAGAAGATGGCATTGTCTTAAGATGCTTCCAAAACACTTAAAGGGTGTTACAGAAACTGACAAGACAGGAAATGCAGCTGAAAGGCTCCATTGTTAAAGAAACTGAAGACATTTGCTGTAGTCAGTGTTAGAGACTACCTTAAAAAGAGACTTGCATGGAATCTCAAAACCCATAGGTCATGTATTCTAGATTTCAGGAGGAATGGCAGCCTGTGAATTTACAGGCTGAACTATAATTTTTATCCACGTATTCCTGTCTCCAAAAATGTTCACTGTCTAGTCGCATAAATTTCTCTTCCTTGCCAGACCATCTGAAGCCCTTTCTTGATGATTCCACTCTGCGGTTTGTCGACAAGCTCTTTGAAGCTGTAGAGGAGGGACGAAGCTCCAGGCACTCAAAATCCAACAGTGACCGGAACCGAAAGAGAGAATTGAAGGTAAGCTAAGGACTGACTGTTATATTGTTCGATAAAGGCCATGAATGTAGTGCTGTTACTTTACCACATTCTCCTCTTCCAGAAAGGCACATCTTATAATGCTTAAAGTTCAAGAGAAAAGACCCTTCTCTACAATGAAGTGTGTGAGCCTTTACATTTCAGTTCTTTTTACTCTCTTCTGAGGTGCCATGAGGGACCAAAATACTTTTCCTGGCTTGGAAGCCTGAGCATCTGGTTTCTTTAACAATCCCCTAGTGGTTTAATGAAACAGAACAGCTTAAATAGCAGGATTTGTGGCTCTGTGCTGTTTTTCATACTCCTTTATCCCCCACTTGAATTTTTGCCATACTGTTGAGTCTTCATTAACTAGAGGTTAGGAGTCTGGGTTAGTCGGGCACAGCTTGTAGTAACTTTCCATTGCTCTTCCTTGCTCAGACGTGTCATCGTAAAATCTAAACTGATGATTTCACAATTGTCAGTGAATGAATGTTGGTGGGTTACCTTGTGGATTTTCACTTTCTGTTCATGCACTGAAGCTCATATGGAACCCACAATATGCACCTTCTGGCAACCTCATTTCCCCACCAAAGTTCAAGGTCCTGAAATACAGCAAGGATTTTCTAGTGTTCTGGTGGTTTTCCCATCTAACATTTGACTGGGATGGTGGAAAGTCTCATGCATCCGCAGCTGTCTTTTACTTCTCACTATCTTGAAGATTTTGCTTTTGACCCTGGAATTACAATTTTTGTCATCATTTGCATACAGAGTTTAAAAATGGCTACTCGACAAGCTGTTCCCTGGTCTTAAAGTAAGTTTCCTTTCACTTTTTTCCTGAGGTTCCTATTTTATGGCATTTTATATTTCTCTTTTTGAAGTTTTGCATTGTATCAGTTCCTGATTCGTCAGTTACCTAGTATATTCCCTTACAGGGCTCTCAGCTGTGCCTTTCCAGGTGTCTGTGGGAAAGTGCTTTGTAGGAGGAGAGGGACTACCTACCCTTCTCAATATTTTCTGTCTGAAACTGTTACTTTTCTCCTCTGCCTGGCTGAGGCTTTAAAATGTGCTAGAGAAGGGTCTACTTACCTTTCCTCTTCCAGGTTCCAGTTACATTCACTGATTAAACAGTCATGCACAAAGAAGAGGTCTTTATCCCCAGAATAGGTACAGCCTAGGTGGCAGCAGTGCAATCATCCCTGCCAATGTGCCTTAGTCTGATCTGGAGTGAGCCCCACCCCTCCCAGGGGAGAGAGGGGCGAAGTTCAATCTTCCATAGCTCAGGTCTGGTCTACACTACAGACCTATATTGATATAATTTTTGTTCTGGGGTGTGAAAAATCCACACCCCAAGCAACGTAGTTATGCCAACCTAACCCCCTGGTGGACAGTGCTATGTCGGAAGGAGAGCTTCTCCCACCAACATAGCTATCTCCTCTCAGGGAGGTGGCTTAACTATGCCGACAGGAGAGCACTCTCCTGTCGGTGTAGAGCGTTTTCATTAAAGCGGTGCAGTGCCTTAAGTGTCGATGTGCTCTCAGTCATTGGCACCTCTACTGAGACTATCAAGAAGGGAGCCAGCTAGTGTAATGTGGTGTCAACTTTGTGCTGTGGGCACATTTAATTAGGAGTTAGACTGAAATTGACTAATTCATTTCACATAAGCCACCAAACTGTCCTCAGATTGAAAGGCAGTAAGCCATCATATTTTGTCCCAGCCAGATCTCAAGTCTCTTACCTCTGGTATATTGGGGAGACAGAAGAAACTGGAATATCTGAACTATGCCATGCAGCCACTTGACATGTCATTTTAAAGCAGATGGTTCTGCAGATAAATCCTTTGGCAGATGGATTGCAGTCTGCACTTTACAAGTGATGATTATTTTATACTTCTGTAGCACTTCTGATGCAAATGGATCCCAAAGCTTTTCACAGTTACAAATCATTTATAAGACAGTGCTTTAGTCACCCGGAATGCCCATTCTCGCATGATGTGGAAGCTACTTAGCATCAAATGGCAACACCGTACAACGTTATAGGACAGGAAGGGAAGACCGTTACACTCTGTTGAAACTCTATGGGGAATCTTACGGAGGTAGGTTAGATACCCAAGCTGGGATTTGGACTGGTCACTGGGGCTATTGCCCCATCTCTAGTGAAAAGTGCTCTGGGATCTTGAATGACCAAAAGTGTTCCAAGCCCTCAGTTTTGTATCTAATCTGAAATTCAGCCCTCCCAATAGCAGAGCATGCCCAAACACACTCTGGTGGGCCTCTGACTCAAGGAAAAGAGTCATTCCACTGAATGCATCCGATGAAGTAAGCTGTAGCTCACGAAAGCTTATGCTCAAATAAATTTGTTAGTCTCTAAGGTGCCACAAGTACTCCTTTTCTTTTTAAGGAAAAGTGTCATCTACTGAATCACCAGCTGCTCTTCCTGAAGTTAACTTCCTTAGAAGTGTCACATCCAGACACTGATCTCCCCGACCCTGCTTAGCAGGAGGTCTGCTGGATTGCAGCCCAAGGTGGTATAACTAGGGTAACTTTTCCTTTCTGGCTTTTTCCTTGAAAATATTAGCTCTGCTTTTACATATGCTCACAGAATTAGAATTGTAGTGGTGGACAGAGGGATGATAAAAACATTAGATACTACCCATGTTAGCTGTCTTTCAGCATTCTGTCTGGCCCTCTCTTTCTCCTCTCTCCCTTCTACCATTTCATGGGGTAGATCACTGCTTGGGAAGTTTCAGGAACTAAAACGTAATGGTCTACACACTTTATACTATGGGCAAGTCCTTTCTCTTGAACTTGTAGGTATTCCAAGAAGTACCTGTGTCTGGCTGAGGAAGTGTCCTTGTAGAATATGAACCATAATAGTGAAGAGGGGATTTCAACTAACGCTTACAACCGGTGTGTATATCTTCTTTTCAAATAACATTCACTTATAATGCAGTATGCCTGTTGTATGGTAGATTAAGGGCTTGTTTACTCACACAAATGGCACGTATTTAACTAAATCAGTGCAATCTCCTTGTAGACACTCTCTTAAATCAGGTTTCAGAGTGGTAGCTGTGTTAGTCTGTGTAAGCAAAAACAATGAGGAGTCCTTGTGGCACCTTAGAGACTAACACATTTAGTTGCGCATAAGATTTCGTGGGCTAAAACCCACTTCATAGATGCATGGAGTGAAAAATACAGTAAGCAGAATCAGCAGAGAGTCCTCTGGCACCTTATAGACTAACAGACGTATTGGAGCATCTGAAGAAGTGGGTATTCACCCATGAAAGCTTATGCTCCAATATATCTGTTAGTCTATAAGGTGCTACAGGACTCTTCGCTGCTTTTACAGATCCAGACTAACATGGCTACCTCTCTGATAGTAAGCAGAATATATATCCTAGCACATGAAAAGATGGGAGTTGCCTTACCAAGTGGCGGGTCAATGCTAAGGAGCCAATTCAATTAAGGTGGAAGTGGCCTGTTCTCAACAGTTGACAAGAAGGGGTGAATACCAAGGGAGGGAAAATTACTTTTGTAGTGCTAACAAGGCCAGTGCAATCAGGGTTGCCCATTTCAAATAGTTGACAAGGTGCGAGTATGAGCAGAGGGAAAATTACTTTTTGTAGTGACTCTTAAATCAGTTTGAGATTTAGAAACCAATTTAGTTAAATCAGTTCAGTTTGTGTGTAGATCAGACCTTTGTCCGTGGATAGGTGTGTGAGAGAACACACAGGCTTACTGGGAAGAATGATGGACCTAGGAACTCTTTACCCCATGCAAAAAGATGGTAGTGCCTTTCACACAAGGATCTGGGTGCTTTGCAAACATTAGTTAACCTACATATCACCACCACCCATTTAGATGGATCTCACTTACCATTGTACAGGTGAGAAAATGAGACAGATTGAATTTGTGCCTGATCCCACAGTGGGTAAATGGCAGGGCTGAGAATCCAACGTAGGAGTTCTGGATTCAAGCCCCTTGCTGTGACTGCTTGACCAAAATGTTTTCCGAATTCTAAATTGCTGGACTCAAGTGCTGGTTGCTTGTCTTCATCAGTAGCCTCAAGTAGCTTTGTTATATCATTGATCATAAGCTATCTCGTCTTGTTCCCATTCTGTTAGGATGTGTTTGGTGATGAGACTGAGATCTCCAAGGAGTCTTCCGGTGTTAAGAAGCGGCGTATTCCACGTTTTGAGGAGGTAGAGGAGGAGCCGGAGGTTATCCCAGGACCACCTTCAGAGAGTCCTGGAATGCTGACCAAGCTACAGGTTTGTCTTCTCAGGCTGCTCTCCTCTGCCACTTCCCAAGAAACTGAGATCTTGGATCTTAACATCTTAATATTTAGTTTCAGTGTGAGGGAATAGCTGAAACTTTTCTTATCTTATACTTCATATCATGATTAGAAATTTGAATGTCAGGGTCTAGCGTCCTTCTTTTGAAAACTAATGGCAAGTGCTTTCCACTGTGTCCTTTTCAGAGTTTGCTGCTAGTATTGGCCAATTTCAATAGAAGTTCCTAATTCACAAGCCTAATGGTCCTCTTTGTCATTTCTGGAAAACTGAGTGGCAGAGAGAGTGCAATGTTGATGCCTTGTGTTGCTAAAACTTGCTACTCACACAGAATCTACATTTGCAAAAATACTGTGAAATGTTAATGAATACAACTAAACTATACTGCGAATAAGTGGAGAAAATACATTTGATATGCAGTATCCTTCATTTGTTTGAAGAAGTGTTGACTTGCACTGAAATGTGTTCACTTGCAGTTATGTAGTATAAACAGTTCATTAGCTGAATGCCATCTGTATGATCTGGCACATTTCATTATTTTTTTAGTTACACAGTACCATAAATGTACATGGAGTTTGGCAGATTCAGAAAACGTGCTTGGACTAAAGCTCTTAGTCTAAATTAAACTGACTAAACAGTTCAGACACATGAAGTAATTTACCAGTAAATGGCTTAATCTTAAAGGATTAATGTCACTGAATTTAGTGGAGGAGGTGTTCTAGAATTAATGAGTCTCCTGTATATCATCTTGAAACAGTGATTTCCACCAGGAAAGGGAAATTCAGTTCTTACAGTTTGCGGTGCCAGTGAGCAGACTGAATTGATTAAGAACAGGTCAGGAAATCATTTTGCAAGTCCTTTCACTTTTTTTGGAACAAACAAAGCACTTGGTCACACTTGAATTCAGCCAAGAGAACAGTGAGAAAGAGAGGGGAAGACCCTCTTCACAAATGAAACAAGGAAACAAGGCTCCTTTTCTGTAGGGTGAGCTGAATAGGAAGGAACAGGTCATGGCAGTGGGCACTGACTACCCAGGGTTGCTGCTGCTAAATTAGAGGTTGTTGGTTAGAATTGTCCCGGTTGGTAGCTGGGTTTGCACTCATTTGCTGCTATGTGAAGAGCCTCTGAAGAATGCTTTAGCCCTTCTTACGAAGAGGAGGAAGAAACCTAACTTTCCAACTTTTATTTCTGCAGATCAAACAGATGATGGAGGCAGCAACACGTCAGATTGAGGAGAGGAAAAAGCAACTGAGTTTCATCAGTCCTCCTGCACCCCAGGTACAGCCTGGAAAGCAAAAGGGGAGATCCTTTGCCACAGGATTCAAATGGATGCACTGTCTTTCTCCTCAAACAGTGACTTGTGTGATTGTTCTGACACGTATCTAACAGTGTATTTCTCTCCACAGCCAAAAACTCCCTCTTCATCCCAGCCAGAACGTCTCCCCATCGGCAATACCATCCAGCCTTCACAGGCAGCCACGTTTATGAATGATGCTATTGAGAAAGCCAGGAAAGCTGCTGAGCTGCAAGCCCGAATCCAGGCTCAGCTGGCCTTGAAACCTGGGCTCATTGGCAATGCCAACATGGTGGGGTTGGCCAACCTGCATGCAATGGGAATTGCACCTCCGTGAGTACAATCAACTTGCCAAGTACACTGTAACCCTAGTAACTTCCTATGGGAACAAGACAAATGCTAGGCGTGCATACTGTCAGCCTTCATCATTGCCTTTCCACCAAAATTTGTGTATTGACTTGGATTCATAAACTGGATAATTGGCGGCTCTGTGTCAATGATAGACGCACCAGAGAGTGATGCTTGACAGGCATTGCCCTTCTGGATGTTGTCTGTCTGCTGTTGTCCACCTCCTACTGTAACACTGTAGTTGTCCTTTGAATGTTTAGTCCATTTCAGGGTCAACTAAGAGTAGTCTAAACTACATCAAGTCCTTGTGGCCTTGTCTACATAAAGGGTTTTCTAAAATTTTTCACCACTGCCAGTGTGGGTTCAGTATCAGTAGTTGCAGCGGTGGGAAGATAGGGTAGATAAGCCCCTGGTTATCTAACCGCCAGGTGATCTGGACCTGCTCAGTCTAGATTGCACAATGGTTAGAATGCAAGATCACTCTCCATCACCTTAACTGTAGTGGTGCTTGCATCAATGTTGCTAAACAAATGATAGCAACAGTGGGAAATCTTACCGGGTGCTATGCCTCAGGGCTGACACAATGCCATTCTGGCAGCACAACATTTTAATTGTATAACATTTACACCCACTTTAGGACCCCCTTTACGCTGCCAAAGAAGTGTAAGGAGATCTTGATGTAAATGCAAATTGGGCCCCTAGTGTAAGCACACCCATATCATTCATGGTGTGAAACTCACCTCTGTTCCCCGAAGTATCAAGAAGAAGGAAGCATTTAGATTATTGATGTTCTGAGTGATCAGAATGTGGAAACCTTGGTGCTGATGCTTCGTTAAAACTTATAATAGTCGAAGTTGCTCTAGGCTCTATGGATCATAATACTGGCATCTACTTTTTGATTACTGTTGCACTAAAATAGCTTCACATCTGTTTCCTATATATGATATTGACTAAAAAGGCTTAGAGAAAACCACCAAGACCTATTTGGTGGTGGTCACAGTACCCTCTATATTTCCTCTGAGTTTAATGCTACATGACTGCATTTTAACAAAATGTTTCTTGCATCAGGAAAGTAGAGCTAAAGGACCAGACAAAGCCTACCCCATTGATCCTGGACGAACAAGGCCGAACTGTTGATGCAACTGGTAAAGAGATTGAACTGACTCACCGTATGCCAACCCTAAAAGCGAACATCAGGGCTGTGAAGAGGGAGCAGTTTAAACAGCAGCTCAAAGAGAAACCTTCTGAAGACATGGAATCCAACACTTACTTTGACCCTCGGGTCTCCATAGCCTCATCCCAACGTCAGAAACGCACCTTTAAGTTCCATGACAAAGGCAAATTTGAAAAAATTGCACAGAGGTTACGAACAAAGGTATTGTCTAGATTCCTGAGTGCTGGTCTTAATGAACAGCACTAGAAGCAGAGAGTGGCATGGGAACTGAACTCTTGTGTCCCATTCGAGAACGATGGAGGCTTCAAGACAAGAAAGAATTCCACTACAGATGGTTGAAAATTTTCCATCAAAACTGTTTTTCAATGGAAAATTGGTTTTCAGTTTTTGTGGAAAGTGTCTTTCTGCATACATTTTTGTCTTTTTGTTGACAACACTTTTATGAAAAGCTGAAATTTTCTATGGGAAAAATACACTTTCTGACCTACTTTCAATAGAAGCAAATGATTTGGGGGCTGGAAGAACTTAAAGGGAGAGAACTTGCCTAAATTTTAACCATGCGCAAAAATATAGATCAGGGATCGGCAACCTTTGGCACATGGCCCGCCAGGGTAAGCCCCAAGGCCGGCCGGGCCGGTTTGTTTACCTGCCGCAACCGCAGGTTCAGGCGATTACGGCTCGCCGCCACAGGTCAATGGGGGCTGCGGGAAGCCTGCGCCACTTCCTGCAGCCCCATTGGCCTGGAACGGTGAACCGCAGCCAGTGGGAGCCACGATCGGCCGAACCTGCGGACACGGCAGGTAAACAAACCAGCCCGGCCCTCCAGGGAGCTTACCCTGGCAGGCCGCATGCCAAAGGTTGCTGATCCCTGACATAGGTTTATGTAGCAGTAACTATTTACTGCAGTTGTGAGGTATAACGAGGACTCTTGGAATGAAGAGCTGATTTAGGCTGGATATTGGGAAGACCCTTTCTGATACTGAGGTCTGTTACACCATGGAGGAGATTCCCCAAAGAAATAGTGAAGCCCTTTGAGATCTACAGATGAAAAGTGCTATATAAGAGCTAGGTAGTATTATTGCTAAGACATTTCCCAGTACGTTTCCCAGCCCAGTTTTAAGGTATCAACTAGGAGAACAATCGTTCGTTAGGGTTGTGTAGTAATCCTTGCATGGGGCAGGTGTAACACCCACAAACCTCTACAAAACCACCCACTAGTCCCAGGCTCCATTCTCTGCTTCCTCTGTGACGTGCTCTGATCAGCTTGTAAAATAATATACCCCGTGTGCTTTGCTTTTTAAAGGCTGCACTGTTTCTGCGTGTGCCCATGTAAGTGACCTGCTTGTCCCATCTCTCTCCTCTTGTCCTCAGGCTCAACTAGAAAAGTTGCAGGCCGAGATCTCTCAAGCTGCCAGAAAGACTGGGATCCACACCTCTACCAAACTAGCTCTTATTACTCCCAAGAAGGAGCTGAAAGAAGGGGAGATCCCTGAGATAGAGTGGTGGGATTCGTATATCATCCCTAATGGCTTTGACCTGTAAGCTATTACCTGCTTGGCTTTGATAATTTTATTGTAGAGAAGAAACTAATGGCCTGGCTTTTGAGAATTGCTGACCCAACCCCTGGTTCCATTGAAATTTGTTAGGAACTGCTGGTAGCTGAAGTGCCCAGCGCTTCTGAAAATCAGGCCCTAAGCCTTTGCTGCATCTTTTACAGAAGCAAGTGCATCCGCTTGGGGAACTGCATTCTGCCCCCCTGAATACCCTGTTGGGAGGTTCAGTTGTATTTTGTGTTCGCTCCCTGCTCCAGTGTGCGGTGTGGTGCCAAACAGCTGCTGTATTCCATTCCAGAGCTGGTTTATTCCAGTGACTGAGGAAACAATTCCTGTGTGCAATTGATACAGCAGTTTGTTAGATTTCAGAGTAACAGCCGTGTTAGTCTGTATTCGCAAAAAGAAAAGGAGTACTTGGCTTTAGAGTACCTGTCAGCAACTTGCGTAAGTTTAATAGTTAGCACTGTGGAGGTTGGGGGGCGGGGGGAAGAAATTGCTTTGTTCGCCAAATGCTGTGGCTTGTGGAACATAGAAGAAAGTGCGGGAACCAAGCCCTAAGATGACTTGATAGTGATACACAAATTCTCTCCTCTTTAGTACAGCTGGAGTCTACTCTAAAAGAGACGACTACTTTGGGATCACAAACCTTGTGGAACACCCAGCACAGCTAAGCCCACCAGGTACTATCATGTAGCAGTCTAGTTCAAGGCCTCTTTGTAGTCTTGATTAACATAGGTGGTTTTGTAGCAAGACCCGTCAAGTGCTCCAAACCACTGGCAGCATGAGCTCTGAACCAGACTAAGACCCTCCCCGTTTGTAATACCACTGACTTCATTTCTCCTCATGAAAGAAATCATGCTAAGATAGAATGTAGAGCTCTGCTAGGGTAGCAAGACAGCTAAGACTAGGAAGGTGAGTCTAAAAAAGAGTGGAGGAGATCACATTGAAAAGCATAGTAACCAACTAGACATTGGAAACTGGTAGATTCCCAGGTATTAGAGGGGATGGCTACTGCTACTTGGACATTATGGGTGTCTACACAGCAACTAAACACTTTTGTCAGCTGAGTCAGGCTTGGGCTGCAGGGCTGTCTAATTGCTGTATAGACGTTTGGGGTGTAGGCTGGGCCCACGCCTAAACGTGTGTGCCACAATTAAACAGCCCGAGCCCCGTGAGCCCAACTCATCTGATGCCGACCAGTCACAGGTGTTTAGTTGCAGTGTCGATGTACCCCAAATTCCTCCTGTGATCCACATGGTAACGCAGACCTAGACAAGGGACGTAGGATAGTAAAGAAAGGTTTAGAGGATTAGTGGTTAATCTGTTTAACATAAACAGCATTGTAACCTGTTTTCTGGTTCAGCATTGATATAAACAATCTGGAGTAACTCAAGGATCACAGATAGTAGCAGAGAGAAACCATGATCTAATATGGGATAGCTGAGAGGCATATGTACATGCTCAGAAAGAGGGGTTTTGTAGGTTACAAGCAGACTGGAGGACAAAAATGGTGGTGTTCGGCTGCCTTAGCCTTAAGTGTCAGGAATTGGTTATAACTCCTAGACTGCAGCTATTTCCCTTCCCTTTCCCCAGTAATGATTGTAAACAGTATTTGGTCCTGCCCTTGGGGAACTGGTAAATGTAAAGTGACTGTTCTTTGATTTGCCTTCCTAGTGGACAGTGACACACCAGTGACTCTGGGCGTTTATCTGACTAAAAAAGAGCAGAAGAAGTTACGACGCCAGACGCGGAGAGAAGCACAGAAGGAACTGCAGGAGAAAGTCAGGCTGGGCCTAATGCCGCCTCCTGAACCAAAAGGTGGGTGACTACCTTGTGGAGAACAGGCTGTACGTAAAATGCTGCATTAAAACAGGCACTGCCTCCAAATGGTGACACATTGGCTAGGTAAAACCACTGTTTTGGTAAATTGCAGCAGACAAAGGAGCTGTGTGTGAGAAATCCTATAGATCTACTCTGTTCATGAATTTACATTCGTGCATCTATATTAATAGAATTAAGTCCAAAAAGGGCTGTTATGATCATCTGGTGTGACCGGCATAACACAGGCCATAGAATTTCACTCAGTAATTCCTGCTTCAAGCCCCATGTGCATAGGGCAGCATTCTGGGGTGACTTACACCCCATCCAGCCCTACTGACTTCATTAGGGTTGCACAGAGGCAGAATGAGGCACAATGAATGAACACACTACATGGAATGTTCATACGGAGGAACCACCTTTACTAAATTTCATGCATTGTTGCTGTGTCTTGTCAGGCAGTTGCCACACTGCACCTGGAAATACCTCCATTTCAGAGGCAAGTGATGTCTGTTCATAGCTAGTAATTCTGTAAAGCGTTCTGAGCCTGACAAAAGATGCTACGGAAGGCTGTTTTTAAATAATGTTGGGGAGCCTTTTGAAGCAAGCCTTAGAGAGGAGATCTGGTCTCACCTAGAAATTAACTTGTACCTTTCTTTCAGATGGTTTCCCCAATGTTGTTTCACTCTTACAATCTTTGCTCTCGGTTTTATTTAAAGTAAAACATCTATGCTGAAGATCTTCTCATTTTTAAGCTCTTGCTGCATCTCCACTCCTATACTTATAGGAAGTAACAGATGCCTTTTGAGTTTTGACACAAATTACGACAAGTTGGTACTTGATAGGTCCCTTTACAATGTTCCTCTCTCTATTTCCCTTGCAGTAAGAATTTCTAACCTGATGCGAGTACTGGGGACAGAAGCTGTTCAGGACCCGACAAAAGTGGAAGCTCACGTTAGAGCACAGATGGCAAAGAGACAGAAGTAGGTTGCATGTCCTAAAACAAGAGAGCTTTATTTTAAAGTAGATTTGGTGGTGGTGGTGTGCTGACAGCCCTAGAGACTAAAGTCCTCTACTGAAGCACAGAACAGATGCAGCAAAGGAAGAAAGAATTACAAATTTTACTCAGATGATGACCCTACAACCTATTTCAGCTTTGTCTTGAAAGGCTCTCCTCTGAGAGCTAGAAGAGTTGAGTGTTCATGACCCATCCGTTCTTGGACCCTTGTCCTGAAGCTGTCAACAAGAGGCCCAATTGCAGTGGTGGCTTTACAGCTATCTGCTGGGAACTGGACTGAGACCGACTCGCTTCACAGACCCTCCAACAACTGCTTGTGTAGTAATGACTTTGAGACATGGTCCTCCTGAGCTCACTACATTCAGTCACTTACACTGAGCACTTTCAGGTTTAATACTAAGCAGTTGACTGTTCCAGACAGCAGCATTACCACAGTAGTGTTAGGTGGTGTGTGTACACATTCATCCTCAAGGGAAGTCATCTGGGAAATGCAAAGGTTTCACTGTAATAAAGATGAACTGAGTAGGCTCTTCAAGAAATTAATCTAAAGCAAAGTACCTGAATTAAAAGTTCATATGTGTAGTCTCAAACTACAAATAACCAGATGGCTGGATTTTTTCAGGCAGTGGTAATGATACAGGGCTTTATGCATCATCACCACTAGATCAGGTGCATCCTCTAGCAGTACTGACGGAAAGTTTGTACCATCTGATGATGCTTTAGTGACCTATTTAAAATTAGTTGGTGGGTGCTGATCCAGTTCACACCACAAATTTCCACCATTACAGCTGGCATTAATTGCTCTCTTTCAGCAGAGGCTAAGGTCTAAATGGATTGATCCCTCATCACTAGAGGCATTGAAGGCAAATTGGAGGGTGATGTTGCAGGAAGCTTGCAGTACCACTGTTCATACTTGTTACAACCTGGTCCAGTTTCCCTCTGGATGGAAACCAGTCTCTTGTGATCTAGCGGGTTGGACCCACTCACGTGCTTCTAAGCCAGCCGGGTCTGGGCAGAGTCTGGTTCAGTGTTCCTAACTTTGGGTCTACAAGGCTCACTCCCCTTCCAGTTTTCTGAACAGACCTCCAACAAGCTGCATTTCTGCTTACCTGTTGTCTCTTTCCTCCCACCCAGAGCTCATGAAGAGGCAAATGCTGCACGAAAACTAACAGCGGAACAGAGAAAAGCAAAGAAGGTTAAAAAACTTAAAGAAGATATTTCACAGGGAGTGCATATATCTGTGTACAGGTGAGTGCCTTCTCCCACAGACCTTAGAGGTGCTTTGACTCAATAGATGTTTTTCCCATGTGACTTTTTATAAATACAGATGACAAACACCTGTCTATAAATGTGTGCTAATATGGAGTGTTCCTTTAATGCAAGACTATTGTCCTCTGGCTCCCTGAACTCCATTAGAAACACTGAAGGCTGTTCAAATTATTTTATGGTAGAGAGAGAAACACTTTCTCAAAAGTAAATAAATGGAAAGATAACTCCATTCTTCACCCTGAATGCTCATGCAGGATGAGTGAATGTAGAAAGTCTCTTTAATACTTCAGTGCTTCTGTAGCGCTTTCCATCCAAGGATCACAAAGCACTTTATGAATTTTAAACCTAATGACACTGAACCTGAGACACTGGGATATTGAATGTCCAGTGTCACAAGCAAAGCTGGCAATAGGACCCAGGAGTCCTGACATCTGATAAAACACCATTCAAAAGTCAGATGAAAGCTTCTATTATAATGTAATATATGTAATAATGTATTGTGTTAGGAGCTGTAAAAAGGTAGATACAGTCCCTGCTCCACACTGAATAAAACCCTGTTGAACATAGGGTTTTTCTTATACCCCGACAGTACTGGAGAGATTGAAGTGAGAGTAAGTACTGGATGGAATTGGAGGAGAGTGAAGGAACCCTCTTTCTCTGTTGTCCATTGTTCGTAGTTCTGTAGTTCCTTTTTCGAATAGATAAACCTTTGCTTTTCTATCCTCAGAGTCAGAAATCTGGGCAACCCAGCAAAAAAATTCAAAATTGAAGCAAATGCTGGGCAGCTGTACTTAACAGGAGTGGTGGTTTTACACAAAGACGTCAATGTGGTGGTAGTAGAAGGAGGTAAGGCTCGGGGGGTGCACTTTCTGGTTAGAACATTAGACGTTCAAAAGTTTGTTTCTAACCAAGATACCCAAATATTTAAATTGCCAATTACTGGGAATTATGGAAGTAAAGGAAGATATTAAGCTGCTCTACTTAATATTCTTCTTAGATTTACTCCGCACCAGCCCTTGTGTAGTCAAGTATGTTAGCTACTTAAGTATTTTAAATAATCCTCTAAATATTTAAACTGTAGCTTATATATTTAAGCATTATTAAATCTGCTAGATTTGAAGTCACAATGCGTTGACAGTGGCAGCTTCTCAGGAAAGACTCTGCCAGCCCTGGGTGAGTCTGCTACAATGCTTCCAACTTTCATGGTGCTTTACAAACATTCTCTCAGCACATTTTGTGAGATACTATCCCCATTTTACAGCAAGGGAAACAGATGGCACAGAGGTGAAGTGACTTGCCAAAGGCCACTGAGAGTTCCTGTCTCCAAGCCCTGTGCTTAAGTTAGAGACTACTCCTTTGTCATTGATCTACAGTATTCTCTTCACCCATGGCTTTTAGCTGGAACTGTGTGTGTGTTTGAGTGTTTAGTTTTTCCTCCATGGTTTCAGGTGTCATTAGCTTTCACTGCTTTTTGGAGGCAGAATGTGACTCTTAGGACTCTTAAATTGAAGTTGTCAGTGAGCAAGAACTGAGTGAAAATTACTATCATCCTCTCTCTCTCTCCAGGCCCAAAAGCACAGAAGAAATTCAAACGTCTTATGCTCCATCGAATCAAGTGGGACGAGCAGACATCAAACACAAAGGGAGATGGTAAGCATAGACCCACATGGATCTGTATGAAATGTGACTAGGAAATGGCAATAGGGTCATTTTGTTGCAACCTGGAAGAGAAGCCATTACTATGCAAATCCTTCTGCAGAACATAATAGATCTGATCGTTTGAGTTGTAAATTTGAAGATCTCTGTAATGCTACTAAAGCAAACCAATACTGGGACTGTGATTTAGATGATAAAAAGCCAAGAACTTCAGTGATGGCTTATGCTCCTTGCTATTGTTTACACCAGTTTTCCAGACTGCCTCTCATATTCAGCTGTATGTTTTCTAATGCACAATAAAGCTTGAGCTGGCTTTGCGTTTGCAAGACTCGAGGTTTGAAAAAAACAGACTCCAGTATGGGATAGTGTGTGTACTGCTGAATGACATCCAGTCCTGGCAGACTGGGGAGGTGAGTACTCCCAGGGAGGTGTATGCCATAATTCTGTGAGGCACTCTGAGGTGTATGTTATAATTCTGTGAGGCACTCTGGGTGGTCCTCTAGAACCCAGTACAGGTATGTATCCCTGAGACAGGAAGTGGGAGCCCAGAGCCCAAATCACATAACCCTGGATAATACTGATACACACATAGTGCTGGGAACAACTTCGCTATAAATGTGGTGTCTGTGTAATGCCATCGGCCAACAGTTTTCTTAAATGGGTCAGTTCTCCAGGGCAAGCCCTGTGCCTTCATATGTGCTTTATGCGTGCTCAGCCCAATATGGGGAGCTGATCCTGACTGGATGACCCCGGAGTACTACTGTAATAGATATTTCGTAATTGTGTAATGTGAGAGACCAGTCAGTGGCTGTAACTGTTGCTCTGGGCCAGTGATACTCAGACTGAAGATCAGGAGCCACAAGTGGCTCTTTAATATGTGTCCTGCGGCTCTTTGCAGCACATGATATTAAAACAGTGATTTAATTATTAACCAATCAGGATGCTTTTACTGTGTTATTAACCAGTTAAGTTATCAATTAAGTTAGTTATTATATTTGCTCTGGGAATAATTTATATATATAAAAACTTATTTCCCTGTCATACTGTTTAAATACGAGTACATAGTACTCTAGTCAGCTACTACTGTGGCTCTCTTAGGTAATGTTGGTTGCTAATTTGGCTCCTGAACCAGAGATCTGAGTATCACTGCTCTAGGCACATGATGGAGCCTGAAATGGGAATAAAAATGTGATAGAGGGATGTACTCACTGCTGAACCTTCTGTGCAAGTAAGTTAGATCTTCCACGGTATTTGAATTCGATTTTGTGCTTAAAATGTCAGATTATGAAGTCAGGTATAACATAACTATTAATAGCTATGGAGGACTCCCCCCTAAACACAATTAGAAAAGGTGAAGGGAAATCAGCAAACATTTGTGTGCATGCCCAAAATGAGGGAAATGTAAAAGTCTTAGTCTAAATGCAGAAATGTAGTTTGGATTTAGGTGGGAGAAGTTATTTGAGTGGAATGAGAATAGAAGCATGGTCAGGACTGCCACTGCTTAGAGCAGTGGTCCCCAACCTTTCTGTGGGAATAGCACATTCCTAGTCCCTGAAGACTGGCGGGCGCCAGACACCCTGCTGCCGAAATGCCGCCGAGAAGCGGCAGCGGAAAGAAGCGTTGCCGCCGAAATGCTGCCCAGAAACGGTAATGCTTCTCGGTGGCATTTTGGCGGGCGGTTCTCCGGCGGCTGCGCTTGGCGGCGCCACTTTGGTGGCGCGGTGTCCTGTGGGTGCACACAACTGCCCCAGTGGGCGCCATTGCGCCTGCTGGCGCTGCGTTGGGGACCCTGGCTTAGAGATTTGGGGTGGGGAAGACTTGTATTTTTAATGCTGGTGCTTTCTTAGTGACTGCCTGGAATTCCTTATTGGCTGTAGGTCTAAAATCTGCTTTTTTTTTCTAAAGATGATGATGAATCTGATGAGGAGTCTGTTAAAAAGACAAACAAATGCTCTCTGGTTTGGGAGGTAAGTTAGGATCTTGATTTAAAGGAGCATTTTGGGCCTTAGGCTCTAGTGCTTAATTTCTGGGTCACTTGGCTTTTCATTACTGCTGATATTAAAACATGTGTGCAAGCTATAAAGCCTTGTTACTTGCTGCACACTTCTGTTTGCAAATCGCTATGCATAAAGCATTTCACTACCAACTTGATGGCACTTGATTTTTGTTTTGATTGAAGTAGCTTGGCTATGGGTTTCAATATGAAGAACAGTTAGCCAAAAACTCAAAAGGTAATAACAAAATGTTTAAGTATATCAGAAGCAGAAAGCCTGCTAAACAACCAGTGGGGCCCATGGATGATCGAGATACAAAAGGAGCACTTAAAGACGATAAAGTCATAGCGGAGAAACTAAATGAATTCTTTGCTTCAGTCCTCACAGCTGAGGATATTAGGGAGATTCCCAAACCTGAGCTATCTTTTGTAGGTGACAAATCTGAGGAATTGTCACAGATTGAAGCATCACTAGAGGAGGTTTTGGAATTAATTGAGAAACTTAACAGTAAAAAGTCACCAGGACCAGATGGCATTCACCCAAGAGTTCTGAAAGAACTCAAATGTGAAATTGCGGAACTATTAACTATGGTTTGTAACCTGTCTTTAAATCAGCTACTGTACCCAATGACTGGAAGATAGCTAATGTAACGCCAATATTTAAGAAGGGCTCTAGAGGTGATGCTGGCAATTACAGACTGATAAGTCTAATGTCAGTGCCAGGCAAATTAGTTGAAACTGTAGTAAAGAATAAAATTGTAAGACACATAGAAGAACATAAATTGTTGCGCAAAAGTCAACGTGGTTTCTGTAAAGGGAGATCGTGTTTTACTAATCTATTAGAGTTCTTTGAGGGGGTCAACAAACATGTGGACAAGGGGGATCCAGTGGACATAGTGTACTTCGATTTCCAGAAAGCCTTTGACAAAGTCCCTCGCCAAAGGCTCCTACATAAATTAAGTTGTCATGGGATAAGAGGGAAGATCCTTTCATGGATTGAGAACTGGTTAAAAGACAGGGAACAAAGGGTAGGAGTAAATGGTAAATTTTCAGAATGGAGAGGGGTAACTAGTGGTATTCCCCAAGGGTCAATCCTAGGACCATCCTGTCCAGCTTATTCATAAATGATCTGGAGAAACAGGTAAACAGTGAGGTGGCAAAGTTTGCAGATGATACTAAACTGCTCAAGATAGTCAAGACCAAAGCAGACTGTGAAGAACTTCAGAAAGGTCTCACAAAACTAAGTGATTGGGCAACAAAATGGCAAATGAAATTTAATGTGGATAAGTGTAAAGTAATGCACATTGGAAAAAAAATAACCCCAACTATACATACAATATGATGGGGGCTAATTTAGCTACAACTAATCAGGAAAAAGATCTTGGAGTCATCGTGGATAGTTCCCTGAAGACGTCCACACAGTGTGCAGCGGAAGTCAAAAATGCAAACGGGATGTTAGGAATCATTAAAAAAGGGATAAAGAATATCTTATCGCCCTTATATAAATCCATGGTATGCCCACATCTTGAGTACTATGTACAGATGTGGTCCCCTCATCTCAAAAAAGATATACTGGCATTAGAAAAGGGCAACTAAAATGATTAGGGGTTTGGAACAGGTCCCATATGAGGAGAGATTAAAGAAGTTAGGACTTTTCAGCTTGGAAAAGAGGAGACTAAGGAGGGATATGATAGATGTATATAAAATCATGAAAGAGATTAGAGAAAGTGTAGAGTGTAGAGAAAGTGAATAAGGAGAAGTTATTTACTTGTTCCCATAATACAAGAACTAGGGGCCACCAAATGAAATTAATGGGCAGCAGGTTAAAAACAAATAAAAGGAAGTTCTTTTTCACTCAGCGCACAGTCAACCTGTGGAACTCCTTGTCTGAGGAGGTTGTGAAGGCTAGGACTATAACAGGGTTTAAAAGAGAACTGGATAAATTCATGGAGGTTAAGTCCATTAATGGCTATTAGCCGGGATGAGTAAGGAATGGTGTCCCTAGCCTTTGTCAGAGGGTGGAGATGGATGGCAGGAGAGAGATCACTTGATCAGTACCTGTTAGGTTCACTTCCTCTGGGGCACCTGGCATTGGCCATTGTTGGTAGACAGGATACTGGGCTGGATGGACTTTTGGTCTGACCCAGTATGGCCATTCTTATGTTTTTATGAAATGTGCGTGGTTTATCTTTTTAAACCTCATTCAGATGGAGAAAACAGTGTGGTGACTCTCTGTCTAGTCCACACAGAAGTATTTTTGCATTTGGAAGGGTATAATGCTGGGAAATGCAGAGGATGCATGATCCCATTCAAATATCTAATCACTGTTCAAAGGAAGCTTCCAGGACTAACTTATTGCCTGCTTTTTGCAATGCAGGAGAGCTGGGTTTCAGACTCTTACTCTGGTGGAGGGAGGTAGCATACTCAGCCCTTGTGGAGGAGAAAGCAGTCAATGCTTTCTATGGCTAACTAGTGACAGGAACCAAGTTGGCAGCTTTCAAAAGGTGTCCTGGCCCGAAGTACTGTGGCTATATAGCTCCCTTGTGTTCCAAGTGACTTGAGGTTGGGGCCCGCACCCTTCAGTTTTCATGATCACATCCTTTGAGATGCTATATAAAAATATTGGCATCTCCACAGTCTTTGGAGATTATCCTGTATGGCATGATAAAAGACACTGGCTATGCCAGACAAAGATAGACACAGACTGGAATAAAACATGTAACTTCAATTAAAGCCACTGAAGTGCTCTTAAACACTTCAGTTTGTTGCGGACTGTATCAAAGGAAAGTCTTTTCCTGGCAGTTCATTTAAAAGAAAACATTACTAAATGACAGTGGAAATTGCCATTATTTAAGCATGTTTCTCTACAACCTTTCACCTCTGCACAAATAAAAATAGCACTAATTTAATTATACAAATCATAGTTCCTCTCTGAACATTTGTTTAGAAACCTGAGAAATTACTTTAGAATTGAAAAAGAGGTTTATTCTTGATTCCTCTTGTAATTGTGGTTGCATTTGCTTGGTTGTTTTTCCTGTTAGCAAGACGCATCAGAAAACTCCTACTCTCTGTCTTATTTCAGGGTACAGCGAAGGATCGCAGCTTTGGTGAAATGAAATTTAAGCAGTGCCCCACTGAAAACATGGCACGGGAGCATTTTAAAAAACATGGAGCTGAGCACTACTGGGACCTGGCTCTGAGCGAGTCCGTGTTGGAATCCACAGACTGAGGGTGCTGCTGCCCCCAGCGTTCCCATTGTTAATTTGAGAACAATACCTGGCTGAAAACTTGGACAGAACTCCCTTCCTCCCCTCAAATCCCCACAGTACGTTGCATATGATTAAAGAAATATTTTTAAAAAAACAATCACAGCTACACTGTTTTCTAGATAAACCCAACTCTTGGAAATTGTGGTGCAAAACCACTGGAAAGTGGTATCCGCCAGAGAATTTAGTTTTGAGGAGGTGGGAGGGACAGAGAAAATTGTTTTCAGTAGTCTCTTTAGTCTTTCACATACGGCTGTCTCAAGTGGAGGTACAAACACCTCCTTGCTTTGTCAGCTGTTCCATAGATGAAGTCTGACATTGGACAAACTATATGGTGCACACAATCAAAGCTTGCTCCTTTGGTGGGCAGGGAGGCAGTCTGGGAGCAGCCCCAAATGGTCTGAGGATGCAGTATGGAGCATTGGAATTTGTAAAGCAGAGTAGGAGATGGGGACTTAGCCCACATCCTATATTTACATAATAAACTTTTTTAAAAGAAAGTCAAAGATGTGTTTCTTTACATGGGAGTTTCAATTAGCCTGCTGTTACTCACTGCAAACCATGTTCTTCTGTACTTGACTCTTGCATCAGTCTTATACCATAGCCTGGGTATATTTGGAAGGATTGTTTGACAGCCTTAAAATCAAGGGCCCACTCTGCAACAAACATGGAGGGAAGATGGTCCTTGCTCTCAACTGTAAAATCTAAGAGAAGTAAGAGAGCTTATGGGGAGAGGGATACAACCAAATACATGTTTTTATAGACTCTTGCAGTTCTCTAATTATAAACAAAAGATGCCAGCTCAGCTAGCCATCATTAATTGGCGGATCTTGAAGTACTTGATGAGGAAAATGGACTGGCCCTACAGATGAGTTCAGGGAGAATATTCCATGCATAAGAAGCAAAGTGGAGGAAGGGTCAGATTGTTTTGTTGTGAAGCTGGTGTGAGTAGCGGCAGTTGAGGGCTGATGTTTGGAGAGAGGAGCAGACAAGAATGAAGAGGCAGCGTCGTGAAGCTTGAACTTTAATATTTAGGGAAAAGTGGAATTCTTGTAATATCCTGTGCAGCATTGTAAATTGCAGCAGTAAATATGCTCAACACTTTTAGCTGTAGTGCACGTTGTACTGTGCTTACTGAGGCAGTTACTGTCTGTTAGATTGGTCCTTAGAAGGAAAATACGTTGGTGAGTGGGTTTCTTCAATTACCATTAGCATGAGCTTCTACAGCCAGAGCTGGCTTGTCTTGTATTTCGTGCAGGTAACTTCCTTCACTGTATGACAAGCTTTGAACCTGCTTTTAAATTCATGGAAATGTCTTGGTGTCATCCCATTTATTTCAGTTGGATGCTTATCCCAGCTGCTGCAGAGATGAAAAGTAAATAGCAGCTGTCCAGTGTCTTTTTTTTAATGAAGTGGGAAAGGGTTCCCATAAGCACATTTTTGTTTTCATTCATCCCTAATTAGGTTAACAGGTTGATGCATAACGGGAAATATAGAATATCTGTCAAGGTTGGAACACTAGATCTGATCCTGTCCTTTCATCTTGTGCAGACAACTACATCAGTGCAAAGTGGAGGTCAAATGCTATCAGATCAGTGTGGTAGCCTTTTACACTCATTTCATAGTGCTGGGAATGACTGTGCAAAGTGCAGGACAATGGAGAATTAAGCACAGTGTTTCTGTGAATGCAGGATCTCTGTTTTAATCTGGTCCTATTGCTTCATTCCGTAGCTGGAGTCAAACTTTTGAATACATTCTCAGAAATAGGACTTCAAGGGAGGAATAAGTAGCTCACCTAGTGTCTGGGGGCTGGGGTAGAAATGCCATAATAGTTTGTTGCTAATCAGGATGGCCTGCATAGTTGCGCTTCAGGTTTCTAGTAGGATTAGTCATTTTTGTCTCTTTGGCACAACAGTGCTTCGGTTTATACTCTCAACTATTTATGCTCTGATGTTGACACTACTTCCTGCTGTAACTCATTCTAAACAATGAAAGGGACTTTGTATATTGTGTCCTGAATGTAGGAAAGACTCAAGATTGTATTAACATCTAATTCTAGATTTTCTTTAATTGTGTACTGACAAGTCTCAGAATAAACTGGTTTTGCTCAATTATATGAGGAACTGGATCCAAGACACGAGCTTATGATGTGTCTACCACAGGAGCAAAATATTGTATGATGGGAACTAGGATGGCTGGTGGTAAAGAGACAGCTTCCTGTAACTTCCCGAAAATCATCTTCCCCCCTGTGAGCTAAAGCTCAGGAACCACTTCTCTTCCATCAGCCTGCCTTCTGCAGAAGCTGGTGTGAAGTACCACATCTTGTTACAGAGAGCTTTAAAATATGCCTCTTCATTGTAAAGAGACAATCTTATTCACATTTTTTAAAAACCAGATATTGTTTCTTGAGCCATCTTAATTTAATAACAAAATCTTAATATTTAATTAACTATTTGTGCTGCTTGGTTTTTCTTATTTTGGCTGAGGACAATACAGTATTAGAATACTTTTCTCCTTCAGGTAAGGATTTGTTACTTTGGTTGTAAATTGGTATTGTCTGTTAATTGTTGGTTTGTTTTAAAATGTACTGTAATGAAGCAATTGAGAGGGTTTATCTCTTGTAAGAGCTTGATTTAAAAAAATTTTTTTTTACAAGTTTAGGTAATTACTCCTTTAAAAGTGGTAATTTGTTTCTCTACGTTTATCCTCTTTTTTTTTTAAATCTCTTCTGTGGCAGGCTCTGCTCAGTAAAACAGCCTGTTGCTCTCTTCTACAAACCACCTGCTGCAGGTTCTACCATTGATGTGGGGTGCCTTTGCAAAATGGTGCCTGTGCTGAATGAGCTGGGCTAGTTGTGTTTTTGATGCTGCTCTCTTGGGCAGAAGAGGGGAGGGTGCTAGGTTTGCAGGCCAAAAAGGTGGTGGGGAGAAACAGAGAGCATAAGCGTTCTTCCACAACTTGGGCCTGTGGCCATCTGTAAAGGCTGCTGGGAGAAAAAACATGAAGAGGGGAGGAAAGCACCATGGATGCTGGGACCGTGGCCATGGTGCAAGGAAATGCAAAGGATGCCAGGCGTGTGGTTAATGGCAGGTGCGGGGAAAGAAGTGTAACAACTGTTGGCAGCATCAGGCATGTGGGTGGGGGGGAGGAGCACAAAGGATGCTGGGAGCATGGTCAAGGTGGGGGGGAGGAGCACAAAGGATGCTGGGAGCATGGTCAAGGTGGGGGAGGGGAGCACAAAGGATGCTGGGAGGGAGTATGGCCCTGCCCTTCATTCTGCAGCCCCCAGGCAGCTGCCTCCCTCCCTAGTTCGCGCTGGGAAGCCCTGATTGGACTGACACCGTTGACCCTTTCCCCAGGGGCGGGGGAAGGCCTCGGTCAATCATTCGCGCTCCCTTCCCGCCTCAGGTCTAGCCCCCTACACTTCGCACATGCGCAGTGATAGGAAAGAGTGCCTCGCTTCACGGCGCACGCCCGGCGCTTGTTTTAGAGAGAGCGGCCCGCATGCGCAGGAACGTGATTTCCTCAGGCTTGCGCACAATCGATTGAGAGGGATGGGGTGTTTGCGCGGTCACGTTCGCGCATGCCCAGTATGCTCCGCGACGCTGACGAGAAGTTTGGCATGTGCGCCACCACTGTGTGGCGCGTGCGTCGTGAACATCTTGCGCCTGGAGGCGCTCGGCGCGTGCGTAGTTGGCAGCGTCCCGAGAGGGTTGGCGCATGCGTACTAGGTGGCTGTGGTTCTGAGGCTAACTTTGAGAAACCTAGTACAAAATGGCGGCCGATGGGCGGGCTCCGAGCTGTGTTGGGGATGGAGAATAACCAGCCCCTGGCAGCTGCCTAACCGGTTAGCGGCTCAACGAGCACAGGAGGGGCCCTTCAGGGGAAGGGGTCCGTTAAAAGCCCCGCAGGGAGCGAGGGGGGCGGGGTTGCGGCGCGTACCCCGGGAGGGAGCGTGAGTCGCGCGCTCCCGCGACCAGTGGCGGCCGCGCGACGCTCCCACCGTTTCGCGCGAGTGCGCGCCCGGCCCGGCCCGGCCCGTGGGTCTCGGGACTGGGGGGGGGCGCGTGCCCGTGAGAGAGGCCGGGCGGTGGGCTGTGGCAGAGCGACCCCTGGGTGCCCCAGAGAGGAGGCGTGTAGCGGCCTGTCGCGCCTCCGGCCCCGGACAGGCCGGGCCCAGTTCAGCGTGAGGGGGTTTCACCTCTGGGCGTTGTGCCCGCTCTAGGGGGCGGGGATAGAGCCGCTCCATTTGCTGGAGGGGGGGCGTGTTTGCTTTGCTCGCTGTTGCATTGCATGCGGTTGCGGGGTGGGGGCCGAGACCCTCGCGCGCGCGGCGTCGGGCGGGTTGCGCGCGGGGATTGCGTGCCGGCGAAGGGGGCTGGAGGCTAGGGCTGAACGTCGCGGCATGGAGGCGGCGTAGGGACCCCAGCGCCCAGGGCAGAGGCTCATTGCGGTGTGCACCCTGGGGCGATTGGGAAACCCCAGCACGCAGGGGCTGCGCGGGTGCCCTGCTCGCATTCCCGCGTTGCACGACCGTAGCCGGACTGCGAAGCCCTAGCACAAAGGCGCAAAAGGGGTGCATCGTTACATGCATCCTTCTTTGGAAGTGGCCCCGGTTAAATATAGCATACCCGTGCGGCGGCCAGCCCAGCCCATCTCTGCCCGGGCGCGCGCACAGGAGGCACGCTCCCCCCCGGGCGAGGGGGGAGGGGAGGGCGGCTGAGCGGTGCACGCGCTTCCCGGCCGCGGCGGAGGGTAGCGGCGCTGCTGCTTGTGCGACCAGGGGAGGAAGATGGCGGCCGGCGGCGGAGGCAGCAGCAAGGCCTCCTCGTCGTCGTCCTCCTCGGCGGGGGCCCTGGAGGCATCGCTGGACAGGAAGTTCCAGTCGGTCACCAACACCATGGAGTCTATCCAGGGCCTGTCGTCCTGGTGCCTGGAGAACAAGAGGCACCACAGCACCATCGTGTATCACTGGATGAAGTGGCTGAGGAGATGTGAGTGCGGGGGGGGGGACCATGGCGGGAGGTGGAGATTCGGGGTGGGGGGCTCTTGAGAAAAAGGAACCGCGGCCTCATTATCTGCCCCTGGGTGAACGAAGAGGGCACCAGGAGGGAGATGTGGGGGGCGGGGCATCTAGGAAAGTAGGCACCACAACCCCATAATTTTTCATTGGAGGGGGGGGGGAGGCAAATGTAATGACTCCCCATCCAACCATTGAAACAGGTTCGCCAGGCTCATGATGGATTCTCCCTTGCTAGCCGTTTTTAAATCGAGATTGGGTGTTTTCCTAAAAAGCATGCTCTGAGAATTATTTTGGGGAAGTTCTCTGGTCTGTGTTATGCAGGAGGTCAAGATTCGAACTCTGAATTGGGAGAGTGAGGTTAGGATGGAGGCATTAGGGGCTGTGAGGGACTCTGGGGAAATAATCCCTTTCTTCCTTTCACTTGCCTTCCATGTCTAGTCCCTTCTCCCCATTTTCCAAACCCTGTTAATCCAGACATATCTCCTGATATGAATCTCTCCTCCTTCCCCCCCCCCCGCAGTTATTGACATATCTTTGTTCCTGTGTCACTTACCCTGTGATTCCCACCCTACAGACTCATTAATCTGCATCTTGTTTATATTCCCTCACTATGCATCAGGTTCTCAGTGGCTTCCCCTAGTTATTTAAGCCACCCCCACTCCTACCCAGATGGTTCCTTTATTGTGTTTTAAATACTTTGGAGTCTATAAACAGAACTATCGGTCTGTATATACCTGGTACAATCAGAGATGTTTGCAAAATGCGTTGGTTTTCTTAGCTTGAAAAATGCCATTTCTTTCATTTATTGATTGATGATTTGTGGTGTTAATAAGAAATAATAGAAATGCATGGTGCCTCTAACATTGTACCTCTTTAAAATAGATCTGTTTCAGAATTTAAAAGATCTTGCGTATGAATTTATAGTGATCATTTGGGAACCCATGATTTACTGTGAATTTCTAAATTGGTTGAGATCTTCGTTTATAGTTCAGGACAAGTCTGGGAAATCTGTTGCGTTGCTTAGAATTTTTGTATGTTTGGTATTTAATTCACAAGCGGAAATGTTCAGTTTGAAGTGGATGTGAGTGTATAACCTTTACAGTAATAGACGTTCTAACACAACTTCACAAAAGTCCAAAAACTGTAGTGGGAGGCAACAGAATGTTTGGGGTAGGGAGAGAGGGAGTGTATTGAGAGGATGAAGGGGAAACAACTACCTTCTTGTACCACAGGTTTCAAACGTATATTTAATAATTGATAGCTAGTCTTCTTCCTGCTTTAGTAAACTTATTGAAGTTAAAGATCTCTGAGGCATAATTATCCAGAGAAGAAATTTTTGGAGCATGTAACTTCTAGGCAAGCCATTCTAATCTCTCAGTTTTATCATATGGCATTATCATTGCTGTGTATGTTCCTTACAATGTTAACCAGTAACTAAGGAGTCCTCTCCAGAGTCTCGGGTCTGTACTTATTAATACTTGCATCTGAAAGATTTTAGTATACAATTCCAAGAAAAAAATAAGGATGTAAATTAACCTCCCGGAACATCAGCTCTCATTTTTGGGGGCTAGCCACAGGCTTCTTCCCCCACTCCCAAAATAGAAGTCTCTTTAGATGTGGGTAGGAGAAAGAGTATTGGATATTAAAATCAAATCTAGAGAGCACTGGCCGTAGTTGTATTGTGGACTTGACAGTGGAGAGATTAATCTTTTTCACTAGTCTAAACATGGTTTGATCATCTTTGCTGGAATTGCTCTTTCATATGTCCTTAAAACATTCAAATCTCGTACTGTCTCAGTATGAGCTAAAGCAAGTTTTGCAGGCGTAAGGAGGTAACATTAAAGTGGCATTATAACTTTTTATGTTATGCTTAAAAATGTTTGAAATAGTTCATTCTCCATTTTAAGGGTTGATTAGAAGTGAGCTGTAGCTCACGAAAGCTTATGCTCAAATTGGTTAGTCTCTAAGGTGCCACAAGTACTCCTTTTCTTTTTTCCCTGTTTACTTTGATTGTATTTGAGAGCTCTCTACAGAAGGAAAACAGGATTGATTCCTCATTCAGGAACTATGTCCTTCACTTGCATCACTTATTCTAATCTGAGCAGGCTGAGGAATGCTGTGAATTAATTGGCAGAATAGATTGTAAATTGTTATGAATTTTGATACTTGTGAGGTACAGTTATTAGGGCTTGAATTGCAGATATTTATCTAGATGCAGAGATTATGGCGAGTAACTATTACACACTGCTTCAGTTAGCATAACTTTTGCATTTTAAAATCATACATCAATTCTTCCTAGCAGTCTGAAAGTCTCAAAAGCAAGACTTGCTTGTCATTTGGAATAAACTGAGATGTATCTTGCAACAAAGGTCAATGAAAATTAAGGTTTTGGAGCAGTCTGCAAGTAAAGGGGATATTTTGTGGGAGTGGGCATTTGCAACTCAGCTAGCATGAGGGTTCAAATATAAAATTAAACTATTTTCTTTGCCTTTTAATCAGCATAAAAAACACTTCATTGTTTAAATTTTCAACAGTACAGTTGTCTGACTTACTAAAATGTTATACTGTTTATTATTGTCAAAGGTTGTAATTAAACTTTATTTTCAGATATGTGAACTCAAATGTATATCATAGTGAGAAGTGAGTCTTCTAGGGCTGGGATTGCTGGGCAGAGCAAAATAGAGTAGTTCATAATTTTCTTTTGTTTTGGTAGTGTGACAAGTAGTTAAGTTGTCTTTTTTAATGGTACCATGTAAGAATCAAAATATTAACTCTTAAGAAACTGCTTTTGTCAAAACCTCTAATGACCTTTTCTTTTCTAAAGCTCAGAACCAGTACTCCATCCTCATCCTCAATCTGTCATCTGCCTTTGACACCATTGATCATGCTCTTCTTTATATCCTGTCCTGTCATGGCTTCCATGACCGTATCCTCTCCTGGTTCTGCTCTCTAATTGCTCCTTCAATGTGTCCTTTGCATCATCCTCTTCATCACCCGCACATTTCTGTATAGTTTCCACAGATCTCTGTCCTTGAGCCCCTTCTTCCTCTATACCTTACCTCTGGGTAATCTCACCTGCAAAGAAAATTCAGCTACCGTTTCTCTGCTAAGGACTCACAGATCTACCTCTCTACTCCAGACCTGTCTTCTATCCAAACTAAAATCTCGGTCTTTCTGACATCTACTTGTGAATGTCTAGCCATCAGCTCCGTCTCAACATGGATAAAACAGAGCTCTTAATCCCCTCCCCCATAAACCTCCCTGTTACCTCCAGTCCCATTCACTGTGGACAACACCACCATCCTGCTTGTCATTCAGGCCTCTAACCTGGGCATCATCTTTGACTCAGATCTCTCTCTAAATCCTCCCATTTAGGCTATATTTAATTTTCCACATAGGGCCTTTCTTGTTCATTCACTTCTAAAACTCTTGTCCAGGCTGTCCTCTTGCATCTTGATTACTGCAACATCCTTCTCTCTGTCCTCGACAAATGCAGTTTTGCCCCACACATATCTGTTCAGAATGTTGTCACAAAGATCATTTTCTTAGACTATGTCATCCCTCTCTTTGCATCCCTCCTCTGGCTCCCCCTTCTCTATCACATCAAACAAGCTTTTTACTTTCACTTTGAAGGAGCTTCATGGCCTATCCCTACCTATTATCTCTTAAGCTTAAGTTAAGATTTTGTCATGGTTATTTTTAGTAAGCCATGGACAGGTTGCAGGCAATAAACAAAAATTAATGGTAGCCTGTGACCTGTCTGTGACTTGTACTAAAAATAACTGGGAGTGTGGTGGGAGGGAAGGAATGACAGCTGAAGCCCCACTGTGTGGGGACTGACAGCCTGAGCCGCACTACAGGGGCTGGGGCGCACATCTCCTGTCACTGGTAGCTGAAGCCGAAGAAGTCATGAAAATGCAGTAAAGTCACAGAATCCGTGACTTCCATGACCTCTGCGACTAAATCATATTCTTACTTATGCACCATCGAGACATTGATTTCCTGCCTTCCATCAGCCCAGGATGCATAGGGCCCTACCAAATTGGACATGAAAAATACGTCATGAACTGTGAAAACTGGCTATTGTAGGGGAGACCAGATTTCACCGAGTTGAGCAGCTGGAGAACAGTGGCTGCTGGCTGGGAGCCCAGCTCTGAAGGCAGCACCACCACCAGCAACAGCATAGAAGTGAGGGTGGCATGCTATGGTATTGATGATTACCTGTTCTGTTCATTCCCTTTGAAGCACCTGGCACTGGTCACTGTCAGAAGACAGGATACTCGGCTAAATGGACCTTTGATCTGACCCAGTGTGGCCATTCTTACGTTACTGCCACCCTTACTTCTGTGCTGCTGTTGGCGGTGGTACTGCCTTCAGAGCCGGGCACCCAGCCAGCAGCTGCCCACCAGCTGCCGAGCTCTGAAAGCAGCAGCACAGATGTAAGGGTGGTGGTATCACTACCACCCCCACAATAGCTTTGTGACACACACCCCCTTGCACTTACCCCATTTTGGGTCAGGTCCCCAACGGTTACAATACCGTTAAACTTCAGATTTAAGTATCTGAAATGTATTATTTTTTAAATCTTATGACCATGAAATTGACCAAAATGGTCCATGAATTTCTAAGGCCCTAATGATGCAGCTTCCATCACCCACTTGATACATTTTCAGATACCTTCATGCTTTCTTCCATGCTGCCCCTCATGCTTGAGAGGAACTCCCCATAAACACCACAAAACTAATTATTCTCCTTCAGATTCCACTTTAAAAACTCTCCTTTTCTATCATCCCTACAAAAACTTGACAATAGTTAGCTGGCTGTTGTACTGAGTCCACTGCATATCATGCTGAGCCAATTTATGTCTCATTGTTTCCTCGTACTCTCTTACCTGTCTCTGCATCCACCTATTGTTTGTTGCCTCATACTTAGGGTATGTCTACACTTACCAAGGATTGATGCGGTGATCGATCCACTGGGGGTCGATTTAGCGGGTCTTCACTAGACCCGCTAAATCGACCACAGAGCACGCTCCCATCAACTCCGATACTCCACCAGAATGAGAAGATTAAAGAAACTCTCCTGTCGACCCAGTGCGGTGTGGACACCACAGTAAGTTGACCTAAGCTACGTCGACTTCAGCTATGTTATTCACATAGCTGGAATTGCATAACTTAGGTCGACTTAACCCCGTAGTGTAGACCTGCCCTTAGGTTGTGAGCAGTTTGGGGCATGGACTGTCTTTTTGTTCCATTTTTACAACACCTAGCACAAAGGAGTCCTGGTCCATGAATAGGAATGGTCCATGATAATACAAATAATAGCTGGTAGTAATTAAGAAAATTTGATTTGCTTTTATTTTCTGCAGCTCTTAAATGTATTTTTACTCTAAAAGCCTGTAAAAATATCTAATAGCTATTATTTTCGGAGAGCCTCTTGCAAAAGGTAGAATTAATAAGATAACAGTGTGGATTTGTCTCAGAATTCTTAATAGAGTTTTTATAAGATTAAAATGAAGGTACAGTAGAATCCAGTTGTCCGACCCTCCTTTAACTAGTTCTCCTTATTAACCAAACAACCAGCGCACACAGGTCCGAAAGAGGGTGATCTCTCCTGTGCCCTCTAGATGGCATTGCAGCCTCGCACTTTCCCATTCTCTGGGTTATCCGAATTTTTGGTTATCCGATCTGGCCTGAGTCACAGATGCGGCTTCTAATTTTCCCAGGGGGGTGCTCAACCTCTGCTCAGTCCCAGGCCCCACCTCCACTCTACCCCTTCCACCAAGGCCCCACTCCCTCCCCGCCTCTTCCCCTCCCTGGTCCACCCCCGCCCCACCTCTTTCCGCTTCCTACCCTGAGTGCACCCTGTCTCCCTCTGCGCCCTCCCCCCTAGTACCTCCTGCATGCTGCAAAACAGCTGTTCTGTAGTGTTCAGGAGGCGCTGGGAGGGAAGGGGAGGAGTTAATCGGCAGGGGCCACTGGCAGGTGGGAGTGGGGCGGGGGAGGGAGGGGAGCTGGCTGCTGGCCTGAGTCCCAGTTAGATTGAATAAATGGGGTTCTTCTTGTTAGAGCCCTGTCTGGGACAATTTTTTAATCCCACCTCACAATTCCCATTCGCTCCTGCATTTTTTTGTTGAATAGTTATCCTGCAATTAAGACAGCAAATCCCAGTCCCACTGCAGGCCTCTACTGCTTGTATTTATATTGAACTGGTGTTTACATCTCTTAGTAGGGTGACACTGTTAAAGGAAGCATTGTACAAAAATTAAATTGATCAGTGTTATAGGTGGTATTTCTGAAATGATACTTGCCTTATACAGTATTTTTTATGGTTTACAAATTCATTAAATATATGAATAAGAGAATTAGAAATTTTTCTATGAATTAGAATATCATCTGTAGTGACATTAGCAGCACTTTTAAAAAGATCATTGATTTTCATGCTTCAGGTTGGAAACTGTGGTCAGGAAGAAATCTCCCCACTTACACCCACCATCATATAATCAGTCTTACACCCTTGGCTAGGTTCTCATCTAATTGTTTCTACCATTCTCTGGATACTGCTTGAAACAGAACATTTATTGATTTTTGTTTTGATATTTGAATTATTTTCTTTAATTCCAAAGTTTTCTTCCTCTGTTTATATCATATAGTATGTATGTGTTATAAAATCCTGGCAGATTTTTTTTCCCTCTACATTTCTCTACTTTAAGTCTCTTAACAGATAAGGTACTATCTAATTCTTATACAAAAGATGTGATGCTATTTGAATGGAACCATTCCTCTTTTAATACAAAATTAGCGCTGACATTTAGATATCTGTCAGCACATGATTGAATCACCTCTTCACCAGTTTTCTGTTCTAGTAATAAAATCATAAGGACAATGACTGCTTGCTTATGTGAAAACCGAAAGTTTCAATAAAACAGACAATATTTGCTTTATAGAAGTATAAGGTATTTAATGCTGTGAATCACTTTTTCTCCAAAACTTACTACTGTGAATCTATGTTATAAAAGGTTTCAGAGTAGCAGCCGTGTTAGTTTGTATTCGCAAAAAGAAAAGGAGTACTTGTGGCACCTTAGAGACTAACCAATTTATTTGAGCATAAGCTTTCGTGAGCTACAGCTCACTTCATGCATCCGATGAAGTGAGCTGTAGCTCACGAAAGCTTATGCTCAAATAAATTGGTTAGTCTCTAAGGTGCCACAAGTACTCCTTTTCTTTATATTATAAAAGACTTTCTGACAGGAGTATCTAATTTATTCAGTGTGCTTAGTATTTAGTCACAACTTAAATATAACTGCTTTTCAGGTCAGTAAACCATGCATTTATTAACTTGAGACATGTTAGTCCATCAAGCAATATAACATCACTTTAAAAAAAAAAAAAAGTACAGGAGGTGCAATTGAAGAAGAATTTGAAAAACATTTGGCCATAGGCAGTGTGAGATCAATAATACAGTTTACTGTTTCATGAGAAGCACTGATGTCTCCTTTACAATTTGTTGAGACATCATGATTGAATAAAAGGTCTCTTCATTCATTGATGTATAATAAGAATTTATTCAGGTACCTCCCAGTATGTTAACTGTATGTATTCCCCGCTTACCAGTTGCATAACACAATGGTATGATTGAAATTTGCTTCTCTTTTTGCATATGACTGTTTCATAAAACCAGTGTGCAGCATGTGTTCTTATTTTGATGTAGTTTTTAATCACTAAAACGCTGCATATTAAGACTTGTGTATAACTAAAGATATAGCCTTATCAACTCTGATTTATTTGAACATACTTTTTTTGTAGTTTGTAATTTGGAAGGGTTAGAAGAACCAATTGACCCTAACTGAAAAAAATAAATCTTATTTCTGCCTTGGTGCATGTGTTAAAGTTCAACATCATGAAAACTGCTGTGAGGTTTCAAGTGCTGGATTGTGGCATAATTAATTGAATTTAGCTGTTAGAACTAACTGACTTTATTTGCCACTTGAAGAAATCTATAGGATGGTTGATTTAAAGAAGCCTAAAACTTGATTTAAAGGGGCTGTCAAGGTTCCTTCCCCACTCTGAACGCTAGGGTACAGATGTGGGGACCTGCATGAAAACCTCCTAAGCTTACTTTTACCAGCTTAGGTTAAAACTTCCCTAAGATACAAACTATTTTAGCCTTTGCCCTTGGACTTTCGCTGCCACCACCAAACGTCTAACACCAGTATTTTTATTATTAGGAAAGAGTTCGTTTGGAAATGTCTTTCCCCCCAAAATCCTCCCAAATCTTACCCCTTTTTTCTGGGGAAGGTTCGATAAAAATCCTCACCAATTTGCATCGTTGACCACAGACCCAAACCCTTGGATCTTAAGAACGATGAAAAAAGCATTCAGTTTCTTAAAAGAAGAATTTTGATAGAAGAAAAAGTAAAAAAGAATCACCTCTGTAAAATCAGGATGGTAAAAACCTTACCGGGTAATTAGATTCAAAACATAGAGAATCCCTCTAGGCAAAACCGTAAGTAACAAAAAGACACAAAAACAGGAATATCCATTCCATACAGCACAGCTTATTTTCTCAGCCATTTAAACAGACAGAATCTAACGGATACCTAGCTAGATTACTTACTAAGTTCTAAGACTCCATTCCTGTTCTGTCCCCTGTAAAAGCATCACACAGCCAGACCCAGACCCTTTGTTTCTCCCCCCCTCCAGCTTTGAAAGTATCTTGTCTCCTCATTGGTCACTGTGGTCAGGTACCAGCGAGGTTATCCTAGCTTCTTAACCCTTTACAGGTGAAAGGGTTTTTCCTCTGGCCAGGAGGGATTTTAAAGGTGTTTACCCTTCCCTTTATATTTATGACAGGGGCCCTGGCAATACCAAAACAAATTATTTAAAATAAATCCTTAAATTATTATAATTTTCTTGAGGTCTGACTTTTTGATATTGTATGGAAGATTTCTGGCAGTCTATGTAGACAATACAACTGTGACAAAAATGCTTCCAGTGACAATGGATGGATTTAACAAAGTTGTACAGAATTTTTAATAGCATTATGGTAAACCCTCTTAATTTGGCAGAATAGTTGTCTAGTAGATTAATACAACTGAATTTTAAAGTTTGACCTGCTCTTCACAATTTTGGCTGCTTGTTTTAAATTTTTTTTGTAATTGACTCATCTTAGATATCAGTCATGTTTTAAGCCCAATTCTGCTGTTTTTTACGGCACTGTAGAGGAAGGTTTAAATTCAGAATATCTTTTGTGGGAGGCAGTGGCCTGGTGGATGGAACACTATTCCCAGATCTGCCACTGGCCTGTTGAATGACCTTGTGCAAGTCATTTCCTCTCTGCCTCAGTTTCCTCATCTGTAAAATGAAGAGAAAGATACTGATCGTTGTAAAAACATGTTAAGATATATGGATGAAAAGCACTAAAGAGCTAAGAATTGTTTTTATTATTAAATAACAAATCTTAACTTTTTTCATATCGGGTTTTCTATTAAACATAAATTTGGGGCCTAAACTACTTGAGTGTCCTGTTTCATAACTGTTAACCACAGTTAACACAGCATAATGAAAATGGCAAGAAATCTCTGCGTTAAATAATAGCAACAATAATTGTCCATAAATACTTGAAAAACATACTTTTCTGCTATTCAGTAATGAGTGAAAAGACTTCCCTCTGGGAACTGTAAAGTGAGCCTTGTAAATTTCACTTTGCTACTCCTGCTGGGACCCTCCTGTGGGCAGGAGTAGTAGAGACGGTGGGCTGTATTCTTTTGCTGCTGGGTTGCTCTTGGAGAAGGAGGAAGATAAATTTATCTAACCTCACCATCCCATTAGAAAGGCTGCTTCTGGTCTTATACTTGGGGATTTGCAATGTGTTGCAGTAGAAGAGAGTCTTATATGAACCTCTACTACTATTTGGGAGGGGCTGGGAATGAAGAATAAAGAGCCTTTTCCCTCTCCTAAGAGATTGCAGAAGCATCAGAAGCAAAAGGCCAGTGTCTGTGGCTTCTGTAAGAGGAGCAGCATAGGGAAATTTACAAGATTATAATCCATTTCACTTCACTGACACAGCTCACAAATGGAGAGGAAAAGCATCAGAAAAACTATGTAGAACAGGATAGAGAAAGGGAGGGCAAAGAAGCTGCATTTGTGCGCACGCATCTTGTCCCCCAACACACACATTCACCCTTGTCTTTTCTCTCCCTCATCCTCAACAGCCAAAAATGACAGGAATGGGAAGAAGAGACTTTCTCCTGATTGTGTACTGAACATAGCACTCCCCCTGTCATCTGCTAGCCAAAGCTAATACAAAAGACTAGAGCTGAGTGGGCAATAGCAGCTTAGATCACTACTTTGGGACTTCTTGGACACAGCTTGAGTTGGGAGGTGTAATTTTTTTTATCTACTGGGCACTGGCCTGTTAGAGTCTAGTAAAATGTTCAGGTCTTGAAGTTAGCTCTCCAGTGGATGTCTTCCTAAATGACTATGTATAGTCAGTGTCTTGAAGCAGACGTGACTTAATGCTTCAGAAAACACATTAATAAGTAATCATTGCACACATTCCCGCACTTGATGCAAATTCTTTGCGACTAGTGATCTCACACACACACACCCCTTTAAAATAAGTTCACCACAGGTAGTGCCAACAGCGTTAAACTAGCTTTGACTAACTCATCCCATAGCTTTTTTTCATTTGATAATTTATGGCTAAGTGCTGAAAACATGTTGTCATAACTTTATTTTTAATTTTTGCTTCTGAAGACAAAAGGTATAGAGATGAAATTGTAGACTTGACCACTGTAAGAATTAGTGGTTATGTTGGGATTTGTAAGTGTGCCCATTGTATGGCATGGGCACATTCACAGAGTGGATTAAAAGCATAGGTTCAACTACTGCCTACAACAGCTAATATAATAGGAATAGGTCACTACCAGAACTGATGATAAAGAAAAAACTACCCCTTCCCTCTCCTCAAGGAGAAGTCCTGGCTTTGAGTTTTGGTAGACTGGTAAGAGGCAAAAATTCCAGAGTCCAAGACCATCCTCTCTCAGGAAAACACCTGCCTTTGGTCCTCCAAAATTCAAATCTAGTCACGTAAGCTCCTCAGCCGTTGGTGTGTCACAGCCTGACCCAGTTCCTCCTCTGTGGATGGACATCAGTCTGTTCTGATTCGACTCAGTTGCTGGATACCATGAGCTTTTAAGCCTTCTGGCTCTGGGTGATAACTGGTCACTGTTCCTAGCTCTGGGTCTCTCAGGCACACTTCCAGGTGCAGTCCGCATGTCTGACACCCTTCTTGTGCAGTGGGACTCTACAATCTGGCCTCCTTAGACCCCCATCCCTCTTGGTCCCCCAGTTACTTGTATATGATCCTTTAAAGTTTCCTGTTACTGTGGGTGCTCTGATCTTCTAAATTAATCCCTTCAGCAACCGTGTGGCAGGCAAGCAAGGAATACAGGCTTAGCAAAGGAATTTTTTAGTCACAGGTACTTTAGTGTTAAACAGCACTGGAGAGGTGCAGATCTTTGGAAAATATCACAGTCCTGAATGTGGCCTCTTGTGTCTCATCTCACCCTCCTGCGAGTTCTGGGTTCAGTGTCCATAAGCTCAGGGGTTCTCAGACTTCATTGCACTGTGACCTCCTCCTGACAACAAAAATTACTACACGACTCCAGGAGAGGGGGCGGAGCCTGAGCCTGCCTGAATCAAACTGAAGCCCCAGGGCTTCAGGCCACTGCCCGAGGCTGAAGCCAAAGCCTGAGACCCACCGCCTGGGGCTGAAGCCGAAGCCCTTGGGCTTCAGCCCCGGCTAGTGGGGTTCAGGTTTCGGCCCCAGCAAGTCTAACACCAGCCCTGGCAACTCCATTAAAATGGGGTCACGATCCACTATGGGGTCGTGACCCACAGTTTGAGAACTGCTGGGCTAGGGAGACCTTCCTGACTTCCCTCTCCTTTCCCTGGCCGTCTGGCATGAGGTCATGGATGGTCTGTCCTCACAGACCATTAGCCCTTAAATATAGTTTCTGACTCCTCTAGGGAATGTGCCCAGGCTCAAGAACTCCAGCCCCTTCCCCAGACTAGACTTCTGTGTAGAGACTTGACTGTTTTTGTGAACAGGCTAGTAGTGGAGGGATGAGAGCTGTTGACCCTAGTTTGCTCTGTGCTTCTCTCACGTAGTAATTCAACTAAATATCAAACCCCTACTACAAAATGGATGCACTAATCCAAAGTGGAGGTTGCAATACAGTGTCGCCCCTGGAAAAAAAACGGTGGTTACAACACATGATTGAGTTCATAATTTAACACCAACATACCCCAGTTTATCATACTGGGGCTCATAGAAAGAGACATAGTCTGCTAGTTAGTCAGGGCCCATGCCATAATAGGATGTTAGAGATTATAGCTAACACTTTGCGCACCTATAACTTACTCTTCTAAACCAAGGTTGGAAAGGAATTTTCCCTCAACTCAGATTGGCAGTGACCTTGGGTTTTTTCCTTGTCCTGTGCATCATGGGGCACACATCATTCTTCAAGATCATCTGTCTATATCTCTATTAATCAACTCCTGCCATTGCAGGGTCCTCGGGCATTGGTTCACCTCAGTCCCTTTTGCTCTCAGCCTGTGGCACACAATAGCTTAGTCTCCTAAGGGCAGTTCTGTTTTGGTCTAATTCTAGGTCTTGGCTTGGTATGTGGGGGTGGTCGGGTGGTGGTCAGTGGCAAGTGATATTCAGGAAGTCTGGATGATCTGGTGGTCCCTTCTCACCTTACACTCTGATTCTAGTAGAGCAACTGTGATGTTGCCATGTGCTGCAGCTTGCCAGTCATCAGACACAGACTTGTGAAATTAATTGAATTTTTTTCTGACTTTGTACAAACTGTCTTTAACCGGGGGAGGAGCTCATTTTGACAAATCATAAGACTTCTCACTATATTTTCCCTTCACTGACGCCATCATCTTGTCACCAAACACAGCATATCCCTTGATAGCAATAGGTAGATCCCCTCTCTAGATATTTCCATGCAGGCAAGCAGAGAGGTAATTGTTTCATTTGACTACATCTCTTTTCCAGAGGTTCAGTGACATCCCACAAGTGTTTGCATTAAGCATCCTTAACTTCATTCCTTGGGAGAAATATAGGGTGTGGCCAGTGGTGTTTCAATAAATGAGAGGCAGCAAATATATAAGAAACTTGGCCACTGCATGTTTAAATTTGCAACATGTGCGTGATTGCATTTCTCAACTGGCTGCAACATATTCTCTCTAAAAAGAAAAGGAGTACTTGTGGCACCTTAGAGTAACAAATTTATTTGAGCATAAGCTTTCGTGAGCTACAGCTCACTTCATCGGATGCATAATTTTTTCTAGTACAAGAGTGCCATTTTCATTTAGGTGCTTGTTTGGGAAGGAGTGTAATCTAAAATGAAAAAGGCCAGACTTTTGCCTGAATAAACGTGACCTTGTGTGTGTGGGGGGGGGGGGGGGAGGGGTGGTTATGCCAGTATAGTGTTGACTGATAAAACTTCCCCATGTAGACAAGGCCCTAGGCTCTATAGGGTATATCTACACTGCAGTTTAACAGCCACAGCTGACTCATGTCAGCTGACTTGGGCTGCGGGGTTGTAAAATTGAGGTGGAGATGTTCAGTCTCAGGGATCCTTCCCCCTCATGGCGTACAAGAGCTCAGGCTCCAGCCTGAGCATCTACACAACAATTTTATAGTCCTGGAGCCCAAGCCAGCTGACATGGGCAAGTGGCAAGTATTTCTATTACAGAGTAGTCATATCCATAGAGGCCTGTTGCCTGGTCTAGATCATGTTGTCCAACATGTTAAAGAGACACTGTAAGTGAATACCTCTGAATTCACCATAGGTAGATTAGAGGTACAGTAGAACCTCCGAGTTATGAACATCCGAGTTACGAACTGATCAGTCAACCACACACCTCATTTGGAACCGGAAATACGCAATCAGGCAGCAGCAGAGACACACAAAAAAGCAAATACAGTACAATACTGTGTTAAACATAGTCTACTAAAAATAAAGGGAAACAGTATTTTTCTTCTGCATAGTAAAGTTTCAAAGCTGTATTAAGTCAATGTTCAGTTGTAAACTTTTGAAAACAACAATGTTCAGAATTACGAACATTTCAGAGTGACGAACAGCCTCCATTGCTGAGGTATTTGTAATTCTGAGGTTCTGCTGTTACAGCTAGCAAAATCAGAAAATAGATGACATGGCTCCAAGGGAGACTCTTTGGTCATCTGTTCAAGCAGGAGGTGTCCTGAGCTGCTTCCCATAAACTTCTTTTGTTATTATTTGACTGTTTACATGGTATGGAATGAGAGCAATGCAGTAAACAGTGAGTTATATCTCCTCGAACAATGCCATCAAATGAAAATCTATATATTTCTCCTAACACTCTTACTTTTGAAAGTTAAAATATTTAGCTACTGGGTCATGACTTGTTCAGGCCAGTTGCAGTGCAGCAAAATAAAATAAGCTGCATCTAGCACTTCTTGCATAGCCCAAAAAGAGTGACACAGCAGGGAACAACACAACAGCCAGGGGAGTGCGGGGCAGAAGAGACATTTCATGTATCAGGAGATTTATCTTAGTATTTTCTGTATTGCTAATAACCATAATATCTAAGTGTTGATGTGAGAAATCTAGGGCTCTTCTTTGGTTAAAGCACAATACAGGATAGGCCTCTTTGCATATGCTTTATAACTGAAGTTACAAAATTATGGGCAACCTTTTTCCTTCTCATACCTTTCCCCGTTATGATGATAGAAATGTTTTAACTGAACACTATATGAACCGTTCTGCCTCTGCTAAAGAAATGCATTGTAGAAATGTCATTATGCAGCTCTTTTGATGTGCCTCCTGAATTTAGTTCACGTTTGCAATAGCAGTAATTTTGCTAAAATGGGTTTAGTGGAGTTATGGTTATATGAAAAATCATGCTCAGAACAATAGTCTGAAAGAAGTTTACAACTGTGGAATTTAAAAAAACACAACATTCTGTTTGCATGTTAACAGAGTGCCGTTATATATGATACCTTGTTGGAAAAGCATCAACAATGTGAGGAAAGGTTTCTTGAGACTGCTGTCGTGGTGGTTCAGTGGCTTTTAATGGGGTATATGCCACTTCCCTCTGGAAAATGTTTGTTTTTCCTGCAGGAGAGGGTAGCACCTGTGCTACTGCTCTGATGAACGGTCCTTCCCTCAGTGGTGCTGGTAGGAGCATAGTGAAATTAGGGCAGACCTAGTTGGAACTGTATTGCTTGGCCGGACTGTAGGGAAAGAGCTTTATATAGATACAGTAAAGGCACAGTCATTTTGCCTTTCATCAACTTTTCATAAGTAGCAGAAGATTTACACCTGTTCTGTCTCAACACCATGCTCTTCCCATGGCCCAAGAGGAGCAGCAGGATCGAGGCCTGTGTATCACTGCAGTTCTGTTGCTGGGAAAGTGCTTCGTGCACAAGCAGCAATGCGTATATATTCTTTGGGGAAGAGGGAGGAAAGTGAGGAGGTAGTAAATGGACTAGGCACACAGAAGGAAAGCAGCAGAGGACTGGCCTGCTTGGGTCTTATCAGCTTGCTCTTTGTGAGGAGGAGCAGGGAAGCAGTACACTTTACTTCTTTGATAAGGCTGAGCTTGTCTTTGCTAGGTTTCAGAGTAGCAGCTGTGTTAGTCTGTATCCACAAAAAGAAAAGGAGTACTGTACTTGTGGCACCTTAGAGACTAACAAATTTATTTGAGCATAAGCTTTCTTGAGCTACAGCTCACTTCATTGTAACTACCCTGAGTTGAATGAAGGTGCAGTATAAATAGTTTCCAGAGGGTGCCATATCCATCCCTCCACAACCAGAGAAGTGCTTTGTTGTGTGACTTTTGCAAAGGGAGTGAATGGGAAAGGAAGGTGGGGAGATTCTGGAAGCCTCTGGGAAAGAAAGAGGTTGAAAAAGTGAGTGGGGTTAGGGCGGTAGATGATGGTAAATGTGGATCTCACGCAATAACTCTGGCGTTAAATATGTGGTACGTTCTCACATTCTGTGGTGATGGGCTGCAGTATAAAGCTCAAAATTAGATTAGGTTATACTTCTCTGTACTAATAATTGGTACTGTAGTGTGTCAGCTTGAATCAATTCAAAAATTCCATTTTAAAATCCCATATCTGTTAAAGCCCTCTTCAAATATATACTGATAACTGAAAAAATCCTTTAATATTTTTATGACTTTTCACTGCTTTCTGTTGTTGGTTATAAGGATCTTTTCTTCAAGGGAGAACCTGCTATACAAGGGAAAGCAAGTAAACTGATTATACACGAAGCACTCTTAAGCACAAAGTGAGCAAATTGAAAAATGAGGAAAAACTAAATTTTGTTAACTATTAACTAATTGTAGGTGGTGTTTGTAGCTATTTTGGGTGCAAAACTTTCAGATAAACAAGCTTTCCAAATCGACAATGCTCCTATTTAGTAACTGCTTCCCACATGCCAGTGTAATCCAATTACTCTTCAGGTTAAAATCTGTCAATTATTTGTTACTTTCTTTGGTAATATTGTTGTTCCAGTCACTGCACTCAGTGTGGCTATAGGCTAGCTGCCCAGCCAAAGAGACCCTATATGAGTGATTATTTTTTAGATATAGCAGGCTTCTTAATTACTTAATGAAATTTCTGTAAAATATTTTTCATAACAGGGCAGCCAAAAACACTGCAAACTACAGTGCTTCTTCAAAAACTGTAAAGGCTGCATACTATGCAGATTTTCTGGGCCAAACTGGCCTTTTCTCCATCTAAGATCACCATATAGTATTTATTTTGACCTTTTACCACCCTTTGATATCAGTAGTCTTTTGGTCATATGGTCCCATGATCTGAGTAAAAATTACAAAAGTTAGAAGAAGTCAGTGACCCTTCGCTGTTTATTTAGGTTCCGTATATAGCCAACTTTAGACTAGAGACTTTGTACTTGTAGGGAGAATGCTTTCACTTAGTTGCACCTTTCATGCAAGGATTTTGAACCAGTTCCCAAAATGAAGTTTCACAACATACCTGAGCTAAATTAGTATTGTACCTAATTTTCAGATGAGGAAATGGAGGCAGTGAAGTGATTCCCAAAATCACACAGCAAATCTTTGTCAGAGCGATGCATAGAATTTGGGTATCCTGACTCCCAGTCCCCTGTTTTAACTCCTAGTCCTGTCTTGTTACCGTTGTACCATTAATAGAAATACTGCTGAAAAAAATCATCACACATTTATAGCACTTCATCAGAAATGCTAATGGTACTCTTTGCTTTGCAGTAAAACTGAATTTTTTTTATTTTGTCTTTAGCTGCTTTTCCTCATCGATTGAATCTATTTTACCTGGCCAATGATGTCATACAGAACTGTAAAAGAAAAAACGCAATTGTATTTCGGGATACATTTGCAGAAGTGCTTCCTGAAGCAGCTGCATTAGTTAAGTAAGTGATATGTTTTGTTTGTTTGTGGATTAATAGCTGAAAAATGTGAATTTACTTGTGATTGCCCTAACAGATCAAGCTATATAGAAGTGTTAGAAATATTTCAAAGGTGTTTTCTTATTTACTCAATAAATTGTCCCATTTTTTAAGATTATTAATGCACACATCGGTGCATTCACATTTTGCAAAAAACAGAATCTCTTGCATTAGAACATTGTTTTTATTGATTAAAAAAATCATCTGCTGGAGGGGACATAAACACAGCTATGCCAATTGAGGATCTTGATGTGGGATGGGAATAGAAGGGAGTGTATATTAGGCTTTATGGAAGTTCTTAAACTGTATGAAACTTTTTTTAATGATATGAAGTGTCTGACTGGAAACATGGTGAAGTGAAACATGAAGAAATTATCTGTAAAGCACCTAATATTCTGTATGCACTATGTAAATAAGGTATAATTTGAGGGCTTTGATTTGTCTGTCAAGGTTACTTTTTTACGCTTCCTTCTCTGTTTCAAAGACCGTGCTTTCAAAAAAAAAACTAAAAATGTTGTGAAGGAAGACTGAGAGGATTTGTTTTGCTAAAGTCATTAATTACAACACTTTCTCTTATTTTGCCTTCTGTCTCCTTGATTTCTGTGCTTTCATCCTGCTCTTCACCTAATTTTCACATTTTTTTATCTTAACTTATATATGCTGCTGTACTTAGTGTTCTTAAGGGTTTAAAAGTCTTTCATAGAAATGTAGGCCTGGAAGGGACCTCAAGAGGTCAATCTAGTCTATCCCCTCATGTTGAAACAGGATCATGGATACCTAGACCATCAGTGACAGATGTTTGCTTAATCTGTTCTGAAAAACCTTCAGTGCGGGCAATTCCAAAACTAGATCCCTGCAAGTCTGTGGTTATCCACTTTATATCCATGGACCATTTTTGCAGATTGGATGCGGATACAAATTTTGTATCCGTGCAGGGCTCTATCCATAACCTCCCTATTCCAGTATTTAACTATCCTTACAGTTGGAAAGATTTTTTCTAAATCTTCCTTGCTGGAGATGAAGTGCATTGCTGCTTGTCTTACCATCAGTGGACTGGGGAACAATTGATCACTATCCTCTTCATAACAGCTCTTAACATATTTGACAATTATTATCATGTGGTGTGTGTCTCCCCCAGTCTCCTGCCTCCGGTCTTCTTTCCTCAAGACTAAAGGCTTGGCTACGCTTGTGAGTTACAGCGCAATAAAGGAGCCCCAGGAACACTAGCTCACTCCCTGTCCACACTGGCAAGGCACATAGAGCGCTCTGACTCCGCGGCTACAGCGCTGCTGATACTCTGCCTCAGCGAGTGGAATAACGTTTGCTGCGCCCTCCGCTGGAGTGCCACGGCGCCAGTGTGGACAAGGTGTTACATTACTGCACTCTGATCAGCCTCCGGAAACGTCCCATAATCCCCTTAAGTCAAATAGCCACTCTTCTCATTGTTTTGAACTCGCTGTAGGAATGCAGATACGCCGTTTGAAAGCTCCGTTTCTGACAGCCGGCTGCTTATCTGCTCCGAGACAAAGCAACCATTTAGTGTGGAATGCTGTGTGAGAGAAAGAGAGAGGCGGCAGGGAGTTGTTTTAACTTTTATTGGAGAGTTTCCATCTTGCTTTTAACTGCATCTTTTCATTAGTGTTTTATTTAATGATACTCTATCTCTGTGAAGAAGCAAAGAAATGCTGTCCTCATTTTTACACATGTGGAAAGAAGTAAAGTGAGCTTAAGTGACTTGAATGCCAAGATCATACCAGATGTCTGTTGTAGAGGCAAGAATAGAAATTGACCTCTGTGCCATAACCACAAGACTATCTTTTCTCCAAAGTGCCTTTCAGTTATGTTACAAACTCAAATGCTACGGTTTAAAAAACATGACAAAGCTTTTGAGGATATATTTGTGGTGCATTCACTTTGGGGAATGTGTTTTTTAATCCACTTTTTTAATATTATAGCAGAGCAATAGCTTTCTACTTAGACGGACTGTCCTAAATGTTCTAAAAGCCATATGCTGACTTGAATTGTCTTTAAATTTGTTCTGCCTCAGGAGTGTGTTTGTTAGTGTTAGTGGTAATTTTGAGGTAATTCAAGCAAGGGGTTTCCAAGATACCACCCCCACCCCCCAAAATAGCATTTTACAAAATCATCTCGTTCAAACATTTTTTTTTGTGTGCATGCACACCTTTGGTGCACACTATGGCTCTAATCTCCTCCAAACTGATCTCAGTTGCTCAGGATTTATATCAGCTTGTGCATGGCTCCCACTATCCCTTAGAAATATTGAAACAGTTATTCAGGGTTAAGTTAGATACCCCAGGTCAGCACATGCCTAAAAGAGTGAAATGAGTATGTTTAGCAAGGTTAGGGGACTGTTGAAGAAAAAGGGTTTCCAGGTAGTCTGTTGTAGACTACCAGGGGGTTAGAGCAGTGCAAGGGGTGTGGGGATTGTGTGTGCAAGGAGAGGATGGGGGGGAACTAGGGGATGAAGATGGGACATTTGGAGCTGTGGCAAGGGGAGGAGGATAAATGGGAGTGGGGGGGCTGAGAGAGGGGCAACATGGGGGTGTGTCACTGCAGAAGTCAGGGGACTGTCAGCCCCACATTTTCCCCATCCCGTTTGAAGCTACCCTGCCCTCCAGGCTGGTTTGAATCTTGGTGGGAGATTCAAAGCCCTATCTCTCTGTGGCAGGGGGCTGGAGAGGGATGTGCCTCAAACAAAAGTGGGGGATGGGGCAGCAGGGACCCCCAGCCCTCGGGAGGGTAGGCCCCCCCATTTGCGTGAGTAAGGATCTCAGGAAGGTCCTGCTTCCTGGGGAGGTCTGAGCCTATCTCCCTGCCCCAAGGTAAGCTGGGATCTGGGGAGGGGGGTCCTTGCCTCCCTGTGCGTGGATCTGGGATTGGGGGACCCTGCCTTATGTGAGAGTCAATTTATCCAGAGCCCTGCCTCTCTTGGCAAGCTCTTAAGCGCTCTTCCTGCCCCCTGTGTGAGAGCCTGGATACTACATGTACAAGGGAGAGGGGATAAGAACATCCACTGAGATGAATGGGATAATTCTCACTTCTCTGAGCTATTGTTTCAAGCTGTATTCTCACCTCCATGGGGTGTTCCCAGTCATCTGAGGACAACTCACTGAGATGAATGGGCCACTTCAAATGTCTCTGTTGCTTCTGTGCTGCAGACGGATGTGCCGAGCCTGTGCTTGATACCCTTGTCCCAGATTTGGCATGAGGACTCTGCATCTTCGTTTTCCTGCCCCTAGATTATACTCTTACTCCTCACAGCCACACCACCTTCTGCAACTCCTCCATGCTTACACAGGGGCATGGAGTGACAAGGAAGATGGTGGAGCTGGTGCTGGGGAGCTGAAAGTTGTGTGTTTGAGGGAGAGGGTTCAGAGCAGCAGGGTGTGGAGGTCATCAGAGCTTGTAGTTGTGATGATGGGAATGTTGGAGCAGTGGTGGAGGGAGTCAGAACAATTTGGAAGGAATATGGAAGATCAGAACAATGAGGGATTGTGTGTGTGTGCGGGGGGGAGTTGTGTGTGTTGGAATAGTACTTGAAAGAATGTGTGAAAAAGAAGGAATCAGAGCTGTGCTGGGGAGGTTTCATCTTTGTCCCTCACAAATTCCCACATCCAGATCTCTTTCTGTCTTCCCCCCGCTTCAAAAAGTGTCCCCACATACTACATGCTAGCCACTACACTGTTCCTGCATCTCCTCTCCTTGGCCTGTGGGTCCCTTGCTAACACCTGCCTCTCTGTGAGGAGAAGGGCTAAGCAGGGAGAACCAGGCAGTGCTGGATAGACAGAGACGGGAGACAATGCAGGGGCAATAAAGGGACTGACAGGCAGCCAGTGCATTCTGTCAATGGAGTAATAGTTACCAAGGAGCCAGAGGCAGTGGATGGGGAGAGGTGGGCTGTTGTACATGGGGAGGGGGTCGGGAACAGAGATATTATTAAAAAACAAAACCCAAGGAAATATAAAAGGTGCCTCATGTCCTTCCCGAATGTGGAAATTGGCTAAATTTAAACCTCTGAAAATCAGGAAGTATAAAGTTAAGGTATTCTCCGTCCCTTATAATGCAGCCTAATTTAGGGTATGTCTACAGTACAGATGCTGCACTGGTGCAGCAGCGCCGTAGTGGAGACACTTGCTACAGAAGGGGTTTTTCCATGATTCTAGTTAATCCACCCCCCAAGAGGTGGTAGCTAGATCAATGGAAGAATTCTTCCGTAAATCTAGCAGTGTCTATACCAGAGCTTAAGTCATCTTAATTATGTGTCTTGGGGGTGTGTGATTTTTTTCACACCCCTGAACAATGTAGCTAGGTCGACCTAAGTTATAGGTGTAGACCAAACCTTAACTCAAGCCATCTCTGAGCAGTGTCCCAGAATCCCAGTAACAGGAGTACTAACATTCTGCACTCACAGATGCTACCTAATGCTTTGGAGACAGAGCAAATGAGCACTCTATGACAGTATTACAGCTTCTCTTTGCTAAGACAAATCTTGAGTTAGGTCAGGCATAGCAAACAGGAGGCCCTGCATCGGGCCTGCACTTAAACGCTGAACCTATTCCACTTCAGACTTACTAAATGTTACTACCCCTTCACCCTTGCCTTAAGGATTCCTTCTGAGACATCTCCTTCGTTTGTCCGTCATTTAGCCACGCAGACCACTGTCATGTCTGCCACCAGACTGGTGACAATCCCATGGCAAGAAGACACTCTTGTGCAGTGCTAAAGACACAGCCTACAAAATTATGTGCAGAAATGAGGCACACTTATTCTCTCAAGGTAACATGCAACTCTCCATGTTGCAGCCACAGCTCTGCCAAACTGCTTCAGCTAACCCCCACTGTTCAGTACAGCTACACCTAATAAAGTGGGTGCAGCTGGAGTGCGTGCATATAAATGCTGGAATTCAAATCTGTGGAAAACAAATAATTGCATGTTCTCTTAGTCCTTCCTCATACTGCGGGTTTTTTTGTATATTCATAGATAAAAAAAGTCCAAAAGGAGCCATTATGTGATCTAATCTGACCTCCTGCGTAACACAGGCTGGAGAATTTCATCTAGTTACTCCTGTATTGAGCCTAATGGCTTGTAATAGATGAAAGCATCTTCCAGTAAGCTATCCAGTCTTGATCTGAAGACATCAAGAGATGGAGAATCCATCACTTCCATTGGTAATTGGATAACCTTTTCATCACTTAATGAAGCATTCCCAGTGGTTATTGCCTGCTCTCTGGGGCAGTTAAGATTGTGTTGCAGGATTAGTATGTACCTTAACTTTATATTTTCTGGATTTTAGAGGGTTAAGTTTACCAACTTCCCACATTTTGGAAGGATATGAGGCACCAGTGGGTTACTTTAATTCTGTATAAACAATGTTTTTTTGGGCACGTAATTTTAATATTTATGGTTCTTTCTTATGATGAAAATGTAGGTATTTACCAGCCCAGGCACAAACTTTACTCTCCCACCTATACCATGATAATAATTAGTTATATTTTAATCGTCTGTTAAAAACGTTATTCACTCCAGGCAATTGAATGAGTAAAACTTTCAACAGACAGATGTACCTGTCTTCGTGGCAGTATAGAATTGTCAGAAATGATGTTTCCTTCCAATAGGACACAAGTTTTATAGACACAGAGCTTCACTGGGACACGGTGGGTGAGGTGATATCTTTTACTGCACCAGCGTCTATTGGTGGGAGAGACAAGCTTTCGAGTTGCACCGAGCTCTTCAGGTCTGGGAAAGGTACTCCCAGTGTCACAGGAAAACACACGGTGGAGCAGATTGTTTAACATAAAAGTTAGCACATTGTAAGGGACAATTCAAAGTAGAGGCCTGTTAAAACCCCATAGGCCCATTAACACGCACAGTCAGGATGAAAAAAGATTGTTACAGAGTAATGAATTTAAGCTCCCAGGCTCATCTTTTGAAGTGTAGGAGTACTTGTGGCACCTTAGAGACTAACCAATTTATTTGAGCATGAGCTTTCGTGAGCTACAGCTCACTTCATCAGATGCATGCCGTGGAAACTGCAGCAGACTTTATATATACACAGAGAATATGAAAAAATACCTCCTCCCACCCCATTGGGAGGTACAGCAGCTGGACAATGGGGTGGGAGGAGGTATTTTTTCATATTCTCTGTGTATATATAAAGTCTGCTGCAGTTTCCACGGCATGCATCTGATGAAGTGAGCTGTAGCTCACGAAAGCTCATGCTCAAATAAATTGGTTAGTCTCTAAGGTGCCACAAGTACTCCTTTTCTTTTTGCGAATACAGACTAACACGGCTATTACTCTGAAACCTTTTGAAGTGTGCAAGTTTCCTTTGTGGATGAGGATGATCAGATATAGAGTAGTTGCTTTGTGAAAAGTGATAGTGTTTTTGTCTTTTATCGTCTTCCTGTGTGAGTTCATTCGAGAGCGTAATGAATGTCTGGTCACACCCACATAGTTGTTATTGGGGCATGTGTAGGATCCATGGATCTTGAAAGGTGTCCTGTAGGGGGTTCTGATCATTGTAGCAGTGGCATAGTTTATTAATGTCCCTTTCATTTATGCTGTTCCTACAACTCTGTTGGCTCTGAATGTTAGTTTCCTATGATCAGAAATAGTAAACTAATTTCATATTTCAGTAATGCAGTGTTTAACTTCAAAAAGTCAAATTTTACAGCTTTAACGTATGTTGTATAGTAGAAGAGGAATGAAAGAGAAATGAAAATGCAATAAAATAGATGCTGTCTAACTTCTGCATCATAAAATGTCTGTATTAAACACTTTTAGTAATATAGGTAGTATTTATTGATAGCATAACATAAATTTAAAATTGGCACTTCGCCAGATGGTGCCAGCTTAACCCTATTTATCCTTCAAATCATCTTGTACTCAGTTAAGTGTAGCACCTTTTTGACCTGCTTGTAACAGACATGTCAGTTGCAGAATTTACACATAACAAAGTAGTTCTGAAAGAGGGTGGTTATAAAAATAGTAGCACCATAAGCTATATTGTGTGTCTTCCGGGTAGAGTGGAAACTATCAGATGGCTAATGGTTAAACGCAGCGTGAGTTTGGGGACAGATCATAGTTGGGCTACTCATTCTCTTATAGTTGAATGTAGCTGGCCACAAGGGGAAGTTGAAACTAACAAAAATATTCATATACATCAACATTAAGGAAAATATTGAACTTGCAGAAACACTTAATTACATAAGAAAATGAGGGAGAACATATATGGATATTAATAAAAGATGGGGGGGAAACCCATAAAACCATCTATAAAGGCAGTATCTAAATTAGGGAAATGAATTCACTCTTCACTACTTCCATCCTCTCCCAGTGCTGTATGTCAGGGTAACTTGGTTTGTCCGCTCCTTAATTTACCTATCTTGGGGTATGTCTATACTGCAGTAAAAGACCTGCAGCTGACCTGAGTCAGCTGACTCAAACTTGTGGGACTCAGGTTGCTGCTCAAAAAATTGCAGTGTAGATTCTTGGGCTGGAGCCTGGGCTCTCAGACCCTATAATGGGGGAGAGCCTCAGTCCAGGATACAGCCTGAGCCTGAACGTCTACACTGCTGTGTCCCGTGGGCTTGAGTCAGTTGATGTGTGCTCTAAGACTTCATGCTGTGTCTTTTTTACTGCAATGTAGATGTACCCTTGGGGATGTCTACACAGCAAAGGAAAACTTGTGGCTGGCCTATGCCAGCTGATTTGAGCTGTAGGGCTGTTTTACTGGTGTGTAGAGTTCTGGCTCAGGCTGGAGCCGAAGCCTGAGTTTGCTGGCACAGGCCAGCCACAGGTTTTTCTTTGCTGTGTTGACATACTCTTGCAGACCTTTCCTCCAACTCTTGTATTTGTAAGAATGCAATTTTTTGCCTTTCTAGGTTTGATGAGTGATGAGATTCAACATATCACTCTACAAAGATTTCTTTAGACTTCAAAGACCCCCAGCATAATCCCATCATAACCTCTTAAAATGTAAACCGGCACTATCTTTCTCAAACTGAGTCTGTTTCCAACCAGCTTCTCCCTGTCAGTTTAATACCCATCAAAAGACATTGAAAATGCATCATCCCATTTCCTGAGAAACTACCCACTATCACTAAGCCCTGGTCTACACTATGAGTTTAGGTTGAATTTAGGAGCGTTAGGTAGATTTAACCCTGCACCCGTCCACACAACCAAGCCTGTTTTGTCAACTTAAAGGGCTCTTAAAATCAATTTCTGTACTCCTCCCTGGTGAGGGGTTTAGCACTAAAATCGACCTCGCTGGGTCGAATTTGTGGTAGCATGGACACAATTCGACGGTGTTGGCGTCCGGGAGCTATCCCAGAGTGCTCCATTGTGACTGCTCTGGACAGCACTCTCAACTCAGATGCACTGGCCAGGTAGACAGGAAAAGCCACGGGAACGTTTGAATTTCATTTCCTGTTTGACCAGCGTGGCAAGCTGATCATTCAGCACACGGTGACCATGGAGTCACAGAATCTCAAAAGAGCTCCAGCATGGACCAAATGGGAGGTACTGGATCTGATCGCTGTATGGGGAGAAGAATCCGTGCAGGCAGAACTCCGTTCCAAAAGATGAAATGCCAATCTGTTTGCCAAAATCTCCAAGGGCATGATGGACAGAGGCTACAACAGGAACACACAGCAGTGCCGCGTGAAAGTTAAGGAGCTGAGGCAAGCCAACCAAAAAACAAAGGATGCAAACGGTCACTCTGGGTCAGAGCCCCATATATGCCGCTTCTATGAAGAGCTGCATGCAATTCTAGGGGGGCCCCCTACCACTACTCCACCACTGTCCGTGGACACCTGCAAGTGGGGAGTCTCATGCAACAGGGATGAGGATTTTGTGGATGAGGAGGAGGAGCATAGCGCACAGCAGGCAAGCGGAGAATCCCTTCTCCCTGGCAGCCAGGAACTGTTCATCACCCTGGAGCCAATACCCTCCCAAGGCGGGCTGCCGGACCATGAAGCCGGAGAAGGCACCTCTGGTGAGTGTACCTTTGTAAATATAATACAGGGCTTAAAAGTAAGCATGTTTCATGATTAATTTGCCCTGAAGACTTGGGGTTTATTTGCGGCCAGCATAGCTACTGGAAAAGTCTGTTAACGTGTCTGGGGATGGAGCGGAAACCCTCCAGGGATATCTCCATGAAGCTCTCTTGGAAGTACTCTAAAAGCCTTTGCCATGCGGTGTGGGGAGGCCCATTCATGCTGAGCTGTTTGCGTTTCGCTGAGAGGGATCTTCCCTGATACTAGCCATGCGGATGGGATATGGGGGGGTGAAGCACATGTGCTATGTAATGTGAATCACTTGATTTAGAGTGAAATAGTCTTCCCTTTCTTCTCTAAAATGTATCTTTTTAAATAGTACTTTCCCTTTTTTCCTCCCGCAGCTGTAAATGTTTCTACGCTCCCCCTATCATCTCTGTCCCAGTGGCTAGCGCAGATTAGAAGGTGAAAAAAATGCACTCGCAATGACATGTTCTCAGAGCTCATGCAGTCATCCTGCACTGAAAGAGCACAGCAGAATGCGTGGAGGCAAACAATGGTAGAGTCCAGGAAAGCGTTAAATGAACATGATGAGAGGAGGGAGGAGCATGCTGAGAGGAGGCAGGATGCAATGCTGAGCCTAATGGGGGAGCAAACTGACGTGCTCAGGTGTCTGGTGGAGCTGCAGGAAAGGCAGCAGGAGCATAGACTGCCGCTGCAGCCCCTGTATAACTGCCTGCCCTCCTCCCCAAGTTCCATATCCTCCTCCACCCAGATGCCCAAGAACGCGGGGGGAGAGGCTACAGGCACCCAGCCACTCCACCTCAGAGGATTGCCCAAGCAACAGAAGGCTAGCATTCAGTAAGTTTTGAACTGTAGTGTGGCCTTGTCCTTCCCTCCACCCTTCATCCACCACCCCACCCGGTGCTTCCCTCCTCACCCACTCCTCCCAGGCTACCTTGGAAGTTTCCCCCCTATTTGTGTGATAAATTAAAAAAGAATGCATGATTTTGAAACAATAATGACTTTATTGCCTCTGAAAGCAGTGATTGAAGGGGGGAAGTCGGTTGGCTTACAGGGAAGTGAGTCAACCAAGGGGGCGGGTTTTCATCAAGGAGAAACAAACAGAACTGTCACACCATAGCCTGGCCAGTCATGAAACTGGTTTTCAAAGCTTCTCTGATGCTCAGGGCGCCCAGCTGTGCTCTTCTAATTGTCCTGGTGTCTGGCTGTGCGTAATCGGTCGCCAGGCAATTTGCCTCCACCTCCCACCCCGCCATAAACATCTCCCCCTTACTCTCTCAGATATTGTGGAGCACACAGCAAGCAGCAATAGCAATGAGAATATTGGTTTTGCAGAGGTCTAACCTAGTCAGTAAACTGCACCAGCATGCTTTTAAACATCCAAATGCACATTCTACCACCATTCTGCACTTGCTCAGCTTATAGCTGAACTGTTCCTTACTACTGTCCAGGGTGCCTGTGTATGGCTTCATGAGCCATGGCATTAAGGGGTAGGCTGGATCCCCAAGGATAATTGTAGGCATTTCAACATCTCCAACGGTAATTTTCTGGTCTGGGAAGTAAGTTCCTTCCTGCAGCTGTTCAAACAGACCAGAGTTCCTGACGATGCGAGCGTCATGCACCCTTCCCGGCTATCCCACATTGATGTCGGTGAAACGTCCCTTGTGATCCATCAGTGCTTGCAGCACCATTGAAAAGTACCCCTTGCCACTCGCTTCTCAACTGTGAGGGCTGCTCTCATCTTGGTGGTATTACCCTTCAGGGCAGGGGAAAGCAAGTCACAAAGTTCCATAAAAGTGCCCTTACGCATGCAGAAGTTTCGCAGCCACCGGGAATCATCCCAGACCCTCAACACTATGCGGTCCCACCAGTCTGTGCTTGTTTCCTGGACCCAGAATCTGCATTCCATGGCAGGAAGCTTCCCCATTACCACCATGATGTCCAAATTGCCAGGACCTGTGCTTTGAGAGAAGTCTGTGTCCATGTCCTCATCGCTATCGTCATCTCACTGTCATCGCCTCCTCGTCTGCTTTTGCAGGTTCTGCACGTACTGCAGGATAATGCGCAAGGTGTTTACAATGTTCACAACAGCAGTGGTGAGCTGAGCGGGCTCCATGCTTGCCGTGGTATGTCATCTGCAGGAGAGCAGAGTTGCAGCGGAAGCGGTGGATGACGACGGTTAGCAGTCTTACTGCACCGTCTGCTGACAGCAGTATGGCATCTTCACGGAAAAAAGGCGCAAAACGATTGTCTGTCATTGTTTTCATGGAGGGAGAGGTGACTGACGACATGTACCTAAAACCACCCGTGACAATGTTTTTGCCCCATCAGCTCAGCCCAGAATTCTAATGGGCAGTGGAGACTGCAGGAACTGTGGGATAGCTACCCACAGTGCAATGTTGCGAAAGTCTACGCTAGCCACGGTACTGTGGACGCACTCCTCCGACTTAATGCTCTTAGTGGGACACACACAATCGACTGTATAAAATTGCTTCCTAAAAATCGACTTCTATAAATTCGACCTAATTTCGTAGTGTAGACAATACCCTGAGTTACAATGTCCAAGGGCGGTAGGTTTCAGAATAGCAGCCATGTTAGTCTGTATTCGCAAAAAGAAAAGGAGTACTTGTGACACCTTAGAGACTAACCAGTTTATATGAGCATAAGCTTTCGTGAGCTACAGCTCACTTCATCAGATGCGGTAGGTTAACTTTTACTCCTGTTGAGTTAGATATACCAGTTATCAGTTGAATAGACTGTGTCCCATGCTACTCCTTTTGCCAGAGTTTTGCCTGACAGAGTATCTTAAAATATGAGGTGGGTTGACTTCTGTAATGAGTGTAGGATTTAACTGACTTACAATGAGCTTTGAGAGATGCTGTGGTGCGAAGTGCCTCTAAGGTTCCTTTGATATTAGTTTGTATTTCCAATTAGGCAGTTTATTATTCTCATCTCTCAAATTCTCTAGGGTAATTGCTTTTACGTAGGTGCTGAGCAGGCCCTAGGTTCGTATGCTGCCACTTGAGGTTTCTTACTGTTTTGTCATTGAAGCCTGTGTACATGATCTTTAATTAAGGCTACTTTGAAAGGAATAGTACTCCCTGTAGTGGCTAATGACTGATGACTAGGTGCTACTACTTGTTTTTCTTTTCCCCATGTTGTTTATGGAACTCTTTGTTTATCCCTGCATTTTTGTATTGATTCAAGGAATTGTGGCGGGTGGGGAGGGATTTTTATTTCTGGGTGTGTTGTTTCAAGTTTGTCTGTATATAGCCCTAGAGAGTGCTGTCTAGTCCCAGCCCGCACCACAGCTTCAGGATGGATCTTGAGAAGCCATTAACATTTAAAGTTAATTCCTATTTTTCTCTCTGGTGTAGAGAATTTGCAGAAAATAAATCTCAGTATTGTTTGTGAGAGCAATTTATTCCTTTCACATGGCTTCAAGCTCCCAATTCTTGTCCCTCCTGTGCTCACAGAGGAGGGCCCAGACCTCCTAAACTTCTTATGGCCTTGACAAATCTGTGACTTTATTTTTGTTAAATGTTAACATTGGATTCTTGGCCAGGTTAAGCCAGATCACATTGAGTCAACTGATAGTTCTTGATAACAATGTGGAATCTGTCACAATGTCATTGTTGAAGAAGCAGAGGCAATATATTAAGCCATCTCTCATAAGTTTTGTCTGAAGCGTTCTCGCTGCTAAAAACTGAATTCTCTAGAAAGCTGAACATAATTTAAAGAAATCATTGTTCGTGAATCTGAGAAAAAAGTGAAGTTCTTCTTTTTGTCTTTCAGAACCTGATTAAAATGCCTCCTGTATATTTTCAGTCAGGTATTCAATAAAATTAAGATAATCGCAGGTGTTTTTCTTCAAAGTGCAAATTCTGTCAGCATTGACCACCTTCCTGCTATCTCAGTTTGGTCACTGAGAGGGCAACTTTTAAGTTTAAGGCTTAAAAAAAAATTACTCAGTACTTTAGCCAAAAGACTTAGCCTACTAGCCTTAGAGAAAAATACCTAGGCCTCCAAGCCATCTCTACTGTCATTGAAGGGAACATAACAGCTATGTGCTGTGTTTGTGTGCTGTATTTAATTGTAACATATTAGTTTATATAGTACATTTCTAAAAATGTAATTTACTCTACCTGTTTTTGCGTTCCCTTTGTTCCCTTCCGAGCTTCACTCTACTCTTTCCATCTTATAATACATACTGGTGTAGCCTTTCTTCAGTTATTTAAAGGGTCTGTTTTCTGTCTTTCTCCACCACCCCTTTATATCTTTCTCTTTGCCGAAGTAGTTATTCTTTAACTCCCTCCCTATATTTTTTCTGTCCCTTTTCTCCCCCAGGGTGTTCGAAATACTACTACTAAAATTTATCCCATTGATCTCAACCATCCATGCCCGTCTCCTAGAAAAATTTACCAAATACAATAGCCAGATGGTTAAACTGAAGGGCCCCAGCATCCCAGGTGGAAAACCAAGCCAATCCCCTCTCCCTCCAAAGAGGAGACTGCTTAGATTATTTCTGTGACCTCTGACTAATAAGGTATCTGAAATTTGACGCCTCCCCCTCCGAGCTCTCTTGCTGCTGGAAAAGAGAAGATGCATTTCTTCTTCGTGGTCTTCTCCCGCTTCCCCCCAGAACTCCTCTAGCTTTTGCAAGTGTGTTGGTGTGAATCTTTGTTAATCTGTCCCTGACCAGCCTCTGTATTTTAGTTCCTTCTCCCTAGTTAACAGGTCCAGTGCCTACATATATTTACGCAGCTTCTCTAAACTCCCACAAACAGCAGCAGAAAGAAATTTAGCCAATACTTGACAATTTCACTGTGGCCCACAGAGTTTTGGAAAGCCTCTGTGAAACAGTTAATGTCAGTCTGCTTGCAATTTGGGGAGGCCTTGGAGGTGTCTGTCTGCTGATTTAGATTAATATTTTGTTCACATTTGGAAAGTTGTCTTTTCAACTGTAAGGGCCACAAAACTTAAAGAGAGAGTGCTGTTCTGCAGAAGTTGGTGGTACTCAGCTGGGAAAGGTTTCCACTTACCGTGAGGGAGTAGATTTTTCAAGATCTGGATTAAGTATCCACTTCAGCCCTTGGATACTTAAATGGGGCTTTTATTGAAGTAACAGGTGCCCCTGGCATGCTTTTGACAGAATTTGAACCTGAATCTTAAAAGATGGCCTTTACATTTATGAGAAATGGGAAGGTGTCAGTTTTAAGGAACACTAAAGGCTCCCTAAAATCTTGTAATTGTCTATTTCACATTCTTTTATTTTTGTTTGTTTCAGTTTGCATCGTAGGGTTTTCTTACAATGTGTATTACAAAATACATTGAATCAAAAAGTAATTTTACATTTGACTGTGTTTTTGCCCAGACTGATCTGATCGTGCTACATGTACAAGAGATACCATGAGACAACTTAAATAGTGAGAATTGTGTGAGTTTAACTCAGGTGTGGTATCTGTATACTTTGAGAGTAGTTATTTGTGGGTAGGTAGGTTATTTCACTTTCCTATCAATTTACCCTTTAATCAAGTTACCAAGATAAGACAATTGGCTTGAGAAAGAATTGATCTTGTGAGATTGTGGATAAAATGTCTACGCACCTACATCAGTGTTCCTGATGGTGGAACTGCAAAATCTCCAAAACTGACTGGTTCTTAGGGGCACAGAAAGGAGGATATGTGATCTGAGACTAAAGTTCTCTAGAGCAGTGCTTCTCAAGCTATCTGATGTGGGGGACCGGCAATTGTTTTTTCCAATGTGCGCACAGACTGGCAGCTGATGGCTCGCGGACCAGCACTTTGAGTAGCACTGCTCTAGAGAATAATGGTACCAGACCGTGCCTACATGGAGGGAATTGACTGGTATAGCTATTCCAGAATTACTATTCTGACGTAATTTAACTATTCTGGAATAAGTCCCACGTGGACACTATTTTTGGATTAAAAGTGATTTTGTTCTGGAATTTTTACTCTATTTTGTGAGCAGAGTAATTCATTATTCTATAAAAGTCACTTTTATTCCAGATTAGTGTGTCCTCATGGGGAACTATTCCATAATAGTTATATCAGGCAGTTTTCCCATGTGGACAATACCTTATCGTGTTCAGGATAGAATTGCTAGTTTTCTGTGTGCTAACCTCTCTAACCCAAGTTCAGCACATGCATAATTTTAAGCATAAGAATAGCTCCTTTGACTTAAATGGGACTACTCATGTGTAAAGTTACCTGTGTGCTTAGGTATCTTGTTGAATTGGGGCTTACCTACAGACAGACTGACATATCTCAAAGATCTTTTAGAAATTCGCTTTTCTTTAGCACTGGGATTACACTTCTAGCATATAGTTTTCCATTGCAGAATAATGGAAATTTATAGTGTTAAAATACACTAATATTGTATGCCCTTCTTTTCAGGGATCCATCAGTTTCTAAATCTATAGAAAGAATCTTTAAAATCTGGGAAGACAGAAATGTATACCCTGAAGAAACCATTGTGGCACTAAAAGAAGCTTTAAGTAAGTCTTTATCTTTTGCCTTTCTTAACATATAAGCTAATTTAGTATGTACTTGTAGTAGTTAAATAGTTTGAAGTCAATAAAATAAAACATTCATTAATCACTGTTTAAATGCATTCATTGCTCTTTCTGCATTTTCAGGAATTAATAAAAAGGAAAGCTAGTAGGTTAATATGAATGAGCTTTGTGATAATTATTTGTTGGACAATCCTTCCATTTAAATAAAGCCAATACTAAATCCTTTAATTTTTAGCTATAGTGTAAATTGCAGTTGTACTAGTTGATAGAAAATGTATATTATGTTTAAGGTGACTCTTCATCCTAAAGGAGTTCTGAGCATCATGCCTACACAGAAGCTAGTTGTTAACTGTATGGAATTTGTGTCCTTGGCTCTACCCCTTTACCTTGAGGTTTTGGGACATTCCGACTTTACATCTAAAACTTCAGTTGATACTAAAATTCCATCTGGGAATAATAATAGTAAAAATAATCTCTTCCATTTTCTCTCTGTAGATTATAGTAATAAGGTTGAATGTTATCAGTAAAACATCTACCATATTTGAAAAAAAATATGGAAACACTAACTAGAGTACGGAATAGTTAAAAAGTCCTCAGACACTCATGTAAATATATTTTTAAAAAATCCCGAGATTCCAAATATTAACTGAAAGCAACATGCACATTAAAACTAAATAATGGAAAATCTGTTCTTTCTGAGTGTGAAGGAGATGAGTGCATGATTTTGTTTTCCCTGATTACGTTATTGACAGTGAAAACTGCTTTTCTGTTGCTGGTTTAGATGTGGCTTTATGTGATTGTGGGTCAGTAATTGTTACTTGAGAAATACAAAACACTGTACTTGCTTCTTGGTGAATGAAAAGACTTTCAGTTGAACATTACAAATCTATAAAAGTGAAATCTATGTATTCTGTTAATGATTTGGAATCTCATACAGCTTTCGTAATTTAAAAAAAAATTCAGCTCACTTCTAAAGTTGATTTAATAAATATTTCTTATTACACTGTTTTGCAAGAAACTTTTCAGTTGGATGCATGTTTTTTTTAATATAGACATCGGGTAAGTAATTGCTCATTTAAACTACCAAACAACATACCTTACTATTTCTCCTGAAATGTGTTGTGTTTTCCTATTTGCTTTTTTTGGGCCAGACATAAATAAGTCATTGTCTAAAAGTTTAAAGAGAAAATTGTGTCAATCTCTGTGATTGCTGAATCCTCTGTTCTTTTAAAGGTGAACAGAAACTTGCTTTAAAAGTAGAATGTCTGTCATAGAAGTTGCTGTATTCCTGAGTAAACTTAGTTTGTCTTGGGCATTCAACAGCTCATCTAGGGAAGTTGGTTTGTGGATTTTAAAACAAATTTCTGTTAATCTTTTACCATGCAACCATATGACACCAAAACCAGAGACCTTTAAAGGAATCCCATAATGCCAGACTGCAAAAAATGAAATGTTTTCCAGGTACCACTTTCAAAACACAGAAGCAGCTGAAAGAAAATCTGAACAAACAACCGAATAAGCCGTGGAAGAAATCTCAAAGTAAGGAAACAATGTGAACTACCTGAACTAATATTAAAAATGCCTTCTTGAGGAACAGAAGAAAGACTAGTGCAAAACTGGCAAAGTACCTGGCCTAAAGTATGAGCAAGCCTGTGTCTTCCAGGCTTGTGAAGTTCCTTACTGACATGTGTAAAACACCAAGGAGTTGCTGCTAGAAAATCACTTTTTAAGGAATGAAATGTGAATAAAATTTTAAAAGAGCAAAAGTTATGAACAGTAGAGAAAAGATCTGGTGGAACTTCTTGGAAACTGGCTTTAGAATATTCAGAGATGAAGAGAAGACAGACATGATAACCATGTACATTGGCAACAGTGAAACATGGTGGACATTCCCTTCAAGTTCAGGAATACATCTTCAACAGCAAACTAGATTATAGGATAAATGGAATACTTACAGTGAGGCAGTGCAGTTAATGAATCATCGTTCAAAACTATCAGGAGTACAGCTTGCTAGCTGGAACCACATTTCTAATATATCAGTCTCTAACCTTGCAATAACTGTAATACGGAAAATCCTTGAGTTGGCAAGAAAGCAAGATGATGGAACATTAGATGTAAAACTTGACACATGCCACTCTGTGTGAATGCTAAGACTATTGGGACTAGGAGGACAATAAAAGAGGGCAGGAGGGTTGGAATCTTGGATTACCAGAAAGAATTCGGCCACAAAATATGTATAGAAAATCATTTTCTAGAACAAAAGTGGACAAGGGAGTTAGCATTTCTTATTTAATCATCTTATTGCACATTTCTTTGCTATTTTTTAGTAACAAATGGATTTAGAGCTCATGAAATGTGATTCCATATTTTTTCTCCTCAGATTCTCAATCGCAAAGTGAGATATTAGAACATAATTGTAAGGGCAGGGAAATCTTTAGGAGGGAGATTGGTTAGTTCAAGTAAAGGAGTAAGTGATCGGTCATCCCAAGGAAATACTAAACTCAGAGGGTCAGTTTTCTATGTCTAGAGTTCAGGAACTCTTCAGAGAATTATAAACTAGCACTCAAGATTAGTGAATGAACCATTACAAGAACATTTATGTACAATAGAACTGGAAAAGGCTTTCACAGTAACTGTTTATGTAGTGCATATATAATACAGGAACTCCACAGTCTAACTTGTTGGCTTCTGAATCATAGCGCTCTGCTTTCTAACGTGTCTGAAAGGCAGATAGAACTCTGAGTGACATCTGTGTGGAGGGGGAAATATAATGAAATGGCATCCTGTGTATGTTTTGCATAGAAGTGTGTTTAAAAGGTTTTTGAAAGAGAACAGTCTCTTCTGAATTTTGATTGCAGGCAGTATTGAGTGTTTGTTCTACTTAATCCTTGTAATTGATATCTTAATTTCTTTACACGTTTGTGTACCAACAGCATCCACAAATCCAAAAGTTGCTCTAAAGTCGAAGATTGTTGCTGAATTCAGAGTAAGTTTAACCAGTGAAAACATCTTTTGCATTAACCTCTGTCCTTGGACTGTAGTTACATGACTAGTTTGTTTATAGCCAAGAGTCACTGGGGCTTGTGTTGAAGTTGATTTGTTCATTATTGTATAGTGCCCACAATGCCCTGAGGCTGCAAATTCTGCAGAGCTGCAGCCTGTTCTGTAAAGCATCGTGTATGCTGGTGCTATTTAAAAACAGGGCATGGAAATAGAGCTAGGGATTGGAGGTAGTTAGTAAAGGCAGTTAATTCTTTCACACCATTTAGAGTTATCTGCTGCAAGAAAGCAGTTTGCCTTCTTGCGAGGAGTGAACTGCTGTCGCTTTTGTAGCCAATGTGTTTGATTATATGATTGCCTATTGTTTTAATGTATGTTTAAATATAGGAACACTTACTAGGGCCTTGTCTATACACTTAAGTATTTACTGGTAGATTTATACTTGCAGCCCCTGTAGTGGAGATGCAGCTTATACTGCAAACGTTATTTTGCTGCTATAGCTTAGAACAGTTCCATGAATGGAATTAGCTACACTGGCAAATGGATTTTTTGCCAGTATAACTGGATTTGCACTAAGGCTTTTGATTGTACAGCTCTGTCAGTTGACGGTGTAATTTTTTTCCCCACACTCCTAACTGACATACCTCTGCCGGCAAATCTTTCTCCTGTTTACGAGACATAGAGTTCTGATCACCCCCATGTTCATTTCATTTCCATTTGTTATGAATTTAAACCATATGTTTCTCTGAGTTAGTTTATTCCAGAATAGTAAAAAAACATCTGCTTTGATACAGAGACAGCTTTTCAATGGAATATTTATTTCTGTTACTTAAAAACAGGTCCATAATGTTATCGTTGCAAAGTTAGGGCTTCTCTTCTGCAGAATGTGATGAGGATGCTGTTCTTGTTTTTCAGCCACAATCGCTTGTTGATGAATTGTTGTTATATAAGCGTTCAGAAGACCAGATAGAACTGAAAGAGAAGCAGCTTTCCACCATGAGGGTGGATGTATGCAGCACTGAAACACTTAAATGCTTAAAAGGTACAAGTTGTGTATTCTGGTAGTCATATTATCAAAGGAAACAAAAACGTATCCGTAGTTTTAGTAATTCATGGGCTCTTTTACATCACAGGTTAGATTTCTGCTTATTCTCTAATGAATTTCAGATTGTAGAATGCTAAGTGATGTCAAAGCACAATTAACCCATTTTCAGAGGTATCAGCTCCTTTTATTTAAAAAATGCAGTACTGTGGTATTCTACTTTAGTGATCCAGTACATTACAGCAGTATTGATACCGCAAATTTTTTAGCTGTCACTTTAGTATTTCATAAGTCACAGGACAGAAATGTGTCTGTTTTCAGTCATGAGCACATCAACTGCGTCCTAATGTACATAGTCTCCCAATATCCTGTTTTCATGTGTAGTAGATCTTGTAATCCTTCTACAGTTGTTTTTAATTAAAAATGTAGTTCGTCCAATGCATGTATTGAATGTTTTTATTTTTCAAATAACTTAAAAATGCACATCGTGCCCTTAACGGTCTGAAGTACAGAACTTCAGAGCACTTGTCCTCAAGATGTAGTAACTTAAACTGTGAGATTGAACCTGGGAGCTTGAGCACCAAAAGCACATCTCTACTGCTTGAGCTAAAGGAGTAACTGAAGATACCCAAAGTAGGCTGCCATCCTTTGTAGTCTGGCTAGGAGAAGGGGATGGAACACTTCATCAGTTTAGTACATAACCTGCATGGAGATAAGAGTTATGGGCCAGATTTACAAAGGTATTTATTTAAATGTCCAAAGTTGCAGATAAGCACCTAGTGAGATTTTCAAAAATGCCCATCTGCAGCTTTAGACACCTAATACCTTTGTAAATCTGTCCCTATATGTACAACAGCTGCTAGCAAGTACAAAGTACAAACTGTAGATGGCCAGGATTTGTTTGTTACAGGGTTTTCCTCAGTACAGAGTATGTGTTTCAGAATGCATGGATTTCTTAATGTGTTCAGTAGTCCATAACTTAACATTACAGATTTAATAATTAGCTGCTTAGTTCTTGAATAAAGCTACAATAATTTAAGATTTAGGAAGCTGTGTAAACTTGATTGGAAATAACGTTACAAGGGAGTAAACAAATTTAGTTTCATTGCCCAAATGAATAGGAAATTTCATTGTAAAATTGAATTGCTTTAAAAGTAGCTGGTATCCAGTTACTGCAGCCTATCAAAATTGTCATAAAAATGTAGCAGCCCATAAACATAGTTCTACCAATGTAATGGTGAAAGAAAACTGAATAATGTTTTCTTGCCCCTCTAAACAGATCAAAACTACTGACCCCAGATGATTGGAAGAGTAGAATTTCAAAAGGCTAACTCTAGTGGCCCCACATGCATGTAGAATGTGGTTTTGTTTTGTGTTTTTTTTTAAATCCACGTTAGATGTTATTACTAATCATTGGCTTGAAAACCAAAGAATACAGACTGCTAGTTGCCTTGCCTTTACATGACTTCATTACCAATTATTACACTAGTTATCTGCTAAAAACTATGAGGTGCACGTACCAACTTACTGAATATTAATTATTCTGTGTGTGTGAGTGAGTGAGAGAAGAGCTCTGTGTATTCCAGGGGAGGTAATGTGCATAATGTAATTTGTCATTAATATTATCTCTTTCAGACAAAACAGGAGGAAAAAAGTTCTCCAAAGAATTTGAAGAAGCGAGTTCAAAGTTAGAAGAATTTGTAAATGGTTTAGACAAGCAGGTGAAAAATGGCCCCTCACTAATTGAAGTGCTTGAGAATGCTGGTATCTTTTATGAAGCACAATATAAGGAAGTCAAGGTGGTAGCAAATGTAAGTGCAAAGTTTTCCCCAATAGCAAATATCTTATTGGTACAACATTACTAATAAGAGGACATAATGCAGAATTCAAACTGATAATTGAGGTTTATCTGCATTTGTTAAACTCTTTACTAGAAAAATGAGTGATAAAATCTCAGTGTACTAATGAATGAAGTAGAAATTGTGTGAGATTATAACACAGATTGTTTAAAAGGAGAGCAGAGATGATGGAGGTCAACTAATAAGATAATTAGATGCTGTTAAGATTGATAGGAGCTCATAATTTGACCTACCATTTTTCTCATATGTTTTGCAAATTCTCTGCATGTGAAAAAAAGAAAAGATTCATTTGTTATGCTGAGTGTAAAGTTAACTTCGAGAAGCTGAACACCTTTGTTGGTAATCTAGATCTGAGAGTGACCTTTGGGTACTGAAGGTTTTCCTCATTTCTTGAAGCATTGTATCAAATGTGATAGTTTATGGATTTGAAAAGATTCTTCCAACAAAAGCATTAACTAAATGGAAAAAGTAGTCACGTGAATAACCCTTCTGAGGTTTTTGCTCTACAAGCCATACTGAAAAGCGAAATACTTAATGCAGGGGCAGAGATGATTGGGGAGTTGAATATGCTGCTATTAATACTATAGAAATGGTTCAAAGGTGTGTTATTTTTCCTTCTTTACAAAGGACACTAAGCTAAATATCTTTTTTTTTTGTGTGTTAGGCTTATAAAACATTTGCCAATAGAGTGAGCAATCTAAAGAAAAAATTAGATCAATTGAAAGCAACTCTTCCTGATCCAGAAGAGTCTCCTGTCCCTTCTCCAAGTATGGATGCTCCATCTCCAACTGGTTCTGAGTCCCCTTTCCAGGGAATGGGGGAAGAGGATGACATCCAGTCTCCAGCAGTGGAAAGCGAGAAGTCTGTATCTCCGGAACCTGTGGCAGATAATCGGGATGTGGAGGACATGGAACTGTCTGATGTGGAAGATGATGCCTCTAAAATTATTGGTATGTTCTGTGGAAGTAGCAGTAAAATGGGCTAATAGTTTTATACTATCCACAAAACTTTTTAGGCAAAACAGTTTTTCCAGACCTCATTTAGAATCAAGAGGATGTTGAGAAACTTTCCTTGTTCTGGGAATACTGCAGCTCTGGTACTATGCCAGTCCTCCAGCAAAAACCAGGGAATTCAGACCCAGATATTCCTAACTTAAAAAACAAGCATAAAAAAAGCTCTCTTCATGAGGCTGTCCTTACACACCCTAACAGTTCAGTAAAGAGCATGAACAATTGCTTTTCCTCTGAGTCTTTACATTAGTATTTTTTAAACCTGGAACACATTGAGAAGCCTGCAGCTCTTAGGCCAAAAGAATTCTGTGAGGCAGATTGAACATTCCATGTTTTTTCTCTATATTTGAATTAGTGGAGGAGAGGAAGGAGAAACAGGTTGTTCCTTCTTCAGCACCTGCAAAGACTGAAAGTGTCCCAAAAGCAACATCCTCCACAGTGGTTGTTGCTACACCAGCGGTAACAACTCCTGCTCAGACTCCTCCAACTCCCAAGACAGTGAGCACAGCGCCTGTCCCTCCATCACCGGCACTTGGTCTGCCAAACCTTGCCAACGTTGACCTAGCAAAGATCAGCTCCATTCTTAGCAGCTTAACTTCTGTTATGAAGAATACAGGTGGGTGTCTAAATTGCAGGTTGTGACTGAGTGGTGCTGTTCAGCAGAGACAGAATTCTGCGTTGTACAAGCAATAACTTTGTTGGTCAGATCTTTTTTTGCTTCTGTAACATTTTAGAACTAAAACATTGAATTGTAATTCAGTCTGTACTTCAGGAGAGCTGTGACATATTGGAACTAAACACACTCTCAAAATCAGTTTTAAACATGCTTCCTTTTAAATGGTTTAAGGCGATCTGTAGTGTAGCGTTTCAAAGTAGGACATGGTGCTACCCACGTCTATGCACCATAGTGATCTTAGGGTGTGTCTGTGCTAGGGTTTCTACTGTTTTTAACACTGCAGTAGTGAAGGCGGCCATACTAGTTGTAGACAAGGTTTCCACAGCTGCTGACATTAACAGTGTCATGTTAAATGCTGGTTGCCTCAGGAGCCTTGCCTACACTAGCACCTTACTTCAACTCTACTGGTATTAGTAATTGTTGAAATTTTTAGCCAGAAAACCCTACCTTAACAAAGCAGTATGTATGAGCAGTGTATTTATTGACTGTTTTTTCATTGCTCTTGGAAAGTAGCATTTTGTGTTTCTGAGCAGCAAATGTTTTCACCCCAGGGGTCAGTCCTGCATCAAGACCTTCCCCAGGAACCCCAACGAGCCCCACGACTCTTACTAGTGGCCTGAAGACTCCTATTGTGGGGACTCCATCTGGTCCTCCAAATCCGTTAGCAAATATTCTTTCCAAAGTTGAAATAACTCCTGAAAGCATTTTATCAGTTCTCTCCAAAACTCAGACCCAGACTGCACCAGCATTGCAAGGTAAGTATTTAAAATTCACTCCTTTTGCACAGTATAAATAGTTAGCATCTGTATTTGGATGGCAGCATCAATACTAAAGCATCCCGCTGTGTGCTCCTGAAATGAGTTTATCCGTGAGGAAATTAGCTTATATTATGTAACACTTTTTCCAAATTTAAGTTACATTTTGCAAGGTAGTGTATTTGGTATGGGCAAGTCAATTTTGCAACAGATTTGGGAAGTGTTTTCCTGTGTGTTTAATCTTTTAAAAACCTTTTTAAAATCTGATGGTGTTGGATACCGTCCTGGGACATTTTATATTTGCTTTATTAGTTGCAACTTTTATGACTAAATCTTGTTGTTGTTGTTGCACAGTAAGCAAATAGTGTTAATATGTTTAATTGCTGGACTTCACCCTGACTTTCCAGTTAGCCAAGTAATTATATTGCATGTGTTTGCTAAAATCTTATGGTGCATGGAAAAAATGTAGCAGAGCAGGGGACCCATGAGTGAGTGCCACTTAGATTCTATTCCTAGCTCTGGGATGGGGTTCGGTGAAGCGGAGGACTCTAGGATTCTGGGAGGGGGGTTCCCTCTGCTACTTGCTCGTATGATCTTGGTTAAGAACATCACTTCCATATTTCTGCTTAACTAGCTGTAACATGGACATAATACCGATTGTGGTTTAGATGTGTGTTATAATTTATATTGGTAAAACAATTTGAGATCAAAAGCACTATGGGAATGCAAAGTAATTAGTATTCAATAGTATGTAGAGATGGCAAAGTCTAACCATTTTGTTGGCTCAGATGTCAGTTTCAAAAATTTGTTTGTAGCTTCTCTGCCTACAAAACCAATCATGATTATGGCTTACCACGAGTTTTCTGTTGAAATGGTTGTAGGTTACTCTGCCTCTTAAAATATCTAATTAAAATGGTTTTTTTTGTTTGTTTTTTTCTCCAGGTTTGTCATCCTTACTTCAAAGCGTTGCTGGAAATACAGCTCAATCAAGTGAAACGGCAACTCAGAGCACTTCAGCATCACCAGCCAATACAACTGTTTCTTGCGTGAAAGGGAGGAATGTTCCTTCCAATACTCAGTCTTTTATGTCCAAAAATATTGGTTATTCTCCAAATTCTTCTACTGCTGAGGTTTCTTCAACTTCGGTTAACAAGGCTCCTGTTGGACATAGCCCAGGGCTTTCAAGTTCTAGTTTTAAACCACCAACAAATTCCCTTGGATTTGCCAGTACCCATCCTACCAGTCCTTCCCTTTTACCAACAGAAACCCCATTGAGTCAGTCCTCTGAGATTTCAAAAACAAAGCTGGAGTCAGAACCCACCTCTCCAAGCCTGGAAATGAAGATACACAATTTTTTAAAGGGAAACCCTGGTTTCAGTGGTCTAAACTTGAATATTCCAATTTTAAGCAGTTTAGGGTCCAACATCACATCAGAAAGCCATTCATCTGACTTTCAGCGTGGTCCTACTAGCACCTCTATGGACAATGTGGATGGAACGCCAGTCCGTGATGAACGAAGTGGAACGCCAACCCAAGATGAGATGATGGATAAACCAACATCAAGCAATGTTGACACTATGTCTTTATTATCAAAGATTATAAGCCCTGGATCTTCTACTCCCAGTAGCACAAGGTCCCCTCCTCAGAGCAGAGATGATGGATATTCCCAAGAACTGTCTAATTCTGTGCCTGCCTATAGGTCTTTCGGTCTTGGCAGGGATTCTCCAGCCAGCATGTACAAGCAATCGTCTGATATGGAAATACCTTCTTCTTTAATGGATTCCCCTCAGGAGAAGTTTTACCCAGACACATCTTTTCAAGAAGATGAAGATTATCGTGACTTTGAATATTCTGGGCCACCACCATCTGCCATCATGAACCTGGAGAAGAAGCCTTCAAAATCCATTTTGAAAGCTAGTAAGCTTTCCGACACTGCAGAGTATCAGCAAGTTCTCTCTAGTTACGGTCAAAGAGCACAAGAGTTTAGTGTGAAGTCGTCTTTTCCTCAGTCTATGAGGTCTATTCTTGATCAGAATGAGAGCTGTGATCCGCTGTCATCGTCTTCTGGAATGTATGGAAGTTACAGCCTACGAGCAAATGACTCTGGATCCGATGGTTCCCCTTCACCCAGTAAGAATGATGTGTTTTTCACACCAGACTCCAATCATAATAATTTATCAAAATCTGTGATACATTCTGGCCTGGCACAGAAACAGTATCCAGACTCTCCCCATTCACTTCCTCACAGATCAATCTTTTCTCCTCAAAACACTCTTTCAAACCCTGCTGGTAGACCACCCACATCCAGTGTGGAGAAATCTTTAGGTTCTTCCATTTCTGCCACTTCAACAATTGAGTTTAAGAACATGCTTAAAAATGCATCTCGCAAGCCTTCTGAGGAAAAGCATTTTAGCCAGGTTCCTAAAGGTAGCTCACATGAGGGGGTTAGCCTGTCTAGTCTCAGCCAAGCTGGAACTTCGACAGGAGAGCAGCAGCAGCAGCAAGAGGAACACTATCGTATAGAAACTAGGGTGTCGTCATCTTGTTTAGACTTGCCTGATAGCACTGAAGAAAAAGGAGCCCCCATAGAAACTCTGGGTTACCATAATGCATCCAATAGGGGAATGTCAGGAGAACCAATTCAGACAGTAGAATCTATCAGAGTTCTTGGGAAAGGAAATAGAGGACACGGGCGAGAGGCAACTAGAGTAGGCTGGTTTGAGCTAAGTAATACAGGTAGTGCTTTTGATAATGGGCCCTCAAGTGCTACTGAGCTGCCCACCATGGGTACTGGCAGTGGAATTGCCAGCTTTCAAACACAGTACAAAGAACACGTGCCACAATTTCAGGAGAGTGTAAACAATTTCAGAACAAATAATTTCAGCACTGCCTTTGAGCGTCACATACCACCTCCTCCCATAGAGCATGGAACTCCTTTTCAGAGGGAACAAGTTGGTACACCTGCTGGGCCCCCATCTGCTCCGCCCAAGGATCATGGAAGCCTGTTTCCTAGGGATCACTCAGTTCCTCCACACATGTCATCAGTGGATCACACTAATCCTTTTTCAAAAGAAAAATCCTCTCCACTCTCATTGCCTCATGCTGCCCCTCCTCCTCCTTCTGTGGAACATAGCGGGGTTCCATTTCCTACTCCTCCCCCTCCACCTCACTCTGTGGAACATGGTGGCGTTCCATTCCCTACCCCGCCACCACCTTCTGGGGAACACAGTGGCATTCCATTTCCTGCCCCTCCCCTGACCGTGGAACATGGTGGTGTCACGTTTTCCAAGGATCATGGTACTATTCATCAAGGAACTATAAAAGAGCATTTTAATGTGCATTCAGGACCAAGGGACCATGTGGCCCCACCTCAGCGAGACCACAGTGGTCCACCCCTTGGTCGGGTTCGAGAAAACATAGGCCTACCTTCCCTTTCGAGAGATCAGCTTGGGCCATCCCATAGTGTTCCTCCCATTGGCCCATCTCATAGAGACAATGTAAACCGGAGTGGAATGATGATTAGGAACCCACGACCAGACTTTAGGCCTAGGGAACCTTTCATAAACAGAGAACCATTTCAGAGCTTAAAAAGGCCTCGGCCACCTTTTGGAAGGGGCCCTCCATTCTTTGCACCAAAACGCCCTTTCTTTCCTCCCAGGTACTGAAACAGACATGCATCTCTGTAAGTGAAGGTATTTTGGATATTCTAGAGAGCAGTGGAAGTAGCGCTTTCACGTTTGTTTTTCCTTAAAGAGCCCCATAACATTTTTCTAAATTAAATATGTTCTGATACTTTTTTTGGTTGTTTATTTTTTTAAGCCACCCAGTTGGCATAAATCTAGCAAAATGTTTTAACAAAAAATAAGAATTTTCCGAAGAGTATTGCCGTTGAAATAAAACTTCTAGTCGTAAAAAATGATTGAATGTGCGATGTTGGGATGTTATTTTTAGCTGATTACCAAATTGTTTTGCTTCTTGAGTCCTCCGAACCCATGTCAAAAAATAGAGATGGGGGAAGGAACTCTGTTGCTACTTTTGATTAAGGAAGATAAAGGGTCCAAGCTTTCAAAGCCTTCCCTGTGGCAATAGAAATATTAACCCTTCCTTGTGCCTTTTGTTAGGTTAATCAGTCACTTTTTTCACTGATATCTGCTTAGTCGGTCCCTTGCTATGAAGCCTTGGAACATCTTGCTGCTTGCTGTTTTCCATCTTGCTGACAGGAATAGGGAGAGGGTAGGCAACTAACATGGTCAGTTTTTCAGCCCTTCTCTTTGCTTTTTCTGCCTTTCTCAAAATGCAAAAGGAAAAAGCCTCTGCTTTTCACAGTTGACAGCTTTGCCACTGAGGGTCTTGAACTTTTCTCCCAAGTTGGGTTTCAGAAAACAGTCTCTAAAGTATGTGCACTTCCTATCTCTAACTTGGCTTCCTTCCTCAACATGCTAAGAGGGTTATATTTTGCTGAATATAAATCAAGTAATGCATTTGAAATAAGTGGATGCAGGGAGGTAGCTAGCGGTAAAACTCAAATCTGCTTACACATACACATTTAATGTATACAATGTATATTTGAAACACGCCTGCATTCGCATGTACAAGCTGCATCGTATTTTTTCTTTCTTGTCTTATATCACAGAGCTAGGGCAGGTCTAGTAAACGATATTTACTTTTTTGCTGGGAGCATCGTTGACTTACATGTATTCTTCACTTTTTGTAATCACACCTTTCCGTGTGCTTTGTTTGAAGCACATAGTTCCATGTAAGATGAGAGAGAAACTGCATGCAGCAATGTGAAAACAGTACCTAAACTCTCTTCCCACATATTTTCATAAACTCACTTCTGCTGCCATGTGCATAGAGGACTTTGTGTGGAGTTGGAATTACTTTATTTGATTTTTTTTTAAGTGAGTAGAATACAACATACTAGTGTTTGATAAAGGTATGGGAAAATATCTATAAAAATAACTACAAAACGAGAAAATGGCAGAGCATTTGTTTGTGCTTGGGCTGTGTGTTTTATTTAATATATATAATATGTATAATTATATTTGCATACGCAAGTAAGCGAATCGGAAGGTTGTATGGGTGTATTTTATTGAATTGGCCTGGGTTTACAGAAAGAATGATGTTATAGTGCCAATGCGTAGAAACCTTCTCTGTTTTCTAATCTTAGAACAAAAACGTGCGTTCCACTTCATTTTGCAGTCAGCAGCAGACGTCGCTGCTGCTGGTCTGTAGGGGGGCTGTATTTAGGCAGCATCATGGAATGGTGCACCTTGTTGTGTGGACTGTTTCAGTTAAACAGAATTCCTGAAAAAGTAACTGCATGTGTAATTCATGCAAACACTGAGTGTTTAAACTTTTGGGTTAAATTTAAACAGTATTTATTCCTTTTCTGTTCCTTCTGAGTTCTGTTCTCTTTGGACACCACAGCTCCTTTCAGTGAACCTCCAATATGATTATTGAATGGATAACACACCAAAGTACTACTGTGAGGGTAGCTCGTGTAAGTTAAGCAAAATGTTCAGAAGGAAAAAACAAGGCAGTAAAGATATAAAGCAAGAAAACTACGTAATAAGATGTGAGAATTTGCTTATCCTATGATATGAAGTAAGATGATATAACTCAGTTCCCTATACACCAGCACTCAGAATGTCTGATCATATTTCTTATTAGTGAGAATAAACGTGCTCACCTACAAAACAACCCAAGATGGAAGAATGCTTAGCTTAGCATTCATTTCCTTGTATGCCCAAAGTCTAGCCATACAGCTCTTAAATTTTAGGACTTGTAAGACATGGATATATTTTAATATCTAATGTTAATGTCCAACACGAAAACTGAAAAAATTTCACAGCTTTTGATGTATATTGGAAATGATGCATAGCTTAGCCCAACTTCTTTGCTCTACTGGAACATTTTAAATGAAGCTTTCAGTAACCTAAACTACACAATCCCATTGCTTTAATATCCTGGCTTGAAGGGACAGTTTCAGAGAAGTCATAGCTTAAGGATGCTTTGTTGGAGGAAACCCAGGGGGTGAAAAAACGCAGGAGGTTCTGATGTAAGAATGGAACCAATATTGACTAGAAAAAAAAATTCCCTCTAGAATAAAAGAATGTGAATTGTTTCTGCTGCTCTTGCTTAAAGTGGTGATTTCGAAGTAAGGAATTATTAAAATCAGATGGTGACACCATCTAAGAACTGCTCTCCATGCCATCTGACATGCCTGGCGAGTAGCTTCCTTGCTCTTGGAGGTGGCTTTTTGGGTAACTTGAAAAGTAAAATGACTGATTTAAAAAAAAAAAAAAAAGACACAAAAACTTATTGTAAAAAAAAAAAAAAACTTTTAATGGTGAAAGCTCCATGTTTTTTGTTTGAGGTTTTTCATTTTATTCTGTGCTTGTTACTTTAAACAAACTGTCTACAGTAACTGAAGACACATGTACATATGTAGAAACCACACAACTTATTTCTGGACATGAAGGCGTTTTTTCCTGTGTCTGTGATTTAAACTCCCCACCGTTCTTGAACTTTTGTATTTCACCTTATAAGAAAAAGAAATAAACATGTATTTTTTAAATAAAGCATGAAACAGTGTGTCTCATGAAGGACATAACTTCATAAAGAAGAAAATCAAATTGCAGACAGCCTTCAGTGTGCACTCCAGCTGTTCTAGAAACAGAGAGGACAACCCAAACATTGCACTGGTACAGCTTAACGGCAATCAGTAGAATTAACTTTTACTAGAGGTTATAAACATTTAAAATGTATCCCTGTTCTAGACTTCTGCTAGTGTAATACAGCTGTTCTTGTCACCAGATTTACGAATATGCACCATTTAGATTTCTACGGTCCCCTCAGATATACAGTACGCATACCTGCCTCTTTGGAAAAATTCCAGATATGCTATGGTGTGCGTTGTATATCAGAGAGGCCGGTCTACGGCTGTGGCTGACTTTGTGATCTAAATACATTTAGAGACTCTTTACCTGTAAAAACATTGTTCAGGTGTGAGAAACCTGTTTAGATAATGTGAATAATGGTAATTTTTTTAAAAAACGTGCAGAATAAATGATCATATCCTGAAATTAATTATTCAAAAATAAGCTGCAGTGCTGTTGTTTCAAAACTGCTGTAAATACTGGCTGCTTTTTTTGTGTGCCTGTTATGATTAATTGGATATGTTGGATTTATATTCTCAAGTGTTCCGTGTGGAGAAAGCAACGTGCATTAGAGGAAGCGACAATAAAACTGCAGATCATTTTGAAATGTGTATTAATACATTTAATAAAATAACTAGTTCTAATGTTTTGATATTCTTTTTTAACTGGAACCTCTATTTAAGTGTACAGGGGGTGTAAGATTGCCTGATCCGTGAAAATGACCACAATATTGGGCTGAAGAGAGAACATCAGTTTTTTGCAGTATAGAACAACAGCCAGGCTTTGTTTCATCTTTGCTGAATTACAAGTTTAGGGTTAGTGTGGCCTAACCCTTTTTTTTTTTTAAACTCTTTAAAAAAAAAAAAAAAAACACAAACACACACAAGGAAGAATCTGCCTGCAGCTCAGGTTCCGTGACCATTTTGAAGACTGAAAGAAATTTAAAACTGTTGGAAGATGGTTCTGTTTCTTTTAATTTTACAGAGAGGCGGTGTTTGGAGGCAAATCTGAAATTACTGTTAACTCGCAGAGCAAAATACAGAAAATGGAATATTCTACCAATACCTGTGGGCTGAGACAACACTTCCCCTGCCCCCATTTATTTTTGTATTGCATATTAATAAAGTGTACTTTACTTGGTGTGGTTTCCTTTCAAAAGAGTAAGATCTTTGCACCAGTTTACTGGTTTCTGGCCTCTGTACATACTCTTCTGTTCTGTCATGTAATTTTGAAGGGTGATGATGTTGATTTTCAGGGTTGTCTTGGCTTCCTGTCCTTTTTTGTTGGCTGGGGGATAGAAATAGCTGGCTACACAGCCTTGAGAGAAGCTGGTCTCCGTGATTACTGCTAGAACCTCACTTTCAGTCTGTATCTGCATAGCACAAGATGCAATTATGTGAAGCAATTTAAAGAGTATCATTTTTAATAACTTCAGAGGTGCATGGTCATTAATTTTTAACAAATTGCTTTAGCTGGCCTAACCTAGATTATCAAAATGGAAAGAATTTTAAATTGAATTTACTTTTTGCCATTTATGCTAATTGGCTACCTTTTGCATTTCACTTACTATGGACAATAAGAGCCTGCTAAATTCTGCATTCTGGTACAATAGTAGAATGTAGTAGTAATTTGGCTCCTAGGTGCTTCAAAGTCGTACATAAACAAGGAATTCTTATTTGAAATTGTTTCTAGAATAGAAAAACCTATTTTATTTTCCAAGCTACAATTTTTGTAGCTGAACTTATGTCCACATGTCATTTTGTAAAGATCATTTAGATAGTAGAATAACTCTTCAGGGAAGGTTATCAAACGTCTCAAGAGCAAGGCACTATTAAACGTGGAAGTTATGGACCTCTAGGAATCGATACAAAAATAAGCCAAGAGGCCCCTTCTAATCCAGTGTCTGTGAATCTAATGAATACTCACCCCTAGTTTTGGAAACATGCTGGTTATTGTATTTAGTGCGGTCTTGCATGTGGAAGTCTTTCAAGGTTTTTGTGACTGAGGCAGAATACTGCTGAATTCAGTAAGCCTATTTATAGCTTTTTCAATATCTAAAGTAGTAGACTCTTAACAACTTAAATCCCCCTATGTGTCTGAACTGTAAAAGTTCCTCTCGTTAGCTCAGGTGTCATGCAAAACTTGGTCAGATTAAAAATATGTCAGATCCTGCTCAGCACTCTGTACCCGCCAGCCTTAGTGAGTGTATAATTTGTCATTTTATTGTGATGTTGCATCCACTCACCCTTTAGCATCCAACCAAGGGCAGTTACTCTCCTTGTCCGTCTACAGTGACCATTTCCCCTCCCTCCTTTTCATCTCATTGCTTTTGATACCATTTCTCATCTTGAGAGGATTTCACAAAGTCTTTTCCAAGGTTTTCAGAAAAGGTCACCCTATGGATATACTAATATAGACCAGGTCACTTGCTACCCTCCTCTAACATGAGGGGCTCTGGTTCCTCCCTAGCTCAGTGGGTGTTCCTGAATCTCTCTCCCTGCTCTTCAGATGGGTCCTGCCATGCAAATATTTTCTATTTATCTTCCCTCTACTCTGACCTACCTCAAACTGACTTTGGTAGGGTTCCATATTGCACTTCAGTGACTTAAAAGATCTTTCTCATTTTCAAGTGAAGGATGTGGAGCTTTTAAAGGGCAGCCCTGAAAACTTCATCTTGGATCTGAAGGTCAGGCTGGTTTCTGCTGGACTGCTGCGTCAGAACCATGAATGGCCAAATTCTTGGGGGGGGGGGGCACAAGTGGAAAAGTCTTGTCCTGAATTGTTAACTTCTCACTTGCAGTTGCTACATGAGCTTATAAATAAGAATCCAGCAGCTCGCTCCAAAAGCTGTTTGCGCTTTGCGAGGTCACTAAGATTATGCATAGTGCTGAATATGGGGGGTGGGCAGACCTGTTCCATAAATATGCCCACTTAGTTACTTTTCAGAGCAGAGCTGCATTCCTCTTCTGTACTGTTACTTATCACTGATGCAGGCAGACCTGTAGAATCTATAACTGGAGGCCTATGTGTCGAGTGTGTCGGATGCAGATTGTTTTCACATTAAGCGCTCTCACATTCTAGAAGCTAATGCAGCGTCAGAGTCTTCCAAGGGGATATGATCCCTTAGGCTCAGCCCAGCACTCTGAATGTGCACAGGGTAAAAAGAACTTCCCAGCATGGATAAAACTGGGCAGGGTATTTGAAAATTGCTTGAATTGCAGTTGGTGTTCCTTGCATTTTGGTTGAGTGTGGGCTGCTGTGTGTTGCGGGCAATAACGAAGCCCAGGGTAGAAGTGCTACAAAATTCTCCCGTCCTTGTTTAATTCCATTTTAATCAACTAACTGCTTACATTTTTAAACCTTCTGAAAGATTTTCTTCTGCAGGCTTCCATTCAGCTTATTTATGCGTAGCTTGGCAAGTTAGCATCAGAAGTAATGCCATTTTCCACCGACACGGCCACCCCCCACTGCAGACTTGCAAAATAGAGATTTTATTTTCAGCTGCATTTCAGTCTGCTCATGCAGTGAGGTGCTGCTTAGCCTATGCCAGGGCATCCAAACATATGCCAGCCTAGGGGCTGTTTTAGCAACTTGGCAGGAGCTTGAGAGCTGCTCTCTTAATTTGCTGAACGTGATGCAGGTACGTCCAGCCTCCTCCCGCTTTACATCAGTGCAACCCCTGGGGATTGCTGGTCATGCACAATTCTCTACTTTCATTCGTGTGTCAAGACCATGTACTGAGCCACCATATTGAAGACAAGGGCAGCCCCAGGCTGTGCTGGGAATGCATTTGTCCCATGGGCTGGACACTTGGTATCTTTGCTGTGTTCAGATGGGATTAAAAAGCGTTTAAGTGATTTGAAAAACCCCCACCCTTCCTGCGTAGACTGCTGAGCTGCAATACATTGAGGGAGCTTGCCCTTTTGAGGTGACCTTGGCATGTCCCAAGATATGATGTGATAGGGAGGCGACTGCCCTGTCTCTCACCCTTGTAAGAATGTGCTGAGAATTAGTGGTGTAGCTAGCTGAGCTTTGGGGATGGAACATGGCACAGGTGTGGTGTATCCCTCCTGCTAAATTATTGGAGGTTAGGAGTTTCCTGAATGGCAAAACTCTAGCAACCTAATGTCCAAAGCAAAGGGGCCCCTGGCTCAGGTGGAGTTGTGCAGCGCTTAGTTTGGAAGCTGATGGAGCCACTTTGAAATCAGCCGACAGAGGCTGCTGTACAGCGACATGTAATTTGCTCCTACAGTTCAGAGGCCATAGGACAAGAAACCAGACCTGGTAGTCAGTGCCAAGCCCAGCCACTGATGCAAAGCCATCCCCTTGAGAAACGGCCATTGTGCTGCCACAGTGTATGGAGAATGCCACTTCTTTGCCTCAACCCTCCTTTCCCCTGTCAGCCATTGTTAACAGCCCAGGCTGCGCTCCCCAAATGGGCAGGGACTCTCCTGAAAATCTTGGTTTCTGCTCCACAGAGGCTGGCAGGAATTACTAGCTTATTTGGGTTTATCTTAAAGTAAATAATTCAAACATTTGCAAACTGTAATTCAGCAGGGTCTTACCTTTGCAGACCTGATTGCATTTGGGTACCAAGGCCTGTACCCACTAAAGCCCTAAATTGGTTTAGTTTTCATTGTGCTACTAGTTGACAAGCCAGTCATGTTGACCAGTGGTTTGTTCAAGTGCTGCCATCCCTCCCTCTTCCTTCCCCCCCACCGGCCAGGCTTGGCTGAGGTTTCTATTTGAGTTAAAATCACACTTCCCACTTCAACCGTGGTAAACTTCTAAGACATTTTAAAAGTGCTAGCAGGGACAGGACTTTGGTGTCAGGGCTTCCAATGTGACAGCATGGGTTTAAGGCTGGGATTTGCAAAGGAGCCCAAGGGAGTTAGATGCCCAAATTGCATTAGAAACTAATGTTTGGCACCTAATTCTCTTAGACGCCTAGCCTTAAATCGTTCATTTCTCTTTCCCCTCCAGTTTGCACAGCTAACATTCGCTTGCCTAGGGGAGCAGCATCTTGTATTATAGAAGCTTTAGACCTTGGGTAAAATTTTCAGAAGTGTCGAAAGTCCCATTTTTAAAGACTGGCCTAGGTGCAAAATGAATCTATTTCAATCAACCCTGCTGGAGTAGCACATCCCAAGATGATTGCATTTTGCAGCATTGATGGGGCCTGGTGGTCACTTTGATGCCTCTCTCCTCCCCCTTCCTGCTCTGCTGTACTGGATTTGTTTCTTGGTCCAAGTTTATCTGATATCAGCTGTTCAAGTACCTTTATATATTAAGCTCTCTGGGCAAGAACTGGGACAACCCTGGCCCTCCAATCTGGCAGCTAATAGCACTTGCAGCGGGTGGCCAATTCTTATCACTCCTCCGTAGTCTCTTGCTGGGGAGTTGCAAAGGTTCATACCCTTCATAGAATCATAGGGTGGGTTTTTGTTTTTTTTTTTGTAAGCCAGAAACTAGGGTCACTAGGATCATCCAGTTGGAACTCCTGTGTCACACAGGCCAAGTACTCTTATGGTTGAGCGACAGCTGATTGTTTGGAAAAGCATCCAATCTTGATTTAAAGAGATGATGTGTAACTTCTATAATAAACCAACAACTCGCAACCTTTTGCTTGTGGGCCTGAAGTTAGAAGATCCTGTAAGATGTTGAGGCCCTCCTACTTTTAATTGGAGTTTTAGGGTAGTTAGCATCTCGCCGGTAGGGCTTGACGTATGGAACAATAGTGCCTCTGTTTGGCTGCTATCATTCCCATCAAAGTGAGGAGAATAAGCAACTCCTCTTGTTTCTCCACAGCATAAGTAGCTCTTGTAACACCCATAGCTGAATAAAACAGCTTTTAGTTATAGTTGTCTTTCATTCCCGTCTTCATCTAGCCCCAGAGCATGCTCTTCCACCACATTTATATCTTCAGCCTCATGGTAATTAAATGGCAGCTCCCTTCTTTCTGCTGTTGACTTAACAGGTAACAGGCACCAAAGCACTAATACGAATAAGCAAGGAGAGTTGTTTTTTAATGGAAAATACTGAAGGCGGGATTTCTTCAAAGCACCCACCCCTGACCTGGCTCTGACCCATTGAAGTCAATGGGAGCAAAGTTAGGCCAGTGCTGGATGCTTCTAAAGATCCTGCCCATAGTTCTTGAGGTTTGGGCTCATTAGAGGAACAGATTGACCAACCATGGTGCATCAAGTGATAGACCCTGGCTGTATCTTAGTAGTGGTGTTACCATAATGCATAGAGACTCTAATCTAGGTCAAGGCCTCAGTGTGCTAGATGCTGTACAAACTAAATAAGAAAGGCAAAGGATGGGAGGAGAAAGAGGCATAGAGCGGGGAAGTGACTTGCCTAAAATCACACACTAAACCGGAGATGAACACCGCTGTTCAGTCCCTGTGCAATACCGTAGCCACTGGAACAATCTGTCTCGCTTGTCAAGGCAATAGGTGAATTTTACATGGGATTTGGTAATCTAGAAAATGTTATTCCTGCGGGGGGACTGTTTTTTTCTTTCTTTTTAAACAAATACTTCTGCCAAGTGCGAGGGAACAAAATGCAAGAAATGCTTAGTGTCTGTCCAAGTGCTAACTCACCTTTGTGAAGCTTTGGTGTACGAGAGAAGAAACAAGTTGCATTTTCCTGTGGGTGACAAAGTGGGTGTGTGGAGAAGGGAAGTCACTGAATTAAGATGTCTAGCTGAAACACAAGCTACCATCCAATCACAGTAATACCAACTCCAGTCACTAGTGACTGGGAAACGGCATGATCTGATGGTGGGCTGTTTGCCTGTGTGACCAGAATCGCTGTGTGTCTGGTCCCCAGCAAATGTCTCCATTGCCAAACACTCCCCACCCCCATCCAAAAACACCTCAACTCTTCATTGTTGACACTTAATTGGCAGTTTTAGCAGAGCCACTAAGGATAGAATAGGCCATGGAGATTGAACTCTGCTCTGCCCTCAAGAAGAGTCATCTGGGATAGGGCTGAGAGGCATTCATAGTGGGAGCATACCACTCCCTTAAGAAGTGCCAGACTAGGTCAGACCTGAGGCCTGTTTTGTCCAGTATCCTGTCTAGGATAATCTCTTGCCTCCCTTCTCCCTGCCCCATGAAGGTCTCAGCCTGATCTCTAAAGACTTAGGTTGGTTTAAACCGTGAGACATGAGTTTTTATATCCCTTCCAAAAACTCTTGTCATCGATAATTCTGGACGTTCTTGCTAGCTGTATAAATGTCCAGTCCCTGTTTGAATCTTAAGTTCTTGGCCTCATTGACATCCTGTGGAGGCGAATTCTGCAGTCCAGTTACACCTTCTGAAAAAAAAACATTTTTATCAGCTTTGAATTTCTCATTTTTTAATTTCTTTGGCTGTCCCCTTGCTCTTGTGTTACGAGACAGGGAACACAATCAATCTCCTCTAGACCATTCAGTATTTATATACTTTTAATCTGTTGCTTCTCATTCATTCCCTTTCCAAGGTTACAATCATCGTCTTTTCAGTCTCTTCATAGGAGAGCTTTTCCATACCCTTGGGTCATACTCATTACTCTTCTCTGAACCCGCTCTAATTCTGCAGTATCCTTGTGAGATGGGGTGGCCACAGCATGTGGATGAGAGCACATGATTTATATATAACATTATAATAGCTCTGTATTATTCATCCCATTTCTTATACATCCTACCAGCTTGTTAGCTTTTTTGACTGTACGTGCACATTGACTTATCTACCATTAACACCCAGGCCAACTTTTTTGTGGTGATCACTCTGTACTCGAATTTCAGTCTCTAACACTGTCAATGTCTGTCCTTTTCCAAAACATTAGGTTCCTAAACACTTAAATCTCACCGAAATCAATGGAAGTTTAGATGCCTAAATTAATTTTTTTTTTTTTAAGTTGCATGGTATCAAAACAGGTGAATCAAAGACTGTGAACTGACCCAAACAATGAAACCCCCTCTTTTGTTCTGTTGTTTGTATGGTGTCTAGCGTCTTAGGTGCTATCACAGTGAAATATCAAATAATAAAATCAGTTGCAGAATGTAGGTTCAGACTTAGAGCTGGATTCTGCTCCCAAGAGTAATGGAGTCACTCCACTAATTGCTATGGCATGGCTGGATTTACTCCAGTGTAACAGATTGTTGAAGCAGGGCCTAAGTTCTGCTAAAGCACTTAAGCATATGCCTTGAAACCAATGGGATGTGCACACATACTGAAATGTTTTGCTCTGTCAAGGCTTTAGCCCTTAATTCCAAATACACTTTTGAGAACAAAAATTATACTGTACGAGAAGGTAACCGCTCCATGGAATTAAAAAAAAATTCTTAAAATGTCAGGAGTGCGAATGAAAGAAGTAACATTGGGCTCCTAAATCTATAAGCACAGGATGGTGATGAGCACAAGGTTAATGGGAGCTGTGGGATGCCAACGAGTATATGTTAATTATTGGTCAAAGAGGTGAGGGGTGGGGGCGGGAAGAGTCTGTTTTGTATCGTATTTTTAAAATGTATCAGAGAGTGCCAGGAGCAAAGGGTAGCTGTTCCTCTTTCTGAATGCATGTTTAAATCTGGATGAATAGGGCCCTACCAAATTCATGGCCATGAAAAATTACGTCCTGGACCGTGAAATCTGGTGTCTTCCCACCCTCCCCCACAGGTGAAATCTGGTCTTTTGTGTGCTTTTACCCTATGTTATACAGATTTCATAGGGGGGAGACCAGCCTTTCTCAAATTGGGGGTCCTGACCCAAAAGGGAGTTGCAGGGGGGTCACAAGGTTATTTTAGGGGGGTTGTGGTATGGCCACCCTCACTGCTGTGCTGACTTCAGAGCTGGGCGTCCGGAGAGCAGCGGCTGCAGGCTGGGAGCCCAGCTCTGAAGGCTGGGAGCCCAGCTGTGAAGGCAGAGCCTCGCCAGCAGCAGGGAAGAAGTAAGGATGGCACGGTATGGTATGGCCACCCTTACTTCTGTGCTGCTGGCCACAGAGCTGGGCGGCCAGACAACGGCGGCTGCTGACTGTTGGCCCAGCTCTGTGGGCAGCAGTGCAGAAGTCAGGGTCAATTACCATGCCGTGCCATCCTTCCTTCTGCCCTGCTGCTGGTGGTAACTCGGCATTCAGAGATGGACTCCAGGCCTGCAGCCACCGCTTTCCAGCTGCCCAGCTCTGAAGGCAGAGCAGCCGCCAGCAGCAGCACAGGATTGCAGTACGGCAACCCCCTCTACAATCACCTTGAGACCCCCCCACCCCATCCCCACCCACAACTCCTTTTTGGGTCAGGACCCTTACAATTACAACACCCTGACGTTTCAGATTTAAATAGCTGAAATCATGAAATTTATCCTATGATCATGAAATTGACCAAAATGGACTGTGAATTTGGTAGGGCCCTATGGATGAATGAATAAAGTTGGGCTCTTGCTTGAGTCTTTTGGCCTTTTAGGCTTGTCTTGGTCCTGCAAACGCTTTTAAGCCTGCGTGTAAATTGACTTGCGTGAGTAGTCCCATAAATGTGTGTAGGATTGGTTTGATAGGCCCTAATCCTGCAATCGCATCCATTAATGCAGAGCTCTGCACCTATACAGAGCCCTGTTGACTCCAGTGTGTGCCCACATGAGCATGGGGATTCACTTTAGTGGATCTGATTGTTGCAGGCTTGGGGGCCTAAATGTGACATGACAAGGGAGGAGGGAGGCAGCACAGGGTTGGTTTAAAGTCCTGTAGGTCAAATACAACTTCAGCTCTCCACCCCTCCTTTATCCACTACCCTTTTATCACAAGCAGGGTCTCATCCCCTGACATTTGGTGAAATGCCAAAATCCCCTTGTTAACCAAATGTGTTCAATATTCTCCATGATGCTAGGATAACCCAGGTTATGCTTTAGTGTTACTGCAGCTGCATGGAGACTGTGTCATCTACTTAAAAGCACAATCTCTCTCTCTTGGAAGTCCATACACAAAAGAAAACGTTGGTGTTTTGGGTTGTGTTCCTTCAGCTTCCCGCTTGTAAAAGTTGGCCAAAAGTTTATATTTTTCCATGTACAGGCTACTTTGTGCTTTTGTATGAAATCTTTACCGCTCATGTCATAACTTGCCTAAAGCAGAGAGTCTGAATGATAGAGCTTCCAGAAGATCTTGTTAATCTGTGACATCACGGTGGCTGATGTTTGGGCTAAGATGGGGGCACTGGGGTGTCCTGGGCCCTTATGTTGAATACAATTTTGGATCCTCCAGTGCAGCAAGTTGGCATTCGAATATGTGTAACAAAGATGAGAGGGAGGTAGAGATGGTTTCAGCTGATATTTGAAGTGCGATAGAGAGTTGGTGAGATGGAGGAGCTGCAAGGAAGAAGACTCTCTTGCATTAGCAGTAGCGAGAAGGTGCAAAGTGGGGAAGAGGGAGGGGAAGCAGAGGTAGCATTCACACCTTCATGTGTAGCTGCTCAGAGAGAAATGATAGTCCAGTAGTTAGGGCACTAGCTTAGGATTTGGGAGACTAGGGTTCAATTCCTTGGTCTATCACAAACTTCCCATGTGACCTTGGGCAAGTCACTCTAGGTGTGTCTACTCTGCAAAGCCAGGTGTGGCTGTAACTCAGGTTAGCCAGCTTGGGTTAAAAAAGCACTGAAGACACAGCAATTTGAGTTCAATCCCACCTGCTCTCTGGGCTTTAACTTGAGTGGTTAACCTGAATTAAAGGCAGGGTTGCTGTATCTTCACTGCTACTTTAACCAGAGTTAAGAACTCACTTTTTTTTTTTTTGCTATGTAGACCTACCTGTAAGTCTCTGACCCAGATCCACAAATGTATTTAGTCTCCTGGAAATTAGGAGCCTAAATACCTTTGCAGATCTTGGCCTCAGTTCCCCTTCTGTACAATGGGGTCATAGCATTTCCCGGGCATGAAGTAAGTTAGGATTGTGAAGTGCTCAGAGGCCTAGGGACAAATAAGGACCAGGGATAGCTGGTCTCATGTTATAATTGCTGAATAGTTTATAAAAGGTTAATCAATTACTGATATTTTAATAAATAGTTAATTGTTATAGTTTGCTATTGAGTCCAACTGGTCAGTAGCTTGGTTATAACCATTGCTGGCCCCTTCTGCTGGTGTACCTAAAACCATCCATAAAGCCTACTGCTCACATCTGTAACAGGTCGACAACACCTATTAACTCTTAACTAGCCGTTGGTAACTGGAACCTTTTAACTGAAGTGCGACAAAGTTTAGGTAGAAATTTGAGCCTGACGCACCAAATCATCTTTAGAAATAAATGTTGCTAATCTGGTTGGGTTTTAACCTAAATAGCCCCCAAGGGGTTTGGACCTTTCTCCTGGAGGCCCTAATGCAGGAAAGCACTCTGTAGTCAATGGGACTTAAGTTCTTGCTTCACTTTGAGCACGTTTAAGTGCTTTGCTGAATCAGGGCCTTGGGAGAGTACCTGCTCCGGATGACCTGTTGCCACAGCTGCAATCAGGGGATCCGCCATACTTTAAAAGAGGAGGGGCTAGGAATAGCGTGTTCTGTCTAAGGGGGTATGGAACATGCTACCTCCTAATCTATGACCCAAAATAGCCCTAGTCCATTGATCTTCAGGCCATGCTGGAAGGTGTGTCTATTTGCACATGCTGCTGCACAGAATGGAGTCTGAAGGTTAGTTCTGCAGAGGGAAGAGAGTTTTTGTGTTCTGCTGGCTGGCTGTCTAACTTGATTTTGTTTTTGTAATTTATGGCAGAGGCAGCTGGAGCCTTGATTAGATTTGCACAAAAGTAAAAAGAGGCTTTAAGTTATACATAATAAAAAGTAGGCCCCGATCCCGCCATGGCTCAGAATGGGCAGACCTATATGTTGCTCATGGCAGGATCAGGCTAGCAGGTGATCTAGTGTTAATGAATTGAAGATGTTATTCATTCTTAGAACCTGCCCCTGCTAAAACCTCCCCAAAACGCCCCTTGCTTTTACTGGCTACTGGAATTTCTTCAAGCTCACTCATCCTTTTATTAGTAATGCCATAGAGCTGTTTGGGAAATGGTAAATATTTTACGCAAACATTTTTTGAATGAAACAAACCAAAAAAATTGTGCGTGCGGTTGTTTGGGCTTTTTGTGTGTGTGTGGTTTGGGGCTTGTTTTTTGTTGATGATATTTTATGGGTAGAACTTTTTTACTAGTAAACCAAAACAGTCATTTTTCAAAATCAAAGAGAGTTCTGACTCTTGATTTTTTCCCTTGAAAAACCATAGAACTTTGAACAAAATGAAAGCTTCACGCACACACAAAAAGCCATTTTTTGGTTGCAAAAAGTTTCAGTGGGAAAAATTGCCAGTCAGCTTGAATATGCCACAGAGCCATGTAGATGCCTGGTTAGTTTTTGATGTTACTTGATATGTAATCTTATACGAGAAATTTGGAGAAAACTGAAAGATTTGGGTGCCCAGTTGGATGAACTCTTTTGGCAGTATTGAAAATTTCAGCCTTGGAACTTAAAGAAACTCTCTTACTTTTAGATTGGCTAGATTTCAAATGAATAGTTATGAGTAATTTCCAGGATCTTACAGTGTTGCCAATTGATAATTTTTATCTTTTTTTCTTTTTCTTTTTTTTTTTTTTTGTGATATTTGGTGTCTTTTTTTAATGTCACAGCTCCCTGGATGTGATTGTGTCAGAATCTCATCTTTGGTTTGAAGAAGAATTAAAAAAAAAAAGAAAAGAAAAAGAAAAGCATCTAGCCTCCATGGTGGTGGAGAAACGCTTGAAAACATGGTTCCTAAAGATTCAAAAACCTGAAGGTGAATAAAAAGCATTCCCAAATATATTATTTTTGAAAATCCCATGACTCCTATCAGACAATATTGTGTGATTTGGGGAAAGGGGGAACTCAGTCACATTTTTTGAATTCTTAGGGTTGACAGTACTGGTAGGGAACCCCTACCCCATATTCCCTGCCCATTCTTGTGATTTAATAACCACTTTTCCCTTTTATTTTTTCTTTCTCTTACATTGCTGTGGAAGACCCACCAAGCAAGGAAACTGACTCAACAAGTGCTGTCCTGTCTTCTCAAGAGAGCTACTGAAGACGCAAGAACTGCTGAGAGGGGAGCTACTTAAAGAAAAATGAGAGAGGTGGTTTATTTCTGTGTCTGGTTATTCACTATGGTGTGGGGCTTGGCATCTTTCTGTGCTTTGTTGTAGTTTTAAGTAGGTGTTAAAGTAGAGCGTAGCAGAATCAGTTGTAGCGTGTTCCATACGGCTGTTTCTGAACCCTGATTTTTCTTCTAAAGAATAAATACACTGGGAAGGAGGGGGTTCTCCCTCTCCTCTTTCCCCTCTATTGAATTAATCTCATAAGAACGGCCATATTGGGTCAGACCAAGGATCCATCTAGCCCAATGTCCTGTCTTCCGACAGTGGCCAGTGCCAGGTGCCCCAGAGGGAATGAACAGAACAGGGAATCATCAAGCGATCCATCCCCTGTCGCCCTTTCCCAGCTTCTGGCAAACAGAGGCTAGGGACGCCGTCCCTGCCCATCGTGGCTAATAGCCCTTGATGGATCCTATCCTCCATAAATTTATCCATTTCTTTTTTGAACCCTGTTAGTGTCTTGGCCTTCACAACATCCTCTGGCAAGGCGTTCCACAGGTTGATCTTTCTTGTTCTAACAACGCTAGGCCAAATATATGTTCCAACGTGGTTTTTTTTTTTTTTTAATGTTGGTTGTGCCCTTTTCACCGTTTGTTTTTTTATTTTAAAGGGGGCAAATACGAGGAAGTACAGGGATTGATTAGTGCTTATTACCTTCTTAGGACGCCAGAGGGAGCCAGGAACAGCGACTGGGTTGTCCGAGCACAGTGCATGGATATGAACATGCCTATTGTCTCCTTTCTAGATTGCAAAGCAACCCCCCCCCCGGGCACCCTGGGACCACGGGTGTGAGGCGGAGAGCGCATCAGCTGGGGCGTGACTCGAGTCCTGGGACCCGGAGCCTTTCCCCGGGTGAGTGGGCGCGGGAGAGCGGCAGCGGGAGGCGGGCGCGGCTTGCGGCGCGCGCGGGGGGGGAGGGGGGGGTTGCGCCGGGGCGCAGACGCAAGCGGCCTGCGCGGCGCGCGGGCGCATCTCCGCCCCGGGAGCTGCCGCCGCCGCCGCGCTGCTGTTGCGGGAGGGCCCGCTCGGGAAGCCCCGGGGCGAAGTGATTGGGCCGGGGCGAGGGGGGTGGGGTTATTGCTGCAGGAAGCCCGGCGGCGGCGGCCGGGGGGGGGACGCCCAGGCGGGCCGGGCCGGGCCGAGCCGAGCCGAGCTCCCAGCCGTGCAGCGCGCGGGGGGCCATGCGGCTCCTCTCGCCCTGGGGGAGGATCCTGGCCGGGAAGGGCCCCGGCTGGAGCCGCCGGTGGTGCAAGGTCCGTCCGGCTTCGCATTGCAGCGTGCGACTTCCCTGCCCGGGCCCGTTTCTCTCCGCTGCGCCTGGCTTTGGGGGCTAGCAGGGCCCGCTGGGGACTGGGCTCTGGGCTCTGGGGCAGGCCGGGAAGGTGACCCCGCCCCAGGGAGCTCCATGGGGCTAGGCCGAGCTGGCTGGGGTGTTTGTAGCTGCTTTTTGCCGCGGGGGGGTTGCCTGGGCCAGTGAACCGTGAGCGTGTTGTCCCCTTGGGAGGGTGCTCTGCATTGCAGAAGCCTGGTGCCCCCTATGGGACTGTGGGTATCTCAAGGGCACCACGAGGCTCCAGCAGAGCTGGGGGCCCACGGTGCTCGGAGCTGTACAGGCTGCCCCGGCCCTGCAGTCCCGTCTCACCCCCCTCCCAAAGCACTATATTTAGTCCTGCCATGAGTGTAGGGGACTGGACCAGATGACCTCTCGAGATCCTTTCCAGTTCTGTGATTCAGTGCACACCCTGCTCTCACCGCTAAACATTGTTCCTCCAACAGGAGCTGGGAGAGGAGCCCAGGAGTCCTGACTCCCAGTCCCCTCCAGCTCTACCCCCTCTATCTCATTTCCTTGCCAGAGCTGGGAAGAGAGAATCCGGGAGTCCTGACTCCAATGCCCAGCCTCTATCCACTAGACTCCACTCCCATTATGAACTTCCTCCGGTCCCTCTGTGGCTCTTTTCCAGACAGGCGCTCTCTTACCCCACCTCGCTGAGCGCCTCTGTTTGTACGAGAAGCTAAAGGCTGCCTACGACGAGCGATGTGCAGACCGGGCGCAGAAGGCAGGTGGGCCAATCCAGATCTCCCTGCCCGATGGCCAACAGGTGGAAGGAGAGTCCCTAAGAACCACGCCGTATCACGTGGCGTCACAAATCGGGTACTGGGTGCCATTGCACATTTTCTCCCTATGAACAGTTGTCTGCTTTCAAAACCCTTTAAATCCCTGGGTTTGCATTGAGTCCATCGCCCCTAGGGGTCCGGTTTGGCTACGCTCAGCTGGGCTCTGGGCACCTGACTCCCTCCTTTGAACCCCCCCCCACACCCCGAACGTTGTTCCTGTAACTCTCACCTGCTCCGTGTGGCTCTGTCCCACTCTAGTGATGGCTGGCCCACATGGAGCCTGCAACACGATGGCTAACGGAGCTGGGTCTTTGAGCTCCTGCTATAGAGGCGGTTCGTGCTTTTAAAACCAGAGGGCCCAGGTGAAAGGCGCTGCTGCCCATGGTCCGCCTGGGGCACAGCACGAGTGGTGGCCCATAAGCTGGGGGGCCTTCCCCCGGCTGGGGTGAGTGTGGAGCCTTTGCCCCAGCAGCCCTCATTAGGCGTGGGCAGAGCACCTCGCTGAGGAGGAGTGGCTCGACTAGAAGTGGGTTTGCCTGCTGTAGCTGGCGGGTGTCCAGGCTGCAGAGCCCGTCCTTGGAGCTGGTGCTAACCGGCTTCTTGGTGGCAGCCTAAGCAGAGAGGGTCCAGGTATGAATGGGTCTTGGAGACATGATCCCTCTAGCTCAGGGAAGGGGGTGCCAGGGGAGAACTCTCTGCGCAGTTACCCGTATTCACCCTGGGCTGTAATTGGGCTGGAGACCTGGCTCCAGGGTCCTTTCCCCAGCACTAAAAAGAAAAGGAGGACTTGTGGCACCTTAGAGATTAACAAATTTATTAGAGCATAAGCTTTCGTGAGCTACTGACTGGCCGGTCACGTGTCCTATATTGAAGTGTGTTCTGTTACCTCTCTCCTTCCCAGTCGGGGCCTGGCTGAGGGTGCGGTGGCTGCCAGGGTGAACGGGGCTCTGTACGACCTGGATCGCCCCCTGGAACGCAACGCCGCCTTGGAATTCTTGGGCTTTGATTCTCCAGAGGGGCAGGCGGTGAGTGATATCTGGCGCAGTGTTGTCCCCTTGGGACATAGCAGGAAGTCACCAGACAGACCTTGAAAAGTTGCTAAATGTAGCTGTTTAAGAGCTCAAAAGAGTCAAAAATGTCACTAAACAAAATTTCCAGGGAAGTCAACAGAGAATTAAATATACACACTCACGCGCGCATGCCCAGGCGAGTATAGTCACAAAATCATTCACAAGCAGCTCAATAATGTTAATAAAATCCATTCCGTGCTCTTCTTAGTACGTTCTGTTGGACACCAAGTCAATGTCATTACGTCTCAACCGAGCATGTCCTCGGAAGAAATCGCATTGCAGGGCTGCTTGGGCTGAGATCACTATAAGTGGCCGGTGAGGAAAAGAAGTTCGCGGAGGCTAATTAAATATGTCGCTAAAGCCAGGTGCCCTTTGGAGAGAGCAGCACATTAGCTGGGCTTGTTTTCACCCAAATGTTCTTTCTCGCTGCTCTGTAGTAAGTAGAACAGCCTGTGATGCAGGGTAAGAGGGCTAATGAAGCGGGCAGGGTGGGCGAGGCAGGTTAGCCAGCGAGGAGAGCCGCACGGATGGAAGGTGGGGTGGGATGAGACAGGGCCATGTGTCCCAATGGGGCAGCGGGCACTGTGCCTCCAGGGAGGAAGCCCTTACTACAGGATCAAAAGTGGAGTTAGCTTGATTTTGACTCCCCTTTACTCCTTCCCCTGGCTTGGCCTGGGGTTAGCTACCCAGCTGTTCTCAGAAATTGAACTCTGGGAGCAGGGGGAAGCTGACCTGGGCTGCAGTGGGGTGAGGATATTTTGCAGGTTTAGGTATGGCCCAGTACTTAATTTGTGATGAAAGAGGTGCCAGGGCTCAGCTGCCCTTAGTCCCGGCAAGCCCCTGCACAAATTAAGCACGGCTGGGGTTATGACCTGCCAAATGTGTCCGATTGGTAGGAAGGACCCTCTGCTTTGGGGCTAATGAATATTTCCCCTTTAATCATGTGTGTTGCGTTTATAAACCTATGCCACGATATCGCAACTGGGGGTGGGTGGGTTGGGTGTTTGTGGTTTTTTGTGTTTTTAATTACAACATTTTGATCCAGAGGGGAAGTGGAGGAGGATTTACAAACCCCAACCGTATGGACTTTGCTGTTTGTCTAATTGAGAGTCCAATTTCCACCCGTTCAAGGGGGCCTGCCTGCAATGGTAGAACCTCACCTGGTCCTGATTAAATGCTCTGCCCCTCTCCAAGCCTATTCAGCAGAGGGCTTAAGGTTTGTACGTGAGCTAGTGGCCCTCTGCTCTTTGGGAAGGGCGCTCTGTACACTGCAGCCCAGGTCGGTGAATTTCAGCCCAGCCTCGGCCTTTCTTGCCAGTCTGGATTTGTGCCAACAGGTTAGTGAAAGGGAGGACTCAGAGCTGGGGGAGGAGGGCATTCGCCTGAGCTGAGCTCGGCACTGCAGGGAGCCAAGGAAGTAGATTTAAAACCAAAAATCCACTAGCCGGACCCCTTCCCCCACCGCTCTCAGAGTTCAATTTCTGAGAACAGCTGGGTAGCTAACCCCAGGCCAAGCCAGGGGAAGGAGTAAAGGGGAGTCAAAATCAAGCTAACTCCACCTTTGATCCTGTAGTAAGGGCTTCCTCCCTGGAGGCACAGTGCCCGCTGCCCCATTGGGACACATGGCCCTGTCTCATCCCACCCCACCTTCCATCCGTGCGGCTCTCCTCGCTGGCTAACCTGCCTCGCCCGCCCTGCCCGCTTCATTAGCCATCTTACCCTCCATCACAGGCTGTGCTACCTACTACGGAGCGATGAGGAAGAATATTTGGGTGAAAACAAGCCCAGCTAATGTGCTGCTCTCTCCAAAGGGCGCCTGGCCCTAGCGACGTATTGAATTAGCCTCCACGAACTTCTTTTCCTCGCCTGCCAATTATAGTGGTCTCAGCCCAAGCGGCCCTGGAATGCGATTTCTTCCGAGGACACGCTCAGTTGAGACGTAATGACATTTGACTTGGTGTCCAGCAGAACGTACTAAGAGGAGCACGGAATGGATTTTATTAACACTGTCGAGCTGCTGGTGACTATACATGTTGGTGACGTCTTCCTCTGAATGTCCCTGTAATTGGCAGTAAAAGTTGCTCGATTTGTCACTGGTCACTTTGACACTTATTTTCTCACTAGGGAAACCAAAAAGTCGCTAAATCTAGTGACAAAGTAGCTAAGTTGGCATTCAGTTGTGGGGAAGGAGCCCTCTGGTGGTAGGAAAAGGGAGCCAGGACAGTGGATAATCTGGGCCGTTTCTGTGGCTTCTAGAATCTGTCCCTTTAGTGCCATGGTTCTCAACCTTTCCAGCCTACTGTACCCCTTTCAAGAATCTCCTTTGTCTTGCGTACCCCCAAGTTTCACCTCACCTAAAAACTATTTGCTTCCAAAATCAGACCGAAAAATACAAAAGTGTCACATCACACAGTTACTGACAAATTGCTGACTTTCATCATTGTTATCATGTAATTATAAAATAAAATCAATTGAAATATAAATACTGCCCTTCCATGTCAGTGCATAATATATAGAGTGGTATAAACAAGTCATTGTATCAGAGTAGCAGCCGTGTTAGTCTGTATTTGCAAAAAGAAAAGGAGGACTTGTGGCACCTTAGAGACTCACAAATTTATTTGAGCATGAGCTTTCATAAGCTTCACTTACGAAGTGAGCTGTAGCTCACAAAAGCTTATGCTCAGATAAATTTGTTAGTCTCTAAGGTGCCACAAGTCCTCCTTTAAGTCATTGTATGACATTTTAGCTTGTACTGACTTGGCTAGGGCTTTTTATGTAGCCTGTTGTAAAACTAGGCAAATATCAAGATGAGTTGATGTAGCCCCTGAAAGACCTCTGCGTACCCCCAGGGGTACATGTCCCCCTGGTTGAGAACTACTGCTTTAATGCACCTGCTGGAGTGTAGGGGTCACCAAGGAAGCGGGGTTTAATCAGTGTTCTTTTTAACTGTCCTTTGCAAAAGCATCTCTCCTGACTATGCTCTAAAATAGTGGTTCCCAAACTTGGTTTGCAGCTTGTTCAGGGCAAGCTCCTGGCAGGCCGCGAGACGCTTTGTTTACCTGCCGCGTCCACAGGTTCGACCGCTCGCAGCTCCCAGTGGCTGCGGTTTGCCGTTCCCGACCAATGGGAGCTGCGGGAAGCAGTGGCTCAGGTGGGCCACCATCTTACACTCTTAATCCTCTGCAATTGCAATGCATGTCATTGAGATGCTGGACTAGCCAGTGGCTCCTGCACTTGGGTGTCTGACTGGCACAAACTGCACTGGCAAAAGCACAGATGCAAAAGGCTGAAAAATTAGCCACTCAAGTTTTGGTTGACAGGAGTCGGCCAGCCCAGGGACAAGGGCAAGGAATTAGGCAGAGAGGAAAAGCAAATAGTGGCTAAAGCTAGCCAAAAGGGAGAAGGAACAGCGTGTATAATGAGTATAATAGTCCCTAGCTCTCAAAATGCTTTACAAATGTGAGCAGTATCTTGTTCCCAATTTTACAGATGGGGAAACCGAGGCACAGAGCAACTGAAGTGACTTTCCCAATATTACACAGCAGTAGAGGTGGGAATAGAGCCCACGAGACTTCAGTCTGCAGTCTAGTGCTCTATCCACTAGATAACACTGCCTCCTGGGAACAGGCAGGCCCCCTAAAGACAGCTAACGAGGGACGTGGGCTCCCTCTCTGAACAAGCAGGCACCCCATATGTGAGAGGCTGCAGGGTGTCTCCATTAAGCCAGTGCTCTGAGTCGTCACTGGAGCTGGGATCCCAATGGGCCGGAGCCATGAGGAGTGCGGCAGGCCTTCCACGTGACCCCAGGTCTCTTTCCTCCCCAGGTTTTCTGGCACTCCAGTGCCCACGTCCTTGGAGCAGCAGCAGAGCGAGTCTACGGAGCCCTGCTGTGTCACGGGCCCAGCACAGGAAGTGGCTTCTTTTATGACATGTATCTGGCTGGCCGGTAAGAGGGGCCGGGGAAGCCTAGCTGGGCATCCCAGCAGAAGGCCTGTTGGCATCCGGATAGCGTCATATTGTATTTTCATTAAGACACAGTTAAGAATCATCCAGTTGGGTCACTGTAGATACATACTCAGGATTTCTATATTTTAAAACTGAACTGTTTCCAGAGCTAAAACAGGATTTTAGATCAGTCATTTGTAAATGCAAGTTCAATTTTTAAATTTGTTTTTAATCTTTCCATCTTTAATACCTTGAACTGGAGTGTGTTTTCGTTTGTGCTGGAGAAATATAAAATGCACTGTATAAATAGGTTTCAGAGTAGCAGCCGTGTTAGTCTGTATTCGCAAAAAGAAAAGGAGGACTTGTGGCACCTTAGAGACTAACCAATTTATTAGAGCATAAGCTTTCGTGAGCTACAGCTCACTTCCTCAGATGCATATCGTGGAAACTGCAGCAGGCTTTATATATACACAGAGAATATGAAACAATACCTATTCCCACCCCACTGTCCTGCTGGTAATAGCTTATCTAAAGTGATTTCCAGCACAAATCCAGGTTTTCTCACCCTCCACCCCCCCACACAAATTCACTCTCCTGCTGGTGATAGCCCATCCAAAGTGACAACTCTTTACACAATGTGCATGACAATCAAGCTGGGCTATTTCCTGCATAAATCCAGGTTCTCACATCCCCCCCACCCCCATACACACACAAACTCACTATCCTGCTGGTAATAGCTCATCCAAACTGACCACTCTTCAAGTTAAAATCCAAGTTAAACCAGAACATCTGGGGGGGGGGGGTAGGAAAAAACAAGAGGAAACAGGCTACCTTGCATAATGACTTAGCCACTCCAAGTCTCTATTTAAGCCTAAATTAATAGTATCCAATTTGCAAATGAATTCCAATTCAGCAGTTTCTCGCTGGAGTCTGGATTTGAAGTTTTTTTGTTTTAAGATAGCGACCTTCATGTCTGTGATCGCGTGACCAGAGAGATTGAAGTGTTCTCCGACTGGTTTATGAATGTTACAATTCTTGACATCTGATTTGTGTCCATTTATTCTTTTACGTAGAGACTGTCCAGTTTGACCAATGTACATGGCAGAGGGGCATTGCTGGCACATGAGGGCATATATCACATTGGTGGATGTGCAGGTGAATGAGCCTCTGATAGTGTGGCTGATGTTATTAGGCCCTGTGATGGTGTCCCCTGAATAGATATGTGGGCACAGTTGGCAACGGGCTTTGTTGCAAGGATAAGTTCCTGGGTTAGTGGTTCTGTTGTGTGGTATGTGGTTGTTGGTGAGTATTTGCTTCAGGTTGCGGGGCTGTCTGTAGGCAAGGACTGGCCTGTCTCCCAAGATTTGTGAGAGTGTTGGGTCATCCTTTAGGATAGGTTGTAGATCCTTAATAATGCGTTGGAGGGGTTTTAGTTGGGGGCTGAAGGTGACGGCTAGTGGCGTTCTGTTATTTTCTTTGTTAGGCCTGTCCTGTAGTAGGTAACTTCTGGGAACTCTTCTGGCTCTATCAATCTGTTTCTTTACTTCTGCAGGTGGGTATTGTAGTTGTAAGAAAGCTTGACAGAGATCTTGTAGGTGTTTGTCTCTGTCTGAGGGGTTGGAGCAAATGCGGTTGTATCGCAGAGCTTGGCTGTAGACGATGGATCGTGTGGTGTGGTCAGGGTGAAAGCTGGAGGCATGCAGGTAGGAATAGCGGTCAGTAGGTTTCCGGTATAGGGTGGTGTTTATGTGACCATTGTTTATTAGCACTGTAGTGTCCAGGAAGTGGATCTCTTGTGTGGACTGGACCAGGCTGAGGTTGGTGGTGGGATGGAAATTGTTGAAATCATGGTGGAATTCCTCAAGGGCTTCTTTTCCATGGGTCCAGATGATGAAGATGTCATCAATATAGCGCAAGTAGAGATGGGGCTTTAGGGGACGAGAGCTGAGGAAGCGTTGTTCTAAATCAGCCATAAAAATGTTGGCATACTGTGGGGCCATGCGGGTACCCATAGCAGTGCCGCTGATCTGAAGGTATACATTGTCCCCAAATGTGAAGTAGTTATGGGTAAGGACAAAGTCACAAAGTTCAGCCACCAGGTTAGCCGTGACATTATCGGGGATAGTGTTCTTGACGGCTTGTAGTCCATCTTTGTGTGGAATGTTGGTGTAGAGGGCTTCTACATCCATAGTGGCCAGGATGGTGTTATCAGGAAGATCACCGATGGATTGTAGTTTCCTCAGGAAGTCAGTGGTGTCTCGAAGGTAGCTGGGAGTGCTGGTAGCGTAGGGCCTGAGGAGGGAGTCTACATAGCCAGACAATCCTGCTGTCAGGGTGCCAATGCCTGAGATGATGGGGCGCCCAGGATTTCCAGGTTTATGGATCTTGGGTAGTAGATAGAATATCCCAGGTCGGGGTTCCAGGGGTGTGTCTGTGCGGATTTGATCTTGTGCTTTTTCAGGAAGTTTCTTGAGCAAATGCTGTAGTTGCTTTTGGTAACTCTCAGTGGGATCAGGGGGTAATGGCTTACTGAGTAACTTAATAGGAAAAGAAAGCACACTACCATTGGAAAAAGGTGATAACATTTGTATCTGCTGGAAATATACTTTAAGGTGTCTTAGAGCTGATAGGAAACAAACAAAAGGAAGTATTTCTTCATGCAACACACAGTCAATCTGTGGAACTCATTGTCGGGGGATGCTGCGAATGTCCAAACTTGAATACTTCCATTGCCCCTATCACCACACAGCCATGAATGGATTTAGCCTAGGAGGCAGGGAAGTATTAGCCCCATTTTGAAGGTGGGATCTAGGGCACCCAGAGGTGAAGTGACTTTCCCGAGGCTAAGCACGGAGTCTGTGGCAGAGCAGAGAATCAAACCCAGAACACCTGAGCCCCAGGCCTGTGCCTTAACCACTAGGCAGTCCTTCCTACCCTGAGGAGGGGGAACCTCCTCTGCTGCTTTGAGTGAGGGAGTGGGGGCAGGAGCTAGATAGTCACCAAGAGGGGGGAGCAGAGAGAGGGGGAGTGGGGGCAGGGCCTTGGGGGAGTGGAGGCAGGGCCATGTGGGGCCCCCACTGACAAAAACCAAAAGTCAGCACCCATGATCTCACCTCATCCATTCCCTCCCGTAGCAGGGGCCTCTGGTGCACCTGCCCCTTCTGTTCTCTCCCTGTGACGCAGCTGAGTCTCCTGTGGACTGAAACGCTTGAGCTTGGTTCAGGGGCGTGCGGGTGGGTTCTCTGGCTGGTGCCGGGCCGATCAGATGAGGTGATCTGAGTAGAGATGGAAAGTATTAAACGGTTAACGGACGAGTACTAGTCTTACCATTAATATATTGCAGTTCACGTTTAAAACAGATTGGCTAAATCAGGTGCTGCCTGGCTGCCCCCACCTCCAGCGGCTGCTGCTCTGGGCAGCAGGTACCTGGGGGAGGTGGTGGTGGTGGTCGCTGCTGGGACGCGTGCCAGGCAGCACATCCCCAGCCAGGCAAGGGGGAGCCGCAGCCGGGATGCTCCTGCCCTAGTCGAGTCTGCTCCAGTTGCTGATGGGCCCCCAAATCCCTGCTGCCTTCCCTGCGCTCGGCAGCGGCTGCTGCCCACAGTGGGCTCATTGCACTGGGCACTGCAGACCAAAGTGGGGTGGGAAGCGTGAGACCGGGCAGAAGAGCCTGCTGCATGTGCCCCCCCCCCCCCCCCCCGCCTGCCCCCTCTTCGTCTGCCCTGGCTCCTGGGATCTCACACGCACACACCACGTGCGTGCAACCAGGCTTCTCCGGTTTCAGACGGTGCTGCGCCCCCTTCTGCTGGCTGAACTGGTTAACGATTAAACGGTTAACCAATATCATTTAAATAGTTTAAACGGGTACTTTTTTTAAACAATATTTACATCCCTAGATCTAATGGTCCCATCTGGCCTTAAACTCTATGACACTGAGTTGCAGTTGTCACGTGGGCTTGTTTGTTTTCCCTTCCACTAGGTGGCATTCTGGGATAAACTAGCATGAAATGCTCCACACCACGAGGCTGCATCTGCAGCACCTGCCTCTGCTTCCCTGGAGCCCCCGGCCGTTATGCCAATGTCTGGCCTTTGCCAAGCTTTGTCCCTGGGTCCTTTCCTGCAGCAGTTAGTGTTGACTTGGCAATGCATGGGGAATGGGTGCAAACATGGGGGTGAAGACGCATTGCTAAGGACGCTCGCTCAGGCTGGCCACCTGCCGGGATCTGCAGTCCCGGCTCAATTCTTCTGTAACCGGGGCTTTAAAAATGTCTCGTGCTCTCTGCAGAACCGTGCTGGGTAGCGAGCTCCCAGCCTTGGAGGAGGCATGCAAGTCCATCGTCCGAGAGAAGCATCCCTTCGAGAGGCTGGAAGTGTCCCGAGAGGACCTACTGGAGCTATTTAAGGTGGACAGATGTGTTTGTATATTTCATTGCTCTCAGAAACCCCCTCCCTCCAGGGCCTCAGGATCAGTTTCAGGGCAGAAGTGGGAGTAACACAGAACCCTGGGGCCAAGTAAACAGTTGTGCAAATAATGTCACTGACTAGGTCCTGCAGGAGTCCCAGCAGCCCCTGTGAGAAGTGATGGGAGCCTCCTATCACTTGGGACTAGACAATCCTTGAGGGGGCCATTTAGGGATCTGGGGCAAAAATTGGGGATTGGTCCTGCTTTGAGCAGGGGGTTGGACTAGATGATCTGCTGAGATCCCTTCCAACCCTGAGATTCTATGATTCATACTTCCACAAAGCCCTGGTGAATGCCTGGTCAGGAAGGTGCCGTCCTTAGTCCCCTGGGATAGGTCTTTCGCCTCTGGGGTACACAGGGAGGCTTGCTTGGTTTCCAGAGCTGCCCTATGAGCTGGCCAGGGGCTAATAACCTGCCTTTCTACTGCCTGCACCCACTCAGCTTAGAGTACGTCTGTCATCTTCCCCAGCCTTCTCAATCCAGCCAGCCCCGCCCTCTTTCAAGAGCTGGTGTTATCTGTATATCTAACCTGTCTGGAACTGCAGTGTCTGAGCACCTCACCATCTTCTCTACCCAGGGCAATGCTATCCCCATTTTACTGGAGGGGAAACTGAGGCACAGAGACTAAGGCCTAGATTTTTAACGGTATTTGGGCACTGAAATCATTGGAAATCATTGAAATCAACCGGAGTTAGGAGCCAAAAAGACCTTTAAAATCTGGCCACAAGTGACTTGCCTGAGGTCACCCAGGGAGTCTGTGGCAGAGGAAGTGATCCCGAGTTCCAGGCTAGCACTCTAACCACTGGGCCATCCTGCCTCTAACTCCCATGTCTAGCACCGCATGCCTGCCTGGCACGGCACGTAGTGAGTGAAGAGTCAGTCTCTGTCCTCAGGAGCGTGCTGGCTGCATTGATGGGCCCAGCAGCTTGCTGGGGGGAGATGGTGGGAGGGATGTGCATGCTAGAATTGTGGGCTTCTGTAAGTGGCATTTAGATTGGAAGCATTTTGGGGCAGGTGCTGTCTGATAGTCTCTCTGTACAGTGCCTGGTGCGAGAGGGCCCCATTCTTGTTTGGCCCTTGGGCACTGTCATAACAAACATGAATAGCAACGGCTCAGAGTAGATGAGCTGCTAGTTATCTGTGGGCTGTATCGTGATCGCTGGCCCTACACTCTCCTCTTTTCCTTTCCCCAGTACAACAAGTTTAAGCTGCAGGTGATTGAGGCGAAAGTGACGTCACCGGCTGCTACGGTGTACAGGTGAGCAAGGGCCCCGCAGTCCGTGCGACTGCCCCGACGCACCCAGGAGTGGTGGGCAGGGCAAGATCTGTGACCCCTGTTCCTCCAGACTCGCAGCCCTGGGGCGAAAGTGCCCTGTCCCCCAGGCCGTGCCCCAGTGGTCAGGAAAAAGTGTGTCTCTGTCTGAATCCTACTTCAGACACACAACTGGCCATGCTGTGTCCCCGCTGATTACACGACGGTCACAGTCAGGCTTTCGTGCACGGAACTCTTTACACTGATTTCCGGTGGTGGGTTTCGAACGAGCTGCCCTGCAGCAGTATTTCCACCGTGGCGCTAGCCAGGATTGTTTTGTCACGTTCACCTACTGTCCTTGGCCACCAGCAGTGATTGTCCAACATAACTTAACAAACCAATTTCCAACCCCCCCGAAAAGGGGAGATGGCGCTTGTCGGGTGCCCCTCGGCCCCCCAGCTCCATTGAACACTTACTTTTCCCCTGCTGCATCTGTGACCCTTCGCAGCTCCACCCTCTTTAAGCACGGCCACGCCCTGATGCTTCTCTGAAGTTGAGTTGTGGTCAGGCCCTGATCTATGTGCCTCTCTCAACCCGGTGGCACCGTGACTTCCTGGTACCCACTGCGTGGCTGGGAAAAACTCACCGCTGGCTGCTACAGGCGTTCCCGTGAAAGGCAGGGGGCAGGGCCAGGGGGGACCGTCACTGCTGGAAAGTGAGAGTGTTGCGGGGGCTTGGGCCCCGCCTCTGTGGGCTGGGCTGTGGGTCCGGGTGCTATGATGGGAGGGAGTGTGACTGAATGGGCACGAAGTGCTAAGGGCCTAATCCTGCCCTCGTGCCCGATTGCACAGCTGGGTGGGAGCGGTAGATGTGAATCCACTCGCAGACGTTGGCCCAGGTTCTGATCCTGCACCCATGGGGGTGACGCACGAGTGCCTTTCATGTGAGCCAGTTGCATTGTAGGAGTGCCTAAGAGCCCAAGTCACGGACCATGACCCCGTTGCGCTAGGTGCTGTACAAGTGGAGCTAACACACTAGGTCATCGGCCCCTTCTGACCACTTGGGGCGTCCTCTGACTTCCCCCTCTGCTCTCTCATTCCAGCCCAGCATTTCTCACCCCACCCCTAGACCTCTGTCTGTGCTCTGAACCCCTATCTCCTTTCCTTTCCCCAGGTGCGGGGGGTTAATCGACCTTTGCCGAGGTCCCCACATCAGGCACACGGGGAAGATCCGAGCGCTGAAGATCCTGAAGGTCAGTGCTAACCCCAGCCAAGCTCAGCTGCTGGCACCAGTGGGAGAGAGCGTGGTGTGCTGGGGGTATCACTCTGCCCCTGGGCAAGCTGCATGAATTTAGGGTAGTCAGTGCCTCTGTTTTCCCCCAGCTGTAAAAATCCCAGCAGGAGGGTGGAGCCCTTTGATATGAAATGCCTGATATGATCTTGCTTTGCACTGAACACTAGCTGTGTTTTGTCAGAGGATCTTCAAGTGCTTTAGAAAAGGAGTAAGTACCATCCCTGTTCTACAGGTGGGGAAATCGAGGCACAGAGCAGGGACGTAGCTACCCAAGGTCGCCCAGTGAGTCCGTTTCAGGTTCTCTTCCTGACTCTGGCACCTGGTGTTTTATACCAAGCCCATCACCATAGCGCCTAACCCAGGAGTCCTGACTCCCAGCCCTAACCACTGGACCATGCTGTTCCAAGAGAAGCATAAGCTTTTGCTTTTCTGTTGGAGGGGTAGGCAGTAGAACGGTGTGTTGATCCCAGATTACCCTGTCCCAGCCAGTGTGGAGCTCAGCCCTCTCTTCCTTCAACGCCTTCCTGTGGTGTTAGCTCTCTTTCCCACTTCTCAACAGAGCTCCTCCGCCTTCTGGAAAGGAGACCCCACTCTGGAGTCTCTGCAGCGGGTGTACGGGATCTCCTTCCCCAGCCCCGTACGGCTGGAGGAGTGGGAGCAGCTCCAGGAGGAGGCAGCTAGCCGGGACCACCGGAGGATTGGCAAGGTAGGAGCCGGCGTGATCACCCACGGGCAGGGTCATTGCAGCAACGTCTGTGTCTGTACAGCCCAACCCGCTGGCTTAACTGTCCCCAGTTCTGAACAGGGAAGGGATAAAGGGCATGGAAGCGTTGGAGACGAAGGCCTGGAGCCATCAGTACCTGCCCTGCTGATTGGAGGCCCCTTGGGTAGGAGAGGTGCCCTGCAAGACGCAGCTCTCTTCGGAGCTTGGGCATGGGCAAGCCGTTGTCTTCCGTTGCCGTGCCACATCTCTCCTGCCTTAACAAAGTCCGCGTCTCTGTCTCCATCGTATGGGTCCCAGAAGAGGCTTCTGAACCTGCTGCTGTTTCCAGCTGCCGGGCTTAGCCCTTAGGACCCTGGGTCCAGCCCCCATGTAGGGGGTCATCGTGCGTAGACACTCTGTCTCCTCGGAGCGGCGTCCAGGGGACATTCTCTTATTTCCTCCCCAGGAGCAGGAATTGTTTTTCTTCCATGAGCTGAGTCCTGGAAGCTGCTTTTTCCTGCCTAGAGGAACTCACATCTACAACACCCTGATAGACTTCATCAAGGTACGGGCAGCCGTCGCGTCGGGGTTCGCTTGGTCACGCCTCGGCGCAGGGGTTGGACGTGGTGACTTTGCGAGGTCCCTTCCAGCCCTGCATTTCTGTGGTGCTGTGATTCCTTCGCCGTGTGATGTCCTGTAGATCTTCCTGTCCCAAACACCTCAGTGCAGCTGTGACCATTAGCCCAGGCTCTGGGAGCAGACTCACACCACCAGGTCCCAACACAGTCGTCGTATGTGATGCTCCAGCACTGGCTCCCTGATCAGCACGACCAGAGGTGTTTTAACCTGGCTCTGCTATGGATTTCCTTGGGGAGAGGGAGGAGTGCATGGCCCGAGCCACACGGGTCAGGGAACTGTGCTAGGCCAGGAGCATGGCTGCCCCTACCTAGCTGGGTGAGGTTGGGTCTCCAGTTCGCAGTGAGGTAGGTTCATACGTTATCTTGGAGGCGTCTGTCTCTGGGTCCCAGTCGCATAGGCTTCCTAGGGGGTGTCCACACCCTGCTCCCATCTGGAAAAAACATGCTGGAAAAAAACATTGGGCCTGTCTGTCGTAGGTCCTTGGCTAGCACCAGCGCTGTAGTGTCTGAGCACTGTAGACCAGTTAATGTATTTATCGTCATCCATCCCTGTGGGGCAGGGCAGTGCTATTATTCCATTGTACAGATGGGGAAACTGAGGCACAGAGAGGCTAAGTGCCTTGTCTGTGGCCACACCGGGGGTTGGTGGCAGAGCAGGAATTGAACCCCAGGTTTCCCATTTCCAAGGCTGGTGCCCTAACCCCTGGGCCACCCTTCCTCTCCTCCCCTACCTAACCACAAAGAAAAAGTGGGGGACATGGCTCCCAATAAAACTATGAGCAAACTCCGCTCCCCAGTGGGGAACCCGTGGGATACAGACAGGTGCATAGACATCCCCTCACAGGACACACCAGCTCCTGGTGTGAGCGACACGTTGTTCCCAAGAGGCTGTGCAATCTAGCCCATTGGACTGGGGCTGTGAGCAGAAGCCACAAGTTCCTGGGGGACTCGTTGTAGGTAAGGCTAAGCTCCTACACCCTAGATGTTCCCAGGACGCTCTTCTCCTGCATACACAGAACCGAGTCTTTTAGGGTATCCTCGAGGTTGTTCGTAGCTTATGGGGACGGGGTGGAAAGTCAGGCCATTTCCGCATGGAGACTTTCTAGCTGGATCTTTGCTTGTATCCCGCTGTGCTATGAATTATCCAGTGAGTGCAACAGCTCGCTCTCCGGGAGCACAAAAAATGTCTGGTGCTTCTTTGGGAAATGTTCCTGGACTGGAGATATGTAGGGCAGCTCCCTGGGCTTCTGTGCTTGTGCTGATCTGGCATTACAACATAGGGCAAGAATCAAGATCGATGCTTTTTCCTCGGGCTGCCGTACAGCCATTGCGTAGGTGGACTACTGTGATCTAGGACGCTGACTGTGAGTCAACAAAAATGGGGGGGGGGTGTGTGCACACAAGCAATTGAAGCTGCAACAGTTCTTACCTTACTGTAACTGTGGTACTTGGAGATGTGTTGTCCATATGTACTCCACGATCCTTCCCCACTACTACGGAGTCTGCTTTCAGATGGATTCTGTATTAGCAAAGGATACCTAAGCGGTGGTTGAGGTTCCCCCCATGTCCTCAGTTGGAACCATGAGGACATTTGGGCTCCAGGCACAGCCCCCAAAAGACACTGCTGGCTGAACAAATCTGAACTGGAGTGGACTGGGTATATGTGTACCAAGGGTGGAATGTGTGTCTGTCTATTTATATGTCTGTCTATCTGTGTGTCTCTCTCGCTCGCTCGCTCTCTCTTTCTCTATATACATACACACACCCCAAAGAACCAAAGTAAGTAATCATTTATTGTAATCCCACTTCTCCCACCATCATTCTCTGTGACTCTTAGACAAGTCATTTCTACTTCTCTACCTTAGTTTCCCCCGGGAAAGGAGGATGGGGCTGTGAGTGAGGGCTGTGCTTGGAAGATGTGAAGCCCTGTGTCGTTGCTAAGGAGCATTCTCACTGTAAAGGGCCCAGTGTGTCTCAGGTCTGTGTTTTCTGCCCCCACTGCAGAGCGAGTATCGGAAACGTGGGTTCTCGGAGGTGGTCACCCCTAACGTCTATAATGCCAAACTGTGGGAGCTGTCTGGCCACTGGCAGCACTACAGTGACCACATGTTCTGCTTCCCGGTCGAGAACGAGACCTTCGCCCTCAAGCCAATGAACTGCCCTGGTCACTGGTGAGCGAGGCACCCAAGGTCTGCTGCAGGCTGGCTGTTCGACTGTTCCCAGCTCTGGAAGGGGAGTGGAGTCTAGTGGGTAGAGCGGGGGGGGTGCTGGGAGTCAGGACTCCTGGGTTCTATTCCCAACTCGGGGAGGGGAGTAGGGTCTACTGGGTAGAGCGGGGCTGACTGGGGATTGTCCTGGGTTTTTGCTTAGCACTGTAAAATAGTTGCCTATGGTTAAAATCTCAGGCACAAAATCATAACGCAATTCGGATGGGAGTGGGAGGTGATGATACTTCTTAAAAACATGTATTTCAAATAAATCTGCAGCCTGCTAGCCCTGGGGTCTAGACCAGAGATCCACTTTGGAGTCACACTGATGCCCAAGAGCCCCTGTTCAGTGTGGGCAGCACCAGGAGGGACCCCTCAAGCAGCTCTGTCTCCATAGCACGTGTAGGCCTTGGCCTCTTCATCCAGACTGCCACGGAGGTGTCCAGTGGTGGTGTCCCGTGTATCCCTGGCAGCTCTCTCCCCTCTGAGGCCCCTGACTGGCTGCTGGGCGGGAGGGACCCTCTTCCCACTGAGGTCCTGGCTCTCCTGCCAGAGAAGCAGCTGCAGGGGCTGGATCGAGGGCAGTTCAGCAGCTCCCTTCCCTGTTAGAGTCCTCAGTGCACTTCTCAGCGGGGCTGGGGCGGGCTCTGATTTCCCTCCTTCCGTCATTCTGCCCCACCAGCCTTATGTTCGCTCACCGGCCCCGCTCCTGGCGGGAGCTGCCCCTCCGCCTGGCCGACTTCGGGGTGCTGCACCGGAACGAGTCCTCGGGGACCCTGACCGGCCTGACCCGGGTGCGGCGTTTCCAGCAGGACGACGCTCACATCTTCTGCACCCTGGGCCAGGTGAGTGTGTGGAGCCAGGTACCCCAAGGGGTGGGGGGGGTGGCGGGCGATAATTATCAAACCATCCTTCCCTACACGCTCCCATCTCCTTGGGGATGGGCGCTGCCCTCCGTCCCGTCCCGTCCTGCCAAGCTCCTTGTGTGGTGTGTTCCTTTCCCAGCTGGAAGGCGAGATCGGCGGATGCCTGGATTTCCTGCAGGCCGTGTACTCTGTCTTCGGCTTCTCCTTCCGCTTCTACCTTTCCACGCGCCCGGAAGGGTTCATGGGGGACGCTCACATGTGGGAGCAGGCTGAGCAGGTGGGAAACACGACCCCCTTTCCAGTGAACGCAGCATGTGTTTAGCACTGCCCTGTGCACCTCCCACACCCTGAGACATGGGTGTCCCATGCTGAGCGGGGTCAATCGCTGTCCACCCCTTGCTCGGGGTTTTAGAGCCCAAGTGTCCTGGTGAAATTCCAGCCTGCATTCTGGCGCTCTGAACTAAGTGCTAAGCAGAAGGACGGTCTTGTGGTTAAGACTCTGGACTGGGGTTCAGGAGACCTGGGCTCAATTCCCAGCTCTGCGACTGACTTTCCCTTGTGACCTTGGGCAAGTTATGTCATCTCTGTGTGCCTCAGTTTCCCCTTTGTCTGTAAAATGGGGATAACAGCACTTCCTTTGCCTGCCTGGGCTATTTGCATTCTAAATAGAGACTCTCTTGCTCTGGGTCAGCATCGCACCTGGCACGGTGGGGGCCCTGGCTTGGCTAGGCATCTGGCATGACGGGGCCCATATCTCAGCCAGGGCCTGTGCTATGCCCGGCGCAGCAGGGGCCCTGATTTCAGTTGGAATCCATAAGCGCTGCTGTAATAAATGGCTTTGCCCGTGGTGTTTGCTTCCCCTCCCCAGGTTGCTGATGCACCGTGGTGGCTGATGTGGTTGGGTCTGAGTGATTTTCTGTGGCACAGAGCAGCACTTGGGGGAGTTGCCTGGCACAGACCCTTGTGGTTGGGTCCGCATGCCACCTCTCGTAGTGCAGCAGCATTGAATAGACCCGTCTGCTACAGCATCATCCACCGAGGCAGGGTCCACTTACCGTGCAGAAGATGCTGCTCATGTGGCGGTCACAGCTGGTTGGCAGGGTAGATGCTGGTGGCTTCTTGTCTCCTGCTGTGACTTTCAATATTGAATCAACCCTGTGACTAGCTGGCACTGACCATGTATCCAGGAGTGACCTGGGGCAAAAGGCATCTACTGATCTGACGCCTTTGTCTTCCAGCAACTGGAGAAAAGCCTCAATGATTTTGGGCAGCCTTGGGAGCTCAGTCCAGGCGACGGAGCATTTTATGGGCCAAAGGTTAGTGATTGTTCGATCCACCGTCCGTGGTTGGAGCCAGGACTCCTGGGTCCCGAGCCTGTCACCAACTTGCTTTGCCTTCTTGGGCGAGTTATGTCCCTCCTTTCTGCCTCAATTTCCCCACTTACAGCACGAGAGTAATGATTTGGATGTGAAGAGCAGGAGGGGCCATTTTGATTCTCTAGTCTGACTTCCTGCCTAGCACAGGCCAGAGAACTCGCCCAGTGATTCCTGCATCAACCCCAACGCTTGTGGTTGAGCGAAAGCATTGGTGATCCTTGCCCTCCGTTGTGAGGCACAGAGATCTGGGGATGGAAAGCACTGGGACTAGCTCGGCACAATTGTTTTATGAAGCTGCACAAGTGTCTTAAAACAGACTGGCTCTAATTTTGATTAATTTACAAAACAGCTCAAATTAGTAGAAGCTAATGGAGGGCCTGGAATTGGACCCTATCTTGTTTATGCGTATCCCCTCCCACCCAAAGTTTTAAAGGATCAGCAAATTGTGTGGGATTTAATCAGGGATGACTAAGGGCTTGGTACTGCAAAATACTGACACATGTGAGTAACTTTACTCATGCGATTGGTGTGATTAACTTGTGAGCTGTCCGGGTAACTCACCTGTGCAGGAATCTATTGGGCCCTTGGGCTGGGTCTACTCACGGGAGTAGTTATCTATGGAATGTGCAAGGAGCTGCAGGATTGGGCCCCATGAATCTTTGCAAACATGGCTCTCGAATGTCTAGTGTCGCAGGGTACAGGTGTGCTAACAAATGGTCAGCCATGTGATCGGTGTTTCCTGGGACTTAATCGGCAGCTGGAGCGGAGGCTGTAGCCCGGGGTTTTTGTCTAGGCTTATCCCTGCTGGTCAGGAAAGTCTGTCCGGTCCCCCCCCTCCCAGATCATTGCTGCGGCTATAGCCATAAATAGCATGGAGGGGATAAAGTGTAATGACCTTTGTCCCGCACTGATAAGCGGAGTTGTATCGCCATGGAGACAGGGTTCTGTTTAAAGTGCTGTCCCCACTATGCAAGGTTCCTTGAGGAACCAAAACTCTGAATCTGTTGGGAAATGGGTGACTCACCCACGTCCACGTGCTGTTTCAGATCGACATTCAGATCAAGGACGCCCTGGGCCGATACCATCAATGTGCCACCATTCAGCTGGACTTCCAAATGCCCATGCGGTTCGACCTGACGTACATCAGGTATAGCAAGATCTATGGGATGCTTGTCTATACAAACAGTTCGTGTGCAGCATGCTGGTGTGTAAACCTACCCGGTGCTAGCCTGCTGCTCGCTAGCCGTCCGTGTATATGGTGCCGCCGTGCACTAAAAAGTTTTAGTGCGCTTTGACCTACCCGCCTTTCCAAGCAGGGCATGTCAAAGCACAGTAGGAAACTTGTCGTGCACAGTAGTGGGGCTGCATGGACGCTTAGCGCACAGCGGACTAGCCCAAGGTAGATTTATACTCCCAGTTTGCCACAAGCTAAGTGTTGTGTAGACAAGCGCTTAAACCCAACATCCTAGCCAGTTAAGATCGTGGGGTGGGGTAGCGTTTGAAGGGGTTGGGGTCTTGATGTAGCCCAGTGGGGAAGGTGTGTTACGGCTCCCCCTCGGTGCCTGATCCCTAGAGGATACGAGTCTGGGGTGCCTTGGTTTGTCAGCTCAAGCAGCTCATGCTTTTAAGAACATAAGAACGGCCATACTGGGTCAGACCAATGGTCCATCCAGCCCAGTGTCCTGTCTTCTGACAGCAGCCAGTGCCAGGTGCTTCAGAAGGAATGAAAAGAACAGGGCAATTATTGAGTGATCCATCTGCTGTTATCCTGTCCTAGCTTCCTGCACTCAGAGGTTTAGGGACAACCAGAGCCTAGGGTTGCATCTGTGACCATCTTGGCTAATAGCCATTGGTGGACCTAGCCTCCAGGAACTTATCTAGTTCTTATATACTTCTGGCCTTCACAGCATCCCCTGGCCATGACTTCCCCAGGTTGATTGTGCATTGTGTGAAGGAATACTTCCTTTTGTTTGTTTTAAACCTGCTGCCTGTTAATTTTATTTGATGACCCCTAGTTCCTGTGTTAGGAGAAGGAGTAAATAACACTTCCTTATTCACTTTCTCCACACCAGTCATGATTTTATAGACCTCTATCATATCCCCCCTTAGTCGTCTCTTTTCTAAGATGAACATTCTCAGTCTTTCTTGACTGCTGCTGCACATGGAGTGGATATTTTCCGAAAACTAACCACAATGACTCCAAGATCTTTCTTGAGTGGTGACAGTTAATTTAGACACCATCAGTTTGTATGTAGCGTTGGGATTATGTTTCCCAATGTGCATTACTTTGCATTTATCAACATTTGAATTTCATCTGCTATTTTGTCGCCCAGGTTTGTGAGATCCTTTGTAAATCTTCAGTCTGCTTTGGACTTGCCTATTTTAAGTTCTTTTGTATAGTCTGCAAACGTTGCCACCTCACTGTTTACCCCTTCTTCCAGATCATTTATGAATATGTTGAATAGGACTGGTCCCAGTACAGATCCCTGGGGGACCCCACTATTTACTTCTCTCCACTGTAAAAACTGGCCCTTTATTCCTGCCCTTTGTTTCCTAATTTTTAACCATTTACTGATCCACGAGAGAACCCTTCCCCCTTCTCTCATGGGTACTTACTTTGCATCAGAGCCTTTGGTGAGGGACTCTGTCAAAGGCTTTCTGAACATCCAGAGGTCCCAGTTCAATCCCTGGTGTGTCAACCAAGATACCGGCCGTAATGTTAGCAAAACACGCAATGAGCTTTGGATTTCCCATGAGCCTAAAGGAGATGAGAAGAGATTTGTTGGGTTCCCAGTCTCCCTGAGCCCCCTTCAGTACATCCAGCCTGAGAGTTTTAATAACCACCAGTGGATGATACAACCCTAGTCCTGGCCAAATCTTGCCCATAGAAGATACATTCTGAATCCCCTCTGCATTTTCATCTGGTTTTGTTCTTCTTAGAAACCTAGGACTGGAAGGCACCTTCTGGGTCATTAAATCCAGTCCCCTGCTGTCGCAGGCAACCCCCTCCTATCACCCCATTCACGAACAGGTCAAGCTCTAGCTTCCAACTAGTTAGGTCCTTTGTCCCCCCCTGTCCCTGCCTCTTGTGGGAGACTGGTCCAGTCCCTCCCACCTCTGAAGGTCAGAAACCTTCCTCTCATTTCCAGCTTCACTTTATTCCTGGCTAGTTTTGTCCCCATTCTGTCTTTGTTTCCCATCTTAACGTTCTGTTGCCATGCGCTGTTCAACAGCTGTCGTGTCCCGCCCCAGAGATGACCACACTTCGGTGGCGCATGAAGCGATCCCTGTATGGTGCACCGTAGGTATATAAAGCCAAGTGGATACGGTGCTGTGGGATCCTTGTCGTGAAAAGCACCCTATAATTATCGGTTTTCTCTTCCTGCAATTCCAGGCCCTTCCAAGCTGAAGAGGGGGAACACGTCAGGGGTAGTTAGCAGAGAGGGGAAATCAGGCCATGGCGTTTTCATAAGCACTCAGTGTTGGCCTCACCCTACTCCTGTTGATGTTAGTGACAAAATTCCTGCTGATGGCCCCAGGAGCAGAGCTCAGCCAGCATTGGGAATTTAGGAGAATCCCACCCCAGGAACCGTGAGCCCTTAACTGAAGATCTGACTGCACCTGATACATTTTGCAAGAGCTGAAGCGTTAACCCTGGTCTTCTGGCCACGTCCCAGAAAAGCTGACGCATTAGACCTGCCTGAGAACTTCGTTTCACATTAGCTGGAAATTAATTCACTTCCTCTTTCGAATGAGGGACAAAACGATATTTGGCAAATTGTGGTGCAACGGTCTCGCCCGAGAGGTGGCTGCATTTCTGCGGTGGGCAGGCGGGTGATCTCACATTTCCATGCCCTTTGGAGTGTTTACAGGCACAGCTCCTGCTCACGTCAACGAGAACCGTGCCTGTAACAACCCCAGGAGTGACTTATGAGGTTACTGTTCCCCATCTGCTTCTGGAGCCACTTTGTTGCTATAGCAACTTCGAGTGGTATCTCCATCAAATGTAAACACATTGCAGGCAGGGGCAGCCCCAGAACTCTTACTTCCTTCTCTCCTTTTGTGTGTCACGTCAGACCCTTGGACAGGAGCATGGGGAAGGGGTGTGCTCATCGCTCTGTACCTTCAGTGCCCGTTGACCGCTTCCCATGATCCTTTTCACCCACAGCAAAGATGGCAGCACGTCCGAGAGGCCGGTGATGATCCACCGGGCGGTGCTGGGCTCCGTGGAGAGGATGCTGGCCGTCCTGGCTGAGAACTACAGCCGGAAGTGGTGAGGACAGTTGTGCTAGCTCGTAACCCTGCATCGGGAATCCCTCGCCCTATGGTTCTTTCCCAGGTGTCCCCTTCTGCTACGACTGTCCAGTGAAGACCCGCTGGGGGGCAGTCGGCGGAAGCGTGGTTCTGGGTGGGCATTTACTGTTAAGAGACTGCAGTGAGGAGTCAGGAAGAGAAGCCAGGTAGCCAGATGCCCAGGGCTCGCCCTCTGGGATGCAGCATGGTCTTGTACACAGAGCAGGGGGCTGGAGTCCTAGGTTCTGCTCCCACCTCCATGTGACATCAGGCAAGTTGCTTAAGCATTCGTGGCCTGTGCGCTTAGATGCACTGGAGTTGGGCTTAGTCCCTGCAGACAAGCTGGCCGGGGCTGCCGGTGCATTAGTGACCCATCCTGCATTGGCCCGGAAGACGGACAAATCTCGGGTGAGCGGGATTGCCCAGCACTGAAATGCCAGGGGATGGGGAGGAGAAGGCTCTTGTGTAACGAAGCGAAGGGAACTCAGCCTCTCCCTCGCTTTGCAGGCCTCTGTGGCTGTCCCCGTTCCAAGTCATGGTGATCCCGGTCGGACCCGACACAGAGGTTTATGCCCGTGAGGTGAGTGGCGAGAGATAGGCCCGGCCTGCGCTGTCCGTGGCTGGGATCTCTGACGCGTGTCTGTCTGTGTCTCAGGTCCGCGAGACGTTCCACCAGGCAGGGTTCACGGCGGATGTCGATGCCGACTGGAGTGCCACGCTGAACCGGAAAATCCGGAAGGCTCAGCTGGCTCAGTACAACTTCCAGCTGGGTAAGAGCAAGGGTGTGAGCCAGGGCTTCCCAAAATAACCACGTCCCACCTGTCCCTGGAGGCACGCTCGGCCACAACCAGACAGCCGTGCTTGGGGCGTAGGAAAACGAGACCACGCTTCCCCTGAACACCCGTTCTCTGATGCAACAGGTGCTCGTTACAGGAGATGATTTCTGTCCCTCATCAGCCCTCTTGCTAATGCACTGCTACTAACAGCAGAACTGGGACCATTGGGCCAGAGGGTGCTCCTCCCACTGCCGCCTGTTTGAGGTGGGGTGGAGGAGCTCTCGTGCGCAGGTTCCCCCTCACTCATGGGCAGTGGAGTGGGGGTGCAGCCATCTCCATGGCAACATCTGTCACTCGCACTCCCCCAGAATGCACTCTCGTGCATCCAGGATCTGGGCTGGAGGAGATTGAGACTGGGGCCGCGGCGCACTCATCCTTCCCCTCCCATCAGCCCCGTGGCGAACCCATCAGAGGAGTCACTGCTCCTAGCTGGGTTCTCTCGTCCGTGGCGTCTCCCCCGGCTGGGTACGTCGACCTCGCTGGAGAGCAGAGGGAGGGCCTGGCGCACAGGCTGTAAGGGCTGTAGGTGCACGGCCCTGCCCTCCTAGGGAGCTGTGGGGGAAGGGGCAGGCTGTACTCTGCCCCTGAGGGTCCTTTCCTTGCCCCCCCAACATCCCTTGGGGAGTGGGGACAGAAGCAAAGGCTACTAAGCCAACTTCCCCCTAGTCCCACAGAGGCAACAACTAGCACAGGGGGAGTGAGTTATAGGATCTACCGCAGACCTTGGCCTAGGTGTATTATGGTAGTGCAGGCGAGGCCCCAACTTAGAGCAACCCTTAGGCTGCTCGAACTCAGATCAAGATCCCACCATGCTGGGCGCTGCACATAGGGCCAGAGACAGTCCCTGCCCCAAAGAGCTCATGGCCTTACTAGATAAAGGAAGGATTATTCTTCACATTTTTATAAAGGCGGGAACTGAGGCCTGGAGAGTTTGAGTGTCTATGGCAGAGCCAGGATTTGAACCCAGCTCTCCTGAATTCCAACCCAATGTGTTGGCCACCCTTCCATTCCAGCTGTTCCTGCTAAACTGGGGCTCGCAGTGTGTGGAATGGCACACGGTGCTTAGGGAAGCTGGCCAGAATGGCTCTGCCTTCAGCCAGTGAACACGCTGCTTAGTTTAGGCTCAGTTATTGTGCCTGGCTCTCCGGTGTCACCTGGTTACAGGCCTTTCCTCCCAAATCTGCTGTCGCCATGGCAGCTGCCACCCCAGATCTTTCCACTCTCTCCATGTAAATCGCTTGAAGGCTTATTGTTCCCTGCCATTGTGTGGAACCTAAGAAGCTGAGGTTAAAATGAACCCGGATACGGAGGAAATATCGGGACCCTCTTGGCCAGTCTGTGCTGAGACGGGTTTGGGAAGCACTCATCCCATGGGTGTCAGGAACACGCCTTGTTAGCTCTGTGCGATCACTTCCATTTCTAAATGAATGCTTCACATCTATAATACACGTCTATGCCCTTCCCCTGCTGGCTGGATTCTCCAGCCCTTCCCTGCTCGTCCGACCCCTTTCCGCTCTTTCGGCCCCAGTCTGTTACTCTGGCACCAACAGGCACAGGTGAAGTGACTAATAGTGACCTTGAACTAGGTGTATTACGGTAGGGCCTACAAGCCGTGACCCTGAGGCTGCTCTAACTCATGTGCTGCGTAGACGAATGAGACCGTTGCTGCCCTGTAAGATGAGGCTATAGCCGCTTACAGGGAGTGGGTAGGACTTGCCCAAGACCACAGAAGGGAGGATAGGGGAACCAGGGGTATGAGGCAACAGTGTCTGGCCTCCAGCCTTATGCTCTGGCTACTCGCCTGCATCGAGTGTGAGATCCCGAGGGAGGAAAGTGTAAGAGATGGGGGAGGGGAGATGAAGTGGAACCCCAAACCCACTGTGACCTCAGTGGTCAGTGACTGTAAAGTACCTCAGGGCCTGTTTCCTTGCTCAGCTGTGAGTGATCGGCTGTCAGAGTCTCGGCTGCTGTTAACTCATCCAGTTCTCTGCGGGCACACGGAGCTCTCTCCTAGCATGTGTGGAAGTGGTTGTGGCGAAATATGGGATGCTGGCATGCTTTGCTTGGCACAGGCTGGGGTGGCCGGTAGCTGGCCAAACCACTGGCAGGAAACCCAGTTCCAGCTCTCCGCACCCTGCTCATCTAACCTATTTGTCTCCTATAGTGAGTTTGGCAGAGATGAGAATAGAACACAGAACCCAGGAGTCCTGACTGCCCCATCCCGGGCTGTAACTCTGAATAGCAGGGGAATTCAGATAGTGAGGGTCTGGAGGGATTGAGGTTGGGAAGTTTTAAGAGCCGGTGTCCGGTTAATGATAATCCCTAGCTTTTATAATCTGGAGAGCGTGCAACGTGCTTTACAAAGGGCGTCCGTATCATTAGCCTGTTTTACAGATGGGGAAACTGAGGCACGGGTGGGGGTGTTATTTGCCCAAGTTCACCCAACAGGCCAGTGGCAGAGCTGGGCTGGAACCCAGTTCTCCTGAGGGCTGGTCTGCACTACAGGCCTATATTGGTATAAGTACATTGCTCAGGGGTGTGAAAAATCCACCCTCCATAGCGACATAGTTATCCCACTTAGCCCTCCATGTACACAGCCTATGTCAGTGGGGAGCTTCTCCCGTTAACACAGCCACCGCCTCTCGTGGAGATGGGTGAGCTGCGCCGACGGGAGAGCTCTGTCCCGTCTGCTTAGAGCGTCTACACTGAAGTGCTACGGCCGCGCAGCTATGCTGGGGCAGTGTGTTAAGTGTAGAGCTGCCCCAAGACCTGTGCTCTCTCCACTAGGCCACTTTGACTCCAACCCCAAGGACCTTTAGGTGGTTGTTGTCTGAGCTGTCTAAGGGGTTTGAACACCCAACCAATGGGAGCTGCGTGTCCAAAGCCCTCAGGTGGCTTTTTAAATCTTCGTCTCCATCTAGTTCACTCCCGATACTGCTGGTTTCCCCATTGCCCTTCACTCAGCTGGGACGAGACAGGCTGACAGGGCAGGTTTCCTTTGGTTTCCAGTCAGTTTCACTCCATCAAGGCTGTAGTTCTTGGGTTGCAGATATCTGCGGGGGGGCGGGGGGGTGTTTAAGATCCAGGCCTTTGCTCTGCATGGACCCAGATGCACAGTCCCAGCCCCGAAGGACCAAGAAAAATGGGGAACCTTTTGATTAGTCAGAGTCGGTTGCGCTGCTTGTGACTGTCGCAGTCCCATTAAAAATAGACCGCTCTGCCTCCCCTGTCCCCATGGTAGTGACTCGGCTAACTCTGTCCAGCTCCGCTCATGCTTGAAAGGTAGAAACTCCTCAGGCCCAAGCTGTCTGGTTGGGGCAGCTTTGCCACGGCACAGCCAGGGGGTGCAGCCTGTGGAGAGTCGCCCTCAGGAGGATTCACCAGGCAGCAAGAAGAGAGGGGGCATGGCTAGGATGCACTGTGTGGATCTCTGGCTGGGGTCTCGTCCACCTTTGACCCCCCCAGGGTGTTAGCAACTGGAGGGAGGCTGAGCAAGCCCTGCAACCGGCCCCAGAGTCAGGGGAGCAAAGGGGAGCTTAATTCTGCCTCTGGACTGTGCATGGCTCTCCTAGCACCGAGGATCTGCCTCGGGGGTAGAGGAGAGGGACCACAGAAGAGGCTGAAGGAGATGGAAAATGGCTTGGCCTGGAAGCTGTCCAGGGCAGAGCGGTCTCTCCCCGGTTTGCTGTCTAAACAAACCAAAACAGCTCTGTGTCCCACCTCATCCTGCCAGGGCCTGGGCTCGGGTTGCACTTGAGTTCAGGAAATCCAGGCTTCTCCTGGGAACACTGAACTCGGCAGCTGCAGCCTTCCGCAGAACCTGGCGGGAGGAGATAACGCGCCGGGCTCCCTTGTCACTTCGGCTGCTCTGGGTCTGGAGATGAGCTCCAGGTAACGCTGGCTCAGCTCACCGCTTCCTCCATTTGCCACGGGCTGATTAGCAGCGGCCAAAGCAACAAGGACCTCGCTGCATCTCACTCGGCCTACTGTGAGAAGTGGCTTTATGTGCATCTGCCTGGCTGCAGCCCTGGGGAGAGTGGGATGCCTCCTATTGCCCTGCCTGGGAACTGCAGCTGCTTCCCCCGGGGCTGGATTGGATCCCAGCTCCCGAAAGTGCTACCATGACAGCCCTGCTGCTTGGGATCCTCTGGCCACCAATGGGGTGCAGCAATTGTCTCCCCACCACCACCCACGCTGTCCTGTCCACATACCTCAGCCCTGCCCTGCAGGGACCCCCCCAGGGCAGTCTTGGCCTCTCCGCTACAGCTGCTGACCCGGGGTGAGGGCAACAGGAGACATAATTGATGGCCTTTGAATGCACCCGCCCCCATTCCTTATTCTCATGGGCAGGCTGCAGCACGGCTCTCCCTGGGCACCGTTCTATCGCGTAGCCTGGGCTGATGACCAGAGCCCTCTTGCTTCACTTCCTGGTGGGCACTGGAACAGAGCCAGAGCAGACCTGGTGGCCTGTCCCCCTTCAGCAACGCACAGGGGGACTGGGTCCCTACCCTCCCCTGATCTCTGCCTGTGGGGGAGATTGATGCTTCTGAGGGCCTTGCTGGGTGCCTTGATGCCCCTCGCCACCCACTGTAGGGTCTTGCATGGAGCCTTGCATGCAGGGGAGTTTCCCACGGGGTGCGCTGGGCTGGGGAGGAAGGGGTAGTCAGCCTCGCCATGTCTCTCTTGCAGTGGTTGGCAGGAAGGAGCTGTCCAGCCGCACCGTCAACGTCCGCACCCGCGACTCCAGGCAGCATGGGCAGCGTGACCTGCAGGAGGTGCTGCTCAGGCTGCGGGAGCTGCGGGATGCCCGGCTCAGAAACGCCGAGGAGCTGTTCTGAGCCAGTCCCCACCGGGCGTGTCGTGGGCTCGCCTCTCCGGGGGAAGCAGGCGGCGATGAGCAGCTGCCTGTCCGAGTCGGTGATGGAGCAGACAAGCCAGGTGCCAGTGGCCTGGTCCGTAGGATTGGGCTGGGCTTGCCAATGTGTGTCAGGCGTCTGTGACTAGCCCTAGCCCTTGCCACGGGTTCGGTGCCACAGGGAGGCTACGCCAGCTGCTCTCCAGATGTCCGTCGCCCTATGGCATCGGTGCAAACCCTACACACTCCTGCGATCTACCGGAGCTGCATCCACTCCACAGACCAAGGGCAGGAGCCGCTTTAGGGGCTGGCGGCTACTGAGAGGCACCCCCCCCCCCGCCAGCGAGACGGGGAGAAGAAATACACGCTGATGCTGTAGCGTAGCAGGGGCTGGACCCCCCCCCGCCCGCCCGCCTCCGGCCGGAGGAAGATGGTTCCTGGGACGTACAGGCCCGGCCTGTTGGCTCCAGTCACTCGCTCAGCCTCACTCTCGCGGACTCGGGTCCCCTGGGCCGATTAAAATGTGTTATCAAGTCAAGGCAGTGTGTCACTAGTGGTGGCTACTGGCGCCGATTGTACCCTGGACACGCCGCTGAGCTGCCGGTGAACGGTGCCCCACGGGGGCGAGCGCAGCAGCTGCTGGCTGGCTCTCCCTGCAGCTGAAGCTCTGAGGTCCCTGTTCCGGGAGGGCAGGTGCAGCAGGCCTCTGCTTTGCATCGGGGGATTTCCAAGTGCCCCGCGCACAGTCCATTGTCCCCATGAGGTAGCTCCGTATCAGCATCCCTGTTCACCCTGGGAGGCTGTGCTGTCTAGTGGGAGGTGCTGGAACTATATGGGCTCAGGATGGAATTGCTGTGGGGAGCAGAGTCCCCTGCCTCTGCCCCATCTGGCGCTGGCCCCTGTCCCAAGACAGGACGCTTGGTAGTCGGGGGGCCTCAGTTCTCTTCCAGCCTGGCGATTCGTGTGCTCTATGGAACTGGGAGGCAGGACACCTGGGTTCTCTTCCCAGCTTTGCTGCTGGGTGGCTGGGCAAGTTGCTTCTCTTCTCTTTGCCTGACTTTCCCTGCCACGTGCAAGCCCTTCAGAGCTGGGGCTCTGTCACAAGATACGTCGGCAGCACCTAGTGCAGCGGGGGCTTGAGCAATAACAGATGGGGAAACTGAGGCACAGAGTTAAATGGCTGCGTTTTGCGCCCACAGCGCCCATTTCATGAGACCACAGGAGCCTGTGCAAGTTGGGAACAGAATCCCAGTCTCTGTGCTAACCAGTAGGCAGTGCCCCCTGCCTCACCCTCCTTTTGAATGTGGGGTCATGCCGAGCTGGGCCTTTGGATTTACTGGGTGGGGAGAGAAACGAGCTCTCCTGCACTCATGGAAAACTGGATTGTGCAACTCTGAGTCATGGTGGTGAATACTTCCTTACACCACTGTCCTCAGTAGCTGCTCACGGGCGTGAGCAATGGTTGCACAATGCTGCTGGGGTAGGATGATGACCTTCCCCGTCTGTGGCTGCTGATGGTGCACTTCAGCGATTGCGACTGTGCCTTGCTCAATCACGCCCCAAATAATGTCTGATCTGGGAGCTCGTGAACAATGGGGCCTTCCCAAAAGCCAACATGGGCCTCTTGAACTAAGCAGGGTTAGGGTGGGGCAGGACTTGGAAGGGAAACCTCTCAGGAAATCATGGGGCAGGTACTGTCCCTTTGTTGTGTTTGTACAGCAGCTGGCACCAGGGTCTTGGGGATATAATATATAAATCAATATCAATAATATAAATCAATATCATCCTAACACATCGTCCATCCCAACAGGATCTTTAAGTCGTTTCACAAACCACTGATGCAGCTAGTTCTGGGGTGGAACATGGGGTGTTATATCCAACCTGCTGCGCCAGGGGAGACAAGGTGGAGGAGGGGAATATCCTTTACTGGACCAACTCCTGTTTGTGGGAGAGACAACCTTTGGAGTCAAGTATCAGAGGGGTAGCCGTGTTAGTCTGTATCCACAAAGACAACGAGGAGTCTGGTGGCACCTTAAAGACTAACAGATTTATTCAGGCATAACCTTTTTAAGCTCCCAGGCTCGTCTTTTGAAAGAGTTGTGTGGGCTTCCTTTGAAGATGAGGACTGAGAGGTCGGATTTTAGGGTGATCATTTTGTGACAACTGTTCACCCACCGGTGATAGGGTGTTTTTGTCCTTTATCGTTTTTCCATGTGAGTTCATTTGAGAGCACTGTGATTGTCTGGTTTCACCCCGATAGCTGCTGTTGGGGCATTTCGTGCACTGGATGAGGTACACCACATGTTCATAGAATCATAGAATATCAGGGTTGGAAGGGACCCCAGAAGGTCATCTAGTCCAACCCCCTGCTCGAAGCAGGACCGATTCCCAGTTAAATCATCCCAGCCAGGGCTTTGTCAAGCCTGACCTTAAAAACCTCTAAGGAAGGAGATTCTACCACCTCCCTAGGTAACGCATTCCAGTGTTTCACCACCCTCTTAGTGAAAAAGTTTTTCCTAATATCCAATCTAAACCTCCCCCACTGCAACTTGAGACCATTACTCCTCGTTCGGTCATCTGCTACCATTGAGAACAGTCCAGAGCCATCCTCTTTGGAACCCCCTTTCAGGTAGTTGAAAGCAGCTATCAAATCCCCCCTCATTCTTCTCTTCTGCAGGCTAAACAATCCCAGCTCCCTCAGCCTCTCCTCATAAGTCATGTGTTCCAGACCCCTAATCATTTTTGTTGCCCTTCGCTGGACTCTCTCCAATTTATCCACATCCTTCTTGTAGCGTGGGGCCCAAAACTGGACACAGTTTGTGATGGGCATGGGTGGGACCGTGGCATAGGTGTCTTGGGGGGGGTATTGATTGATCATTGTCGCCGTGGAGCTGCGTCTGCAGGTTTTGCATCCGTTCTAGCAGCAGCTGCAGGTGAACGCCTGCAAGGAACAAGCCGCTCATGGATCCATCGACAGTTACTCAGAATCAGTGTTGGGGTCTGTTCTGGTGCCCATCCATGCAGTATCTGAGCACCTCAAACTGCAAGAGATTTATCCTCACAGCCCCCACGCCGTGGGGCACGGCCATTCTGTTATCCCCATTGGGCAAGTGAAGCGCCCAGAGGGACGCCTGCGGTCGTGGCAGAACGGGGAACTGCATCCTAGGCACGTTCAGGCTGGAAATGAGGGTAATTAACCTTGGGAACCAGTTCCCAAGGGTTGTGGTGGATTCTCCATCAGCGCCTCGATGGAGATTGGAAAAGGATCTGCCTTAGTTCAAACAGGAATTAGGGCAGGTCTCTGGCCTGGGTTCTGCAGGAGGTCAGACTAGACAATCACAACGGTCCCTCCTGGCCTTGGAGAAACCCCTCTTGTCCCAGGCTCCCCACCGCAAGGCCATGCTCCCCACCAGGCCACCCTGCTTGTAGAGTGCGAAGCTGCGGTTTTGTTTTTTAAAAGACCAAGCTAGGGCATCTGGCTGCAGTGTAGCGTTGGCCCCCCGCATGTGTTTGTTGCGACAGGGCCTGACAGATATTTCAACACACTGGATTTAAAAAAAAGAAAAAAAAGGGGGGGGGGACACAAAAAACCCATTCGATCTCTTTCAAAATCCAGAGCTAAAATCCTCAGTGAGTCTCCTTCACAACACACTGGCCATTGTTGCTGCCAGTTTCCTGTAAACCTATCCCTACCTCCTGAGGTCCCGCCATGTTCTAGATGGGGGTGTACAATTGCTTCTTTGTAAAGCTTCGAACATCGGATAAGTTTCTGAGTCACTTGCCAGGCCTGCCCTGACTCAATCAAAACCTCTATTGAAAGCCCTCCGAGCAACTTGAGCTTATCTTTCCCCTGCATGGAGTGCATCTTGACAGAGTTTCTCAAGGTGAATTGTCTTTCACAAGACACTGACGTGCTGCGGTTGGCACCTCGATACCGCTCGGAAACTTGACAGGTAGCACGAACGGTGGTGCTGGTGAGCTTGTGATCCGGGACGTGCCAGGACGCTTTCCAAAACTGAGATGCAACCACCTCTAGGGCGGAACGGGGTAGCTGTCTAACGGCACGCAGCAACGTTGCGCCCCGCTTTGACAGCGAAGGACCCAGATTGAAAATGGAGGGAGGCCGAGTGTCAGGAGCGGCATTTGAATTGGGCGATTTATGAAGAGTGCCAGGGGATTTTTAATAACCTGGAGTGATCAGCAACTAGTTTCTAGGCCTGGTTTTCATTTATACCACTCTGGCAGTGTTCAGGGGCCTTAGTCTCAGTGAGAGTCGGGCCAAATTCTATGCTGCCACTTAAACTGAGCAAGGTGGCCTGGGGCAGGGAGCTTGGAACACCCGCCTTCTAGTGCCCACGCATGTGGCTCCCATCACTGATGTGTTTATCCTCACAACCCCCCTGGCAGGCAGGGCAGGGCGGTTATCCTTGTAGGGCAGGTGGGAAACTGAGGCACAGAGAGACTAAGCGACTTGTCCAAAGACACACAGGGAGAAGGAATTGGTTCCAGAACAGAGAATTAAACATGGGTCTCCCACATTTTAGGCTAGTGCTCTAAGAACTGGCCCATCCTTTCTCCCCCCTCACTTTACTGCCTGTGCCATCTTGTAGCACTGCAATGGGCTGAAAAACAGTTGTCCGTCCCTCCCCGGAGCTGGCCGCATTTCCGTGGAGGATGGAAAGATGGGAATCGCTGCCGATGCTTTGAAGGAAGGCGGTGGAGTTGGGGTGGCTTGCAGCGACAGTTGAATTGGGCCCTGCTCTGTAGGGTGGAAAAGTGCGGGGTAGACCTGAGACGTTCTCACTATCCTGTTTCGAGCCCCACACGTCTCCCATTGTTTGCTGTTGCTCATGACACACTCTGCTTCTTCCTGGCAGGGAGCCGAGAGGCCAGTGGAGCAGTCTCCCCTGCACGCATTCTGGCAGGAGGCCCGTGGAGGGAGGGTGGCGACCAGGTCCGGGTCCGGGGCAGGTAGGGGGGTTGTGTGTTAAAGCCATTCGAGACTGGCCCGGGAGTGTATGGCGGAGTCATCAAGCAAGCCTTGCCCACCGCCAGCCTCTTGCACTTGCTCTCTCAGCTGTAGGGGTGCTGCTCATGCCATCCCAGTGCTTAGCCCTGGTGAAAAGTGTTCCCTGGGCAAGCCTCTCTCCGTGGAGTGGGTACAGCGCAGAGTGTGGCCATGCCCGCTTTGCCCATCTGGTGAGATGAGTCTGTCATTTCCCCCCACCCCATCTTACAGATGGGCACAGAGCTGGGGCAGTGAGCTTGGAACACCCGGCGCCTAGTGCCCAGCCAAAGTCACAGCACTGCCCAGCTGGTGGAGAAAGGAGGTGGCTGTACAGACAGCAGGGGTGGATGCCACACACTGGACTGGTGCCCGCCCCCATTTCCCCCGTAGACCACTGAATCCCCGTGCCACTTTGCTGTCCTGTTTGCAAACTGCTTTACCCAGACCGGACTCTATTCTGCTGTCCGTGATTGGCACAGTCCATCACTCTTGGTTTGTGCCAGCCGGTTTAGTTGAGGGTAAACATGGAGAACCTGGAGCTGACCTGCATCTCCTTTGGAGGATATGGCGTTTAAGCTTGTCTCCTTTAAGGACCTGAGCGTTTGCTCGCTTCTGCTGCCCTGGGAGAAGCTGATCCCGGCTGTGCACGGTCACTGGGTACGTGGCAGCAAGTGCCAAAAATTTGTTGTAACGGCACTGCCTGTTCCCCACCCCCACCCCATGGTATCTTTGCCTCAGCCCACTTCCAAGCAGGGTGTCTCCGCACCCCCTTAGTGCCCACCAGGCCCCTGCCTGGCTGGGAACAGCAAAAAGGCTAGTGGACCACTTCCCCGCACCCCCCCACACACTACATTGCTTAGAGCCATGGGGGTCATTGACGGATGGACACCCCAACGGGGCCTCTGACAAATGCAGCCAGCTGGAGGTAAGTGTTGTCACTGGGGTACAGCGGGGACAGGAAGCCCCAGAGAGAGGAAGTGACTGGCTCCGGTGAGTCAGGGGCAGAGCTGGGAACTGAGCCCAGCTCTCCTGGGTTCCAGCCCCGTGCCTTCACCACTCCCGTCCTCCCAGAGCAACTAGTTTCAGCAGGGGTAACTGGGCTTGCCCGGCTTGGAAGCCCCCGGCCCTTATTCCTAATCCCTGGAACTATCCAGCCCCTAACTGAACCAGGTTTCCTCGCCTGGGGTCGCCTCTCTGGCAATTGCTGCATATCCAGGCTGGGCTGACTCTGTCTGCAGGAATGAAAGAGGGGAAAACATTTCTGGAGCCAAGGCTGCTGGCTGGGCGAAACCTCCATTCCCACTGTTTCCCAGCTGGACGGTTTGCCCTGAAGGCATGAGCTGGGAGAGCTGGCAGAGCGGCACCGCAGCCCTGCCATCTCCTTCCCGGCAGTTGCATTGTAATTCTAGAGCATTTGGAAAATAACTTTTCCCCTGAGCTACCTGGGTCTGAGCCAAATCTCTCTGCTGCTCTGCCCCAATCATTTCCCATCTCCACCTCCTCTGAAAACACCCGACCCTCTTTACAGGGCCCTGCTTGGGTCAGGAATGCTTGGTAGGAGTGGTTGGATATCCCACTCTCCAGAATTGGGGTGAGGGGGGGGAACTGAGGTACAAAGAAGAGGAAGTGATTGGTCCCCAATCCAGTGGCGGAGCTGGAAATGCAGCCTGTGCCCTTCCCCCTGCACTCAGCCGAGACGCCCCCCCTGCTTTTCCAGCTGCGGGCTGTCCTTTACTGTAGTAGCCTCCTTGAAGGCTGAGGGGGCGGTTTGGCTCACGGCTGAAGGTTAAATGGGATTATAAAACCCAGCTGGTACTTTCCCATGGTCGTCAACCACTTCCCTCCCCGTTGGAGAAATAATGGGTGACTCATGAGGGCCATGCACCTTGCTATCCCCCCGCACCAGTGGGGGGGGGGGGGGAAGAGAGCGCTTTGCACAGGTGTACCGATTGCACAAGGTGCAGGCTGATGGAGAACTGGGCCCTGAGAGCCAGGCCCAATGGCTCTAGCTGTTAAGTCCTGCTATGGGCATTCCTCCAAGTGGTTCCAGGGGCCGCAGGACTGGCCTGCTTTGATCCCCAAAATCTCTTCTGGTTGACACTCAACATTTCCTGCATTCAGGGCTGCCTGGGGGAGGCAGTTTGCCCTCAGCCCCCTGTGTGAAAGGGCCCCCAATCTGAGTGGCATTCACTCTTGGGGTTGCTGCGCCGCTCAGGTTTGGCTCATCTAAGGAGGGGAGTGGCCTGGCTTCAAGACTAAGCTTGATAAATTTATGGAGGGGGTGGTATGATGGGATAGCCTAATTTTGGTAATTAATTGATCTTTGACTATTAGCAGTAAATATGCCCAATGGCCTGTGATGAGATGTTAGATGGGGTGGGATCTGAGTTACTACAGAGAATTCTTTCCTGGGTGTCTGGCTGGTGAGTCTTGCCCACATGCGCAGGGTTTAGCTGATTGCCATATTTGGGGTCGGGCAGGAATTTTCCACCGGGTAGATTGGCAGAGGCCCTGGGGGGTTTTCGCCTTCCTCTGCAGCGTGGGGCAGGGGTCACTTGCTGGAGGATTCTCTGCACCTTGAAGTCTTTAAGCCACGAGTTGAGGACTTCAATAGCTCAGACATAGGTCAGGGGTTTGTTACAGGAGTGGGTGGGTGAGATTCGGTGGCCTGCGCTGTGCAGGAGGTCTGACTAGACAATATAATGGTCCCTTCTGACCTTAAAGTCTATGAGTGGGGCTGGCCCTGTTTGAGCCGCGCGAAAGGCTGGGCCATATGGAATAGGGCTGCTCTCCCGGGAGCCGCGAAGCCTTCTCCAAGTGTAGCCACAGAACCCCACCTACTCCAAGCCGATCTTTGCGAGAGGAAGCCAGAGCCAGGGTGTTGCTCTGTGGGGCAGGGGCTGTCTGGCTTTTGGTTCTGGTTGTACAGTGCCTCGTGTGTGGCCCATGTCTGAGATGCAAGGCAGTGGTGGAGCTAATAGGGGAGTAGAGGGGACAGTGGGGCCCCCCTTCGTGGCCTATAGGTGTATGTTCGGCACCTTTTTGCATGGGGCTGCAGAGTGAGCCAACCCCACGCTCTCCCGCCAGCGGTGGTACCTACCCAGCGGGGCTGGGCCTGGCTCCCTGCTCCAGACGTTGCAACCTGGTGCACGGGGCCAGGTGGTGCCGCGTCCCTGTGCATCGGGCCTCAAGGCCGTTCACTCAGGTTTGACCCGGCTGCCCCCTCTGTCGTGGTGGAGGAGTGGCCAAAGCTGAGAGGTGCCATGACCCTGGCATCAGGTCACAACTCCCGGAGCAGGGAGCTGCCAGGGGAGTGCTGGGTGGGGTCACTCGCCAGCCTTGCCCCACCCCCCAGGGCCAGGGTTAAGGTTGCAGTGCCGGGGTGGGCGAGGATGGTCTGTGCCCTCTAGGCCATTGGCCTCCCATTGGCAAACTACCACGGCTGTGAGGCACGATGCTAATACACCTAATAAATCACATGTGGCGGCATAAACCCCCATGGGCACGTTAGTGACCAGCCCAGAGGGTGTCCTTACTCCTCCCTTCAGATTTTAAAACCTTTGAAATCAGTCAGGTTCCACTGGGCCAGAGTAAACCCCCAGCCCGAGGGTGTGCCACGGCGTGCAGGGGCACAAGTGACTCTGGATTTACACCGGTGTAACTGATGTCAGAGTCTGGGTTTTCTACCCTGTGCACAGTGATGGTAACAGGGAAACATCCTGTATGGTTTATCGGCTCCGATAATAAGCAGCTGAATAGTGATGACTGGAAACATTTGGTCCTTCCAGGCAAGCATTTCGTTGTGATTGGTCATCGTTTTATGATTGTCTGCTTTAGCGCTTGGTCACTCAGTGGGTTAATCCAGATTGATGACTGTGCTTTAATTTCACACCCTCCCTTAATCTGAATTAACTGTCAAGTGTAGACAAGCTCTTAGGAGCACCTAGAGGCGCTTGCTAAATTCAGGGCTCCATTGTGAGGGCTTGTCTGTGCAGCACCCGGCACAATCTAATTAGGCCAGGCGGACAAAGTGGGAGGAGGGGAAGTGACTTGTCTAAGGTCACCCAGCAGGTGAGTGGCAGAGTCTTCTGTGTCCCAACTGTGCCGTAACCACTGGGCCACCCCTCGTCTCTTGTTTTCTCTCTCTTGCACTCGTGATTTTCCGGGCCCAGTCCCACAAGCTAGGGCAGGCAGGCAAGATCGCTCTGGGCTCTCAGGTTTGTCAGGCTCAGCCCCTATGTCATCTTCTAGCCAGAGACTTTGGCTGCTTCTGCCAGGTCCTGATACTCCAGCTGCCCTGCTCCCGGAGGCGTCATTCACATCTGTGCCGCGTGCACATCAAACGTTCCCACCAGCCTGTGCGGAGAACAGGGGCGGGGGGTGAAATCCCAGCACCTCTGCCTGTGGTCGCGTTTTGTGCCCTCTTTACCCAGGTATCCGCGACTCCAGCAGGAGATAGGCACCGAGAATCCAACCTGCGGTGGCTGCTCTGTGCTTGGCTGAGTTCCAAGCTGTGAGATTTCGCTCCCCTCCCAGACAGGTCCGACGTGCCTGAACAAACCTTCGAACCAAGCACACATCATCTGAGCACTTCATTTTGTCAGGCAGCTGTAGGTTTGCTTTGGAAAGACAGGAGCTATCCACCACTGAGGATAGCATTACAGTGGCCTTTCTGTAGCGCTCGCCACATGCTGTTAATAATCCTGTAGCATCCTTCATCCAAGGATCTCAAAGATCCCTATAGCAGGAGCACGGCCCAAAGGATAGAGCAATTTGGTTTTTATTCTCAGCTCTGGCAAAGGCCTGCTCGGTGACCTTGGGCAAGTCCCTTCCTTGCTGTGTGCCTCAGTTTACGCATCTGTGCACAGGGGCTAATGATACTGACCTCCTTTGTAATGTGCTTTGAGATCTGATGTTGTAAGAGTTAGATATTATTATTAAAGTAAGTGTGACTGTGATACCCACTTTCAGATCCCTTTGCACTGCCAGAGTAGTGTAAAGGAGAATCCGGTTATGTTTGATTGCAAACAGGAGTAAACTGCTCTGAGATCTACTGGTGAAAAGCCTGAGGTAAGAACTAGGGATGATTATTCTATTAATGCTGGCCAATCAGTTTAATTGCATGCATTGCAAACAATCCCAACAGTAACTGTCTAGTTTGGCAAGTCAGCATCACCATCGCTGGTTTGCAACTGGGGAAACTGAGGCCTGGAGTTGGGGAAGTGACTGGCACCTGGATCCCATGCAGGGAGGCAGAGGAAGAACTGGGCATGCCTGGCTCCTATTCTGGTAATGGGCCCACTGTATCATGCTGCCATGATTCAGGTGAGAGAGCTGCTGTGACTAACTTCAGCCGGGCATAGGTGCGGGGTGAGGTTTGAACCTGGGGCAACTCCAGGGGTTTCCTTAAAATGCAATACAGAGCGTAAGTCTGAACTTCTGGATCCGCCACCTACTTGCTGTCACCAAGCTGCTCTGTGTCTCAATTTCCCCCAACTGTTAAACAGGGAAACCATTATAAACGAGGCTGAGCTGTACTTGGTGTGAAGAAGCAATTGACAGAGAGGAGTCTGGGATATTTTGAGGAGTTAGTGGTGGGAAAAGGCTTGGGGTTAGAGCTTGGACTGGGGACTTGGGTTCTATTCCTGGCTCAGCCACCAACTTACTGAGTGACTGTGAAAGAGTCTCTTCACTGTTCTGTGCCTCAGCTTCCTCACCTGTAACATGGAGGGTGATGATCTTTGTGTCTAACAGCTGCAGTCATGGACCAGAGCTCTATTATTGTGCTAGCCACTGTTACAGACACAGAACGACCCGGGGACCGTTCAGTGTGTGTTTCGTAAGGCCCTGTCTCTTCGTGGGTGGATGTACAGCTCCTGGCACATTGGGGCCTCCCAACGTGAATCATGGGAGGGGCAGCCGGATTCCTTTCCCTTCGCCATGCCCTGCAGGCCAGCAATGCTGGAGCCTTTGTCTATTGCTGGGCCGCCTTGATTTCTCTACGCTCACTTCATCCAGCTGGGGGTTATTTGCATTTAGACTTTCGGGAGACTGCGAGGAGCCAGTCCAGCCGGAATCAATTTATTTATGAAATTCCTGAGGTGGGAGCAGGAAGCACAGGAAGGTTGTGGGGCTGCTGCCTGAGATAAGGCATACAGAGATATTTAGCAGGTGATAATGCAAACCGCAGACGAAGAGGAGGGAATCTGGCCCCTGACCTGGAGCAGTCAGGTCGTGATTTCCATGACATTAGAGGCTAGTTTGAGACCTGTTAAAGGGGCCAGATTGTCTGAGGTGCTGAGCACCGCTAGCTCCCACTGACTTTGGTCAGGGTGCTGGGACCGCAGCACCCGGTGCATGGGGATGGGAGGGCAGTGGTTAGGGTGCTAGCCTTGGAACCCTGGTCTCTGAAGGTCATTCCCTGCTTTGCCACAGTCTCCATGTGTGACCCTGAGCAAGTCCTTTAGATGCTCCGTGCCTCAGTTTCCTCACCCGAACCATGGGGATAATAGCCCTGCCCCACAGGGGGTGGTGAGGCTAAATCCATTAAAGACTGAGTGCTCTGACACTGCAGCGAGTGGGGCCAGATAAGTATCTGAGAGGGAGAGCGGTCATCACGGCAAAAGGAGGACTAAAGTATTTAGACACCTCACAGAATTTGCAAACACCCCTCAGTTGGGTGCCTAACTCCCTTAGACTATCAAAAGGGAGTTGGGCACTTTGTAAATCCACTAGGCACTGTAGTACCCGATTGCTGCCGTGCATTCCCGTGCTGTGCACTTAGAGAGGATACCGGAGAAGCTGGAGGCAGACAGAGAAGAAGGGAGGCCGGGGGCGGGGGGGTTGCAGGGCAAACCTGCTCCACACTCACCCTGCAGCAGCAGCTCTTGTCCTGGGGAACTGGGCCTGGCTCCCTGCTCTGGCTGTTATGACCTGGCACGGGGAGGGTCACAGCCACACTTAGGTTTGGCTCGGCTGCCCCTCCATGACAGAGATTACCAGGTCACAACTCCACTTGGTTTGGGGGCCCTCTCAAATGGGGGGGCGGGGGCGGAGCAAAGGCCCCCCACCCACCAGGTGTCCCAGACAGTTAGTGATTGGAAAAGTCTTGGGGCTAGAGCACTGAACTGAGATTCAGGAGTCCTGGGCTCTGTTCCCAGCTCTGCCACTGCTCTGTGCCTCAGTTTCCCCACCAGTATAATGGGGAATGATGGTCTTTATTTGTCTTGTGGTAGCCCCGTCAGAGCCTTGGTCATGGCCCAGGACCCACTACTGTGCCAGGCACTGAACAAACGCAGAAACCCAAGGGGCTCATTTAACTCCTCTTTCCTAAGGCCCTGCCTCTTCCTATAAATTCCAATCCACCCTTGGGTGCCTTTGTGGAAGGGATGTTTGGATAAAACACGAGTGACTGGGCTCAGTACAGGGTGGGTTGGGGGAGCTCTCTGGCTTCTGCTGTGCAGGAGTCAGACCAGATGATCTAATGGCCATGAACTCTATGAAGAGGCCTCAGTTGAAGATTGTAAACTCTTTGGGGTCATGGGACTGTCGTTTTGTTCTGTGTCTGTCCAGCACCTCGCACCATGGGGTCCTGGGGCCGTCACTGGGGCTGGCAGGTGGTATCGTAATGCACAGAAAGGGTGACGCTGTCTCAGGAATGAGGATCATGAGGCTTGGCAGAATTCAAATGTGTTTTTTTTTAATAATTTCAACAGCTACTCTCAAGATTCATTTTTAACCCTTTTCTTTTAGGTTTTGATCACTTTAAATTTTCACAGTTGCAGGACATTTATGGGGGCGACAGTCGGTGTTGCGCTTCAAAAAGTGGAAGCTTTATAAACTGTTCACAGAGCTTGCCAGCAGCCCCCGGCAAAACGGTTCAAGTCAATACCCTTAAATCCACCCATCGTACCTGTCTCTACCGTTCATCCGCTGGCCCCTTTGTAAGGAGCCTAATGCAAAAATGGAAACCGCTGAGCTTTGACGGGTACATTCGCAAACCGCAGTTTTCTTATGTTGCCTATCGATCGTTATCCATGGAAACGTGGGTGTGTCTGTGTGCGGCAAAATCGATCTTTACCGACATTTACCGTAAAAAACAAACAAAAAACCCCCAACTCCTTCCAAGCTAAGTTATGCAAGGCTGTGTGGTACAAACACCCATGGAGTTTGCATGCCGGTGTGCTGGAACACGTTTGATAGTGGGGATCACATATGAGCTAAGCATGACACACGCAGAGATGGGAGATGAAGCGCGTCAGTCATTTAGGCTTCTGCTCTTTCCATATGGGAAGATTGGCTGCTTGTTGCCTTGTAAGATTATCTCGGGCGGAAAACTCATTCTGTTTTGGGATATTTTCTTAGTGATTTAGGAAGCTGTGTACACTGCAGGGCGTGGCTGCTGACGTCAAGCCCATGACTCAGCTTCACTCAACTCTCTTGGCCTGACAGTATATTAAAGGCTCCACGGGGAAACCTCAGGCACAAAAATCACCAGCGCTGAGAGGGACGTGTCCCGAGCCACCTTGATCTTGCAGGCTCTTCGCGATGAGGCCTCCCATGTTCCTGCTCGTCCCTTTGCTGTGCCTGGCCAGAGCGGCTCCGCAAGGTGAGTGCTGGGAGCAGGAGACTTGCCCTGGGTTCACGTGGGAACGGCTTGGTGCCGTTTTATTCACACCCTGCCCGGCTCCATTTGTTTCTTGTGGGGATCATGGTGCTGGCTGGGTGAAGAACCAGATCACACCGCTCTGGAGTCGTTCTCCAAGCATGGTTGGGGGGCTAGAGCACGGCAGTGGGGAGACATGGATTCTGGTCCTCGTCTCAGGTAAATCACAGAGCCCCTGTTTCCCTCTGCCAGCCTTTCTGTCTTCTTTAGACAGACTGTGAGCTCTCAGGCCTGGGCACAATGGGGCTCAAGGTGGCAGATATAATAACCATATTGCAAAGGAGGCATGTGGGATCTCTAAGGTAACCGCCTCTGCTTTAGGGAGAGATCCCCCGCACTCCCCAGTTCCTAACAGCCACGCCATATGCTTCCAATTTCCTGTCCACTTGTTTAGTTCCCGAGCTGCTGACTCGGGGAAGGGGGGTGTCTCCCAGTTACCAATCTTTCGCCTGCGTTTGGCTAGGACAGACTCTTCCTGAAAGGGACTGTAGCGCAGAAAACTAGGGAACAGCCAGTCCCGGCCGTGCCTTTAGAGATAATAGTCTGATGGGGGGGCGAATGCCTGGCTGCGGGGGAGGCTCTACGCTGAGGTCTCCTGTTTGAATCCAGCCCAGGCTGGTAGGGATTGAATGTCTGTTGCCATTTGGTGGGTCTCAGCCCAGTTCCTGAGACAGTTTAAACCAACCCTCAGCAGAAATGCCAGCTCTGACTGGGCCCTGGAGGATGAGCGTCCCCCTGCTCCATGGCGACGGGGTCCCTCCAGGACAGAGCCAGGCACATGTAGGACGGGAAGTTTGCCCTGCTGGGACACTTGCTCTGTGGTTAGTCACCAGCCTCTCGGTCCCCTTCCTGGAAACTCAGGTGCAGAGCAAGGCAGAGGAATCTTGTGCTTGTTATTCCAGGGCAACCAACCCTACGGGCCCACGGGGAGGCCGGGAGCCCCACGCCAGGCAGGAGCATGGGGGTCCTGGTGAGGCTGGTCCCCTTTCCATGTTCCTAGCAACACCAGACGGACAGCCTTGTCTCCAACCAGACCAGGATGTGCGGAGGGGTCAGCAGAGGCCCCCTCGGCCTGGGATGCCCTTTTAGCAAGTCTGGAGGCAGAGGGGGCAACAAAAGTGACAAGATTTGGGGGCTCCCAAAACGAGACAACCCTCCCCGCCCCCCATGGGTCAGGTTTTCTGAGACGCACGCTGCAAGGCTGCTCCCCACTTTTTGGCAGCTCCAGTCAGACGCCAGGAGCTGCTCCTGAAAAGTTAAGCCCAGGGAAATTCTGCCCCGCATCGCTGCTAACCGACTCCTATCTTCTAGCAAAGCTTTATCAGCTCTCTGGTGATCCCAGTGGCCTGGGAATCCGTATCCGGAGCTGGGCAGGTTTTGAATCTGGAGCAGGGTCGGCGGGCTCCTGAGCAGGGGTCCAGGTCCCAGAGCGGGTGGGAGAGGCTAAGGCAATGCGCTGAGCCGGAGACCCGCGAGCCGCCACGCTAACAAGAGGGCATGTCCGCGGCAGCAGGTGCCAGGCGTCTCAGAGGGGGTGGCGCATGGGGCACGAGCCCCCCGGCACCACGGCAACGCTCTGTGGTTAGCAGACCAGTTGGATCAGAGCTGGCGCGGGTATGTCTCCAAGGAACGCCCCCCGGCTGGGATCAGGAAGGGCCGCGCCACCAGCATCCCCTCCCGGAGTAAGAAGCAGAAGGGTTCTCTGTTTGCTCAGGCTAAATAAGAGTTTAGTGGTTTTTCCAACCCGTCCTTTGGCGGGTTTGAAGAGATCTGCCGAGCCCTTGGCACGCAGCTAGGAAAAAGAGCCAGGTTCACCCGAGGTTCACAGGCAAGTGTCCCGAGGAGACATTTAGGGGGGGTAAAAGGGCTATGCTGGTGACCCAGAGTCCCCGGTGCTGACAAGCTTAACGCCCCGGCAGGGACGGGTCGTGCCAGCCAGCTTCCTGGCTGCTCCTGTTGTGACCCTGTTTGGCCGAGCTCCTGTGCAAACACAGCAGTTTATTGAGGTGCTTTGGCTCGCTTGGAGATTGACAAAGTTATTTAAGTGCCTAAAGATGCAGGTGGGAGCCTAGTAAGATTTGTGAAAGTACCCTGCTTTGGTGCCCTACTCCCTTTGATAGTCAAGGGGAGTTAGGCACATAACTCATTCAGGGGCTATTGTAAATTCCACTCCATGCCTTTGGCGTCTAGTCCTGTTTTTGCCACGCTGGTCTCTCTCTCTTAGATACTTATCTGGCCCCATCACTGAGCACAACACAGTCTTTAATGGATTTATCCTCATGTGCCCCTGTGGGGTAGCACTGGGCTATTATCCCTATTGAACAGGTGGGGAAACTGAGGCACAGAGCAACTAAGTGACTTGCCCAGGGTCAGACAGGGAGTCTGTGTAAGAGCAGGGAATGGAATGCTGGTTTCCTAAGTCCAAGACTTGAGCCCACCCTCCCTCCCTCTCCTGACTGAAGGACAGTCCCACGTGGCTGGCCCCCATGTCATTGAAATTGTGACCTGAATGCCCCAGCCCAGGGCCTGGGTTCCCCCCTCTCATTCTGCGGTTTGCATTATCACCTGCTAAGTATCTCTCCGCTCCTTATCTCAGGTAGCAGCTCCACAACCTTCCCGTGCTTCCTGATCCCATCTCAGGAATTTCTTAAATAAATTTCTCCTGGCTGGGCTGGCTTGTTGCAGTCTCCCGAAAGTCTAAGTGCAAATAACCCCCAGCTGGACAAACTGAGCACAGGGAAATCAAGGCGGCCCAGCAACAGCCAAAGGCAGGGCATGGCAAAGGCAAAGGAACCTGGCTAGCTCTCCTATCATTGGTGTGTGGAGGCCCCAATGCGTTAGGTGCTGTACAGGTACCCAGGAAGAGACAGGGCCTTATGAAACATGCATTGAATGTTCCCCAGGTGGTTCTGTGTACAGCTCCTAACATAATAATGAAGCCCGGGTCCATGACTGGCGTGCTTAGGTGCTACAAATAAATAAGTCAGGATCATTGTCCCCCATGTTACAGATGGGGAAACTGAGGCACGGAGTAGGGAAGTGACTCTCCCAGGGTCACGCAGCGAGTCAGTGACAGACCTGGGAATAGAACCAAGGAGTCCTGACTCTGGCTACAGTAACAGTTAGAAGAGAGGTAATTGCTAGTCCATAGTTGAGTGCCCTGTCAATCCCAACAGATCCCAAAGTGCTAAACTATGGGTAACTAAAAAAAAAAATCTTGTGCTTCGGGGTATAAAATGATCACTGCTGGGGTCAGGAAGGCAGCCCCCTGCTCTGTGTATGCAGCATGGCACAGCTGGGCCTATGCATTGTGGTAGCTGTTATTGGCCGCTGCCAGGGACATGATCCAGGGCTGGATGCACCATGGGTCTGAACTGGCATGGTGGTTCCCATGTCGCCCGTGTTCTGCCCCAAACCAACTAGTAACTAAGTCCATAGCTTCCAGGCATACTTTAGGCAGCTGTACACTATACGTACCCATTTCTCTAGGTTCTTGTCTGGTGCCCATCATTGCGGCATCTGTTCACCTCGGTAGAATCATTACTTTGGAATCAGCAAGTGGGGTTTAATTCCTCCCCCCTCCCCTCCCCCCAGGAAAGTCTCATACCTCGTGGTCATGAGCGGTTCCAAAGGGACGGGTTACCTGCATGAGGGCCTTGGCCGGAGGGCATCTGGGGGGCATCTCAGCATGTGTGTGGGTAAGAAATGGAAGCAATAGGATAAAATTCAGTCTGAGTAGCAGGAGACCCTTCCGAGTAGAGAGGTCTCCGGCTGCGGGAGCCCCAGTGCTTGGGTCATTTTAGAATGGATGGGACTGAGCCCCGGAGACTAGAACAGAGAATCAATCCTGCATGTGTCACTACGCTAACAAGGTTACAGTAGCTGAGCTCAGGGCCCCTTGTGTCGGGTGCTTCACAGACACACACAGAGACAGTCCCTGCCCTGCTGGGCTCACAGTCTACCTAGACAAAGGGTGGGAGAAAGCCAGGGTTATTCTGTCGATTTTACAGGTGATAATATTAATGCTTTGCTCTTACATGACATTTCTCATCAGCAGATCTCAAAGTGCTTTACAAAGGAGGTCAGTGTCATCACCCCAGCTTACAGGGTAGAAACTGAGGCACGGGGAGGGGAAGTGGCTTGCCCAGGGTCACCCAGTAGGTCAGTAGCAGAGCCAGGATAGATTGTAGGTCTCTTGAATCCTAGCCCAATGCTCTATCCGCTATGCCACACTTCCTTCCTAATAAGGAGAAACTGAGGCATACAGCAATCACATGACTCGCTCACGGCCACATGGACAGCTGGTGGCAGAGCCAAGAATCCAGGTCTCCTGAGTCCCCATCCAGTGCTCTCACCACAAAGCTTTTCCCATCACTACCTGCTGTGAATATCCCCGACTCCCCCATGTCAATCTCCCCCCTCCACGCAGCATAGCTCAGCTCTGTTCGCAGTCTCCGGTTCAGACGGTCTCTAAAATGTTTATCTGCCATTAGTGGTTGCCATATCTTCTTGTGTCAATAGGAGATTCCATCTTGTTAATTGTGGTTTGGCTTTGGGGCCCTAACGATGACACACCCCAAAGCTTTGTATTCAGTAATGATTTCTTACACAACAGGCCTTTTGGCATTTTTGCTTTTGGAAAAATCCTGGCAGGGTCTTTTGCCTAGTTCAGGTTTCAGAGTAGCAGCCGTGTTCGTCTGTATTCGCAAAAAGAGCAGGAGGACTTGTGGCACCTTAGAGACTAACAAATTTATTTGAGCATGAGCTTTTGTGAGCTACAGCCCACTTCATCGGGTACTTTCCGATGAAGTGAACTGTAGCTCACGAAAGCTTATGCTCAAATAAATTTGTTAGTCTCAGGTGCCACAAGTCCTCCTTTTCTTTTTGCCTAGTTCAGTGGTTTTCAGTCTGTCCTCCGAGGACCCCTGGCGGCCTGCAGACCATGTTGAACTTTTCCAAAGGGGGCTGCTCCTGCATTTGACATTTTTTAGGGGTCCGCAAATGAAAAAAGGTTGAAAACTGCCGGCCTTGCTGATTTTCTTGTATCTGTTATCTCAGGCTCTGGTCCTGTGCCCTTGGACTGTGAGTGTTTTGTGTCAGTGTAGCCTGCAAGACTGGACCTAAATTCAGAAAATTCCTAGATTCCAAGGCCAGAAGGTACCATTGTGATCATCTAGTATGACCTCCTGGATAACACCCACCAGAGAATTTCATCCAGTTACCCCTGTATTGATCCCAGTTACTTGCATTTGACTAAAGCATCTGGCAGAAAGGCAAGTCTAGATTTGGATCAGTGTATCTGTTTGCTATATTGACACGCTCTCATTGCTTTCTGATCTCTGCACCATCTTGGATTTAAAAACATGCAGCTCTCTGGCAGGGCCTGGTTCAGTCCCTAGTCACGGCTGACACGGAGGTCATTGTACAAACCCTTATGCCCACGCTTAACTTTACTCATGCAAGGAATCTCACCGGGTTCCTTACATCACTGAGCTCAATGGGATGACTCAGGAGTCAGGGTGCATGCAGGATACTTCACCCTTAGGGAAGGGGCATGGCCATGGAGGAATCCATCCAAAGCCCCAGTCAGCTCTAGTGAGGTGCCAGCTTTCAGTTTCCCCCACCCATGTACCGGGAAGATACTCACTGTTTCTGGTGGGTTAGGTAATATTTGCTCAGGGAATGGGAGATAATCGCTGTCTAAGTGCAGAGCATCATGCGATCCCCAGGGGGAGGGCGGGGATAGTAAGGCAAAGCAGGTTGGACCAGTTTGTTTGCAGAGACGGGCATGCTTGGATCCGTTATTACAGTAGCACCTATAGGCCCCAAGAGAGATTAGGGCCCTCGGGGCGCTGCACAGACCCAGAGTGATAAGTTATAATCTAAGTAAATGACTGGTGAGGGGCAGAACAGAGCAAGCACATGACTTGACTAAAATCTCAGTCCTGCCTCAATGCAGTGGGTTGGACTTGACGCTTTCGCAAGGTCTCTTCCAGCCCTGGGTTCCTACAGTTTGATGCACCCACGCAGCAGGGGCGTGACAGGGCCGGGAATCTAGAGCCCAGCTCTCTAGGTTGTTAGGCCATTTACCCATTGGGCAACGCGGCCAGCAGCCTTTTGGCTCCCACTAGCTATAGTTCTGCTCTGTTATTAATTGAGTGAAAATATGTGAGCGGTTGAGTGAGGGAGGCCTCTGTAGAGGAACAAAGGGGTTTGCCTCCCAGGATCAGAACCAGTTCCCTCTGTCAGAGGTTAGTAGCTGAGGCTTCAGGGGACTGAAAACTGCTGCACAGGAGGGATTCTCTCATGGATTTAGGGCCAGACCCTGCTCCTTTTGCAGTCGATAGGAGTTTTGCTGTTGGCTTTCGTGGACTCTTAGAGCTGGCTGGAAAATGGGCTTGTTTCCCCACAGAAAATCTCGACTTTTTGGTGCAAAGCTGCAAAAATTTTGATTTGAAAATGGTGCCCTGGTGCCTCATGGGAGTTGTAGTTTTGGTGCATCCATCACCTACTCCCAGCTGGACTACATCTCCCAGGATGCACCACAGTGCAGCCATGCTGAGCCACCCATGATGCATCCTGGGAGTCCCGTGTCGTCCCCCACCCCCGGCCACGGAAGGGGTAGTCTGGCTGGGGACCTGGCCCACGGAGGAGGAAGAGGGCATTCAGCGCCCAGACCGCAAATCCCATGAGGCACTGCAACAGCATTTCCAAATTGAATTTTCTGCTGACTTTGCTGTTTTTCGGGTGCTGCCTGGGCCATTGGCGTGCCCTCGGGCTCTCCTGTTCTCCGCCTGCGGCGCACGGCAGGTTACTCTCCTGGGGATGGAAATGTTTAGTTGAGTTGGAGTCGCTGGCGCAGGCGAGGGGTTGCAGGGTGAAATGTGCTGCCCTGTGTTACACGGGAAGTCAGGTGGGATGCCTGGATGGTCACTTCTGACTGTACGCTCGGCGCAGTCCTGCCCTTTGCTTCTCCTTCCCCTGCTGGTGCCCCTCAATCCCGACCCGCAGCCCCAGCTAGCCCAGCCCTGGGCTCCCCACATCCCCCAGCTCTGCCGGTGCCCCTCAATCCCGACCCGCAGCCCCCTGCTGTCCCTGCCCTGGGCTCCCCCCATCCCCCAGCTCTGCCGGTGCCCCTCAATCCGGACCCGCAGCCCCCTGCTGTCCCTGCCCTGGGCTCCCCCCAGCTCTGCCGGTGCCCCTCAATCCCGACCCGCAGCCCCCTGCTGTCCCCACCCTGGGCTCCCCACACACCGCCCTGCCGCTGGTCCTCAGTCCCTACCCGCAGCCCCCTGCTGTCCCTGCCCTGGGCTCCCCCCATCCCCCAGCTCTGCCGGTGCCCCTCAATCCCGACCCGCAGCCCCCTGCTGTCCCCGCCCTGGGCTCCCCACACACCGCCCTGCCGCTCGTCCTCAGTCCCTACCCGCAGCCCCCTGCTATCCTAGCCTGTGCTCGCTGCTCAGGGTGAGCGGGTGGATTAACCTGTGACTAATGCAGACCTGGTTAAGGTTTCCCATAGCTGGGTTATCTCCTCATCCTCTGTCTGACTATGCTGATTACCAGCCGCTTTTCCAGGAATGGGGATTAACAGCATTTAAGTGGGGATGGGCCCAGAGCTGGGGTTGGGGGAAGGCTGGCGTCACACCATCACTCACTCTGAGGTCTCCCGGGTCCTGTCCGTAGGGTGACCAGATAGCAAGTGTGAAAAATTGGGACACTTTGTTTCTGGGCAGCGGGGGTGTATAGTTGTGTATCTGAGATAAAGCCCCTAATATGATTGGGGACGGTCCCATTAATATGGGGACGTCTGGTCACCCTAGTTGCCAGTTCTGGCAGTTTCATTGCAAATGTCACCATCGTTGGTGTTTTCCATAAAGCCCCAATTCCTGGAGTCCTGGGATTATGGGAGAGTCTCTGCTTTTTTTTTTTTTTTTTTAATAAGAAAGTTTCTAACCCTGGTGGTTGGGAGAGAGGCAGGAAAACATGACCCCAGTGGTCAAGCTTTACAGCCAAAAGGGACAATCAACTTGGCTGGCACCTCCTGGCCTCGGTGCAAAATGCTGATGAGGGGACCTCAGTGTCGCAGGGCTGGCATCTTCCGAGAGCTGGAGATTTTCTCAAAGCCCGAGCTCCCGGAGTCAGGGGATTTCAGTTAGCGTTTTTGTATGGCCCAGGGCACTCGCTAGAACGTGGGAAACCCCGGGTCAGTTCCTTACTCTGCCACAGACCCCTTGTGTGACCTTAGCCTCTGCACCTCAGTTTCCCCAGCTGTACAATGGGGGTGACAGCCCTGCCCTGCTTTGCGGGGCCATTGTGAGGATAAATACAGTAAAGGCTGTGAAGCGCTCTGGGCCCTACTGAGGAAAAGGCTGTATAAGAGCAAGGGGTGACTCTTACTCAGCTTCTAGCTTTTGAGGCACAGAGAAAAGTTGCAGAGCAGGACCCCTGAGGGCTCTGGCCCCAGACCGCCAAGAAAGGGAACCCCCCGCCCCATTAGATCTTGTGGTTTCTGAGCCAGACACCTGATCTCCTTGGCCGCTCGGGGCTAGCATGGTGGCGCTGGGTCCAGCTGCTCACCGCATCCTTTGTTGTTCCTCTCCCAGATGGCCAAGAGGAGGTGCCCTTCGCAACAGCCGAGGACCTGGACCAGAGCGAAGTGATCCCGGAGCTGTTGGACTTGGAGCAAAGTGAGTCAGGAGGAGGGTGCTGGCCCTTCTAACTCCTCCCGCCCTGTGGGGCGGGTTCCACTGGGTGACACCGGCCTTGGCTGAGGAATCCCAGGGGGAAGGAGCAAGCACTGTGCAAACCTGCGGGTGAGAGAGATAGTGGGGGAAGAGCATCCAGGCCATGCCAAATGCTCCCCCCCCCCCCATCCCGATAACCTGGGGCCCTGGCTCTGTCCAAAGGGGCTGGAATCTGGCCACACTTCCCTGCTCCGTGGGCTCGCTCCCCTGCTTCATTAGGGGCAGTGGATCCAGTTTAGGTCCAGTCCTGGCTCCGTCTAGCACCAGCCAGGCCTGCGATGAGCGAACGCTTCTTTGGGGCCTGAGCCGGGAGCAGCATCCCAATGTGACTGGGCCAGAGCCATACCAACCTCCCACCACAGAGCGCACCTGAGCTCCCGGCCACCCCCACTGATGTGCACCCCTCTGGGGTGGAGCTCAGCAGCTGTCGGCCAGGGATTTAGGGAGGCTGACGGATTTGGCCAGGAGCCCAGGGTGGCCTCAGACGACCGCTTCCTGGAGGGTGGTCTCCCGTCCTAGTTTAGCTGGGGAGAGCAAAGCTGCAGCCTCGTGTTTGCTTCCTCCCAACGTGAACCGGGAATGGGACAGGCTGACGAGACCCCTGGGGGGACCGGGTGGGGCCTTGCCCTGATTGCAGGCTTGTGAACTTGCTCTCCCTCTGCCCTAGGGCCCATTGCCCCCTTCCTGGTCCGTGGAGCGCCTTGGGCTGGGGCGGATGTGCTGCATGCTAAAGCCGAAGGCCCTGATGTCACCACCTGCGGCGACAGCCCCTCCTGCCAGGTCCAGCCCTGGGGTCACAACCTGGACGACTTCCCACCGGGCCGCCCCAGTGCCAGCAACATTGACAACATCTGCCTGGAGGGGAGGAAGAAGGCATCGTACGGGCCCACGAACCTGCCCCAGACAGGGTTCTCCCACCTCAAGCGCCAAGGTGATGCCCTCAACCTCCTGGAGGCCAGCCGGGAGCGGTGCTGCCCTCGGCCTGAGCGTCTGAGCTGCATGGAGAGCGCGGTGAGTCCCTGCACTAGGCTCTTGGCTCGAGCTGCCCCGCGGAGCCGCTGTGTTACAGCAGCACCCGGCTGAGCTACGGGGAGGCGGGGGGGGGGCAGTACGTCCATACACCTGGGAGAAACGGTCCCTGCCCCGCAGGCCAAAGAGACAAAGGGCAGGAGGGGAAACTGAGGCACGGGTGGGAGTGACATGGCCGGAGTCAGTGGCAGAGCCAGCAACTAAACCCAGCTCTCCTAAGTCCCGGCCTGTTGCCCTAATCACGAGGCCGCGCTGCCCCTCTCTCAAGGAAGGATGCTGTCAGGGGAGAGGCTTCGGGATGGCTCAGAAAATGGTCCCAGCCATCCCGAGTGGATGGGTCTCCCCAACTGGGAGACCTACAGCTACTCACGGGGCTGGCGATAGGGCCTGGAGAGCCGGGCCTGGGTCCCCAGGGCGGGCACAGCACGGGCACTGCGGCATTCCCTGGCGGGGGACCCCTCTCGCTATGCCAGGGGAGCGCCGTCTCCAGGTTCCATTCAGCCCTCGCCCTCTGGGCTGCGGCTGCCGGCCAGGGGCCAATTGTGTTGGCTGTGAGTCGGACAGAGGCCCGGCAAACCCAGCCCAGCAGCCGCCCGCTGCTGATGGAGGGTAAGCTGGCCAGCTGGAGGGCCAAGTGCGGTCGCCCCGAGCCGGGACTGTTTCTGGGGTGGATGGGAGGGGCTCTGGGCCCCCGCCGGGATGTCCCACTGACTCCCTCCCTCCCTCCCTCCCACAGTGGAAGGAAGCCCTGGAGCAGTTCTGCGACCACGAGTTCGCTGTGAAGACCAAGCACTACCATTGCTGCAAGCGGGCGGGCGCCGACCGGGAGCTGTGCTTCGCCAGCGAGGCCCCGAACCCCAGCTACGTGCCTACCGACGCCAGGGCCGCACCCCCCCCGAGCCTGCCCGCCCAGCCCGGCGCCGGGCTGGGGCCCAGGCTGCCTGAGGTCTCCTTCCCGCCCGGCGAGCCCACCTCCAGCAACATCAGGAACATCTGCAGGCTGCGCAAGTTCCGGCCCGTCCACGTGCCCGGCGCCGTCCCCACCACGGGCTACAGCTGGCTCCAGCGCCAGGCCCGCACCACCACCCGCATGGAGAGCGACTTCAGGAAGTGCTGCAAGAATGAGAACGTCAACTGTGCTCACCTTGCGGTGAGGCGGCGGGGCTCGGCACGGGGCTGCGGGGGACAAGCCCAAGGGAGTGGGGCAGGAGGAGCCAATCCCAAGGGGCCATTGGCCGGGGGGGGGGCGGGGGGAGTTTTCCCAGGCCCAGCCTCCCTGGCACTGTCGGTCTGTGTTCTGTCCCGGGGGGGCAATGGGGTTTGTTACATTATGTTCTCTCCCTCCCCCCGGGCCCTATTTCCATGTAAAGCCCAGGGCTCGGCCAGAGGGGGCTCTGCCTGGCTCATTTCTGTTCTGGCAGCAGCAGGAAGGACTGGGGGGGCAGGCTGGCTGTGTCCCCTCCCCAGCTGTCTCTCTGTGCTGGGTACAGATCAGGCGCTAAACAAACGGGATCCCCGGAGCTTTCCAGGCACCGGGAATATTCGGGAGCTTTCAGTCGCACCTGGAGGGCCCCGACTTGAGCGCAGGGCCCCACGGTGCTGCCCAGCCACGGAGACAGTCCCTGCCCCAAAGAGTTCAGCCTATGGCTAGACATAGGCAGGGTTATTATCCGAGCCCCGGCTGGCAAAGTGACTTGCCCAAACTGACCCATCAGGGCAGCGGCAGAGCTGGGACTAGAACCCAGGCGTCCTGTGTCCCACGCTGCAGAGCCTTAGCCCATCCTCTGGTACTAGCAGAATTGTGGCCCCATTCCCTCTGTACATGGCTTCTCTCCCTCTCTCTAGTGGGAGAAGGCCCTGGCTCTGTTCTGCAAGCAGGAGCTGTCCATGAAGACCACACCCCACGAGTGCTGCAAACAGACTGAAGGCAAGGCCAGGTTTAGCTGTTTCTCCAGCCAGGCCCCAAACCCGGCCTACGACAAGGAGATCCAGGCTGTCAGCCTGGGAGAGGTGACCCCAGAGCTCCTGGACATGCTGTGCGGGGAAATGAAGCTCTTCACCAAACAGTGAGTCTGACCTGCTCGGCCAGGGACCCGCAGACATTGACCGAGCCTCCCGGGGAATTAGCTTCCCACACTGGAAAAGGGGGACACTGAAAAACAAGAGACTTGCCCAAGCTCACAAACGGAACCAGCAGCAGAGCAGAGAACCCAGGAGTTGTCCTGAACTCCTAATCCCCACACTCCCTTCCGAGCGCCAGGAACAGAACCCAGGAGTCCTGACTCCCAGTCCCCTGCTCGACCCACTAGACCCCACTCCCTCCTAGCACTGGGAATAGAACCCAGGAGTCCTGGCTCCCAGCCCCCTGCTCAACCCACTAGACCCGTCAGGTAGGCTTGCTGTGACTGTTGCCACCTGTAATGCCCGAGCACGGCAGGGCAGTGGCCTATAGAAAGATAAAGGGGCCCGGGAAGGAGGCAAACCCGGAGAGAATTAGATCATCCAAGCTGCCCTGCCCATGTCCCGGCTCTTGGGCCGGAGAGTTAATCCAGGTGGTGGGAAAGCAGAGGGTTAATCCCTGGGTTAACAGTTGGATTGGCGAGGCTGCAGCGCCACCTTCTGGCTATGATGAGAGGTGCAAATCGCCAGTGGGAGTGCAGGGGGGCCCCCATGGGCCACCTTAATTATGCACATTGTAGGGAGAATGGTCACTTTGGATGAGCTATTACCAGCAGGATAGTGAGTTTGTGTGTGTGGTTTTTGGGAGGGGGGTGAGGGGGTGAGAGAACCTGGATTTGTGCAGGAAATGGCCCAACTTTATTATCATGCACATTGTGTAAAGAGTTGTCACTTTGGATGGGCTATCACCAGCAGGAGAGTGAATTTGTGTGGGGGGGTGGAGGGTGAGAAAACCTGGATTTGTGCTGGAAATGGCCCACCTGATGATCACTTTAGATAAGCTATTACCAGCAGGACAGTGGGGTGGGAGGAGGTATTTTTTCATATTCTCTGTGTATAAATAAAGTCTGCTGCAGTTTCCACGGCATGCATCCGATGAAGTGAGCTGTAGCTCACGAAAGCTCATGCTCAAATAAATTGGTTAGTCTCTAAGGTGCCACAAGTCCTCCTTTTCTTTTTCCAGCCACAGTTTGCTCTAATTACAGGTGGCTCGTTTTCAATCCAACTTTGCTCCAGGCGAGCGGGCCAGGCATTCACTATTTAGCCAGAGTAGATTCCCATCCAGCACCTCTCACCCTACGCTCCCCACCGCATGCTCAAGGCTTTGGTGCGAGCCTCACGGTGGGATTTTCCTCGTGCGAGGGGAGTTGCTGACAGTGGGGTTTTGCCTGGAGTGCTGTCTGCAGGGACAGAGCCCAGGGTCTGTCCTGGCCCCGTCTGGAGGAACCTGATTATCACTGGTGCAGGGTCTTTGCCCCGTGTCCAAGGAACGGGCCAGACCTCCAGCTGATGTAGGTCAGCGCTGCCCATTTACACCAGGTGGGAATTTGACCCCATTGACTCAACTGAACGTTCTGATGAGGAAACAGGCCAGGAAGATCCCACTTCCTGTCCAAGCCAGGTGGCTCTATGGAACAGCAGTGATTTGGTGAGCAAGGCCCAGGCCAGGGAGCCGAGAGACCTGGGACATGACTCTCCGTTGCATTTACACCAGTGTAAAATGCTGATCTGGTTTGGTAGCATGTTACAACGACTTTGCATTCGCTTGGCAGGGGTGTACATGACAAGTGCAGTGTGATGGAGAATCTATTCTGGTCTCTGCCCAGGCGTCCCTCTGCGACCTTAGGCAAATCACTTAAACTTTCCAGGCCAGATCTTCAGAAGGGTTAAAATTGAAGCTTGTGGAGCGTCACTGAAATCAAACCAGGCGCTTTACAGGCTGTGTATGCTGGGTTCACGCACCCGCCGCCCAAATGCAGCGACCTCTGGGGAGGACGGCGGCAGCTGTTTAACAGCGCACAGCAACGTGATGCTGCGGTTTACAACAGGAAGTGCATAAGAATGCAGCATCCGATTGACTCCACCTGGAGAATTTAGGGAGGCAGGACATAATTCAGCGAGTTAGAATTTAAATGCGGTGCTGGGGTCAGCATCCCAGCTGGATTCTCCGTGACTGCGAAAGATCAGGGTCTTATTTTCATGTCTCCACCAAAAGGGGGCACCCCTGGCAGCACAGCGCCCTCTAAAGCATGATGCTGGGTATATTCCAGTACTAGCCAAACAGGCTGCTGATTAGCCCAAGCCTTGAGCTCCAGCCATGGGTAAAAACCACTCTCTTCCTGTTACTAGGAAACCAATCCCAGACTTGATTCAGAACATGACAGAGCCTTGCTGCAGCCTAAAGGGTGAGGAGAGGACCCAGTGTGCAGAGAAAGAGGTGAGTGCAAGGGAGGGGGGGCTGTGGGTATCAAATAGACCCTGCTGTAGACACAGAACGTGGTGATTAAAAGGCTGAGGAACCATGTATCCCAGGCCTTCTGGCATGGCTGCCCTGGGCGGAGAGAGGAAGGAGGATGGTGCAGTGGGCAGTGCAGCTTCTCTGTGACTCCCAAGACCCGGGGTTCAATTCCTGCATTGCCAGACTCCCTGCGTGACCTTGGGCATGTCACTTTACTCTCTGAGCCTCATCTCTACAGTACGGGTAGTGGTGAGGTCCTGCCTCCCGACGGGACTGGCAGGGTAAATACCCAGAGGTGCTCAGATACCTGGGTGCTGGAAGCCAGGCAAGGACCTCAGCTAGAAGCAGGGTTCGTAATGGGAGACGTGTCTCGTCGCAAGTCAGAGCTCCACCGAGGTCAAGGACAGCTCAGACCAGCTGAGGGCTGCTCATGTTGGCGTCTTCGTGGGGTGTGAAAACCCACCCCAACAACAGCCAGAGCTGGGCTGACCTCAACCTGGTGCAGATGGTGCCGGGTCGACCACCTCTCCGGGAGCTGGGTTAGTTACAGCCTCTCGGCGTCCAGAGCCGCCGCTGTAGCGGTTTAGGTGTAGACGGACCCCAAGGCTTTGCGTGGTTTGTGCTCTGGGTGGGAAACCCTCCTGTCTCAGTGGCTCGTTACCCCGAGGGCTGCCAATGTCATTGCTGCTAAACCAAACTCTGCCCCTACACTGGAGTGAGGGCAGCCGGGTCTGGACCGGCATTGGTTTGGTTCAGGTTGGCTTAAAAAGCACCTTCTTCCCCCGGCCCCCGCAAGAGATCTGGCAGCCCAGGGGCAGTGCATGAATCGCTGCAGTGAAGCAGGAGAAGCTGGAGATCTGGGTGACCTCATGTAACCCGGTGGCCTGTACCTCCTGCCAGTGCCCCTGGCCGGGCCCCCGGGCCCCCCCGCGCGCTAGATCCAGGTGTTAAGGTCGTAGCAGGGTGGTACCACTTTCCCTTGGACTCGCCTGGGCTTGGCAGGAGCCGCACCTTCTCTTCTGATCATAACATCTGGCTGTGAAACCCAGGCCTCCCCCATTTCTGCACAGCGCTCGGGCCCCCAAGTTTCTGGGATCAGAGCTTTGGTTTCCTCTGTCACAGGGGTTTGAAAATGGGCTCTGGCTGGCTGGGGAAAGGGGGAGGTTGGAGGGGAGCCGCCCTGTGCACTAAATAGCTGGGGGCTTTACTGTGCAAAGATGAACCACTGCTTGGGTTATTTTGGGACGGGGTGGGGTGGGGAAAGGGGTGTAACGTGCTGCGAATGCTCCCTTTGTGTGGGGGTGCAGGGAGATTGGTGTTTCAGAGCTCAGGACATGCCCATAACGGGAGGGTGGGCGGAGTTTATCCCCATAGTACAGAGGCAGGAAACTGAGGCACAGAGAAGAGAGATGGCTTGTTCAAGGTCATGCAGTGAGACACTGGTGCCATTGGAAGTAGAACCCAGGAGTCCTGACCCCTCGTGCCCTTGGGTGACTGACTCGCCGCATGTCCCAGGCCTCGGCTCTAACCACCTCTGCACGCTGCTCTCCCCAGAAAGCCCGTTCCATCGCCGCCCTGTGCACCACCCAGAAGGACTCCTGGAAGGACAAGGATCAATGCTGCTCCCAGGAGGAGGAGGAGGACAGAACCTACTGCTTCAATGCCAACTACCTGGACAGCATCTTCCTGGCCAGCATGGTCCCGGGGCAGGTCCCCAGTGAGCCGAGTCCAGCGGCGTAAAAGGAGAGAGAATCAGAACTGTCTCCCTCGCGCTCTCGTGTATCATTGAGCCCCCTTCTCCCCCATGCTCCCCCCAGCTGTTTCCAATTCCGAGCTAGGTGGCAGCTGGACGTTGCTGTCCTGGCCTTCGCTCTCTAAGAATGTGAGCCCCAGTCTCGGTGACGAGATGCTGGAGGGATTCCGCCAGAGCTTGGCTCCCTTCTGGATTGCGTTTTAACGCCGATCCCCCGGGCCCTGGCTCCAGCTGTGTTTCTCTGATCTCGAGGCAGCCAGCCCGAAGCTTCCTTGTCCGTGCTCCAATCCCCATCCCTGGGGGTGGCAGCAACAGATGAGCCCAGGTTCTTGCGTCCCATCCCCCCAGCCCTGTATCCTGCCTGACCCCCCCGCCACGCCTCCACCCGGCTGCAACCTGTGGCCCTCTCTTCTGCAACACGTATGCAAAAGGCACTTAACGTGGGTTGATTCCTTCATGGAAACGGGAGAGCAAGGAGGGTTTGAGATGGGAGCTGAGTGGGTGGGTTTGGCTGCACCTAACAGCCAGTGCCCCCTACTGGCCGGCTTGGAGCTTTTGGGCGGCGAGATGCAGCCATCCGGGCGGCTGGCTGGCGGCTCTCTCGGTGCATGATACAAAGCAGCAGGCTCCAGCCCTGGCTGGAATCTGCGCTCTGGGGTCCTGGGAGCTGATTCCAAGCAGGGCGCCCAAGGGGAGCTTCAGTTTATGTGGATTCAGCATGAACCAGCCGGTCGGTCTCCTGGAAGAGCCTGGGGTTGGGGTTTTGTGCAAACCAAGCTGGGCGAGAAGCAGGGAGTTGGGGAGCGACAGAGGGGACTAAACACCTGACCTGCTTCTCCTGTGGGCAGCTGGCCCTGTGGCCTCTGCCCCAGGGCCAGCGTAGCTGGGAGAGTCCCTTTGCCCTTTATCCAATTTGCAGCACTGGGGGGATCCCTTCACCCCCCCACTCTGTGCAGTGGGGGGCCCTGTTCAGCATTCTCCGCTAGCGCCCGAGCTGGCTTTGGGGGTACGCAGGGCAGCGGGATCCTGATCTCCTGCTTCTGGTGGCTCTGTTGTGTCCCCTTGCACTTGCAATCTGTGTTTGTACCTTAGCCCGGAGACTGTATCAGCTCTTCTCTGCCAAAGGCTCTAGGGAGATTCCTAATAAACCTTTTTGATGAACAACCTGGACTCTCTCCCGTCTGTTCCCAGCCACCCTTGGGATTCCTGCTCTTCTCTAGCCCCTGTCGTGTACTTGATGGCAGGGGCAAGGCTCGCACCTGGACCTGCCTGAGCTGTCTGCTCCTTGAAATTTTCCTGGGTAGTTTTGCACAATGGGGCAGGGGCCTTATAGGTGAATCTGCTACACGAGAGACACCCCCACCCTGCTGTGGGCCTGCAACCAGCCACGTGGGTGATACCTGGGGCTCGGAGTGGGGCGGTCCCACGTTCTAATCCTGCGTTGGCTGCCCATGGGGCTCGGCTTCTAAAGGAACGTGACGCCATGTTTGGCTCTTTGCAAACATCGCGCCCCCCAGGCGCCCCCTTTCTCCACCCTGCTGGGATGGTGGGGTCCTGTGTGTGCCCATTCAGTTTGAGGGATTGGGTCTGTTTCTCTGCATCATCCCAGCTGTGGGTGTCATTGTCCCTGACTTTGATGTGGTCTTCCTTAGCGCGAGCCCCGGAATTCCTGCTGCCAGCTGATGCGGGTGGCCGGAGCTGGGGATGGGCAGGGTGTAACTATGGGCAGGGATAGAGAGATGATGATTGTATTAGGGTGGTGCCCGTTGAGAGCAGGGCCCAGGTGTGCTGGGTGTTGCCCGGACTCAGAGACAGTCTAAACAGACCAAGGGTGGGAGGGAAGAGAGAGCAGGGACGGGACTTGCCCAGGTCACCCAGTGGCAGAGCTGCGATTAGAGCCCCCGATTAGTGCTCCACCCACTGGACAGCGCTGCCTCGAGCACCATGTGGGATGCCCTGGTGCAGGGAATTGTGGGGTAGCGTTGGAGGACAAGCTATACACAGGCCAGAGGCAAAAGGGGAGGCTCTGCATCTGCTTTGACCTGGCTCCCCAGTGCATGGGGCCGATATGTGCACACTGAAGGGCTGGAGTGTGGCTGGTTGGCGGAGCTGGGTGATGTGCAGCCAGGCTGCCCTGCGGACGGACCCTGGGGCAGCTGGGCAGAAGAGAACTCCCGGGTGGTGTCCTGGTGTGGGGCATGCTCAGCACTTGCCCTGTTCCCTGCTCCACGTTGCAGAGCTCGCCCAGCCAGCTGCCCAGCTCCACCTCGGAGCCGTCCTGCGAGACACCAGCTGCTCAGCCGAGCCCGCCTTGCACAGATCGTGGAGAGACGCCTGGGTCCAGCTGGGCCGGGGGCAAGCTCTGTCCTTCCATCCCCCCTCGCTCAGGACTGGATTCTCTCCCACGCTTCTGCCCTGGGCCTGCGGCACCAGGGTCCCCCGCCTGGCTTGATGTTCAAACCTCTGTCCTGCTCCCCAGGGCTGTGGAAGATAAGACACTAGGGATCTGGGGAAGGAAAGGGGCAGGGTCGGGGGTTAATATTGTCAATGACATTTTCTGTCAGCCAAAAGTCCTGTCTGCAAATATTCCACCCACTTTAATCATAATTCCCATATTACAGATGGGGAAACTGAGACATGGACTTTCACAAAGGCCCATCTCCCCACACACAGGTTCTTTGGCTGGATTCCTGATGTGCGTCCCTGCGCCCTTGTCTGGATCCCCTGTGCACACGCGTCCATGTGGACACGTGCACGCTCCCCTTTTCTGGACTCCCCCCGAGGTGAATGAATCTCTTGTCCAGATTCCCTCAGTCCTTTTCTGGATTCCCGCACCGTGGCTGCACTCCCTTTCTGGAAACCCTGCACCTCTCGTCCTGGATCTCGCGGCCCGTTTCTGGATCCCTGGCTGTACGCATGCACCCTTATTCTGAATCCCATGCGGGGCTCTCTTTTTCTAGATCCAGCCTTTTCTGGACTAGATCCCCCCCCCCCTTCCTTGCTACGTGCCCCTGGTGCTACCGGTCCTTCCCCATAGCGCCCCAGATGCAAAGAAGCAACAGTCCAGCTGCGGGGACCTCTGCCCCACACAGAGGTTGGGGATTGGCTGGCGTTGTGTGCGTGGCTGAGCAGGGTTCACTCCCAGTTCAGAGAGAGCTTTGCTCACTCCAGACGCGGGGGCTGCCAGTCCCCAGATGAGCTCTGTGTGTGTGACATACACACAGCTGCGTCTCTTCTGCCGCTGACCCCCGCCGCGGAGGTGGGGAGCTCTGCAGGCCCCCTCCGAGGTCATTGTTCGGGAGCGTCTGGTCCCTCCCCGACGGACAGGGCCTTGAGCGCCCGGTGGTTTTGCTTTTCCCCTGTGACCCCTGCCTTCGGGAGGAGGCCCATGCGTGTTATTGGAAACCCAGGGCTCAGCGGCTGCCTGTTTGCTTGGGCTGCCTGCCCGCCCGCTGGCTGGCCTCTCCCCTCTGCCACCTCCCATGTGCGGCCCGGGGGCCGGGGACTGTTTGCTTTGAACAAAGTGGGTGCCAGGTTTTCTCCTCCGCGGGCTGCTCCGGCCCCACAGCCCCGGTCACTCCTCTGCCAAGGGCAGGTGGGGCAGGAACGGGCAGAGCTGGGGGGGCATGGGGGGGCCGCATGCTCAGCCTGAGAGCTCTCTGCCTCCTGGGTGCTACTGGCCTTGTGGAGGAGCCCAGCGGGCTGTGGGCAGGGGGTGTCTGGCTGCTCCCAGGTCAGGGTGGGTCACGCAGATGGAGCAGGGCGAGGCCTGGCTGGCCCAGCTCCAGGGAGCAGCGGCCTGGGGCTGGCGGCTCGGCTGGGCAGCAGGTTCTGTGGAGTGAATTCCCAGCAGAAATGTTACTTGGGCCCTGCCACCCAAGCTGGGTCTAAGCCGGCTCCGCTTCATGCTGGGGGGGGGTGCTTGTTTGCCCAGCTCTGGACTGCAGCTCCCCCCACACCCCCAAGCGGGAGACTGGGAGCCCCTGTTTGGGTCACCTGCCACTATTCACTACCCCCAGCGCTCCCCACGGGCCCTGGTGGATTGGAGGGAGCCACTTGCTGAGAGATCAGTGGGGATGGAGCCTGGTATTTACCAGCACCAGATAAGAGAGGGGCAGTACTGGGATTTCTCCGCTGTGTGTCACCTTCACCAAGGGCACTCAGCAGCCGCTCTGGCCCTGTGGCAATCACATGCCAGGGACGTGGGCCCAAGCCCCGGAGAAAGGACTGCAGGAGATGATCCAATCCTGGCCTGGCCGAGGGGCAGGATGCTGGCCGAGGGGGCAGGACATACTGGGGAAGCAGCGCCCTGTGCCACAGATCCATTCAGGGGTCATGCTCGGCTACAGCGGTGGGGTTTGGCCTGGGCTAATACATCCAGTGCTCAGTGGGCAGGTTCAGCTGGCAGCGATTACGCAGCCGAGGGTAACAGGAGGTGTGGGCCAGCCTTTGGGACAGGGCAATCAGGACGCGTGGGTTCTATTTCTAGCTTTGCTAGCGTGGCTGTGCTCAAGTTCCTTAACCCTGCCCCGTACCTCAGTTTCCCCACGGCCCTGATAACACCTGCCTCCCAAGGGGAGCTATGAGCTCAAGGGGACGAAGAGACCGTAGTGCTGAGCACAGGGTAAAACCCCAGACAGAGCCACAGCAGGGCGTCTTCCACAGCCTGGCCTTGCCTCCAGCCTGTTCAAAAGATTCACCTCTAGCGTCCTGGGGGGTTCGCTCCAGCCTGCCTGTTAGCCTGGGGTAGTCCTAGCACCCTGGTGCATGATGGGAAAATCCCCAACCCTCTGCTAGGGGACCTGCTGCTGCTCCACCGTGGAAACAGACCCGGGCCCCCTGAGGGCAGAGATGTTAAACTTTGTGTCTGTCGGCATCTCACCTGCCTCCACCAGCCCTTCATGGCCCTGGTGGAAACGGCGGGCGTCCTGGCCAGGCGACGAGGGGCAACACTTACGGTTGTCTTTATAGGAGCCGGGGGGCGTGACGCATGGTTGGCTGGGCACGGATGGGCTAGTAGATGGCCCTGGATGGCAAGTGGTGGACTCGAGGGCTGGGTGTAGCGAGTAAAGGACTAGTTGGCCTATTGGCTGGTCATGTACAAGACTAGATGTTCTGGTATGGCATTGGCCAGGCCAGCTGGGCCAGCGATTCATCCAATCAGGCAGCAGCCAGGCAAACGAGGGGTCCAGTTGGGCACCTCTTCTGTACTGTCGGGAAGGGGAGCCCAAGAGTTGGCTGCAGACCCTTGCAGACGTTAATTTGGTGCAGGTTATTTCCCGAGGTGGCCAAGCCTCGTCTGCCAGGACAGCGAGTCACGTGGACAGGCCCATTGGACTGTGAGACCCCCTGGTGCACGGGCCATCCCGGTTCATCACAGCCCCTAGCACTGCTGGGTTTCAGGCTCCTCCCCAGTGGTGCTGCTGCTGGGTCCCACCTGGGGGCTCTTCTGGGGGGGCCTGGCCGTGGGAAATAGATTTAAAGGGACAGGACTGATTTGACAGCTGCTTTCCCAAGGGGGATCCTTTCCAGCAGCTCCATTCTCCATCCCCCCAGACCTGTCCCCCCCAGGGCTTGGGCCCTGATTCCAGCAGCAAAGCCAGCCCTGTGCCAGGGGAAGCAGTGAGGGGTGCCATTGGTAAGTCCTATAGGGCGCTCAGGTTCCTGATGCCCTCCCAGCCCCAGATTGCTGGTTCCACGCCGGGCCATGTAAAGGAGGGGCAAGTGGCTGGTGGGATCGCTCAGCGACTGGCTGAAGCAGCAAGGGGGTGAGTAGCTGATGAACAGTGGCAGGAGGGTGTGGAGGGCATGTGGGCTGTGTGTAGGGGGAGCCAGGCAAGCAGCTATGATCTGGTGGATCAGGCCTGGGCCTGTGAGGCAGGAGCCCTGGTTCTGTTCCTGGCTCTGCTCCAGGACCTCAGCTGAGTCACTTCCCCTGCTCTGTGCCTCAGTTTCCCCTCCTGACCCGAAACAATGTTCTTTTACCTTTTGATTGGCAGAAAATTAAGAAAAACCTGGCTCTCATTTGTCCTGAACTGATTTGATTTTTTTGGACTTGGAAACCAAAACGCCCGAGGTAGGCGGGGAATCTTGGGCACAGGGTCAGTGGGAAAGCCAGGAATAGGACCCAGGCATCATGCGTCTCCATCCAGCACCATCTGCGTGGGCAGCCCCGTTTCGCAGCTGTCTGTAGTTCACCCTCGGACAGAGCTGCTCCCTGGCACCTCTCCCCCACGTCTGGGCTCACTCAACACTTGTCTGAGAAGCGGTTGGCAGGATTGGCTGGAGCAAGCGCTGCCAGCCCCCCTGGACACTCCCCCCCCCCCGACCTGCCCATGCTCCCTGGCTTGCGGGGCGTAACCCTAGCCTCGGAGCAAAGGGGCTGCTTTGGAGTGGTGGCAGACGTTCTCTGGGGCTCTCTGGGCACGGATAGGCTGGCAGAAGAGAGCTCAGCACCTGGGCGTGGCCAGCCCCGAAGCGGAAAGAACCCACAGGCATTAGGCAGAGGGTTTCTGCTGTGCTTTAACCACCCCTCCAAGAGGGCCCTGCCTGTCTCTCCAGTGGCTCCCGCCCAGGGGACTGGGAGCCAGGACTCCTGGGTTCTAGTCCCAGCTCTGGGAGGGAGCGTTTCCCAGTGGTTACAGCAGGTGATTGGGTGCCAGGACTCCCAGGTTCTATTTTCCCACCTCCACAGCCTTGCTCTGTGCCTCAGTTTCCCTCCCTTCTGTGACTAGAGCAGGATGAGCCAGATTCTCTCTCCAGCCTCTGATGGATTAAGAGTCCTTTTTGGTTTCTCCCCGGCTAGTGACCATTGCTGCCGTGGTGTCTGGGCCCAAAGGAGCTGGCGAGCTTGTTCTCGGCATGCCGCTGCACCTGAGCTGTGGAGCGCTGCACACGCTGAAAGGGGATAATTAGACACTGGCTTTGGCATGCCACACAGCCCGGAGCCTGCCGATGAATAATTGCCATTCCCAAACTCCTGTGATCCAGCTGCGACCTGCAGAAATCTCCGTGAAGCTCTCCTGGGCTCTGGGGCGCACGCATCTCCTGCCTTCCTCCTGTTTGTTTAAGGCTGACGTTAATGAAGTTGGAGAGCCAGGAGCCGGGACAGGCTGGGGTCACGGGCTACCTGAGCTGCCTGCGGCCGTGGCGCTTTCACGGCCAGCCAGCGAGCTGATGTGTGCGGGTCTCACGTATTTGGAAGCGGGAGCGCGATCAGTTCTGGGGCTTGGAAAGCTGAGAGTCTCAGGTGGTCACAATCGCTGTTAGGATTTATGGGGCCAGCCCTGAGTGAGGTGGGGGTGAATCCGGTGCAAGGGGCAGATCCTGATCTCCGGGACGCCCGTGTAAATCTGGAGTCAACCCACTGACTGCAATTGAGTTAGGTCCTGGTTTTGACCGGTGTGACCCTGGTGTAGCTTTGGAGTCACTCCACTCGCTGCAGTGGAGTTAGGGGCAAATCCAGATCTCACCTGCATGGGTGTAAATGTCACAGCACTCCATTGACTGCAGCTGCTGTTAGAACTGGATCCTGAACTACACGAGTGTAAATCTGGAGTCACCTTACCAGTGTTGCTGGATCTGAGGTCTGATCCTAACCTATTACACCAGTATAAATCCAGAGTCACTCCATTGTCATCACTAGAGTGACTCCAGATTTGCCTTGATGTTACTCAGGGAAGAATCTCACCCTGTAGCTCACACCCTGGGCCAGGTTTGCATCTGTCTTCAGCAGAATCATGCTGAGTTTCCAGTTAGAGTCGGCCAAACGCTGACATAAAACCGACGTTGAATTGGCCAATATTTGCAACAAACAATCGGCTACAAATGATTGTTATCGGTTCTGCAGTGCTGCCAATATGCTTGATGCTGCCCACACAGCAGCGAGTGGTTCAGATACCATGGTCATGGGCACCACGGCTGGCTTTAGATAGTCTGTGCCCCAAACAGTTTAAAGGTTAAAAATGGCCCCGTTGAATTTAGCTTAACCCTGCCCCTTAGGTGCCTGTTTTTTTTGCTAGCCCTTGTGGGGTGGTCCCTGGAAATACAGCCACAGCCAGGGCCCCCATTGGCAGATGGCTCTGATCTGGGAAGCGTCTGGGTTTAGGAGTGATTCCGCCAGGAAGGACGTGACATTTGTGCTTCTTGGAGCTTCCCCAAAGCAAAGCGTTTTCTAGGCTTGATCCACACTGCACTCCTGGCCGGGGTCGGGCGCCTGCAACCGATTAGCCCTGGCTCCGCGGAGGTCTCTCTGGGCGGGAAGCTCAGCCCAGAAACATGGAGGAAGAAATAACCTCACTCAGGGTGCTGCGCCGAGGCTAGTGGGGATGGATGGGAGTGCATGCGATCTCAGCCGCTGGTTCACTTCATGGCCGGCCCCGTGTTCTTGTCGTTCACAGGGTCCTGGCTTGGCGGAAGCAGCTGCTACAGGCTGGTGGCTGAATGGACCCCAGAATGGACCCCGAGCTGACCGCATGGCGGCTGCAGACGTGCGTATGCACAAGCACCCACGTGTGCAAAGGGGCACACACTCACACATGCCTGTGCCTAGCCATAGGTACACAAGGATGCACGAGCACAGGGGCCCCACACATCCTTCAGGTCTGCCTGATGCTGCCTGTTGCACCCTATGGGAGGGGGTGCCAGGTGCTATTGGGGTTCTGTGCAATGCAGCAGCAGGAGACGGAGTGGGGGCCTGGCCATTAAGGGGTTAAGCTTAGCAGGCGGGGCCCTGAGAGCACCCCGTGGGGTGGAGGAGGCAGCTAGGAGGGCTCCAGGAGGCAGGGATGTTTACACCTGGCTGGGATCCCCTGCCACTCGCCCGGTGCTGGCTGGCCACCTTCCCCACCCTGTTGGCACCGGCCGTGCTGCTGGGAACCATGGCAGAGGTGTAAGCTCCTTATTTATAGCTCACAGGAAGGAAAGCAGCACTTGAAGCCTGGACATGATCCCTGGAGTCTTTCTAGGGCATCGAGGGCTGGCGTTCCCTTGCGCAGGTCAAAGGCGCCAGGTGGGCGTTGGCCTCGGGCAAGGAGAACAAGGGGACTCTCTGTGGCCCGGGGTAGCCAGGCTGAGAAACACACGGGCATCGTGACGCAGAGTGATTGTGCAGTAGTCCTCGTGCAGCACTAGCGTGCCGGCTCCCGCAGCGAGTGTGAGACCTGCGAGCGCAGTGGGTATGCCAGCAGTACACTCCATGAGCGTGCAGCCCCGGGCACCACTGATTGTGCCACCGGCCGCAGCGAGGGTGCGATTGGCGTGCATTGGTGAGCGTGCGGTTTTGTGCAGCCCGGGCGCGTGGCTGGCGCATGCGAAATCCCACGGTGCCGGCCCACGAGCTGCGTGCACGATGAGTGCGAAGCCTTTGGGCCCCACGAGCATGCAGGCTTGCTCGGGGAAAGTGCGAGCTGTGTGCCCCAGGAGGGCAAAACACCCTGCAGCTCGTGTGCCCTGGGAGCCCGCCACTCATGCACACCTGAGGCCGTGCAACCCTCCACGGGGAGCGTGCCCTGTCTGTGCGCTGGGGACGGATGGTCTCACGCTGCGAGTGGGAGCGCGCTGGCTGATGCGATGACGATGCAGTTGAATGCTGAGCAGGACGGGACTCCCTCCCCCATCCCTATGAGCAGGGCCCAAATGCTTTATTCGTGCCTTCACTGTTAACAGCATCTCTGAGTGCTTCACCCGCACTGAAATGCAGCCATCTCTGGGGTGGGGCATGTCACCTGTTGAACAGCACGTGGCAACGCTGCATAGGGATTGCTCACCTACCATGGAAATGCAGCAGCTGTTTACTGACAACACCTAGGAATCCCGTCTACAACACTGGGATGCAGCCACCTCTGGGGTGAGGGCAGCAGCTGTTTAACAGCGCACAGGAACACTGCACAGCAAGAAGGTATAAAGAACGTTGAATGCAGCGGGAAGGGGATTCCAAGTGGTTCCAGTTTCTTTACACCAGAAACTGGCCCTTGAATGCAGACAAGGCCTCTTATATCATGGGGTGCTCCCGCCCCCCAAAGTCCTGCCATCCTTCTCAAGGCTAGAATAATCCCTGGCATAGCCCCTTTGGGGGTGAGTGGAGTCACAGTGTGTGGGGGTGCTGCTGGGAGCCGGAGCCGTGACAGCACCCTGCTCCCCGCAAGAATCGCCAGGCTGTCTCGGCCACAGCTCACTTGCTTAAGTATTTTCACATGGCAAGGAGCAGAGGCACCTGGAGCCAGGAACTCTTGCTTGCCAGGGCCGGGAGCTGGCTAAGCTCTGGGGTGTACAGTTACGGGAGTGTGGCAAATGAACAAAGCGGGGCTGGAAGCGGGGGAAGGCAGTGCTGGGATGTGTGGGAGACACTTGCGGTCACTTTGCTGTGGGCTGTGAAGGCAGTCAGGGCCGGGCGCCCACCCCACTCTCCCTCCCTCGATGAAGGAGCCGGTCTGTACAAACGCTCTGGAGAGCGACTCTATGGAACGGAGACCCCCCTGTCCCATGGGGGGGGTGACATGGAGCAGAGTCAGGCTGGCTGTCAGCAAGACATCTCCAAGATCCCGCTCAGCAGATGATGGCGTATACAGCCCCCCTTTTCCCTCACTCCCCTTTGTCTGGCTCTTCTACTCTCATTTCTTCCCTCCCTCATCCTCCTTTCCTGCCTTCATCCCTTCTGCATCTCGTTCCCTTGAAAACCCCCCCATCAAGCGTTGTTGCCAAGGGAGAATTGCTACTGCTGTGGGAACAGATCCCTCTGATCCACTGAGACTGGCTGGGATACAGGCAGCCCCTAGATCCAGGGATCCCCAGCAGGAGTGTGTGTGAGTGGCGGGGAAGGATGTCTGCAATACATCCTCCCGGCCTCCCTTGATGCCCTCTGGTCCTGCTGCTCAGGTGCATTGTGGGGTATTTCCACGTCCGTCCTGGTGCAGATGTTGGGGAATGCTGCCTGGCCTGCTTGCTTCCTCCAGAGATGAGGAAGCGCTGTGCAGCGGTTAGAGCACTGGACTAATTAACATTAGGGCCAAATGAACATTTCTGGCACTGGGGAAACCCCCCCACAGAAAAACAAGCTGTTCCTCCCCCCCACATCCTATTGCATGCAATGAGAGCTCATTGGCACGGGGCGTTAGGGCCCCTGAATTCAGTGCTCCAGCTCTGCTTGTGAATTCGCACTGTCTCACCTGGTTGGCTCTGGAGTCTCAGCTGGAAGAAAGCTGGTCCGGTGCCTTGAATGTAGGCCCAGATTCTAGCCCAGAGCCCGTGGTAGAATGGGGACTTGAACCCAGGACTTTGGAGTCCTGGTTTGCTGAGCTCACTGGGTGCTGGGATGCGTATTCAGCGTGGGGGACCAATACAGGGACAGGAAGATTGTCATTAGCCTGCTGTGGAATTTGCCGCTGCCTCGTTTTTGCGACGCCTCCCAGGGGAAGTCCGGGAGAGCTGTGCGATCGCTGTGTTCCTGGAGCCTTTCCCCATCTGCCCAGTAAACTCATCTGCTAATCTCACTCACTGAGCCCGGGATTAGCTCCCAATAATCCTGCAAACTCTTCCTCTCCTCCACCCCAGAAAAGATGGGTCTTAATTGCTAGTGCAGGATAGGGATGAAAAATCCTGCCCCACTTCACACAGCTCTGGAGGTGGGATGATGTATCCAGGACTGCTGGGATCCCCTGGCCTGATGGCCTATATAACACAGGCCAGGATTTGTATCTCTCTGCTCCCACCTCTCAGATGCCCCTGGTCTTCTTAGCTTGTAACTCATTAGGCTTGGGCCTGACTGTACATGTTTGTACAGCACCTGGCCCACTGGGGCCCTGACATGGACCTCTGGGAGCTACTGCCATAGAAACACTAATTAGCCTTGTTTTAACAGATGGGGAAACTGAGGCACAGAGCTGGAAAAGAATTTGTCCAAGGTTGTGACTTCCGTCTCCTGCTTATCAGCCCCAGGCTCAGTCTACTAGCCCCCAGGTGCCCTTCCAACCTGCCATTGGCTGGTGCATGTAGTTTGCGTGAGTAGGGAGTTTCAGGCTGGTGGAATAGCCCTGGAGACCAATGTCCTTTGTTTATCTACAGATCCAGTACCGCAGGGGTGATGGCAGAGCAAGCTTCCCCCCTCCCCCCTGGCAAAATGTTCCAGTGGCTGGGGGGTGCGGGGGTAGGACACTTCCATCCTGGGCCTCTTGGTTGAGGCTGCCACGTGCAAAGAGGATTGCGGTTGCTTGCCTGGTAGGAACCAGACTGAGCCCCAGCAAACTCGGTTCATACAGGGCAACGTGCTGCAACTGCTTTTTCAGCCTGGCCTGCCCTCCATGGGAGCAAAGGCTGCTCAGCCCCTGCAGTGAGGCACCTCCTGGTTCTCTGAGATCAGGCCCAGGCTGCCCATCTCAGTGCCAATGCCCTGGGAGCCGCCTGTTCCCACCGTTCCCCATCGGCACCTGGCAGGGGAGCAGTCTCTGCTGACAACTCGCTGTCTGAGCTGCCCTCTTCCATCAGCGTGTTCGCATCAGCGAGTCTGTGGAGCAAACTAACCCCTTGGCACCGGCCCCGTTAGCCTCACCAGCATCAGCGGAGGGAACTCAAAAGCTCTCTGAAGGGGATAATATCACGTGCCCCTGACAGGACTCCGTGGGCGGCACGTCCTTGGGCATCGCATTCAGAGACGCTCCTCCCATTCTCCCGCTCCCCATCCCAGGGGCACCTGGAATTCCAAACCCATCCGCTCTTTGCGCCACGCAGAACAGCGTCAATTCACAGGAAGGTGCTGTTTGGATGGCCCCCGGAGAAGGGAAATGGGCTGGAGCAAATTTAGGCCAGCCCCGCCCCTAGCATACGGAAACAGCGTGGTCTAGTGGGTAAATCACTGCCAGCCAGCCTGGGTTCTGTCCTTGCCTGTGCTGGGTGACAGAGGGCAAATCGCATTGCCGCTCTGTGCCTCAGTTTCCCGTCCCACCCTGTGTCACTCTTGTCTGTTTAGATTGCAAGCTCCTGTTTAGATTGCCTGCCCCACGGGCTCGGTCTTGCTGACTTTCCAGTAGCAAGAAGAGGCCCCAGCTGAGACCCGGGCCCCCATTGTGCTTGGGGGTGTACCAACACAGAGTGTTAAACAGCCCTTGCGCCAAAGAGTTTGCAACCTACATGGACAAAGGTTGGGTGTGAAACTCAGGTGCCTAGAGGGGACGTGACTTACCCAAGCTCATCGACAGAGCCAGGAATAGAGCCCCAGGCTCCCACGGGCCAGGTATGAGGTTACCACCCCCGCTGGACACGTGGCCCTGAGATGAGTCTCTCGTTTGCTTGTTCATCCTTAGCTGCTTTGACTGAAGGAGCCTTGAGACCAGAGCGAAGTGGCTGGTGTTTTCCACACCTGTTCCCTTAGCTCTGGCGCTAGCGAAGAGCTAGTTGCTCTTCTCCTGTTGCGAGGAGACCATGTCCCAGCGATTGCGCCATCATGGGGAGAAAAGCAGCACATCTGCCTGGTAGATTTCAGAGTTCTCCCCCCCTGGGCTTCCTGCACCAGCCTTTTCGAAGGCAGAGCCAGGAGCGGGGTGGGTTTGGGGTTGGTTGTGTTTGGGGTTGGTTGTATAGGAACGAAGCAGCAGCTCTTGTTCCCTGTGTCTCTGTGGCCAGACCCTAACACCCCTCTATTGCCTTGTCCCTCCTCCAGCCTGTGCTAGGTCCCACCTGGGAACAGCTGCTCCCCGACCCATTGCTAGTTTTCTTCCCGGGTCCTGACCCCCTTCGCCTCAGCCAGTTCTGGGAAGCCACCCAGGATGGGGTCTGCTCCCTCCTGAGTCTCTGCTGCCCTGCCCCTCTGAGGATCCATGAAGGGTGTGTGCGAGGGGGTGGGGGGAGTTTGCACAGCAATCGGACTTAGCCTGGTTTTTTCGCCTTCCTTAGATGGCTGTTTTGCAGCTGGGGTAAACTGAGGCACAGAGCGGAGCGAGCGACTTGCCCGAGGTCACACGGGGAGTCAGTAGCAGAGCTGGGGACAGAACCCAGGAGTCCTGCCCTGCCCCCCCCCCCCCCGCACCGTTCAAGCTCCTAGAGCAGAGCTGCCTGTGAAACATGAGGGTTTTCCACAGGGACAGACACCAGCAAAAGGCTTTGTCCTTGTGGCCTGGGAGTGGACCCCAGGCCTCTTTCAGAGCCTGAATGCCACGGAGCTGGGAGGCTGCAGGATCTGGCTTGGGTGACAGGTTCTCGCAATAAGTCACCGTCGCGTGTCCCTGATCAGCCCGCTGCCGTGATGGGGACCACTGAGGCCATTCAGTCTGAGCTCCTGCATTGTGCAGGCTGCGGAACGGCTCCAGGATAATTCCCTAGGCCAGGAAGCAAAGGAGGATCCCATGTCCAGGTGAGAGGATTAAAACTGGCTCCTGGCGTGGTCTGCGAGGTTAATGGGTGGTTTTGTCCTGTGTTCATTGGCCAGTTGGACCGGGTCAGAGTTGAGGATAGACCCAGGAGCCCCAACTCCCAGCCCACAGCTCTAATCACTTACCCCCCCTCTCCCCAAGCTGTCAGCTGTCCTGACTCCCCGTCCTCTGCTCTAGCCACTATACAAACTCCCCTCCCAGGGATCCCGATTCCCTGCTGCTCTAACCACTAGCCCTCCCTGTCTCTGAAATAAGCAGTGCCAAGCTGACTGTCCCCTTGATCTAGGGGGGGTGATGTTTGCTTGGAGTTCCCCCACTGTCTCTACATCCCAGGAGGTTGGCCCCTGAGAAGGTCCCGGCACTGAGATCTCGGGGCTCTGTAACCAAGATGTGGGATTCAGAGCATGTTGGTCTCGGATAGGTCTCCTTGCCAATGCTTTGCCTGGACAGTCCGGAAGCAGCAGGGCAGGGCCAAGAGACAACGGATCCCAGGCCCCGCCACCAGGAGGGAAACTGGACACTGAGTGATTCCAATTAGAAATGGACGGGGAGGGAGGCTGCAAAGCCCCCGTGATTTATTGGCTGGGGTGTGGGCTGCTTAGTTCATCCATCGTAGGGAGATGCGTTCAGGTAAATTCCAGTCCAAGTCACCCGAGCCCACGTAGCCTGGCCTGTGCTGGCACCTTTTATCTGAGAATCTCAAAGCTCTTCACACACCTGCAGGACAGCGCCATCCTCCTCCTCATACAGAGAGGGAAACTGAGGCACAGTGTGACTTGCCTGAAGTTAGACAATGGGTCAGTGGCAGAGCTGAGAATAGAAGCCAGGATTCCTATCTCCTGCTGGCAATGCTCCCGCCCAGAGCTAGGAACACAACCCAGCTCCCGCCCAGACCTGAGAACACAACCCCAGAGGCCTGAATTCTTGGCACCTGCTTTGGCCACTAGATTCTTCCCACCGCCCCGGGCTCTGCTCCACCCCTGCCATACTCCCGCCGGGTCGGTAACAGAGCATAGGAGTCCTGGCCCCAGCCCCGGGAACAGAACTCAGGAGTCCCAATGTACACAGACACACAGGGTCAGTGCTGTAATGGAACAGCCCAAACACGCTCTGGTGCTAAGAGGTCAACGCATTTCCTGTGCTGTGTGTTCCAGGGTCACTTGCCGCTCGGTGTTGCTGACCCAAGAGGTTGCTCGGGCAGGTTGGGGTCCTCGTTGGACCTGTCAGGTGTTTCTTTGCCCACCCCCCCCACCCCCCGCTCTGCATTTCCCCTCGGTCTCTAGTCTAGCTGGTTTGCCGGATCCTGACCCCTGGAGGGGGGACTAGGACACAGCTGAGCCTAGCTGAGAGTAGTGACTCCAGTCCCGCCCCTGCAGGGGCAGGGTTAAGGTTAAGGTGCTTGAGTGGGGCCTGGCTTCCATTCCTGGCTTGGACACAGACTCCCCATGTGACCTTGGGCGAGTCACACGGTCCCTCTGGGCCTCCGTTCTCCATCTGTAAAGTGAGGGTGACGATCCTTTGTCCAGTTAGATTGTGAATTCTTGGGGGCAGGCCTGTCTCTCACGATGTGTACGTGAAGTCTCAGCACGTGGGGCTGGATCAGGGTCTCTGCAGCGCGTGGCACAGTGGGGCGGGGGGAGCTGGCGTGGTCTGGGGTCTGTGCAGCTCCCGGCACAGTGTATGTGGGGGAGGAGGGCTGGGGTAGTCCGGGGTCTGTGTAGCACCTGGCACAGTGGGGAGAGGGGCTGGGGGGCTGGGGTCTGTGCACCGCCTGGCACACTGAGGGGGGTCCCTGGGTCGGTTGGAGTGCGCAGCTGGCCCAATGGGATCTGGGGCTGCGTTAGGACCTCTCGCCAGTGCTATAATCTCAATAATCATAAGCAACTCCCTCAAGGAGCCTCTGACCTTTCCAGGCTTCCTGATTCCCTGCCCCCACACTAATCCTGGCAACCCCCCCTCCCCAAAGCCCCCCCGCCCGCATGTGATTAGAGCCCTGGGACAATCCCCGGGCTGCTACTCCACCCACAAAGGTCCCGAACCTGGAGTGAGGCTCTCGTTCCAAACCCCCCCTCCCCGCTCCGTCCCACCCTTGGCACCCCTCAGCTGGCCAGCCCAGCCTCCTCCCTCGGCCATCGCTCTGGGCTTGGCGGCTGGCTTCCCATAGCTTTCCTATGACACGACCTGGCCCGTGGCTGCTGCTGCATTAGCTAAGGCGCTCTAGGTCTGACCCCTGGCCACCCAGGCCCGAGGGGCGCCGCTCTTTGTGTTGCTGTTGGCAGAGCGCCCCCTTCTCTGCCTCGTCCTCCACTCGGTCAGCGCCTGCTCTTGGCCTGCAGCCCTCCCAGCTCCAGCTGGGAGCTCTGCCGAGCAAGGCCTGATTGGCGTTCGGGTGGGAGACCCCAGGGGAAGGCCTGGGGAGCAAGGATGCTCGGGGGGGTTCCAGCGCTGGTGCTGGGACTGGGAAAAGTCGGCCGTGCCGGAGGAGGCTGTGCTGCAGGGAGGTCCTGATCCGAGCCCGACTCTCTAACCGGCTGAGGTTCTGATCCACCCTCGCTGCCCTGCGTCCCCTTCCCGGCACTGTGCCTGGCATCCTGGCCTGTGCGGCGGCTGCCCCAGGGTTCCAGATCCTAACGAGACAACCCCCCCGCCCCCGCCTCCGTTCCCTCCCAGCACCAGGACCGCGGCTGTCCGTGCCGGGGGCTGAGTCACTGGCCTGCGATCAGATCACGAGATGATGATTACAGAGTCACCAGCTTTGCCGGGGAAGTCACAGTGAGCCTGCTCCGCTTGGCTGGCTGGATTTCCTCCGCCCAGGGGCCTGGGTATGCTAAAGGTGGGGAGAGGTTCTGGGGCGAGGGGGGCCGGGCTGGGGAGGAAGGAGAAGTGAGTCTGGAGAGACCCCCAATCCGGAGGGGTGACTTCAGCACCCTGATTAATGACGGGTTGTTCTGGCACCTAATCACGGCCATGTCCGTTCCCGTCCTGGGTGCTGCCTATGTTGGGGGGGCTATGCCAAGCCTGCTCTAGGGCCTTGCCGTTCCTTGTTCTCTCTGAGCCTCCGGCATTGCCCCCTTGCTTCACCGGGCAGAAGGGCCGGCAAAGGGTGCCGCTTCCGCGCTGTCTGTCCTGTGGATGAGGCTGGCTGGCGATCACCAGCTCGATGCGTGCGGCGTCAGAGGAACTAGAGCGGGCGTGCCGGGAGCCCGGAGTCCTGGGGTCTAGTCTCAGCTCTGGGAGAAGGGTGCGGTCTAATCGTCAGCGCAAGTGGGCTGGGGTCAGGACACCTGGGTTGTATTCGCATCTCTGGGAAGAGAGGTTGTCTAGTGGTTTGAGAAGAAGGTGCTGGCTGCCAGGACTCCGGGGTCCTATTCCCGGCTCAGGGAGGGGCATGTCATCGGCACATATCCGCAGCTCTAATGGAGAGTGATGCATGTGGCTGGCTGCCAGGACTCCTGGGTTCTCTCCCCACCCCTGCCCATGCACCTTGGGACTGGCTTGTTTCCTGACTGTTAATCGCTACATCTGGCGCTCAGTGCTAATTCTGGAAACACGCGGGGAGGTGACTCCAGGGCAGGATCTTTGTTAGTGTTTATTGAAGACATTTGAAAAAGGCCACAGAGATGCGACTCCGGTGGGGTCTGGGACAGACACAGCAATGCCCAGCCCCACCCGGCTTGGTCAGCCCCAGGCGCCCCGGTGTCCAGCTAAATTTGAAGCTGCAATGGAATCAGACAAGCTGAGATAAGCGAGGGGCCAGAGGTGAGGTTTCCTGTGTTGTGTCCCCCCAGTGACCCCGGCCTTCCCACTGCCAGGTGACTTGGGATGGTCAACATTTGGCCAGGCCACTGGGACTCAGCAGTGAACGGCTGGTGGCAAGTCACCTGACGCCACTTGCCCTCAATCCCTTCTCCAGACCTGTCTGGCTCAGTGCCCATGATACAATAGCCAGGAGAAGCTTGGAGGCACCTGGAGGCTCATGGGATTGTTACAGATGAAATATCGAGGCCCTCAGCCCTGGGCTATATCACAGTATGGGCTTGTGGATAAGGCACTGGGCTGGCACTCAGGAGAGGGGGGGGGTTCAGTTCCTGCTACCAGCTCAGTGCGTGACCTTGTGCAAATCACTCCTGCTTTCTGGGCTTTATTTCTTCCATCCTGAAAGGGGGCGATCATCCTGTCTGGGTTCTCTATCAGGTGGTGAGTCGAGCAGAGTGTCGAAGATTTGCCAACATGGTTTTCCTTTGGAGAATGCTGTTTCGAGGAAAGGGATTGTTGTTGGGAAGTTGTAGAGATTTCGGCTACATTTCCTTTAGAAAAAAAATTGAGGGCGGGGAACACCATTTAGAAAATCTTGAAATGTCCCATTTTGACATTTGGGCAGGAAAAGGTTTTGATTTTTTGACCTGGAAACTTTTTTGGTTTGGAAAGTGTCTTTATTTTTTACAGCGAGAGAGAGAGGGTCAAAATGGAAACGAGTGACCCACACCAACAAACTTGTCTGAATTTCATTTCACAAAGTAATTCGCCATTTTGTCCCAATGGACGACAATGGGTTTTTGGGTTGTTGGGGTTTTTTTTTTCTTTTTTTTCTGAATCTCGAAATTTTCCATGGAATGCAAAATCCAATTTTCCAACAAGTTTTAATTGCAAGCTCTTGGGGAGCAGGGACGGTCTCTCAGGGTATGTCTACGCTGAAGCTAGAAGGTGTCGTTCCCAGCTCCAGGAGACATATCTGCCACTAACTCTGTTTGAACTAGCATGCTACAAATAGAGTGCAACGCTGACAGCACGCATGGCTAGCCGCCCTGAGTACATACATCATGTCTCAGCAGGGCTAATCCTCGGCTACCCTTCCTGCCATTTGCATTGCTGCAGCTACCCTTCTATTTTTAGCATACCAGCTCAATCAGAGCTAGTGTGGGTATGTCTCCTTGAGTTAGAAATTACCCCTTCAACTCCAGTATGGACGTCCTTGCTCTGTCTGAGCATCCCTCAGCGCAATGGGACTCTGATCTCAGCTGGGGCCTCTAGATTCTGCAACGATAGTTCTAATTCGAGCTGGTTGGAAAATTTGACATTTTTTCCCCACGAGTGCTTCCAAACAGACAATCTCCAAATTGTGTTGGACTAAAAAAATGGCCGTTTTCCTGGAGGAAGTGTCAAACGGATTTGAAATGAAAAATTATTTGTTTCAAATTGACATTTTGAAATGAAAGAGCAATTTTCGCTTGGGTCTGATTTATAACAGGCTTGGAAGGATGAGATTTTTATCAGTTAACATCGAATTCACCATATACCAACAAAAACCATATCCATTGTTAATAACTGACATTTATAGATAGGCAAAGTAAGAAAAAAAGATACTGTTTGAGAACTCGTTAGAGTCTGGCCTTAATGTGTATAACGCATGTTGTAATGAATGCACCATAAAGCACAGGTGTGGGGGAGCCTTGGGGCTGCTCTAATTTACACTCTGTTCCCTGCTGCCCCCTATGGGGCGTGGGGAGCACAGAATACATGTAGCACAGCTCTGCTAAAACAGCTGGCTGCTAAAGCTTTAATCTCAATATCTACATGAAATAATTATTGTCTGACCTCTCCACAATATCCCGCACCTGGGAACATTTAAACTGATAAAAAATGCTTAAAATAAACATCAAGATTATCCGTGGAAAATAATAAAACAATAAAAACCAAATTCTGCCACGCTTTATTTTACTACGTGTGATCCCTAGCTCTTATCTAGTGCTTCTTCTCCGCAGATCCCATACAGTAGCACGATCCCCATTTTACAGAGGGGACAATTGACGCACCGAGAACTGAAGCGACTTTCCCGGTGTGACTCCACTTAAATGTCAGTTTACAAAAGAGGAACAAAGCGACATTCTCACTCCAAACACAAAAGAAACCCGTCGTTTGAAGTCGACGCTGTGACGCAAGTGGAAGCACAAAGTGGAAAGATGAAATGAAATGAGAATTTTCTTTTCCTCCATTTCTGGAGGTGGGAAAATCAACATGTTTCATTAGAATGGGCATTTCCCTGCCAAAAAAATACGTTTTGGAGGAAACTTGTCGTTTTCTGGAGGCGGGGTGGGAACTTTCCATTCCCATTCATTCGGACCGACACTACCGCGGATATTGAGTGACACTAGCTGAGAGCGGCTAGAGGAAAACCACTGCATCCAGAGCTCAACTTCGAAGGACCCGAAGATGTTTGCCTCTGGTCTGTTGGAGAAACAGGCCCAGCGGATAAGTTTCAGATGCAGATCCCAGCTGGAGTTTGATGCCTGCCTCGCCCCAGAGGGCTCAGCGCTCAGAGATTTGGTGCAGACTCAGAGCCCTCTCTAGCTCTTGTTGGCCTGTGTGACATGAGTTTGGAAGGTCTCAGCTCCTTTCCCGGGGGATCCACGGCTCAAACCACCCCCCTACCATGGATTCACATTGGTCCCCTCACTGGCAAGCTCGGTAGCAGGGCCTGTCAATGAATTGCAGTGCCTAGGAAGGCGAGCAGCAGCGTATGTCTATGGGGAGGTATGGGGGAGTCTTGGGGCTGCTCTAGCTTACACTCTGCTCCCTGCTGCCCCCTATGAAGGCTTGGGGAGCACAGAATATGCATAGCACAGTGTGTGCTACTCCAGCCACACTCCTGGTCTGCCTCCTATGCCGGGGCGGGGCGCAGGGTCCTTTCGCCAGCTCCACACCAGGCAAGGGGGGCCCTGTTCAGAGGGGTGGATTCTAGGGGCTGGTTCCCCTGACTTTCTGGGCTCTTTGCCTGGCTGGAGTGGCCAGCATGGGACTGAGAATCAGGCCCAGTGTATTTCAAACCTGACATTTAGCCTTCTGAGCCGTTCCCTTCAGTTGTGTTGCAGCCGGTGGGTGCCCAAGCCCTCAATGCCCGAGCTGGAGAGGCAGCTGGTGGACATCAGGCCCAGAGCCTGCAGGCGCTGACAGAGCCCTCAGACATCACACGGACAAGCCGCCAGGCCCGATAGGAGCCGGATGGAAAGAGGGGCTCCGATCTCCCGGGGGCTAATTTGAGCCTTGAGCTGACCCAGCGACAGCTGCCGGGAAGGACGTCTCCCCGCGATAAGGGGACCCTGTTGTCTGGTGCTGGGGCGCCAGATCAGCACCGCCCACTCGGACTGGAACGCAGAACCCTGAGGGACGGGGGCGTCATCCAGGCCTCACTGCTGCCTCTGGGACGCCTCTTACATCCCCAAGCATGTCCCGGGCTGTGGGTAAGATCCCGCCGCTGGTGACGCCTGGCCCCAATCCAGTGTGACTCCACTGAATCCAGCCCCGTGCAACTGTCAGCAGTTTCTAAGAGGCAGAGTTTCTAGCGGGTTAGAGCAGGGGACTGGGGCCCAGGTACTCGGTTCGAGTCACAGCTCTGGGAGGGGGAGTGGGGTGTAGTGGTTAGAGCCGGGGAGGAGGTGGAATATGGACTCCTGGGTTCCCATTCCTCCTGATCTCAGGTGATGAATTTTAAAATCCAGCAGGGCAGCTGTGAGAGGAGGAAACAAGCCAACGCCGAGTCTCTCCAGCCGTGGCTTCCCCTCTATTTGCGTTCCCGTGGAAATGTCAAGGGGCCGGGCAGGGAATTCACTGGATCTGCTGCAACTTGCCAAAGGTGCCTTTGTGAGCAGAAGGTTAGTAAAGCAGCGTCAGGAAAACGCCTCCTGCAGCAAACTCCTGGGGGCCCTTCCTGGCATAAACCCGCCCCAATTATTAGCGATTAGCATCAGGCCCTGGCTGCCCCCCTGCCTGCGCTCACGCAGTGCCATGACAAGCCTGATGCCCAGGCCCAGCCCAGGTGGCAGAGGCCGACACAGCATAGGGTTGGGCTGGAACCAGCTTTCCCATTTTGTGGGAAATTCCGCCATTTCGACCGTTTTTCCCTGTGTTCGGAAACTGAACGAAACCAAAACGTTTCCAGATTTCCCCCCCTGCCCCCCCCAATGAACTCGCCCGACAAGGCTGTTTAATAGCTGAATGGATTCGGAGGCCCGAAGATCATCTCTGGTGCTTCTGACGCGCTGAGCTGGGGGGCGATTACGGAGGGGATAGTCTGAGGAGATGGCCTACAACGGCATATAGCTGATCTGCGACTGCTAGCAGCAATGATCTCCAACGGCCGGAGAGGGGACACTAGCTGGGCACGGCTACAGAGAATTCGTTCCCAGGTGTCTGGCTGCTGGGGCTTGCCCACATGCTCAGGGTCTAACTGATCGCCAGATGTGGGGTTGGGAAGGAATTTCCCCCTGGGTCAGATTGGCAGAGACCTTGGGGGGGTTTCACCTTCCTCTGCAGCGTGGGGCACAGGTCACGTGCAGGTTTAAACTAGAATAAATAGTGGATTCTCTGTCACTTGAAGTCTTTAAGCCATGATTTGAGGACTTCAGTGACTCAGCCGGAGGCCAGGGGTCTGTTACAGGAGTGGGTGGGGGAGGCTCTGCGGCCTGCCGTGTGCAGCGGTCAGACTAGATGATCGTGATGGTCCCTTCTGACCTTAAAGTCTATGAGACAAACCCATGCTAGCTCAGGGGACAGTGGGTGGCTAATTTGCACAGAGCTGTCTCCTCCACCGGTGGACCACAGGGAGAGCTTGCAGTGCACATGGCCGGGGGGAAGGATTCATCACCAGCACATCGCCTGGTGCCTGCCTGGGAGCCTGGCGTGGAAGGGGAGGGCAGGAGAAGCAGAAACCTTCTCTCCACTTTTCTCGGTCCAGCCCAGCCCTACGTCCACAGGACCGTACCTCCAACGCCGGCCCCAGCCCACGGGCTGTGTATTTTGGCCGAGCCCCTTTCGGGGGCTGGAAGCCACTTGCTGAATGAAGCTGCCGTGGGCACACAAGGGCGCACTGTTCCCAGCCCTGCACAAACACAGGCCGTCCGCGCCCCCGCAAGCCGCCCGTGCTGGATGCAGTGCCGCAGCAGTATGACCTCCCTCGGGGGATGAAGGGTCAGGAAGCCGCTGGAGATAGAAGAGACCAGCTGACCAACCAGGCTGGGTGCAAATCAAGGTGGCTCCCGCTGCTGCGCCGTGGCCTAGTGGGTGGAGTGCTAGCCTGGGAGTCAAAAGACCTGGGTTCAGAGGCAGATTACAGTTTTGTGGGGTGCTGGGCCAGAGCAAGTGGGGCCCCTCCCCACCTCTTCCGCCTGCAGTCCCCCCCGTCCCCTCCCCGGCGCTCCTGCCCAGGAGTGGGGTCAGGTGCTTCCCCTGCCCACCCAGCGCTCCAACCCTGCTCCCCGGCAGGAGCGCCAGGCAGGCGGAGCGGGTCGGGGCTCCCCTTTTTCCCATCGCCCCGCAATTGGCCAGGGCCCCTGGGCACAGGTCCCCTTGACCCAGGGGTTAATCTGCCACTGGTTCTACTCCTTCCCTGCTCTGTGCCTCAGTTTCCTGGTCTCTTTAGATGGCAAGTTCACAGAGACAGGGGCTGTGTTTGTGCAGCAGCCAGCCCCCCGGGGCCTCGATGGTTTCTGAGGGTTGCTGGGGATGCTACTACTAGCTAATCAGCCCAAGAGACAGAATTCCCATTGCTGGGATGTTTCTGCCTTTTCTCCCCTCTGAGCCACAGGGAGAAATAGTCCAAAAGAGAAAAAAGGAAAAAAAATAAGCCCCAGGCAGCCGCTAACCTCAGCTCCCTGCATGCCCAGACCACAGTGGCTCGAGGGTTTTACTCAACACAGCAATCCCAAGCCCTTCTCCATGTGCTACTGATTACGTGCAACCCCCGGAGCCTGGCCGCAGAGCTGGCAAAGGCATGCGAGTGCCAGCGGGCAGGTTGGTCAGCCGCCCTGTTACTCTGTGGCCTACCCCTAATCCCACCACTAATTCAATGACCGGAGTTGGCTGCCAGGATCCTGCTCTGCTAACCCCAACTATTCGACTGTGGGGGGAGGAGGAGGAAAGTGGGGGGTGCTTCCTTAAAGGCAGGAAACCCAGAGGCCTCTTTAAAACGCTCCAGAGAATTTAGCGCTGGTGAAAGGTGCTGGGTCGTCAGCCCCGGAACCTGGATCCTTTGGTGAGCCAGGGAATAGCTACAGGGCAGGCGGGGCCAGCTGCCCACCCGCTGGCCCGCGCCCAGTGCACCTGCCATGGGATGAGGGAGGTGGATCAGTCGGCCTGGATCATTCAGCCCTTGGTCTCTCTCCTCAGGAGTCCAGCGCCTTAGCACACTGGGGTCCTGGTCTGTGATTTTGGATCCCAGGTGCTACCATAATACACCTAATAGCCATAAAAATATACAGCACCTAACACACTGGGGTCCTGGTCTCTGATTGTGGCGCCCAGGTGCTACCATAATAAACCTAATAGCCACAAAAATATACAGCACCTAACACATTGGGGTTCTCATTACTGAGGTGCCCAGGTGCTACCGTAATACACCTACTAGCAATAAAATGTACAGCGCCTAGCACACTAGGGTGCTGCTACAATACAAATAAATAGTATTAGATAATAACGATAGTGAATCCAGCTCCTCGCCCCCAGGTAGATACGTTCCCACTGGGGAATGGCCACTCAAGCCCCAGGTCCCGGGGAGCCTGCAGGTGGGGATATTGTCATTTAGATTGTCAAAAGGGGGGATTGGTGATGGAGGGGGGGCACTGACTTCATCTGAGATGCCTTTAAAAGGGCCTGAGTTTTGGAAAGGGCGGAGCCACCACCCTCCAAGAGCCAGGCCCCTGTAGGGACCCATAATACAGAGACACCCAGAGTCATTTCTGAATGGCCTGGCCTCGGCTGACAGCCAGCAGTGCTGGATTCAAACCAAGCGGCCTGCTCTTGGTCTCCTGAGCCAGTCAGGCCCCTCACTCACTATCTGCCAAGGCATTTTTGCCTGGGCCTCCCGTGCGGCAAAAGCCCCAGGAGGGACATGCTCTGAGACCTCGTCCCACGTCCCCGGGGTCCCTAGAGCACCAAGCCCTGGGGGCTGGGTTCTGTGGGGGTTGGCGCATTACAGATGCCAGATTAGTTAAGAATAGATCTGGACCGCCAGGACAAGCCGTAGCTGGGGGACTCGGCTGAGGTCTTGGGGTTTTCTCTTCCCCAGAGAAACAGCCCCTTCAGTGCGAGATTGATATTCGGGGTCTCAGGGAGGCCACCAGGGTAGCACAATCCAGCTGCCCTTTGAAGAGTCTCTGTCTTTTTTTATCCTACATTCTCTGGCCCCAGATCAAAGTGCGATAAGCTCAAACTTTGTCAAATAATAAAAAATCCCCTTTTTTCCCTCAGGTCTCTGTGACTCACTCGCTTTCTGTTTCCTCTGGATGGGCGCAGGAAACCAGCCCTGCCAGAAAAGTGCTAATTTTAGCCCCATCGTGCTCACATCTTCGCTGAGGGAGCGTTATTTATACGCTGCGGAGAGGCTAGTGTCTGGCTTATCAGAAGCATGCTACCTCCATCCTCTCCACATGTCCCCTGGACCCCTGGGGTGCCCTCTCGCTGCATGTCGGACCCAACGACTCGGGGGCAGCAGGACAGTCTCTAGAGAGGCAGAGTTGTTTAGTGGTTAGAACAACACGCTGGGAATCAGGCGCCCTCGGTTCTATTCCCAGCTGTGCCAAGTCACTTCCCTTCTGCGTACCTCAGTTTCCACTCCCAGTCTTTGTCTGTTTAGATTGCAAGCCTTTCAAAGCGGGAATTGTCCTGGCACAACAGGGCCCCGATCTCTGTTCGTGCTACCGTTAATGCAAATAGGCACCAACAAACCAGGACACCTGACCCATTTCATCCAGGACAACTCCCTCACAAAAGGGACGATGCTGGGAAAACCTGGACAGGTGCCAGCCCTAAATACAAATGCTCCTCACTAAGAGTGAGGTCGACTACAGCAAACACATTCGAGAAAGGGTCCCGCTAACGCATCAGCTTAAGGAGGGATTCCCCCCCGCCCCCCCCAACAGCGGTCAGGTTTGCATGCCTGCCGTCACATCTGGTTGCAGCAAACCTCAAGCCGAGGTGGGTGGCCTGGGCGTTCTCGCTGCATGGCCTGGTCTGTGCTGAGCCTGCCAGTTGGTGGAGGCTAGTCTTTGGACCAAGCCTGGTCAAACCACTGCCCATAAGCTATCAGGTGAGAACTGGAGAGACTTGCCCTACACCTGGGCTGGATTCAGACCTGTGGCTTTGGGTTCCACCACCACCGTTCAGGTCTCCATCTGGCTCTGGCTCAACCAGCAGGTTCCCATTAGACCAAAGCACCAAATTGTGCTGGGCTTGTTTTCCCATCAGTAACGGGACCCTTCCCCCCACTCCGTAACACGCCGTGGAACCCAGGAAGGGAAAAGAGTTGGCTAGTGTGATTACCCAAAGCCAGCTTGACTTTCAGATGCTGAGCACTCTCTCCAGTCTGAGGAGAGGGCTGCTCAGGGGTGTCTGGGTCCATCCTGACCTGTGGAGGGGGACAAAGCAGGGATCCATAAATCAGGGATGAAATATTCACTCTCTTCTTCCTCCCTACCGGCCATGATCCAGTCCCAAATCCAGAGAGGACCAAGCAACCCCTGGAATCCCATTTAGCGCCCTTCTCAGAGAGCAGCTCTACAGTGCTCTAGCAAAGCAGATGGCAACAGCGGGACGGGGTGTTAAGAACGAAGCCGGACCGGCTGCCATGACATCTATGCAATGGGCCAGCTGGGGGGACAGGCTCGGACAGTACGCAGAATGGGAAAGCATATGGGACTTCTTAATGACAGAGAGGACATGCTAAGAGCAGCCCAGGGTAGACGGGTGGCAGACCCTGCTTTGTGTCCAAATCCTTTGTGTTCCTTAAAAGAACTCTGTGAAACTGGGGAATCCCGGTGGGAACAGCCCTCCCCCAGGACTTCTGGCCCAGGGCCCCAGGACTTGGGATGGAGGGAGGCCTCGCTGCCCACAGAGGAAGAGCCCCAGGCAGGGGCAGGGCAAGCTGTCCTCCCAGGGCACCACAATATGCCACCAGCACAATATGCTATAACACCAGGGTCCGCTACACCGCGTGATCATGACCCCACTGCCCGGCTTTATTCCAGGCGTCTGAAAGCACCACAGGGTTATTGCTAATCTGCTGCAGTCAGGTTAATCTCAGCTGACCGCGGGACCGCCGCCAGTCCATGACCAGGCAGCGTCCCCTCCTGACCTCAAGTCCGGCTTGACGTGTGAGCTCTCTGCAGCCGAGGTGGGCAACGTGACCCAAAAGATCCGGCCAACAGCAGCCAGTGATGAGTTCCGGCCTCTTGAGGCCAGTTCTCAGTGGTACGTCCCTATTCCTGACATCATCAACCCGTCTCGTGCTCAGTGTCACCTCTGGCAGCGGATGTGAAATGCCCCCAGCCTCCCGATGTCTTGCTGAAGCAGGGTCCAGGTTGCAGACCCATGGAAGCAGATCTGAAACACGCAGGCTTGACAAAGCCCTACTCATGTATCTAGTGGTAACTTCTTTTGGCTCTACACCCTAGGCAGGTGGTCTGTGGCTGAGGCTGCTAAACAAACTCCCCTTAGGATGTTTGGCAGACAGCCCCGTTGGAGGACAGTTTCCTGCCTGGAGAGATGAGGACATCCCCTGCTGCCGTGGTGTGGCCGGAAGCACGGATATCTGCATCATGCTTTTTGCACCGACGGGCTGGGGTTTTTTTGGTTTCGTCCAGAAACCTTTAGCCCCAAGTCAGCTGCCTTGTGCTGGAAGCTCTCTGCAGCATCTTTGAGATCACCTGTGTCCTGAGCAAAGAGGACACCAGCGTCTGCATAATCCAGGCTGGTAAAAGAGGTCGAACCAGCGGTTATCTCGGTATTTGCAAGGAGTCGTCCAAGGAGCCAATCCATTGCACAACGGACCTGGGCTGCGGCCAGGACACATCCCTGCATCACCCCGGATCGAGCATGAAACTTGTCAGTTCCCCAACGCACCCGGGCCCCTGAGTCATTAGCTAAAGCTTGAACCAGTCCCAGCCAGCTCTCACGACCAAATCGAAGGCTGCCTTTAGGTCTGTGTATGCGGCTGTCAAAGGCCACTTAAATCCACAATGGAGGCAGACAGGGCCCCAGCAGAGGAGAATTCACCTTGGCTTTCCTGCCGGGACCATCCCAAAAGGGTGGCAGCACTGGAGATGCAAACGCCTGTGCACCGAGCACCAACCACGTCGTGCCAGACGGTCACCGCAGTCTGAGCCCAGACAGATGCAAACTACTGACGAACACCAGACGCTGACCCAACCCCTGAGTCACAAGGCGAAGGCTCCACGAGCTCTTCTTCCTGGAGTCGCTGGGTCCCTGGCCTAGGGGCACCTCTCCCACCCCACTGGCCTGTATCCCACCTTTTAGCCCTCGGCCGCACCCTAGTGGGTGGAGGGCTCACGCCCGGGGCTCTGTCTGGGCAGGTCAAGCAGCTGCCTGCAGCCCACAGCCGTAGCAGCCCCGGGGCCAGGGGGAACCCCAGACTGCAGGCCCGGAGCCAAGAACCAGGGGGAGAGGGGGCAGCACAGACGGAAGGGGAGCGAACCTTCGGAGACCCTGACTCCCAGCGGGCAGGGAGGGGGCTGGGAGCAGCCTGAGCCAGCTTTTTCAAATGCTTTTAATTGCTCTGTTCTATTTTTGGCAAGGGAATTTGCTGGACGATTTGTGGCTTTGACTTGACATGCAATTACCTGGGGCTAGGGGACCCACTGGTGCGAGAGACTCCCCATCCCTTAGCCCATGCTGCCTCTGGGAGGAGAGATCAGAGGGCCGCCCCAGACCTCACCCGTCTACTCTCCTCTCTAAAACAGTGCTTGGGAGAGGAGTCCCATGCACAGCCCGGGCACAAGGGCTTTATTCTCCTCCCCAAATGCTTCCTGGGAGTAAAAAACCACTCGGTTATAGGGAGAAACGGGGAGAAATTAGGAGGCCCTGCCAGGGGGAGAGGGTTACAGCTGGGGTTGGGAAAGAGATGCAGAGATGCCGGAGCTGGGGAAAGATACAGACAGGCAGCAGCCATTCAGAGGAGAAGGCTCTTGTGCCAGCAGGAGTGGGGGATGCAGAAGAAAGTGGCACTAGGTGCTATGAGAAGAGGAGAGAGAGAGAGACAAAGGGCCTGGTTTCCCAGTGCCCTGCACCTCGTGCGGTTATTTACACTGCCAGCCTGATGGTTGCAGTGCCTTGGAAGAGGGTGGTATCCTTTTAAATAGCTTGTGAACCCCTTGACAGCACTCACCACGTTTTATGTCTCCAAAGGTGCCAGGCACCAGGCAGAGCAGCAGCGTGCGTGCGGAGCGAGGCTTGGCATGCAACGTGTAGTCAGCAAACAGGGCCCTTGTCGTGCCGTGGGGTTCCGTCACATTATCCTCATCATTGTGTACAAGAGCAAAAAGACACAACCGTGTTGTAGGGACCCCATTCGCCACTGCCCTGCGAAGAGAAGGTCATTGACAGCAGTGCCAAGTGGGGGGACGCCCTGGCCGTGAATGCACTCTCGTGGCCCTGGTGCAATGGTGCCAGCCCTGAGCTTTTGAAAATCAGGAGTCAAAAATCACGAGACTGACTTAAAATCATGGGATTAAAAAAAATACATGTTTTAGGCTCTCTTATTTCCTTTCCGGGTTTAGGGTTCACATTTTTAAGCTTTTTTCCAGAATCACAAGGACTTAGAAACTTGCTTTTTCTTTTTCAAAGGAAAGTCAATGTTCTCCCAAAATCACGGGAATCCGGGAGCTGGGGCTTTCAGAAAAATTTCACAAGAATTGCAATCATTGTACACCAGCCACGATGCCATAAAATGTGACCCAAGGGGCATGATTCTGAGTGGCCCTGATCCTGTGTTGAGGTTTTATAAGTTATTCAGGTAATGATATGTTTTCTAGTACAAGAGTTTTCCCTGGGAAGCATCCCGTTAAAAGCAGAGGTGATTCCCAGCTGCTGCATCAGGTCTTGCCTGTACTAAGTAAATTGGCATTGGTAGAACTGTGTTGAAGTGGTAAGACCAGGCTAAATGTCTCCAGCAGAGGGGGTGGGAAATTTTTCTTGGAAACCTATTTTTAGCCGAAACTGCCGTTTTTATCAAAATCAAGACTTTTTTTGGGGGGGGGGGGGAGTGTCAGTTTTAATCAAAGTTTGTTTATAAAGAAAAACCCTGCAGCATTTCAGTAACGTCAAAGCTTCCAGTTTCACCATCGCCCGGACAAAAAGTTGTGATTTTTTGCTTAGAAACTAAAGCCAGGGAGTTTTTTTAAAATCTAAATAAACATTTTTTAAAAAAGGTTTAAAAGGCCAAAATCAAAACGAAATGTTTTGCTGGGCCTGCAAGACGAAGCGCATTCAAACAGGAGCCATTTGGGGGAAGACCTGTGGCCTGTATGATACAGGAGGCCAGGCTCCTTCCCCTCCCCGCTGGGAGATCGACCCTTTTGGTCTCAGGCAGCGCCCTGAACGTGTGCAGACTTGCTGCAGGGCCGGAGGGCTTGGATTTCCCTCCTTGCAGAGGATGCAGATCACGTCTCTGAAATACAACAATTCTGCCTCCAGCCGCACCCCGGTAGTGCCAGGGCTGAAGGGCTTTTCGACCCCAAATGCGGGGTTTTTTTTCTATTGTTAACTCTGGCAGCATGGTCTGGTGGTTAGAGCAAGGGGGTGGCACGGGAATCAGGATTCCTGGGTTCTAGTCCCGTTGCTGAGAGGAAGTGGAATGGGTTAGAAGAAGCGGAGGGGATAGGGCCTGTGGGAGTCCGGACTCCTGGGTTCTATTCCTGGCACTGAAAGGAAGTGGAGTCTGGTGGTAGATCAGGGTGACCTGGGAGTCAGGACACCTGGGTTCTCTGCGTATCACTGTATATAAAATGTGTGTGTTCCGTTTATTTGTAGTATTCGGTTAGGATCCTGGGATCAGGTCCTGCTCAACTGCATCTAGGCCAGACCCTGCCCAGTGCAAGCTTGTTCCCTGCAAAGTACTGTCTGGTCTCGTTGTAAGCGGCTGGAGCAATGCGACCTTTACCGCATCCCTGCACAGAGCTGCCCGCGAGGAAATATTTCCAGATTCAGCCTGCTTTTAGCCTCCTCCTGTCCCCTTCTCCTCCTGCTGGCAGGGAGTCATTGACCGCTGAAGTCAATGGAAGCCCGACGGGTTTTGGATCAGACCCTCCTGGCATGCGTCTCGGACGCCCTCCCAGGCTGCAACCGGAGAAAGCCCCAAGCGCGGAGGAGAACGCCTGTGCTAGGAACCTGCCGGAACGCGTTGCGTTCACTGGGTTCTGGGGCTGTAAGTCCTGACAGGGCTTATTCGGGGCCTGGGCGTGATCCAGCCCCCCGGAGAGCAAGAGCAGCGGCGTCCAAATCCGTAACCACAGGGCAGCCAGTGACCCGCCTGGCAAAAGACCGAGTCGTACTGGGGAGAGCGAGGGAGACTCCGTCTCCCTGTGGTATTTGAAGCCTTGTCAGACATAATTGTCACCACGTCTGGCTGGCTCTTACCCGCTCTTGGCCAGCTGCTCCCTGACACACTCCGTCTGTCTAGCTCTGGGCCTGAGCTGGTTCCCGTCACCCGAGTAGCTGAGCTCCTCATAGACCTCAATGGACTTAAAGGAGGCAGGGCAGTGCCATTCCCCACATTGTACGGATGGGGAAACTGAGGCCAGGACCTCCGGCTGGGCCCCTAAATACCTCTGAGGATCTGGGCCCAAGAGACGAAGGGCTAGACCATGAATGGGATTTCGAGTACTAGAGAGGGATGCTTACCCGGGCTGCCAGCATTATATTTGAGAACTACAGGGCAGTTTTCTTAGCACCAGGATCCCCTTTGCCTCCCCAGGTGAGCAGCCCAGAGAGCCTGCTCTGCCCACACATATCCCACTGCAGGCACCAGCACTGGGCACACGCACGAGGCCCAAATGCTGATGCCTCCTGTGCCATTCAGCTGTGTCCCGGGTAGTGTGCGTCCATGTTCAGCCATGCCCTAGCCCGTCCTGTCCCCAGGAGCTCAGCGGCCAAAGGAGAGTGGTAAGAGCTGCAGAGATCAAAGGCATTCTGGGCTGCTTTAGTATGGGGCAGGCAGTATTTTATTTCTAGAAAGGCTCTCCCTGATAATACGGGGCTTCTGGCACCCCTCGGCACCACTGACCTTGTCAAAGCAGCAGTGCACCCCCTCTGGTGCCTAACTCCCCATGGCACCTACATTTCTGCTGGTTGGCAATTTGAAAGCAGCCTGAGTTCTGTGTTCACCCCCAGCTAAGGAGCAACTTGAAGCCAGTGGGGCCCAATCCTGTAGCTGTGCTTTGAGCGCTCCTGACCGCTGATACCTGCTGGCTCCCACAGCAGGAGGGCCGGATTCAGGCCTCCGGTAAGTGTGGGGCCAGGGGAAGGAGCAGCACACCCACAAAAAAGACAGCCAGGGGCATGTAAGGTGAGCTGGAGGGGTGGGACTCACCACTCTCCCTCCTTGGGGTCTGCTCAGAAGAAGAGTCAAAATGAGCCTTTGCCAGCGGTGCATGATTCATCCATCCCAAGGCCAGAAGGGACCCTGGAGACCATCTAGTCCAACCCCTTGTATGACACAGGCCAGAGAACTGCCCTCAAGTCATTCCTAGAGCAGATCTGAGCAGGAGGCCAAACCCTGACAATCTGCAATCTGGACACCTTTGGCTTCACGTTCTCTCTCTGCTCTTGTGGCTCAAACCCGGATTTCCACGTGGCAGTTGGGACAGGAAGCAGGAGCAGAGAAAGCTGTTTCCCTAGCCTGTTCACACGCAGGTAATCTGTGAGGATTGCCAGGCCGGGGGCCAGGGCAGCCCCGCTAAAATCAGAATCCCGTCCTTGGCTGTGTCCTGGAGCTGATGCAGTTTAGCGGGAGATGCAGGACGCCCCTAAAGCACGGTGGGTTGTTAAGACACTGAGCTGGACCATAGTCAGAGATCTGGGCTCTCCTCCCAGATCTGCCCCTGATTTCCGGTATGACCTTGGGCAAGTCGTTTAGGCCCAGATCTTCAAAGGCATCCCAGTGAAATCAAGAGGCATTGGGTGACTTAAATAGCTCCGAGGATCTGGGCCTTAATCGCTCTGGACCTCAGTTCCTCAGCTGTAGAATGGAGCTAATCCTCTTCCTTCCCCCCGCCTTTGTCCGGCCTGTTCCGACTGCGGGTTAGGCACTCACTCTCACGATGCAGATGTGCAGCGCCCAGCACCAGAGGGCGGCTAATAATAATTAGGCCGGACCCTTGCTGCAGAGGAAGGGTTTTCCAAGGCCCCACCTGTTCGAGGTTGGTTTGTGTCCTGAAGCCCAGATCTGCTGAGGGATTTTGTCCCTTTGCGAGGCTGATCCACTTCCACATACTCAGTCAAAAGCAGCCAAGTGTCCAGGTTTACGCTCTAGCTCAGCCCTAGCTGGGGGATTCTGCTTGGCAAATACACATGGTCCAGCCTCTCGGTTGTGAGCTGCAGCCCTCGTAACTCGGGTTATGACCTTGTAAGCCCCACAGGATGGGGCTGGGCTGGTGTTTGGAGGGGAGCCTGCCAGGTGCAGCTGGACCTGTGTGTGTGACTCACAGGTGGCACTCCCCAGGGCTGGGTTTGGGGGCTGGCTCTGGCTTGGCTTGAGACATAAAACGCAATTTCGCGGCAGGGTTTATGGTCCTTCCCTCCAGAGCAGGATTTCCCTGTGCCACTCCCAAGTTGGGGATCTAGTTATTATCGCTCCAATTATCCTAGCCATGTGCTGCCAGGGTAAGACCAGCTTTCTGTTTAAAGAGCAACTCGTCTAAGTGCTCTAAAATCCACACGGTTGCTCGGATTGCCTTGAATTTAGGGGTGCCTCGTGGGGGCACTGGCGAGGGTCAGTGCATCACATTTGGGCTAATTTGAGCAAGGGTTTCCCAAGATACTGTTGTTGCTTTACAGCACCCAGAAGAGAGCTGGGTACTTCCCAGAACTGCATGGGCCCTGCTCAGTCTGATGTTAGGGCTGTGGAGATCGGTGGAAAGGGAGTGAGGGTGATGGAGGATGAAGGGCTCTAGCAAGAGGCTCCCAGGGATCCGCGGCGCCTGCCTGTGGCCATTTTGTCGCCTCCAATGGGCTTTTGAGTGGTAAGGTTTATTTGTGTGATGGTGGCAGGCCGAGTCTCCCCAGGGCCGCTGCACCAAAGACAGACAAAGGCTCTTGTAGCCCCGGTTGGCAGCTGGGGAGCTGAAACCCGGAGAGAGTCAATAATCCAGGGTCGCAAAGAAGGGGCTGTAGCAGAGCTGGGCACATACTCCAGGTCTCCATGGCCACTTTTCCGACACTGACAATGGCCAGCTCCTGTCTGGCGCTTTTCAGCCACAGAGCACCAGGCGCCTTCCAAAGCGGGCCAGTGCCATTAGCTTGGCCTTAGAGGTGGGGAAACTGAGGCACCAAGGAGGGGGAGGGACTTGCCCACGCTCACCCTGCAGTCCAGCGACAGAGCCAGGGACAGAACCCAGGTCTCCCAGTCCAGTGCTCTATCCACTAGGCCAGGCAGCCTCCCTAACCACGCAGCTTGGTGCGTCCTGGTCCTGTAGCGCTTAGTGCTGGGGCCTGAGAGTCAGGACACCTGGGTTCCCTTCCGATCGCTGCTGCTGAGTTGCTGTGCCAGCTTGGGCAAAAATAGGGGGACGAGACACCCCGATATTAGGGGCTTTGTCTTGCAACTATACCTACCCCCCCCCCCGCAAGAAAAAAAATGGTGCTATTTTTCACACTTGCTATGTGGTCACCCTGGGCAAAAGTCCCTCCCTTCTCCGTGCCTCGGTCCGTCCCCCCTCCCGGGAGGGGATAATCACCCCACTTTGGGGGAGGGGATTGTTATTGCCTTTGAATTTCCAGCCCCTGGGGTGCAGGGGTCAGAGGGTGGCTAGGCGGAATGTGTGAATCGCAGCTGGCAATTGGGGGGCGGGAGTCCAGAGCGGCTGCTGCTCTGGGGGGGAGGGGGTCTCTCGGCTCGGCTCGGCTCGGCTCGGCTTTTCTCTTCCGTCCTTTTTCAGGCCAGGCGCTGGGAGCCTCTCGCCGGCAGCAACTTCGTGCGGGGAGGTAGGAGGCCGCGGGGGGCCAGGGGAGCCAAGCCCCCGGGCGCAGGGGAGGGAGCGCGGCCGGAGGCGGCGGGGGGAAGCGGGCTGGGGAGGCGGAGCGGCCGGGGATGCATGGGGAAGGAGGCGGAGAAGGGGCAGGAGGAGGCAGGGCTGGCCGGGCGGCCGCTGCTGCGATCCGCGCCCGGGGGGCTGCACCCGGGGACCGGCTGGAACTGACCAGCCAGGCAGCGAGGGCTACCGGGAGCCGGGGCAGCGGTCGGCGGGGTGAGCCGGCCCCGGTGCACCCACCCTTGGGGGCGAAAGGGGCTCCCATCCGGCAGCAAGAAAGTTACAGCCAGGTCCGGAGCGGCCGCTGGACCCCTCTGCCTGCATTGCACTGGGAGGTGGGCGCAGACCAGAAGTGGGGTGAGGGGCTTGCAAACCGCCCAGCGCCCCCGGATCACCAGTACTGGACTGGGGGCATCCGTAGACGCTGGAAAAGCGAGTTTTCTGCCTTGGAAAAGGAACCCAGCTGTTTGAGCCCAAGCAAAATATCTGGCGTTACCAGCTACTTAGTGGATTTCCCTCCCAAAATATTATAGCCGTCTCCCGTTTCTTTCTATCCTTCCATTCCCCCGTTTCTTTCTATCCTTCCATTCCCCCGTTTCTTTCTTTCTTTCTTTCTTTCTTTCTTTCTTTCTTTCTTTCTTTCTTTCTTTCTTTCTTTCTTTCTTTCTTTCTTTCTACTCTCCATACACCCCATCTATTTATCCCTATACAACCTCTCTCTCTCTCTATCTCATCTTCTTCCCCGCCCCCTTATTTCTCCAGGAGCATATTTCTTTCTCAAAACAAACCCGAGAGCCAAGGGGTTAAACGTCCAGTCTGCAGCCCCCTTGCCCCAACCCCTGGATGTGACTCGGGAGCTCTTCAGAAAGAAGGTAAGTGACGCCGGTTGATTATTCTCTGTAGATAAGTGGATTGCCATGGAAAAGCAGCTCTTCTCCATTCGGCCCCTGTCTGTTACTCACTGGAACTGGGTCAGTTGCACTGTAGTTTGAAACCTGTTGCCTGGGTGTGCTGCTGGCTAATTGTCATACACCTGTTGGGTTTTTGAGACTATCTTTTAGCTGCTACTCCCCAGAAAAATGCCAGAAAATTGTGTTGTGTGTGTGTGTGTTAAAATGGGTCTTGTTGTACCAACCTTGGTTGCAAATGAAGCTTTCATCTGCTCGTAATATTTCACCTTGCACTGATGTCTGTCTGAAAGAACCACCGGGTGGATTGTTGTAAAAGCAATGGGGTGGGGCGGGGGTTCATAATATTTCAGACACCAGATGCTTAACAAAAAGTCAATCTGACTTTTTAAAGTTCCCCTTTTTTCTGCCCATCGTGGGTGTGACATAGTTACCAGGATGTGTTTATTTGTGTGCACCGGGGTGTGTTGAAAGCAGTGGCTGGGAAGTGGCAATGAGAGCCGGGGCAATGCTTTAGCAAGCCACACACACAAAACAGCGCCCATCAAGTTTGTTTTAACTTTTATTTCTTGCAGAGACAAAGCTTTGCCCCATCCCTGCCTGGAAAACAGCTCAAAATAAATTGTTATGGAATGTGCAAGTGAAAAATTCTCCCCCCTCCCCAGCGGTTTTCTCCTTCCCAGTTGTGATTCTCACACTTGAAGGCTTTGGTCCTGATCCAAAGCCCCTGTCGAAGTCAATGGCCAGGCTGCCCCATTGATTTTGGGCCTCTCTGTGCAGTAGCAAACAGCAAAATGCTCCATTCTACTGTTTCACTTTGGCATCCAAAAATACTTCAGATTCTTTCATTTCAAAGGGCTCAGGGAAGGGGGCAGGGAGGGGGATGTTTACAAACAAGGATGGGTTACAGAGGGGAAGAGAAAGGTGCATGCAAAGCTCTGGCCTTTAGCCATTTCTGGGCCCAGCACAGATCCACCCTGAGGGTCCGGGTATTTACTGGGCTGCGTTTTCCTTTTTCTAAGATACTCCAGTGAGGAATCTGGGCAGTGGAAGCCACTGGCAGCTCTGCCGTTATCACTAAAGGGGCAAAGGATTGTGTTGAGAGAAATATAAAAGGACCCTGCATCGCATAAAGGAACCTAGAGAGTGCTGTTGGGTTTTTTTAACCCTGATCTATAGCCACTTTTGGCTGGCACTTCCCTCCCGTGATATATTCGAGAGTTAAAACCTATGACCTCTCTCCCATTTGGTCCTCGGTGCCAGCCTGGGTGGTCCTCGGTGCAAGCATGGGATTGGGTCTTTTCTCTGCGATAGATAGATCCATATTTTTATGGGACACATTGCTTCAACCTCAGCCCAATTTGGTGCCAACCCGTCGCACCCAGCCCAGGACTCTGTTCCCAAACAGACTAAAAACCACCTCTTGATGCGTATCACCCCATTGCAGCAGCTGCTGGGGTGACTGGAACCTCAGTCCTTCCAGGAGTACGTGTGCTGGACTCTGTTTTCATTCACACGGCACGGCTTAATCCCCGAGGGAAAACGTTAGCGGGCCGTAATCCTCTGGGAGGTGGCAAGCGGAACCCACCTGCTGTCAACTCCCAGCAAAATTCCCTTTATAGAGCCATGTGTCGAATAAAGGCCCAGATTGTTTCACTGCATTGCAGTGTGCTGATTGGGAAGCTCCCGTGTGGAGTGGAGTTGCTTGGTGGAAAAAAAATGACTTCACTATAAATGTGTTAGTGGGCTTTCTCTCCGGTGCATATGCACTGTGGTAGCAGCTCGAGCAAGGTGGAGTGTGGGCCACATCGGGACCTCCAGACACTTTTGAACAGACCCCCCAAAATCTTTTTATTTGCTTATTATGATCATTATTGTTGCTGGCTGTTTTTTTATTATTTTCTCTGGAGTCTGGACCTTGGCTATACCTTGACCAAGAAGTTTGGAACTTGACAAAAGAAAATAATTGACTACCCCTGGGATAGACTTTCTAGAGCTAGCTTTCACAGAATCATAGAGTTGGAAGGGACCTCAGGAGATCATCTTGTCCAACCCCCTGCTCAAAGCAGGACCAATCCTCAATTTTTGCCCCAGATCTGCAAATGGTCCCCTCAAGGATTGAACTCATACAACCCTGGGTTTAGCAGGCCAATGCTCAAACCACTGAGCTATCCTTCCCCCCATTTGGAAGAGGAGAGGAAGAGGAGAGTTTGTTTAATCATCAGATCAGGGACCGGGAGTCATGACACCTGGGTTCTTTTCCCCGTTCTTCCATTGTGTTACCTTGTTCAAGTCATTTGCCTGCTCTTCAGTATTGCCAATGACAAGTGTTTGAAAATGATGAGTCATCTCTCCACCCCCACTTGCGGGCAAAAAAAAAATAAATAAAATCCACCAGATTGGTTTAGAAATGATGAGATTTCTAAAGAAAAGAATAAATTTTGTGGGCTTCCTGTAAGGCCTCGGGATTCTGAGACTTTGATGTTCATGACTTGCAGCTTTTTTCATAACCATGAGGGCGAGTAATGTACTATAAAAAAAAACCCAAACAAACAGGAACCTGAGATTCTGATATATTCACATGACTCCAGCAGCTGGGTCTGCAAGAAAAGCATCAAATAGCTCAAGATTCTCAGTTAAATTAGGAGAGCTGACACTACAGGGTTTGTGCCTCTGTCTTCCTAAGGGGAGAATATTCCTTGCTTTTACAGGGGAGTTGTGAAATATAACTGGTTAGGGTCTCACGGGCTCCCATGGGAAGTTTGCCTGAGTGGGGAGTTCAGATCCTGGCTATCTGTGAAAGGTTTTGACCTCCTCCAATGAAAGGTGATCTATAAGAGCAAAGTATTATTTAACAAGGATATGGGGATATATTGTACGCTTAGAGGAGGTGTATATTTGAGTGGTAATACCAGCATTAACCCCTGCCCACGCATTAACCCTAAATCCTGCCCCCAAGCCCCCAAATCCTCGGTCCGAGTCAGTTTAGAACCAGCACGGAGTACTAGAGACTAAACCTCATATCTAGCCTGATCTCCTGTAATCTAAGGTCAGGAGCAGCCCCAGAAGCTTTGAGCGGTCCCCAAAATAATGTGCAGTGGCATTTGCTAATTGCGGCCTGGAACGGAACAAACTCTGTTTCTAGTGGAAGAGAATGGAAAGCCAAAGCTATTTCAGTGCCCTGCAATGTTCAGATTGCAATCCATGCCTGTGACAGGGCAGGGTGTGTGTGTGTGTGTTATGACTTTGCTGTAGTATAAAATCCCTCCTAATTGATGGTTCCATGCACCTGGATTATTCTGTGTATTCTGGAGCACCACCCTTTGTGCTGGGCACCATCCCAACACATAAGAGATGGTGCCCGAGACGTCATTAGATGAGCTGCAAGTAGCATTTCCCTGCCATATTTATCCCTTTGATTGGAGTAAGTGCGCAGCGAGCCTAAATGTCACGTTTAGACGCTTCCTTTTCACACCTCTATCCATGGGAATCAAAGAAAGTAGAGACAGAAGAACCATATGGGTTCATGGCCAGCACTGGATTTTTCCCTATGCACACTGGCGATGCTCTGGTAGCTTTCCCTTGCAGGAGCCGCCACCCCTGCTAACAAGCTGGCTTGTCTCTCTACAAAAGTGTACTCAGCCAGAGATAGTACAGCGGTACAAGCGTCCCCTCGTTATAGAAAGGGGCTTACAGGAAGGGGCAATAAACTATCTCAGCATCAGGCACTTTTATACCAGGACAACAGCTAGGTGTGAACCAGGCTTCAGAATGTTCAGTTGACCGCCCTCTTGAGAAGGGATAATAGACGACCGAGGGTACGTCTACACTGCAGAAAAAACCCTGTGGCAGCAAGTATCAGAGTATCAATTGTCTGGGGTTCACAGGGCTAAACATTGCAATGTTAAGTGTTCCCGCTCAGGCTGGAGTTGGGGCTCTGAAACCCAGAAAGGGGGGGATTGAGTTGACCCAGGCTCTGGGACTCGCTGACGTGGCTTTTGTTTTGCAGTGTGGATGTACCCTTAGGCCCTCATTCTGCAAACACTTAAAACAGAGCTGCTGGACTTTATGACCAAGAGAAATCATGCTGAAATCCAGTTTGTGAGGGAAAACCTGGAAAATTTGGTAGAAATGTTTCATGGGGGGGTAAAAATCCCCATTTCCCACTCAGCTCTGGTAGTGACGTTTCTGCCACGGATGCTGATTTGCACCAGTTTGCAGCATGTTCTGCTTGACCGGCCCTTGTCCCCCGGTGGATGGAAGCTGATTCGGTGGATGGAAGCTGATTCGTTACTTGGTACATCTAGTTACAGGTGCTTTCAGCAGCAGTGTGTGATCCTGGCTGTGGGCCTGCAGCTGCAATGACATCCATGCAGGCGGACTCCTGCACCCAGATCTGATTGCAGGATCGGGGTTGGCTGATCTCTGATTTAATGCAGATGGTGAGGTTGTTAATATGAAAGGCTAGATTCTCCCAAGAACGCAGGGCCAGATTTCCAGGGGATCAGCAGTGCACCCCTGATTGGGGCTAGATTCTCCAAAGCACTCAGCACCCAGCAGCTCCCATGGTGAGATTTTGCAAAGATGTTGGCAACCCGCCCCCCACGCTGAGCTCATCTGAAACTCTTGAGCTTTAGGAAGACGCAATCTGTTCTTGTGTTCCAAAACGTGAGCAGCGCTTGGACGCTGGTGTTGAGGAGCCTTGTAAAGCAGATGTGCAACCAAAGGAAGGCACGGACTTTTAATGGGACTGAACTAAGCGGAGCAGTTTGGCTCCAAGCGGGAGCGTTCTCCTGATGTTGGCTCTTCGTTTCCTCTTGTCTCCGTGTCTCTGCTTTATTTCCCAGCGATTTGCCTCCTTTTCCAGTGTATCTCCAAGAAAAGAGTACGTCATAGTATTAAGGAACATATGTGAGTGTAATGAATTGGAACAGGTCCGGGTCTCCAGGGAGGCGGTGTGGCAATCCGGAGGATCTGGGGCCTAGTCCTAGACCTGACACTTAACGTCTGCCCTTAGGCAGGTTATTCAGGCCCAGATCAATCGATGGAAGGGAAATCGGTGGCCGTCAAGAGCCGAAATCCCTTTGAAGAGCTGGGCCTTAGAGCCTGTGATACTTACGCTTGTCCTCAAGTCTATCCCCGTTGGGCTAAGCCTGTGTTTAAGCGCTTTGATAAATGGTACTCAGGTGTTTTGCTGAATCAGGGCCAAAGTAACTAGTGATTTGGGGGGCCCAACGTGAGACAGGCTACAGGATGCTGGAGAGGCCCAGTTCCTGTTGACTCTGATTGGTGTGGTGGGTGCTCAGTACCTTTGAGGCACTAAAAATCCAAGGCCCCCTCTGGAAATTTGGCTTTGAACTTCTGTGATGTGTTATCACCAGATGGGGAAAATGCCTCCCTGAGTCAATGGGGAGGAGTGGAGGATGGGCTATAAAGCTCAGGCTGCAAAACTGGGTTCCCTTAACCCCTCAAAGTCCCAGGGCGTTTGAGGTGTCAGTCCCGGGCTGCCTCTAGTCATTCCTGGTAGATGAAATGCCTCCTCCCTGGAATGGGCTGCCGATGTGCTAAGTGGCGGTCCTGCTACTTCGGACCCTGCTGTTTTACTGTCAGATGTTGCTGTGGTTTGAAAATCCCACAGAGGAGAAAGTCTCTTTTCAAAGACACTCAGGCCCCTTATATGTGATGGGACAGGCCAGGCAAAAAGAGCTGGGACTGGGTTTTGGTCCCAAGCTACACCCCCTTTTCATCAGTCTCCCATCCAATTGGTCAGTTCTATGCTGACCATAGTCTCGGCAGGGGGCCGATGGAGAGAGGAGGTGGAGCCGTAATACAAAGCACTCCGGCAGTCCTTAGCTGGTGTAAAGATCCTTAGGGGGCGTGTGGCTCAGAGCAGCCCTTAGGCTGCTCTAAGTTGTGGCATGGGTTGGCCCAGCCCTGAGTCAGACCGAAGATCAGGGGAGGAGGGAGATGGCTTAGAACCACTCTTCTTCCCCTCTTAGGGTCCCCTCGCTCTTTGCAAAGATCATGGATCTCCATTTTATTGTGATGACCTGGCTTTTGTTTAAGGACCGAACCACTGCTCTTGTCCAGATATTCGTTACTAGGGAATATGAAACAGCTTGTCCAGTGAGAAAGGGGCAGAAAAGCTATGATGCTGTGTGGGAAATGGCTACAGGCAAACAGTCCTGTTTTGAGCTGGCTAGTTATAATATGGGGTTTTCCTCTCCCTTTTTCTTTATTACTGTCAGGACTATTTGCCTGAAAATGGGGTTTTTGCTGTTCTCTGGGGCTCCCTTTCTCCCTCCTGACATCATGTTTCTCATTTCACCGTTGTAGTGTTGCCAGCTCTTGGCATTTTATCGTGATAGCTGGTGTTTCTTTCCATAAAGCCCCAGCTCCTGGAATCCTTTGACAGTACAAAAATCTCACCTTCAGTTTAAAAGAAAAAGAAGGTTTCTAGCCCTCACAGTGGCAGATAAAAGCTCGTGTCCGGAAGGCTCAAAACCCAGAAAGCAAATAAAAAGAACTCAAAATGCATTATTATTTTTAAATCTCGTTATTTTAAGCCCATCTGATGATTTTGGAGGGCCTGAAGAGTGATTTTAGGATGCTTGCAGTTGGCAGTCCTGTAGCTGGCTGCCACAGAAATGACTCTGATGTTATAACTTCAGGTAGGGAATTTATAGGCTTTGGAGCCAAATTCCTGAGTTCTCATGCAAAAGTTCTCAAATCCCTTAATAATAGAGATCAATAAAAGGAGTGAAGGCAGGATCTTTTCCATACAGAGTGTTCCTGAAAGTTTTTTCCACTAGGCATCAGCTGTCTTGGCATTCAGCATTCGTTTTATTCATTGTTTTTTGTGTGTTATTAAAATGGCTTGCTAGACAGTTAGCTCACAGCATCCAACTTTATCTGCAAATCACCTCCTGTTTTCTGTGTGAAAACATCTGTCTTAGCTTTCTGCTTTCCCCGGACACTTAATTCCTCTAGCATATTTTTTTCCCCTTTGCCCCCTCCCTTCCCCCACCTCCCTGCTGCAAACGACTGGTGGCTCGTATGAGGTTATCAGGAACTTTGTGCTCTTGAATCTGAACAAAACCGAGCAGGGCTGTTTCTTTAACAATGGGGGTTTGGATTCAGTTCATAACCCAGATCTGGGCCCCACCCAGAGAAACTCTTCCAAGCCCTGGTGTGTTTTGGAATCTGGATTTCATGGTTGGCTCTCTTACTATAACAAACCAAATGCAAAATCCCACATCTCAAATTTTGGGGCGTGTGAAATGCACGTTCAGATCGGGTTCCAAATTTTCCAGCTTTCTAGTTGAAAGAGGAAGCATCTGGTAGTTTAGATCGCCAATTTAGGGTTAGGGTGGGATTTTCAAAGGGTCTGGAATAGGAAATATTATTATAATCTCAAAAATTGTGTTCTATCCTAGAAAGGTTCCTATACCAGGCTCATCACCATGGCGCCTGGTCCCTTTGCAGTAGTGCAGTAAGAGATGGGGCTAGCATGTGTCACACTTTTTCTTTAATTTTTCTGTGGAACCAGAGACCCAAACACAATAAACTTGCCTTGACCTATGAGAACCAGAAAGTGAAACTGACTAAAAACATGAAGTGAAATTGACCAGTCTGGTTTTACAGTCAAAAGTGAGCAAAATATTAAATACCCCAATAGCATCAGGGATGAAAGCCGAACTGGACACAGATTGCTAAGTCCTGGCCTTTTGACTCCTGTTTATTCCTGTGGCGAGTGATGGCGCAAATAAGAAGCTCCCATTGTCATTCCTATACAGCCCCTTTATAATATCGTGTCCTCATATTTAACAAGTTCTGGTGAAAGTTTAGCAGCTGGCATTCCAGCACCGACCAGCTGACAAGTGCAGCTATGAGGGTTTCTCGTAGCTCGAAGGACAGTTCAGATTGTGGGGAGAGTCACTGTATGGTCTGAGAAGAGCGAGGTTCTCATCCCAGCTCTGACAAGGATTCCCTGAGTGAGTCACTGCAACGCCCTGCCTCAGTTTCCCCTTCTGTGCGATGGGGAGGATAATGCTGTCCTTGTTCACGGAGGCCTTTGGGAGGGTTAGTTAGTTCATGTCTGAAAAGTGCTGTAAGCGCTAAGCACTGAGAGCTAAGAAGTGGTTAAATAATGTGCTAGGGAGGACATAGGAGGAGAGGCAGGCAGGATACCTTTCTCTGCCTTGCCCTTAAATCCAGGGCCAGATCAGAGGGCCCATGGGCGACTCCTGTTGGGTGGTATCTGATGACGTAACAGGTGAAACATCACTTACAACGTGATCTGATTCCCAACTACCTTCACTTTTCCGATTGGCCTCAGCAGGCCCGCCCTCCGCTCCCCCAGCCCCTTACGGCATTAGCTCGGTGGAGGGGTGGCCGGGGACAGACATGATCATGGCTTCAAGCCCAGAGATCTGGTTCCAAAGTGATTAGCACTAATTGTGTTCCCCACAGACAAAAACCCGCTGCGAGAAGTCTCCGGGCTTCTTTCCGTCCTTTGCATAATCTCCTCTGAAACCTTGAGGAGGGATTGTCTCCCTCTTGATTCTTAGCTGAACTGGCAGGTTCATAGAGTCATAGACCTTAAGATCTGTAAGAGCCATTAGATCATCCCGTCAGACCCCCTGCTTAACTGTATCCTCAGCATTGCAGGCCCCTGGAGCTCTAGCCCTGGGGATTAGGTGCTGCCGGAACTAGGGGGCTCCCATCAGAGGAGTCTTTTAATGTCCCCTGGTTCCCAGACGTTGTGGTGGCTCAGCTATCTTGGAGATTAGGCCTGGTCGGCCTGAGTGGTGGTGACGGCTGCTGGATTGACGGTGCTGGAGAGCTCTGTGTCTTCAAAGGACAGGGGCTGCGTCCGTGTAGGCCTGATCTGCAGTGTGGCTCAGTCCTACCCCAGAGAGAACTGTCTCAGGAGGGGAGGCAATGAGCCCCTGAGCTCCCCATTCAGGCGTTGACCCCCCAGGCCCACTGGGATGGCAGTGCTCACTGCCGTGAGGAATCGATCTCACCATGCCATACTCTGATCCCATGGATATTTGCAAGGTTAGGCTAGGCTGAGAAGGAACGACGCGGGTAGGGATTACAGGCAGGCTGGGGAGATGCTTCCTGAGGCTAAACGCATTGTCCTCCTTCTCCACAGCAGCATCTGCTCAGGCGATGTGATAGACACGGGCCTTTGAAGTCCAAGGTTCTGGAGTGGATTGCGCCGGGCTTGGGAGTTCCTGGCAGAGGTCGGGCTGATCAGAGAGCTGGCAGGGTGAGCGGTGACTAATTTGCAATGCCAGGGAGTTAGTTCTGCCAGCCTTGGCACAATCATCAGTCAGTGAGGCCTGATTCTCAAGCAGTGTACAGGAAGGTCATGTGGCTTAGTGGACAGATCACTGGGGTCGGGTTCAGGACACTTCCGGTCTATTCCCTCTCACCAAGAGATGTGCCTTGGCTGAGCAGTTGTCCTGCTGCCTGGCCGTGGCTTGGTGAACCCTCCCACACCCTGGAGAGATGGTGCTATTTCTAATCGCCCGCTTGGTCACGACCGATTTGGGAAGCTAAAGGGGAATGCAGCGGGCGTGGCGTATTTAGATCCTACTTGGCCATCTGAGCGAGTGCCACATAACAAGGAGCTGGAGACATCCCAACTAGATAAAAATACCAGAGCGTGGATTAGGGGCTGGTTGGCCAACAGGGGACAGAGCCAAAATCTCACATCTAGCACAACCACCTTAAAGTTAAGAGAGCCTAACTTTCACTAAGGCCCACTGTTGAGGTATCAAGGGAGGCAGTGTGGCCTCGTGGATAGACATGTGGGTTCGATTTCCACCTCGGCCACCGGCCTGCTGGGTGACCATGGCTCTGTGCCTCAGTTTCCCCATCTGTAAAACGGGGATCATCATCGCCACCTCCCTGGTAAAGCGCTTTGAAATCTACCAATGGAAAGTGCTAATTAACAGCCAGGGACTAAGTGTAACTGTAATTCATGCCCACTTTAAGGCCCTCTTGCTCTGCCAGAGTGTTGTAAATGGGAATCAGGCTCTTGTCTTCATGACAGGAAGCTGTGGTTTATCTCAAGATAGGATCTTGGTATAAGATCCTAGTGGACAGGGCAGGAATGGTTTTATCCTGATGGAGCTAATCAGGCTCAATAATATACTCCCCATCTGGAGTTTACCTGGGCTAGCTACATGCAGGTAAAAACCCCTGAGCCCTGTCTCTGCTAGGATTGTACACTGAGACAGCTAGCTCTGTGTCATGAGTGTTTTAAAATATTCCCAGCCAAACTCCGGATGAGACATCGGAATTGCAACAATGTTTACAAACTGAAAACATTTTTGGTTTGTGTCGATTGAAAAATTTAATTTCAATTTGGGCCCTTTTTAACCTTTCTTTAGTATAAATTAAGTTACATTTCGAACCACCAAACCCCAAATTTGGGTTCCAAGAGCAGCAAAATGAGAGATTTTGAAACTTTTCCCCAAGTGTTTTTCATGTCAGGAAATTGGTGGAAATGGACCTTTTCCTGCAGACAGGTTCGGTTTTGGTGAATCAACATTTTTCAACAAAAAAATTGTTTTGTCTCAAAATTCCCAGCCAGCTCAATATAAAAACGCACCTTGTTTTTGCAGTGAAATGGCCAGAGGCCGAGGGGAGCTGGTCTGATTTTACCCGAGAGTAACTGACTGCAGAATCTAAGCCAGCGATGTGGAGTGTCAGCCCCACGTTTGGGGCGTGGATTTACATGGATGACTTTTTAAATAGGGAGTTGAATGCAAATAGAAATGTGACCATGGGGTTTATTTTTAAAAGCAACAAAAACATTTGTGGTTGTTATGGAAACAGTTGCACTCCCCCCTCCCCCTCCCCTCGTCATTTTGGGAACCTAAACATAACAGCACAAGACCCAGGAAGAGAAATTGTCTAATGGGGCTGGATTCTGAATTCCCTTGCACCCCTGGGTGCTAGAGATGGGAAGCCAAAGGACCATCGTCCTCCTACTTCTGAGAACCTGAACTCAGCGGGGTGCAACGGAGGAGGGGGGCAGGTCCCCCTCCTTGGCCCCTGACCACAGCCAGGTGGCATCCCAGCAAAGCCCCTTTGCTTAGCCACATAGGGGTGGCTGGGCCAAATTTATGTGGCATTGTGACCTCATGCACCAGGTTGCAACGCCACTCATTCAGATTTGGCCTGGCCCCGCCTCCACCATAATGGAGGGCCGGCTGAAGCAAACTTGTCCCCCCCACCACTTTTTCAGTCCTTCCAGAACCGCACCGCCCCCCCACCCCAAAAAAAAAACAGAGAGGAAGAACCACACGCAGGACAAAAAGCCAGTCTCTGCCCCAAGGAGCTTGCAATGGCTGGGGACAGCCAGCCGGGTGGGCGAGCACAGGGAAACGACGAGACGATTGTGGTCAGTGTGGCGGCCGGTGGGGATGGCACAGCAGCAGCCTGGCTAGTCTCGGGTGCTTTGGAGTCACCCTGGTTAAGTAGCGTTTTAAGAGGGTTTAGAAGCAGATAATTTTGTGGATGTTGACAGGGAGCTTCCCCGTCGGCGTGAGGAGCAGCAGGGGAGGAAGGACAAAGGGGCTCATTTGCCTGCGCATCACGTGGGCGAAAGAGGCTGGGATCGTGGGTCGACATCTCGAGGGCACGGGAGAGATGCTAGGGAGGGAGGGGCCAGGCCGGGAAGGGCCCTGAAAGTGAAGGCAAGTAGCCGACCTTTGATGCGATGGAGAAGAGGCAGCCAGTGGAGGGATGCAGAGTAGGGCCAAGCGACGGGCTAGGAAAACCGTCTTTGCAACAGCCTCGTGAATGGCTCTGAGCGAGGCCAGACTGTATCTGTCCGGGCCAGAGAGGAGAAGGTTGCAGCAATTGAGATGCAAGATAAGAGCCTGCCTGGTCTGGTCCTCGTCGGGGCAGGGACTGTCTCTTGCTCTGTTCATGCAGTGCTCAGCGCGAGGGGCATCTAGGTGCCACCATGCGACAACAGCCGACGGTTGTCTGCAGTGCCGGTCCCGGGATATGAGAGAGACGAGGTGGGTGAGGAGATATCTTTGTTTGGATCCAGCTTCTGATGGTGAAAGAGACAAACTCTCATCTTCTTCAACCCGAACGTTTCTCTCTCTCACCAACAGACGTTGGTCCAATGAAGCCGAGGTTCTCAACATTATTCTCTCTGAGGGTCCCCCAAGATACTATTAAAAACTCCACTGCTCATCTCTGCCACAACAACTGTACATAAAAGCCAGGGCCAGCATTAGGGGGTAGCAAGCAGGGCAATTGCCTGGGGCCCCATGTCTCCTCGGGCTCCGTGAAGTTAAGTTGCTCAATCTTCGGCTTCAGCCCTGGGTGGCGGCTTCAGCTTTCGGCCCTGGGCCCCAGCAAATCTAATCCTGGCCCTGCTTGGCGGCCCCCCTGACACCTGCTCGTGGCCCCCCAGGGGCCCCTGAACCCCTGGTTGAGAACCACTGCAATAAAGGATATTACCTCCCCCACCTTGTCTCTCTCAACCATCACTAGAGGGAGGAGTTGGTTCACCTGCAATCCAGGGCCTGACCCCACCCTCCCGCGCCCGAGTCCCGTGGGCGACAGTGGTGTTACACTAGTGCCGCTGAAATCAGGATGGGGCCCCGAGTCTGCATCCGGTGCTGAGGAATGCACAACCGCTCAGCCAGAGGACAGGCGCAGGGGGACAGGGCCCTGGACACAGTGCACCCGAGATCTAGTGGGGATCGGTTCTGATCTCCCTGACCCCGGGCGAAATCCAGCGGGACCCTATTGGCTTCAGTGGCGCAGCCATGTAAACAGAGCAGAGCTTATCAGGAAGTGCTCCAGGGACTGACTCGGAGACGTGCTCTTCCCGGATGGGTGCAGAGGGGGGTCATATGGAAGCGGGGGGGGGGGGGGCAGGTAGTCCCAGTGCCAGCCCATCTGGAGCTCCTCAGCCCAAGGTGATGGAAGATGATTTCAAGGCTGGGTGGTGAAACCTAACAGGAGGGATGGAAGGGGTTAAACTCCTAGTCCTGAGAACGCTGGAGTCTCCGGGGAAGTGATCAAAGCTTATAAATGCCGCCCAGGGAGCCATCTAAAGGAAGGATGGAATTAGCCTGCGTAAGGAGCAATGGCCCCAAGCGGAGGAAGGAACTGTTCAGGCTTTGCAGGGGGAATTCTTTATCAGGACAGTTGAACAGTGCGCAGCCATCCTCCCCCGCAGCCGGGGGACGGGGCCTCGGCCCTGCAGGGACGGGAACTCTGGGGGCGTGCAAGCTGCCGTCCTGCCTGGCGAGCGCCAGAGCCCCCCACTCTGCACGGGGGGGTGGGAATGGTGACATGGGGCGCAGAGCGTACAAGGCGGGGTGTCCACGCGCGCTGTGTCTCTGGGCTGGGTACGCAGCTCTGTGCATGGAAGCAGAAGTGGGTCTGCGTGTGCAGTGTGTGTGTGGGGGGGGTTGTGTATGTGGGGGGGGGTGCGCGCACCTCCGCCTGTGGACATCTCGGCTTGCTCTGGGCTGCTGGCTCCCGCTGTGCGGTGACCGACTTTGTCCCACTGGCTGCAGCGTGTTGCCAGCCGCCCAGATTCCTTCCACAAAACACACAGGCCAAGAAAGAAGCCTCCAGCCCGGGCTGACAGCGTCCTGCCTCGAGGGGCCAGGGCCAGGCTTTCCCCCAGGATCCTGACACAGCGGGGATTCTCCTGGCAATTGCTCTGGGTAGAACCAGGGGGCAAAGTCTCAGGGTTGTGCTGAACTTCGATCTAAGAGAAAGTCCTTATTTCAAAGGCTGGTGGGAGAGCCGAGCTTGTGTGTTGCACTGCCCGGTACCTCCCTGGATGGGACCATCTGGGAGAGCAGCAGCCCTGACTTTGGTTTGGACCTCCCCTCTGTATAACACGGTCCTGACGGGCCCTGGCTCTGGGGCAGGGGCTGGGTGGCTCAGTGGGTTGAGAAGGGGCTGCAGTGCCCATCTCCCTAGGTTACCTGTTCGACACCAGCCCAGAGCAGCAGTAGCCAGCAGGAGGGACAGTCAGGTGCCCTTGTTCTCGAACAGGTCGGGTGGGTCCAGTTCCCGGGGAGACGAATGCTGGTGAGGGTGGCTGTTAATTGCCCCCCAGTCTAGTGGCCTCAGTGGAAAGCCCGAGGGCTGAACTGGCCCATGGAGACTGCACACGAGACCTTAGCCCCTGGCCCCCCTTTCTGATGACCTTGTGGGACGTTGACAAGAGGCAACCGATCCACAAGCAGCTGTTCTTGAGCCGGGGTAGGGCAGAAGCTGATCCCGTCCCCAGGAGACCTGCCCGCCCCAGCCTGGGCTTGGATCCTCCGGAGGTGTCTCAATAAAGCCCATGTTTGAGATGGGATGAGCCCGTCCCATCCAGTCTGCCAGGGGGCCTGCACCCTGGAGTGACCCTTGTGGAAGATATTTCCCAGCTGCTGTTCAGTGTTCCTCAGGCGAGCCGTTCTGCCGTCTCAGAGATCTCACAGTCTGGAAGTCGTCCCTGGGATCTAGCCTGGTCTCCGCTTTATCCTGGTGATGCCTCTCCGCCCCTGAGGCATGGGTCACCGTACTCACTGATGGCAATTTAGGCGTGGAATTCCAAAGGAGATTAAGGGAGTCCGGTGCCTAACTCTCACTTCAGTAGGATTTGGGCATTGATTCCTATAGGTTCCTGTGAAAATCCCACGCTTTGTAAGCACCCGTCCCATTGAAACCCTCCCTCCACGAGGGGCAGCTGCACTGAGCGACCCCCGCTGTGCTAAGAGGCGTGACAATGGATAGACGCGTTCCCTCTGAGAATCACAGCCGCCACTGGCGGGGCACCAGTTCTTGGGATTTTACTGGGAGTCTCGCGAGATTTGTCGTTTTCCTCAAAGCCCCAGCTCCTGGAGTCAGGTGATGATGAGCTCTCAGCTTGTATTTCAATAAGAAAAGACATTTCCTAACCTGCACAGTTGGAGAGAAAAGCTGGAACATGTGACCCCCCCCAACAAAGGCTCTAAACCCAGAAAGGAAATAACAAGATCCCCGAGTTCATTATTTTGTTTCAATCTCGTGATTTTTTGAAGGCCTGTCTCCTGGTGTTTGAATGCTTGGGGGCTGGCAATGCTGCATCTGAGATGGCTGGGAACCTCACAACAATCCCATCCTCCTTCTCTGAAAGCACAGGCCTCTGCCACCTGAGCTAATGGAGAATCCTCACTGCAGTGTGGCGTCTAAGACACACAGCGAGCAGTTCCCAGTTCTTTCCAGCAGAGAGCCACATTTGCAATGATGCTTCTCCCATGCAGCTGGTTCTTTGATTATGAAATGTCCCTAAGGGATTCAGTGTTAGGTTTAAGAACAGAGCCACCCTTAAAACCAGAATTGCCTGGACGTGCCGTCAATATTTAAGGTGGAGGTAAAGGGTTTATGTAACAATTGACTTTTGTCTCTTACTATTTTTACGCAGGGAGGCAAGGACGCCTTAAAAAGACTCTCAGGACAGCCCAGATGCTGAGAAGAAGAGGAGGTCATTTGAAGAAGTAAAGCAAGGAGCTTCCACTTCAAAGGAAGGAACTGAGGCAGGATGGGATCTGTGCATGGAGGCTGGATCAGCAGGTAAGGAGGTATAGTCCCTGGGCTTCTCTGTAGGTTTAGATGTTGTGAAGTGGGAAAGAGAAAGACCTGGAATCCAATGCACAGGGACTTCAGTCAATCTGTGGAACTCACTGCTGCAGGCAGTAGAGCCAACCCCTGCTCAGTTTATTTATATGGCTTACTGTGTCCATAGGGGTCCAGCCACCGTCATCCCTCACTTTACAGCTAGAGGGACAGCACTTTGCTCAAGCACACCAAGTGAGTCAAGGGCAGAGCCAGAAATAATCTCTCTGAGCAACTCACAGTCTGCAATGCGTTTATCTCACAATCCCCCAGAGGCAGGGCGGTACTACTATCCCCACTGTACAGATGGGAAACTGCGGCACAGAGCAGCTAAGGGACTTGCCCAAGGTCACACAGAGAGGCTGTGTCAGAGCAGGCAGTCCAGCCCAGCCAACCCAAATCCCATGCTACTGTCCTAATCACTAGACCATCCCTCCTCCTGTGCTCTCTGCCTCCCAGCCCGTGTCCCATTCACTGGCCCATGCATGTAAGCCATGCGAGCTCAGGTAACATGGTTAATCAGATCTCAGGCTTCAGGGTGGCAAGTGACCACCTGCTGGGGTCAGGAGGGAATTCCCTCCTTCCTCACCACCCCACGTTCCACGCTGCACAGTCAGCCAGGTGCAGTGTGGAATGTTTTTTATTTCCTTTGTTTGGAGCATCAGGTCTCGGCCATTGCCGGAGGCAGGGATGCCAGACGTGACGAGCCGACAGTCTGATCTGCTGGGGCAACTCCTCTCTTCTCCCTCACCGCGCCCCAGCTCCTACTTCCTGGGCATTACTGGGTGGCCGTGGTCAGAAAAGTGACAACTGATGGCCCCTTCTTATCCAGACATTGGCGTGCGAGTGTGTGCACACGTGTGTGAGCACATGTAGAACCAGAGCTCCTTTAGTGACACAGATTAATATTTATCTTGCTAGCCCCCCAGAGCCATCTCAGCTCTGGGGAAGGGAGCTGGCCTCTGTCTGTTACCATTAGCCCAGCCCAGCTTCAGGATCAGGTGGGTTCAGTTCTGTCTCAGCCCCTCCAGGTCAGGGTTACGTGCGGGATGGCGCGTAAACCACACAGAACGTGGCGTGATTCTTACGAGCCTGGGGGAAGGTGTGGGGATGGTGGGTAGAAAGCCCGTCCTTTTACTTGTCAGCTGAGCCAGCCAGACCGAGGGTCTTTGAGACATGACAAATGTGGGTCCGCCCCCTGTTAAGGCCGTTCCCCCCCAAGAACAGAAAGATGCTCCCAGCTGGCTGGGTCTGCAAGGCAGGGATCCTAGGTGTTCACAGGGAATTTTACAACATTGATTGGACACACAAGCCTGCCGGGTGCTAAATGCCTCTGGTTCAGTCCTGGTCCCACGGAGCATAATGCAAGGGTCATAAACAGACCAAAAACCAGGGTGAAGGGAAGAAGGTAAAGATCAGGGAGGATTAATAGGCTCATGTGGCCACTTAGATCCAAAGCCCACTGAAATCACAACAGATCCGCCAGTCCCTGGGGCTCTGGATTGGCTCTAGGGCATGGACACATGGTGGTGGCTTCCCTTTAAATCTCACTTCTTGTAAGGTTTGCAGGAGTGAGTTTTATGAGGGGGTTGGAAGTGAGGCCAAGGCAGTGGCTTGGCAAACAGTTAGTGTCCTATTATATAGGGGCAGCCTAAAAGACTGGGTACGTGCCCCCATCTCTCCCTCTGGGGGCTGGTGCAGCTAAAGGATAAAAGCCTGCTGTTGTTGCTAGCTAGTGGAGTTGCTGCTATAGCGTAAGACCGTGCTGCAGATCCAAGCTTTGATTTTGCTGCTGACCAGTTCTAGAACGGGACGGGGACGGGGACGGGAAAGGAGACCGGCCCGCACCAATGTAGTCGCATCGTTGCCGTGACAAGGGCACAAAATGCACCAAAAAAGGGACCACCAGCTACCAGCGTGGGGGTGAAGCAAATTCAGCTCACTTCTGCCTCAGGGATGTGGGAACTTCCCTGCTGGGACGCAGCCCCGAGCCCCCGGTGCCCAGCACGACGCACGTCCCTGCGAGATGAAATGGGCAGCCGTGCCTCTGGCATCGCTTGGAGCTAAGGGGCCCGTGGAGGGGCCGCAGATTAAACTAGAGCCCACGGGAAACTGCGACGCCGAGCATCCCATGCTCCGTGTCGGGCTGAGATTGAGCGCCACACTGCATGCGGGGACCTGTTTGCTGGCGAACTCCATGCTCAGCACCTGGCCCGTGTGGTCTGATGCTGCTCAAGCTGGGCTGGTCGGCTCCACAATGTCTCCTGGTGCTGAGATGGTGACCCAGAAAGTGTCCGCTGGCCTCCTAGCTTGGGCTGTGTCCTTCCCTGGCTGCATTCCTTCGCCTCTAGCTCCCTTCGCGTTCCTGGTAAATGCCGTGGAACTTGCCCTGACAGCCCAGAGGGCCCAGCTGTAGCCAGGATGGCGAGCAGAACTGGGGCCAGATCCTCAGTAGATCTCTGCTGAATCTGAATCTGCATGGGTGTAAATGACAGCACAGGCTGCCGGGCAGCAGAGAATGAGACCCAGGGAGTTTCTGAGAGCCGCTGTCCAACCCTGAGCCTGACTGATCACATTTACACTGGGGTAAATCAGATTCTTCTAGCTCATGGGATGAGTTCTCCTTAGACCCTGCGCTACCATCCTGAGCTGTTTAACCCAGGAGCAGCCGGATTGCAGGATCGTGTGAGCAGCGGCAGAAGGGCTGGTGCCTGAGTGCGGAGTGGAGGTGCATGGGAAATGTTCTGGCGTTGACTTTCTAGTGGGAGTCCTGCTATGGGACCAGGAGTCAGAGCACGAAGGGAGGCATGTCGTGATACCACATCATCAGCCATTTGGGACCCTTGAATGGTTTGCTGCTCGGGCTCTGAGACGCAGAGATCTCGGCTCCACGTTGGCCTGGGGTGCTTCTCAGGCTGGGAGCAGATGAGACACTGAAGAAGGCGCCCTCTCCAGGGGAGGTCAGGGCCAAGGGCCGCGGCTACTTAATTCCAACCCTGCCGAGGTGGTGGAGCAGCTCCCAGGAGCTCTCTCGAACAAGCCGACCTTTCAGACCATGGCTCGATGCGCCTGCAACTCCCCGTCCAAGGCGGGGGAAACAATAATAAACACAGAGCGCGAGAGAGTTCATCTGTGTCGACAGCGCTTGAAAAGACCAGCAATCTTTAGTCCTCCTGGCTCGCACCCAGCTTCCGGCTGGGGACTGGGTTTTGCCACCAATTCCCTGCCGGAGACCATTGCCCGAAGCTGAATGAGATCTAACAGGGGCACCTCGGAGGGGAAAGAGGGGAGGGTTCGGCTGGGATAAGCGCGCCAGGCGGTCAGTCTGAGGCTCTGAATTTGAGACTTTAATCTGAATCAGAATTAGAATCTGAATCTACTCCGAATCCAGATTTTTAATCTGAACATGAATACATTTCCCAAGGGTGGAGGAGCATTCACCAGCAGTGGCAATTTAAAATTGGCTGTTGTTCTAAAATACACGCTCGAGTTCAAACAGGATTTAATTCAGGGCAGTTCTCTGGCCTGTGTTATGTGGGAGGGCAGACGAAAGTGGTCCCGTCTGGCTTTAGAAGCTAGGAATCTATAATCAAAACCACACATCTTAATTTGAATCTGAATGAATCGAATTTGAATCCTGCATCTTAATTGGAATACATTTAAAATGAATCGTAACTGGAATCAGAACTTGATTCTTAGTCTTAATTTGAATACGTCTCATTTGAATGTTACTTTGAATAAATGTAATCTGAATTTTACTCTGGATTTGGATTTTAGGCCCTGATCCTGGAGAGATGTTCACAAGAGCTTCGTTTTATGTACGTGGGCGTTCCCATTGAAATGAACGAGACTGTAAAGTTAAACAGGCTTAAGGGTTTGCAGGGTCCTCCCTTCATCTTAATTTGAACCTTAATCATTTGAATCAGCGTTTTAATAAACTTGATCTGAATCTTATTCTGAACTGTAATTAGAATCTCAGGATATTTTAATATGAGTTTAGGGCTAAAATGTCAACAGTGCCTAAGTGATTTAGGAGCCTGCATTACATTGGTATTTAGACTCCTAAATCAGTTAGGTTACATCTACACTGCAAAGAAAAACCTGTGGCACTGAATCTCAGAGCCTGGATCAATTGACTTGGGCTTGCGAGACTCGGGCTGCAGGGCTAAAAATAGCCGTGTAGACGCTCCCATTTGGGCTGGAACCCCGGCTCTGAAACCCAGTGAGAGGGGACAATCTCAGAGGCCAGGCTCCAGCCCGAGCAGGAGCGTCTACGCTGCTGTTTTTAGCCATGCAGTGTAAGCCCCACGAGCCTGGGTTGCTTGACTTGGGCTCTGAGGTTTTCCTTTGGAGTGTAGACGTACCCTTAGGTGCTTATCAAAACATTGCCCTGAATCAATTTAATTTACCTCTGCATCACTCCTTGATCAGACTGATTTTAACCCAGCACCCTGAGCTCTGGATCCCACATTTGCTCCGCTCTGGCTGCAGGTGCTTCCCTGAATAATCAAGCAATGCGATCACCTCAGTTCCCTGGGCTGCCTTCGGGGCCCCCGCACTGCCGCCAGCTCTTGCTGGGGGAAAGATGGAGCCTTGAACTCGGGGCTCGGTGGGCGGATGTGCGAATCCTCCTGGAATGTCTGCGTCGGTTTCGTCCGCCATCAGAGACCTTGGATGGGGGGGTTGGATTCCCTTGAGGCAGAGCTTTTCCGGTCTCCTTTGGACAACGACTTTTCCCCAAGTGCTGCCCAAGTGTGGCCACTGGCCACATTCCTCCAGTCTGAAAATATCCCGTGCCCTTGACCTGATGGCCTGGCGGAGCAGGGCTGGGCTGGCTTTCCCAGGCTGCTGGCTGAAGGAACGCTGTGGAGGATGTACCCTCTCCAGCTGGTTAACCCCTGGGGCCTTGGCCGGCTCCCGTCCTCAGTGTGTGCGGAGGATCAGGGGTCTCGCCCCTCATTTCCCAGGCCAGGGATTCTGCAGGCAGCTCCGGACCAGACACCATGGGCAGGCCGCTGGGGCTGTGTCCAACCCTCCCTTGGCTGCAGCAGGAGTCACAAGCACCGACTAGCATTACTCCAGATGCTGGCCGAGAGCTCGATGAGGGCCCCTGATGCATGACGTGGACTGGCCCAGCCCGGGTTTACTCTCCAGTCACCCGCCCAGCTGGCCGCTCTTTACATCCTCTCGCTGTGTTTGCTGCCTCTCCGGTGCCATTTCTGCCACCTGGGTGTGAAACTGCACGCTCCTTTGCTGGCTGCCCCTAAAACCCAGCCTGGTGCTGCAACCTCCCCGCGCGAGTCACCCTGGGCACCGGATTCCCGCTCTGTTCCTGGCCGGGCTGGTGGATCATCTGGCAAGTCCAGGAAAGGGTCAGGAATTCCAGACCCCAAAGAGCAAATAATGGGCTGAGAGGGGCCCTAGCCCTAGATCTCCATCGCTGCCCTGGTAGGTGACTGATCGCTGCCTCCCTGATGCTGCTTCTACCAGGATTTCACTGGGAAAGGCCTCTCCACGGACCCCTCGCTTGCGATCGCACTAGCCCCCGGGACAGACACCGCTGCGTCGACAGAAGGATTCCTCTGTTGACCCTCCAGCCTCTCGCAGAGGTGGGGGAAACCTCTTCCCTCGCTGGTGGGATAGTCTAGACTATGGAGCTGTGCCGCTGTGGGGTGGATGTACCACTCATCCTGCTGTCCATGGGGAGGAGACATGGGCTGAGGGGGCTGTCAAGGAGCAGGTGTCTTGGAAGAAGGAGGGGCACTGATTTACCATTCTATTTCCCATGTTCTCATCTAGCTCCTCTATCTCCGGGTCTTTCGTCTAGTCACCGTAATGATGCCTCTCCAGTATTTTATGTCCATAGATCTCCCAAGTTCTTTGCAAAGGAGGGCGATAACCTTAGCCCCATTTTAAAGAGGGGGGAAACTGAGTCATGGAGCAGGGCTGTGACTTGTCCGAGGTCATGCAGCAGTAGAGCTGGGAATAGAAGGCAGGTCTTCTGAGTCCCTAGCTCAGGGGTGGGCAAACTTTTTGGCCCAAGGGCCACATCTGGGTATGGAAATTGTACAGTGGGCCATGAATGCTCATGGTTCCCAGCCAATGAGAGCTGCGGGGGCAGCGCTTGGGGCCGGGGCAGCGTGCGGAACCCTCCGGCTGCCCCTACGCATAGGAGCCGGAGGGAGGACATGCCACTGGGTCTGGGAGCCACATGGAGCCCCAGCATGTGCGGAGCAGGGCAAGCCCTGGACCCTGCTCCCCGTCAGGAGCTTGAGGGCCGGATTAAAACATTTGAAGGGCCGGATGCGGCCCCCGGGCCGTAGTTTGCCCACCCCTGCCCTCGCTGGTGCGTTAGCCATGAGGGCACGGTGCACTCCCACTCTCTTGGGATGAGCGGTTGGCTTTGTAACGTCCAGCCAGCCGGAGACAGGCCCTGGGGCAGCTCCTGCCTCATTGCACTGGAGCTGCAGCCCCCTCCTGCAACCCTCAGGCGAAGATGTGCTGTCCAGAGCGGCCCTTGCTCTGTCAGACTGACGCCGTAGCTGCCAGGCTGTCCCAGCCGCCCCCGGCTGACTCAGGGTTCACGAGCAGTTCTGGTTCCCGTTTTTGTGCTGAAAGGAGCGAGGGGGGCTCTTCCTGGAGAGTGGTGGGGGCTTTGAGTGGGGACGAGCGGGTCAGAAAGACAACGAGCAGCTATTTTGCTGTTTGGAGGAGAAAAAAAAAAGAGAGAGAGAAGATACTTGGCCGATTTGTGTGAACTCATCATCCGGGAGGAGAGTGGATGACTCAGGAGGCAACAATGGAGAATAACTAGGTCACTGGTTCAAATGGGAGCCCCCGTTCAGATAGTTCCGGGGGTCATGGGGTGAGGGTTTGGGGCCCCCTCCAGATTATTCATAGGTCTCTATGCTCCATGGTGGCCCCTGCTTTTTGCCAGCCCCAGACTTTGGACGTGGTTATTAGAAAAGCAAACTTTGCCTTCCCCCCCGTTTGAATTTTTCGGCAGTGACTCCCCTGGGAATTGGGATTACGGGAACTTTTCATCTCCAAGGTGCTGGTTCATCTCTAGTGCTGGTCAAGGAGCGTGGTGGGATTGGGGTAGGGAGCTGCTTGCTACGCGGCCGCCCGTTCGAACCCCGCCTTTCCCCACCCCCAGGCAATGTGGGAATGGGAGGTGGCTCAGGGCTCCGGGTTCAAATCCAACCCAGGTTGCTAGTGACACGAAATTGTCACCAAATTGTTCCTGAGTTGGAGGTGCTTTTCTGAGTGCTGCTTCGAATGCTGGAGTCCTCGAGGGGTTTGTTATTGTAGGGTTGCTCATGGGCATACTGGTTTGTTATTTTCTGGTTGCTCCTGGGCGTTGGGGTTGCCTATGCAGGCTTGTTGTTGGAGGGTTGCCGGTGAGCACAGGGGCAGCATGTGCAGGTTTATTATGGTAGGGTTGCGGTGGCAGGGTGCCTTGCTTTTATAGTTTCACAGACTCCAAGGCCAGTAGGGACCGTTGTGATCCTCTGGTCTGCTTTGTTATTGTAGGGTTGCTGTTGATCACTGGGACGTGGGCACTGGTGCAGAAACAGGGGCTCCTAGCCACAAGGCAAGAAAGCAGCGCTGTGGTTGGTTTGGATAAAATCTGTACAACGGATTACATGGGCCGATAGCAGAGACCCATGGAGACGGGTCTCACCCATTCTGGGCCGTCGAGCCGGGGTGGGGTGGAGCGGGTAGACACCCCTGTGTTACCGTGAAGAGCAGATCTGGGCACCTCTCCTCCTGGATTCGCGTGTGGAACCATCTCTGAACATTAGCAGCTGTGAGGTGTCGGGATAATGGGGGGGCTGGGTGGCCTGGAATCCAGCCCTTCCCAGGAGAGCAAGGGGTTAACAGCGGCCGAAGGGAGCCGGGCATTGGAGCCAGCAGGGTGGGCACCTCCTCTTGCTAACGGCCGCGTCTCTGGTTTTCTCTCCAGGCTTTGCATGGCTGGACTGGCCCTGGCTCTGGTCCTGCTGACGGCCCAGCTCTGCCAAGGCAGCCGGAAGGTGAGTCACCAGACCAAGGACCTTACAGCTGGGCGGGAGGATCGGGGTGGGGGCGGCTTGGGAAGCACAGACGAGTTATCTCGCCAGCCCCAATGTGCATCGCCACCTCCTGGAGTCACAGGCTTCATCACCAGCAGGGAACCTGCCTGGGGCGTCCCTCTTGGGATCTGCTGCTGGGCTAGTGGAGATAGACCTTGGCCCCCTCCCCCGGAGCCGGGCTGGCCCGCAGGGCTAACGGGGATAGACCCTGGCCCCCTCCCCCAGAGCCGGACTGGCCCACAAGGCTAATGGGGATAGACTGTGACCCCCTCCCCGGAGCCGGGCTGGTACATTAGGCAGGGTTGGTGACCTGGAGACCTTTCTCCTGGAAAGCAATGGGGAGGTGCCCCTTAGGGGGTGCTCTCCCTTCTGTGGGGGTGACGCCGAGCGTGCTGGCTGCACCTGATCAGTCACAATCTCCTGGTGCTTTTTGGGGTGTTGTACTGGCCAGTCCCAACTGGAGGTAGATGGTGTTCTCCCTCCATCAACTCCCTTGGGGCTGGGTATATTGTACTCCAGCACTGCATTGCCTGGGGTGTTGCTGTGGGCTGTTAAACAGCTGCCATGTTCTTCCCCAGAGGTGGCTAAAATCAGGCAAAGCAGGAGCAAGTGGGAATGGTGGGGCAGGGATAACCCCCTGGGGCCTGGTTTTCAGTGACGGTGCAGCTCCTTTATGCTATTCAGGCAGGAAACATTCCCCTGAGAAAGCCCTCATCCTGGGGCCTCCCCTGTGCTCTGGCTAGTCTCTGCTTCCCCCAGCTCATATGGGGCTGTGAGAAGCAGAGCATGAGTTAGAGCAACCTCAGGGCTGCTCTAAATTACACCGAGGGCCAGGCAAGGCCCTGTGTGCAGGGATCACAAGTGTAGTGTTGCCAGAGCAGCTGTGGGGGGGCTGTCTCCTGGGTCGGGACTCCTGGGTTCTATTCCCAGCTGGGAGGTGGGGGGAGATGGGGGTCTAGTGGTCAGAGTAGGAGGGATGCTGGGAGTCCGGACTCCTGGGTTCCATTCCTGATTCTGGAAGGGAAGTATAGTCTAAGGGTCAGAGCAACCCCCCAACACACACCCGGATCCCACCCTTGGAGGAACAAGTAAAGATCAGGCCTGGGTTAACCAGTAGCAGAGGAAGGTACAGAAACAAGTGGGAGAAAGAGGCTTAAGCTTGGCTCCAGATTCTGCCCTGGGATTTGCATACGCTGTGGGAGCTGCGTGCACGCGGCACCGAACAGGGATGGGAGAGCACCAAGTGAGCGAGATGGGCAGGTTCTCCAGGCAAAAGGCCGCTTCCTTTTGCCAGATTCTCCCCTGGAGGGGCTCTGCAGGCAGCCTGCATGTCAGGGCTGCTTGCGGGCTTGGGGAGAGGCAGGGGCAGGGGAGACGTGCATTAAAACACAGCGTCACATCACGGGCCAAGTCTATGAGGAGCGGGATGCTGGAGGGGAGGGCGGGAGCTTCTGAACGACCGTCATCGAGGAAATTCCCAAAGAGCCGAGCCAGCGCGGAGTGTCCTCCCTGCGGCCTTGGTATGTTGCAGCGAGCACTGGCGGGGGCAGGAGCAGCATCTTGTCCGCTTTAGGAGTTTACAGCCCGTGGAAATCAGCAGCAATCTGGGCTGAGGGGGAAGCCAGACGCTCTGCGGGGTGGGGTGGTTCTCTGTGTGTTTTCTCCGGGGCAGCCTTGCTAACCCGGCCACGTGTTGCAAAACGGAGCTTTCCCTGGCTCTGCCGAGCAGTCCCTGTGGCCCCCCCCCCAGCCCTTCCTCCGCCAGCGTCCTTAGGAGCCAGAGGCCCTCAAGCAAAAGCCAAGTCGTGAGCCGATGTTTGCTCTTTGCCCTGCACGTTGTGCACAGTCAGTGAGCGCCACACTCAGCCGCTCTGATCTGCTGGCGTGCTACGCCCTCTTGGGCACACCGCCGTACGAGGCACCAACAGTTGGAGGATTGGGCCCACAGCTGGGGGAGTTTGGGATTTGGATTGGCGGGCCCTGCTGGTTGCGGTGTGCGGCTGAGGGTTGGGGACAGGGGCTCTGGGTGTAAAAAAGCCCCCCTTTTTACAGCAGGGGAAACTGAGGCACGGCACGGGGCCGTGACTTGCCCCAGGTCACCCCGCAAGCAGTGCTTGGACTAGAACCTGCGGGCCAGGCCAGTGCTCTGCCTAGTCGGACACAGGGTTACAGTAGCACCGAAGGGCCCCAACTGGGCTCTGCAGAAACACAGAGTGCGAGGCAATCCCTGCCCTCTTGCTCCCAGTCTGAACAGCCAAAGGGGAAACTGAGGCACGATAGCCAGCCACAGTCGCCCAGCGGGTCAGTGACAGAGCTGGGACTAGAGCGCTGTAAGCAGCCTCCCAGCTCTGGCTGGGCAGTCTAAGGGCTGCCCCAGTGCTCCAGGGAGGTATCCTTGTGTGAAGGGTCAGCGGGGCTGTACTCAGCCCTGCCCCCACGGCTTACACTGCACAGGTAGCTATGCTTCTGAGCGCTGGAAAGGCTCTGAGGCATCGTGGGCCTGAGCCCCAGCAGGCGTAAATCCAGATCGACTCCAGTCAAACGGCGCCCGTTGATGCCAGCAGCAGACTTGGCCCTCAGCTCTCAGCCTGACTGTGTCGGTCCTTCAGGTGCCGTTGTTCTTGGGGGGGAAGGAGAGGGGGCCCCAAATCCTTTGAAATCTCTTTCCCTCTGCCCGTCTCCACTGCTTCTCTGGCCCAGGAGGGGGCAGAGGAATGTGCTGGGCACAGGGCAGTCAGGGCCTTGGTGTGGAACGTCCGGCCGGCGCTTTCCAGTGTCCCTGGAAATGAAAAGAAAAACATGGGAAATTTCTGATGCGGACACGGGGGCCTGGACAGGCTCGTGGGGGGAGGTTGTGTGATGGGGGTGCTAGATCACTGGTTTGAATGCAGCCTGGGGCGTTACTGGGAGACAGTCATTACGCCCATCTAGCAGCTGTTTGCTGTTGGCCTGCATGGAATGAGTTGCTAGTTCTCAGCCTAGGACCAGTGTTTCCCAGCGGCTAGAATAGTGGAGCAGGACTCAGGAGACCCAGGTTCTACCCCTGACCGCCTCTTGCTCTGCCTCAGTTTCCCCATCTGTCAAATGGTGATAAGATCCTGACCTGCTTTGCACTGTGCTTTGAGATCTCCTAATAAAAAGTGTTCTACAAATGCTAGGGGTCATTGATGCTTCCCCTGGAGATGCTGAACCTTAGCTGAATCTCCTTCCATCTTTTTGATGAATGAGCCATACAAAATATATATATAGCCCGCCCAGAGAAGCTCGCGGGCTGTAGCCAGGCTGGCCGGCTTGATCCGAGCCACTAGAGCAGCGGCCCCAACCTGTGGGGCGCAGGAGGAACGTTTGTTGGGGGGCAGTGGCAGTGCTCTGCTTTGCACTGAGTGGGTTTAACAGGCCTCTCCCCGCCCCACGGTACCTGTGCCCTCGTTAAAATCCAGCCAAGCACTAGCGTCTCCTGAACCATGCCAAATATTGGCGAGCACGTCTGTTTTCTTAATTTCCTTTTTTGGCGAAGGCTGAGCCCTCCAGCCCAGGGGCCTTTGGGATGCTGTAGTGAGGAGCAGCGAACAGCTGGGCAGCGATAAACTCCCCAGCCTGCTCCCCACAGCTGGACCCGCCCCAGCTGGCGTGGGATTGTCCCTCTGTCTGAGGCACCCGGGAGAGGCCAGGCCAGGCAGAGCCAGCTGAGGTGGGGGGAACAGGGAAGGACCCCACGTTTCGCAGCAGGGACACAGAAGGAAAAGCTGAGTGGGCGGGTCCGTGCCCCTCGTCCCAGCCTGCTTCCCTTCAGCCCCGTCTTTTGGCTTCTCTTCCCCCGTCTCCGGTCTCTTCCCAGGTACCAACCCGCTCGCCGCCGGATCCAGGAGGCTCTCCCTGCCCACCTACGTCTTTCCGTCTGTCTTAGCTCCAGAGACCTGGGCCACAGCTACCCCTTGGCACCCAGCGCCATCCCTGAGTCCTGGCTGGCATGGGGCTGCTGGGTCAGGCGTTCAGCTGTGTAGAGGGGATGCGAGCCCCTGGTCAGATGCTCACGGGGTGGAGGTGGGAGGCTCCGACTGAGGCCAGGCCAGTGGAGTTGAAGTCCCCTGCTCTTCAGAGCCATGGCCAGAGCCCCCCGGTGACGGGGCTGTCTCCTTGTGCCCTTGCAGGTCCCACAGCGGACGTCTCGGCAGGTGCCCGAGGAGGACGGAGATGGAAACCAAGTGGCGGGCACCTGGAGCGGCTGGGGCCCGTGGTCGTCCTGCTCCCAGCCCTGTGGGGTGGGGGTCTTGGAAAGGGTCCGCACCTGCCTGCCCCCCTATCTGCGAGCCCCCTGGGGGGGCCCTCATGGCCCACGCACGTACGCTCAGCCCCTGTACCCGGAGGAACGGGCCAATCCTTACCCGCCCCGGCCGTCCTACCCCCTTCACACTGATGGGGAGTCAGGGGCGCCTCTATCCCCACCGGGGCCTGCCTTCCCCCTCCACACCGGCTCTGCCCTCCCCCTCCACAGCGGCCCCAGCCACACCCGGCCGGCCCCCTCTCCCGCCCGCTTCGGGCCCCAGAACAGATACATCCGCCGCGAGTCCTTCCCCTCCGAGCAGCTACCTTCGTCCCCGCTGCGGGACGCCTCCTCCCGCCCCTCCAGCCGCGGGAGGGACCCAGCCCTCGCCCCCGGAGCCCCAAGGCGGGAAGAGGACCCGTCTGGCAAAGCAGGCACCTCCAGCCGCAGCCTGGCCCACTCTTCGCGTCGGCTGCGCCACCCGGATGCTCCCGCCACCTCCAGCCCGCAGAGGCCCTCCAGACATGGCGGCGCAGCCCTGGCGCGGCTGCCCGCCCAGGACTCTCTCCCGCTCTTCAAACCCGAGCGGCGAGGCAGCCACCAGGCGGGCGGCACAGCCGGCAGCTCCCAACACGGTGCCCTCGGGTCCAGGTGGGCGACATCCCCAACACAGGAGTCCCGCGCCGCCAGGAGGTGAGAGCCAGGTTCCCCCGTCGGTCCCCCGTGGCAGAGCCTGGGCTCGCAACCAGGCCGGGGTGGGAGGCGAGGGAGAGGGAACCGGCTGGCTCTGGGCGTTGGGTCAGGTGCCCTTTGTCCGCCAGTCACTGACTGGAGGGCGGGGGTCCCGGCACTGTTCCTACTGCCCTGGCCTCTGCTCTGAAGCCCCCCTCCCAGCGGGGAGGCTCGGATCCTAACTCCCATAGGCACCAAAATACCTTGGATCTGGGCATGGAGACCAAAATACCTTGGATCTGGGCATGGAGACCATGGTGGGGGTGCAGATCCCATCTCTGTCCTCGCCCTGGGAAATGGAAATTCAGGGCCTGGGTCCCCAGGGCCGCCCACCTGCCACGGTCCCCAGGGCTAAATCCACTCAGAGACTGAAAAGGAGTCAGCTGATCCTCACTATCATATGTCAGGCCTTATTTGGAATGCCCCGGTGGCAACAGCAGGGAGAGAGCTCAGATCCTCCCACTCCAGAAGCCTAGTCCCACCCCCACTAAACTGTGGGAGAATCCCCTTGAGCTGTGTGCAGTACAGGGCACGTGACACAAGGCGTGCCATTCTGAAGCCAGTAGGCACACACGTTAGCCAGCTCCCTCCTTGCCCACTGTCCTGGGTGGGATGCCCATTCTAGGGGCAAGAAGACAGATGGGTCCCTGGCTCCCCCTTTGCTCTGTTTATGCAGGGCCTGTAACAATACTTCCCCCCCATTGCAGGTCTCGAATTCGAGAGTCCATCAAACCGGGTAAATATGGCTACGGGAAGGTGCCCTTTGCGCTGCCCCTGCACAAGGAGGTGGCGGAGGGGGGCACGCCACGGTTCAAGAGACACCGAGGGCCCCCGAGCGACCAGCCACCGCTGCCCACCAAGACTCCCAAGCGCAAGGCCAAGGAAGCCCCCCGCCAGGAGAAGGAGCCGCCGGCCAAGGGCGAGCACCATCCGCACCACAAGCAGAGGAAGTCCGTGCCGGCGGAGGACTCTGTGCAGCCCCGGCTCCAGGCTGGAGAGCTGGCAGAGAACAGCTCCGAGCTGGCAGGGCATAGGGCGAGGCCCAGAGGTGGGGGAGACGGGCCCGCTCCACACCGCCAGCCCCACACGGCCGAGCAGGGCAGCGCTGGGCCACTGAAGGCCGAGTCCACAGCCAAGTCCCACGCAGGCCCCTCGGTGGATGAGGCGAGTCCTGGAGAGAATTGGGAGCCGGCAGCAGCGCCCCCAGAGCCACGAGGGGCCCGGCATCGCACCGCGGAGGGCACTCCCCAGCCAGGCCCGTCTCCCACGGAGCAGGTTGGCTGGGCTCCGTCGGCCACCGTAGGGCCTGGCGGGGGAGAGCCAACGGCTCCGGAGGAGACAGGTTCACGGGAGTGGCGCCCGAGGGCGGGTGTGCAGGCGCCCACCGAGCGAGGAGGAGGAGATGGGCTCGGGGGCGCCACAAGGGCCTCCCAGCAGTCTTCCCACCCTGGGACACCCGTGGGAGAGAGGGCCCCAAGCAGCAGCCGCGCCCCTCGGCCATGGGGGGAGCTGCGCCTCACGCACAAGGTGCTGAAGAACCACAGCTCCACCGTGGAGGCTCAGCTGGAGCCCAAGGGACACGGGGCAGGGGGTGGCCACAAGGAGACACCAGAACTTGGCCACCCCCATCCCCGCTCCCACCATCGGGCCGCAGGAGCACCAAAACCCTGGCCTGAGGCCACCCACCTGGCCCGGCCAGAGGGAGCAGGCCCTGCTGACCGTGCCGCACCCTCCCATCTCCGCCAGCCGGCCAGGCCCCGTGTTCAGAGACAGAACGAGTACCGCCCAGGCGGCTACAGCACCCGGGCCTCCCAGAGCCTCTTCGTGGAACAGCCCTCGCCTCACCGGCTGGCAGAACCGGACATCTGGCTGCTCCACCGTGGCAACCCCATCCAGTTCCAGGCCAGGGGGCAAAGGCCCAGGCTGGGCCTGCACCCAGGCCGCGAGGTGCCCCAGTGGAATCTCTATGACCCCGGCACAGAGACCTTCCACTGCGAGGGGGAGAGCAAGCAGTTCAAAGCCTGCAGGCAGGAGGTAAGGGCCTCTGCTTTCCCTACAGGGGCGCTGGATGCCTCCCCCTGGTGGGACTAGAACTTAGAGCCCCATGCTTCAAACCCCCTACAGGAGAATCTCCATTCTCCATGAGCAGTATAGGGCATAAGACACACAGGTGATCAGCTCTGCTTTCCTCCAGGAGAGGACAGTGCTGGGTACACATGCCCACCCATTTTATTACAGTATTAGCCACCCCATCTTACAGGCGAGAGGGGCAGCAACTTGCCCAAGGTCACCCAGCCCATCCCAGGAAAAGAACCCAGGAGTCCTGACTCCCTCCTCCTCCACTTTAGCCAGCGGGACCAAACTATCTTGTGGGGCCTGCGTCCATTTAACAGTAAAAGGCTTCGAGTCCATCTAGGGAAGCAGCCGCCAGCGAAGCGGAGAGCGTCTGAGCTGGGAAGGCAGACAACGAGCGATTTGGTTGCTAATGGGGTTTTTTGTGCCAATTTATCCTTTTTTTTTTGGTTTAATAAACAGTGAAAAAATACACAAATGTCAGGCCCAGCCGGTTCCAGGCGAGCCCCGCTGCCGTGCTCCGAGAGCACAGGGCTTATAAATCACCCATCCCGCTCGTTTATACAACCCGGGCCAAACCTCCCCCATTGGCTGGCGGGAACTTGCTCCTCTAAATAGCTGTGAGGGCTGGAGGTGCAGGACGGGGCCCAGGGCATGCTGGGAGAGTTACAGGGGCTGTTCGGAAGAAGTTATTTAGGGGCCCCATTGTCTGGTGACTTGAGGTCATGTGGTTAAGGGGAGGGAGCCAGGACACCTGGGTTCACTCTGTGAGGGGAGTGCGTTCCACTGGTTAGAGCAGGGAAGGGGGCTGAGCGGGGAATGTGGTTTGATGGTTAGAGCAGGTGACAGGGAGGCATAAGTCCTGGGTTCTGTTTCGCTGGTTCTCTCTGTGGCCCCGGGCTAGTTGCATCCCTTCTCTTTGCCTCAGTTTCCCCCCGTATAATGGGACAGCCCTCTCCTGCCTCACTGAGTGCAACTCCAGGAACATTTTTAAAGCACCTGGAGATCTTCACAGGGAAGGTGCCCAAACAAGGCAAGCACTCCATGGCAATGGCTCCCCCTTTCTGGCAAAGAACGTGCATTCACGGCCCATAGCATCTTTCCCCGCAGCTGGGACCTTGAGGGCTTTGCGGACACAAGGGATTGATCCCTTCCATTGAGAGATGGTGGGATGGGGGGTGGCTAAGCAGTGTAAGGAAGAAAAAGGATGGGCAAAGAGTGGAAGGAATGGGGTAGGAGAAGAGGGGAGGACGGATGCTGGGGGGGAGAAAGAAAGGATGATGAGCATCACATGAGCAATCCTTGGTGAACAGCTGCCATGTCCCACCCCAGAGGTGGCTGCATTTTGCCACTGAGTAAGCAACCTCTGTTACAGCATTGCTATGTGGCCCTTGACCAAGTGCTGCCCCCCCCCCCACTCCAGAGGAGGCTGCATTTCGGCAGTGCACAAGTGATCTCTGTGCCGCGTTGCTGTGTGGCTGGTAAAGACCTGCCATGCCCCACCCCAGAGGCAACTGCATTTCAGAGCCCAGGGTATTTGTATCTCATGTTGGTGGCGGGCACTGATGTAGCAACACGCGCCACCATGTGGAGACCTGCTTGGTGTCTCCTAGCGCCAGATTCAGCTGCATCCCAGCTTCCTTTCCCTTCCAGCCGTGCCCAGCTGACCAGCCCGACGCCCGAGCCGTGCAGTGTGCTGCCTTCAACACCCAGGAGTTCATGGGCCGCCTCTACCAGTGGGAGCCCTTCACAGACGGTAGGGGACTGGGACCCGGGCCTGGCATTCGGTTACGGGGCAGGGGGAAGTCCAGTGGACCCTCGTGCGGTACCATCTCATTGCTCTGCCATGGCTTGGTGTTCCCAGGGGGTGCCTACGTCTTTGGTGGGCTGGCTAGGGGCCCCCTCTGGGCCCGCTGCCTCTCCACGGCTCTGCCGGTGCCCCTCAGTCCCGACCCGCAGCCCCCCTGCTATCCCAGCCCTCCCCCCTCACTCAGATCTGCCCGTGCCCCTCAATCCCGACCCGCAGCCCCCTTTGCGGGTGGAGTCTGGGGCTCCCCACTTGCACAGCTTTGCAGGTGCCCCTCAGTCCTGCCCGGCCACCCCGCCCTCCCGTTCCAGCCCAGGGGCTGGTGCACGGCAGCCTCGTGCCATGACCAAAGTAGGAAAGCACCGGGCTCCTTTCGCACAGCCTGAGTCCAGGCTGTGGACCAGCCCCCCACTCCTGCGTTTAACCCCTCGGTGCTCCCAGCTGGGATGGGCAGCTTTGCTCTCCGATGGCTGTGTCCCTGAGACCCCGGCCTGCAGCTGGGATTGGCCTTTGCTGCTTTCCGCTCCCTCCCCCCTGGCTGACGGTGGCACTGCAGAGGGGCCCTGTGCTCAGCTTCATCCTGGACTGGTTTTATCTCGGGGGCTGTTGGCTGCGGCCCCTCTCGCTCTCTGGGTCCTTTCCCCTTTCTTTGCTCCCGTGCGGGCGCAGGCAACTGCTCCCACCCCGCCTCGTTCCTGGTGGCCGGGTTTGGTCTCTGCACCTGGGGGACACATTCTCCACGGCCAAGGGGCTGTCGGGCCTGTGTACACACACGGTGACGGATGGGCCCCAGCTGGGCCAGGGCGCGTCTATCCTGTCGGCCCCAGGGTGACCCATGCTGACGGGTGTGAACCAGAGATGTGTCCACATCTCCCAGCCAAGGGAGTGGGTCACGGCGCTGTCTGGTGGCGCGCAGCTGAACCCAGCAAACTCATTTCACTGGTGATGGAAGCACACTGCCCTGCTCCCTTGGCCGAGCAGGGTGTGTGCCGGATGTCCTTGAGAAGCCTTTCCCACAGCCTGGGTTGCTCTCTGATGAGCCGGTTAGTTCTCAGTGCTCTGGAGCGTAACCCGGGCCTGGGGTTTGGGCAGGGGGCAGTTTCGTGGGTGTCCTGTTGAGCACAGCAGCAGTTCGGGGGCTGGCGTGTGCAGAAGCGTGATTGGGTGTACCTGTGTGCGGCATGTGGGGCGAGGATGGTGCCTGGATGGATCTCCCCGTATGCTTTGTGCGTGTGTCTCTGGCTGTGTCCATGGGCTCCTCCCTGCATGTACCGCATGGATCTGCGTGTGTGTTTCATGCAAGCATGGACTGCGTGTGCCTTGCTGGCTGTGAGCATGTCTGCAGGGAAAGGGCCTTTTGTCTCTTAAATCACCGCATCCAGGGCACTTTGGAAGCCAATTAGCTGGAAAACTTCTCTCCAGGGAGGCTGTTGTACTAAGGAAGGGGGTGGGGGGTTCCTCATGGTGGGGGCTGGGGTCCCAGCAGGGCGCTGGGACATTCCCATTTCCTGCCTCGGCCCCTGACTCTCTTGCTCTGAGTTTGCTCACTTCCTTTCGCTGTGTCCTCAGCAGGAGTGCGGGAGAGGGGACACGGACTGGAGGGGGTGAGGGGTTGCAGGGGGTGGGGAGGCACAGGCGGGTGGGAGGGCAGGACCTTGACACCTCTCAGGTCTCGGGGGCAGCTGCAGCAGGGCTGGATGGGAATTAAATAATAATCCGTAAGAGCACAGTGTCAAACTTTGGAAAACAATTTGCTTTGAGTTGGAGACAGTTCTGATCCAGAGAGGGTCCGGGGGGCGGTTCTAATCTGGGGGGACCAGGCACCAGTTCTGATCTAGGGGAAGCCAAGGGCTGGTCCCAATCCAGGTGTTGTGTTTCAGGGAGCAGTTCCAATCCAGAGGGAACCAGGGGCTGCATCTGATCCAGATGGGCAGGGCTAGTTCCAATCGGGGGAGGCGACGGGCTTGATTCCAATGCCGATCTGAGGAATCTGATCTCGGTTCTGAGCCAGGGCATCGCAGCCAGTTCTGACCCAGGGCACTGGGGTCACTTCTAATCTCATTCAAACTGGTTCGTCCGGTCGCTGCTGGGAACCCTGGGGGATCTTCTGTGAAATTAGTCACCACTTCTGGGTGCAGGCAGCAGCTGCAACCCCAGCCACTGGCTCCCTTTCTGAAATGCCAACCCCTGGGCCCCACGCCCCTCGCAGAACCAGAGATGGAACTCAGGAGTCCTGACACCCAGCTTCTCCCACTCACAGCACTAGCTGATTTGGGGGTGAGGAGTGCCCAGGAAACCCCCTGAGAGGAGCCCCTCTGTGCCCTACAGTCCCCAGAGGCCAAGACCCAGGCTGGAATATTTCAGCACGAAGTGAATTGGATGGAGAAAAGTCGAAGCTGGCGGGGGGTGGGGTGGAGGTTGGAGTCAGCCCCCCATCTCTGTGCTGCGGTGCCCACTCCATCCTCCCTTCCCGCCCCTGCTGTCTGTGCCAGGCCCCCTCCTCCCCCGTGTCCATGGCACGAGGGCTGGCAGGTGTTTTTTGCCGAGTTCGGCAGATCCAGCCTTTTCGGCCGTAATCCCCTTTCTCATGGCCGATGGCCTGTGCAGTAATCACCGAATGGCATCAGCCCCACGCCCAGTCTGTTATTCTATGCCCTGCCGGGGCTCTCTGCCCAGCTCAGTCATTAGGCAGGGCAGGGGCAGCAGGAATCCAGAACCCACTCTGGGTGCCAGCGGGTGCCCCCATGCCTTGGGCCCGCTGGCTGGCTGCCTTCCCCGACTCTCTTCTTCTTCGTTCTTTTCTTTCATCTTCTCTTTTATGTCTCTGTCATTCTTTCTCTCCTTCCTTTCCTGCATTGTCTCTTCCTCCGCTCTCGTCTCTCTCCTCCATTCACGTTTCTTTCTTTCTTTCTTTCCACTCCCCCCACCCCCAGCTGGCACCTTCCATCCCTGCAGGACCCCTTTGCAAACAATCCCCTGCCAGAGCCGCCTTGCCCACGCTGCTGTGCTCTCCCTTCCCTGCCCTCCCCCCACCCCAGCCATGTCCCCGGAATGGCCCAGGTCTAATGATGTGCGTAGCAAATTGATTAAGCGCTGGAAGATTTATAACCAGCTGACGCTACACTGTTCATTGTGCACCGGGTGCAGCAGAACCAAGGACTGTGCACATCTGAGCCGCCAGCCTCTCTGCCTTCCCTGGGGAGAGCCCATCTCACGTCTCCATCCTGCAGCCGTGGGGTTGCCCCTCTCCCCATGCCCTGCCCACCGTGGGTCTGGCACTGGGGTGGGGGTTGTTAGCCATCAGGCTGCTGCGAAGGGGGTCTTTATCAGATTCCTTTCTAAACCCAGCCGAGCAGCTGGCAGTAGCATCTCTGTTAATGACTCTTCATCCCTCTCCGGCCCCGCAAGGATTTCAAAGTGCTTTACACAATGAATCAAACTCCCTGGGAGGCAGGGATCAACCATGTTACAGGTGGGGAAACTGAGGCACAGAGCAGGGGGATGCGATTGGCCCAGTATCACACAGCCCGTCAGTGGCAGAGATAGGACTAGAACCCAGGAGTCCTGGTGCCCAGTCCCCAGCTCTAACCACAGGGCCACACTCCCCTCCAAAAAGCCAGAAATAGAACCCAGGAGTCCGGACATCCAACCCTCCCTGTCTGTATCCCGGGGCTCTGGCATGGGGTGTGCTGCTCACGAGTGGGGGTGCCAGTTCCAGGGCAAATGGATCTCTGAGCTTGCCCCAGAGCCAGGTAGCAGGGCCCCCTCCCGCTTAGCTGAGCCCCTGAGCCAGGGTGTGGGGGACTGCAGGGTAGCTAACAACGCCCTGAGCATTCATTAAATAGTGTTATCAGCAGGTGCCGGCCATTTCCCTGCGCTCGGTGCCGCAGGCCGCCTAAGCAGCTTTAGCCAGTTAATACAAGGACACGACTTATTAACGGCTCTGCACGGCCAGGGCTGGACCAGCCTGGAGTCCATGATTAGCTCAGCGCAGCTGGGGCCTTTCCGAGGACGGGCTTTTGCTAATCCAGTTCCACGGCAGCATCAAAGGCAGCCACCCCCACCCGGCGCCTCTGGGGGATAATTTCCAAAGTGAATTTGCTGGTGCCACTACAGTTTGGATCCAGCGCTGCCTTATCCCCAACTCCCAGTGATGGGCCCATGGGGCGAGAGGCTCATCCCTGTGGATTGGGGCCCAGATCTCCAAATGAGTCAGGGCCCCAGATCTGCTGGTGCATCCCCATGGGTCAGGGGTCAGGATCTCACAGTGTGTCCCAGTGGGGCAGGGGCCTGGACCTCCAAGCATGTCTCAGTGAGGCAGAAGCCTGGATCTCTTGGCATGGCCCAGTGCGGCAGGGGCCTGGATCTCCTGGCGTGGCTCAGTGCGGCAGGGCCCTGAATCTTTTGGGGTGTCCCAATGGGGCAGGAGCCCGGATCTCCTGGGGTGTCCCAGTGGGGCAGGGGCCTGGATATCCCAGCATGTCCCAGTGGGGCAGGGACCCAGATCTCCCTCAGCTGACCAACTGCTCCAACCCTCTGTGCTCTGCTCAATGTGGGCCCCCCCATCTTGCATTGTAAAGCTGGCCCTGTAGGTTCAGAGCCATGCACTTTGATTTGGGGGCTGGGGGAATTGTTCTGTCTCTCAGCTCCTTCCAGGGGCTAAAGCTAGCCAGAGCCCATCCAGATGTGCAAGGTCCTTCCCCTTCCCATCCAGATGTGCAGGGTCATGCCCCGCACATGCACTCCCCACGCATCTACCTTTCTACCGTCCATGCCCAGCCAGCCCTCGGCTGCCGAGCCCAGCCGGGGGGTGAGGACGTGAGGGATGAATAGCGTTTCTGTTCAAATACTGTGTTCTTTCCAGTTGGCCGGGGGTAGAGCCGTGGCCTCCAGCCGCTGAGACAGCACGTTGGGAAAATAAACCCTGGCTGGGTTATTATTATTACTAAAGGGTCCCACTCCGGCTGTGCCCACCCCTCCCCTGAGCTGGCACCAGAGGGCACCAGCATCTCTAATCACTCGCTCTGCTGTGGAAGGGGTGGCACCCAGGTCTTGCAGCGCGATCCAGGGCAGAATTGGGGCCTCCCGCCTGTCCCTCAAGTTGATGCCTTGTGTCCAGCTGCTGGGACGCACCCTGGCTTCTGGCCAGCGTTAAACCAGCCCTGATACCCACAGCACACCAGGGAGAGGGGAGGTGCCAGGTTGGAGGGCAAGGCAGGGTCACCCAATGGGGACTAGGACAGAGCAACTCTGGGCTCAACCTCGCGTCCACAGCACCCCTCCCTTCCCCCTGAACTCTAGGGGAGGTCAGATCTCAGTGGGCTCAGGTCCATCTGGATTGGGGTCAGAACTTGGTGGATTCAGTCCATCAGCATCAGAACTTGATGGGTTTGGGTCTACCTGGATCTGGATCAGAACTTTGTGGGTTCAGATCCATCTGGGTCAGTACTTGATGGGTTTGGGTCTGTCTGGGTCAGTACTTGGTAGGTGTGGGTCCATCTGGATCGGGGTCAGAACTCGGTGATTCTGATTTGTCCCATCTAGTTTGAAATATCCCACCTGATGAGGTTTCCACCCCCGCCTGGCGACGATTCTGCTGTCTCATTAGACCCCCATCGATACCAAACACCCCCTGCTGACCCTCCCGAAGGCTGTCTCCTGCCCCAGCCCCTCTCGCTCTCACCCCTTGGACCAGCCTCAAAAATCAATCTTCCCTTAGGGTGGTGGCAACCACCCTTTGCCCCTGCCAGCGGGGTTTGAGCCCTGGACCGCTGCCCCTTGAGCTAAAGGAGTAACTGTCAGTTAGCAGCAGTTGTAGGATGTTATCCTTGGTGAGGGCTCTCCTGTCCCCCTCAGCCCCCAGTGCTGCGCTCAGACCACACCCTTCTTGAGTGTTATTCACCCCCATGCTCCAAGGCGCTGAGTGCCCAGCAGCTTGAGGGGCGGGAGGGTCAGGCAGATAGCTCAGGAGGAGACAGGTTGAAAAAGAGGCTATCAATCTCTTTGTTTTACTGCAGGGCTGGGGGGAGTTGCGAAGCGTGCAGCACAGGAATAGGGCAGCATCCCTTTAAACAGTTTGTGAACCCTCTAACAGCGCTCACCATGCTCTGGACTGTAGAAGATGCCACCCGGCTGCTGCTCCGGCCGTGTCTAAAACAAAACACGGTGAGCACCAGTAGAGGGCCTACACAGTATTAAAGGGGATACCAGCTTATTCCTCTGTACCACAAAAGGCTTTCGGGGGCGGGACTTCGCAGCCGGAGGGGAGGCCGGCTACAGAAAAGGCTGCAACCCACTAGCCTAATGCAAAACCCTGACTGGAAACAAACATTTGCCCCAGTCCGTACGTATCCAGCTCCCACCTCCGCTGTCCCACGCGCCTCCCGTCAGCGCCCACGCTCCATTTACAACCGGAGCGGCCTGGACTCTTACCGCAGCTCCACAGCCGGATTCAATCACCCAGACTGGCGTGGGGCGGGAGCAAGGCCGGGGGTGGGGGAGCTCAGGGGGCCCTGCAGATGTTTGCTTCGAAGTATGCGGTGATCTGTCAGGCTGGGGAGCTGTGCCAGGAACTTCCTAGCCTAACGAGCCCTGTCCCGCAGAGGGGCAGGGGCTGGGAGATCAGGTGCCGATGACCTTTGCTGGGGGGGTGGGATGGGGTTGCAAGAAACAACTCGGGCTGTGGGCAGGAGCCCTTGCGCTCGACCTGGAACCGCCTCGAGACCGATCCTGGGGGAGGCAGAGAACGTGACACTCAGTGGTTCTCAACCTTTCCAGATGACTGTACCCCTTTCCAGAGTCTGATTTGTCTTGCGTACCCCAGGTTTCACCTCACTTAAAAACTCCGTGCTTACAAAATCAGACAGAAAAATACAAAAGTGTCACGGATTACGGGAAAATTGCTTTCTCATTTTTCCCATATAATTCTAAAATAAATTAATTGGAATATAAATATTACACTTACATTTCAGTGTGAGCCTTGTTCACTTGCGAGACTTGTCTGAAGCCAGAGCCCGCGGCAGCGCGGCTGAAGCCTGTAACTCAGCTTCACGGGGGTCTCCTGTGGCCTGGGGCCCTGGGTCAATTGCCCTGCTTGCCACTCCCAATGCTGGCCCTGCATTTGCGAGCCCCCAGGTTGAGAAACACTGATCTAGATGAGTTGACTACCTCCTGGAAGTCCTCTGCGTGCCCCCACGGGTACATGTGCCCCTGATTGAGAACCACTGACCTAAGAGCCGAGGGCTAAGTCTCTTTACTGCCCTGTTTGCCCAGGGTTGTGAAGATCACGGGTGGGCCGTAGTGGATGGCTGTGGCTGCGCCGTGAGACTGAATGGGGGTGGGGGAGGAGGCGGTGCAGCCTGGCACCTGCTTTTGGGGGTCACTTCAGGCCTGAGGTAGTGGATGGCTGGGGCTGCGCCGTGAGACTGAATGGGGGTGGGGGAGGAGGCGGTGCAGCCTGGCACCTGCTTTTGGGGGTCACTTCAGGCCTGAGGTCATTTTCCCAAGAGACTTTTTTTAGAAGGCATTTAGGAGCCTGGCTCCTGCAGTGGGAGGAGACCGATGCAAGGAGTTCGTTTACTCTGCAGCTGGGGGTGTGACTGACACCTGTGGAGAGGCCCAGGGACCACGTGCTGCAGCCATGCACCCCAGCTGCTGGGGAGACGTACCCCAAGTGTCACTGCAAGCCAGCGGGGGCGGGGGGCTCTGGCTTCAGACGCCTCCATGCAAATAACAGCCCTGCAAAGGTGCAACCGCTGCCAGGTAAACCGCCCATTTGGCTCCCAATGTGAAAGGGCGGGGCTTTGATTATGTTGGGGGGGTTGGTGACTCAGTGAGCTTGGTTACCCAGAAACCACCCGGCCGTTCTGCCCTGTGATCTGCCTCTGCGATCTGCGGGGTGGGGAGGGAAGCAGCGGGCCTGAGACTCTGGCCAAGACTCAGAGGCCTGGGGAAGAAAAGAGCCCAGACGGATGGGACCTTTACGTTGGAAACGGGAGAGCAGAAAGTCATCCCAAGTGATTAATGACCTGTGAAGAATGATAGTGGTGGAAAAAGATGGGCGGCCAGCCAGGCTGGGCTGGAGTCTTCTCCTGCATTTGTTCCCCATCCCTCCATCTTCCATTTTCGCTCTCTCTTCCCACTGCTTTGTTCATCCCTGTTTTCTCCTTCTCTCTCTGGTCCCCCCTCCATTTTCCCTCTCAGATGCCTGGAGAGCCCCATAATCAGCCCTTTCCCCACTCTCTGCAGAATGGGCCCAGAAGATGCTGGGGAGAGCGGCTGCTGGGGTCAGACCCTGAGGCCGGCTGAGAGCAGAGCACACGGTGTGTGTATGGAGGGTTATTCTGGTGAACCCAGAAACTCCCAGTTTCCAGCCTCTTGGACTGATGCTGTGTTGGTATAATCCCCTCTCTATCAGTGTAACTCCACTCACAGTGGGGAGTGGGGCACTGCTTTAACTATGCAGCTACAGGATAGTATAGCCCTCGAAACCAGTAAGGTGCCACAAGTCCTCCTTTTCTTTTTGCGAATACAGACTAACACAGCTGTTACTCTGAAACCTGTGGTGTGCGATGCTCTTACATTGATTTAAACCTGGCCCAGCTCCTGCTGGGGAAATGTACAGATGCAAGTTAAACCGGGAGAAACAGTTTGACATAGAGACGAGCGTCCGCACCCAAAAGCTGAACTAAAAGCCATTTAACTGGTGCAGCTTCTGGCAGATCTTAAATTGACGGGGCGACGACTCTCTGTAACTGCAGCCGCAACACAGGGCCGGACCCACTTTAACCCCGCTGGTCTCAGAGGGCTGTGGGTAGGGGTTAGTCCCGTGGCTTAATGCACGGCTGGACTGTCCGAAGAACCTGCCTAGACCAGAGGACAAAAACTTTGCCTAGATAAGCCCTTCGTTTCCTTTGTAGCTTTCTTTGAAGGGCTTTAGCAAATGCATTTGGAAAGTCAAAAGGGCTCCTCTGCCCTTTCTCTTATCCACTGTGGTGCACAAAGGACATGGGTCTTTGCCAGCCCACCCACGTCAGGGCGAGACGTGGCTCGTCTGAGCAAACAGCAATTTGCGCCCCGCTTGGCCCTGGTGTAACTGATTTCCCAAGGTGTCTGGCCCACAGAGAAGCAGCCCCAAACCTCTGCAGGATTTAGAGCCAGGTGGTTTTCCTTTCCAGGAGCTGGGCTCGCTATTTACTGGCTGCTACTGTTGTAGTACCAGAGCGTCTCCCAATCTGTAATGGTTTTATCTTCACACACACACACACATCCCCCCGCTTGTGGGCAAGGCTAATTAATGGGAGTGAGGCATCCAACGACCTTGGAGAAGCTGGGCCTATGTCATGTGCCCAAGGGGACACAGGACGCTGGGGAAAGAGCAGGGAAACAACCCTAGCTCTTCTAAGTTTGAGGCTACCGCACTGACCACTGGGCCATCCTTCCTCCTCTCCCTGCGCCCCAGTGACAAAGCCGGGCTGGGCCCTGGCTGCCATCCAGCCCCCCGGCAGAGCTGTCACCGTCCAGGAGACGCACTGTGCGGCCTTTAGCCAGGAGCTCAGCCACCACGTTCTCGTGTTCCCGGGGCAATGCCCTCCGGTCCTGGCTACGCATCATCCCACGGGGCTAGTGATGATGCAGGGAAAAGCTTGGCAAGAACCGAAAGCTGGACGTTCAAGCCAGACCCATCCCAAGTAGACCATGATTGGCCCGCGACCCTGGGGTAAAGCCGGAGTAAACAGGAGGCAACGGGGTGAAAGCAGCTTCCCCCGCCCAGCCCCTCCCCCTCTGTATTATTTCTGCTCCCGGCCAATATTTGGATTTCTGCTGGACGCGGTGGGAGTGGGGACGCGAGGGGAGGGGCTCGCACAAAAAGCCCTTTGTTCCCTGCCCCACTGTCAGCCCCAAGGCTTTGCCAGCCAGGGCTGCCAGGCGAGATGGGGCAGCGAAAGGCCAATTGCCGCACGTCCCAGGGGGCAGGGGGGAGGGAGCCATGTGGATGGGGGGGGCGGGAGGCGGGGGGACCTTTGGTGATAAATCACCCCCGGAGCCAGCAGCTCTTAGTAAAATAAACTGTGGAAAATGTTAAAAAGCCTTGGCTGCTCCCCCACCCCACCCTGTCCTGAAGCGAGGTGGGGGCCGGCAGAGGGGGGTTAACCCTTTGCGGGGTAGCATGCAGCCTGCAGGGTGGGGAGCTTGGGCAGGACTAGACAAGGTGGGCATTCGATTCCCCCCCCACAACCCTGTTTCATTAACGAGCCCTGGGAGGGTTTGGACATTCAGCAGTGACGCCAAAATGCCCCGGGCCGGGCCCCCGGGCCCCAGTACTCAGAGCCAGGCTGGGCTAGCGGATGGCTAGGAAATCTTGGAAACAAACCGGGGTTAGGGGGCAGGAGCCCAATAGAGGGCGCTCTCCCCTCTGAGTCAGTGCCCCGCTAGGGGGCCCTGTGCTGGGGGGGGCGCTGAGGGGGCTCAGTAGGTGGCGCTCTCTCCTCTGAGTCAGTGCGGGGGGGGGGGCAGATGAGCCCCCAAACCCCGGTCTATCATTAAAGATCCCCCAGCAATCTCCCCAAGGTTGCCGCCTTCTGCAGGCCGAATTCCCCAGCAGTCCCCCCGGACGCGATATTTTCTTTCCTGTCCCATCCCGAAGAGCGAGCGCCCTGTTTGCCCTGTCTGTGCCCGCCGGGCACGCGCCTACAGCCCTCCGTGGGCTCCTCCGAGCTCCAGGCAGCACACGCTGCCAACGATAACGTGTCTTTGGTTTCTCTGCGAGCCCCCGGGCGGCTCCCAGTGCGGCCCCTGGATCCCAGAGCGACCCCCGCTGGGTCCCCAGCCTGGTGTCTCTCTGGCCCCTTGCCTGGTCCATGCCCTGGGGTCAGTCCCAGCTGAGCGGCTGCTTTTCAGGAGGGCAGCTCGCCCGTGCCCAGAGCTGGGGTTGGGGTGCACGGCCCACCCGCCAGGGGCACTAGTCTGAACCTACCATCCCCACTAGCCTCATGCTGCTTCACCAGCTTGGGGGAGGGGGGGCAATGCCCTGATCTGACCCCTCCCCCCCCGAGAAGCCCCCTTAATCCCCCTCCAGGATATAGTAAGTCCCACGAATGCTTGTCAGCCTCCCCATGTGCTGTGGGGGGTCACCCAGGCCGGCCAGGGCCCACCCCTGGGGGCAGTGGGGCAGCTTCCCCACCCCACCCTTTAGCTGTGCCCTGGGTAAGCCGCATTTTAGGGCTGAGCGGGCGCTGGGTTGCCACCAGGACACCTGGGGTCTGTTTCCACGGGACAATGGCAGGGAAAGGGGGCGACGATCCAGTCTGGGAGCTCTCCGGGGCCAGGCCGGGCTCCCACTGGGGCTGCCCGGCGCACGGTTTCCCTGTTCTTGGTCGGGGCTCGAGGCGCGGCCATCGCCCGCGCGCGGGTTCTCCCTGGCAGGGCCGCCCTGAACCCCGGCTCCGTGTCGTTGCAGTGCGGGGCTCCCAGCGCTGCGAGCTGAACTGCCGCCCGGTGGGGTACCGTTTCTACGTGCGGCACACGGAGAAGGTGCAGGACGGCACGCCGTGCGAGGCCACCTCCCTCGACATCTGTGTGGCTGGAGAGTGCTTGGTAAGTGAGGCGGGGGTGGGGGCGTGTACGTGCAGGGGGGAGCTCTGTGCTCTTGGACAAACCCCCCCCGCCCCCCCGCCCTGGACCCACTGCTCTAGGCCCTGTCTGTGGCTGGAGTTGAAGGGAGAGGGGCTGGGGAGGGGGAACAGGGCAGACTCTGGCCGGGAATGGGGCATAGGGACGTCTCTGGGTCTGAGCAGCAGGCTGGGAGCCTGGACTCCTGGGTTCTCTTCCTGTCTCAGCCACTGACATCCTCAGTGACATTAGGAGAGTGGCACCCGTGCTCTGTGCCTCAGTTTCCCCCTTGGTGCAAAAGGAGGGAGCCATGGGGCAGCCCCCGGGGGGATATACAGAATCTGTGATCCAAGCCCCCGGGGGAAGGACGCTGTGGGGGAAGCCCAGAGCCCGGCCCCACCTAGCAGCCCTCGCCCACCAACTCAACTCCCTCTGCCCTTCCCACGCACCCCCTTCCCCTCTCTGATGGCCTGTCCCATCTCCCAGCACCCTCCCCGCCCTGCCATGTACTCCTCCCTCGTTAACCCCTTCCTCCCTGACCTTGAGCACTGATTGCATGGGTGTGGGGGTGTCATTTATACCCTGTGTTTAACCCCCAACTTTAACATCTGGCCCAGTGTGGGTCCCCCTCCCTGCCTGGCTCAGCTGGGCTCTTCAGGGGTTGGAAACCCCTGTGCCCCCCAAAACTGGACCAGCTGCTAGGCTGCCCCTAGGAGCAGCAGCACCTCTTGGCAGAGCAGGGGTGCTCCCCTGGCTGCAGTCGGGGAGCCCCCCTTGCTCTGGGGTCCCTCTGGGGAACAGGAAGGAAATGGGGGAAGCGCTGCAGAGGGGCCTGTGTTGGGGAGGGGTGCGTGGGGGATGGGGCCACTGTGGTCACATATCTCTAAGCTTACGGAGTCCGGCTGAGACCTGGGCGAGAGTTGGGGCGGCCCCCTAATTTAAAGCAGGCCCTGGTTAGTTTCTCAGGGGCTCACCCTGGTTCGTTTCTCTGGGACTCACCGCCTCTCCCCATGACAGGCTGCTCCAGGGCCTATTCGGAGAGGTGCGGGGGGGTCCCCCGGGGCTAGGGGGTCGGGCAGTGAGTGTGTCGGGTCTCGGCCCAGCTCCTAGCACGATGTGGGTTTGCTCCCGCCTCTCCAGGCCACCCTCCAGCCAGGCCAAGCTTCGCCCAGGGAGGGGAGGCCCCGGGGCTCAGTCGGAACATGGCCAGGGCACTGGGGTACTTGTGCCACACATGGGGGGGTCTGTTCTGCACAGGGATCACGGGCAGGGCAGGAGAGCCGGGGGGCTGGCAGGGATGGAGCTAGGTGGCCAGAGGGGAGGGCCCTTGCCGCGGCTCCGTCCCATCCCAGCTCACATGCCTGTTTCTCCCTGGCCTTCGCTCCGCAGAGCCCTGGCTGCGACGGGATCCTGGGGTCCAACCAGACGCTGGACAGCTGCGGTGTGTGCGGGGGCGACCACTCCACCTGCAAGCTGGTGGTGGGCAACTTCAGCGACTCCAACGTGCCCATCGGCTACCACAAAATCCTCGAGATCCCCCAGGGCGCCACCAGGATCAACGTGACCGAGATGACCCGGAGCCCCAACTACCTGGGTAAGGGCTGGGTGGGATGGGATGGGATTGGGAGGATGGGTCCCTCTTGGGACTTTGCTCGTCACACCAAGGGACTCTGCACTTGCACTGGGACTTGTGCAAGCTCGCATGCACACACGTGCGATATACACACACCCCGGACTCACACATCTTGCATGCACACACACCTTGCACGCGAGCATGCACACACGTGTCTGTGTGCCTTATATGTGCGCACCGCTGTTGCACACACATTTTGCACAAGCATGTGGCTTACATATTGCCTGCACACTTCACGCACAGGTATCACAAGCACATGGGCACCTAGCTCGCCTACCTTACACGCTCACGTGTCTCATATATGCACACCTGGCACGTACATTTTGCCTGCTCGCTCCTTGCTCATGCCCAGCCCACATGCACTGCCTGCACACCTTGCACGAGCACGCTTTGCACAGATGCATTGCACGTACGTGCCTAATACACGTGCACCTGGCATGTACCTCTCCTGCATCACCTGTACACTTTGCACATGCAGACCTCGGGCACGTGCCGCACATGCACACCTTGTGTGCACACGCCATATCCTCATGCAGGCACGCCGCACCTAGCTGTCACACACCCGGACACGTCACACCCAGCTTGCACGCACACCCAGCTGAGATGAGGGCAGGCAGCTGTCCTGCTCTAGGGTCTCGGCTGATCGCCTGCATGGTCAGGAAGGGGTTTGGTAGATTCCTTCCCATGCAGCTCTGTGCTCTAGGCAAGAGTATCCTCTGGCGCACCAGGTGTTGGCGCTGGCTAGGGGCATGAGACAGGGGCAACGAGCAGCTGCGTTGGGAGAGCCTCTCCCAGGCTTGGAGGAGTTTGGGTCCAGATTGGCACTTTGCCGCTCAGGCCATTTTCTGATGGGATCTGGGACAGCCAGTGCAATGCACCTACACTTGTGTGCAGAGAGACGTGCACACACATGCACAGGTACACGGATACATGCACGTGTGTGCACCTACCCACGCACTCGTTCGCAGACGCACCCACATGCAGGCCAGGCTCACGGACACACGGGTAACCTGAAACCCATCCACTGCCACAGACCCCTCCATACGGGCACATAGACCCACACATTCACACACACACACACACGTCCTGCACAATGACACACAGAGATGGGCACGCAGACATACACGTGTTCACTGACACACACAGTCGTACACACACCCCTGTACCCTGACACACGCTGACATGCACAGACACACGTGGACACTGACGCACACAGACATAAACACACCCACACCTGTACAATAAGACACGGAGATGTGCATACAGACATACACGTGTCCACGGCAAACACAGACATATGTACCCCCCCTGTACACTGACACCCACAGACATATACACACCCATGTACACTGACACGCACACAGACATACACACGTGGACATTGACACACATAGATATACACACACACACACCCCTGTACACTGACATACACACACATACACACCCTGGTACACTAACACACACACACCTGTACACTCACACCCACACCCCAGTACACTGTCACACCCACCCCCTTGTGTGTGGTTTTTGGGAGGGGGGGGAGGGGGTGAGAGAACCTGGATTTGTGCAGGAAATGGCCCAACTTTATTATCATGCACATTGTGTAAAGAGTTGTCACTTTGGATGGGCTATCACCAGCAGGAGAGTGAATTTGTGTGGGGGGGTGGAGGGTGAGAAAACCTGGATTTGTGCTGGAAATGACCCACCTGATGATCACTTTAGATAAGCTATTACCAGCAGGACAGTGGGGTGGGAGGAGGTATTTTTTCATATTCTCTGTGTATAAATAAAGTCTGCTGCAGTTTCCACGGCATGCATCCGATGAAGTGAGCTGTAGCTCACGAAAGCTCATGCTCAAATAAATTGGTTAGTCTCTAAGGTGCCACAAGTCCTCCTTTTCTTTTTACCCACCCCCTTGTTCACTGACACACACCTGCACGCAGATTTATACAGGCACACCTGTACACCGACACACAGAGACATGCGTGCAAAATCTACAAGGACATGTGCACACACACACACACACACACACTGAGTGCACCTTTCACTAGCATGCAGGCTGCCCGGGCTCCCCGTTCTTGCCAGGTTGTGCTGTGACCCCAGCCCCACAATGCGGCAGCTCTCCCTGTGCCCCGGAGTGTGGGCTCCAGGCCCGCAGTCCATGCAGAGCACGCCGGGGTCCCAAGCGAGCACGGGGGAAGTCCTGGAGCCCCAGGCTCAGGACGCTGACGCAGCCCCTCACCCACTTCTGTGCACTGCAGCCTTGAGGGGCCGCTCCGGCAAGTCGATCATCAACGGGAACTGGGCAGTGGATCCCCCCGGGCGCTACGAGGCGGGCGGCACCGTCTTCATCTACACCCGGCCGGGCCACGAGGAGCCCAGCGCAGGGGGAGAGTCGCTGACGGCCGAGGGGCCCACCACAGAGCCCATTGATGTGTATGTGAGTACGGAGGGGGGCCAGGGGGGCTGGAGAAGGGGGCCACTGTGTGCCGTAGAGGGGAATGGGGGAGCTGGGAGGGATTTTGGACCCTGGGACCCATGGGGAGCAGTCTAGGGGTGGGGGGGTTCCTAGGCTCGGGTGGGGGGGGGGGGATCCTGGGGAAGGAGGCTCGCAGAGGAGCAGCCGGCTGGCTCCGAGCATGGCAGGCCATTGCTGGCTGTGGCGGGCGAGGCTCAGAGACCGGCTGGGCGGCCTGTTGAATGGTGGGTGCCTCTCACCCCTGGGCCCCCTGCTCGAGCCGCTCTCTGTCGTCTCCCCCAGATGATCTTCCAGCAGGACAACCCTGGCGTCGCCTACCGCTTCTTTCTGGCGGGGGCCAGACCCGACAACCCCGCCCACGAACCCCCTGGCCGCCGGCAGGACGTCAGTAAGGAACCTCCTATCACCCTCCGGACGCCCTTCCCCCCCGTCAGCCCTCAGGGGCCCTTCACCCTCCATCATCCCCTGGGGCCCTTCACCCCCCCGTCACCCCTGGGGGCCTCCCCCCATCACATCCCTGGGGGCCCTTCACCTCCCATCACCCTCCAGGGGGCCCTTCACTCCCTCCCCAGGGGGCCCTCCCCCCCCCATCACCCTGCAGGAGCCCTTCTCCCCACATCATCCCACGGGGCCCCTTCAACCCCCATCACCCTCCAGGGCGGCCATTCCCATCCACCCCTTGGAGGCCTCCCCCCATCACCTCCCAGGTGGCCTTCGCCTCCCTAACACCCCCTGAGGGGCCCATCCCCCCTGGGAGGCCCTCCCCCCCATATCACCCATCGAGGGCGCCCTTCTGTTCTCCCCTCCAGGTGCCCTGACCATGTTGTCGCCGAGCGACCAGCTGGTGCCGCCCACCTCCTACAATCACCCCATGGGGACCCGGCACCGGGCGCCGGCACCGGCCAGCCAGTCGGGCAGGACCCCCGGGACACTGCAGCGTAACGTCCGCGTCCCCCCACTGCCGCCCCCACCCGCCCTGCCCCGGCCCCAGCCGCACGACGTCTATTGGAAACGGGTGGGGAGCACCGACTGCTCCGCCTCCTGTGGGAAAGGTGAGCGACCCCCGCGCCCCGTCCCCCGCACAGCCTGGCCCCTCCTCCGCCCCATCCCCCCACGACCCACCCCAGTACCCCCATCCTCCCCACTACCTGTCCCCTCCTTCGCCTCATCCTCCTGATTCCTGTCCCCTCCTCCGCCCCGTCCCCCCACGACCCACCCCAGTACCCCCATCCTCCCCACTACCTGTCCCCTCCTTCGCCTCGTCCTCCTGATTCCTGTCCCCTCCTCCGCCCCGTCCCCCCACGACCCACCCCAGTACCCCCATCCTCCCCACTACCTGTCCCCTCCTTCGCCTCGTCCTCCTGATTCCTGTCCCCTCCTCCGCCCCGTCCCCCCACGACCCACCCCAGTACCCCCATCCTCCCCACTACCTGTCCCCTCCTTCGCCTCGTCCTCCTGATTCCTGTCCCCTCCTCCGCCCCGTCCCCCCACGACCCACCCCAGTACCCCCATCCTCCCCACTACCTGTTCCCCCGCAACCTGTCCCCTCCTCCTCCCCATCCCCCACGTCCCATCCGCTCCTATGCCCCATCCCCCAAGACATGTCCCCCTGATCCCCATCCCCGCCATGACCCGTCCCCTCCTACACCCCGTCCTCACTCCCTGTCCCCCTGATCCCCATTCTGCCTCCTTCCCATTCCCCCACTGCCCTTCCCCCCACTCCTTGTCCCCTGCTCCCCAATCCCATTGCCCCATTCCTCCCTGCCTCCCTGATGCCCCCCCCTCGACCCCCAGCCGGGTGCATGAGCAAACTCTGTGGCTTCCCCAACAACTCCAGCAGCCCGCAGCAGCTCACTCACCGCTGCAAATGCTGCTTTCCCTTGTGTCTATGACCCCCAGGTTATCGGGGGGCCTCCCAGCCCCCGCTGTCCCCCCCGGCCATGTCTATGACCCCCAGGTTATTGGGGTCCCCCTCCCTGCCCATGCTGTCCCTCCGACCGTGTCTATGACCCCCAGGTTGTTGGGGTCCCCCTCCCCACCCACGCTGTCCCCTCGGCTGTGTCTATGACCCCTGTGTTATATGGGGCCTCCTTTCCTTCTCCCTTCCATGCTGACAGCCTCTCCCCCACACCCCCCGCCGTGTCTCTGCAGGGCTCTGGCAGCCTGTATTCCGGTGCAGCACGCGCCACTCCCAGGAGCAGGTGGGGGAGGAGCAATGCGCCGATGCCCCCAAACCGCCCGCGCCAGACGAAGCCTGCAACACGCAGCCCTGCCCGGCCTAGTGAGTGTCTGCGTCCCCCGGCCTGGCCAGAGCCCTCTGCGGGGAGCCAAGGACACAGGGCCCTGGGCACGGAGGGCAGGTCCGGGGCTGTAGTGAGTGCAGGTCTCCCCCAGGACTGTAGTGAGTGCGGGTCCCGCCCCGCCCCGCCCCCCGGGGCCGTAGTGAGTGTGGGTCCTCCCCCCACCGGGGCTGTAGTGAGTGCGGATCCCGCCCCCCCCCCCCCCCGGGGCTGTAGTGAGTGTGGGTCTCCCCCCACCGGGGCTGTAGTGAGTGCGGATCCCGCCCCCCCCGCCCCGGGGCTGTAGTGAGTGCGGGTCCCGCCCCCCCCCCCCGGGGCTGTAGTGAGTGTGGGTCCTCCCCCCACCGGGGCTGTAGTGAGTGCAGATCCCGCCCCCCCACCGGAGCTGTAGTGAGTGCGGGTCCCGCCCCCCCCCGGGGCTGTAGTGAGTGCAGATCCCGCCCCCCCACCGGGGCTGTAGCGAGTGCGGATCCCGCCCCCGCACTGGGGCCGTAGTGAGTGCGGGTCCTCCCCCCCCGGGGCTGTAGTGCGTGCGGGTCCTCCCCCTTGGGGCTGCAGTGAGTTCAGGTCGTCCCCCGTCCCCCCCAGGGCTGCAGTGAGTGCGGGTCCTCCCCACCGGGGCTGCAGTGAGTTCAGGTCGTCCCCCGTCCCGCCCCCGGGGCTGCAGTGAGTGCGGGTCCTCCCCCTTGGGGCTGCAGTGAGTTCAGGTCGTCCCCCGTCCCCCCCAGGGCTGCAGTGAGTGCGGGTCCTCCCTACCCGGGGCTGCAGTGAGTTCAGGTCGTCCCCCGTCCCCCCCCGGGGCTGCAGTCAGTTTGGGTGTGTCCCCCCCTGGGGCTGCAGTGAGTGCGGGTCCTCACCCCCGGGGCTGCAGTGAGTTCAGGTCATCCCCCGTGTCCCCCCTCGGGGCTGCAGTGAGTTTGGGTGTCCCCCCCGGGGCTGTGGTTCCCGCGGGCGCCCCATGTGCAGGCTCCCACGGCCACAGGCCAGGGCCTGGAGTCTGGAAGGCCGCGGTGCCCAGCCCGGGCTGACCCTGACTCTCTCCGGCCGCAGCTGGGACGTGGGCGAGTGGTCGGCCTGTAGCAAGTCCTGCGGGCCGGGCACCCAGCACCGCCAGGTCCTGTGCCGCCAGACCTACGCCAACCGCAGCACCATGGTGCACCCGCAGCACTGCGGCCAGCTGGACAAGCCCAGCCCCACCCAGCCCTGCCAGCTCCGCGTCTGCAGCCACTGGGAGGTGCGCACCAACTGGAGCGCGGTAAGGACGGGCCGGGGCTCGGGGCCGGGGCTAGCGCCGGGAGCTGGGCACGGAGGGGGGCGGCCCCCATGCGTCAGGGCCTGACCTGAGCCCTGGGCGGGGCTCGAATGTGGAGGGGGGATAGGGGGCGGGAGGGGCCATGGGTCTGATCTGGGGTGGGAGGGGGCACGTGGGGTAGGTGGGCCCATGGGTCTGATCTGGGGTTCCTGGGAGGCGGTGCTGTGGAGGGGGGATGCCTCGGGGGGGGTGCCATGAGGGAGGGGAGCCCCTGGGGGGCAGGACTGTGTGGGGGGGGGGGTTCCCTCCCATCCCATACAGGGAGGCGTTGTCGTGGTGACACCAGTCTCCATGGTGACACCACCTCCGGCTCCGCCCTCCCCCCAGTGCTCGGTTCTGTGCGGCCTGGGCCACCGGACCCGCCACATCCGCTGCATCAGTAACCGCGGCGACCTGCTGAGCGATGGCGAGTGCAACGGCAGCCACCGGCCCCCGGCCAACGAGGCCTGCGACATGGGGCCCTGCGTGCGCAGCTGGTTCCACAGCGACTGGAGCAGCACGGTCGGTGACCCCCCCCCGGCTCCGCTGGTGCCCCTCACTCCCGACCCACAGCCCCCTGCTAGCCCAGCCCCCCACCTCCACCGGTGCCCCTCACTCCCGACCCACAGCCCCTGCTAGCCCAGCCCTGGGAACCCCCCCGCTCCGCCGGTGCCCCTCACTCCGACCCACAGCCCCTGCTAGCCCAGCCCTGCCCCATCCCAGCTCTGCTGATGCCCCTCAATCCCGACCCGCAGACCCCTGCTAGCCCAGGCCTGGGCCCCTGGAGCAGGGACAGCCCAGTCATGCCAGATTTTGCGGTGATCTTGCAATGCTGAAGCCCTTCCACTAGGAACAAGGTTGAGGCCCAGCAAACTCATTTCTCTTGTGACCTGAGATTCTTGGGAACCCCCCAGCCTGGCCCGGATAAGTTCAGTGGGTTCCTCAGGGGATTCCCCATAGGAGAAGCTCCCTGCCTCAGGGCTGGGGCTGCGGCATCCCTGGGGTCGGGGGCCAGGAGGGGCTACGTGCAGACCCTGGCCTGTGGCTCCCTGCCTGGAGAAGCCCAGCCATGGCTTCCCTGCGATGCTGGGCAGTGCTGCCTTCTAGCGTCCCAAGGCCCCAGGAGTGCAGCTGGGTGGATCTGCTGAAGGATGGATAATAAGCCCCATCAGCCCCCCCTGCCCCTTGCAGGGCCCAAGGAGCCATGGGGCCAGTGAGGGGTGGATCCCTGTGTAATGAACCAAGGTGCAGGGGTCTGAGCCGTCCCAGGCTAGATAGCACCAGGCCCCAGGAGTCCTACGCTGGGAGGTGCCCCCGGCCAGGTTCCCTGATGGTGTCTCTCTCTCTCTCTCCCATCGGCCCAGTGTTCGGTGGAGTGCGGGACGGGGATCCAGCGCCGCTCTGTGGTCTGTCTGTCCAGCTATGCCAACGGGCAGGTGGAGGAGACCTGCGCAGGCACCAAGCCAGCCGACATGCGGGCCTGCAACAGCGGGCCCTGCCACCGCACTGTCAAGTGGTACACGGGGCCCTGGAGCCAGGTGAGGAGGGGTGTGGGCGCCGGGCCGGGCTGGGTGGGAAAGCACCCTGCTCTTGGGGCCAGGCCTGGGGACACTTCTCTGCAGCCTCCTGGGATCATTTGCACTCAGCATGGGGTATGTGTGCTGCACACGCGTGTGCCAGGCAGAGCAATCAGTGCTGCGTGTGTGCGCTCACGGGCCCATACGTAACAGTCAGTGCTCTGTGTGTGTGTGCATATGTATTGGTGTGTATTTGTGCCCATGCATAACAATCAGTGGTGTGTGTGTGAGACACATATCCAGCATACAGTCCAGCCTAACGAGTAGCTGTGTCACCCCTGCCCTCTAACCTGGGGGCCCTTTACACTGCTTGGCGTCTATAGCCTCCAATCTGGACCGCTCCAAAACAACCTCCGGTGTGCAAGTCACTCCCAGCTACGTCTGTGTGTGCTCCAGCCAGACACACCTTGGCCCTCACCAGCCTTGGCTATACTGCAGGGTGACCCCAGCACTCCCCTGGTCCTAGATTTCCCCCCAGAAATGTATGTCCTGTCCTGCCCGGCCCTCTGCTGGACAATACAAGCGAGTATAAAGTCCCTCCATTTATTACTAGAAGTGACATGCACACATCTCGTTCCCCCAAATGGAGTTTCGCAGACACTTCGATTCCGACACGTGGATTAGATAAACCAATAAAACAAGTTTATTAACTGCCAGGAGAGAGATTTTAGGTGAGTTACAAGTCATGAGGCATAACAGTCAGAAATGGATACAAGAAAAGTAAAGAGAAACACTGCAGGTGCCTAACTTCGCAATCTCTGTTTAATTCGGGGCAAGGTTTACTCCCCACGTGTTCTCTGCCGTTTTACTGAAGAAGCTTCTTAGGCCAGGAGCCCTTCCCCAGTTCAATGGCGGCTTCCTTTGTCCCTCTGGTGCAGAGAATCGATGGGCAGAGAGAGAGAGAGAAGGGGAGCCTTGGGGTGTCTGTCCCCCTTTTTACAGCATCTCCCCTCCTCTTGGAAAACATTTCTGGCTGAGATTCTGGCGACAGAGAGTCTGTGTGGAAGGATGTTCCCTGCTGCTTTTCCTCACCTGTTTGGGGTTTCTGTTTCTACCCGCCCTGCTTGATGTCTCTGTTTGCTGCTTAAATGCCAATTAAGCAGAGCCCATGTTCCTTTGTTTGAGACAGGCCTGTTTGCCGGGCTCCCTTTGGACCATGTGTTAAGATCCCCATGCAGTTGGAATCTATCGCTTCACAATGTGGCCACCCATATTTTATCAGGACAGTATTGACCAGCAGACAATGACTTTTCTGATGATACCTCCCAAGGCATAACTCAGTACCCAGATTGTTACAGTAGTGTGCAGGGTGTGCACATGGGGACATTCTGTCACGGGGTGTATGGCTCCCCTGGTCTGTGTTTGCACTCGCCAACCCCAGTTTTGCCCTCCTGGGGGCCAAGGTCTCTCGCAGACCCCATAGGGACACACCGCAATTCCAGGAAGCACACAGAGCAGCAGCTGCTTTGCCAGCGAACAGAGACGGAGAGATTAGCGTCTCCCATGACCAGCTGGGCTGGTCCCGCTAGGACATGCCCTAATGACGAGCACTCCGGGTGGGACGTGGGTGGTGGGTGGGTAGCGGGTGGGTTTTCCCTCAGTGCCGGGTGGGTGACATGCAGGAGCCCTGCATCCGATAAAGTGAGCTGTCGCTCACGAAAGCTCATGCTCAAATAAATTGGTTCGTCTCTAAGGTGCCACAAGTCCTCCTTTTCTTTTTGAGTGCCCCCAGTGGCCTGAGCCCTTTCCCTCCCCTCCCTTCCCCCCCGCAGTGCTCGGCGGACTGTGGCACCGGTTCCCAGCGGCGGGACGTGATCTGTGTCAGCAAGCTGGGCTCAGAGTTCAACGTGACGGAGGCCTCAGAGTGCGCCCCCCTGGAGAAGCCGTCCTCCCTGCAGCCCTGCACTGGAACTGCCTGCGACGCTCGCTGGTTCTCCACCTCCTGGAGCGCGGTGAGAGCCTGCAGGCCCCTCCCTGACAGACCTGGGCTCCCACCCCCAACCCAGGCCCCTGCCAGCTGAGCCTAGGGAGACTCCCCTTCAGATGAGAGCCATACAAGGGCTATGACATGCAGTCGAACCATTCCGATCCCATCCACTAGAGGACAGTGCAGTACGTGCCCTGTGGCCATGCCAATCTGGTTGCCCATTTTTCCAGGCCCTGGAGGTTTGGCATAGCATGAGTGGCTATTCGTTTGCCAGATACTTGAGAGGCAGCGTCTCCTGCAGGGCCGTCAGGGAAAAGTGGGGGCTCAGCTTCACTCAGTGCGTCGGCTCTAAGCTGCCCCCAGCCTCAGGAAGCAAAAAATGGCATAAAATGGCATAAAAAATCCCAGCATAAAACCTAGTGTCCTGGCCAAGTCGGGTTGTCCCCTCCCCCTCTCTCCCCGTACAGGCCCCAACTTCACTTCCTCTCTTAAACTGCTGTTCAACAGCTGCTGCACCCAAACCATTTCAGCATTGAGTGAGCCCTGTGCAGCATTGCCGAGTGGCTGTTGCCAGCTGCCACGCTCTGCACCAGAGGTGGCTGCATCTCTGTGCTGGGTGGGGAGGCCGATTCCCCTGCACAAAATCTGCAGAGCAGTGCAGGGGTCCTTATGGTTCGGGGGGGATGTCGGTCACTCTCCTAACCCCCTCTCTGCCCCCGCAGTGTTCCAAGTCGTGTGTGGGGGGAGTCCAGGTGCGGGAGGTGCAGTGCCTGACCCAGAACAAAACCTTCAGCAATCTCTGCCAGTCGGACCTCAAGCCCATCAAGAAACGTTCCTGCAATACCCAGCCCTGTACCCCTGAGCTCGGTAAGGGATGCCAACCGCCTGTGTGGTCAGCCACCCCCTTTTCCACCCCACTTCACCCCTGCCTGAGTCCATCTGTATACCTCTCCTCTACAGTGCCCTAAGCAGAGAGCAGCCAAAGGGAGCCCAGGGCAGGGGGAGTGTCTAACAGGGGAGGTGGTGCAGACGCTGGGGCCAGGACCTGGTGCAGACTGATACGGAAGGGATGGACTCCCTGAGTGAGGAGTGCCCCTCCCAAGCCTCATGAGAGGTGGGGGCTTGGGGTATGAGCAAAGGACTGGCAACCAGGACTCCTGGGTCCTATTCTCAGCGCAGGCTAGTGATGAGAGCCAGGACTCCTGGGTCCTATTCCCAGTGCAGGGAAGGCTAGTGATGAGAGCCAGGACTCCTGGGTCCTATTCCCAGTGCAGGGAAGGCTAGTGATGAGAGCCAGGACTCCTGGGTCCTATTCCCAGTGCAGAGAAGGCTAGTGATGAGAGCCAGGACTCCTGGGTCCTATTCCCAGTGCAGGGAAGGCTAGTGATGAGAGCCAGGACTCCTGGGTCCTATTCCCAGTGCAGGGAAGGCTAGTGATGAGAGCCAGGACTCCTGGGTCCTATTCCCAGTGCAGGGAAGGCTAGTGATGAGAGCCAGGACTCCTGGGTCCTATTCCCAGTGCAGGGAAGGCTAGTGATGAGAGCCAGGACTCCTGGGTCCTATTCTCAGCTCTGTCACTTTTCTTCTCTGTGCCTCGGTTTCCCCTTCTGTGCAGTGGATGATACTTCCTGCCCCGCCCCCATCTTGGTAAAACCCCTCTGAGAGCGAGGGCTGCTCCCTGGGTGCCGAGCAGTGATGATGGATTGGAAGCCCGCCAAGGGCGGGGGGTGTGGGACCAAACGGGGTTTCCCCACAGCGTTAACCCCGAGTGCGCCGCACCCCCGGCTCCTCACCGCTCCCCTCCTCTTTGCAGACGAGAACTGCAGGGACAAGTACCACAACTGCCCCGTGGTGGTGCAGGCCCGGCTCTGCGCCTATTCGTACTACAAGCTGGTGTGCTGCGCCTCCTGCACGCGGGCCGTGGCGCGGAGCAAGGACTTGCAGAGCCGGTAGCGGCGCCGGCCGGCCAGAGACGGGGGCCAGGCTCTCGCACGCTCATCATGCGGATGGGCGTGTTCCTTGGGGAGGACTCGGACGGACCTGGGCTGCTCGTCCCCCCCAAGGCCACCCCGCAGCATGTGGGGAGGGAGCAACCAGACTGTGCCCAAGAGGCCGGAACGGCTTTGAACGAGGATCATGGCCAGGCCGCATGCCTGGCTCATCCCAGGGCCACACATCTTCCCTGTCGCTGGAGAGGCCAGTTCCGCTCGCAACTCTAGGGCCCAATCCTGGGTGGAGCTGAGTGCCGGGAGTTTGTCCCCGCTCACTCCAGCAGAGGCAGTCCTGCCCAGGATCAGGGCCCTTGTGTGTTACTGACCAATTCTGCGTACGGGCCCAGTGGTGAGGGGAAGGGGCCGCCGCAGGCCGCAATACTGACTGCTCCCTGGGGCCGGGATGCTGTAGGGCCCCGCCCCCGGCCCGGCTGCCCCGTCATCACGTAGCCCCACAGGTGAGCCCGGAAAGCCCGCCACCCACCCTCCACTGGAAGGAATTGGTGCTTCCTGCTGGGTAACGCGACTCCCAGCGCTTCCACGGAGCCTGACCCTCGTGTTGCCTGCATCCCATGGAGCTGCGAAGCCCAGTGGTGCCCCGTGCCGGCCGGCCTCGTAATGGTGCAAAGGGACCCATGTGCTACGTGTCCCACCCCAGAGCCTGGCCTGGGCGTCATGTCTGAGGCCTCCAAGCCCCCTCTTTGGGCATGGAGGTGACACAACTCAGAGGCTGGGGGAGCTCCCAGTCCAGCTTCTGGCAGACACAAGTCACCGCCCCGATTAGCACCAGGCCGAGGACCGAACGGGCAGCAGGAACCTGAACTCCCCTCTCACCCCTAGGGGGTGCCCCTGCACGTGGGGAGCTTGCCCTGCACACCCAGCTCAGCAGCTTCTGCCGGTGCTGACGTGACCCCTGAATGCGTGTCAAGCTCGAGTGAGTCCCCTCTAGTTGTTTCCCCATCAACTTCCTTCCCTGTCCCTGCTTTGTCTGGGGAACTTACAGAGCAAACCTCCTCTGTAGAGCCCACGCCCCCAGGACGTCTGCATGGGCTGGCTGGCTGGCTGCTTTGGTGATAGCGTCACTGAACTGCTTCTCCCTCATGTCTTTCTGCTTCTCTTGAGACCAATGGGATTCTTGCTGTTAACTTCATGGGCTACAGATCAGCCCCTAGATTTCCCTTCACTTTTATTGTCCATGTGTAATCCCCACCTGCCTGCTTGAGCTATACACAGGATTTGAACCTGGGAGCTTCAGGAGAGAAAAAAAAAAAAAGCACACACGTCTACCAATTGAGCTAAAGCATCACCTCTCTTAGGCAGTGTCTGTAGTAGACCTTTAACCTCTTGTGGACCAGCCATTGGACGACAACATGGACACACCATGCTGGAGCATTGCAGGGCCACATTTTATGAGGCTGGGTGAAGAAGAGGGTAGCAGGGGGTAGAAAACCCCTGACAAATAAAGGCATTATATTAAAGACATTTTATAGAAAATTTTTACTGCAAAGCCATTCAGAGTGTCCAGATTATATAAATATATAACTATATATTATAAAGATTGTATCTGGGTTTTTTTGTGCAAATCTAATTTATTTTGTATTAAAGATGAGCTGATGTTTCCCTGTGGGCTTATATTTTCCCCCCCTTTTTAAGAAATATGTTACTTTTGCCAACTTGAAGAACACAAAAAAGAGTATTCAGGATTAGTTACCTGGTTAAGGGTTGGTTGGTGCAGAGAAATCTTAGATGGGAGGGGGGAACTGGGGCTGGGAAAGACTGTGTAAAGAATAATAATGTTTTATTATTGTATTACAATAGGATCTAGAGTCCTCAACTGAGTTTGGGGCCCTGTTGTGCCAGGCATTGCATAGGCTGAGTGAGAGACAGTCCCCAAAAGGTTACAATCTAAAGCCCTGATTCAGCAGAGCGCTTAAGTCAGTGGAGCATGAGCTAACAGAGAGCTGGGCATCAAGACACCTGAGACAGCGGTAAGAGCAGGGAGCCAGGATGGTTCTGATTCACATGCTTGAAGTTAAGGGCATGTTCATGTGTGTTGCGGAATTGGGGCCTTAGACTCTGCGCTCTGCTTGGCTGGGATGGTGGCATGAGCCTGGTGAATTTCACTCTCTGTCAGGGACCAACCTGGCTACAGCATCATTGCAGACAACAATGGGAGACAACTGAATTTTGCTTCTGAAATGGCCACTCCCCAATACGAAGAAAAAGGAAGCAAAACTGAACAGCAACAGTGACTTCCTGAGCAATGGCAGGAAACAAAACATCTCCAGAAGACTCACTCTCCACAATCCTTTAACCCTGACATACAGCCCCAAATACGCTGACCAGCTTTGCAGAACTTCTGAAAAATTGAGGAACCTTCACCAAGACCTCACGTACTCCAAAAGGGACCCTCTCAAACAAGAAATCAGTGTATGGTGCCACACATGGGAAGGAAAAAGATCAGGAATCCTACGTGGAGACCATGCAAGAAAACCAAAACAACTATCAACTCCCTCTGATGCCAGCCATCCAACACAAAACAAAACCGTGGAACCAACTCCAAGAACTCCACAACCCACAGAACACCACCTCCAGGAGAAACCAGGGCACCAGGACCCACGTGGACGCTACATGACACCCCAACATCATCCATCTATCAAGACCACCCGTATCTGGAGCTGAATTGTCTCTACTCTACAAGGGACTGAACTTTGCCCAACTGCAAAATCTGGTATTGTACTAACGTCGAGAACTAGAGGAATTCTTTCGCTGACTCTGCTTCAAAGAATTTCACAACAATAGCAACACCACCCACAACTATCACGTCCCCACCGACAGGTCATAAGGGAAAAGAATCATATGACCCCCCAGTAGACGATATCACGCCATCATCATTACACTGATTGTGTCAGGGAAAAAATTGAAATCCTTAGTAAAACATCACATCCACCCCAATCTCTCTACCACCGAGAGAACAGCTACACAGTCCCTGAAAGCTAACCACCAGATACGGATCAAACCCGCATGCAATGGGGGCACCATTGTAATACTCAACCGTGATGACTACGTTAACGAGGCCAGCCAACAATTCTCTGACGCCGCCTACTAGGAAGAGATCAGAGAAGACCCCCACCACAAGTCACCCAGGAATTTAATCATCAAATCCTTCCCCAAACTACTCTCAAGAGAAACTCTACAATCTCGTTCCCCACAATTCCACCCCAGGGACCTTCTGCATGCTTCCCAAGAGACACAAGAGACCCCAGGCAGACCCATCATATCTGGCCATGGCACTCCTACTGAAGGAATATTGAGACCCATAGAGACCATCCTCAAACCACTCACCTCACAAAGGGCCAGCTTCCTCCAGGACACAACTGACTTCCTCCAAAATCTCCCAACATTAACAACCTCCCTCAGAACACCATCCTTGCCACTATGGAGATTACTTCCCTATATGCCAACATCCCACACAGTGATGGCATAGCTGCCTGCCTCAAATATCCACAAGACAATGGACGACTCTCAGATATCCACCCCAAACATGTCGCCAAAGTCATCCTTTTCCTCCTCACCCATAACAATCTTGCCAAGCTCATCAGCAGAAGCAAGCTCCCCACAGACCCACTCAGAGTGGCACCAGACCCCGCCAGAACAACAGATGCAAAACCTACAGACCTGTCTCCACTGCTACAATGATCAACACCTCCCACAACACACCTTTCAGAATCCTTGGGTCCTACACATGCCCATCACAACATGTGACGTACCTCATCCAGGGCACTAAATGTCCCGGTCCCAACTATGTGGATGAAACCAGACAATCACTACACTCTCAGATGAATTCACACAGGAAAACGCTAAAAGACACAAACACCACATCACCTGTGGCTACCACTTGTCACAAAGTGATCACAATCTGACCTCTCAGTCCTCAGCCTTGAAGGAAACCTGCACGACATCTTCAAAAGACGAGCCTGGGAGCTTAAATTCATACCTTTGTTAGATGCTAAAAATCATGGTCTTAATAAAGACAAAGGATTTATGGCTTATTACAACAATGTGTAACCCATTCACCCACTTTTGGTCCTGCAGGGGTGTTAACGGGCCGCATCTCTTTGAATGGTCCTTATGCTAAACAATCTGTTCCACGTTCTGTTTAGCTATGAGGTGCTGACTACCTTTCCCAGCCCTGCAGAAGAAGCTCAAAAACGTCTCTCACACCAACAGAGGCTGGGCCAATAAAATATATTCCCTCCCGCACCTCGTCTCTCAACCATCTTTCTAGTCAGTTTCACCTCTGCATTTCGTCCTTCTATCCAGGCTGCATAGGGGGAGGAAAAGCCACTCTGCTCCTGAGTCCCATCATATCGTTCCTATCTCAGAGTAACTGCATGGCCTGCAAGGGCATCACGCCTGATTTACACCAGGGTAAGCAGAAACTCAGGCCCATTGAGCTCAGTGGAGTTACTCCGGATTTACACAGGAGCAAGTGAGAGCCGAATCAGCCATTCTCCCCCAATTGCCTGCAAACTTAAGGAAGGCAGAGGCCGGACAGTGCGTAATCTGCATCCTGATGCAGCCGGATCCTAGTCCTGAACTCACACTCATATGGTCTCACGTGGCTGATTGCACTGTAAACAATCCACCATCTCTAGCTGCCTGTCCGCCCACAGGAGCTGTCTTCTCCCAGACACACCTGTCACCCGTCCAGCTAGTCTCCTATTCCCATGACAGGCTCTGGCGGCAGAACCTAGCACATGCTGGCCAATCGGACTCAGAGAGCTACGCTTCTCTGCTACAAAGAGGGATGGGTCTTCCAGAGGGCAGACGCTGGAGGGAACCTTGTGGGGCGGAAGGGGCAGTGGAGCATGAGCTAACAGAGAGCTGGGCATCAAGACACCTGAGACAGCGGTAAGAGCAGGGAGCCAGGATGGTTCTGTTTCTATTCCTGGCCTGCCATCTTCAGTTAGTCCCATCCCTGCTCTGCGCTTAACATCTCCAGGGGCAATGTGGGGTGGATTGGGAGCCTTCAGTAATGAATGGCAAGGTGCTTTGCGATCCGTGGCGAGGAGGTGACGGAGGAACCATCCTTGCAGCCTGAGGGGTGCCCAGCGGTTTGCCTCTCGCTGCAGGGCCTGCCGCCGGACACATGGTAGCTCTAAGGAGCACGTTTGCTTTGGTCTGGTGTGTTATTGACATCTGGCAAGGACAGCTGTCCAGCCCGGCTTGCGGCCTCTGAGCTGAGCTCCGTGGGACGCTTTTCTGCTGGTGCAGGCCGGTCTGCAGACTGGGTCTTCTTGACACGGTTACTGCCCGAGTTTAGCAGAACCAAACACTGCCCCTGCTAGTGGCTGGGCTCTCGTTAGAGGCAGCAGCTCGGCTGTAGGGTCACCCAAAGCTGCTCTGAAACAATCAGCATCAGCAATCCTCCCCACCCCTTCCCTAGCAGCATGAGAAGCTGGTTGCTTTCGCTGGGCAGGGCCCGTTAGCAGCTCACGGACCTCACGGTACTGTGATTTGCTCTGAACTGCTGCACTCCAACACCCCCCCGCCACCCCCAGCACTGCTGGGCCTCCTAGTTGCATGGGCCCCCACCCCCAGCACTGCTGGGCCTCCTAGTAGCAACTAATCAGCATGCAAGCCCTAGAGACGCCCCCCTGCCAGGAGTGGTGTCCTGGTACCTGACGCAGCCCTAGGGCAGCGGGATGCTCTGAGGTGACCTGCCACTGCACTATCAGCTGAGAGGGGGCAGCAATGAGCTGGGGGGATCCCACGCTGCCCAGACAGCTGTGGCCACGGTAGCACACACGGGAGATACAGCACAGAACCCAGCAAAGCACATGCCCTGAGCACCTGGAACCAGCACATTGCCAGCAAGGTAAGTAGCCCTTCCCCGCCCGGGGAATTCACCTCCTCCTTCAAGCCTGAATTCTGCCCTGCCTCTTTGCTGGTTCCCAGTGCAGTCAGTTTATAGGCACACGGCTCTGACCGGGCTCTGCGATGCACAGACCTATATGGCGAGTGAGCCCAACGGGGGCCCACCAGTGCAAAACCTATGTGAGAGAGCGGACTCCAGCCCCCGCGTTTCCTGCCCCCCCCCCCGGCACAAACCAGTGAGTTATACGTGCACTTGCCCTGGCGTAAAGATCTGCAGGGCAGGACAATGGCTCCTAAGGCCCTGCTCAGGAACACCCTGATACGAGGCCAAAATGGGGCTTTGTGAAAACTCCCTGTGCCAGCGTGCAGGGGGTGACCAGGAGCCGGGGGGCCGAGCACTCAGCTGCTAATTAGTCCCCGGAGGAAGCTGATGGGGTAATTGTCTGATCGGGGGCTAGTTGGGATAAAGATTCAAGCAGTCCAGCAGCGCTAGGATTGGAAGGACATGCTCGGGAGGGGGGCGAAGGACAGGACAGTCACACAGCGGCCCTCTACCCTCCAAGCCCTGAGCAGAGAGCCACACGCACGGCAGGTTTTGTATATCGACTGTTGCCCAGGGTAAAAGGTCACTGAGCGCACACCCTGGGGAGTGTGAGGAAGAAGGCGGGCGGGTGAGGGCACCCCATCACCCCAAAGCACCGCCAACAGCTGGGACCAGGAAAGGAAGACTACAGCCAGGACAAAGCCAAGCTGCCCTGAAACCGACTTATGCCACGCAGAGAGGCCAGGTCATTGTGAAACCCAGCCCAACCCCTGCAGGCTCGGCGAGATGGAGAGGAAACCAAGGGAATTCGGATTCCCAAAGGGGGCAGCAGCAGCCGGATATCCTAGGGCTCGGCTCCCATCGAGGCACCAAAACAAGGGCCCAAGTCTGCAAAGCGCCCGGCACCCAGCGCGTCCCGTGGCGCCGATTTTTAGCACCCAACATGCAGCGCCCTTGTGAACATCTTGGTGAAAAGAGCCACAACCGCTGGTGTGTTACCTGTTTCAGCCACCAGGGGTCACCAGCGATCAGCTTCAGCGGAACACCGCGCCCAGGGCTGCGCAGAGTCTGTCTACACGGCGCCCTAAAGCTGGACTCTTGACTCAGGCTTGCGCCTAAGGTATGGGCACGCTAGCACAGCTGGGAGACCCAGCCCCAGCCCTGGTAAGCCCAGGCTGAGCGTGCGGTGTGGACGCTCCAGTGCGGTGGTGGAATCTAGGCTGCAGTGCAGACGCTCCAGCCAGGGTCCGGGCCCCTCCAGCTGAGGACTCAATCCACGTGCTGTGATTGTACCAGAGCATGGGGCGGGGCGTCTGACCGATGGTCACTCCACAGCAGCCTGGGGGCGAGCAGCAAGGTGTAGACTTCGCCCCCCCATCCCCACGGGCCGCAGGGCTCTGACACAGCCGAGGCGCTCCTAGGAAACGCACGTCACACAGCCCGGCCCAGACCGTCCTTTGCTGGTCCTACCAGTTCCCCGAGGTTGACATTAGTCCCGGCTCCTAGGAAGGTTGCACACAACCCGACAGTAACATGGCCACAACTGCACTTTTTTAACGCAAAGGTAGTAAACATCATTCAGGGACGGGAACCCAGGATGTCACAGGCAATTGCCCTCCATCACAATTATCCCCATTTTACAGCTGGGGAAACTGAGGCATGGGGGGGGGAAGGGCCTTGCTCAAGGTCAGCCAGCAGGCTGAGCGAGGCATAGAATACAACCGAGGTCTCCTGCACCCAAGTCCAATGCACTGGCCACTAGGCTGCTTCCAAAAGGAGCCTAAATGAATTGTGACTCCAATTCCCATAGAATTTCTATAGGATTTGACCACCTAACTCCCTTAGGAACGTTTGAAAATCATGGCTGTAATGAATGGTTTTGTGCCCAGCAGGCATGTGGCACCGTTACACAAAGCCTCTCCAGTCCGCAGCGTGTGAGCAAGTTTTGATTCTTGGGATGACATGAGGTGGGGTATCTGGGAAAGAAGTGGGGTGGGGACTAATGGTTGGAGCAGGGAGGGCTGGGAGCCAGGGCTCTATGGAAAATGGGAGCCAGGACTCTTGGGTTCTAGTCCCAGCACTGGGAGGGGAGTGGGGGCTCGTGGTTAGAGCGGGGCACTGGGAGACAGGACTCCTGGGTTCTGTTCCCGCCACTGGGAGGAGAGTGGGGGCTAGTGGTTAGAGCGGGGCACTGGGAGACAGGACTCCTGGGTTCTGTTCCCGCCACTGGGAGGAGAGTGGGGGCTAGTGGTTAGAGCGGGGCACTGGGAGACAGGACTCCTGGGTTCTGTTCCCGCCACTGGGAGGAGAGTGGGGGCTAGTGGTTAGAGCGGGGCACTGGGAGACAGGACTCCTGGGTTCTGTTCCCGCCACTGGGAGGAGAGTGGGGGCTAGTGGTTAGAGCAGGGCACTGGGAGACAGGACTCCTGGGTTCTGTTCCCGCCACTGGGAGGAGAGTGGGGGCTAGTGGTTAGAGCGGGGCACTGGGAGACAGGACTCCTGGGTTCTGTTCCCGCCACTGGGAGGAGAGTGGGGGCTAGTGGTTAGAGCAGGGCACTGGGAGACAGGACTCCTGGGTTCTGTTCCCACCACTGGGAGGAGAGTGGGGACTAGTGGTTTGAGCAGGGCACTGGGAGACAGGACTCCTGGGTTCTGTTCCTAGCTCTGGGCAGGAGGTGCCCGTGTGGTGGTGCAGAGGCCAGGATGCACAGGGCTTGTTTTCTATCTGCACTGTAGTGTCCACGTGCTCAGTCCTATCTCAAATATCCTGTTATGAAGCCATTCAAGGGCAATCTCCTGGCTATAAAACCCTAAACACCCGCCCATGCCCTGCAGACCTGCCATGGGAACGGCCAGGCCCCAGTTCCTGCAGTGCAGCCCGGCGGGCAAGGGGGACGGCCGGACGGTGACTGACCACCCAGGTGCTCTGCCCTTGTGGTGAGGGAGGGCTCAGCTGGGAGCAATGTACAGAGGCTGCTGGACATGGGCAGCCCCTGCAGTTCCTCCCATGCCCAGCCAGCTGCCTGCATGCCACCTGGGGACGTCCACACTGCAAAAAACCCGGCAGCCGTGAGTCTCAGAGCCTGGATCAGCTGGCTCAGGCTCACACTACGGTGCTAAAAATACCAGTGTAGACGTCCCCCCTCGGGCTGGAGCCCAGGCTCTGGGGCCTGCCCTGGGTCTGAGACGTACTCCTGAGCCCTGGCCTGGGCTGAGAAATCAGCTGCTGGGGCTGGAAAAGGACAGTGGCCACAGCAAAGGAGCATGGGAGGGGGCTCAGATACTGCAGCCAGGGGGAGCGTGTAAAGAACAGAGAGAGAGAGAGAGGGAGAGAGAGGTGAAGGGTGAATATGGGGCTAGCTAGCTCACGATGGGTGGGTGGGTGGCTAAGTTCCCTCTAAGCTGTGTGACCGTGCAGCAGGCTATCAAGGGCCGTGCAGGCAGGGAGAGGCACCTCTCACCTGGCCTGAGCTGCTGAGGCAAGAGAGGGCTGGGGTGGGAATCCCCTCTCCCCACCGCAGCCCCGGGGCAGCCTGCACCCCAAACTCTTCATCCCCGGCCCCACCCCAGAGCCCGCACCGCCAGCCAGAGCCCTCACCCTCCTGCACCCCAGCCCTGTGTCCCAGCCCTGAGCCCCCTTGCCACACTCCAAACCCCTCAGCCCCATTCCCACCACACATCACCTCCATATTGGTGCAGCTAACAAAATTCATTCTGCACATGGTCATGAAAAATTAGAGGAAACAGTGGATGGATGGATGGATAGAGGGGGTACATGAGGAAGGCTGGATGGCTAGACAGGGGTTCTGTGGATGGATGGGTGGGTGGGTGGATAGAGGGGGTACATGAGGAAGGCTGGATGGCTAGACAGGGGTTCTGTGGATGGATGGGTGGGTAGGTGTGTATATGGAGACATCTTTTATTCAGGCTGGATCAGGCCCTGAGACCCTTCAGGAGCAGGGCAGGTCCCGTCCAAAGGACAAGCTGGGCTGGGCATGTGATTGGCACAGAGCCGGGCACTCCCTTAAAGCCCTCTCCTGTCCCAGCAGAGCAGCAGGGAGGTGCCTGCGTTCGCATTTGCAGCCCCGAGACCTCTCCCATCACATCACCAGCACCAGCCCACTCCTTGATGCCCTGCAGGGAGCAGCTGCTGCTGGCGGGCTGACCTTGGCCAGCCCGCCTGCACCCCTTGCCCAGCCCCCCGGCCTCATGGGCCCGGCCCCCACTCCCACGGAGAACAGAGCCGCTCTGGGCCGACCCACGTTCGGGGCCTGTGCTGAGGCTGCTGCTGGCAGGTCCCCCCCTCCCAAGTTGTGTTCCTGGTTCTCTGGGATGCTGAGGCCCCACTGGGAATCTAAGGGGCATTGGAGTGGGGGGAGGCCGATCCCTGAGAAGCCTCCCCCCATCCCCTGGCACTGAAGGCGACGTAGGGTGGTGTGGCACTGATATGGGGGGCTCTGCACCCGCCCTTCTCCCAGCCCCAGTGCAGGGGGTGGATCGGGGGCGTGGCCCGAGTGCCCTGCGCTGTGGCTAGTCTCTGCTCCCCAGGGGCCGTAGCAGAAGGTAGAGCAGCCCTGAGGCTGCTGCAGTTGAACCCCGGGGCTCAACCCCAGAGCATGGGGCGCGCGAAGGGGGCTTAGCACTGCCTGAACCCCAACCCCGCCAGGCCATGCCCCAAGCTCAGGGGTGGAGGGGGTGGGAAGCAGGCGAAGGGTGATTAGTGAGCTGCGGGAGCGGGGACTGCTGGGAACTTGGCGGCTCATGGGCCGTAGGCTGGGGGCTGCCAACCAGCATTCCTGAGCAGTGACTCAGCCGCCGGCCTGCCGGGCCCCAGGCTCCCCAGGGTCAAGGCAGATAACCCCAGCGCATCCGGATTCCTGCTGGCGCATCGGCCGGCGAAACACCAGCAGGGGCCTGTCCCGAGGAGCGGGAATTGCTGGGCGGGTGGCTGGAGTTTGGATTTGTCGCAGGAAATCCCTGGCCTTTGAAACAGATGAACGAAGGGATGGCAGGCGACTCCGGCAGCCCGGCTCAGCTCTGCCATCGCCCTCGGCAGCGCCGCACGGGGGCAAGCCAGGGGCTGGTGTCTTGCACACGCACACACGCATAGGCACAAGTGCGCACACCTGCATTCTCACACACACACGCACACATGCACCTTGCAGCAGCTGGGAGACCTCCCCCCCCCCCGATCTGTGCCATGCCCAGCCCCGGGGGGGGGGGCTGCCCCGACAGGCCCCCGTGGTGTAAGCGAGAGGCTTTTGGTTGCTCAGCTCAGGGCCATCCAGCCACACCCTGGTGCCAGTATCTGGGTGCTCCTGCCGGTTGGTTCCAAAGGTGCCCGGCGCTGGCCGGGGGCACGGCCGGGCGGGGCGGGTGACTCCAGCCAGGCTCCCTTGGCAGGGTGTTTTCCGAGGCCCTGCTCTGGCTCTGGGGGGGGCTGGGGGGGGCTCCCATTCCAGCCCATGGTGGGGCAGCCACTACTGCCCCCTCGCCTTGCACAGTGAGAGGGAGGCGGGCCTGGGGCGCCCCCCCACGCATGGGGGGGCAGTGTGTGTGTGTGTGTGAAGTGATTTTTTATCCTAGGTCAGGCCTGACCATTTAAATGGTGGTGGGGGGGGGGGAGCTGCAGGTCGGGGTTCAGGGGCAGCGGCAGAGTTGGGGGAGTGGGTGCCCAGGGGGCTGTGTTGGGCGTGAGGGCGACGGCAGAGCTGGGGGTGGGTCGGGGCCGTTGCTGCACTGGGAAGGGAGCTATGTCGGGTGTGGGGGGGATGATAGGAGAGCTGGGGGGTGGGGGCCATTGCCGCACTAGGGAGGGGGGCTGGAGACCCGCGCAGCCCCCTGAGAGCTCTGTGCACGGCCTGACCTGCATTTGCTCTACCTGGGCCCTCTGGGGATGTCTCTAGCTGCAGTTGCTGGTCAAGTGCCTCGTCACAGACCAGCCGAAAGGGGAACTTTCCCCAGACATGATGTGGAAACCTCTTCTCCCCTCAGCGCTGCGTGGGCTGAGCCCAGTGCAGGGAGGTGCCGTGCACCCATGCACGCAGAGCTCCCCTGCACTGGAGAGCCAGATGGCTGCTTGCGAGGTGCCCACGTGAGATGAGTTTGGCAGGTCTCAGCTCGGTCACTAGCAGAGCCCGCGGACAGAGACAGAGCTGCACCCAGCCCTGGAGCCTGGATGCCCCCTGGAAGGGGTCACTGCTCTGGGGACCTAAGTCCCTGGGGCTGCCAATCCCATGCACTGGGTATCTGAAGTGCATCAGACGAAATGCAGGGGGCCCCAGGGCTGGGATATCAGGGGCTGTGGGTCGGGATTGAGGGGCACCAGCTGAGCTGGGGGAGGTGGACCCCAAGGCAGGGATAGCAGGGGCTGTGGGTCGGGAGGGGGACTGGCTGAGCTGGGGAAGGGGGACCCCAGGCGGGGATAGCAGGGGCTGCAGGTCGGGATTGAGGGGCACCGGCAGAGCTGGGGGAGGGGGACCCCAGGGCGGGGATAGCAGGGGCTATGGGTCGGGATTAAGGGGCACCGGCAGAGCTGGCGGGGGGGTGAGGGGATGTCCCAGGCTTGGCTAGGGCTAGCAGGAGCAGGGAGCCGTCCTAGGAGCTGTGCGTGGGACTCGTTTCTGTTCCTGGCCGTGGGCTGGGAACTTGCCGCTCGGCTGCGTTGCAGCTTCCCCTCTCTGTCTCTACCGCAGCCCGGGGCTTTTCACCCCACTCGGCCCACCACATCCTGTCGCTTTCGTTTTCCCTTTGCCTTGCAGCTGAGCCCGTCCAAGGCCGGGAAGTTTGTGTTTGTGTGTGGGGGGGATTTGCTGGAATTCACGGCAAAAGTCCTGGCTTCCCCCCTAGCCGCTGGGCAGCTGCTGCAGAGACCCCCCAGCCCCCCAGCAGGGCTCATTACCTCTGCAACGGCCCTGTCTTCTCCCTGCTCCGCAGACCAGGGCCGAGCCAGGCCGGCCAATCTGGATTGTTGCGAGCTGTGTGTAACCTCGTTCCGGGGTGAGTTCAAACCTGCTCGAGATTGGCAGGTGTGGACGCACCCGGCAGAGGCTGGGACAGAAGGCGCGTGTGACCTCGCGGGGGTGGGAGCTGCGCTGCCGGCTGGTTTGAGCCCGGCCATGTCAGTGCCACAGGCCTCGGTCCGTTCCCTGGAAATAAAAGAGGTTGCACCAAATACCCGACTAGGCCTGAACAGTGCCTAGCTGCAAAGAGGGGCACCAGGAGCAAGCTTCCCCCCTTGCCCGGGCATTGTCCCGCTGCTCTCCCATGGTGGCATCCTGCCCCCGTCTTCCCCACCCAGCCGCTTCCCACTGGCGGGCCCTGTGCAGAGCGTGCTCCAGATGGCAGATGGCTGGGAGCTGGCACACCCCCCCCCTTGGTGCCAGGCATGGCTGGCAGCAGACACACAGAGCTTTATCTTGCTTGTCTGCTGGGTTCTGCACACAGGAGCCAGAGGCAGAGATGGCCTGTTCCCCAGCTGCTGCTCAGGGGGGCAATGGGGTGCTTGACGGAGCAGAGTTGCCACGACGCCCCATTCAAGCCACCCGGAGAAGGAGCAGGGGGCAGAGTCGGGTGTGGGGGCAGCGTCCTGTAATGGGGTGGAGGGGGGACCCTGCCCCACACACTATAAAAACTGTTCCAGCAACCACTGCATGGGGGCGTGAGGGGATCCCAGGTTTACCCCCTGCAATTTGTACCACCTTGGGTTACGATCCTGCCCCGAGCAGGGTCAGGCAGGGCCGGGCGTGGACGCGAGACCACCAGGGAGCAGCTGATTGGGGCAGACGCACATCCTGGAGCAGCACTAGCCGGGGCTGTGACGCCCGCCCCTCGAGACGGGTCTCTCAGCTGAGAAGTAAAAGCCAAGAGGTTACTGGCCCATAAAAATCCCTTGAACCCTGAACCCTGATGGCCCGGTCTAATCCCCTCCCCCTCCCCATTCTTCAGCTTCAGCAGGAAATAGGAGTCTTCCTTGCTTCCTATCCTGCACGGCTGTTTGCCTGTGACAGGCCGGCTGCACCCTAGCCCAGAAGTGGCTGCATTCCAGCGCGGGGGACGTGATCCCGCACCAAACGTTTCAGGCTGAAAAGCATGTTTCATACATGTTTATGAAGCTTTAGAAAATCTTAACCCGCCACGGGCCTGTACACAGCCTTGGGGTATGTTCATCCCACTGGCCCTAGCCACAGCCCCCCAAGAATCTCCCCTGCAAAGGTGGGGGAGGCGCCTCAGGTGAGCCAGGGTAGCGCTGCCATAGAGGGGGCATGGCTAGTGAAGGGGGGGTCGCAGCGAGTCCTGGGACGGCTGGCGTTGGAGGTCGTCAGCTCTGTGCTGGCCGTGTGGCACTCACCGGGAGAACAGAACTCCCCCGCCGGCGAGCATGTGGGGAGGGCAGGGCTGGAGGGCGCTGGTCTCGCTGAGCCAGGCAGTTCTGCAAGCCCGGCGCTCGGCCCCTCCAGCCCACACTGCACGGCTCAGCAGAACCCGGCAGCGAAAGCAGAATCTGCGGCTGCCAACGTGCTGGACCAAGGTTTGGGGCAGGAAATAGCCGGCCAGCCTCTGAGGCCAGGTTCCACATCTCGATCTCGCAACTGTGTAAAGGCAGCAAATGCTCCGGCAGGCAGCATGGGCTAGTAGGCAGGGCAGTGGCCTGGAGGCCAGGACAGCTAGGTTCTAGGCCTAGCTCAGCTACTGACCTTCAGCACATCAGGGCCCCTCTCTGTGCCTCAGTTTCCCCTCCTACCCATTAGCTATTTAGCTTGGAAGCTCCTTGGGTATGGCCTGTCTTTCCCTTTGTGTCAGTGTAGCATCTGGCCCGGCGGGGCCCTGAGCTCAGGTTCTTCCTCACGTCCTGTCCCATACTGTGGCGCTGCACAGCTGTGAAACAGCTGCCACGTCACACCCCAGAGGTGGCTGCATTTCACTGGTAGCTGCAGGTCAGATTTCTTTCTAAAGCGCTCAGCGCCCTGCTGCCCCACCTGCGCTGGGTGCTGAACTCCTTTGGAAAAGCCGGATGCTTCATTTGGGTCCCTCGGCAGGGTCTTGTTCTGAGCTCAAGGAAGCAAGTGGCTTGTTCACAGGCGGGTTGGCAGCCAGCGTCAAGGACCTGACTTTGTCCAGGCAAAGTGGGGACAAGCCACTGCCCATGAGAGTCGGGGATTCTCAGCGCTGGGTTGTGCCAGGCATGTCAGCGCTGGAGAGCAGAGATTGCTGAACAGGCCGGACGCCTAACGAGCCGCTGTACATATTTCCACAGCCAGCAGGGGTGATTCATCCCCTGCTATTTGTTCCTGGCGAGGCCAGGAATCTGGCGGTTTCGTGGGTGTAGCCAGTAAAGCCGGGCTGGGGACTGAGCAATGCTTGGAATGTACCTCGAGCCCCTAGGGGCATAGGTGTAGTGTGCTGGAGAGAGTGGGGTCTAGGGGTTAGAGCAGGGGGCTGGGAGTCAGGAGTCCTGAAATCTAGTCTGGCTCGGGGAGGGGACTGGTTTCCAGTGGTTGGCGAAGGTGGGTCTGGGTGTCAGGACTCCTGGGTTCCATTCCCATTTCTGAGCTGGGACTAGGAGTCAGGACTCCTGGATTCTGCTTTCATCTCTTACCCTGACTGGTTGCATGACCTCGAGTATTTTCACCGGCCCGTGCCTCAGTTTCCCCTTCTCTAAAATGGGACTAATGATCCTGCCCCATGGCACAGGGGAATTATGGGGGGGCTCATATATTCCCAGGGTAGATGAGAGCAGAGCCAGGCCCATGGCACCTGCCAGAGGAGGACTGGAGGACTTCATTATTGAGATAACGACCCCCATCTGTGTAACGCCAGAGCTTCTCCCAATGAATTACACCCAGCCACCCCACCCCCTCCAGCATGATCGCCTCTTGATAGAAGAGGAAACTGAGAGCCAGCGAGCAGAAGCTAAAGATCTAAAAACAAAATCTAAAAAGAAAAAAAGCTTTAAAGCGAAACCAAAAAAACCCTGTTGGTTGCTAGCAAAGTGTTCGCTCTGCTTGTATGCTCCCCCCCCATCCCACCCCTGCCTGCAGCTGGGCTACAAGACACCATTGTCTCCTTGTTTCCGCGGCCTCTATCCAGCTGCTCCTCTTGCCTTGTCCTGAGCCTGGATGCTCTTTGGGCCAGGGGCTGGCTCTTTGCTCTGGGTTTGTGCAGCACCTGGAGCAGGGTCCGTGATACAGGCTCCCAGCCCCGGTGCGAATACAAACTGTAAGAAGAAAAACAGCCAGGAAGGCAGCGGCAGAGCTGGGCTTGGAACCCAGGAGTCCTGGGCTGATAGTGACTAGCCATAAAGGCTTTAATGGTGGGCAGCTGACCAGATCGGCACCTTCTGGGCAGGAAGTTTCTGGGACAACCCGGGGAGCTGCTCTGCCGCTTGCTTTGCAATGTGGTTATCGTGGCCCAGAAGCTTCCTGCTGGGTCTGACTCAGTGCCCTGGTGTTTATGGGGGGGAAGGAAAGGGAAAGGGGGGGGGCTGCATTCCTTTGCAGCTCGGGGACCCCCTGCAGCTCCCAGGCATTCCAGAGCAAGCCCGTACCTGCCGCTGGCAACAATGGGGGAGCGGTTTGCCGGGACGGGAAGTGTGCGGGCAGACAAGAGCTCGCGGCCAGCCCTGCTCGCCCGCCCCCCTGCCCATCTGAAATGCACCAGCTCAGCTAGTGAGTGCAAAGTGCGGGGGCCTTCAAAGGCAGTGATGTCTAGCGATTAGAACAGGGGCCAGGGGCGGGGAGTGAGACTGGGAGTCAGGATTCCTGGGTTCTTTTTCCAGCTCAGGGGCGAGAGTGTGTCTATGGTTACACCAGGGGACTGGCATTTCGGGACTCCTGGGTTCCCCTTCCGACACCGACTCGCTGCGTGATCTTGGGCAAGCCCCTTGCCCTCTCTGTGTCTCAGGCTCTCCATGGGGGTTACTGATCCTGGGGCCGGCCCCCGGGGCAGCTCGTGAGGTTTAATCCCGTCGTGTCAGCAGAGCCAGGTGAGCCCCTCGGGCTGACGGCCCCACCCTGGGGCTGATACAAGCTCGTGATGCCCGTGTGATACGGTGCGTGCCAAGACTGCTGAAAATAGCCCGAAGAGAACCCGCTGGGCCATGACAGCTCTTCCTGCCTGCGCAGTGGCCTGTGTCCGGCTCCGTGGCTGGGAGACACGCCGGCCGTGTGGCTGTGGGCTGCATGACGTCAGGCCGTGCGGGGCTCCCCCACCCCGCCCCAGGGCCCGGCAGGCTCCGCAATCTGAGCTGGACGCCCCAGCCTCGGCTGCCTTGCGCTACACCAGGGGCTCCAGACGGGGCCTCCCGCCCACAAGCCTCGCAGCCCCAGCCTGTCCCCCTGGCCTCCTTCCCTCACCTCCCGCAGCGCCCCCACCCAATCTCCTTCCCCCGCCTTCCCCTCCCTCTCCCAGCCGCCTCATCCTCAGCCCCACGTCCTCCTAACCCCCACCCCCTTCGTCTCCCTCTCACCACCTCTTCTCCTTCCAATCCTTGCAGCCCCCCAGCCTGTCCCCTCACCTCCCCTGGGACTACCCCAGTGGCATGGCTGGGTCCTGCACAGGCCCACCTGAATCCAGCGCAGTGTGAACTCTGCGCAAACCGACTAAGCCAGAGACAAAGGCCGCCTTGGCCAGCAGGCCAGCGTCTGCTCAGGTTTAGTGCCCGTGTAAACAGGGCTGGGCCCACAGGGCTCCTAGCAGCACCTGCCCCAATGGCGCTTTGGGGAGATTCCCAGATCTTTCTCCCTTAGCGTTTGACCGCACAGGCCTGGATGGAAGATTAGGATCTGGCCCCTCCCTCCCTCCCCCCACTATGCTCGGGAATTTTGCAACTGGATCGTGACCCAAGCTTTGCAGCGGGGACACATTTCCCAGCTCCCTGCAAGAGGGGGAATTCGCCTCGCAGCAAAATTACCGGCGTCAATCCTTGTCACAACGGAGCAGCCCTGACTCTCGCTAACACGAGTGCCGTGGCACTTTGCTGGGGCGCTCGCACTGGTGTCGTGTCCGTTCGTAGCCGTGCAATGAGTTTGCGTTCGTGTGACTGAGAGGAGAATTTGGGTTCGTAACTCTGCAAATGCCCCAGGATGGAATAACGTCCCGGGTACAGAGAGCTCAGAATTTCCCCTGGACTGTTTGCAACTTAAGCTGGGAGTCGCTTTGCTCGCTGGCTTTGCAAACTTTCCCCGCCTCGTGCTTTCTGACAGAGCTCTCCCACTCCCTCGGCAGCCTTCCAAAGCGTTTGCAGCCGTGTGAGACCGAAAGTCCCTGAGCTTGGGAAAATGCAGAGGCTCATCTAGGAGAGGCGGGGTGAAAAGGGACCCTGCAGACATAACTGCTCTGCCCTACGCTTCCCCTCTCATCAGCTGGGCAGGGCTAGCCCAGCTCTGGGAAGGGAACCGGGTCTAGTCTGGCTCGTGAGTGGTCCCCAGCATTGGTGACTAAGGCCTCGATCTTCCAACGCAGTGTAGGCATCTAACTCCCACTGGAGGTTTGGTGCCTAAATACTTTTGGGGATCTGGGCCTAAGAACCAGCTCCACCCCCATGCCTGAGCTGCACAGGGGTCGTTGAGAGCAGACAGTGAAAATCCTGCGGGTCAGAAGGCTGACGAAAGGGGTGGTGCTCTGCCCCAGCACCAGCCGCATTTAAGTGCAGGCAGGCAGGCGGCGACTCTACCTGGTACAATGTGAGCACGGGGCGAGGAGTCAGGACTTCAGCTGTCCGTGCCTCAGCTTCTCCACCTGCACAACAGGGACAATAACACTGGATTGCGAGGGTTAATTAGCAAACCGTCTGCAAACTGTTTCCGAGGGAAGCCTTGTGCATTGTAACGCATCTGGGGTCACTTGGAAGATTATGGCAACAACAGGGGTCCTCTGGTTCCCAAAAGCCCCTACATTCCCTGCACCTAAAGGAGAATCCCCATGTGCTGTCAGCAGTATAGGGCCTACGATACACAGTTGAGACGTTCTCATTGCATCCAATAGAGGGCACTGCCACTTGTGTATATGTGTGCGTGCATTATCCAGCTGGTTGCATTATCATCGTGTGTTGCGGGCAGTGCCAGGCGGCTGCAAGGATGTTGACTATAGATGGGGGAAGATGGGGAAGGGCAGTGATTGGGTCAGAGCCCTCTCCTGCAAGAGCCCGCACTGCCTGGGCCCCAGCTGCCCTGCAGGGAGGCTCATGGGGGCTCCTGCCCCACCCTCCCGGCTGGAGTCAGAGAGGGGCGGGGATTGTGGCTTCCTTCCTGGCTGTTGTGTGCAGCTCCCTGACCTCGCCCCAGGCCAGGCTCAGGGGTCAGCTCTCTGCCACGTGTGCAACTGATGTCTATGAGCAAGTGATGATTGACCTCTGTCCCCCTTCCCCACCCCCCCAGCTGGGTGTACGTGAGGTTTCACATACTCCTACAATGCACTGAGCCCGTCAGGGCCACCAGGGGTCCCAAGCACACGCCGCAGGCACGGATAACATGCAGTGTGCATGCTCCCCACCACACCCCGCCCCCCCCCCCAATCTTCCTGCAGCCCTGCACAGACCCCTCTGCTGCATTCTGCAGCTCCCCCCGCTCTTCCAGACCTGGGGTCCCACACAACTCTGCCGACGCCCCTCCGTGCTGACTGTCCCTCATCCCCCATGGGCTATTCCAGCCCGGAGCTCCATGCACGCAGCCCTCCAGTCCACGGGGCTCCCATGCTCCTCTGGCTCGACCCTCCCCCCTCATTTCAGTCCTGGGCTCCCCCCAGACAGCTCTTCTGCAGCCCATGCCCCTGGCCCTGCTGTTCAGTCCTGACCCTTGCCTAAGCGCAGCTGGGGAACCATCTCTGGGCCAGCAACTAACCGGAGCTGGACTGAGAACGACCAAAACTCATCTCATGTGTGACATAAGCCATGGGGTGAACAGGCCTCCAGGGGTGGAGGCCAGTGGAATGAGACAGGCCGAAGCTGAGGCATTCTCTACTCTCACTGGACCTAGAGCCTTTCCTGGCTGCCTCGAGGGCCACCAGCAAATCACAAATCCTTGTCTTTGCCCGCACTGAGCTCACCCAGCCTGCCCCCAAGCACCTGCCCCTGTGGGGGACTCAGCGCTCAGGGGCCTGATCCCTTCCATGGGGGGACTCGGCTGACTGCAAAGACGTTTGCTACACCAGGGATCCATTTGGCCCTCCGCCTATTTTCCGCTGACACTACCAGCAGCAGGAGCGTTTTAACTCCACGCTGGGGGTTCTGGTGCATCTGGTTACATATAAACAGGAGCTACAAAAGGCCTTTTGTCCGGCCCCCTCCCCCGCCATACAGGCCTCCCTTGTTTCACTTTCCACCGCTAATTTCAGCCAGGGCAGAGCGGCTGTGTCCTTGCACGGAGACCCGCCCTGCAGCCGTGGCATCCCGCGCCGATGTTTCCAAGGGCCGCTCCTGTATTTAACACCCGCTGCAGGAACTGGGGTTAGCAGGACCGGACAGGGTAGCAAGGCAGGGCTGAGCAAGTGGTAACGCGGTCTGGCTAGTGGTTAGAACAGGGGACCGGGAGCCAGGACTCCTGGGTTCCCGTCTCAGCTTTGGGCAGGAGCGTGATCTGGTGGCTAGAGCAAGGGAGAAGGACTCAGGACTCCTGGGGTCCATTTGTAGCGCTGCCACTGACTCATGGTATGACTGTGCCTCCCGGCTCGCTTGGTGCCTCGGTTTCCCCAGCTGCAGACTAGAGATGCGTACGCCACAGCGAGTGGCGTGAGACCTAATAAATATTTGCACAGCACTTTGAGATCCTGTAGCACCCTTTGGAGGACACAGTACTCCTGTTTACCGGAGGAGCCAGAATGGCTTTGTAAGCGGGTCCCAGTGTGACCTAGCGGCTTGAGCACCAGACTGGGAGCCAGGAGATGTGGTTGCTATTCCCAGCTCTGTCGCTCACCTGGGACAAGGACTTTCCCCTCTCTGTGCCTCAGTTTCCCTTCCCAATTCTCCGTGCCTTCACAGCAGCTGGGGGCCTGGTCTCAGCTGGGCCTCTAAGACCGACCGTAAGAATCAGTGCAGCTCAAACGGCTGCAAAATATTGACCCAGGACACACGGTGCCCCAAGGTCATGACTTTTTACAGCGCTTGTGATTTTTAAGCCCGATCTGCATTTGCAGTCTCTGCGTGAGTGGGGGGCTGGCGCGGCTGCTGGGGGGCTGGCACGGCTGCTGGCGGACGGTGTGAGAGGATGGACCGAGCGTGGGAGCCACGCGGAGGAAAGCGGGAGAGACAGGGCAGCCGGGCGAGAAACAGCCATAAGGGGCCCCACGGCGGCTGATCCCCAGCCTCTGGGGGAGTTACTCCTGATTTACACCAGGCTGAGGGGAGAGTCAGGCCCAGGGGAATCTCTCCACCTAGCAGGACAGGGAGCAGCTCCCCTCCCCCTATGTGATGCAGGAACTGGCTTCCTGGAAGCCGACCCATGTGATTTCCCTCCATGATGCTATTACCAGCACTGTTGCTGGGCAGAGCAAACTGCCTAGTAGGCGTGTGTGTGTGCAGGCCGGCGTGTGTGCACAGGCGTGTCGGTGTATGTTCAAAATGGGCCAATCAGAGCGGAAGCAGCCCCGGCCGCAGAGCAACACCCTGTCCCCATGTGGGGGAATCTTCCCTTTGCACTGGGACTGAGAGGGGAGTGGGGGCTAGTGGTTAGAGCCGGACGAGGGCTGGAAGTCAGGGCTCCTGGGTTCTGTCTCTAGCTCTGGCAGGGCAGTGGGGTCTAGTGGTTAGTGCGGGGGAGGCTGGAAATCAGGACTCCTGGGTTCTGTTCCGAGATCTGAGAGAGGAGGGTAGGGTGATCAGACAGCAAGTGTGAAAAATCGGGACAGGGAGTGGGGGGTAATAGCAGCCTATATAAGAAAAAGCCACAAATATTGGGACTGTCCCTATAAAATTGGGACATCTGGTCACCCTAGAGGAAGGGGGTCTAGCAGGTTACCTCAGGGGAAACTGGGAGTCAGGACTCCTGGGTCCTCTCCCCAGCTTCGGTTTTCTCCCTGGAAAAAGCACATTGGACGCCCGGTTAATCTGGTGCGATGGCCCCTGACGGGCATTGCAGCTAAAGACAGCCTCTGGGGCAACACTTGCACTGATTCAATATACAGTGTGATCCGAGCTAGCCCTCGGGTGGGATGAACCTCCCATGGGACTGTTCACCAGGACAAGCCCTCGGGGAGCGCCAGACCCGTGGAACGTCGTGTGTCCCAGATGAGCTCTGCTTTTGGCCCAGAGGCCCGGGCGCCAGCCCTGACCTGAAACGAAACGAATGGGAGCACACAAGTCCGCTAGTGTCGGAGCGTGTGCAGGGGGCGAACGAGAGTGCACAGGGATGTGTGTGCCTCTTAGTGCCCATGGCCACGTGGGTCCGTGTGAGCGCACCAATGCTGTGCGTGTAAGTGTCAGGATGCACAAGTGAGTGGGAACAGGGTGGACGTGTCAGGGAGCATGTTGCTGGGCAGAGCAAACTGCCTAGTAGGAGTGTGTGTGAGCAATGCATGCCTGAAATGACATGTGAGGATGTAAGTGTGCAAATCTGAGAGCATATGGGACTGCATCTTCACCACAGTGCATGTGTGTGAGTGCCCATCTGAGTGTGTGTTCATCGGTGAGTGTGAGTACCCAAAATCAGGTGTCTGCATGACAGTGGGTGTGTTTGTGTGGGTGTCTATGTGCGTGTGTGTGTCCGTGCGCATGGGTGTGTGAAACCTGTACATCAAGTACTCCCTTGGGAAAATATTCTGCTGATTCCTGCAGAAAAGTCCTGAGTCAATTGTGGGAAAGGCGCTAGATACCGCAGGGACTGCTGGAATTGCTGCTGTAAATAACCTTTCTAAATATAGTGGGGAGGGAAGTTCTCAGTGCCATATCCCACGATCCCGGGGACACGATCGCGCCCAGGGTAATATATTAATAGCTGAGTGTGCCGTGTTGCATTTCGTTATCATTCGATGCCCCCACGGAGGGGGATGGACCCTTTCATGCATTTTCACCTATCTCGGTTGGGTGATCGCTGAAGGAACTTCTATAAGCAGCTGGGAGAGCCATCCCTGTCCAGTGGCACGATGCACTGTATCAGCTGTTCTGCTCCACCCCAGAGGTAGCTGCATTTCAAGGCTGGATGAGCAATCCCTGTGCGGTGTCATGGTGCACTGTATCAGCTTCTCTCCTCCACCCCAGAGGTGGCTGCATTTCAAGGCTGGATGAGTGATCCCTGTGCAGTATCATGCTGCACAGTATCAGCTGCTCTGCTCCATCCCAGAGGGGGTTGCATTTCAGTGACAGGTGAAGTGACTTCTATATGTTGCTTGTAATCACAGCTTCATCAAGGCCAGAAGGGACCATTAGATCCTCAAGTCTGAGCTCCCAGACCAGAGAATTTCACCCATTTACCTCTGTATTGCGTCCAGGATCTTGCAATGGGCAGGGAAAGGGGGCTCCCAGCACACTTTATGATGGCAAGTTGCAGCAGGACTATGCGAGAGATGACGTTCCGTGATGAGTTTCTAAGAAATGGCCCCCCTTGGGTTTCAGAGAACCCGGAATTGGCTCTCACCTGTGGTCACTTCCTTCTTCCCCAGCTACACACAACTCGCAAGCACTAGCCGCAGCATTCTCACTGCTGGTGCTTTCCAGCCCATTTCACACTCATGCAAATGACGGCACAAGAGGTTGGGTAAGGGAGACTCATTTCCCCGGTTTTCAGATGAGGCGTACAATCAGGGTGTTGGCCACCTCGTCACCGTAAATCCCATGGTATCTTCCACAGCCCGGGGTAAATTCCAATCTGGGTAATTACCCTTTAGCCTCCTTCAATCCCCCTCCGCGGTTTCAGCTGGCTAAGGTTCTAACCTTTTGTATGGCGCTGCTGTGAATTGCTGTGAATTGTTCGAAAGCTGCCTGCATTCCGCCCCAGAGGTGGCCGCATTTCCACGCTGGGTGAGCGAGCTCTGTGCAGTGTCGTGGTGTGTGGTATCAGCTGCTCTGCTCCACCCGAGAGTGACTTCATTGTAACAATATGTTCCTTGCCTTCGATTTCTCAACTTTGCTTTGGCCTGTTTGGCTACTAATAAATAAACCTTAGCGCTTCTACAGAGCTTTTCATCCATCGGGCGCAACATGCTTTGCAGAGGAGGGTCAGGATCATGCCCCTCATTTTGCAGATGGGGAAACTGAGGCACAAGGAGGGTAGAGGTGACTTGCCGAGGGTTGCACAGCAAGTCAGTGGCAGAGCTAGGAAAAGACCCAGCAGCTCTGACACCCAGCCATTGTCCTATCATATTGCCTCGTGAAAAGAAATAATCAATAGTTAATGATGCTGAGATGTTCTCGCTTGCAAAGCCCAGCCAGACATCAAGCTTTTACCAGATGCTCAAAGTAACTTTGCTTGTGGCTGCTGGGACAGTCCCCTGCATAGAAACCTCGGAGAAGCAAAAAGTACCGGGGAAATACATCTACAAACGTCCCCCAGGCTGCAGAACTACCAGAGGCTGCCTTCGTGTCCTACCGCCTGGCTCTTCGGATACCTCCCTTGCAGCTGCCCTTCCAGCCATGAGCTGCTGTTGCCACAGGGATGGACAGCTGCAAGATCCTGTCCCGCTGTCCTGGTTGGGAGACCTCAGCTGTCTGGGCTTAGCACCTGCAGAACATAAGGGGAAACAGGCCCAAAACGGAACCAGCCACATCCCCGCAGGGGTCTCAAATGGCAGCACTGGTGTGGCTTAAAGCTGCAATAGGCTCAGCAAGACAGGATGCGGGAACTAGAGGCGGATCTCAAAGAGGAAGCTATGAGCTGGCAAACCAGGAGGGACCATCCCATCTCCAATGGTGCCAGAGATGGATGCACAACCCACCCACTGACACCTGCACTGTGCAATACGATGGTACCAGGAGGAATTCCTTCCTGATCCCCCTGTTGGCTGTCACCTTATGCCCCGAAGCATGAGGATTGCCAGGCCTTCAAATCTCTCTCAGCATTGGTGCCAGTCTTTGCTCAGACCAACATCTAATTAACGAAATGATTCACTTTGGTAACAGACACAACAGGAGTTAAACCAACACGAAGATCAGCAGCTAAAAACACCAGGGGCCAGGCGGCTGCTGAACAGCAGGTGTCTCTCAGAGGCAGTTTTGTCTAGTGGTTAGAGGACAAGTAGCTGTCAGGACTCCTGGGTTCTATTCCCAGCTCTGCATGAACAAAAATGAGTCACTTCACAGGTTTTTTAGGGCAGAAAGAACCATTAAACCACCTAGTCTGACCTCCTGTATAACACAGGCCAGAGGCTTTGCCCAGCATCTCCAGTGAAATTGAAATCAACATTTTGTGCTTGGCTTTCGGAGAGGCCTCCAGTCTGGATTTGAAGACATCAAGACATTGCAAATCCCTTGGTAGTTTGTTCCAAGGGTTACTCACCCTCATTTTTATTTCCAATGTGCCGTGAGCTGGCTCCAGCGTCTGAGGAGTGTAACCCTCAGTGCGTGGGACTGGTCCCACACAAGCTGCATTCTGAATGGGCCCAGCCCGCCCTGCGCACCCACGGCACAAACTCAGCCGGTGTGTCGTCCTGGCTGCCTTGGCTGGAGAACAGCTGCCCCAGGACAAGGAATGAGTGGGGGGGTGCTCACTGAAGTGCCTTTTTTTGACATCCCCCCCGCCCCCAGCAACATCTGCAGGCACCAGATGGGTGATCTCCCTGCATGACACAGATGGCACCTCGGATCTGGTGGTGGGGATGGAGGGGTTCAGCTCAGCCTTGGGCGTTTTGTACACAGAGGGCTTCAGATCAGTGGGGTATGTGTGAACCAGCTCTGGTAAAATCAGATCTGCCCCAAATCCAACCCAAGCTGTTTTCCACGCTCAATCGCTAAGGATTCTCCCTGGCTGATTCCCCGCCCGCCCTCCTTCCTGTGAGCTGGGATCTAAAGAGTGCAAATGGGAGAGGGGCCCTGGGCATCCACCCAGCTCCAAATCCTAGGGAAGGAGCAGAAAGCCACTCGATGGGATACTGCTCAGTACTGAGGACGGGGGCGATACGGCAGAGCCTGCAGCTGTGCAAATTCCCCGCTTGTTCAGGGCACGTCAGCCCCGCACTGCAGCTGCCCCTGCTGGTCCGTATCCTGGGATTGCTCTGCTAATGCACCTCACGTCCAAGCCCCCGGCCCCCTCGGGAATCCAGTCCCGATCGCTCCACTCATGTCTCTGCCCACGGCTCCATCCGGCCTGGGGTTCCCTCAGCCCAGCCAATGCATCTCGGTCCAGGCTTCCAGCACTCCTTCCCCGCTATTTTGGCCCAGAGCCCGCCGCTGCTCCTCAATCCACGGCTACAGCATTGCAGGGCCTGGTGACAGCACGCTGCTCTGCCAACGTCCATCATTCCTGAGCTCCGACAGCTGGGTATTAGCCCGGGGCCCCGACATGCATTTTTCCCATGGCACCTCGGGGCCTGTCTGCAGCGCCCCTTGGGCCAGAGGCACCCGCTCCATGGGTGCTCTGGGGCTCAAGCACCCACGGGAGAAAATAGGGGGTGCTCGGCAGGCACCAGTCACAGCTGTTGGGTGGGCCGCCGATCAGCTGTTCAGCAGCTGGTGGGAGGCGGAGAGGGGTCCGGAGAGGAGCCAGTGGCAGGCTGGAGGAGGGAGTAGGAAGAGGCGGAGAGAGGGTGGGGCCTCAGGGCGGAGCACCCACAGGGCAAACCAGAAATCAGCACCTATGCCTCAGGGGACCCTGGGAAAGGGGCTTCCAATCCCATTGGACATTGTGGGCCCCCTGTGCATTTGGCTGAGACCCGGCAAACTCGAGACAGGTGTGAGGCTCTGGCGACAGGCTGGGGACGCTGACAGCCCACAGCGCATTCAGCCCAGGGCAGGAAGTTTGCTCGGATTTGTGAAGGAGGTAGCCGTTAGTTCGGATTCAGAGGCTGGTTTCATTGAGCTCCCCTGGAACAACTCCAGTAAAAATCTCAGGCACCATCTGGAAGCAGGCACCGTTAGCCTGCGGTTCAGCTCGGACGGCGTTAAAAAAGCGACATTCTTGAGCTCACATTTCACTAGCACTTTGAAGGCTCCCCCCCAAAGCGCTTCTCAAGCTGTGTATTCAGACAACACCAGGGTAATGCACCCACCTCTGGGGTGGAGGAGAGCAACCAACTAGCACACAGCCGGGGAGAGAGCAGAAATTATGGCCAACAGACCAAATCTCTGGTCCTATGGAAAGTACTAGGGAACTTTAATATTTACTTAGATCTGACAGGTCTGCAGCTGCTAAGATTTCTCCCACAGGGCATCTCTAGAGAGCATGTCCCCACAAAGTCAGTATGGTCTAGTGGATAGGGCAGGAGACCCTGGGTTAAATTCCCTGCTGCTGGGTAATCTTGGGTGAGCGACTGCCCTCTCTTTGTGCCTCAGTTTCCCCATCTTTAAAATGGGTCTAATGATACTGACCTCCTCAGGGATGTACCGATGAATGGTGGCATATTAGGACTAGGTACTGTTGTATGGTGTATTGCCCTGGGAAGATCTGTAGATCTTTGAGCCTCCAAAGACAGAGAGTGGCTGAATCTACGCCATGCCCTCCACTGTGAAGGGCTCCTCGGTAGTTTCTTTAATGTGCATTCCACTGCAGTCCGGCCCTCCGAACCATAATAGCATGAGCCGTGTAGCACCATGCTGCAGGCCCTGATTACCCAAGCTCTGTAATCGCATCTTCCGGGGTCAACAGCCTAGGAACTGCTGAGCCCAGTGGGGATCAAAGCCCTGTTCCGCTGGCTTGAGCTGAGCCAAGTGTTGTTTTATTCATGGCCCCACCGTGGTGTCACTGTGGCAGACAGAAACACGCTGAGCTGCCAAGGGGAAAAGCTTAGTCAAGCGCTAAAAAAAACACTTCATGCAGCCCGGCATGGGACTCAAGCGTTGAGACTATGGATGCATGCATGGTTTGGGGGTTCCAGGCCCTAAGGGAGCTTGTGGGAACAGGTCCAGAATGGGATCTGCAGCTGGCATTGTCAGCTCCACTGGCCACAAGCAACCCTAGAGAGAGGGGCACATTTCTCCAACTCTACTAAACTGGCTCGCAGGCATCAGAAGTAGCAAACGGCTCTTGGGGTTAGCAATGGGGCAGAGATTTGGTTTCCATGGGGGCTGGTTCTGCTCTGGCTTGGTGGCTGGATCAGAGCGTGGCTCATCTGGCTCTGTAGCCTGCCTCTGACAGTGGCTGTGTGCCGGCTGCTTGGGCAGGGATGGTGGAGGACACCCCTTAATGGGCAATACTAGACTTGAATGGCCTGTGGCGAGTGATTGTGTCTTTCAGGCTATATGTGATTCCTCCAGAGCTGAGGAGGCAGTAGGGTCTAGTGGTTAGAGCAAAAGGGTAGCCATCAGCTTTGGGCAAGTGGCCTGCTTGCAATGCCTCAGTTTCCCCATCTACACAATGGGGCTAATAAACCCTGTCTACAAAGTGGTTCAAGGTCCTCAAGTGCCATAGAAGGGCTGTGTAGAAAGAGGGGCTAATACGACTGGGGACTCAGACACCTGGGTTCTACTCCCATCTCCGCCAGTGACCGTGTGCAAGTCAGTGCCCTTGTTTGTGCCTCAGTTTCCCCTTTCGCCACCTGTCTTGAACTCCATGGCTGTGTGATGCCTAGCACAATGGAACCTCTAAGCACTGCCATGAGACTTGGCGGAGGGTTCACATGTTGGCTGGGGCCATGTGTATAATGAGGTGAAATATGCCCAAGCCTGGCCTTAAAAATCCCTCTGAGCATATGGTTTCCTCTACTCTTTCCCCGGCCACTGCTGCCGGTAACAACCAAAATATTTGTGTTCTGTGGAAACTCTTGTTTCTAACCCAGTTCGGCTTAGTCATGGGCCTCGTGAAAAGGTCAGCCTCCCCCGGCTGCCCTGAGGTGAAAAATACCCACTCGGTTCAACGTTCCAGCTGCATGTCAGGGGGCCGGATGACTCATGGGGAAACCAGATACAAAGCAAAGCCGCTTCCCTAGCGATGGCGGGGAAAATCCGGGGCTCAGCTGGTGAACGCTTGGCAAGACCACTGATTGGCCACTTGGCTCCGTAACCTCGAGGAGGCCTGGATGCTTATAGATGCCCCTATGGCACCCAGCAATGCCAGGGGATTGACTGTTAATGTGATAAGCCTCCTGCGTTCTCACCCAGGGGGTCCCAGAGTAATGCCTCAAAAGGCGAAGCTGAACCTCTGGGAGGTCCCTGGTGAGAAATGCATTCAAAGCAGGGCATGTGAGAATCAGCTGATCAAATTGATCCGTCCAAGATGCTTATATGACTCCGTGGGCACCCTCGAGATACCCTGTGATCCCGTGGATATTTCCTGGGGACCCAATGATACCACCCCAAGATATTCATCCAGTTCCATTGGTTCTTCCAAGAGACTCACTACTGCCCCCATGATGCTTATCTGACTCCACTGATGCTCCCAAGATGTGCCTCTGACCCCCATCTGACCCCAGCAATAACCCCCAGATGCCCATCCAGTCTCACCAATCCCTCTCTGAGCCCGGCGTTAACCCTCAACCTTGTGTTAATGTTCAGGAGACTGACCAGTTTCTCCTTGAACCATGGTGAGATGGATCCTGCTGAGGCCTTGCTGGGCCTGAGTCTACCACCCTCACTAGCCCTTTATATTCAGCACCGGGCAGCTTCCATCTAAGGATCCCAAAACGCTTTGACCAAAGCCAGGTCGGTATCACAACCCCCATTTTACAGAGGGCAAAAATGAGGCACAGAGAGGGGCGCTGACGTGCCTGAGCTCACATGGTGCAGGGAATCCAGGCCTCTTGGCGTGAGCCTTATCCACAAGACCACCTTCCCCCCCCGCCAGATTAAACTGGGATGGAGGACCAGTAATGTCCAGGCACCCCCATGCTGCAGGAGAGAGCGGCTAGCAGGGAAACTGGAGGGGACGAGGGAATTTTTGGCTCCTATTGAAACAAGCCACTTAAGGGATGATCTAGCAGATTTCCTTTTCCCCAAACACCTACCCCAGGCTGAGGGCATCCTCCCAGCTCGCATAGATAATGCCCTGGGATGTGTGGAGCCCAGACCTCGATGCTTCAAACTGCATGACCCCCGCCCCTCAAGGGAGCAAACCGCAGGAGAAATATCACTGTGTCTGCCGCAGAGGCATGGAGGGCTGGGAGTCAAGCCCGTAACTAAAGAGACCACAGTCCATCCTGCTGACCAGTAGCGTCTCGTTGCTTCCTTGGGCTTCCCCACCTGTCTGTCTCCTGTCCTAGGATATGTCTGCTCTGCAGTCACGGGGCGTGAGCGCAGCTTGTGTACACACAGCCAAGCTAGCTCGGGTCTGTCTACATGAGCTGCGACAGCACCTCTTGTGAGGCCTAAGTGACTAACCCATCCCCTTCCAGCACGCTCCGGGGTCTATACTTGAGAGGGCTGCTTCCATTTCCTTCCCCTCCCTAACCCAGCAGCTGTCACACACTTCCCCTCCCTGTGCAGGAATAACGCCCTTTGCCCTCCGCAGGGACTCAGCCAGTTTGCAGAAGGCGTGGGAGGGCCCAGCCCTGGGCAGAAGCCCAGCTTGAGGCTGTTAAACACCCCCGGGTTTCTGGGTGGTGCCCAGGCCTAGCATGGGGTTCTGCAGCTGCCAGCCTGCCCCGCTCCCCCAGTGCCACCCTAGCAGCTCCAGGGTGCCTAATGGAAACTGCTCCTAGATGCAAGATCAGCTGCAACAGGGGCTCTGAAAGGCAGCTCAGAACAAGGGGCGGTGCATCTTGGATCTCTGTGTCTAAGCAACCCAAGGTCCCCCCATACTCCATGCGGCTTTGATAGCAGGGCGCAGGGTGCGTTTAACTGGGTCAGAAGACAGGAGAGCCCCTGGGCACAGGGCCTGGGGGCCTTGAGCTAGGACTGCCCCTGTGATAACTGGCAGCAAGGGCTTCCCAGAAGGATCGCTCGGCCATGGACCTGGGACAAGGGTGTGTTGCTATAAATGGGTGTGGTGTGTTCCGGTTTCTGCCTGTCAGGGGGTGTGTGTGTTTGTGCTGGAAGGAGGTTGTGTTTGTGTGTGAAGGGTGTGTGTTAGGCTTGGGGGGAGGTGCTGTGTGTAGCAGGAAGCTGTGGGAGTGGGGGTTGTGTGTGTGTACAGAGGGGTTGTGTGGGCTGTGTATAGGGGTTTTTTGGGTGGTATACAGAGGGGGTTGTGTATGCAGAGGGTTGTATAGGGGGGAAGGGATAGCTCAGTGGTTTGAGCCTTGCCCTTTTAAACCCAGGGTAGTGAGTTCAGTCCTTGAGGGGGCCATTTAGGGATCTGAGGCAAAAATTGGGGATTGGCAAAAAAGGGGGTTGGACTAGATGACCTCCTGGGGTCCCTTCCAACCCTGATATTCTATGATAAGTTGTATGGGGGTGGGCTGTGTGATATAGAGAAGGGGTTGCATAAATTTTGTATGCAGTGTGTGTAGCAGGTTGTGTGGTGTATAGCAGGGGTTGGGGCTGTGTGGAGGGGGTAGTATGTGGGGGGAAAGAGCAGTGTTAAGGTGGGGGATTGTGTGTGTGCGACTGTGTTTTCAGGGAGGGGGGTGTTTTGTGTGTGTGTTTGCAGTGCCTAGCACATCAGGGCCCTGCTCCTGGTGTGTGTAATCTATATCCAGCTGGGAGAGCCAGACTTGTGTGTCCACATGCAGCTGAGATAGTGCAGGCTGGATCCCCCAGAGATGGACTCAGGGGCGGGCTAACCGCCCCCCAAGGCTGCAGGTGGCCTCCAGCCAGCTGGGCTCTGGTCCCTTTGCTCACGTCCAGTGGGGGGCAGGAGAACATGTGACTGTCTCCTGTCTCTGCAAAGTGCTGAGTGGAGGAGCAGGAGGTGCAGGGATGGGGAAAGCAGGAGATCCCATGATGCTGAGCTCACATGCAGAGGGAGCATGCAACACCCACGGGGTGGGGGGGTGGATTAGCTCCCTCCCAGGTCGAGCTTCACTCTGCACAAGTGGGGAGGGGGAGGGGATCTCTCCACTTGCCAGCTGGACTGCTCAGGATTTCCAGGCCGAAGCAGATTTCCCTTGAGCCCCTGGGGGCCGAGAAGGAACAAGGCAGGATGGGCTAATTAACTGGCTGTCGATTGGCTGGGGAAGTGGGATCCAGGCTGCCCCTCGCAAAGGGGCAAACAAAAGGGGCAGCTGTCGCCTCCCGGGACGGGTTGCCGCTGTTTGGGAACAGATGGCAGGCCAGGCCTGCAGCACCAGCTGCCATCCGGCCCCAGCTGGCTCTCAAGCGCTGCATTGTTCTCGGTTCTGTTTGACGTTTACCTGCCAGCCCAGGCCTGAGTTGCTTTCTTGTCCCCTTTGATCTCCTCCCCCAGGCTGTTTATTTGCCAGTCCCCCTCTTTTCCCTTTGCCGGGATCCGATGAACCTTCTCAAAGGTGATGGGGCTGGGGAGAAAGGGGTTGGAACCGGAAATAGCACCGGGAAGGGGAATTCCAGCCCGAGACAGCAGGAAGGAAGCCCAGTGAGATAAATTCAGCTCAGCTGGGTTCCTGGATGTGCTTCCACGGCCACCTTACCCCATGTGGGCTTTGGGCTCCAGATCCCTGGGTTCTGGCTCTGATCTAGGGCATGTCATTTCTCGTGCTCCGTGCCTCAGTTTCCCCATCTGTAAAACAGGGCGTGGTGCTACTTCCCCTGTGTCGCAAAATACTTTCAGACCAATGGATGAAAAGAGCTAGGTTCTGCCAGCCCTTGGGCGGGACAAACATCCAATTGGAAATCATTGGGGGCTTTAGCCTGCATGTAGAATGGAGCCCTGCTCCAGCTCTGGGGCTTTGTTATATCCCACAGGGAGCCAAGCCTCTCTGAATGTGAGCTATTCGCTGCCACTTGCATCTGATGCCCAGTCCTGTCTCTAGCCCACCCCCTCTCTGCTCAGCAGGCCCGCTCTGCTCACGGAGAAGCGATAAGCTGCAGCTGGCGTTTTATCTCTCCTGGTCCTTTGCTGTTCCAGGAAGTGGGCCCTGATCTCTTGAGCGAGCTCGCCTTCTGCCTGGGGCCCCAGTTAGGTCCATGCCCTCTTTCCTTCAGATTTCTCAGTAAAACCGAAATGTTTCACTTTATTCTTAGCAAGAGCCTTCTGAATTCTGAGAAAGCAGGGTCAGCTGGGCGGGCCCGAGCATGCTTAAAATGAAACTGACTCAGCTGTAGACACAAGGCGGATGATAAGCTACCTCTGCACCTTCCCTTAGAGGTGGCCACGTTGTACTAGGTGCTGTGTGCACCCAGTGAGGAGCAGTCCCTGCCCCAAAGAGCTTACAATCTCGTTGCCCCATTTTGCACCTGGGAACTGAGGCCCAGAGAAATTAGCTGATTTACCCACAGTGGCAGAGCCAGGGCTAACACACAAATCTCCTGAGTTCCAGCCCAGTGCCTTACCCACAAGCCCTGTCATCCATTGAGTTCAGTATCCTGTCTCTGACCCTGCCTAGCACCAGATGCCTCAGAAGAAGGTGCAAGAAACTTTTCGTCAGGCAGATGAGGAATAATCTGCCTCCCACATTAGGTTTCCTCCTGGTCACTTTAATTCAATTCGTTTAGACCCTGAAGCATGAGGTTTAATATCTCTACCAAAACATACTTTAGCATTAACTATTCCAACTCATTCGTCCTTCCTCGGCAGCTAACCCAGTTCCCTCGGTGAAGCTCCCTTACCACTGACCTAGAGTACCCAAAGCTGCCCAGCTCCCAGCTACATGGCGAGAAACGGGGTCTGCATTTAGAGCAGGAGAGATGACCATCCAGCGCTAAAGCCTGGGATCTTGCTGCAGTAGACATATCTGCGCCGTCAGGCCAAGGACAAAGCAGTGGAACATCCCCTGGATGGTCCATGGAGTGGACTCAGGACCCCAAATGTGTTTTCTGACCTCCGATTTCTCCAAGCTCCTGGGCTTGCTTTTGTTTGTTGACTCAGGCTTGGTCTACACCATGAAGTGAAATCAATCTAACTACATCGGCTGTGAAAAAATTCACGTCCTGTGTGATGCACTTAAGCTCTGGGGTAGATGCTGCCAGGTCCGCGGCAGATTTCCAGGGCGGTGGGTTAACTACAGCGAGGGAAGAACCGCCCCCGGCGCTGCAGTGACTCTCAACACTACTGCATTACTGCAGCGCAGCTGCGGTGTTTCTAGTTTCAGGGACCTCCTGGGAACTCAATGCACCCGCAGGAAAGAGAGGAGGTTCTCGGGAATGAATGGGCAGCGCTGGAGGAAGGCCTTGTCCGAGCTCGGACTAGAACCCCGGTGTCTTGTATCCCAGTCTGTAGCACAACAGGCAGAGCAAAGGCTGTAGCTGTTCAAGCGTCCTACCTGCGGCCCTGCCAACGTACCTTAGCCCTGCCCTGGAGGGGGTGAACTAGAGCAGGGGGCTCCGGCTCTGTGGCCCGTTCAACCTGGAGCCTGTCCTCTAAGATCACCAGCCAGGGACCCTGTTGTTATAGTTGTTGCCTAGATTTTGTGACCAGGCCGAGAGCCTTTGGCACATTGCACAGATGTTGTCAAACAGCCAGCAGCTGGTAACGACTGACCGTGTGGAACCCATGCCTGTAATGACTCGAATGGTTCCTACTGGCCTTTGAGTCTATGAAAGTAAGTGGGGGTGACCAGGGATTTCTTTTATTGCACCTTGAAGGGCAACTGAAATGAACCTGGTTTAAAAGCAACCCAGGCTGTTCAATGCACTATTTACACTCGAGAAAGGAATTAAAATGGGAGCCATCACACATTGCAGCCCTGGCTGGGACCCAGGCATGAATTCATTCTGATGGAATGCCTCCCACGCTCACTTCTATGTCCATCCTTGAACACTCTGGGCCGGACTCTTTGGCCCTAGACTCTGCACTTGGGGCAGGGACAGGGGTGGAGAGAGAAGGTAGCACTTCCTGCATCGGGCGCCATGCAGGGCGGCGCTCACATCGGGTACATCCACACAGCCGCTGGGACGAGCGACGCCCAGCTCGGGTAGATGATCATGCACTAGCTGGGCTCAAGCGAGCGCCGAAAAAAAAGAGCGGTGTAGCTGTGGCAGGAGGCGAACCACTCAAGGACACGCTTCGGGGGTCAGGCAGGGTAATATTCAGGTGGCTATCCCATGCCACCCTGCTGGTTTTAGGCACCAGCTCAAGCTAGCACGTGCATATCTACCTGAGCTAGGAATGACACCTCCCAGCAGCTGTGTGGAAGTATCTATACATTCTCCTCTATTCTGTTCTACTGGCCCCCGAGAAGCACAGAGTAGCCACAGTGCAGTGTGCTCTTGCCTGGCACCCTATGCTGAGGGACTGGGAGCAGGGCTGGTGCAGCGATAGACCAGCTAGGGAGGCCCCCTGCCCTGAGTGGACTCTAGGGGGCTATTTACACCCATTTCAAGGCAGCTTTATGCAGCCAAGGTGGCATGAAACACCCTCAGGGCAACTCATGTCAGTTTTACATCAATGTAACTCCAGTGAGACCGAAGAACCAGGCTCATGCATACTTGTACCAGCACTCGTACGGTCATGCAAACTTGAACCAGTGCAAACTTGTTGGGGGGACAGAATATCTTCCCCTCATCTCAAGCGATTATTTCTCCTTCTTCTTGGAAGGATTCCCTTTGTTGTTGTTGCAAGGCCCTGGGGTCTCTTATTACAGTATGAGCCAAGGCAATGATCTCATTGGAAAGCAATGGTGTTAACAGATGGGCAGCATTCAAGTGTTTGTTCCCAGGATGGAAAGTTAAAAGAGGCGGTGTAACTTAGAGAGGCTCCCTTGCAAAGACAAGATCCCATATAAGTCAGCTTTGTCCACTGGACGATGCTTAGGTGCAAAGCACTTTGGGGGTGCTGAAGAGCGTTCATCGCAGCAGCTTTGCATGAACCCCATTAGTCTTGGGGCAGCTTTCATGGCTTTCTCAATCCTTACTCTTTCTACTGAGACTTCCAAGAAAGGGAGTCTGCTGGCCAACATGCCGGGGATTTCTGGGACACTGGCATCTGCTCACTGGCAAGAGAACAGAGCAAAGGGACTTTCTAAGAACGCGCTTCACAAATGGCAGCTTTGAAAGGCGAACAGAATGTCCCGCCTGGAGCCGGCGGGCTGGCAAAAAGGAAAGGCAAAGGGACCTGAAAAACAGGTGCCAATCCAACAGTCGGGACCAAGATGTGAAGTGAGAACATTGCGCACAACCAGCTGTTGGGGTGGGTTGGCTCATGACTTTATCTGCTCAGCTAGTGCTAAAAATCTGTAAATGGGGATCACAGGCCTGCCTCACAGGGGTGAGAATAAATACTTGGAACATTTTAAATTGTTCAGATACTACAGTAATGTGATAAGTACCTAAAATATCCAGAGTAGAAGGATGGACAGCAAGGTTAGGGTCGCACTTCAATAAAGTACCTTTCCTTTGATGACTACTTCTGAGAAGAAAACTGATGTGAGTTCGTCTAAGGAAAGACTCAAAGTGGAGCACTTTAGAGAAGGAAGTTGAGGCCGTGCGTGGAGATTCAGGAGATCTGGTTCTGCTACAGACTCCGGCTTTGTCTACACTGCCACTTGCAGCGCTGAAACTTTCTTCTCTCGGGGTGTGAAAAAACGATGCACGTTTCAGTGCTGTAAAGTGGCCGTGTAGACCGTGCTAATCCCAGCGCTGGGAGCTATTCCCCACGCGGAGATGGTTTTATTACAGCACTGCTCTCTTTTATTACAGAGCAGCCACATTCGGCAGCGCTTTAGCGTCGGCTGTGTAGACAAACCCATAGTTTGGGATCTCAATCACGTCACTTCATCTATGCGCCTTGCTCTCCAGTCTTGAAAATGGGGATAATAGTACTTCGATACCTGATCGGGAGTTAGGAGACGTTCAGATATTATGGTGATGGATGGGAGCTATTTAATGGAGTCTAACGGGAAGGTGAATACAACCATCTACAAAGCATTGGAGTAGCCTCCCAAGAGAAATAATGGAAGGCTCGCTGTTTGGGGCATTTAAAACTGAACAGACTCTAGGAAAGAATCCAGGAAAATGGTGCTGTTGGGGTTTTGGAAATTGCTGGATTAGATCACATAACAGGTTGCCTCCCTCTCCAATTTCTATGAACGCCTTAGGCTGTCTTTTTGTCACAGTACTGTCCCGCTACCTGCGGAAGCATGCATGCCAAGAGAGATTTGCACAACGGTTGCAGTGCAACACCAAAAAATTTCAGGCATGATTTGCACATTGCTGTTTGCATGGTATTTCAGAAAAACATCTTCAGCTTGCATCCATTAAAGGAAACGGGCCTAGCCTCATGCCACAGGATGAAGTAAGCGCTTTAGCAAGAATGCAAAAAAACACATTGCTGAGTGTTTAGTGTGTGATACTTTGGAACAGCGTAACTTTGGTAGATGGAGCCAAGCTATGGGATTTTAGTTGGGAGCAGCAGTGAATAGCTGGCAAAGACTGTTGACCACTGCTGTCCTCTGTTTATGGCGTCTGTCTGTCACTATAGAAACTATTACATCATGCCCTGAGCATTATAATTGGGAGATCGAACAGTACATTTGTTAGCTTGAGAACTTGCAATGTTTCGCTCCAAACCAGTAGTACAAAAGCACTGCTAGACAAGCGCCCAATGAGAACATCAAATTAACCTTTTGTTAGTGCTGAGATTGCTACGTTTGCAGCACCATAAAGTAAGTTTCTAGCCATAGCAGGTGGCAAGAGCTGGACCTTTAAACATCACTTCTGATTACCATTTTGCTCCTTTCCCCACTTCAATCCTGACCTGAAAGTTGTAGTCAAGGCCGAGTTCCTCAAAAGGTATTCAGACTCCTAACTTCCAAGCCTTAATACCTTTGAGGGCTGGGCCCAGTGGCCTAACAACCACTTTTGACAGAAACGAATTCTTTGTAAAGTTACAAAGCGATCCCCTCCCTCCTCGCCCTTCAAAGGGTATGAAGCATTTATGCTTGAGCAACAACTGCCGTCAGGCTGCATGTGGTGGATGCAAGACAGTAAACAGAATGAATTGATTTTAAAAAGGTCCAAAGACACATTGCGGGCAGACCTTTTCGGTATTCCAGCCACGTACCAACTCTTCATGGTGCACAGTAAGTCCCTCTGCCTCTGGTGTTAAATGCAGAGACATGTCAATGGTGTACAGAATAAAAATAATGGTTGCCCCATAGGGATTGGGGGGGGGGGGGGAAGAAGGGGAGAGAAGAAGTGTGGTGAAGTTTTGAAGAAAAGGTGAGTTTTGAACTATCCCCAAAGTGGCAGGCTGCCATTTCAGCAGTTTGAGGACACTGCTGTCACTTTTAATTCCGTTATTAGCATCCTGGGAATATATTCCATAGTCCAGTTTTTGACTGAGTTGCAAAGCTTCCTGAAGTGGGGGAGGGGTTGGAAACCCCACTCTGAGGTCCAAATCCCAGAGCCAGCATTGAAAATCTCAGCCCCAGTTTCTAATATAAGAAAGTGAGCAGAGATTGGCTAATGGGCCACAAACACCATCAGTGGTAGGGGAGTAAGGAATTCAAGTAGTCCAGGGAATCTTTATTAAAAAGAGAGAAAGGGCTGCGGATGGGGGATGATAGATATGTTCAAGATGATAGAGCAGGCATTGATAACATGTTCCTACTTCCAGGCACTGCTGGATCACTCTCAGAAAGGATAAATGAATGAATGCAGTGACCTTGTTCAAAAATTGGAGGAAACTCTTAGTTAATAAAGGTTCATGTTCTAAACAACTGCTTCAGAGAAGGAAAAATGGATTGTGATTACTGGCACATTTTCTGCTCTCTGAAAGCCCTTATTTGAAAGGGAAAGGAAGTTTCCACCCTTTTACCAAAGCCGAGATAGCCTGTATTGAATAGATAGCCTTCACAGTATATACATGGTTACCAGGAAGCAAGGCAGCTTTGACGCACTTTACACCCACTACCTAGAAACAGAGCAGCCAAGTGGTGAAGGGGAAACCAGTCTACAAATTCCATATTTGCATGTTTCCATAGCAAATCCCCACCTTTGCATGAAGCCACTGGACTTTGGGAAGGGCTTGCATAGAGAGCATTCCTAAAAGTAGCTTAAAAGGAAGACACAGCCAAACACTGCCAGATGCCTTGTCACCATATACAAAAACTGCCAACTTTCTTCCAGTGGCAGAGGCCCAGATTCTCAAAGGTGTTGGGGCCCTTAACTTCCATTGATTCCAATGGAAGTTAGGAGCCCAAATACCTTTGAGGATTGGGCCAAAGTGACCAGCTGCTGCTGAAGGTGGCCATCTGCTGCATTGTTCAATGAAAGCGGACAGACTGTTCATTCGAAGTGGGGGTGGGGAGAATTGCACTGAGCATTTTCTAGTTGAATCGTGACAAGGTTTCATTTTTAACAATGCTGTCAAGAATTCTGCCACTCTTTGCCTCCCAAGCAAGAGATGAATGCAAAGAAGCAGCAGGGAAAAGACCCCATGAGTTAGGAACACGACCATCCCCCGCTACACCACAAAATACAGCATTTGCCTTTTCAGACAGGCCTATGAAACAGCTGTTTGCCAGCGTGCCAAGTACCCTGCCTCCCACATTCCCCACCTATAAGCAATTTGTCATTAGCACCAGTAAACACAGAGCCAGCCTAAAGCTTTTGAGAGGGTGAGCAAGCATGATTCTTGGGTACACAGCACACTCTTAACTCATTACCCATACCTCGCACCCCACTCTCCTGTAATCTCATACAGCTGGTTGCTCCTTCAATGCCAGCACTCATACCGCAGGAACTCCCCGCCCCCCCAGTTGCTATACCTTTAAAAGCAGTCCTACCTACCACCCTCAGCTTGCAGTGAGGGAGGGCATCTGCGTAAGTCAAAAAGATGGCAGCTGTAGCACATCTCCCATTGTTGAGAGGAACCTTTGGTAAGACATCATGTCAGTATGATCAAACATATTGCTTCTGCAGCAAGATGCAGCAGGCCAGTTGCCCTCATAGTGCAATCCCCTCATGGAGGAGAGAAGCTGGAGCAGTGAGGTACTTGTTTCTAAAGAAGCTTGTATGGGACAGGTTTCAGAGTAACAGCCGTGTTAGTCTGTATTCGCAAAAAGAAAAGGAGGACTTGTGGCACCTTAGAGACTAACCAATTTATTTGAGTTAATCCTGGGTATCTGCTTCAGGCAGGAAGAATACTTGAATACCAATTGATGTTTTCTTGCCCTGGACAAGAAAGGAGGCTAAATGTATAGCTAGAACTATGCTGTTACCTTATACAGTGGCTGTAATTAATAGTAAACCCTTGCCAGGTTATAAAAAGTGTGTGTGGTTTAAATACAGATATCATACTTACTATATTTGCATAGTTTATTTTAGCAGGGAACAGGCTACAGAAAAGCAGGCAGGCACAATTGCAGAATAGTTGGAATCTAATAGACCTGTGAAAAGCTATGCCTGTTTGGTGAAGGCTGTTGCATTTCTGGGGGCTGAGAAGAGGAGGAACAAGTATTTCAGTTGTACACATTGTCTGGACCCTGCCTGAATGTCAGGGCAGTGCTGAAGAGACTAACCCTATCCAAGCTTAAACAAAAACTCTAAAGATTAAAGGCTATTTGTGAAATGTTACTGCAACTGTTGAATTAGCCTCTCCCTTTGTGGTTGAGCCTTTGAGTGCAGCTGTTAGCACTTTTTATGTAGCCCTGTGTGATGTTTAGCTGAACGCTTACATGCGACTGTTGAAGAGGTAAATTGAGCTGCTTAGTGAAGAAAGACCCCCCTCCCCCTTCTCCTTTTAAAGAGAGCTGTGATCTGCTGAACACGTTAAGATTTAAAGGGTTAGAGATGAATGTGAGTGTTTCCTTACTAACACACAATTTTGGGTCAACTGAACATAATCATGGAGTAAGGGTTCTCACAACTTTTGCACTATCAACAGGATGTTGGGGATTTGTCTTGACACCTCCTCATTCACAGTTGGACACTACTGCTAAGACAGCTAGAGCAGCTGTACATGGAGTACTAGAAAAGCTACAATGCTTTGTCATCTGTGTAACTTGATGCAACAGCTGGATGCAAGCAGAAGTGGGACTGCGGTAATAGGTAGTGCTAAGCCCTGTGAGAGCTACCCCAGGCCCCTGTACAGTATATTCATTCATACTATAACTGAAGACTTCTGCTACCACTGTAGGCTGGAAATTACATGCACATTAGAGAGAGAAGTTCACTACAGTCACAGCATACACTTGGCCACAAAATACTGTTATGGGGTGCTACTGCCTTAACTTCCAGGCAGAGGAACAGCAGCAAGATTTAACTGTGCAGAAGTGAACAAAAACCACTTTATTGACAAGAGTAGGACGCTCATTTATTATGTAAACAAGCAAGCCTGATGCTAGCACCATGTTTGAAGTCTAGGCTTTGTTTTACATTAGCTTCCACTTCAACCCTAATTCAGTCTGAACAAGATTTTAAATACAGTGAAGACTAACATACCTCATTTTGCTGAAAACCCAAAATTTAATATGAAGCTATTGTGCATACAGAGAGGGAATCAACTGGCTCAGTTCAAAAAAAAAATTAATACCAGATTACTCCCTGCAAGCCTGTCCAGAGTGAATGTGAGAAATAGCTATTGAAGGATTGAATTGAGTATGTCAAATTAATGGATTCATGGTGCTAACTGCAGATTCAATCCAATTTAGTTGTTTTATTTAGTTTGAGAAAATGCTTACATTCAAATTAGCTTAGTTTTGAATCAAGACTAAAAAAATAGGTCAAAATAAAACATGACTAGGAAATAGCCAACAGTGGCTTCCAGAACACTCACCCAGCCATTAAAGAGTCAGGAATAATCCAAAGATTAAAACAATCTAATAAAAAAACCAAAAACTCGTGCTGCGGCCAGCAAGTCATAGGGAACACAGGCATCAGTCACATAGCCAAACTTCGCCAGAGAAGCCTAGCAGTTTTACTAGAGTACATGAGGAAGAGACACTTTGTGGAAGTCAGGGTAAGAGAGAAGCAAAAAAGGAAATGCTGTGTACAGCATTTCAATAAAGGGATCTGGACTCACTCTAGCCATCTCTCTCAAGAGATCATCTCTGTAAAAATGTACATATTTTACAGACATTTACAAAGTTCTCTGTACAAGCCTCCCCACCCCCTGCGAAGTTGTTTTTTTTGTTTTTTTACATACTTACAACTGCACTCCCTCTCTTTATGACTGCAGGTGTTCTTTGAGAGTCATAACAGAGGTGGCAAATAATGGCCTAAGGAGCTCTACTGGCAGCCTGTTAAAGTTGGCTAGCTACAGCAAGGTCAGGGCTTCTCAGCTTTCAAGATGACTGTACCCCTTTTCACTGCTGATGGAATGTAGGCATATTTCAGCAAAAGTTCCACTCATAGCTGGTATATCTGGTTATACCCAGAATATACCTTTTTGCACTTCTAACTCAAGACACAAGCCACAAACTTAGAGACTCAATGGGTCCACAGGACCCTAGTCCACATTTCCAGTGAGCTATGATCACAACTCAGAGCGAAGGAAATGAAACTCATTCCGTATACAGCCATCATACCAAAACTAATAAAAGCCTCTAGACAGTCCGGAGTAAGAGCTGCTGGTGCTTTTGTTGACTTGAACAGGAGCTGTTCCCCTTAGTGACAAGACTGCACTTAAAAACAGTACTCTTAGCATCCTTTCACAAGGCTCTTCAAGGAAGCAGTATTACTTGCTTCATTTTCTGTTCTCTTTAGCAAAAAAATCCTCTTGTTGGTACTCTCAGTCAGACTGCACCACACTACCCTTTCAGGGGGGAAGGGGAGGGAGGGGGAAGTCACTCAGTGAGATTCCCAGATGTTATTCTCTATGTTCCCTTGAAGTACAGTGTCATAGGTATTCTTTCACAGCAGGAAGTGTGCAGTTCACTAACTCCAGATGCAAAGGAGAGCTAGTCCACCTCGCATTTAGGTCATTTATATCATTCCATGGCTCATCGCATCATGTAGGCCAAGCTTGCTCCCAGTCCAGCAAAGCCTGCAAAAGCCACCAGAACATTCCTGATGCTACCTTCTAGATCCTCTACACGGAAGAATTCAACAAATCCCTCCTGGAAGAAAGAAGTGAATTATTAATGTCTAACATTAGCCATTTACCTGGGGTGGGGTGGGGGGAGGGGGGGGGAAGGGGAAAAAGAGGTGCTCACTATGCAATTTGTCTTTATGAAGTTCTCATAACAGTAGCATCCCTGCACACCACCAACTGGGGACTAATCATGACAAACTTGTACCAAATACAGAAGCAATTCAGTACATTCTACCTGATTAAGGGAACCTGTCTAGTGGCTTGAGTGTGGAATTTGGCTCTAATTGCAGAATACTCATGGCATGACAGAACTCAATTCACCTTTGCACCTTCTGATTCCTATCTTTAATTTGGGGATAATGTCCACAGGGCTTTCAGATGTATGGATGAAAGTGCTCTAAGTGCAGAGTAACATCATAAAACACCATGTATCTTTATTACACCAATTAAGTGATTCATAATCCGCTTGCACTGCTCCAGCCAGTAGTTTTAAGTGGATTGGTAAATCATCCTGTATACCTTAGGCATGTACAAGCACAGGTGTCACCAAGTGTCAGCCAGAGATAGGCAATTACTACTAGACTTATGGACAACTTCATTAACCACATTCAGTCCCTGCAATCTCTCACTTACCCAGCCTCTTTGGTTAACTAGCCAATCTCGTTTGCCTGTGACAAGCACATCTGTGATGATCCCTGCTAGTGTGTTGATGCAATTCTCCTGGTTTATGCTCTTCAGGTGTTTTGCAACAAAGGCACCAAAAGAGATGAGTGTCACAATTCTACCCCAGTTTGTTACTCCATCATTGAAAACATGGGTTGCAACGGCAGTCACTGACTTCAGATCCTCCTCGTTCTTGATGTCTAGCTTCCGAAGCATTCCTGAAGTAAGAGATTAGCAGAAGAACATAGTGAGTTACTTTTGTAGTCTCAGTGTAAGCAACTGCAAATACTATACAATAGGTAGCATAAACACCAGCAAAAATATCTGCCTTAAAGGCTAGACAACTATTGTATATCCTTCCTCCCAAGAGGAAGAGAGGAAGATGGGGAAACCATTATCTCCATGCATGCAGGCATTAAGTCTGGAAGCTTTAGTACACAATTATATTAGCATGAGCTATTTTAGTTAGTTAAATTCTTTTTGAGACAGGGACCTAAAATGAAAGCGCTGTGACACTGCACACTTAAGCTTTGGGAAAAACCTCTGTATTAGCCAAATCACAGTACCCTCCTCCTCACTGGATTTAGAATGACAGATCAAACAAAACCAGTTTCTTTTCAGCCTGTCTTTTGGCCTCTCCTTGAACAGGCTAGGTGAGTTAGAACAATTATGAAACTGTCACGCCTTTATTATGTTTATTAAAAGGAAGTCCAACCATTCTGACCCCTTGATGAATTAGCATAAATTAGACATTTGAAGCTACTTTCTTGTTATAGTTAACATTTACAGGATTCTTCTCCAATATTAGTTCCCTATTCAGCACCAGGAGATAAAAGATTAGTTATCCAAAAATACTGGTTTATCCCAGCATTACTCAAACTCATGAAAGAGGTACCATAATTTATTCAGGTGGCTTAATGCCAACTGTAAAGGCTAATGAATTCTATTCCCAGGGAACTAAATCCATTTGAAGTCCTTATCTTCTTTGATCTTAGTAAAAATATAACCCTGTGGAAAGTCTACAGTATCTCAAATACTTTAGACTCTTCTAAAATTTAATGAGTTATTTGAGCTCTCTCTTCAAAAAAGAAAAAAAAAGTTACAATATTGCTCAAAAGTAGGAGTTTTGGGACTTCATATTATGGTAAGTACTGTAACATGTAACTTACACAAATTTCATGAAAAAAGTTTTCAAAGTCTGGCATTTCAATAGAACCTGACGAACTCAGAGCTTAAGGTAAAACTGAAATTCTGTTTTGCTATTACTCAGACACTAGAATAGAACTGAAGAAAAATGTGACCTTCAGAAGTTCCCAGAAATTTTCAGACTGGAGTATTACTAATCAAGAAGATACAGGACACCCAGCCATGGACATGGACTTCAGCGTTCAAATTTCTGTAGCTATTTTAAGACTATTGTGCAGCATTACACACTCAGGGTGAAGCTGGTGTAAAATGCTAGAATAGTGTAATGAGAGATAGAAGTCAGAATAAATACTTGCTAGCACTTCTGTTCTACTGCAGCCTAGAAAACGAAGGCGACTAATCCATAACTGGCTAACCTTTGGACAAGATTTACAATATATTTGCATGTTTGCCCACTTTCTGCACCCTACTATGGTTAATAAGTGACAATCTAGTTTTGCAGAAGTTAAAGGGTTTTCCCCACCCTCTAGATAAACAAGGTTTAGTTTCGTTTTTGAAGGAACTAAGGTTATTCTTTCCCAACGGCTTCTGAAAGAATGCCCCGTAACTGGTGCCAAGAGCCCCGCAGCCCAGCCTGCTGCATTCAGCTGACCCCTCTCCCAGCCCTGCTTCCCGGGGCGGAGTCTCCAGTCCCTAGATCAGTAGTTGGCAGCTTTTTTCCATTTGCGGACCCCCCCCCCCCCCGGATATCTTGCAGGGCGCCCAGCTGCGGAGCAGAGGTTGAAAGCCACTAGCCTATGGCAAGGCCAGCCTGGCGCGGACCCTTTAGCCACAGGGGTCCACGGAGCACAGGCTGAAAAACCACCGCCCGCGATCGCCCCAAAACACCCCCCCGCCCCCGAGGTGACTCAACAACCGCTGCCTGATACAGGCCACCGGCAAGGTCCCCACCTCCGCTCGGCAGAGGGGGGCCCACAGCGCGGGAACGCCCCCCCCCCCCGGCAGCTCCGCTCAACTGGGATCCAGCCAACAGCGGCAGGCCCCAGCCTGAACCCGGCTCCCCCAGGCGCCCGCCTCTCCAGTGCCGGGGCCAACTAGGAGCAACCCGGGTCCGCCCCCGCCGCCATCTTGGACGCCACCGCCCCCTCGCCCCGCCCCTCTTCCCCCGCGGGCGGCCGGGCCCGGCCCGGCCCCGCCCCTCACCTTGGAAGGCGATCTGGTGCTTCTCCATGACGCCGTCGCCGACCCTCCGCAGCGTCCCCAGCGCCTTTTCCATGGCGGCGGGGCCCGCGCCCCGCGGCCCGCTCGGCAGCCGCTTGTGGAGCTTCTTGCCGCCGGGCCCGCCGAGCTCCGCGGCCTCCCGCAGGTAGCGGCCGATGAGCTCCAGCGAGTCCCGGTACAGCCCGTCCAGGTCGTCGTCGTCCTCCGCGGGCGGGGTGCCGGGCAAGGAGCCGGCGGCGGGCGGCGGCGGGCCCATCCTCTCGGCGTCGGGGTCGCAGCCGTCCAGTTCCTCTTCCGGCCGCCACAGCGAGGCCGGCCGGGGCCCCACGGCCACCAGCGCCGGCGGGGCGGGGGAGCCGCTCCGCGCGCGGGGCCCCTCGCCAATCAGCGCGCGGGCCCCCTCAGAGCGGCCGTTGGGACCCCAAGCGGCTCCGCCAATCAGCGGCGCCGGCCGGCCGGCCTCCGCCGGAGGGCCGGGGTCCCGCGCGCCTGGGGCGGGAGGGCCCCCCGCGCCGCTCGGGGAGTCCGGCGGGGAGGGGGCCAGCGCCGGGCCGCTCCCGCAGTACAGGTTGAGGCCGATCACCGCGTTCCGCTTTAACGCCAACATGGCGCCGTCTGCACCCAGGTCGGACAATCAGTGAAGGCGGGCGGGGGCAGCGCCGTATATATAGGAGAGGGCGGGCCCCACGGGCCAGAAGGGGAAGTGATGAATGGACGGGGGGGCCGAAGGCGGGGCCTGAGGAAGCGCTGGCGGCGGGTGGGGGGGGCTGACTGTGATGAATGAGTGGGGGGGGGCGGCGTGGAGGGGAGCACGGAGGCAGGAAAGGGGGGGAGGAGGCAGGAGAGTCTGGTTCGGGGAGGGGAGAAGCGGGGAGGGGGAGGGGAGAAGGGGGAGGGGAGAAGCGGGGAGGGGGAGGGATCCAGACAGCGATGGAAAAATCCAGCCTCGCTGGCTTTGCGCCTCCTGCGGGTGGGAGGGGGGAAGCTCCTCTCTGAATGCCTGTGGGTTTCCCCACGCTGTTCCCGGAGAGGGGACATATTTTGGTTCTCTTTTAAAGAAGAGAGAGAGAGAGAGAGAAAAGGGCAATTCTGGACTTTCCAATTGTTCTCACCGCAGATCTATCAATCCTTAAACTTTAAAAAAAAAAAAAAAAAAAAGGGTGTGGGGGGGACACCCCAGATCATAAAATGTTCCCTTCGTGGGGGGTGGGAGGGGGAAAAAAAAAAACCACCAGGATTTAGAACCAAAAAAGAGCACTAAACGGGTAGGCGATGCCTGCGTTCTTGTTAGCGTCATTGCAAGGTTGGTCCCAAACAAGCCCACTTTACAGGGTGCTACGTAAAAGGCTTACTTACAGGCCTCGCTTCAAACCATCGTCAGGGAAGTGCAGCCTTCTCTGGGACGAATCCTGCAAGCCGCTTAGCAGCGCATAGCAACATCGTACCCAATTTCAGGACAGGGAGTGAAGGAAAGCATTGTAGCCAATGGAAAATGAAGGAACTGTGCAGGGTATAAGTGTCAGATTAGGAATACAATGAAGACACCAGGGATAACACACTGAGGATATGTCTACATTAGAGCTGCTACAGCAGCACAGCTATATACTTATGATGTTAATATTGTATATTATATATCATGGGTAAGAAATATTCAGTAAGCCAGATGTTTTTTGCACAAAAGCAATTCACTAGGTCACAATAGGCCATCAAGGTCTACCAATGGGTCGTGAGCCCAAAAAAGTTGAGAACCACTGCCCTAAGTGCCCCAGTATTGCCAAGGTGGACTACACCAAGTAGGGGGAATGAATTGTTTAGAGTAGGGGTCTCAAACTGGGAGTTGGGACCCCTCAGGGGGTCATAAGGTTATTACATGGGGGGGTCACGAGCTGCCAGCCTCCACCCCAAACCCCACTTTGCCTCCAGCATGTATAATGGTGTTAAATACACAAAACAAGTTTTTTTAATTTATGGGGGGGGGGGTCGCACTCAGAGGCTTGATATGTGAAAGGGGTTACCAGTACAAAATTTTTTGAGAACCACTGGTTTAGAGGTATAATTACGAGACATGTGGTGAAATTGAGCTAGATTTAACAGGTGGTGGAATAGCATCCCAAGCGAGGTGCTGGAAATGTCATTGCTTGAGAGTTATAGCTACACTGGACAAAACACTAGAAAATGTGGTGTATGGAATACCATGACTCTTACGTGGCTAGATCAGACCAAATACATCTTTTCCAGTTTCTGTGATTTCATGGGAAGGATTACTGTGCAAACCTAATGCTGCCTGCTCTTGTCTACACTGGAACATTTCCCTTAACAATTTCCACCATTGTAACCATCATTATTATTAATTACCTCTACTTGCAGTAGCAACTAGCAGCCCCAGTCACAGACCAGGACCCTGTTGTGATAGGTGCTGTGCTGTGCACAGGACAAAAAGGTGATCACTGCCCCAAAGAGCTGACAATCTAAGTAATGGTGCATCGCTACTGGTGTGTACTGTACTGTCCCAGATACTAAGTGTGATATGCAAGCTATCACTTAAATCCACTTCTGTACCAAATGACTGGAGGAGAGCTAATACGACACTACTTTTTTTAAAAGGCTCCAGAGGCGATCGTGGCAATTACAGGCCGGTAAGCCCAACTTCAGTACCGGGCAAATTGGTTGAAACTATAGTAAAGGACAGAATTATCAGACACATAGATGAGCATGATTTGCTGGGGAAGAGTCAACACGGCTTCTGTAAAGAGAAATCATGCCTCACCAATCTATTAGAATTCTTGGAGGGGGTCAACAAACGTGGACAAGGGTGATCCAGTGGACTGTACTTGGATTTTCAGAAAGCCTTTCACAAGGTCCCTCATGAATGATTCTTAAGCTAAGTAAGCAGACATGGGATAAGAGGGAAGGTCCTCTCATGGATCAATAACTGGTTGAAAGACAGGAATCAGAGGGTAAAAATAAATGGCCAGTTTTTAGAATGGAAAGAGGTAACTAGTGGTCTCCACCAGGGCTCTGTACTGGGACCAGTGCTGTTCAAACATGTTCATAAATGATCTGGAAAAAGGGGTAAACAGAGGTAGCAAAATTTAAGATGATACAAATTACTCAAGATAGTTAAGTCCAAAGCAGACTGTGAAGAGTTACAAAGGATCTCGCAAATCTGTTTGACTGGGTGACAAAATGGCAGATGAAATTCAATGTTGATAAATGCAAAGTAATGCACATTGGAAAATAACCCAACTATATATGCAAAATAATGGGATCTAAATAAGCTCTCACCACTCAAGAAACAAATCTTGGAGTCACTGTGGATAGTTCTCTGAAAATAGCCGCTCAATGTGCAGCAAAAAGAAAAGGAATACTTGTGGCACCTTAGAGACTAACAAATTTATTAGTCTCTAAGCTGCCACAAGTCCTCCTTTTCTTTTTGCGGATACAGACTAACACGGCTGCTACTCTGAAACCTGTCAATGTGCAGCAGCAGTGAAACAGGTAATGTTAGGAACCATTAGAAAGGGATAGACAATAAGACAGAAAATATCATAATGCCACTCTATAAATCCATGGTATGCCCACACCTTGAATACTGTATGCAGTTGTGGTCATCCCATCTCAAAAATGAAAAATTAGAATCGGAAAAGGTACAGAGAAGGGCAACAAAAATGATTAAGGGTATGGAACAGCTTCCATATGAGGAGAGATTAAAAAGAGTTTGGAAAAGAGATGACTAAGGGGAGGATATGACAGAGGTCTATAAAATCATGAATGGTGTGGAGAAAGTGAATAAGGAAGTGTTATTTACTTCCAGGGATCACCCAATATAATTAATAGGCAGCAGGTTTAAAACTAACAAAAGGAAGTACTTCTTCACACAACACACAGTCAACCAGGGGATGTTGTGAAGGTCAAAACTACAACTGGGTTCAGAAAAGAATGTGATACGTTCCTGGAGGATAGGTCCATCAATGGGTATTAGTCAAGATGGTCAGGAATGCAACTCCATTGTCTAGGTGTCCCTAGCCTCTGACTGCCAGAAACTGGGAGTGGATGATGGCAATGGAGGTGTGAGGGGGAGATCACTCAGTGATTGCCACATCTGTTCATTCCTTCTGAAGCCCCTGACATTAGCCACTGTCCAAAGACAGGACACTGAACTGGACGGACCATTGGCCTGACCCAGTGTGGCTGCTCTGATGCTCGTACGTTACTCCCTGATCTGTAACAGTCACTGGGCAGTGGGATATACCCATGGGCAGCGGGTGAACCCCCATTTTGGGGAGGCTAACCTGCTGGCCCTGCCCCTTCCACCCAAGGCCCCGACCCTTGCATGCCAGAGCCCCAAAACCTGTCCCTTGATCCCAGAGCTAGGCCGAGCTGCTCCCGCCCCCCACCAAGTGCCAGGCCAGCCCCAACACCAGGTTGAGTCAAGTCGTGCCCCAGAACGCCAGGCTGAGCCACTGCCTCCTGCCTGAGCACCAGGCTGAGCCGCCCCCCACCCCTGTGCCGGGCAGAGCCGGCGCCCCACCCCCCATCCAAGCTGGTGGCCCCAGTGCCTGGCCAAGCCACCTCACTCCCCCGCCAGCCCCCTGCACCCGCTGCTTGCTCTCAGTGTCCCTCCTCACTCCCCTGCCCTCGAGGAGCAGCAGGGACTTGGGGGGTGGGAAGTGGAGTGCAGGTAGGCAGCAGCAGGTGGGGGGGCCTTCTGGGAAGAGGCAGGGTCACCGCAGCCCAGGTGTCCCGGGGTGGGGGCAGCTGTGCCAGGGAAGGCAAAGCCTTCCCTGACCTTTTATACCCGCCATCCATGGGTATACCACATAATGAAGCCCACAGATATGAACACCACATCATGGAGACCTACTTGTCCTTGAGTCACACAGATAATATGCAGTCCTGTCTATACTAGCACCCCACCACAGCAATGGTGAGAAATCAAACTCCTCAGGTGCACATTGCCTTTCTGGTCTGGGGTGGGGAATGAAGAGGTGAAATGAGAGCAAGCTGTGGAGAGGGGATTTACTCCAGATGACTGTTTCTCCCCTCCCTTTGCATGGTTGTGAGCATTCAGAAAGGCTTTGAAGTAGGTTTTGCATTTAACACTTGGCTGATGAGAGGGGTGGGGAGGGTTGCCATTCACACCTCCGCAGCTGCAGTTGTTACTTTGGTTACATCTACACTAGAGACCTTGTTGTGGCACATCGGTACCTATGCAGCTTCACCGATGTAAGATCTCTTGTGTAGCTACTCTATGTTGATGGGAGAGAGTTTTCCCATCAACAGAATTAAACCACCTCCAACAAGCAGTGGTAGCTATGGCCGTGGGAGAAGTTCCTAAAAGGCCTTACACATGCCCCAAGCTGCCATTCCCACTGGGGCATTATAAAAACACGCAAGTAAGCAGGAGAGAGGTCCATGTGTGTAAACTAGTGCAGTGTTCAGGATGCAAGCTCGAGCTCTGACCTTGGGCAAATCACTTAGGACATATCTACATGGGAACAGAAAGTGAAGCTAAATCCAGTGTAGCTGGACTGGAGCGAACCCCAGCTGTAGACTAAGGAAGGTGGGAGTGACACTGATGTAGTTCATCCCATCTTGAAACCCCACAGTAAGCTGCACTGCTACAAATCACAGCTTATTTTATGCCCCAGTGCCTCTAGACAAGGAGATTTGCCCTGATGGCTCTTCACCAGTGTCTGTCATTGTGGTAAATCCCAAGCGAAGAGAGTCCTAAGGTTCAGAACACAGGTTCTGGGAGGTGTGCACAATCCAGAGGGAAGAGAAGACTAAACACCGGAATGGAACTGATTGAAGGAGATGTCTGAAGTGAAGAGGATTTGTGGGCCATCAGGGAGGTGAGAAAAGGGGAACCCTGCAGCTGGAAGAAGCCTGCCATGGGGTCAGAGAAGGGGCTGTGAACCATGCCACTAATAATACATTAATTTGTTTTTCATTTGATAGTCCGAGCACACTCTACAAGGGTAAATAAGTATTATTGTCTCCATTTCATGGATGGGAAAACAAGCCCAGAGAGGGGAAGGGACTTGCACAAAGATCAGCAGCAGAGGCAGGAGTAGAACCCAGGAGTCCTGATGCCCAGGCCCTTGCTTTCTCTGACGGCTAGACCACACTGCCTCCAACTAGACAGCCACATGCAATTTGACATGAGTGAAATAATTGCTTTGTTCTTCCCCCTTAAGCAGACGTTAAGATTAAGCTAGGAAAATACTTAATCTAGGAAAATGCTGCTATGCAATCAACATGGATTGGTTTTGTGTTCAAGCTTTGAGCCTGGAGGAGATGAGAGGATGCCTGAGTTCTGAAGAAAACAGCATGACTCAGATCTGTATCTAACATAGCTCACATTCCTCTGCAAATGGAGGGGGCAATCTCTCACTCACCGAAGGCGTAGTTAATCACTGGTGAAATAAAATAAAGTAGATTTAGCAGTCACAGGCACTCTTTATTTGGTGCAAATCACTTCCTTTGCAACAATGGTCTAATGAGGGAGCATGGTAGGGTTCAAGACAAGCACTTCTGTGAATGAGCAAAATCATTAGGAAGCTACCAACTTCCCTTTACCCCTCCGTCTCCCCCAGTTTGGAGGGAGAGCCCTTCAAGCCCTGACTAGAACCAGTATGGGGTGCAGAGCGTCAAATCAGCATCCCGTGGATTGAAAGATCATCTTGTTTAGTTTGTCCCTGTCTCTGCTCACTTTTGGTCTGTATTTATTATTGGCAGTAAGGATTTGCTTCTTGAAGGCAGCTGTGTGGCACAGCTGTGCCCTGCTGTTTCGGTTGAATGCAGTATTTTTCACTTCCTGTCTTAAGCTCTCGGATGGTGTAAGGCATGCTCTTAAACAGCTGGCGTATTTTAGGGGTCCGTGATGATTCTTGTCCAATGCTGTAGGAGCAGGATGAATGAAAGGTGCTCTATCAATGCCAAATATTATTTGATAGACAGCAGAAGAGGCCGGATAATGGAAGCTAAGCCTTGATACCTGGGAATTTTAGCCATCAATCACCAACCACTGGAGTAACTGCAGCCGTGCAAACCTCTGATATAGACATGCAAAACTGTTTTCAGCCACAAGTCGTAGTGATACAACTCATTCCTGCTTGATACCAGAGGCAGTTTGTCATCTTGGGGCTAGTAAAGTGGCTCAGGACTCCAGAGAGCTGGGTTCTATTTCTGACTGTACCACAGGCCTGCTTGGGCTTGGGCAAGTCATTTCCCTTCTCTGTCCTTCTATTCTCTGTCTCTTTTAGATTCTTCAGGGCAGTGAGAGACTGTTCCTATGTGGGGCCCTGATCTCGGTTGCGGCCTTCAGACAGTGCTGTAATATACATAAATATCAAAGCAAATCATGGCTCAGCCAGCCTACATTAGGAGTTTGCACTGGCTGTAATTGGGGCAAATCCCCACTTTTGACTTCAAAGCCACTGCCTGGTCAAAAGCCTTTGTTTTAGAATTACCCAGTACAAGTGTCAGAGTAACAGCCGTGTTAGTCTGTATTCGCAAAAAGAAAAGGAGTACTTGTGGCACCTTAGAGACTAACCAATTTATTAGAGCATAAGCTTTCGTGAGCTACAGCTCCACGTCCACACAGGCTGTGTCTACGATAGCACTTTCCTGAGCAGGGGTAGAGAACACAGGGCTAGTGGATGGCTCCTGAACCCTGTATACCATTGCTACCAGATCATAGGAAAAAAGAACAGTTACTGACCCTACAGTAATGCGGGTTCTTTGACATGTGCTCTCCACACAGATCCTATTCTTGATGTGCACATCCCCCCAGCTGTTCCAGATTGCTGGCCAAAGGAACCCAGTGTGCGTGGGGGCCGCACCTGTCCCTTGTGTCCCCACCTGACGGCATAAAGAACCCAACTGTCCCTCAGTTCCTTCTCCAGTACAGAATCTGATAGGAGCAGGATGTCATAGTAGGGGGGATGGAGGCAGGCCATAGAATCCATTTTGAAGAATTATATTTCCGGTAGGGCAGTGGTTTTCAACTTGCGGCCCACAGATCACTGCGGTTCACAGACTACATTTAAAATTTCCAAAGGGGTCTGCACCTCCATTTGAAATTTTTAGGGGTCAGTCTGCAAATGAGAAAAGGTTGAAAACCACTGCTGTAGAGTAAGTAACTGTTTTCTTTGCGTGGTGGTCCAAATGGATTCCACTTTTGGTGACCAACAAGCTGCTAATTGCTTGTTGGTGCGTATTCGGTGTCCTACTTAAAAAATGCCTGCAAGATCACCTACCTAAACTGGAATCCAACCTGGAAGGATCTAGTAAGGAACAGGGCCTTGTAAAGGTGTGACTCAAGCGCCTGTAGCCATCCTGTACATTTCAGATGCAGCAATATTCCTCAAACAAGCCGCAGAAGCTGCCTGAGCTCTAGGTTGGAGCTACCCTGGCTAACTCATAACACATCCTTATAACACAACACAGCCTTACGGTTGGAGATCCACTTGGATAACTTCTCTGTGGCTATAGGTTGCTCCTTAACACTATGAGCAAAGGCCAGTCTGAATGATCTGGTCCGTCCACATTAAAAGAAAAGGCCTGTCTGCCATTAAGTGAGTGAATTCTAGCTTCCCCCAGGGTTGAATGAGATTTAAGAAAGAAAGCAGGAGGAGAATGGATTGGTTCCCAAGAGCTCTGTGGCAACCTGATGTTCCTTCTCTCTTCCTGTCTCTCCTGTAATTATGGCTGAACCAACCGGCATACCTGAAGTGGCTTGATCTGTCTCTGTGGGGAGGGTGATTTAGCCTGAGAGACCAGAGCTAGTCGGAGAACAACAATTCCATTGTGCGACAAACTTTTGAGGTTTCAATATTTGTTTTCATTTCACAATGGACTAAAACCAAATATTTTTACAAGATGGGATTGTGTCTAAATGTCTGTTTTCAGCTCTGAAAGATTAGGTTTTTGATTTGGGTCTCTCTCAGTGAGCGAAAAGTTTAGGAATCTTCACATCGAAAATGTCATCAAAACAGATACATCTCTGCAAAATATCTTAGCTTTGATGGAACCATAGTGTTTTTTGATAAAAAACACTGAGTGGGAAGTGTTTCAACCAACTCCACTAGAGATAGCAGAGGAAGTAGGCTTCCTGGAGGAAGGTTAGTCAGCCCAGGGGGTCAAGTAAGGCCAAAGGGTACTGTGGTGAGGGCACTTAGGGAGTATCAGGTGCCTCAGATCCTAGTGACCGCCCCTTCCTGGCCACCCATTAGGATTGCTATGAGAGGAATTCAAGCCTCTATAATCAGGATTCCTAAGGGTGTTTCAAGCTCCTGGAATTTGAATGGAGTCCAGCCACTACCCCAGTCTCGAAGTCCGTGGGCACACTCTCAGGGCACAGACCTTCTATCTGGAATCCTCCACTCCTGACTGTTAGAATGCACTCTCCAGCCCCCTAGCTCCTCCAGGTGCAGTGCTGACCCTTCAGGCTCCCTGGTATCAAACACACCCCACTCCCAGAACTGCATCTCAAAGCTGTGAAAGCTTCTGGTTCTCCCCACCCCGGCCGACACACACTTTGTTCAGTCTATCAGGTTTATGCTCTTTATAGTTAACCATGTAAAGCACAGATCATACAAACCCAAAAAGCATCCTAAACTCAAAGTCCCTCACTAGATCACTCTTTCCTTGGGAGATGGTTTATGTTCAGACAGGCAGGGTCCTCCACCCCATTGCCTATCCTGCCCCTGCAGCAGCCTCCTTCATCTCAGGGCTTGTCTACACGGCGACGTCAACAAAACTTTTGTCTTTCATGGGTACTTAAAAATGCCCCCCCCGAAAGACAAAAGTTTTGCCGACACAAGTGGCAGTGTGAATGCGGCTTTATCGGCAGGACCGCTCTCCTGCTGACAAAGTTAACGCCGCTCGCAGGGCTGGAAGTATTTTGTCGGCAATACCAACAGCTTTTGTCGCTAAAAGCTGTGTAGTGTAGACAAGTCCTTAATCTGGTGCAAGGTGTTTCCCTCCGGAGTTCCACCAAGTCCCTTTATAGAGTCTTACTAAGGTCACCTTTTGTTCTGCCTTTTGGTCATTTTACATTCATCCCAACCCTGCCTTCAGACAAGGGGAGGAACAGGAACTGGCTTCTCCCACAGAGAGCAAATCTGTTCTCCCAAGCTGTTTCACTTTGAATAGGCCTTTGAGTGCTGATTGTTCACCATTGTTTCTGGCCTGTCCGAGACATGACAACCCTGCAAACTCACAGGGGATCCATATACATAGAGGCTTTCCATGATGCAGTAATTTTATGATCTGAATTTTGGACAATAGTATGAAATTGTAAGTGATCCAGACAGAATCCTCACTTTGTCACACAGGCAGGGCGATCCCTATGACAGGGCTGCAACTACATGGCACACAACACTGTAAAGTCAATCATCAAGTGATCAAACTACTGAGGTCAGCTGGTATTGAGCAATAATCTTGATTACAGTGCCAGTCAATAGGTGGGAAACTGACATCACTACAGAAAGATGATAAGAAGGGCAGGCCCGACGCAACTGAAAGTAAAAATACTCAAATCGTTATGTCATAGAAGACGCCATGAAAGTAGCTTTACAACTCTGAGGCAGTGGGATTGCCCCTCAGGGACGACAAGTCCCTGACTAGTGGATGGCCAAGTGACTCTCTGCCTATATATTAATCATTTCCTTTTCAAACTAGCAATAAAACTTCAGGCTTGGTGGCTGCAGGAAATCCTAAGCCTGGAGTTGTGCTGTACCCGAACATACAAGAGGCCATACTATAGGGCATGCTCCACCGAAGCACAAGAAAAGGGAAATTTGAAGGTGAGATCTGTAAAGGAAATGACTCTGACCCTGATTTTCCTTTGACACTGGGTTTTACATCAGTGTAACTGCATTAAAATCAGTGGAAAACACAGTAATAGTAACCGCATCTACGTGTATGCTTCTTCACCATTGCTACCCACAGTGAAGCCGGACAGGAGGAGATTTGCCTGAGAACACCGGAACCACTGAAACTCCATTGAAATCAATGGAATTACTTCTGATTTACATTAATGCCTGAGAGGAGAATCAACTCCAATGCCTGGAAGTGGAAGGGGCAGGATTTCTGGATAAAAATAGCACAGGCCCAAGAGTGGCCTCTCAACTGCACAGTGGGAAAAGGGACAGAAAAGGAGATCCTTGGAAAGCAGTAACACTGTGTGTAGCGAGAGTGGGTAGTAAACTCCCTATGTGGAGGGGAGAAAAACCAGAGCACCTGCAATTGAGCTGCATACACCACCCTTTGGACCTGATTTTCATACGGATTGAGCACCAGCACATCCCATTGATACCAACCAGAGTTGCAAGCACTCAGCAGTGCTGAAAATGAGACCTGTAACATCACAGACCATCAGAGACACGATACTGGCCTACACAATCCTAAGGTCTGATCTTGTCTGGCACTTCCTATGTTCTAGACCTAGGAGAGGATAGCCCCTATTTTGATAGCAGTGGTTTGACTGCATTCAGGATACTGCAGTCCAGCTCAAAAAAAGATACCAAACTGGCAACATCCTGCCAAGGGGTGGGGAAAGGAAGTAGAGCACAGTGCCGCCTGCTTTTTCTCAACTGCACTGCAAGCAGAACATCGGAGGGAAGCAGCATAGGTTCTAGGATCCTGAAGTCGTTGAAGCAACAAGGGTGCTAGGTGTCCAATAAAGGTTACATCGCAGAACCAATTACTTGCATCCAGGGTGGTTAAAGGAAGGCCAAGAGGCGATATGATTTGAAGGGCATCAGCAACAAGGAGAGAAAAAGCTATTAAAGTAATGGGATAAAACAGAGCGAGAAAAAATGTAGGCTGGAAACCAAGACCTGGCTACTGCTGAAGCTATGGAAAAATATAGAGGGGAGCAATGGGAATCCTGCTCATTACGTTCACCACCTTTTAGCTAGACAAAGCACTCTGGAATGTTTTGCAGGGAAAAGTTCTGTGATCAGCTAGAGCAGAGGATGCACTTAATTCTCTTTGGGGTCTTGTAATCTCTATATTTCTTATTATGAGTATGTGCCACTACCATCCACTCTATGGGAGCTTCAAGCTTCATTATCAGAATGAGTCAGTTAGACAAACAACCTGCACCTTGGGAAGGTAACCTTGAGCTGTTCTTTGAGCCACCTAGGCCAGATGGATGGAGCAAAATTGTGCTTTAGCGGTATAGCTTATTCCTGCCACCAAGTGAAACAAGTGATACCAGCAAAAGCAGAGGTTTTTTTGGCCAACATCTCCAACAAAAACATGAGCCAACAAAATTCTTGACCAACCTGTTCCCTCTACCCCAGACACAGCTGCATTTCTGTAGGGCCAGTGGACTGTGCCTACAGTTGTCTGGGATGAAAGATACTCGACCAGTGTAAAACTAAATATTTCTTTTAATTAAAAATTGGTTGAGCAAGCTGCATTGGGTTGACTCCCCTCTGAAGCCAACTGAGTATACAGAACTCTGAACAGACTGGGGGTTTGTGCCAGCCCAGCCATGTCAGTCACAAATCACACCTCTGAGTGATACAACTATGCCAATAAAAGTTTGTAACATAGACGTGGCCCTAGTCACTTATCTTTTAACGGAGAGAATGTTCTTCTTGGCCTGGGGGTGGACAGCTCCTCTCCCACACCCAGGGTAAATGTAAAAGTTACACCTATCTTGCATAATTCTTCTTGTGCTGGTCTAGTTCACCAGCTCCTGTTTACCATTTACACATGGACAATCTCTACGTAACAAACCAAAGTTTGGCACTGAACAATGCATTCCAGGCAAGTTATTTTTGCTTCAGTAGATCAAAGTGTTTCCTTTTACTGGACCAACAAACAAAGTGTCAGGCCCCCCAAGGTCCATTCTTTAGCTCTGAGGACTCTATCCTTGCTGGGTATTGAATTCTTGCCACTAAAACCAATACAGGTTTAAAAAGGCTTAGGAGCTCAGAGACCATTCAGGCACCACAGGGCAAGACCTAGCACATATTTCCCATCAAGTGCTGAGCCTTGAGTACACAAACAAACATGGGCAAAGCACATACTTGGCATAAGACACAGAACAGTATGTTCTTGCCCAGGGCACAGTACAGAAACTTGCACTCATGGCCTGGCTGGGGAACAGATGAACTTGAGTTTTGAAACATCTAACAAGGATCTAATATATTTAAATAGAAAACTGATCTACAAAAGTGTCAAGTCCTCTTTATGGCCGTTTGATGGGTCTTTAATTCAGACACATATATTTCAAAGTGGCTATAAGACTGAGATGTGTTTCAGCATCAATTATAAATGTGGTGGGAAGACAGGGGGAGTTTTCATTCATTTCTCTTTCTAGCAAGAAACTTAGGTTAGGCCTAACCTTCTCTCACTGAAATCAATAGGAATTTTGCCAGGATTTTAACAGGAGCAGGATTGGTCCCTATTGTAAACATGCAACCAGTCTAAGTTAAATACACACACACACACACGTACATGTAAAGTAAGTGCTGAGCACAGGATTGGTGTTAGGCTTTTCTAAGGTGCCTCTTCCCATGTATGCTGGTATTACTGCATATTCCCTACAAATGAAATGTAAACCCTTAGAGCTAGTCTGGTTTCAATAAGTGATGTCAGTGAAATGAAATGCTGTGATTTAATAATAGGATCTAACTGCAAAGAGAAAGACAACAGATATTAAACCTTAAAACAAATCAGAGAGGTATATTTTAAATGCAGGAGCTTATTTTCCAGTCTTAACATCAAATTCCATCACCATTGTATTAAAGTGGGTTAATATACTTATTTTCAAAATAAGATATAAGATGATCCATGTATCTAGGTTCAGACCCATAGCACTGCTAAACCACTGGGGATGGCTGCCTCGACTAAGCTCTGGGTTGGAAAAATTTGCATTCCCTAGGATCACAGTTCAAAATCCTGGTGGAAATCAACTCAATACTCTGCCCTTACACAGCAGATAAAATCAGTTCCAAAGTTTTCTGTTAATAGAAGTCTTTCAAAGGAGACTTTAAATACTGAGTTACCATTAGTCACACCCACACACACTTTTACAGAACCTAGATTTCATAATGGTAGATAGATGTTGCCCCAGAATTCTTGACCAACTTCTCCCCCACATCACTGCTGGTTACTGCCCTCACCCAAACATACAGCTCCATTTCATGGGGACCAGATGGACTGTGTCTGGTTTTTGGGGTGATGAGTGTAAAACTAAGTACTTTAGTTAAAACATTGGCTGAGGGAAGAGCTTTGTGCTGACTTCAGTCAGAACCAGATGAGTGTTGATTTCCAAATTCTTGATTAGCATCCGCCACTTAGCTCACTTGATCTCTATTATTGATTGGCCGTTTTTTCCCCCCCAATCAGTAAAGTGGGTCAGGATAGGGCACTCTAATCACTTGCACTAATATTTGCCAAAAGGGTACTTACCAGAAACGTTATATTACAGTTATAGAGATTGGAGAGTCCCATTTGCTTTCAGCTGTACTTTTGTTTTCTATTTGGTGCTATACACATTTATCTCAAAGTGCTAAACATAGGCTGTAGCCTAAAAAGAGCAGAGGTAAAGAAGGCAGGTGTTGGTGGGATCAACACTACCGCACACAGATACCCTGAAACTGGAGATTATTCAACTGAGAGGGAAAATATTAGCCAGGACCTTTGTGTTATCCTCTTGTCTCATTCTGTGCCTTCTCCCTAGGTTCAAGCAGGAGAAAGGATCTTATATCCAGAACAAGAGAGGTAAGTTAGTAGGCTGCAGGTGAGTGCTCCATTAAGTTTTGCTTCAGAACCTTTGAAGTCAATGGGAGTCTCCAATGGGTTTTGGATCAGACCCTTGTCCATGGTAGTTACATTCCTACAATCTCAGTCTTCATATACAAGGAAACACGATGCTCAGCCCACCTTTTTCTCCATGTACCACTGGAAGGGCCACAAAAGAATGAGGGGAGAGGGAAAAAACCATCCTCCAAAGCCCCAATAGTCTACAATGAATCCTGACTCAACCCTAGGCCCCATAGGTATCAACTTGTCCTTGGTCCACTGCAAAATTGGAACCTTTGGCCAGATAGGGTTCTGGAACACTGCACATGGATGAAAGATTTTTAACCACTACACGTCTCAAGGGTGATGGAGAGGGGAGATTGAAAATATTGCCTCAGCCCGCTGTGATCTAATTGTAGCACAGGGGCTACATATTCTACTGTCGCGGTACACGATGGGAACCTGCACTAATGCAAGGCCCCTTCCTTGCGAGGGCCTGCTAAACTACCCTTTGCTAGACTAGACTGTGGTGGGCATACTGTCCCTAGAGCCGCCGCTAGGGGTAAGCGGACTAAGCAATTGCTTAGGGCCCTGAGCAGCTCAAGGGGGCCTCCTATTTGCTTATTATAGGGGGGGTGACTTCCTTCCCACCCCAAAAGGAACAGGGTATTAAGAAATACCATTGCAACAAACAGAAATTTCATAAGGGAAAATGTATTCCCTAGGAAAGTGCTTTTATACATCAGTTTTTTAAAAATAAACCACCTCAAAGGAGTTTCTTTCAGTGCAGTTAATTGTTACAGGGGAAACAGGAAAATAGTTTTGATGGAGGGGAAAAAAAAAAATCAATCACATGATTTTAGAAGTGTTGTAAGTTAGTTTTGCTTAGAGGGAGAGAGAAGTGGGGGGAGGAGGGAAGATGTTGGATTTTTTTTATCGCTAGATAAGATTAACAACATTTCTTCTGCCCCCTGCTGCTCACAAAAAGGAATGCTACAGGCTTCCTTTAAACGCTAGTGGGCTCAATTCTCCATCAGCCTGTACCTTGTACAATCATTTACACCAGTTTAAAATCGGAAAGATGGTGTTTTGCACCAATGCAAAAGACCAAATCTTCAGGACAAACCTAGCATTCCAGTCCTAAAAAACCTGAAAGACTTAATAATATTGGGACATTAACAAATCTAGTTTGCATTTCCTACCTGTGCAATAAGATAAAGTACTCCAAAGCAAATGAATGTATTCCAGATATTGAAAGTCCCCCACTCCCAGAGAAGTATGAATGGCTCTGTGGAGCTACCGTTTACACATTTCTGCAATGCCTATTCAATCAAACTACAGCACAGCATCATCCTGTAAATACAGTCACTTTGCTCAACAAGCTTTGGTTGAAATCCTACTAACAGTGAACTGAAAGTTTCCTTGCACTTAAAAAAAAAAATCAAGATTTATAATACTTCTGTTAGCTCAGACACTGATCTATCAAAATTTCAACTGGACACAAGCATTGTTTTTTTCCAGCCAGTAGAAACAAAAGACTACTCAGCCATTTTATCTAGGGTTTTATTCCATGACATCAATACCTTACTTATCCTCCAATAGTACCAACAGATTCAACCTTTAAGGCAAGCTCAACTTGCGATCCCTTCTATACCATAGTCCAGCAGTGGATAAATAACGGGCATGAGTGTTGGTTTGATATAATTGTGCCTTATCTGGATGCCACCCTCTCTTCAGGAAACATGATTCCATAGGAATTGCAGCAAGGAACCCTTTGGGATGAAAAGTCAGCTCTTTTTTGGGATCCTGGCATCTGTGTCTAGGAAAGTATCAGTCAGCTTGGCCCATGAAGAAAAACACAAATCCAAACATATTAGCTCATTAAACATGCAGAGGTCCTTTACTGTTTTGCTGTCAGGGCTTCTATTTCTAATTAATAATAGTTAGCTTCATCCTTTCACAAGCAAACAAAAGAAGTTTCCACTTAGTTATTTCCCCAGAAGAGGGAATATATATATAAAAAATTATAGCCATGCTTCAGTTTTTCCCAGAAGTCCATTTAGACTAAGGAGAAATCATTCCAAGGACAAAATATTTGTATCCTAAAGTTGTATGTGGTGCAACTGTCCAATGAAGATCACTAATTCTATTTCCACATTTAAGGCTGCACACCAAGAAGCTGAGCTGCAAATGCCAAACAGTGGAATAGAATTGGAAGGAAGCCACTGTGAAATACATAACGCTCCCTTTTTAGGGTCCATCTTTCCCCACTGTTTCAGTTTTCATGACTGAACAAAAAATGACTTCAGTAGGTGTTTGAGACAAGTTTATTTTTTAAAATAATCCTCTCTCCTGATGTTTTTCACCCAGTATTTTGAAGGTAATTTCTTTCTCCTTTATATATAAATACACTTGGTATTTCCTGAATCCTGGAGGGAGTAGGGGGAATGGTTCGACATGTTCATTCCCCTCTGTTCTCTTTGTCAATAAGATTTCACTGAGATCAACACCATGAAGGTTTAGCCAACAGCTAACAGGTACTTAGTGGTGCAAGTGTGGGGTTTTTTTTTTTGGTTTTTTTTTTGAAGAAAAAAAGCATAGAATAGAAGATAGAGATGAAGATGATGTAAAAAATTATATATATTTATATATATGATTCATATCTATTTACAATGTGGCTGGGACAAACAAACAGCAAGACATTTGAGGAGATTATACAAGACACCAGTAGCTTTTCCCCCAACCTTCTCAGATTGCTTTGGAACCTGGACATAAGGCATGAGGAGACGGAGACTAAAGAATGAAATTACACATTTACAAAGAAGGAGTTCCCCACTCCCGCTAAACCCGGTCTCCTTTTCACTCTGGTGAAATTGACTTTTTATTGACCAGTCTCTATGAAAAGAAAAAAATGGTTCTTTACAACCTCAGAAACATGGATGTTGATTTGTACGATGTGTCAGGCTTGGCTTTTTACTTCTTTTTTGAAGCAGGACTCTTAGGAATACCCTGATTAGCTAGATGCAATACCATGCTTTCCCATTTAGAATCATCATCAGCAAAACATGGTCAACTGAAACAGACCTTTGTATGAATTACTTGGTAATTTTTAGTCCCTAAAGTAAGACATAGTAGAGAATGTATGTAGACAAAGCTACATCAATTGTGGAGTTTCAAGTGTTAACTTTCACTTGGTTTTCTTCACCTTGATAGGGTATCCTATAGAATGAACTGACTCAACAGATTCCCTCCCCTGTCCCCAAAAACAAAAAAACAAACCCAAATCTTTAAATTCTGGACTTAAAACAGAGATTCATGTTTTCTTTTAGCACAGCAAGCTGCATGCTGAAATCTTAAAGTCATCATTCCAGTGAAACACCTTTTAACCCAATACACTATTGCATCTCTGCTAAAATATTCCTTAAGATGATAAATGCAGTCCGATCCTCTGTTCCCAGTGAAATGCTGTATTTTCTATGCCACACGAAGACCATATTTGACATGCATTATCAGTTGTGATCTTGCATTCCACAGGCTGCATCCATTGAATCAACATGGTTTTCAGGCCTGAAACAGACACAGGCAGGAAAAACAAAACAAAAAACCAAGCTACTAATGTGTTATGTCATTAATGCAAGTTTGCTTTTATGCTTCTTTCCACTCCATCCTCTCAGGTGTTTTTTGTTTTTGTTTTTTTAAAACAGGCTGGTGACCTTCTATCCTGAAATCCTATATCTTCAAAGAGAATTTCCTCTTCCCCACGCATCCTCATGTGTTTAGAAGGGTCATAATTATTGTCCCATTTTTCTGAACTACAAAAGCCATGTTTGCTTTACACTCTTCCTAATCCTTTCCAACAGACTTAAAAATATTTGTATTGGTAACAGGCTGCAGTGCAGAGTTAGTTATTCTGTAATTTCAGCTATTAGTTAAGGGGCTAGCCTAGGACTCAGAATTATGGAATCTATGAATGAATCTAAGGTCAGAAGGGTCTACTGTGATCATCTACTCTGACCTCGTACAAAACATAGGCCATAATACTTCCCCCAAATAATTCCTAGAGCAGATCCTTTAGAAAAAAACCTAATCTCTATTTAAGAAAGGTCAGTGATGGCGAATCCACCATAACCTTTGGTAAATTGTTCCAATGGTTAATTACTCTCACCGTTAAAAATTTACACCTTATTTCCAGTCTGAAACTTGGGAGATACAGGTTCAGTTCCTTGCTTGGCCTCAGTCGTCCTTCGTGACAATGAGCAAATCACTTAGTCTCTGAGCCTCAGTTCTCCATCTGTAAAAGGGGGATAATAGTACTGCCGTGCCTCACTGGGGTGCTAGGAGGATCAATACATTAAGGATTGTGAGGTGCTCAGATACTACGGTGATCAGGGCCATACGAGTTCCTGAGACAGAGCGATTTAGTCACAGGTACAAGTTCTGATTGAAGGTAAGCAGGTGGTTTTAAATGTTGACAATTAAGAACACTGGATTTTCAAAGAGGAAATCAAAGATTAAAAACCTGCTGATTCCAGGAAGTAGAACTTGAGAGTCTTCTGTCAAGAGGGCTTACTCTAATTTTGCCAAAGCACATTGGTTCCTGTGACTATGGAACAGTTCCCAATTTGCTCAGCCAAGCAGAATAGGAAATCTTGACATTTCTTTAAAAAAAACCAAACACACATTTTGCTGAATTACTTTCTGTATTCTCACTAATTTCTTGTTCAGGAGTTCCACTATTCATTTAGCTCAAGCATAAAACATATACCCATGGGCCACCTGTTTACTGGTTATCCTAGTCCTGGCCAATTCTCTGATTGCCTTCTGTACAGTCACCATACCTCTCAGTACCTTGGACCTAGTAGCTGAACGGCAAGAGGCCCCTAGAGTCTCAGGACTTGCATTCCAGTTGTGCAACCAAGCTGAGAGCCAATAGTGGACTGATCCTTTAGTGCAGTATTCTACTTTTATAAGCTTCCTTGCTTGTATAGTGAGGTGGCAAAGTTCAAACACTTCTGCTATAACTCCTCTGATACCTGAGGGATTTGAGCTGCATGCAAACTAAGGCAGCAAACTGACTTTGTATGGAAAGGATCCACTCAGCTGACTGATCACCAGCTGTAAAAATCTGCACACACCCAGGACTATAAACACATCTCACTTGCTTTTCCTTTTGTTTGATTACTGTAAGTATTTGAATAATTACATTAATTCCGATCATCCCAGCCCTATAATACAGTGAAGTTCAATCAGTTTGACACACACACCCCCACAAAAAAAAAAACAAAAAACCCTCAACAACAACAACAAAAACAGAAGTGCAGGTTTACCCTGCCAGCTTGCTGGTTACAAGTGATGACTTTCTTGGTGGAAGATCTTGTGGTGTCGGGATATGGTCTCCTGTCACCAGGTTATTGTCAGGCCCGGTGCTTGGCAACTGCTTGTTCTTCATCTTTGCCTTGGCCATATTGTAGTCACCCGAGTCAAAATACTTTTGCTGAAAGAGGGACAGGATTTCAGGTTACTTCGGCAAAGTCTTAAGAAAATATACTGCCCAAAGACTTGTTGGAATACTGTGAACATACAAGACTTATCTAACCATGAATGTATTTTCTTGATATTAGTAGTAGCTTGGTCAATGTACACCATTGTGTCACTGAATTTGCAGACTCGTTAGATAAGCCTAGCCTGCACTTAGAAGTTCCAGTAAAGCCATAAAACTATAGCTACCGCAGCAGAACCGTGCTACTATAGACAGAGGGCTTTTGCTGGTATAGTTCATTCGGGTTCGGTGAGCAAAATAAGCTACCCCAGCAAAAGCGCTTTTGTGCTGGAATAACCACATCTAAGCTAGGGTTTTTGCTGGCACAGCTATGTTGTAAACAAACAAACCCAAGCAAAATAACTCTCACACCCCTATCAGGCAAAGCTATGCTAGCAAGATTTATGTATAGCCCTGGCCTAAGAACAGGCACTAAATCCTCACTTTAAAGAAACAGTTACATAACACTTGAAGCCGGACAAGCAGGCTCCTTCCACACAAGGAAATCCACCTTCACATTTTATACACATACTTTTAAGTAAGTTTGTAACACAACCAGTCACCCCCAACGAATTTTAGGCCTTTCTGTAATACTTATTTTAAAGAAGTAAATGATCATGGTTATCACTTTACTAACGTGTACTGTAAATAAATACAAGTCACCAAGTACAACAGCAGTTGATAAAGCTTTAGAACAGAGAATCTCTGTTGTGTTTACTAAGTTCCTTAAAGGGACTTTTAAAGCCCAAACACTTGACCTACTGTCACATGGCTGGTTTCAGAGTAACAGCCGTGTTTGTCTGTATTCGCAAAAAGAACAGGAGGACTTGTGGCACCTTAGAGACTAACCAATTTATTTGAGCATAAGCTTTTGTGAGCTACAGCTCACTTCATCGGATGCTGTAACCCTAATGGGGAAAGACCCTGGGACCCAATTTTCATTCACACCATTCTGGTAGCATAAAAGAAGCCTTAAAGTGGGTGTAAATGTCATGTCTGCCAGAGCACCATAAAGGGGCTTTGGTGTAAATGAGAAGGGCCTGATTTTGCTCTCCCACTGGTGAGAATTAGAGGAGAATCAGGCCCTAAATATCGGATTTAAAAACAAAAACCCCAACTGCTTCCATGCCAAGAAATTAAATAATCATTATTTTTGTGCTTGCCCTGCAGGCTGTTACCTAAAACAATATTAGCAGAGTAACATCAACAGTAAGAGATAATGCTGGCACACAACCATGTTTTGGCAGGATGAAAGGCTATAAATAAAAGCTATAAAAGGAAAACAATGATGTTAATTCCAGTGAAGCAAAGCAGAGGCAGTGGGCAGAATCCCTGTGTTCTAAATGGGAAAAAAGAGCAAAATAGTTGCGTTTTCCCAGCTTCTCAGAGGATTTTTATACAACCTGAAGGGGATAAGACTGTACCAGACTGCTTTACAATAGCTTTGTAAAATATTACAGCTATAAACAAGATGCCAGGCTTTGCTTTACTGAATTTCAGCGAGGGCTTTAACAAATTCCTCAGACGGAGGAGTCATGAGGCCTAATATACCATTGCCTTGAACCTTGGCCAGTCGTACACCAGTCCGGAGTGGGTGTAAAATGCTGCCATTCTGAGCTGGTGGCATTTCTACACCCACTTTGCACAGGTCTAAGTGACTGCACAAGGTGCAGGGCAATGGAAAAATCAAGCCCACAGTTTCTAATTTTGCATCATTGTTCTTTAAGAGTTCTACTTTGAACCCACATATGAGATTTGGAACATCTGATCTGCCAGATCACTGGCTGGTGCACGACCAGCCCCACAGCGTTAAGGTAGATCCCAGGGAGAGGCCCAGGTGGCACAAGGAAGTCAGTGCACTAGTTTCTAAGTATCAGAGTCCAAAGCATGATGGGTCACAATGTGGAGAAATGGGAAGCCACTGAAACAATATTCACATAGCAAAATCCACCACACAAAAGACAGCATCGCTGTTCATGAAAGGCCCAAGACAAGAACAGCCTGGGATGATCTAGATCAGGAGGTGCAGAGCTTGGGAAACAGGGGAATGTGCCACACAGACATCTACTATGGCGACTTCAGTGGGTTTTAGATGGGGCCAATCCCAAAGAGCTTTAATCAGGTCCTACAGACCCCTGGCACAAGCTTGCATCATCAATAACATTCATAAGCACAAAGTCACTCAAGGTACAAGTAAACTCATTCATTCTGGACATTTACATCAAAATTACGTTTGTTCCTACATTTGAATACTTTTCAAGTGGTCTTGTCCAACTTATTTCATGCCTGATATATCCCCAGGCCACCAATGGTAATGAATATAAACGTATTGGATACAAATGGCATAACAACAAGTTCAGGTCACTGGCCCGGTTTGGTCAATAGATAGAAATATAAGCACCTTAGGTACATACTGAATCCAAATCTCTCATTCAATTCAGTCTTTACTAACAATGTCTAGACTACTTTAAATGCTACTGTCTATATCTTATACACTTTTCTTTACACCATCTAGTGATGATGACGCTTAGCTTCCAAGACAAGAGCATTTGAGTAGGTAAGTACCCCTTTCTGCAGTCTTTTCATTAGGAAGTCTGACCCTCCTGGCTTCTGTCCTAAATTAGGATATTTGGCTTTTAGTTTTGCTTCTTCTGCTTTCTCAGGGATGACTGCTTCCTTCTCCTGTGTATCCTGAAAAACAAGAAACGGATTAAAGCTATTCAACCCTATGAAAGAGGACACCTTTATTTTACCTCAGAAATCTAGTTATATAATGTTTGTCCTATAACTACAAGCCTAATGTTTTGCTAATTGAGGTGTGGCCCCTTAAATGCTTAAACATACTTTGAGAACACTGTAAACTCAATTCTAAACCCATAGGGGGAGTGGCTTTCTCAGAAAGCCTGTGGGAAAGCGGACAGATAAATGAGCCAGGTGAGAGATACAGTCATTGATAAGGAGCCATCAGTAAGTTCAACCCAGGCAATGAGATTCAGCAGGGAGTCATCAGTTTCACATCAAGTCCCACCAGTTAAATGTGGCACCATCTCTAACTCTTCTAACCTTTCCACACAGCAGCAGCCAATTGGCTTAGCCAATATGGGTGATGGCTAGAAATTCAACCAAGCTTTTATACTCAAGCGCAAGCAACATGCCAGAAACAGCTCCCAGATGGGTCACAGAGATCAAGTTCTGCTGCTTCAACATGGAGTAGTTATTCACATGTATCCAATGCATCAACATTCCCCAGTGCCGTTTCCTAGCATTGCTTAAAGATAGTTGTTTTAAACAATTGAGCTCTCTGATCACTAAGAATCATTAAAAGGACAAGAGGCAAATCAATGTTTTTAGTGCATATTTTTTCATAAAGGGGAATTCCATAATGCTGAAGAGTGCATGTAGACAGCCCAGGAAGCCAGAAGGTCTCTGTATCCATACAGCACAGATCATATCAGAGAGGTTTACCCTGAGCCACCCCACCCCTGTGTGTGCCTCAGCCCTATGCTGAAGAGAAAACCGTTCCCGAGCAAGATGTTATTTCACCATCCAAGACTCTTTATCCTATGGACTGCGTTACACAGGTCAGACTTGCAGTCCTTTCTGGCCTTAAGATCTATGAATCTTTGGCCCCTCTGCAGAGATCCCCACCAATCCCTCAGGTGTGATGGTTTTTGCAACATGCACACCTGTCTACTAAGAATTGGACTGAGACTTTGCAACTTGTGTCGTAAAAACCAAACAATGCCGACTCAAGTCAGTTTCTACCAAGGCCAAATTCAAACTGGCAACTCCAAACCCATTATCAATCATCTATGCCATCCAGTATTGCGGACGCAGCAAGCTCAGCCCCAGGGGCAGAACACCACATACTATATATATCATATCTCTGGTTGATCAAGAAGTGGCATTGACTTGTTCTGTGGCAAGTTCCTTCTCATCCCCCTGGGCCCAAAGGCTTCTTGCCTAAGCACAGAGTAGATTAGGCGAGGTAAAAACAGGGTTGAGATTTTCCATGTCCTTGCTGGAGTCAAGGGGAAAAAAACAAAACACCTTTATCTTCAGCTTGGCATGCAGGTGTCAATATGGTCACGAAGAGAGTTGCTAGAGCAAGATCATGGAGATAGAAGAAACAGGATTCTGCTCAATGTCACTAGAGGGACCACGAGTTTGAGCCAGACTAGCTACTCCTATGTTCCGATTACATTTAGTTCCTCTTGCTAAAAGGGCAGGACAGAATCCATCCAATTAGACAATCTACATTTGATTTTAGTAAAGAGAACAGGCAAATTTCTGCCTTAACGGTTAGGATTGGGCACATTATTGTTGAGTTCAAGACACCTTTGCTCAGAAATATATAGATGGAACGCTACTGAAACAGACATGTGAAACTTTAAAATTGGAAAAATTAACAAAAAAGAAATAAATCAGTATCCTAACCTAGAAAATTAGTGGAGGCCTGTAAATATCTGATAATGTAGACTGGTTTTTAAGCGACAACATCAGGACTATTGTAAAGAAGTTGCTGTACAAGAGCAGAAATTCTTGATGGCTTCAAAATTGATGCCATCTGCAACTATTTGTCTCAGCACAGTGGTAGAGGAGGTTTGAGGGCTGCCTTGGATGTATTACTCACTAACGCCCCTCCAATCACGTGCGGAAAGAGGAATAGAAGGATTGTCACACTTCTGTCGTCCAAGACAGTGCTTAACCCAGCCCTATTCTTTAAGCGGAGTTTGCTTAAGTAAAGAGGACTGTGTAGACATGAGTCAAGCAGAGCGTGGATGTCAGCAGAACCACAGAGTGACTACGTTTCTCAGTTCTTTCAGAATTTTTAAATACAGCTTTGAGAGCAGACTCAATGGTATAAAAGCCATGAGAATATGAATTACCAAATACAGTAAATTCCATTTCCTAGAGCTATACTGCTTATTACACCAGAGGGTCAACAGTAGCTGGCCAGAAATAGAATGGCACAGTCCATCCTAAGAAATCTTGCTGTTCTGTTATTCTTGAGAAGTCAGCTGTTGGAAGGCATTTCAGTGGTCTCTAAGTTTTTCAAAGATTTAGAACAGAGGCCACTGGCCTGTTTAAGATCTGGATTTAGATGATTTTTCTCTACAGAGAGCAGCCTAATGGGCTGTGTCAGCTCTCTCTCCCTGCTGCATTCACTTTCTGGAAACCTCCATTCCTGCTAGTCACTATTGCCACCAATTCCAGAAAAGTAAGATCTTGCACAGTGAGAACTCAGTTCAATTTAGAAGGCCTGTGCAGCATATCTAAGATCCTCAGATTTTATTTGTTGCTGGCCTGCACCAACCTGTGATATTTGGTCCATTACCAGGCAACACACTGGAAGGAGAGGCAACATATTTCGAGAAGCCACTGCAAAATTAATAGATTAGCCAACAGAAAGTGAAGGCAGGCGTGCTCACATCTCAAAATCCACATCATCATAACTGTTCATTGTTCACTGTCTCAGACTGATCGAGCCATAGACAGACACTGAAAGCTCTCAGTCTTGGGTCTGGTCTTTCCAGGTAAGGAGAGAAGTACAGGAGGAAGTTGGTACTGCTGGTGGTACCAATACTGAATGTGTATTTTGGCAGTTAGAGTCCATGCTGGGTCGAGAGGGAGGTAGACTGATAGCATCCTGGCTGATAGTTGAATAGCGGGTTGGAGATAGGGGGTAGAAACCATGTTTCCTACCTGCGTAGGTATCTTATTCGCCAATCTATCAAGCATATGAGAAACTGGGATGGAGAGGCTTGGAAGCCAGGAGGCAAGATATGTGCCTGGCCCAGCACAGACAGGCACACTGGAGGATGCTCTGTGGATGACAGGTGGTGGCTAGTGACTATGTGTAGCCCAACTAGAAACATACAAGTTGGTATCTGGTCTATTAAAGGCAGTTGACAGCTGCTGAGAAGTTGGCTGTGGAACCTAAGCCACAAGTGTTCTCAGATATTTTCTGCTATAGTATTCATTCCAATGGTGTTAGGGTTAATGGAGATTTATCGCTCTGGCTGTCTTAATGAAGTTCTCTTTTCTAGGAAGTGGATACAGGTAGACAGATGCCACTCAGCCATCTACAACTCAAAGAGACACTGTCCCAAGAAATAAAGAGATTCTTTACTGTCAGAGAATTAGAGAGAGAAGCACAAGTTCCAAAGCGGTGTTTGGTGTCTCAGCAGGAATTCTGGCAGTGTTACCCATAGCCCAATAGTTCTTACCAGATACTCTCAATCCCACCTCCTCCGTTCAATTATTTATTTTTAAGTCATATCTCCATACATGGCCACAAAGGCTATTTCCCTCCCATTATCCTAGGTACGCGATCTTAAACTGCTGATCAGGCCCTTTACAGTCAATGGCTTTGTGCTTTACTCTACTTATTGGAATAAGATCAGTGGCCAACACCATAGCTGGGAAATTAATACCAATTAGCATTTTTCGGACAGCATGGCTATATGTGCAGCACTGCAATACATCTGAACAAAGAGACAATGGCACCTTTTCAAAAGTGTGATGCCACTTGCCTATCAAGATAGATTAAGCCACCAGGATCCACATAGGACACACTTATGTCCTGCCACTATATACAGACTGCCACAGAGCTGATGTTAATGTTTAGTCACTGTTCAAAATTAACGGTGATACACAGCTGCCACTTTTCCCAGAGGACGTGTATCACTGAACACATGTGCCCAGATGGCCAGCAGGTTTTAGCTGCATGACTGTTAGCCTGTATTTTAATACTGTAAGAGCCGGAAAGCCTATTGTTCTGACAGATCCCTGTTGTACTGGTGCCACCATAGTTTGGGCAATAACCAGTTTGGCTGAGAGCTGGCCATGTGTTTGTATGAGAACACCTGGCCTGTGCTAATCCTGCTCCAGTTCTGAAGCTTGAGATGGCAGCGCTGTGTATAGAAACTCTGAGACAAAACAGGCTTCAAGGTGTTCTTGCAAACTCTATTACCCAGAATGCTCTTCCACTTCACAACTATTAGAGATGGGGTGAGAGCTCCGAGAAAGCATTTAGATGCGAGTGTTACAGGTGGTTAAAATGTTTCTTTTGTGTAGGATTTGTGTGCCAGAGTAGTAGAAAGATTTTAACCTCCAGGCTGCACACCATATAGCTGTTTGTGGCAGCACAAGTAAAAGGGTCAAAGATTTTCTGCATCACGGGAACTCAATCTTGTGGCAGTGATCTAGCAGTGGCCGTTAGTAAGTGGTTGGACGGTATCATTGCTGGGGTGAAAATGTCTAGCCAGCTGTCACAGTCCATTTACTTAGTATAAAACTTATTCTGGACCCTTGCAGGCACAAATGCAGTTCTCTTTTGCATAGCTTCCCAACTGGTCCTATATAGGGCCCGATCCACAGTCCATTGAAATCAATGGGAGTCTCCTACTGACTTCAATGGGATTTGGATCATGCTCATACACAAGCTTCAGAAACATTTAGATTTTTTAAAATTAAGTCTGATGGTGGAGTGGCATTTGATATTCAGGGTCCCCTGCAAAAGTCATTAAGAGAAACGATGCCTTCTGAGGTTGGGAAGTTACATCCTCTGTTGTACCCATTTTAGCATTTTAAAACGAGAGACTCTTTAGGAGCAAGTATTTCCCTATATTAAAAACCAAGAGTTAAAAGAGTTAATATTTAAAATTAAGGTTTCAGATTGGAAACACTTTCTCCCCCATCCCAACATATATGATTTCTAGGACAGACGATGCCAAGGCATTTTGGAAGAGACCATTTAAGTCACGTTTCTCCTTTCCCTAAAGCTACCGTCTCCTCTTTGGTTACCAGCCACTTAAAGAGAATCAAGAGAAAAGAACAATTGGAAAGACAACGCGTCTTTGATAGGACAGTCTTTAAATAAATATCCACTTTAAATAAAGTGGATAAGTCTGAGTAGCTGTTCCCCTCACGACACCGTGGGCAACACTCTAAGGAAGTCGATGACTCAGGGGAGCTGCACACCATGAGGCAAAACAAGAATTTTTGTGCAGAAGGGTTATGTGGGATAATTTTAAATCATTACTCACTACAGTTCACTCCTGCAGTGTTAATACAAAACCTCCACTACAGTTTAAAACCACCCCCGAAGTAATAATTTTGCCTCTTCTCATCTACTGCAGCTGCATTTTCGGGCCGCCCCCCTGAATTCTGCTTTAGCCTAAGGAACTTTATTACCCTCAAATAAATCAACAGCTTGTGCATATAACTACAGAATTGGCTATAACAAAGTGGTTGCTTTACTGCAAGCCTGAACTGGTATTTTGAGAGAAACATCTCTCCCCCTTAATACCAAAGGGAAATTCCCTTACTTCCTTTGAAGCAGCCGTTATTATATAATCCTAATTTACCTCCACCTCATGCAAACCTGATCTCGCCTTGCCTGAAAAATTATTTACGGAGAAGTCATGAAACTGAGGTGAACTGACATGATTTATACTGAAACCACCAAACCATCTGCTTTTAAAGCAACTCCTGCACTCTTAATGCTTCTTGTGGCTGTCAGTGGGCTGGGCAGTCAGCTTTGTCCCACCATCGGGGTCTTAACAGGGGGGAGAGGGATACTTATTATAAGCCATTTCACATATATGTTCGCCGAGTTGTAGCTGTGTTGGTCCCAGGAGACACACATGGGTACGTGTGGTAGTATTTTTCACTGGACCAGCTTCTGTTGGTAGAAGATACAAGCTTTATCTACAAGCTTTTCGATTCTTCAGATGACCTGATGGGGCAGGTGAGCTGAAGAAGAGCTCTGTGTAGCTCAAAAGCTTGTACCTTCCACCAACAGACACTGGCTGGTGCAATAAAAGATATTACCTCATCCATCTTGTTTCGCTCCACAACACGTAATCATGGTTTCATGGAGACCTGTAACCTTAGCCCTGGTCTACACTTAAAACTTCCACCCCTGAGCACCCTAGTTAAACCAACCTGACCCAGGTGAAGACACAGCAAAATCAATGGAAGAATTCAAGCCCCCCAAGCTCCAACTAACAGTGGAGCCCCCCATGCTGAAGTCCAAAGCCCAACCCAGCACTCCCAGATCCTCCCTCCACCATAATCCCCTGCCCCTAGTGGACCCACCCCCGAGCCTGGATTCAGACCAGGAGCTCCCCCAAAATCACAATCTCCCGCCATTCCTCTGACCCTCTCTCACCCCATGGCTGCCCCCTTGCTCCAGAAGCTTCCACACACCCCCAGTATCCCACCACCCTGCTCTGACCCAACCCTGTCCCGCCTCAGAGCTGCCCCACGCCCCAGAGGCCTCCACACCCCCCGCATCCCACAATCCACCACCCCTCACCCACCCAGACTCACTCTGCACTTAAGCCCTATCTACCCCTCGACTCACACCCCCCGGAAGTACCACCCCAGCAGGCCTGTAGCCAATGACCAAACACCATTACCGGGAGCGACGAATACGGCAGCCAATCACAGTGCGGCGGGCGCGTACGGGCAGTCCAAGTGGCCAATCGGAACCCAGAACGATCCCGCCGCGACTCAGCCCTCACCTGTTTCTCGTCGCCCGTCTGTTCGCACCGGCTGTCGGTACCGAGCTTCTCCGACATGGTGGGGCAGGGAAGGGAAGAGGGACGTGACTGAGAGAAGGGCCGGTGTTCTGCTTCCCACACTCTCCCCGGCTCCTGTCACTTTCACTCTGTAACCAAAATGGCCGCCGCCGCCCCCTAACGTTTCTGCCTGGTAACTGACAAACAGAGCAGCCAATAAGAAAGCTTGGGAGGCCGGGGTGACATCATAACCAACCAATCACAGCCCTCAGAAGACGGGACGAGGGGGGTGGGATACTGAGATGAGACAGATGGGGCAAAGGGCCAATGGAGAGTGATGCAAGAGCAAACCGGGCAGGGCAAAACTTGGGAATGACGAAAACTGAGCGGGACCAATAAGAGACGAAGAGGAGGCCGTGGGGCGGGGAACCAAAATAGGGGGCGGGGTGAGGCGGGTCCTGGCTGTGGCGGGGGAAATTTCATTGGCTGCCCTGAGCTCCGTGGCGCCCGGTCCAGCCCCTGGCTCGAGCAGTGGCCTGGGTGTGAGGGCGGGGACTGGCGTGAGCCCCGCCCCCTAGGCATGGGGCCCCGCCTCCAACCCCCCGTTCGGGACCCGCCGTCACCCACGGGGACCCACCCCCCGGACCCTCTGGGACTCACCACTGCCCCCCCGGGAGCCGCCCCCCATCACCCGGGACACGCCCCCCACATCACCCCGGGATCCAGCACCGCCCCCCAGGAACCTCTGGGACCTGCACCCCTACATCAGCCTGGAACCCACCACTGCCCCCCCCCGGAACCCACCCCCCATCACCCCAGGACACGCCCCCCACATCACCCCGGGATCCAGCACCGCCCCCCAGGAACCTCTGGGACCTGCACCCCCACATCACCCTGGAACCCACCACTGCCCCCCTGGGACTTGCCCCCCAGGACCCACCCCCCACATCACCCTGGAACCCACCACTGCTCCCCTGGGACTTGCCCCCCAGGACCCACCCCGGAACTCACCACTGCTCCCCCCGGGACCCGCCTCCCCCTCCCCCTGGGACACGCCCCCCACATCATCCCGGGATCCACCACCGCCCCCCAGGAACCTCTGGGACCTGCACCCCTACATCAGCCTAGAACCCACCACTGCCCCCCCCCGGAACCCACCCCCCATCACCCCAGGACACGCCCCCCACATCATCCAGGGATCCACCACCGCCCCCCAGGAACCTCTGGGACCTGCACCCCTACATCAGCCTGGAACCCACCACTGCCCCCCCCCGGAACCCACCCCCCATCACCCCAGGACACGCCCCCACATCACCCCGGGATCCAGCACCGCCCTCCAGGAACCTCTGGGACCTGCACCCCTACATCAGCCTAGAACCCACCACTGCCCCCCCCCCCGGAACCCACCCCCCATCACCCCAGGGCACACCCCCCACATCATCCAGGGATCCAGCACCGCCCCCCCAGGAACCTCTGGGACCTGCACCCGCACATCAGCCTGGAACCCACCACTGCCCCCCCCGGAACACACCCCCCATCACCCCAGGGCACATCCCCCACATCATCCCAGGATCCACCACCGCCCTCCTGGAACCTCTGGGACCTGCACCCCTACATCATCCTGGAACTCACCACTGCTCCCCTGGGACTTGCCCCCCAGGACCCACCCCCCACATCACCCTGGGATCCACCACCACCACCCCGGGATACGCCCTCACATCACCCCAGGACCCAGCCCCTCCATATCACCCTAGGACCTACTGGCATCCCCCCCCCCGACCACCCCACAGGAACCTGTGGGACCTGCCCCTCCACATCAGCCTGGAACCCACCACTGCTCCCCTGGGATCTGTCCCCCAAGACCCTCTGGGACCTCACGGTACCCATATCCCCACCACTGCCCCCGAGGACCCACCCCACATATCACCCTGGGACCTGCCTCCGCCCTCCTGGGACCCACCCCCTCAGAACCCCCTGGCCCCCCCATCACCCCAGGGCCTGCTCCCCGACCTCAGGACACACACCCCCACACCATATTACCTTGGGTGCCATACAGTTTGTGTCTTCTGTGGTGATTCAATGCTGAGTCCTCCTGTTCTTGGGAATTTGGGATGGGTCCCAACTTGGATGAAAATGATGTTTGCACAATTAGTGTGTAACCATGTGAATGGCAGTCGTTAACATGTTCTGATCCCAGTTTGGAGTGAGCAGCCTAGCTTGCATATGGTTCTTTAATCCAGCCGTTCTTTATGCCCTTGGGGACAGCTAGAGCCTGAATTTAGGCCCAAAATGTAGATTTTTGTTCAGGTTAAGGGGAAATTTGCACAATATAATATAGCTAGAAATGGGCTCCTCCAGCTGCATTTAAGATCTGAATTTCAAACACACAATACTGAATACTGCTTGCAGATGTGGTCGCCCCATCTCAAAAAAGAAATATTGGAATTGGAAAAGGTTCAGAAAAGGGCAACCAAAATGATGAGGGGTATGGAACGGCTTCCGTGTGAGGAGAGATTAATAAAACTGGGACTTTTCAGCTTGGAAAAGAGATGGCTGAGGGGGGAGATGACTGAGGTCTATAAAATCATGATGGGTGTGGAGAAAGTAAATAAGGAAGTGACTGGGCCTGGGAGTGGCTGGCTCATTACAAAAGCAGCTTTGCCTCTCCTGGAATTGACACCTTGTCATCTATTATTGGGAATAGACCGCATCCACCCTGATCGAATTGGCCCTGCCAACACTGGTTCTCCACTTATTCCTTCACCCTCTCACTTCCCTGATCCTTCTCGCATGAACAGAGAGCAACAATACCCGAAGTCCAAAGGTGCAAACAATTCAATGTTTATTGGGGTGACCTTCCAGCAAGCTTAAATCCAAGTTCCTTTTTCCTTATTTTTGAATCCCAACTTACTTCCTGTTTTCCCCTAATTTATATAGTAATAGTCTCAGCTATACCTTAACCAATCATTTTACTGAAATTTACCTAACCAGTCCTAACATACTGTAACATATTAGCTAACCAATTATATCCCACCACCTTAATTAGTTTACACCCAGCAAAATTAATTATACAGCAGGCAGAAACAATCACAGAACCAGACAGAGACCATGCCAATAAACAATAGTAAAGGGGGGACTATAATAACAAAACAATACAAAAGTAAGAATTTTACAACTACATCTATAAAGACATAAGGGTTTCCCAGCTGTGTCTATTAATAAGTGAGTTCTTATCAGACAGAAAACTATCAAACTAAATTTCCTTTTACATCTTCTAGGCTCTTCCCTTTCTCTGGAGGTAATAGATCGAATCACCTTTCCAATAGCCCCAGATTGCCTTATTTCAATATAACTAGTTTGAAATGTAAGAATGTGACCGTTTGCTTCCCAGCTTATGGCTGCCTCTGCTGCTTAGCCACAGCCTAAGCCTTAGCCTAAGACCAGGGCCTCAGACTGTCACAGTGAGAGAAGGCCCTTACACAGATTCTTTCTTTTATAACTGTATAACTAGCTAAATAATAAACATATACCTAAATTCTTAAGGTATAGGTTTTTACAAACAGGCTTAAATAGCTATATCCTAACACAAGGTAACTCCCTTCCCTTCATGTGTCATTATATAAAGCCTGCATCTGTAATTTTCACTCCATGCATCTGAAGAAGTGGTGTTTTAGTCCACGAAAACTTATGCTCAAATAAATCTGTTAGTCTTTAAGGTGCCACCAGACTCCTTGTTTTTGTGGATACAGACTAACCCAGCTACCCCCTGATACTTGACACCATGCAAGGCACTACATTTAGCCGTATGGAGTGGAAATCCATCAACCTCAACAAAAAACTTGCACAGATACAGACAGACATCATCTTCCTCTCCAAGTGCAAACAGATGGACATCATACCAAATGGACTGAAGGTAAAAAATCCATTGCAATCGACATACTACACTGACTATGGTGAGAGACTGTGCCACACACTCCCAAAGAAACTGAGGAACCTCTTGATCAGCATCCTGTACAGCAGACAGGAGAAGTTCAAGAATGAGCTCTCAAAACTGGAGACTCTCATACAAAACCAACCTTCCACATGAATTTCTACGTGGCTGAACTTTACAAAAACGAGACAAGCCATTTACAACACACACTTCACTTCTCTACAGAGGAAAAAGGACAGTAAACTATCTAAACTCCTACATGCCACAGGGGGCTACAACAGTGGTACCCTCAACTCACCTAACAATATTGTTAATCTATCCAACCGCACACTTAGCCCAGCGGAGTCTGTCCTATCTCAGGGACTCTCTTTCTGCCCTACCACCCCCACAAACACGATACAGTTCTGCAGTGATCTGGAAGCCTACTTTTGTTGTCTCCGACTCAAGGAATATTTTCAACACACCACTGAACAGTACACTGACCCACAGGAACCCTCCTACCAACACTGCAAAAAGAAGAATTCTGTGTGGACTCCTCCTGACGGTTGAAATGACAGACTGGATTTCGACAGAGAGTGCTTCCGCAGATGTGCACAGGCTGAAATTGTGAACAAACAGCATCACTTGCCCCATAACCTGAGCCGTACAGAACGCAAAGCCATCCACAGCCTCAGAAACAACTCTGACATTATAATCAAAGGGGCTGACAAAGGAGGTGCTGTTGTCATAATGAACAGGTCGGATTGTGAACAGGAGGCTGCCAGGCAACTCTCCATCGCCACATTCTAGAGGCCACTATCCTCTGATCCCACTGAGGAGTACCAAAAGAAACTACACCATCTGCTCAAGAAACTCCCTGCTAGAGCACGGGAAGAAATCTACATGGACACACCCCCAGAGCCCCGACCAGGGGTGGTCTATCTGCTACCCAAGATCTATAAACCTGAAAACGCTGGACGCCCCATCATCTCAGGCATCGGCACTCTTATAGCAGGATTATCTAGCTATTTGGAATCTCTTTCCTCAGACCCTACGCTACCAGCACTCCTAGCTATCTTCGAGACACCACCGACTTCTTGAGGAAACTACAATGCATTGGTGATCTTCCTGAAAACACCATCCTGGCCACCATGGATGTAGAAGCTCTTTACACCAATATTCCACATGAGGATGGACTACAAACTGTCAAGAACAGTATCCCTGATGAGGCCACGGCACACCTGGTGGCTGAGCTTTGTGACTTTGTCCTCACCCACAACCATTTTGGATTTGGGGACGACTTATACCTTCAAGTCAGCGGCACTGCTATGGGTTCCTGCATGGCCCCACAGGATGCCAACATTTTTATGGCTGACTCAGAACAACGCTTCCTCAGCTCTTGTCCCCTAGTGCCCCTCCTCTACTTGCGCTACATTGATGACATCTTCATCATCTGGACCCATGGGAAGAAAGCCCTTGAAGAATTCCACCTAGATTTCAACAATTTCCACCCCACCATCAACCTCAGCCTGGACCAGTCCACACAAGAGATCCACTTCCTGGAAACTACAGTGCAAGTAAGCGATGGTCACATAAACACCACTCTATACCGGAAACCTACTCACCGCTATGCCTACCTACATGCTTCCAGCTTTCATCCAGACCACACCACATGGTCCATTGTCTACAGCCAAGCTCTGCGATACAACCGCATTTGCTCCAACCCCTCAGACAGAGACAAACACCTACAAGATCTTTATCAAGCATTCTTACAACTACAGTACCCACCTGCGGAAGTGAAGAAACAGATTGATAGAGCCAGAAGAGTACCCAGAAGTCACCTACTACAGGACAGGCCGAACAAGGAAAATAACAGAACACCACTGGCCATCCCGTACAGCCCCCAGCTAAAACCTCTTCAACACATTATCAACGATCTACAACCTATCCTGTAAAACGATCCCTCACTCTCCCAGACCTTGGGAGGAAGGCCAGTCCTCGCTTACAGACAGCCCCCCAACCTGAAGCAAATACTCACCAGCAACGACACACCACACCACAGAAACACTAACCCAGGAACCAAACCCTGTAGCAAACCTCATTGCCTACTATGTGTAAGGGGACTGTTGCCCCTTACTAACATTCAGTGGGGGTGTTTTAGTTGCTAGTTCCTAGTACTAAAAGGGGAAGGGTCTATGGGAAACCAGGACCCTGAGACTGGTAGCCCCCAGGAACAATGGGGAGAGGCCAATGCTCCAGGTCAGCCTGAATGACAGGGCAGGCAGGCTAATCAGAGAGTCAGGAGGCCAGGGAGGTCCTGTCCTCTGTGTGAGTTGGATTTGCCTGGGTCAGACAGAGTGGGGCTGAGCTAAGAAGAAAGCAGGGGCCCAAGCTGAGCTGGGGAGCAGAGCTGGGCCAGATCCCGAGGGACCAGAAAAGCAGCCCAGAGAGAGCAGACCCTGTCCTGGGAGCAGAGCTGCAGCCCCACAGCCAGAGGCACAGCCCAGAGAAAGCAGACTTGCCCTGGGAGCAGAGTTGCAGCAACCAGAGCCAGAGGGGCCAGAGAAGCAGCCCAGGAAGCAGGTCAGTGCTGGGAGCAGAGTGACAGAAGCAGCCTGCAGAGCAGACCTGTCCTGGGAGCAGAGCTGTAGCAACGAGAGCCAGAGGAGCCAGAGAAGCAGCCCAGGGAGCTGGAGGCAGCAACAGCAGCAGCCGTGCAGAGACCGAGCGGTGCAGCTGGGGCTGAAGCAGTCTGGAGCTGGGTGCGGTGAGCAGCTGGGGAGAGCGAGGGGGACCCTGGGCAGCGGGCCCAGCACAGGGAGACGCCTCAGCCAAGAGGCTCTGCAGGCCCGGCTTGGATCGTAACCCCGACAGGGCGGGGGCGACACTGGGCAGAAGGGTCCTGCCACTTGGAGCCTAGAGCGTGTGGCCACCACCAGAGCAAGTGTCCAACCCACAGCATCCCTGCAGCACAGCCAGGGCCTGAGAAGAAGGCCTGGGACTTACAAGGGACAGACTGGGAACTGCCCTGACGTTCCAGAGACACCGTTTGTGATGTTCCCTGCCACAGAGCAGGGTGATGTGTTTCCTTTAACCTTTCCCATTTTCCTTATTCTTTTTAAAATTAATTGTTGATTAAATAACTTGCATTTGCTTTAACTTGTATGTAATGGTCAGTGGGTCAGAGAAGTGCCCAGTGCAGAGAGAGTACCCTGGAGTGGGGACACCCTAGCCCCTGTCCTAGGTGACCACAGCAGGGTTGGGGGTCGAGCCCCCCAGGAATCCTGGGCCCAGCCTTGTTGGGGTTACGAGGACTCTGCCAGACAGGGGAGTGGAAGGGGAGTCCTCAAGGGCAGGGAGGCCACTGGGCAAAGGAAGTGAGAGCGAGGACTCAGATCCTTTCGCTAGCCCACTTCACCGGGGTAGTGAAGAAGCCAGGAAAGTTCCCTACAATAGCGGGACCATTCCCCTGCTTACGTATGTCCCCATATCTATTCTAGCGACACCATCAGAGGACCCAGCCACATCAGCCACACTATCAGAGGCTCGTTCACCTGCACATCTACCAATGTGATATGTGCCAGCAATGCCCCTCTGCCATGTACATTGGCCAAACCGGACAGTCCCTACGTAAAAGAATAAATGGACACAAATCGGACATCAGGAATGGTAAAATACAAAAGCCAGTAGAAAACTTCAATCTTCCTGGACATTCTATAACATTTAAAAGTAGCTGTACTTGAACGAAAAAACTTCAGAAACAGACTTCAAGGAGAAACAGCAGAACTAAAATTCATTTGCAAATTTAACACCATTAATTTGGGCTTGAATAAGGACTGGGAGTGGCTGGCTCATTACAAAAGCAGCTTTTCCTCTCCTGGAATTGACACCTCCTCGTCTATTATTGGGAGTGGACCACATCTACCCTGCTCGAATTGTCCCTGTCAGCAGTGGTTCTCCACTTGTGAGGTAACTCCCTTCTCTTCATGTGTCATTATATAACGCCTGCATCTGTAATTTTCACTCCATTCATCTGAAGAAGTGGGGTTTTACCCACATAAGCTTATGCCCAAATAAATCTGTTAGTCTTTAAGGTGCCACCAGACTCCTTGTTGTTTTTGTGGATACAGACTAACACAGCTACCCCCTGATAAATAAGGAAGTGTTATTTACTCTCTTTCTCATAACACAAGAACTAGGGGTCACCAAATGAAATGAATAGGCAGCAGGTTTAAAACAAATAAAAGGAAGTATTTCTTCACACAACGCACAGTCAACCTGTGGAACTCCTTGCCAGAGGATGTTGTGAAGGTCAAGACTATAACAGGTTTCAAAAAAGAACTAGATAAATTCATGGAGGAGAGGTCCATCAAGTGCTATTAGCCAGGGTGGGCAGGGACGGTGTCCCTACCCTCTGTTTGCCAGAAGCTGGGAATGGGTGACAGGGGGTGGATCATTTGATGATCCCCTGTTCTGTTCATTTCCTCTGGGGCCCCTGGCATTGGCCACTGTCAGAAGACGGGACACTGGGCTAGATGGACCTGACCCAGTATGGCTGCTCTTACGTTCTTACAAATGTTCAGGGATGTTTGGATCCAGGTTCTTCAGCTAAAAACAGGGATGAAATTGAAGGGGAAAAGTAGTGCTATGCTCCCAGGCTCCACCCTCAAACTAAGCCCTGCCCCTTTGAAGTGCCACAATGAATTGTGCAGCCCTTCCTAATATAGTTTTCTTTTTTTTTTTTGCGCTCTGCAGCACAGCGAGAGGAGTTGATCATCATCCATCAACTTTCTTGCATTCTTTGCACAGCAGTGAAGTAGTTTGCAACATTGCCAATCAAACGATCACCATTAGGTTTCAGAGTCAACAGTCTACTGAGGTTAATTGAGGCAAGTGACATCTCTCAGAGTGATTGTTTCAGGCTGGCTGCAGGCTCGGGCAGAAAGCAGTGCAGCGGTTTACACTTGGTTCGCAGTTTGATGATTCTGTTTGCAACTAGAAGCTTAATTTTGGTTTGGAACAAAACTGGGTTTGTTGGAGAACAAGGTGACGAAAAAACTAGGCCAAACCAGCCCACTTTGATCCTCTTTGTCATCCTTGTAAGAAAAGTCGGTGAAAACAAATGTTTAAGAATCTTGCTCTGCAGGGTTACCATCTCAAACGTGGCCACCTGGTGCAAACAAGAAGAGGGTTAAACTCAGAGCCTACGAGTGACAGGTTCACCTTTGTGCAGCGCCGAGCGCCATGGGGCTCTGGTCCGCGAGTGAGGCTCCAAATGCGACTAGATCATTACTGAGAATAGGAGAATAGCAGCGTGTTTTGGTTGCTATTTCCCCCCTAGAGATCAGGGCAGCTCCTCCTTGGGCCCCTTTCCTGTATTTGGGCCAGGAACAGGGATGGGAGGGGAAGATTCTGGTGGCTTTATGCTGCTTTTGTGCTCCCTGTACTGTGAGGCTGTGCAGCCTCAGGGCTGCTCTAACTTACACTCTGCTCACCATGGACCCTGGAGAACAGTCACAGTGCAGCGGGCCCCAGCCGTGCCCCCAGTCCACCCTCTGTACTGAGGGCTGGGAGCAGGACCAACGCAGAGGGCTTATGCTAGCTCCACTCCAGCCAAGGCAACACCCAGGGAGCCATTTCCACCCATTTTAAGACCCATTTATGCTGCTAAAGTGGCATAAACAAGGCCTAGCACAAGGCCTAGTCAAGGCCTTGGTATTGAATGGTGCAGCAGAAACAATCACAGGGCTGGCTGTTACTGTTATTTTCCCTGGAGAAGGGTATGATGAAGTGGGAATTTTGGTAATACCGTATATTTGTGAGTCCTGCGTGTGCCTCAGTTTCCCACTGTGCATCGCCAGGCACAGGGTGTAAAGAGTTAAAAAGCTGTTTAGGGGGGCACAGCAGGGGACAAGAGGTGATGTGCCATGTACGGACCATCTGTGTCATTAAGGACAGGGCGGAAACCAACCCATATTACTGGAGAGACAATGGGAAAACCTCCCGCCTCCCTGCCAGGCGTTTCACGCTGACCAGCTACCACCTAAGAGGAAGGTATTTCCCCCCACCTCCCTGCAGGGAAGCAGGGCAAAGACCCCAGCTGGACAACAGAGGGGAAAGGTGTCGCTGTGAATACTCCCTGACAGCCCCGGGGCCTGGAAGGGGCCCAGTACAAGCCTCCCACAGGCGTCTGGTTGGGCTCGATTTGCTGCAGGGAGAGAGACCGGGAACGCTAGAGCCGAAGGCCCAGTTTCAGGCTTGGAGGACACAGGCCTGCTGCTGTAGGTCCTGGGGGCCCGGCCCACGAATGGGGTCACTCCCAAGGGACTGGTTATAGGCTGGGACACAGCGCTGACCTTGGGACTCCGGGAAAAAGGTTTAAAACACCTTTGGCGTCACTTGAATTCAGATCACTCCAACAGCAGCATTCGCTGCCTCTTCAAACACCCCGCTAGTGACATTCCTCTCTTACTAAACATTCAAGCACTCCCCATTGCTCCTTTTGATGTCTGCTACCCGGACGGCACCATGCCTCCGCCGGCCCCATTAGCAGAGCCGTGCTGAATGCAAACCAACCAAGAGCTCGCTTAGACACTCCGTTGGGGATTTCAGGGATTCTTAGGGTGACCAGACAGCAAGTGTGAAAAATCGGGGCAGAGGGTTGGGGGTAATAGGAGCCTATATAAGAAAAAGCCCCCAAAATCTGATGAGGTTCAATAAGGATAAGTGCAGGGTCCTGCACTTAGGACGGAAGAACCCAATGCACAGCTACAGACTAGGGACCGAATGGCTAGGCAGCAGTTCTTCGGAAAAGGACCTAGGGGTGACAGTGGACGAGAAGCTGGATATGAGTCAGCAGTGTGCCCTTGTTGCCAAGAAGGCCAATGGCATTTTGGGATGTATAAGTAGGGGCATAGCGAGCAGATCGAGGGATGTGATCGTTCCCCTCTATTCGACATTGGTGAGGCCTCATCTGGAGTACTGTGTCCAGTTTTGGGCCCCACACTTCAAGAAGGATGTGGATAAATTGGAGAGAGTCCAGCGAAGGGCAACAAAAATGATTAGGGGACTGGAACACATGAGTTATGAGGAGAGGCTGAGGGAGCTGGGATTGTTTAGCCTGCAGAAGAGAAGAATGAGGGGGGATTTGATAGCTGCTTTCAACTACCTGAAAGGGGGTTCCAAAGAGGATGGCTCTAGACTGTTCTCAATGATAGCAGATGACAGAACGAGGAGTAATGGTCTCAAGTTGCAGTGGGGGAGGTTTAGATTGGATATTAGGAAAAACTTTTTCACTAAGAGGGTGGTGAAACACTGGAATGCGTTACCTAGGGAGGTGGTAGAATCTCCTTCCTTAGAGGTTTTTAAGGTCAGGCTTGACAAAGCCCTGGCTGGGATGATTTAACTGGGAATTGGTCCTGCTTTGAGCAGGGGGTTGGACTAGATGACCTTCTGGGGTCCCTTCCAACCCTGATCTTCTATGATTCTAAATCAGGACTGTCCCTATAAAATTGGAACATCTGGTCACCCTAGGGGTTCTTCCTCTCTCTAGTGGCCTTGAGTGCCGAGTGTGACATTAAACAGCCGATGCAGGAGTGGCATGAAACAAATCAAGCTGGGAAGATGTGTTTAACCATCCAACTTATACCTGGCACTTGCAGATTATTTACAGCAGAGAGAAGGAGGACTTGTGGCACCTGAGACTAACCAATTTATTTGAGCATAAGGGTTCGTGATGCATCCGATGAAGTGAGCTGTAGCTCACAAAAGCTTATGCTCAAATAAATTGGTTAGTCTCTAAGGTGCCACAAATCCTCCTGTTCTTTTTGCGAATACAGACTAACACGGCTGTTACTCTGAAACCTGTTATAGCAGAGAGGTTCTTGTCTTTAACCAAGGCCCAGTTGTCCAAAGCACGAAGATCACTGAGCTTGTAAATTCTTTGGGGGAAGGGACTGTCTTTTTGTTTGGCGTCGGCACAGTGCCTAGCTGGCCCTGAGTGGAATTCCCGGGGTGTTACCGTAACACACACAATAATGTAACTAGAGAAATCTGAACTGGGAACCCCTAGTCCCTCCTTTATTCTCCAGTCCTGTTTGAACTTCCCCTGGTAATGTGGCTTCCCTAATTCCTCTTCCGCTGCTCGGAAATGCTGCTCCCTGAGGTTCAGCCAACATTTCCCTTTGCTGAAGGACTCCAGGCATCTGAGGAAGTGGGTTTTTTACCCACAAAAGCTGATGCCCCAATAAAGCCGTTAGTCTTTAAGGTGCCACCAGGCTCCTCGTTGCCTGCGCTGAAGGGAAGCCACGCTCTGCAAGGCACTTGGCATGACACATTAGGGCCACTAGATGCCACTGTTGACACATTTTGCAGAGACTTTTACAGGCTTGGCTGAGGGCTGCACTGCAGTGGGGCAGCAGTACACATCTTCGCCAGGCATTCGGGGCAAGTGCAGCTACCCAGGTGGCAGATGCCCCAGTGTAGGAGATTGCTGACTGTGGAGGACAATCCTAGTTCTGCCGTGAACTTTAAATCCAGGCTTCTGGCCAGCCAAGCAGCGATAAGACCTCTCCCAGAAGACACATACGCTCTCAAAGTCACCGCCAAGAACAGGGCCGGTGGGAAGATCCAAGCAGAAGGCTTTGAACAGGGAAGCAAGGCAGACTGGCTCTTGGCTGGGTTTCTTTTTCAGCAGCAGCTTCATCGGGCCAGGCCAGGCTGATGGGAAGGGGATTCGCCTTCTCACCTTGCTATAAGTATGATGCTGCTTCACTCCACAATGGGCTTCCCCATGGACTTGCCTGAGTGAGTTTCATTCATTCATTCATTAGTGCCAATCCGTGACTGACACCTCCATCCAATCTGTAGTTACTTGAGGCCTCTTTAGCAACCACAGAGCTGGGCAGAGTTGCTGATTTGAGGGGGAGAGGCAATCACACTTTTTTCCTTTGGCCTTCAGCTCCCACACCACCTTCAAAGGGCTCACATGCTGTCAACTCCTCCTCCAGGTGTCATCTCTCACACAGCATGAAGGAAATCCGTGGAACTCCCTGCTGCAGGAGAGCAGAAAGTCAGATACGGTGGCTGGGCTTGAAAAGGGGGTGAACAATGTTATGACCGATGCAGGCTACGCTGAGGGAATCGATTCTCACGTTCCAGGGCAAGAGTTGATCGCCATGAGGGTCCAGCAGGAATTTCTGCCTCATGCACAGAATGACTCAATAGGCCAAGTGCATTTTGGGAATCTTTTTTAACCTTCACCTGGGGCCCAATTCATCATTTGTGCTGGCTTTTATACCAGTGTAAAGTGGGTACAAAACTCCCAGTCACTTTGCACTGCTGTAATGAATGCACAAGGTATCAGGCAGCAGAAAATTCTGGCGCAGCTATCAACCACCAGCATTAGGAGTGATGGGCATGAGCCTTCCCTTGTTTGTGGGCCCGGGACTGTACTCTGATGCCTTTTAGAGGGAGTGGGCTTAGCTTAACGGGCCCTCCTTCCAGTAGGTTCAAATTCTAGCTGAGTTGACCTGTTGTGGTAGCTAAACGTGAATTCCATGCAGCAGGCTGGGTGAGAGTTTCTCAAAGAAAACTTTAAAAATCCAGGCTCTGTGCGGACTTTCTGGTCCCCTCGCCCTTCTTCTCCGAGTAGGGCTTTATCCATGGCCAAAATTCCACCCCCACAAACCCCATTTTTATGCACAGGGCTGCAGAGCTGTTGAAAGTTTTCAGCAGGTCACCAGTATTTCCAAATAACGTATTTCAACTCAAAAAAAAAAAAATAGGGAAAAAAGCTGACCCGTTTTCACAAATTCTCCCTCCACCTTCATTTTGCAACTGACTCTAGAGCTGGGTCAAAATTTGGACAGAAGTTTGACACACAAAAAAAGCCCCCCAAATTAATTTTCCCCCATTCTACCCGACTGCTTCACTTCACCCCAGACATGGCTGCATTTCTGTGGCACTGTACAGAAAGCCAAGCAGATTATAACAATAAGGCCCTGAGCCTGCAAACACACACATGCTTTACTCCTGTGAGCAGGCCTGTTGAACTCAACAGTACGTTAATAAGAAGACCTAGCTCTTGTGTGGTAGCTTGTAGCTTCAGTAGATCTCAAAGCACTTTATAAAGGAGGTCAGTATCATTATCTCGATTTTACAGATGGGGAAACTGAGGCACAGAGAGGCGCAATAACTTGCCCAAGGTCAGCCAGCAGCCCAGTGAGCAAGCCAGGTATAGTACCCAGGTCTCCTGAGTCCTAATCCAGGGTACTAGCCGCTATGACACACTGCTTCCCTAAAGTAGAGTATCGTTGAAGAAGTACAGACATCCCTAGTGTGAATGCAGCTATATAAAGGGGCTTTTTACCAGTACAGTGATTCCAGTATAAGCTGTACTATTATAAGGCACTGTTATACTCATGGCGCTGGGTCCACTCTTATGGTAAAACTATTTGTTGCAAATCGGACTCCTTAACCGATAGATTGTACAAAATGTGTGTCTAGACCAGGCCTTAGTTCAGTGGTTCCCAAACTGGGGTTCGTGAGCCCCTGGGGGTTCACAAAATGTTACAGGGGGTTCTCAGGGAAAAATTCCCTAATGGCGGACAGAGCTGTCCCTAGGAAGCATGGGGCCAGCAGCCCGGAGCCCCTGGACTGCCTAGAGCTAAGCAGATCAAAGCGAGCATCTCTATCACACTGAGGAGATTTAAACTTCAAGACTCCTTATAAGAAATGGAAAGGGAGGTGGATATTTTTTGCTGTTTTTAAAATTAAATAGGCAGCTAGTGTTGTTTGTAAAATTATCATGATGAACAAGTCTAAGCTTTGTTGTAACGTATGTTGTTTGCCTGGACTGCTCAAGACCTGAATGCTTGTGTAAGATGAACTCTTTGAGTTGGCTTCTTAAATCCCTTTCACCTCTGATGCTCCTTGATGACACCTAGGAGCCTTGTCTTATAACAGGCTTATTCAAAGTGATACAAGCTACAAAAGTGAGATCTTGGAAGAGTGTTGCCATTTTCATAATGTAATAAAAATACTGTAATGATAAATAATAATTATTAATAAATAGTGTGTAATAAGCATGTCATTAAAAACAAATTTTATATTTCCAGGATCACTGCTTTTATCATTTATACTCAGGTAAAGGAGAAAATCCCTGGAAATATTCATTTTTAGGAGGGGATTTGTGAGACTTGACATTTTAGTGAAAGGCGTTCACAGGTTGTTAAAGTTTGGGAACCACTGCCTTAGTGGAAAAGAGAATCCAGCCTAATTATGAATAGGGCCCTCTACGATGCACTCAGGGGTCAAGGTATTTGTAAAACACCCCAAATGGTAGACTCACAGCCCCACATGAAAGCAAATTGACCGAGCCTGGAGCTTTTCAATAAAGGACATTTACTTTGTGGGTAACATATCAACACAAACAGGTACAGACTGAGGTATCCAAGAAAAAACTTTGGTATAAAATGTACATGTCTTTAAAATGTTTACAGGCAAAGAGACTTTGGTTAGTTAGCACAGTCAACAAAGAAGAAACGAAGAAGAAACATTCAAGTGAATATATAGCAATGCACTGCTTTTCACACATGGTCACAGCACGCTACCAACGGGAAAGGAAGGAAAGGGCTGGTCGAGTTTAGCGTCACATATTATTTGTGAGTGGCTTCCGGTGGGGTCATTGCTTGGTTGGGTGTTTTGTGAATCGGTGCTGGTCGGCCAAAAAGAGAGAAAGGAATTCAGCAACAGAATTCAGGTGTAGGTTTGGGGACGGTGGCCATGTGTTTGCAGTGGGATGGCACAGGGCCCAGTTCTGGACAGCGATCAAAGGGACCTGACGCCCCCTCAGCAGCAGCCACACGGATCCAGGAGACTCCTTGGCAGGGCAGCTACGCTCAGGGGGCTAGTCCCATTCCCACCCACCTTAAGGCCCCCTGTATGTTACCAGTGTGGCACAAAGAGGCCTGCATGTAACTGAGAATCAGGCCCACCGTTCTGTATGAATCCGTGTAGCCTGCCACAGCCAGAACGTGGCATCAGGGAAATGAAGGAAGGAGTATCACAGCAGTTGTTTGCATTGTGCACAGATAGGAACAGAGGGCAGGGTGCTCGCATGGCTAGGAACAAATGATGCTCAGAGCTGCTGCTAGATAATTCCCAGTTCCCCACTGTGGAGAAGAGGCCAGGCTGGGCTGCAGAGAATATAAAGGGGATTCTTGACTGAGGCTGCTGGACCCAGCCAGACCCTGTGGTTCTCTCTGACTGGCTTCTGCCAGTTCTGCAGCAGAGATGTGCCAGGGGCTGGCTGACAGAGGCACCTCTCAAAGTTGGACTGCAGTAGTGGGTGAGAATCTTACCATGCCTGACTCACAAGAGGGCACAGAGAGCTTCCACAGCCTTTTCCCTTTATCCCCATACTCCCACCAGCAGTCCTGTGTAGGGGAAACAGTTCCCCTGACCAAAACCAAAAGGCAGGGCTTAGAGGTAAAGTCAGCAGGTAGGTGGTCTTGGGATGATGGTATCTATCATCACAAGTTTAGGGATGGATGGGTTCAGAATCCCACTTTTGTGCCCTGGGGGGTGAATTGTCCAGGTCTTTTCTTTCTCTCTTTGATGTTGCCAATTCCAGTGTAAATCTGGACGTTAAAAGAGATGCCCTTTAGCCTCCCAAGTGGCAGACAAAGCCGCTGCTTGAGAGACACCAGTGGGGAGTGGGCGAGGTTCGTGTCCTTAGAATCACCAGCATTTCCCAGCAACTGGGATTACTGGAGAGAGACTGGGATTTCCAGTGGAATCTAAGGGAGTTAGGCACCCAGCTCGCACTGCCATTCAATGAGATGCCTCAAAGCTCCTTTGAGCGTCCCCACCAGAGTGTCAAAGGGCCAGAGGGAAATCAGGGTACTAAAGTGAGCGGGAACCTGGACCCAAACAGCTCTGATCCTTGGGGATCCCCATCTTGACCTTCCCGGCTTGTGGTGAAGTAGCTCGGGCAGAATAAAGCCCTGCCTGAAACGCAATCAAAGCCCCTGAGCAGAACCATTTCAAAGTGCTGGATTGTTTCCTGCTCCCGGGGGATTGTCTGTGTTGGCGGTGACGGCTGTCTCACCTGGTTCCACATGAAAGCACCCCCAAAGGGCTTGTGTAACCCAAGCCAACGGGAGCTCCCTGCCCCAGCCCCCGTGGCCAGACTGCGTGTAGAGTTTCAGCAGCCCACTAGTCTCTCTGAGCCAATGGATCTGAGGCAAAATCCTGGCCCCACTAAAGTCATTGGCAAAACTGCCGTTGATTTCAAGCTTTCACCCTTCATTCTCTAATTCAGGCAGGGGCAGCTCAGGCTTTCAGATCCAGCGGTTCTGCATTTGCTCGTGACCCACCCAGGGACGCCCACTAGGAAGGCTCCTGCTGTATTTGTCACCTAAATGGAGACAGAGTCCCCTGAGAAACCTCCCAAAGGGGCCTGGATTTCATTCACAGGCAGAGCAGAGGGTTTGGGTCTGTCCCAGGACTCTGGGACGCTGATTCGGGCCCAGCCGTCTGGGGTTTGCCCCTTGCTCTGACGGGAATGTTGAGAGGCTGTCCCCAGGGGAGTCAGAGATGCAACTGCAAGAATGGGTTGCGGTCCTGCTCAGTAGCTCTGCTCCCGGGGTGCGTTCAGGCTCATAGCAGCTGAACTGAGGGGCAAAGGGATGTTTTTAATGTTCCCAATTGCCCTGCAGGCTGTGGGAGACGGAGCCAGGTTCTAGCCTGGCTTGGGCCTCATGAATACAGTTAGTTCCTAGGTTCCCATTGCAAATCTCCCCCACAGATGTAGGAGCCAGCAAAGGTCCTAGGCACTTGTGCAGCCAGGGAAGCGTGTGCTGGCTGGAATGACATGGGGGCACGCTATGCAATGGAGACAGCAGAGCTGCCCAGAGCAGGATTTTTAGCGGGCAGAGGTTTTGTGACTGGGGATGATTCCCAATTCAAAGCGAACCCAGTTTGATTCTCAGAGCTCAGCAGGAGTTTGCAGCACTGACAGCTTGTGAGGAAACATCTTTGCCCCGAGGATGTTTCTTGCTCAGTTAAGGGGGGGCGGGAACGAGCAGAAAAATAATCTTTGGCTCTTTTTGCACAGCAGCCTTGTAAACCAATCCGGAGCCCCACTAAACACAGATCCGGCTCCACCATCCTGCTTTTACGGAGAGTGACTCCTTAGCAGAACAGCACCGGTCTGTCCCTTGCTCGGCCACGGCTGGAACCTAATCACCGTTGCAGGTGTCTCACTAAAGTGCATTGTATTGGTAACATCCAGAGAGCCGGGACCGTGGGGAGAATGGTCCCAGAACGGTTGTCTGGGTTAGGACAGATGATGCATCTAGGTCAAATCACTAACTCTGCAGGGTGACAGTCCGACACCATAGAGCACTTCAAGAGACAAGCCATGCAAAAAATATATATCTATAAATATAGCTATCGCCAGACGCCTGCAGGCCCACATAGGCGCCCACACGGAGACGCCTTGCAAAATCTTTGGTATCTTTGGTGCAAGAGACAAAGTGAGGTAGAAATTTGCCACAGTTTGACAAAACAATAGATTCGCACAACACACATGAGGACAAATTCGGGTGAGGAGTGGCTGGGCAGGCAGCGGGATCCCGACTCCTGGGAGGGGTCGCTCCAGTTTGCGCTGGCGACGGTTTTCAGACAGCAAAGGGGAGATGGAGCCAGCAGAGTCTCGGCCGGGTCTGATGCGTTCATGCAGAAGCCGGGGCAGGGTTTTCTAGGTCAGATCCTTCCTTATGTGCAACTGATTCCAAGAGTTGGGGGTGGATTTCCCAGGGCCCTGGTGTAGCAGATGGATGGGGCAGGGTCTCAGCTGGGGGAATGAGCATCACGCCAAAGAAGCAGAGGCTCTGGCCGGTGCTATTTATCAGGACAAGCGCACACTGTGTCGGGAGGGCTGAGGCCTTTCAGCACAGCCGCTTGGTTATTGATTCGTGACCGCGGTCGTCCCAGCTTGGGATCAGCCCTGCTCCATAGAAACGGAAGCCTGGCAGCGCCGCACAGGAGGGGTTAGTGGAGATCATTAAGGACAGGCTGCCTCTGGCTCGCTCGTTTCACCCCAGAAGCGTCAACCATTTGACAAACCACTCAGATCAGAGCTTCACGGGTCAACCGCAGGTGCGATTTTGAAACCAGTTCACTTACACTGGTGCACCTTCGTGTGTGTTGACGCTCTTGCATGGCTTTAAGCCTGACCTCTAGCGGGTTTAGTCTGGCCCAATGTGCCAGCTAAACCAGGTTGAACTGGATAGAATATGTCCATACGGTGGTCTAGTTAATCGAGTGCAAGCATGCGTGTGTGTAGACAAGCCCTAAATCACACCCGCATCTTGTAGAAGCAGGCAGCATGCCTGCCAAGCAAAGATCTCGGGTGCTGGGGTAGACGAGGGAAATTGGCCCAGGTTGCAACCCCCTCCTGCAGCCATGCTGCCCTGTGCAAAATGGGGCTCCCACCCGCTGGAGGGACCCTGGGAGCTGATTGGCCTTATGCTGGCGCCAGCCCCGTCTTACAACAGCACAACGTGTCCACCACCAGCATAGTGACGCTGGTCAGAACCATCCCGGGTGAGAGCCCCCGCAGCCCCTGGGGAGGTCGGGCACGAATGTCAGCTGTGCCAGGATTTCAGTCCTGCCCCAGGCGCGTGCTCTCGACTCCCAGAAATGGTCTCAGGGCATCACCTCGCCCCGCCACCCACAGGGCGCACAGATACCAGGGTGATGGGCACCTTAGTCAGACTCTGATTCTGTTCCTTGCTGCATCCTGCTTCCCCTTGAGCTCTGCCGAACAGGGAACCGGAGGGTGTCTGTCATGCACAGACAGGGGCAGGGCAAATAAATATAAGAGTTGCCACCTCCCCGAAGCAGGGGAGCCGCTCTGGACCCCAGCGAGGCGCCGGGGGGTGGTGGTGGGCAACTCCAGAGAGGGCAGGTTGGAGACGCTGGGTGGCAACCCAAGGAGGGTTTTTAAAGCACCCGTTCTTAGCTATGAAGTCGAGCTCCAGCTCTGAACCCTCCCAAGGCTCCCGGAGGGGGTTGGAGCCAGTTTTTTGGTCTGTCCAGGCTGTACTAACGCCCTTAGCCCAGGCGCTAGCAGGGCAGGGGAGAGGGGGCGTCCGTAGTCCTATAAGCGCCCCCAAAACCCAGATCCCCCTTGACTTGCATGGGTGCTACGGCCCAGATCCTTGGCAGCTCTGCACCTGGGAAGCTTTCAGGATGGGTTTGGTTCATCTACATGCCCAGGCCTCTCCAGCGCACCAATCCCCTCTAGGCCAGGCAGAGATTGCCCATGGCTCTTATGGGCCCAGAAAACCCCCCTGGACCCACCCCCGCAGAGGCATCCATGGAAGGGACACAAGACAGAAGACCCCTTGATTTTTCCAGGCATCCTGGTTGTGAGGAGGAGGGGGATTGGGCCACGTTTGGGCAAAGCTCAAAGCCAGTCTGTCTTATCCAGATGGGGTCAAGCTCCCCCCTGCAGGCAGAATGGGCTCCTTGCCCCACTCCCCCCGAGTTGATTTCCCCATCGCTCCGCACCCCGTGTGGTCGCTGCATCAGTGCAAAGCGAGCGTGAGACCCCCCTCACTGTTCTGTCCAGTCATGCACCACGAGCGCATCAGCACGGGAGTGTTTCACACTCACTTTGCAAGAGTGGAAGTGATGGCACCGAGGCGACAGAATCAGGACTCGGGATTTCAAAGCGCCAAGACTCAGATCCTCAAAGGCATTTAGGTGACTAACTCCCCACAGGAAACCAATGGGAGTTGGGTGCCTATATGCCTCTGAGGATCTGGGCTTTAGGTCACAGATCTTAGCAAGCGGTCAGCTGATGCTGTTGGGCTGTTCACATGGGGCAGGACCACAGGGGAGCTGGGTGCAGAGCACTTGGCTGCCAGCCATCCCCCCTGCAGAAGGGACCACTCGTATTCCCAGGGATTTGCTGTTTAAATGGATATGCCAAAAGCTCCCTGGGAAAACCTCCACATGTGCACTGGGGAGAAGCCACTCGGGGAGCCGCACCACGAGGCGTGATTTGCAATCCAAAGCCCCCCTACCCCCCGGCGCCTGAGCCTGAGCGGCACCAAGGATCCCTACCTCCCACTGGTGTTAAGAGAAGCTGCAGCTCTTTGCCACCACACACTGGGTTCAAGGCTTCATTTGTACAGCACCTTGCGCAGCCATAAATGGCAGTGCCGAGCGGGTGGACAAGGCCGCCCTCTTTGAGCATAGTAGTGCGTTGAATGCACTTTGCACCTGTGCAAACAGCAGTACAAGGTGCTGGGCATGGGGGAATCAAGCTCACACAGAAACAGGCCCACAGTCTGGACACTTAGGCCAGAAGAGGAGGCAGGTTTGTCTACACAGGAAAATTAATCCAGATTAAGGTAGAGCATGAATTTAAAGCAGAATAGATATCCTGGAGTACCTCACCTGTAGATAAATCCTTAATTAAGTTGCCAGAGATAATTTTGATGGATTGACTTTACTGCCAGTCAGCAAGAGAGGGGGAGCCAGGCTAGGGGAACGTCCCATTCGCCTTGGGACTTCTGCCCCTCAAACCTCCACCCAAACCAATCATCATATCCCGGAGGGGGATCTCCAGAGCACCTTTCCTCTCACAACACTTGACAGACACTGGCTCATTCAGCGTTCTGGCACCCCAGAGAGGTAGGACAATTGTAAGGACTCCAACAGGTGGGGAAACTGAGGCACAGGACAGGGAGGCGATGTGCCCCAAGGTCACACACCAAGTCAGTGGCAGAGTCAGGAACAAAACCCAGGGCTCCTGACTTATCATCTTCTGGTGATATTACTAGAAACCTTGTCAGAGCCACATGTAGAACCCAGGAGTCCTGGCGCCCAGTCAGCTGCTCTATCCATTAGATTGCATTTCCCCTCCCAGAGCCAAGGACAGAACCCAGGAGTCCTGGCTTCTAGGCTATCGTTCTAACCATTAGACATCACTCCCCTCTCAGAGCCAAGAACCAAATCCAGGAGTCCTGGCTCCCAGATAACTCTCCCCACTACCCCACCCAGCACCCCTCTCAGGGACACAAATAGGACCCAGGACTCCAGGCTCTGCTTCTCACCTCTGGGCAGCGCCACTTTCCAGAAAAAGGAAACAACCATGGGTTCAATCGTCAAGAGGAAACAAATGCTCTTTAAAGAGCCACGACCTCCCCCAGGCACCCAAATCTTCAGCCATGGGCTTCCCCTGCCTCCCAGGCAGTGTTATTGGAACCGGAGAGAGGGGGCCCAGCTCCCCAGCCAGTGCCAATCAGCGTGGCCCCATTTATCCCAGCTGAGGATCTTGCCTGTGATTATTTAAGCTCCGATCCCCAGCTGGGGTAAATCAGCAAGCCCCCACTCAATGCAAAGGAGCTGATTTATGTTAGCTGAGGATCTGGGCCATGTGGGTTCTGTTGAAACAGCTGAAAAAAAAACTCGGGCAGGGGAAGGGGAAAGAAACCACCGAAGAGGAGAAATTAAAAACAACCCACCCCATTAAACCCCACCCCATTGACACCAGCCTGGCGTGGTGCCCCCTGTCCAGCACCCTGGCTTCCCCTCATGCTTTGGTGCAAGTGATGGCAGAAGAGGCGTGGGTGCCCGAGGATGGGGGGCGCCCCTCTTCCATCCACTTGTCCAGGCTGCGGCGCCGTGCATTCATGAAGAAGTTACTGACGGTGGAGAGCTCCAGGCCCAGCTGCTGGGCGATGGTGACCTGCAGGTCCTTGGAAGGCCGCTGGTTCTCATGGAAGATGGCATGAAGCGTGCGGCGCTGGATGTCCGTGAAGACCAGCCGGTGCCGCTTAGGGACGTGGTTTCTGTCGGCTTTGCCTTGCTCGTGCTCTTTCCTTTTGCAGGCTGCGGCAGAAGGAGAGAAGAGGAGACGCGATCAGAGAGGTGGGGAGTGGCTGCCCAGAGGCACTGAAGCTAGGCGGGTGGGGTGGGTTTAGAGCCAGGGAACCAGCCCAGCCAATAACCCTGGAGACTGGAATCCTCCGGCTACCCCCAGCCCTGGCAAGCTTCCCACATGCTGCTTGGAGCCCCCGGCCCCACTCCAGATCCTCAGCCACAAGCTCAACTCGGGGGGGACCTGCCCGACTGGATTAGCGCAGGGGCTTGTCCAGCTTCCCAGCTGCTAAGAAATCCTGCAGCAAAGGGATAACCCGCCCCACGGGAAGTTTCCTCCTGACCCCCATTTGGCGCTTGCCCTGAAGGAGGAGGGTGTCTGTCCCAGCAGGGCATGTCTGATCCCCTGGCAGGGGATGGGAATTTCATCCGGCCCTGATCCAGGTTTCCTTAACCACAAGACCAACCTCATGGGCTCATAGGGACTGCCTGGCTGGATCAGAACCAAGGTCCAGCTAGCCGGCTATCCCACCTCCCACAGGGGCCAGTACCAGCTGCTTCAGAAGAAGGGGTCAGAACCTCGCAGTTGCCGATGGGGGAATATATGGGATATAAGTTTGAACTGGGGTAAATGACTGCATAAGGTGCAGGGCAAAGGAGACTCGCCCCCGGCATTAGATCATGTCCCAGTCTCCTTCCTCTCTCCTCCGGGGATGAGTCTCCTTTGCCCTGCACCGTGTGCAGTCATTTACACCAGTGCAAACTTATATCACACAAGCCTGCAACTGGGCTCAGGACCCCGGGGTGCTGGGCGCCGCATGGACACCCAGCGAGAACCGGGCCCTGCCCCAACAACTCACACTCTGCTGCCATAGCCGGGCCTATGAGTTTCCCCTAATTGTCAGCTCAGCTGCAGGGAGTGAACGGGAGCTCAGAAGATGTCAGGACGACCTAAAACAAGAACCGCGGGTGGGCAAAGGGGCAGAAGTGAGACAGACGGAGACTGAATTTGTCCAAACAAACAGGTCTCCTGATATAACTCAAGGACTGAGTTCAGATCATGCCCGTTGAGCCAGAGCTGTGTAAGACTGGACCAGAACTTGTGTAGAGATATTAGGCCTAACTGGGGGATAAAAGAACACCCATCCAACTCTTCATAACAACTCTTCCACACATCGCTCCCCCTTCGGGGTCCTCAGAAAGGGACTTTGGGAGGAACGCTGGCTGCGGCGACACTGGGTCGACACATGGAAAATGTGTCTAAATCCCTTGTTTAGAATGAATGGAAAACCCATCTAACCCCACCAGGACAGGGCAGCTCTCAGCTGGGGTTCAGTTTGTGGGCACAGTGGGCTCCAGGCTGCAGAAGTAACTGGGGATGGGACAACCAGTTCAGAGACAACCTGGCCTGAACCTACAACCCAAATCGCAGGTAGACGGCCCACAAAACTGTGACCAACACCCCCTTCCTCCTACCCCATATTCAATGTCTCCCACAGGGAATTCCCCTGCATAGCAGCTTCCCCAGCTGGCATTGAGTTGGTGGGCCCAACCCTTCAAGGTCTCTGCTCTGGCAGCGTAAAGGGGCCTTAAAGGGGATGGACAGGACCCCAGTGCAGGGGTCTCTCTGGCCAATGCGGAGCTGGCATAAGGGGAGGCATTTCAGCGTGGCTATTCTCTGCTTCCCAGGGGCCACAGGTAGCAGCGCGCAAGTTAGAGCAACTCTGAGGCCGCTCTAAAATACACCTAGCTGGAAAAGGCTCCAGAGTACGGGGGACGCAAAGATGGCTTTAAACCATTGCAACGCTTCCATGAGCATAGGGACTGAGTGACTGAGACTCAGGCCCATTGCCTCTTTCTGGGGATGGCCACAAAATTACAGCTGTTGCAAAGAAGAAGAAAAAAAAGACGGTCCTCTCTGCAGATGGTTCACTCAACTCCATCACAATGTTAAACCCCCAGGGTATTTTTGCAAAGCCAGAATCCATGCCAGAGACCCAGACAGAGCTGGGCGCCTGGCCAAGGAGTCCAACAAACATTAACGTGAACGAATTTGATTGCATGTAGTAAAAGCCTTGCGCACGTTCATTTTAAACAAATCTTCTGTTTTCATTAACAATCCCTGGATGGCTGAAGCTTTAAGATCCCTGCCATCTTCTTGGCAGCCAGCAGGGGCAGTGGGGAGAAACAGACCCCATTGCGCTTGGTGCTGTAGGAACACAGAACGAAAAGACCCCACAGAATTTACAATCTCTTATTGGTCTGTGTTTGGACAGCCCTTAGCGCAACAGGGTGCTGCTCCGTGACTGCAGTGCGGGGTTGCTACTGTAATACACCTAGTAGCAATAACAATGTACAGCACCTAACACAGTGGGATCCTGGTCTGTGATTGTGGCTACCAGGTGCTAATACAATACAATTAATAATACGAGTTATTATTATTAATCATAAGTGGGAGGCGGAACCTTTCACCTCGAAGCCAGTGGTTCAAATACAGCCCCATGCTGGAGTGACCAAGTGAGGAGCTGGTTGGATGGGGTGCAGGGGTGGGTCAGGCTAAGTCCCAGTGGGCGGGGGTCTATGTTAGTGCCAGCTGTGTGGATGGTTCATCTATTTCACCCCCTGCCCTTCCCTTGTCCACCTCGGTAGAGCTGCCAGTGGCTGACTGGACCAGAGAGGCTGGTGTCTAGGGCAGGGCGGAGGGGAGTTGTCAGAACATGGGGCCTAGCAGGCCTACCCCAGATATGAGCTCAGCCGCTGAAGAGCAGGTAAAATGAACACATCGGGGGGCAGAGCGCTGAAGCTTGCCCGCCCACTGCCCGTACTGGACATTGACTTGTGCCCGACCTTGCTACCAAGGCTGCTACTCCGGCTAGCTGTGAAAACACAGAACCTGGTGAGCGCCGGCAGAGGGCCTGCAGACTATTTAAAGGGCTACCACCCTCTCCCTCCACACCCCATGCAACTGCAGCCTGACACATATTATAGTGGCCTCCCCACCCGCTCCGAGGGAGTAACCGCAGCCCGGCTTCAGGTCGGGCGTCGATAGCCGTTCACAGCTCAGGAAACCAATAATGCATGAGAACCGTCACTTCGCTTCACTCGAGCCTAGTCCGAGCAGCCGCCCGCCATGAATATTGCATCAGGCACTTTAGGAGGCGCGTTGTGGGTGATGGATGGGATGGGCCCAGGGAGCCCAGTAATGAGCAAGAGGCCGACGGGGGTGTGTGTGCGTGTGGGCAGGGGTGAGCTGTTAAATGCTGCCGTATTCAGCCACAGATCCTGTCTGAAAGACAGGCAGAACTATTTTGGGAGTCCTCAGTCCAGTGCTTCATGGGCCAGGCTCCTGGATCGACAGGGCCCAGCTAAGACCTGCTGCGACCCAGCAAGGCCAGCTAAGCACTTATGACTCCATATCCTACAGCACAGCTGAGGCTAGGGGACGTCAGGCAAACGTCTGAGCAACGCAGAGGGTCACCGGGCCATTGTCTCTTATATCTGCTGCACCACTTCTATACCCTAGTATCTGAGTACCTCGTGATCGTTAATGGCCGGATCCTCCCAACCCCTCTGTGAGGCAGGGCAGGGCGATCACCCACTTTGTGCAGATGGGGGAAACCGAGGCACAGAGCGGCCAAGTGACTTGCCCAACTCTGCAGCAGAGCAGGGAATGGCACCACTTGAAAAGCAGGCGTGTGCCCTAACCACTGGGCCAACCTGAAGGTCACTCATAGAATCATAGGTTTCAGAGTAGCAGCCGTGTTAGTCTGTATTCACAAAAAGAAAAGGAGGACTTGTGGCACCTTAGAGACTAACCAATTTATTTGAGCATGAGCTTTCGTGAACTACAGCTTCATCCGATGAAGTGAGCTGTAGCTCACGAAAGCTTATGCTCAAATAAATTGGTTAGTCTCTAAGGTGCCACAAGTCCTCCTTTTCTTCATAGAATCATAGAATATCAGGGTTGGAAGGGACCTCAGGAGGTCATCTAGTCCAGCCCTCTGCTCAAAGCAGGACCAATCCCCAACTAAATCATCCCAGCCAGGGCTTTGTCAAGCCGGGCCTTAAAAACTCTAAGGATGGAGATCCCACCACGTCCCTAGGGAACCCATTCCAGTGCTTCTGGAACCCACCACCCTCCTAGTGAAATAGTTTTTCCTAATATCCAACCTAGATCTTCCCCACTGCAACTTGAGATCACTGCTCCTTGTTCTGTCATCTGCTACCACTGAGAACAGCCAAGCTCCATCCTCTTTGGAACCCCCCTTCAGGTAGTTGAAGGCTGCTATCAAATCCCCCCTCATTCTTCTCTTCTGCAGACTAAAGAAGCCCAGTTCCCTCAGCCTCTCCCCATAAGTCATGTGCCCCAGCCCCCTAATCATTTTCATTGCCCCCACTGAACTTTCTCCAATTTGTCCACAACCCTTCTGTAGCGGGGGTCCCAAAACTGGACGCAGTACTCCAGATGAAGCCTCACCAGTACCGAATAGAGGAGAATAATCACTTCCCTCCATCTGCTGGCAATGCTCCTACTAATGCAGCCCAATATGCCATTGGCCTTCTTGGCAACGAGGGCCCACTGCTGACTCCTATCCAGCTTCTCATCCACTGTAATCCCCAGGTCCTTGTCTGCAGAACTGCTCCTTAGCCACTCAACCAATCCTGTTCTAAGGCTGGCTCCGGGACCTGAGCACAGCTGTCCTTGGACCTGGTTTAGTAGCCAGGCATGCCCAAAGTCAGGACCTCAGTCAGTTGCTAGAGGATAAACAGGTGACTCTGTAGTTCCTAGCGGGACAACTGCAGACGGAGGCTGCAGCTGGGCTGAAATCAGCGGTGAGGATGACGAAGGCCTGGTAGAGACAGGAAGGACTAGCTGGAGGGCTGGATGCTTTAGTTTGAGTTAAACTTCCTCTTTGTAAAGCCAGCCACAGAAGGGAGCTAGTGCCCCCCAGCAAACCCAGCCCATGCGGGTAGAACCTGCCATGGCACTGAGATTGCCTTAAAAACCATGAGATTTTTAAGCCAGCAACAAGCCCGAGGCTCTTCTGATTTGGCTCCTGTTGTCCTAGCCGTTCGGGGTCCCATTTTCAAGCATTTCTCTGCAGCTGACAGAAATGACTCCAGGAGCTGGGACTTTAAGCACCAAACGGCATGGGAGCTGGCGACACTGCCCTGCATACCAAGCACACCCACCCAGAATGCACCTGCTGGTATACCGGTGTAAGCGGGGCCTGCACACGTCTCTGTCAGCCCTGGCACACCTGTGACCCAGTGGCACCAGGGCACCGGTGGCAGCATACCACGTGATGCAACACCCCCTCGCTCCCCCTCCAGCCTCCTACCCCACGCGCCCCCCCTGCCAGCTGTACAGAGGCTTCTCTCCCCAATGGCACCACTGTATCCAGCGATGATCTATGTGTCTGTCTTACGGCTGTGAAACATGAGGGCCCTGCCTTTCCCTCCTCCCCCACCCAGTTCCTGCTGTGCCCCCACCCCCAACCAGCCCCCACCCCACCCCCGCTCCCCGCCTGGCTCCTCGTCTGGGGCCGCGCGCTGATAGAAAATATTGATCAGATCCAAGCAGCGCGTCTGCAAGCAACAGCCTCTTTCACGTTAACCCTTGCCAAGCCGGGCTTGAAGCAGCCACGGATGGAATTGGCAGGGGGGGGGGGGGTTGGGGTTTGCTCAGCAGCCCTGAGGGACGCTTGAAAGGAGCATAGTCTCCTTCAGCAGGGGACCGGGGGCTGAGCTCTGCTGGTTCCGATGAAGCCCCTGCTCTGCCAGTTGTAACCCAAACCTCTCACTGAGGTTGCAGCAGGTTCCAGAGTCAAGCAGAATGGGGCAGTTCACGGGGCTCATGCTTCCTGGAGCTATCGTTTCAGGCTGGCTGCGAACTCAGGCAGGCATCAGTCACGTTTTCAAGCTTCATTCCTGCTCCCTTCGAACGATGGCAGGAGCTGGGGCCCATCGCTCCTCTGCCTTAATCCGGCCCTGAGGGTGCCTGATTCGAGCCAAACCAGCTGCTCTAGTGCACAGGGGCAGCCGTTACCCTGTCACCATCACACAAGGCATCCTCTTGCCAGATGCCCCTTTCAAAGCCAAAGAGGCCCCGAATAGGTGAACAGCTATTCTGTGTGTGTGTGGCGGGAGGAGGGGGTTGTCTCCTGTCTTAGTACATAAAGACCCCACCCAAGACTGGTCTGACACAAGATGGGTGCCAGCCACAAAAATTCAGATCCAGGCTTTGAACACCCTCAAACTTCGATGGGGAGGAGTTTGGGTCCGGGGTGGGTGGAGGTGATACTGGTGACAATCCCTAGTTCTAACTAGTAACAATGGGATGACAGGAACTGTCCATCTGGACCGATCTCCTCCTAGCCAAGTAACCCAGCCTCCCCGCAACAACCAGCCCCACTGGCTCCAAAGAAAGAGAGAGCCCAGGGGACAAGATTTTGTTTCCAGGACATCTTCCATCAGAAGATCTCAAAGCCCTTGGCAAAGAAACTCTCCTGCTTTTCTGTCTCTCTCCCCACCTCATTTTGCGTATTGCTCTTGTTAAGAGCCGATTGCAACCCCAGTCTCACTCCCCCCCGGCCCCCACTTGCTCCCCCTCTCCCACCAGCATATTCCCCATAACAGCTCTGCTGGTAATGTCACAATGGGCCCACAGCTGGAAATTCACAAGATGGCTGGATAGGCAGAAATTCAAAGGCCTCATTTTTCCCTGGTGTTGGGCATCTGCGACTCCCCCTGGGTTTGGCAGGAGCTGGGGGGAGGCTCAGCATCCCTCGGAAATCAGGCCCAAAGGTCCTGCGCCCCACTGAAATCAACGCAAAGTTCCTGTGGAGCTCAGCGGGGCAGGGTTCCCTCTGACTGCGGCACTGGCTTGAACACGGGAAAGGATGAGCCGCTGAGCGCCAGGTCTAAAGCCCTGGCAGGTCGCGAGGCGTAGGGACACTGAAAGTACTTAGGGGCTGAGGGTCAGCCCTGAAAGCCGGACTCAGCCCAGCGCCTAGCGAAGTCAGGGCGAGTTGTTTGACTAAAAGCCCTTAGTCTATAATACACAGCAAGTCCCCAGCAGGCGCTTGGCCTCGTGGTGATGGGGCTGGAGTAGAACTGGGAAACCAGGGCTTGATTCCAGCTTTGCCACAGGCTCCCCTGGACGAGTCACGTCCTCTGTCTGGGCCTCAGTTCCCCAGCCGCTAAAATGAGTATAATAACCCTTCACTTGTCTGTCTAGACGTCAGGACGGGGACGTGGCTGGGCAGGGCCCGGCACGACGGGGCCCTGACCTCAGGCACTGTGTGTCTGGGCAGGGCCCGGCACCATGGGGCCCTGACCTCGGGCACTGTGTGTCTGGGCAGGGCCCGGCACGACGGGCCCCTGACCTCGGGCACTGTGTGTCTGGGCAGGGCCCGGCACGACGGGCCCCTGACCTCGGGCACTGTGTGTCTGGGCAGGGCCCGGCCCCATGGGGCCCTGACCTCGGGTACTGTGTGTCTGGGCAGGGCCTGGCACGACGGGCCCCTGACCTCGGGCACTGTGTGTCTGGGCAGGGCCCGGCACCATGGGGCCCTGACCTCGGGCACTGTGTGTCTGGGCAGGGCCCGGCACGACGGGCCCCTGACCTCGGGCACTGTGTGTCTGGGCAGGGCCTGGCACGACGGGCCCCTGACCTCGGGCACTGTGTGTCTGGGCAGGGCCTGGCACGACGGGCCCCTGACCTCAGTCAGGACTTTGAGCTCCCTTCAGATTCCTGGGTGTAAGGTCACTGACTTCCTCATTTCACGGGTGTGACTGAGAGGGGGATTTTGGCCCTAAGATTCCAGGCTGGGATCCCAAGATGCCTACGTGATTTAGGTGCCCAAAGCCCATTGGGTCGGCTCCAGTGGTGGCCCTACTGCTACGATTCACCCAAAGGACCAGAGCAGCCTGTTCTCTCGGTGCCCCTCGTGCCGGGGCGGGGTGGGGGTCCGGCACATCGTCCCTGCTCTAGTCCTTGTACCTAGACACCAGGACAGAGATGCTGGGAGTGGAGCAGGTGACATCAAGGTTAACGCAGGCAACGAGGGAGCGTGGCCATGAATCACGCTGCCGAGATAAATCGCCCACCGGGGGTTGCCATGGCAATGGGAAAGGCCAGGCAGATCGGCAGGATCCTCTCTGGACACAGGGGCACCGGGGTAACCGGCCCCCACCCTCCGGGAAGGGCGAGGGGCTGGGAGAGTCAATGCCCAAGGAAAGGATGCAACCTTTCCCCTTCATGTCTGGGAACGTTTGGCTGCCCTGCTCCTCTCGCGGGCATTTATACTGGTGCTGGGGGGGTACGCTGCTCCCCAGTCAGCATCCCTCCTACACACACACTTTGGGTCAGGGCAATGGTCACCAGGTCCCAAACCTTCACGCCCAGGAGGGCCAGTTCTGCTCTCTGGGGCAGCCCCCTGCACTCAGTGGTGGATCATGCTCCTTCCATGTGGCCTCTTTTCCCGATTTAATTTGCACCTGCTTCCGCTGTTCCCACACGACCTGCTGTCGTTTAAGGTCACGTCTCCTGCTCTCCCTGGCCCCGCCCCCCGAAAACCCCATGGCCAATCCTTTCCCAACTGGATCCAGCCCCCAAGCCTTAAAAGACCCATAGCTGGGGGAACTTCCCCAGCCCTGAAGGAGAACAAACACTGGGAACAGCCAACACTTCCTTTAGGCATCTTCGCTAGGATACGAAACCTTACCGAGCTAAAAAACAGCCGCTGGCCCACGGAGAAGATATGGCTGAGTCCAAAGGGCCTGATCTCTCTCACAGAATCATAGAAGATTAGGGTTGGAAGGGACCTCAGGAGGTCATCTAGTCCAACCCCCTGCTCAAAGCAGGACCAACCCCAACTAAATCATCCCAGCCAGGACTTTGTCAAGCTGGGTCTTAGAAACCTCTAAGGATGGAGATTCCAGCCCCCAGAGGAAGGCTGGCTGGCCCGGGACTCCAGCAATATGGCCTCCATCATGGCTCCGTGGCTACCCGGCCGCCATGGCCAGGTTGGGTTTTAAGGTGTCTGAGAGGAAGAATCTCTGCTGACACTGTCTCTCAGCTGGGCCCAGTTCTTATTCGCCACTCCTGTAAATACACCCACTCTCAGGCCGCTCCCAGAGCCACCGTGTGAACGAGAATCCACTTCCAGGGACTCGCCTCCGTAGAGAATGTTGCTCTCGCTTTGCATAGAGGATAAACACAGGCTGGGGGAGGGATGCAAAAAGAGGGGGCGAATTTTGGCAAATCCAAAATCAATGCTGCCCTTGCAGAAAAGCCCCCCTGGGGAATCGGGCGCAGGGAATTGTGGGCTATTGAATACTAGCTTGTGACTGTCACTGACTGACTGACTGCAAGGAGGAGAGAGAGAGAGAAAAAAATCAATGGCTTCCCTTAAATAAAGCACCCCAGGGGAGGTTGGAAATCAGCCAGGAATTCTCTCCTCCTCCCTTCCCCCATGGCAGCCTGGGTCTCTGTGGCATGGATGGGCTCTGGCACCTGCCTTGCTCGCCAGTCTGCATCCCTGCCACGTCCATCTGGTACCCAGCCCCCAGCCCCGCCGAAACAATGGACCCAGGTATTGCAACATTACTTGGTGCTTTCCATGGGAATGTCATGGAGCTTCCCAGCCCCGCACTGTGGGGTGTTAGGAGAGATGGGTAAATGGAGGGGGATGCTCCTGCCTGAGGGCATGCAGAGACTCAGGGCCAGGAATAAAACCCGGGAGTCCTGGATCCCAGGCCCAGACGCTAGTTCATGCTCCCCTCAGGAGCTGGAAACAGAAGACAGGAGTCCTCCAGCCCACGTCTCCTGCTCTAACCATTAAATATTCATGGTAAATACGCCCAATGGCCTGTGATGAGATATTAGATGGGGTGGGATCTGAGTTACCAAGGAAAGAATTTTCTGTAGTATCTGGCTGGTGAATCTTGCCCATATGCTCAGGGTTTAGCTGATCGCCATATTTGGGGTCGGGAAGGAATTTTCCTCCAGGGCTGATTGGAAGAGGCCCTGGAGGTTTTTCGCCTTCCTCTGTAGCATGGGGCACGGGATTCTCTGCTCCTTGAAGTCTTTAAACCACGATTTGAGGACTTCAATAGCACAGACATAGGTGAGAGGTTTTTGGCAGGAGTGGGTGGGTGAAATTCTGTGGCCTGCGTTGTGCAGGAGGTCAGACGAGATGATCATAATGGTCCCTTCTGACCTAAATATCTATGAATCTATGAACCACTAGGAACCACTCCCCTCCCAGACCAGAGACTAGAACCCAGGAATGCTGGCTCTCCCTGCTAAAATCACTAAACCCCGCTCTCTTGCTTTAATGGGGCACTGGGGATCGCCCGGCTGCAGGAGCCGCTCTCCATTCAGCGTGAAGCCACCAGGCCAGAAATCTGCACTGTGTCCCTCCATGAAATTCTCCCGATTGTGGGCTTCTCTTTGCCCAATGTTCAGAGTTGCTCTGGCTGGGAGCAGCTGCCACTTTGATGGAGGGCTGGGCAGATTTGACTCATTGGTCCTGTCTGCATCCTCAGCTGACATGGGGTGCGTAAACCTCTGCAGCCCCCCCGCCCCCCCCCCCCCAGGAGCTAGATCTAGGTGCGTCTACACTGCATTGTGAAGCTGGGTCAGACTCAGGTTTGAGCCCCAACCACCTATCCATCGCCACACAAATCAGTCTGATGTGGGTCAGCAACCCCTGAGGACCCATATCCTATGGCCCGTCTTGGGGGGTGTCTGAGCCTGAGTCCCGCTGAAACTCTGATCAAAGCCCTGCCATTTTGCAGTGCGGACGCAGCTCAAGCCGCAGACCCGAGCCAGAAGGTTTGCACAGGGCAGTGTGTACGCTGCAAGACGTGGGTCCAGCAGCTGCAAACCCAGGTTTACAACGCAGCATGGATGCTTGAAAACACCAAGTCCACAGGTCCAGGTCCCACAGATACAGGTTCACAAGGCAGGGTAGACATCCCAGAGGGTACCCGCCCCCCCAGCCTGGTTTCAGAACCTGAGCAGGAACGGCCACACAGCTATGTTTAGTGCCATTGCAAGTCTGTAGACCCAGTGCTGAGGCTGGTTGCCATGGTTTTTAGGGGTTTTTTGCAGTGTAGACGTACGCTTAGGGTAGACCTTCGGGTGAAGGCTTCAGCCCAGGCTCTGGGACCCTCCCACCACTCAGGGTCTGAGCCTGAACATCTGCGTAATAGTTAAACAGCCCCTGAACCCGAGCCTAAATCAGCGGGCACGGGCCGGCCACGGGTTTTTCACTGCAGCGTAGAGGTACTCTCAGTGACTGGCCCAGGGTCAGGAAGTTTGTGGCAGAAGGAATTGAGCCTAGCTGGGACGTCTCCTAAATGACAGGCTTGTGGCCTAAGCCCCAGCCCCAGCCCCTCTCCCTCTCTTGTCTCTGTTTGCACCCAGCCAACATCCTGACTCGACCTGCCCGTCAAATCTAGAGCAGCTCCCCTCTCGCTAATTACCCGGCTCCCTGAAGTCCGGCTCATGGCTCCCCCAGCTGGAATTGGCACAGATCCTAAGATGACAGAGCAGCAGCCACTGCTAGCAGGGGATATTTTCTCACTGGTAACGTGCAGCCCAGCCAGTCCCCAGCTGTCTGACTTCATTCTCCCACGTGTCGCCCCCAGCCCCTGAGATTTTACCCCAGCCGTTTGGTCTAGGTTACAGAGCATCGCCTCATTCAAACAGGAGAGGAGTCAATTGCTCTGTCTCTCAGGGACATGCATGTTTCATTTACATTTTTGACACTAGACTAGGGAGCGCGGTTAGTGGTTAGAGCAGGAGGGGACTGGGAGACAGGACACCTGGGTTCTATTCCCAGCTCCAGGAAAGGGGTGTGTTTATAATACCACAAATAGCGGCTCCTTTCCAGTAAGACTCTCAAAGTGCCCCCCCACCCCGCAGGGTCAGTATCTTTTGCCCCATTTTGCGGAGGGGGAAAGTGGAGTTCACAGAAAAGAAGCCACTGGCGCACGTGGGAACAGAACTCAGGATTCCCAGTCTCATCCCCTGTGTGGGTTTCCTATCTCTGCAGCCGACCTCCTGTGTCCCTTCAAGCAAATCCCCTCCCCTCTCTGTGCCTTAGTTTTCCCATCTGTAAAATGGGGGTGCTGACCCTCCTCTCCTGCAAATGACTATATTAACCGATGCTAGGAAAGTGCTACGAGACCCTGCAATCACAGGCGCTCCTAGGGCGAAGGATGACAGCTGTTAGACTGTTTGCTCTCTGAGTGTGTTTGAAGGTGGCCCAGAAAAGACCCTAGTGCTACATGACTTCTTCTGACCGACCGTCGGGCAGAATTCAGATACTCCTCCAGCCTCAAAGAGCTCCAGCAGGGAATAGTCCCGCGCTTCAAAATAATGCTGAGCGACCACTGGATCTTTTGGTGCGGGGACCAAACCAAAACCTCCCTCCCCCAAAATCCTAATCGTTCCTAGCCAAAAACTATTTTTTCCATTGAATCAGAAAACTCAACGTTCATTGGACATTTTGAGTTGCCTTGAAACAAAGATTCCCACCCCCCGGTTTTTTATTTCAATTCAGCCATTTCAGGTAGTTCCCCCCTCCAAGGGCATCATCATGGTGCTGGATGTTTTTGTCTCTGATAACAGGGGCTGAGACCCAACAAGTCGTTTCACACAAAGCAGCCATCAGAGGGAAACAGCTTTGGGTCACTGACGACCAGGCTGTGGAGCCCAGACCTGGACCCCTGAAGGGGGTGAGTCGTGTGGGGAGGAGAGATGTGTGGGGCAGGGGAAGCTTGACCTGAGCGGCACCTGGTTTTGGTTTCCAGGGGGAAGCCGATCCAGAGATCTCTCCAAAGAGCAGGGCTGACGGACTGGGCTCAGTTCTGGTCTCTCCCTGGTTTTATGCTAGCAAATCTCCAGGGTTTTCAGCGGGCTCTGGCTCGGATCCTCGGTGGAGCCACACCGGCATTAGCACAAGAATTGGGATCCCTGTCTCCATCCACCAGGCTGCTCCCCTTCAAACCAGGGGCCTGGCTCCAGTGGGAGCAGGGGCAACTCGGTTGTTTTCCAGCTGGTTCTGTTTAGCCCCCGTTGCATCTGCAGCTGCTGCTGCTCGCCCCCCCCCCCCGTTGTCGATTCCCAGCCTCGCTCTTCGATTCCTCTGCAGCAGCAAGGCCCAGTGTTTTGTCTGTGGCTCACGTACTGGAGCGGATTCTGCAAAGGGGACGCGCCGTGCCACACTGCGGCGGAGGTGGGGTTGGAATGGCCAGCCTGACTCCCCCGGGGGGCCTGGATTTCTGCACCAAAACACACAGGCCAGGAGGCTCTGGAAGGAGTGTGCGTGTGTGTGTGTGTGTGGGGGGGCCTATGCCCTTCTTGACCTGTGCACCCCCTAATGCAACACCCCCGCAAAGCAGCCCCCTCTCCCCTTTTCCCAGCAAAGCTGGAACAGCAGAGTGTTCATACCGCGAAAGCTTCATCACACTTACCCATGATACCACAACATTTTTACTCACCATTCAGATCTAAGGGCTAAGACACTAGACTGGGTCTATTCCTTGCCCTGCCGCGGGCTTGTTTGAGTGACTTGGGGAGTGGGACGTCCACGCTTGGTGCCTCAGTGTCCCTCCCCCCCCCACACCTTTCGTCTGTCTTGTCTAAGTTCTCTGGGGCAGAGACTGCCTCTCACTCTGTGTCCGCTCACAATGTCTCCAGGCTCTAGTCCCATACAAGTAATAATGCCTTGCGACGGAGCGATGGTCTCAAGTTGCAGGGCGGGAGGTCTAGGCTGGACATTAGGAAACACTATTTCACTAGGAGGGTGGTGAAGCACTGGAACGGGTTCCCTAGGGAGGTGGTGGAATCTCCATCCTGAGAGGGTTTTAAGGCCCAGCTGGGATGATTTCATAGAATCATAGAATATCAGGGTTGGAAGGGACCCCAGAAGGTCATCTAGTCCAACCCCCTGCTCGAAGCAGGACCAATTCCCAGTTGGGGTTAGTCCTGCTTTAAAATGGGGTTGGACTAGCTGACCTCCTGAGGTCCCTTCCAACCCTGATATTCCATGATTATCAGTATTTGACTACCCCCTGCAGCACAAAGTACAGTTTGTTAAGTAGCGGGGTCTCAGGCCCGGGAAGCTGGGCTTTGCGTGTGGATCCCTGCATCCGCACCGAGCCCGGGTCACATGAATGGGGTTCGGGGGCGGGGTTCTACAGCACGGAACGGCTTGTGGGACGGACGCCTTGCCAGCACATTTGTTACAGAGCTAGACCGATGTTTCCCCCTCGATACATCATATCAGGGGGATTGTTGCTCTCCTGCTCCCCAACACGCTCTCCAGAATTAGGGCCCAGCCGTCCGAGCCCTGCGCCTTGCGAACGCCACCAAATCAGGACAATCGCGCTTTGCACCCCCCGTTTTGGGCTCCTGAAGATGGACGGGTCACAGAGACTCAGACCTGAACACCAAGGGCAGGAAACACGGGTTGATTGAAAGGCTGCTGGGCCAATCCCATAGTTTGCCCCTCCCCAGGAGGGACCAAGGGAACATATTGATGTTTGTAAAGCACAGTTAAGGTGAAAAATGGCTACAGAACTGCTGTGGGAGGTAGCTAGGGTCCTGGGAATCAGGACTCCTGGGTTCCATCCCTAACCTGCCATCTTGCCCACAGCCTTGCTCTGTGCCTCAGTTTCCCCATCTGCAAAACAGGACTAACGATACTCACCTTCCTTGGAGAACCACGGATGAGACGTACTATCCACTATTGGTGCGTTAAAGTTTCTACTGATTATGAGTTGCCAGCATATGGCTCCATTTGGCCTGGGTTTGAAGTCTGGGGTGGTATTTGTTTTCACACAGCTAAGGCCATAAGTAAATCAAAATCCAACTCTTACTTATACAGCAATAGCCTTGGTCTGTATTGCTTATAGAGTCAAAGGCCAGATGGGACCCACCGATCATCCTCCCTGATCTCCTGGATAGCCATGAACACTTCCCACCTGCCCTCACATTCATCCCCATAACCAGAGTTACACCAAAGTATCACAGCCCTCAGGAGACTAAACAGAGGTAGCACCCAGGGCGGAGAGTTGACTCAGCAAGCAACATACATAGAACATAGAGTATGGACGCACTTCAAGCTGGTGGCGTGATTCCCAGCTTGATACTGATGCTAGCTGCCATCGAGCTTGCGTGATAAAAACAGAGCAGAGGGGCTGGGGGCCCTGAGTATTGCCTCCTATCTCAGACAGGATCATATTGGGGCAGTTGGCCCCTCCTAGCCCGTGCCCAGCCAGGCTACACTCTATTGGGAGTATGCTAGCTCAACCACACTCCTTCTCAAAGGACAGACGTAGCCAGAGACGTATTACAGTAGTGTCTACGGTCCCCAGTCAAGACTGGGACCCTATTGCTACAGTGAGAGAGAGAGAGTCCCTACCTCAAAGAGCTTACAAGCTAAAGAGACAAGCCAAAGGGTGGGAGGGGAAACTGAGTCACAGAGAGGGTCAGTGACTCGCCCAGGAGGCGAGGCAGGATCCCTGACTTCTTGAACCCCCGTTCAGCGCTCTGGCTGGCTGGACCCCAGCCCCCACTTGCTAGGTGCTGCACACGGGAACAAAAAGACACTCCAGTCCCAAACCTTAGGCACCAGACCAGTCTGAGTTTCTGGAGGCTCAGGCTAGGCAGGGTAGGCCAGGGCCCCTTTGACAGCCTCGTCACAATTGCATGTTGTTTGTAAATCCAAAGCACATTTATCTAAGGAAGCTGGGAAAAAAGCTCAAACCGCACATTAAGGTCTAGTGTGGGCCGACTTTTTATTATGTTTTCTTCAGGCAGAGGAGCGGCCTCTAAGTATTACTGTATTTTTCCTAACAAGCGCTGTCCTTCTAGGAGCCCTATGTCAGATCACCTTCAGTTTTGGAAAGGGGCTGCCTTAGGTTGAAACAGAGAAAGTCCCGCAAGTTCGTTTTTAAATTTAGTCTCTAAAGGGTTGATCCTGCACTCCTTAGAGTCAATGGCAAAACCTGCATAGACTTTAATGGTGCAGAATTAATAAGATCTCAGCTGATGTCTAGTTGTAATTTTCCCACTGTTTCAGGAAAGCTATTAATTTATAGGGAGTTAGTATTGCCCACCACAAGCAATCAAACAACATGAGTTAATGCCTTCTCCCCAAAAAATCACGTGATTGGATCTAAAGGCGTGGAATTTTAACTAGAATAAATCCTGGGTTGTTTTTATTTGTCATCTCCTCTTGGAGCCTTTAACAGCCACATTTGCAAGCTTCTCTCTACAACTCCAAAGGTTAGAAATAATAATAAAAAAAGTCATCGGCAAGGCAAGATTCTTACATCATCACCTGACTCCAGGAGCTGGGGCTTTAAGAAAACCCAACAGCATCGCAATAAAATTGCAAAGAGTTGGCAGTACAACAGGTCAAATCCCGCAATCTTTGTTCCTGCAAGTAATCGCAGTGGACTCAGCAACGCTACTCTCAGGAGTCCAGGATGCTGGATCTTGCGACAGCTAGCCACCATTGTAGTCAACAGCACAACACTTACTGACTTCAGCGCGAGCAGGATTGGACCCTGTGTATCTGCCATGTACCTGTAAAGGGACTCAGTTTCAAATCAATAGGAATAATCTAGCTACACTAAAGAGAGACTCATTTCAAGTTAAATCAATATTTAAAAAAAAAAAAACCCAAACAACCTTCCCTGCAATCCCATAGTATGGTAACAGCTGATTGTACTAAAAGTGACACGCTTAAGGCCGAGAATTTTGCAAAAGGGACTAGCAAGTTTGGAAGCTCAACCTGAGACATCTTACAGGGGCCTGAGTTCCCACCTTCCGAAAACAAGGTCTCAAGATGGGCGTCTGAAAACCAGGGCACCTGTTACTGACTGTTTTTATTGGGATAGCACTTAGGAGCCCCAGTCAGACCTCAGGAGCCCATGGGGCCAGGTGCTTGTGCCTAAAAGCATTCGTCATCTTTTAAAAAGGCCCGGGGACAGATTTGTAAAGGTTTTTAGGCACCTGAACATGCCGGTGGGCACTTTTGAAACTCCCCCTAGGCGCCAATCTGCATCTTTCGGCACCTAAATGTATTTAAACCAGAGGTTCCCAAACTGTGGTCCGCGGACAGTTCCCTCTAAGGTGCCTGTCTGGGCAGCCGCACACAAGAATGAAGGGCCACCCACCTAATTAGTGGAGCCGTGCTGGCGAGGCTCCACTAATTAGGTGCCTGGATCCTGGAGAAGACGCACATGTAAGGTGAGGTGGTGGCCTGGGGGGGAATAGGGAGTAGGTGGGAGGGGGCAGTGGGGTGAGAAGAGGGGGCGGGGGGAATTTGGGATGTGCAGGGCTGTGGCGGCCAGAGAAAGAGGCGACTTTCCCCAGCTCCAGGGTTATGGCTGCCAGGGAGAGAGCCCCCCCCCCCCCACTTCCCTGCCCAAGCTCAGGGGCTGCTGCGGCCAGGGAGAGACCCCCCTCCCTCCCACCCCCAGCTCAGGGGCTGCCGTGGGGGGGGGGGGGAAGAGGGCACATCCCTCGTATTAGAAAGGTAAGACTGCTGCTATTAAAATATGAGTTGTTTGCTTTTATTTGTAGAACAAAAAAAAGTTAATTAATATTCATTTTTTTTTTGTAGCGCTTTTATCCAAAGCCCTTTACAATAGTGAGCTAACGGGACAATCAATATTTGGAAAGATCATTAAGTGGCTGGCCGAGACCCTCAGCAATTTTCAAGTGGTCTGCGGGAAAAAAAGTTTGAGAACCAGTGATTTAAATAATCTCCCTCTCTTTTTCTGTTTAAATATATCACGCTATTGATTTTATGGGGAAGGTGCTCTGATGTCACAGTGATGGGCAGCAATATAAAACCCTAAGACACACACACCTCCCCCTCCCCCCCACTGACTTTCATCACGGATGCTCTGATTTCGACTTCACTCAGCTTTGGACAGCAAAAGTAGCTTTACCTAAGGCTCCATGCTCCAGGCTCCATGCTCCTGTCCTGACACAGCACGGGAAAATGTATATTAAAAAGCATGTGCGCACGCGCAGGGGGGAGATCCCATTAAGTTTTTGTTTGGTTTTAAAATTTCATAAAAACTTTTCTATTCCTCCCAGGTGAAGATCGCCCTGCCTCAGGGGCGTGGCACAAAACCTATGCTCCATTTTCATCCCAGGGCCTTAAAGTGCTTTACAAACGTTGGTCAGCCTTCACCACCCTTCCGGGTGAGTGATCATCTTCATCTGGAGAGGAGGGGGAAGCAGAAGCCCAGAGAGGTGAAAGTGCCCTCCCCAGGGGGCCCCACATGCCAGGGGGAGGAACAGAGCCCAGGAGTACGGCCCCACTTTATTACAGGGAGTGACACATTCTGGAAATGTGTCACTGCGTGTGGTGCAACCGGATCTGTGCAAAGTTTCCGATTTACATTGCAGGACAATCCCTGTGCAAAACCTGGTACCTCGGCACGGAGGGCCCCCTTTCACAAGTCAAGATTTCGCCATGAACCCCGGCGAGCCCGGCTTCTCTTGGCAAAAAGTACCTGGCAAAAATACCTGATGTTGAGTTCCCTCCCCGGGCCCAACGATCTGCAGCCTCCCCCAACCAGAGATCTGGAGTCTCGCCTCCTCCTGAAATAGGGATTGCCTCCATACCCCAATCCTGATCCCCCGGAATGCCTCCCTGCAGCTCACTTCCCACCGGTAATGGCGCCACGTGAGCACAGCTGCTGGTGGGCCGCAGGCAGAGGGACGTGTGTGCTGTTGCATAAGGGCACAATCCCACCAGGCCCCACGCTGGGCACAACTTCAAAGTCAGCAGCACAGGAAGACCCCCAGGTCCTTTCTGTCTCCCACGTTCGCTGAGCCAGCTCAGAGCCCAAAGCACAGGGGCTGATCTCATGGGTGGCTCTTACTCAGTGGAGGCAACAAGACTGGATTGGGGGCCGGATCCCGCTCTTTGTTCCATGTTTGTCCAGGACTGGACACTGTGGGGGCCTGGTCCATGACTGGGGCTTCGAGGCGCTACGGCATAACCAAAAATAATAACATAAATCACCGGTAGGCAGCCACCTCTGGGGTGGAAACAACCGTCTAGCCTGCAGTATGCTGAACAGTGGCGGAGGGATCAACTGAATCCGCAGAGATGAGGCCATAGCTATGGAACGGGGCTCTGAAGGCAGTGACTGAAAAGGATTTAAGGATCATAGGAGACAAACACTTGGACATGAGCTCCTACTGTGATGCTGTGGAAAAAAAAGGGCTAATGTCATACTTGGACGTAAACACAGGGAAGTAGTGAGTAGGGATGGGATTTCCCTGCTATGGGGATATTGCAGCCAGTTCTGGTGACCAGAGTTTATAAAGGATACTGAACACTTAGAGAAGGGGCAAAGAAGAGACACAAAAATTATTTGAGGACTGGAGAAAATGCCTTATGGGGAGAGACCAAGGGTAAGTCTACACTGCAGACCAAACCCCACAACAGTGATTCTCAGAGCCCAGGTCAACTGATTTGGGCTTGCGCTGGGGGGCTAAAAATTGTAGTGTAGACATTCCTGCTCGGGGTCTGAAACCCCTGTCAACTTTAGTTTGTACTGACTTCGCTAGTGATTTTTATGTAGCCTGTTGTAAAATTAGGCAAATATCTAGCTGAGTTGATGTACCCCTTGGAAGACCTCTGCACACCCGCAGGGGTTTGCATACCCCCAGTTGAGAACCACTGGTCTTGTGGAAAAAGGCAGCATGAGAACCAAATGGCCTGAAGCTGAAGCTAGACAAATCCAAGCTCAAAAAAAGGCTCCCATTATTAACAGTGCAGATGACTAACCATTGGACCAGCCGGCCAAGGCAAGTGGTGCATTCTCCATCTCTTGATATCTTCAGATCAAAACTGGCTGCTTGCCTGGAAGAGATGCTAGAACTCAGCTGTGCTCCGGGAGGTCAGACTGGGTGATCTAACGGAGCCGTTCTGGCCTTAAAATCTGTGAGGGCAACTCTCCTTCTCTGGGCGGGTTTTCTCATCCATGCAGAACAGACCCGGGTTTCTCTGGGGATCATCCAAAGGGCGACAGGCCCCGTAGAGCTCAGTGTGTCTCTCCCAGAAGGGTGGAGATGAGTCAACTCTATTGGGGTTCAAACTTGCAAGTCCAGGGAGCATAGGAATTGCAAACTGGAGGTTTACTGCCCCAAGCCTACCCCTCCAGCCAATGCAGCGGGAAGCCGAACACTTCTCTTAGCCCAGCCAAACGGCGTTGCTAACACAGGGCTGCAGCTAACTCCCTGGTGCTCACCAACTCCGCCCTAGCGACAGTGGCTGCCTGCATGCAGACCAGGGTCACCGTCCGCAGGCCAGATCACGCAACACAAGCCCACAGGAATGCACTCACAACATTCACCACTGCTGGGTTAAGCTGGGGGCTGGTGTGCAGCGGGGCCTTCTATACCCTTCTCTGCCCCCCACGCCTCTTGGACAGCTTCATTCCCGGCTGCCCACCCTGCTACAGCAGAGGGGACACAATCGAAGACAGCCACTGCTGCCCGATGTTAAGCAGCCATGAGGCTGCTCTGACAGGTCCGGGGACAGCAGCTTGCATGGCTCAGTAGTCGGATCAGGACAACACAACCAACCACCCCTCTGCCATGCTTTCGGCATCACAGGATCTGGTCCTCGGCCTTCACGGTGCTAACCTCAGGGCCTGGGCGCTGTGACAAGAACCCCACGCCAATGGCTTTCTTAGTCAATGCTAGAAATCAGAGGTGAGGAAAGGCCTCATGCAGCTAGTGCAGCCCCCACAGCCGTCCCCAGCCCTAGGATTTCTCTGGGGAACCGCACCCAAGAGAAGCCCTCTGCTTTCCCACGAGCCCCGGCAGGACTAAACACTGTCAACGTCTCGCGCAGCGATCAAGGTAAAACGAGAGGAGCCGGAGGACGGAAAGCACAGCACACAACTGGAGCGAGATGCCTCTGAAAATAACTAAACGCTGGATCTAAAGCTCACGGCAGCCACCGGGGGACTTGACGCTATGGCTCAGTCCCTGAGCCTGCCCTGCTTCCTATTGCCCAGGCCTGCTCCTTCTGCTAAGAGACGGCAATAAAACTCGGGGGTTGGGAGAGTCCTAGGGTGTCTAAATATCATTCCCACCAGCCACAAACACCCCCATTTTGTTTCCCCTTTCCCAATGGAGCCATAAGCCTCCCAACAGCATCATTAGCGGCTAACGAGCAAAGAGAAGCTGTTATCGCAGGGCCCTGCTGTGTCATATGATGGGGCCAAGGCCGTTGTCACATGGCTTTTAATAGACATACGCACACAACCAACGCTAACTGGCTCACCGGGAGGCAAGTCAGAGAGATTGGGACCAGGCTGAGAGCCTGAAACACAGCCAGTGCCTCGCATTGGATTTATCTTTTAACCTTCGTTTTTCAACCGCACCATCCCTTCTGAAGATGACGGGAGAGCCTCGCAAGCATGAAGGAGAAAGGAACATAAAAGAAGCAGAATCATTCCGAACAGCCATGCAAACTCATTGAACTGCAGTGATGATCTGAAGAATCACCAGCCACCAAGATTTGGGCCAAGATTTTTCAAAATGAAGGACGACAGTTAGGCTCCTAGATCCATATTGAGGCCACTAAATAAATAGTCTCATTTTTGGAAGCGCTAAACGCTCACCAGCTCCCAGCGGTAACAGCTAGGGGAAAAAAAATTTAGGCCAATTATTTAGAAGCCTAAATAGGGATTTAGGAGCCTCGCTTTGGATAAGGGTCAAATCCTCAACTGGCCTCAATTCAGCAAAGTCCCTCCCTACAAAAGGATATTAGTTAATGTTAGATATTAGATTTTAATGGGACTTAAGCACACATTTAATGATAATCGTATGCTTAAGAGTCTCCTGCTTCAGGACTTAAGTCAAGCTCTAGACTATTAGGGGGAGAAGCCCCTACGCCAGGTTGTCACATCACTGCAGGGTTTCTTACACCTCCCTCTGAGGCATCTGGTGCTGGCCCCAGTCGGATACTAGGATAGATGGGCCTTGGGATTGATCCAGCCTGGCTTGCCTAACCAGGACTCTGGCGTAAATCAGGATTGTGCCATTGAAGCCAATGGGAGTCACGCTGGTTTATACCAGCTGAAATTCCGGCCCGCACTTTAGAAAATCTTGGGGGTTTTGGTCAATGAAAAAGGCCGTCCCCTCCCATCTGTTGCAAGGGGGCAGCACTGTAAATCCTCCATCTGTGGAGATTCTCCCCTACAACTTCCTCCCACTGACCCTACAATAATAACAGCAGCGCAGAAACATCACTGTCTTCAGTGCTATTTGGACCCCATCCAAAGCTCGCTGAAATCAGTGGAGACTCCCATCAGCTTTGGCTCAGGCTTCCACGCCATGGGATATGGTACACCACCATTGAGAACAAGGTCTCCATCTTGATCGCGCGGCTGAGACATTCAATCACACCATGGCAACACGAGGAGCAGGGTGAGGTGACAAAATGGCTTTACCAGCATAAAGGGCAGAAGGCAGGTGAAGAAAAAACGATGAAGCCCCTTGTGTGTATGTTGAAACCACCCCGAAACAATACAGGGGAATGCAGGAGAGGGAAGGCATCCGGAGATTCCTTTGCAACCCAATCACCCCCACCCCCCATAATGTGGGCGTGTACATTGCAAGTTCTAATCAATAGCTCTGATCTGTATTACCAAGCAATAAAGGCTCGGGGTGTAATTATTCGTGCATTGCGGCTTCATTCAGGCCTTCCAGTTTGCAAAGAGATTAGCAGAGTCTCAGAGCTGGTGACCTTTGCTCTCTTTCTCTCTCTCTCCCCAAAATCAAGAGGCAGCTCCATATATCCCTGTATTGTTCCAGGCTCAGTTCCTGACCATGCTCATAAAAAATATCTTACCTTCTAACCTTAAAGCTGCCATTCTCTGAAACTCGGGCTCCTGCAGCCAGCGCCACATCCTTTTGAAAGTCTCCCTCCCAGACTTGAGCTTGCTCCAGGGCTTAGGGTTCCTGAGAAGGTCTGACAAGGTGCCTTGAGACCGGCACAGCACCCTCTCGGCAAAGATGGCCTGGGGGATGCTGTATCTCTTGAGCTCAGCGATGATCCGCTGGGCCACTTCTTTGGTGTTGATCTCCTCCAGCTGGCTGGAGAGGACGGTGGTTTGGGTGGAGATGGGCTGGTTGGGTCTGGAAGTCACGTCCGGCCGGGCATGGACATAGTGGTGCTGGCCCATGCTGTTGGGGGATCCCATGGTGGAGTTCTGGGAGGGGGAAAGCTCCCTGGAAAAGTGCTGGTCGATCCTGCCAAACATGGCAGGGTGGGCTTCAAAGCTATTGGCCGCCACCATCTTCTCGTTGCCCAAGTGTCCGGCAGAGTGGCTGTAGCTATGCATGGGGGTCAGGTTCGGGCTGGGCAGGGACGACAGACTCTGCCCCATGCCAAGATCCTTGTGGTAAGGGCTGTAAAAGTTAGCGCCGGAACCCAGGCCCCTTTCTTCCCTCATCAGGGTGAAGCTCCCAATCACGTTGCCCACCGGCAGGCACTGGGGGTGATGGTGCTGGTGGTGGAATTTCTCGTGCAGCGGCTGCAGAGGGGTCAAGGTGGTGTAGCTGTTGGCGGCCCCGGTGGGCGAATCCCCCCCGAAGCCAAGCCCCGGGTGCAAAGAGGTGGCCAGGTGGTGCTCGGCTCGGTGATACTCACTGCCGTCCAGCACCGAGGCCACCAGAGACGGTCTGGAGAGAGCGGAGTGTAAAGCTCTGCCTTGGCCATGGATCAGCTCCTGCTCCTGGCTGGACATGTCCCCGGTGTTCTCCAAACCCAGCTGGACATTCATGGCTGCCGGCTAGTGCATCCTCTCTTTATCTACTTTGCGACTCATTAATCTTTCGGTTCTTGAGTGTGGGGAAGGGCTTGCCAGATTTCAAGGGGGTCTGAGGAAACCTCTCTGCCTTTATCAGTGGGGATGGACAGCCAAAGCGGGAAGTCCCCTCTGTATTCAGCGACCAGATCTTGTCTCCAGTGTGGGAAATCTAACATCCACTGGTCTCGGCTGCAGCCCCAGGAAGACAAGGGCTCATCATTTCTCCCCAGCCCCCACACAAGCCCCTTTCAAACTGATCAGAAACTGGACACATTCTAACCCAATGCTGGATGGATTTGGGGGAAGGAAGGGGGGGAGAGGAGGGAGGCTGGAGGATTCCCCCCACCCCCTCCCTTTAAACCCCAATCAAAGTGAGAAAGTTCATGAAGAACCTGGCTTACCTAATGCCGGCCGGTGCTTTTTCTAGGCATGGGGGGGGGGGATGTAAAAATATAAACAAATAAAATAAAAACAACAACGACAAGAAGAGTAATACTAAAGAAATGAAAATCAGCAGCAGGGGTTCAGATCCCCCCTTCCTGGAGCTTTCAGCAGAGGGGCTCCTGTGTCCGGGAATGTGGAGGGGAAGGAAAGGTCTCCTCTTCCCTGATCATTCAGCCCTTTTAGGGTAGTCCAGGAGATCTCCAGCAAAGTGCTTGCAAAGCAGCAGCGGGCTCCAGCAATTAGCTACCGGCTGTGTTTTGGTGGTGTGGGGGGACGGATTAGATCTCTCGCTCCCTCTGGTTTTAATAGGTGTAGCTCAGAACAGTTCCATCCTCTTTGTGTCTGCTACACACTCACACACACTGATCTCCTCCCTCCCTTCCTCCCTCCCGAGAATACTGCCCTACTCCAGCCCATAGCTACTCTCATCGATTTCACTAGCAAACACTCCGCTTTCCTGCTTCTCACACGTCACCAAGCCTAAAATCTGACAGATGTGCAATCAGCAACCAACCTGATTTAACCCGATCGGGCCCGGCTTCGACAGAGCGAAAAGGGGTGTGGGGGGGTGCGGAAATCTAGATTATATTGACTTTGCAGTTTGTTGCAATACTTCGTGGCTCAGGTTTAAAATGTATATTTAATACTTCCCCCAAAATCTTTATATCTTTATCTATCCAACTGAATAAATACACCATATCTGTCTAGCTTTACACTGCTGCCCATCACCGTGGTATCTGAGCCCCTTCCACGTCGAACCAACAGCGAAGTCCCTCGTGGATTTCAGGAAATCTCTGTCTCTCCTCTGTATACTACCTGTATTTTTGTAATGCCTCTCTCTTATGTATGAGATCACAAATAATCTATATAGAGTCTGTATTTAAATATAGATGAATCTATACAAACCCACTTAGAGAGTCTATGTGGAAGCTTGGGTTATAAATCTATATAAAGCCACACAACTGTGTACATTCTTATATTTTTGTGATTTACCTACCTTATGTAGGAGATCATAAAAACCCCATGTAAATCTAAATAGTATAGAAATTGCAAATGCATGTTCCTATATTTTTGTGATTTCTCTTATACAGAACTCACCAAAAAATCTATATATAATATATACAAATCTAAATATATAAATCACACACATATATTCACCTCTCTGCCTTGCTTATATGTAGACGGAAAAAGTGTGACAATCCAAGCTATGAGAGTTTCATAACCTTTCACACTGTATAAGGGGACACTTAATTAGCCACAGAGCTGAAATGCGGTTTAAACGGGACTCATCCGTTTTAAAATCATTCCTGTCCGACCAATAATGATCCCACGGAGCCAATAAAGCGAGATTTTTTTAGCTTTGTGCACAATATTAATAGCTTCTAAATCTTGGTAAGCCTCTGTATCTATGTTCTGCAAAATGCAGATGTAGTATCCGAATCCCCTCCCCTTATACTCACAATGATTTCAACCGAAACAATTACAAAAGTAGATACCGGCGGCCCTGGGACAAAGTAAAAACTCTCCAAGAGTCCCCCGGTGTATAGATTAATTGGGGGAACATCCTCACCCCCTTTTGTGAATGGATCTCAGACCCAGTGAAATGGGAAGAGATTTATCCTATTGTCTGATCTAAGTAAGTGTATTCAAATAGCCATCTTAATAAAATGACGATAATGATAATAGGCGAGCAAAGGGGAGTCCGGGGGGCTACAGACACAGGAACCCAGAGAAATCAGTTCATGGTTGGCAGTTTCTTCAAAGGATCTTAAAAGCTCCAGTTGCAAGGGAGGGCTGGGGGGTTTCCATTAGGATCCGCAGCTGCTGTATCCTTCTCTCCAGCTGGAGCCTTTATGGTTCACAACCTGGAAAACGCCAAGTATTAAGTTCCATGGAACATTTCTGAATATTTACCCTCTTTTCCTCAAAGAGACATCACTGAAGTAATTAATGCAGTATGCAGCAATCTACGAAGCCAGCGTAGAAAAAGAGAGAGAGAGAAAGACTGGGGAGACTGGTTGTTTAGTGAAGAGTGGGGAGGAAGTCAGGATTTGGTGGGCGGGGTGGGGTGGACACACCACAAATGTGTGTGTCGTCCCCCCCGCCCCAAATCTCACCAGGTGCGCTCTGGGAAATTGGATAATCTGCCCTGCATTTTAACCGGGCCAAGGAGGCAGGATTGTCCCTGTCCAAAAAAAACAAACAAAAAAACCCCCAACCAACCAACCGATTTCCAGCCGCTGGATTAAAAGATGGGCTCATCTCCCTGTTTAAAAACAAACAAAACAGCTGCAGAGAGTGGACCGGGAACTGCACGTGTTCCTGTGGGGTCAGTGTGAACGGAGAAAGAAGGGGAGTGTGTGTGAAACAGACGAGCTAGATCTGTGCACTAACCTCTTCCATTGGGCTCGCCTGCTGTAGGGCTAAACTGGGGGAGCTGGTGTGTGTGTGTGGGGGGGGGATTGTTAGAAAGGGAAGAGGCTACATGAGAGATCCGGGTGTTGTACTGGGAGGGAGGTTCATGGCCACACAGGGAGGGGAGAGGCTTAAGGGCTACTACTGTCATAGGCCCTGCTGGTCGAGGTCAAGGGTAGAGGCTCACAGCCCTGGAGTCAGGCTCCCTAGATCGCCTGGGTTCCAGCTGGTAACCTGAACTCAGTCCCGCCTGACTTCCTCACCTCCCAGGGCAACGCACACGCTACCCACACAACATTACACATTTCAACCTAGTGCACAATGCGTCTCAAAAATGCCCCAACCACCCCCCCTCCAAAAAAACCCCACCCACTGGCCCAGAGAGGCAATGCCCCGCTTCCGCCCCCCCTCCCTCATAATCCTCTCTCCTCTGTGGTTAATGGTTTTGTTGTGATGGTTTGAGAGTCCGGGGGATTTTTTTTCCCCCTCCAGTTGCACTTTGTGTGTCTAGCTGCAAAGCAAAACAGGCCCCATGGAGGCCAATCGATGCGCAGCTACTGGCAGATTTTCCAGAGAGATCAGTTCGCGTTTAGACAGAGGCGGCTCCCTGGCTGGGGTCTGAGCCCGGGTGGCGGTAATTTTCCTCCCTCCCCAAGTGCTGAACCGAGAAAGTTTTTTGTAGGCTGCCCTGTGGTTGAAGTGACTGCCCCCTCGGATACCGCCTTGACAAATCTGCCCCTAACGACTACAAGGCTCTCGGAGGAGCTGTCCAACCCGTCGGTGCTGAAGGGGCTTGGGGCGGACGAACTGGTGTCGGGGCGGGAGGGAAATATTTACAACATATCCAAAAATCAAAAGTCACCCCATAGATCCAAAGGGGCTCGGATGGAAACAGGAAATACAGGGACTTTCTCTTTTAAAAAAATCATTTTGCTAAGCCAAAGCTTCCAGGCAGGAACGCAAAAAATATATTTTTGTTGCGTCTACATGGAAATAAAGCCGAGTTAAGAAGCGCGTGTACCCCAGACAAACACTCACGCACAAACCGGGCACCTCTCCCACTGAAACTGAAATAACTGCAGGCTTGGGGAGTTTTTAAATTATTTGGGGGACGCAGGCAAGAGAGAGAGAGAGAGAGAGATGTCAAAGGGTTCAGTTTATACTTAGAAATATATGAGTTCACTGGTTTTAGAGGAAGGCGCGCTCTTACTTATTCAGCTGGAGAAGCAGTTTAGATTTCAGCTTGCAAGGATGGTATCAGGGTCAGGTTTGAGCTCCGAATCCAAAAGCAGAGAAATGCCAGGAAAAGCTGCAAGCCATCGCTCAGCAATCCACGTTTTGCAGGGGCACCTCTTAGCCACTGGAATGTCCCCCTCTCTCCACACTTTCAGCTCGTTTCATCCAGTGGTAAAATGGCCAAAAAAGAGGTTTTGTTGCGGATGCCAACATGAGGTTACTAACTTTATTCCTGGTCAGAACTGTGCCAAGAGAGACGTGTTCGATTTCCAGATCACAGTGTCTTTAATCATTTGAAATGGCATTCCGTGGTGTGTAACAAGAATGAAACACACACACACCCCATAGTCCAAACCACATCGCTATTTAAAAGTCGATTACTATATTCTTTATTTTTTTTAAAGTGTAAAAAGGGGTAAATCAAACTTAAAATAACTGGGACACTTAAAATACACGGAAATACTGCGATTGGAAATTTATCGCGCCTCCCAAATGACTTCAAAGATACCGATCAATTGCTTTACGGTGGAGACAAATGTTGCCATATCTATATTCCAGTGGAACCTAATTATGAAATAATATCATACTCCCGAGTTTCCCGGCACCTCTGTATATGGCCCCCACACAAACACTTCAAGGCACTAGCCTCATCAGTTTGGTTTTTAGTTCTCCTGAACAGAGTTTAAAACACCATTTAGTTGATTAATTGCTTTTTATTGATCACTTTGCTGTTTGGCAGGAACATTGGCCCTTCCACTGAATACATTGAAATACTTTCCCCTAGCCCATTAAAAGACACAAAATACTTTGTTTTACAATTTGGTTGGCTCCCCCACCCCACCCCCATGGCTAAGCAGAAAAGACAGGCTCTCTCAGTTATCATTCACTTCGAGGAAATGAAGTTGTGTTTAATGCAATTTAGCCCCCTTAAAAATGAAAATTGCATTACATAAATTTAATATTTCTCCTCTTTAGGGCTTTTCAGAAATAATAACTAACATTGTTAATGAAATGCCAGCCAACTTTCTCCTGTTGTTCGTCAGATCTAGCCTCCACAGAGGACGGATGGTGTCAAGAGCCCTAATGTACTTAGGGGATTTATTTCAAATTGTTTAAAAAATAAGTATGCTCAAAGCTAAAATAATATAAAAAAAATCCTAGAAACAAGAATAGATTTTTAAAGGAATTAAAAGGCACCGTGTCGGGGGCAAATAATCGCCAACCATATTTTTAAAAGCTCAAAATATCCAGGAATGTAACACCTTAGTTGCAAAGGAAGAAAGTTGTCAGAACTCGGCATGTCCTTGTTATAACAATGAGAGTTCGAGATTTGTTTCGTGTAAGTGTGTTTATTATTTAAAATGCTCAGTGCATATGAGAGATGCTTTTATTCAGAGGTCTACATTATTCAGAGGTCTATCCAGATCAGCTGAATGGATGTTTAACCACGAACACTTCAAATTTTCAAACTGGCAGTGATCTAAAGAGATAAAACATCCTGTGATAATTGGATTGTACCTATGTGATATCTATATCTATCTACACACACACACATCATCTATACATACACACAAACACACACACACACACAAATGCACCCATATGGATGCCCATGCACCTACACATCAAATTTCACACCCACACAGGAACATTTAAATTATGTCTAATGTCAATTTCAAGAGGGAAAAAATCATTTCGCTGCCTCTCAAATAATATTCACTTTTGAAAGCTGTTGAGTTGTTTGTATTTACTTATTTTAAGTAATCTTCCAACAAATGCCAACTCTTTGGGAATTATGCTGAAGCCTTTAAAAAATACTTTCCCCCTTAACAACTCTGCCCCAGTCAATAAACAAATCCAACCTGACACAATGAAACCACTTGGCAAGTTGGTAATTGATAGGAGGGCTACGGGTTTAAAAGGAGAAATTTGAAAATAAAAACTTCATCAATAAAAAAATCAGAGGTCTGCAGGATATTGCGAGGCAGCCCCCAAAATAAAAATAAACATTAAATAGCTACCTAGTGAAAGACTCAGGAATTCACTCTCACCTGATAAACAAATATTAACATGACTCAATATTTAAAGCAGCCCTCTGGCGCTGGGGGGTTTCTGATCTCATTCACACCATACTGTGAACCCGTTTCAGGAAAGTCAGTGAAGTTACATCTGTGTAAACGAGATCAGAATCCGTCCAACCCATTTTGCAGTGAGACATCACAGCAGTTATAGGAGATGAAATATAGAAGTAAAGTAGCAGACAAGAACAATCTGAAACACCATCTGATTATCAGTGGCTACTGGTGTTATCAGTTGAAAAATGTAAAGTGGTTGTAATTACACAAATATTCTGTGGATCTGATTCAGTAGAGATCTGAAAATTATATATATATATGTTTAATAATATATATAATTACACACATATTGATTATTCAGCTTTGTATAGAATCAAGCTGTATAGAATATCCTATATATAATGAAGACATAGATAAACACTGAGTATTTTAAATAATAAAACATAAAAATGAGAAGTGATACTATCTGAGAGGAGAAAAATATTAACTTTGCATAAACAGGCTTTTAAATAAGCCAAGAAAAGACCACTCAGTATAAAGAGGGGAAAGTGACTCCTGGTCATTCAGACCTAATGTAACTATAACACGACACGTCCACAAATATAAAAAAAGAAGAAAGAAAAGAGAAAGAGAAAATTAGTACAGCTCTTTTCCTCTCCATTTAAAGTCCCTAATAAAAAGCAGAGTGAATTATCTTGAAGTCAGGGAAATTTTTTTACAAATCTGGTAAGCTGTTAACCTTTAGAGGGCTATAAAAGTGGCTGTAAGTAAAAAAAGGAGAATTTAACTTGATTTAATGTAATCAACATTATTTAAACTATTCCCTGGACTATTCCCCAATGTAGTTTACCTTACAGATAAAGGAAATAGCAGGGAAGGAAATTGAATTACATTCCTATATTTGCCATGCTATGGATCAAGTTCCTGACAGCAAGGAGGTGAAGTATCTGCCCCAGCTATGAATCATTTTGCATTTACAGTATTTTATGTTTCTTAATAAATACTACTTCTATTGGGTTAAGCTTTAATTTGGACGCTATTACAGTGGAACCCATGGCTCTTCGAGGCTGTTTAAATCTGATCAATAAAATATTGTAATAAAGTATCCCTTAATGAGAGTGAAATTAACAAGGGCCGAGAGATGACAAACCGTCTGTGTTCATTCGGGAGTTTGCTTCTTGTTTTAACCAAAGATCTTTAGTATTGTCCAAACTTTTTACTTTTTATTCTATAATTTGTTGGGAGCCCCCTCTCCCTCTCCCTTTTGCTTTAAAACTGCAGGGAAGAGAGTTGATGGTTTTTAAATCAACTTGGTGCAAACTTTCCCCTCTTTGAAATCTCAGTGCTGCATTAAAGGGATCAATAGGGATTGTGTGGTGTTGTCTTCACTAGATCCTTCAGCAAGACCACTTATTTGGCTGCTAAACAGAGATGATGCCCTTTGCTTGTGGCAGGGGGGCTAAAAGGGGCTTATGCTTCAGCTGTGAGTTGAAGGCAGGGGAAGCTAAAGGTTATAGGAGACCTTAGCCAAACCTCGCAGTAGGGTTCATTATAGCGAACCCCTACATCAGGGGCGTGTGTAGTGATCATTCTAGGGAACTGCAGAGAGTAGATCTGAGTCAGGGAATGGGTTGCTTTTATTCTTTTTCATTTCTAACCGGCTGGTGAGAGCCCTTTGGTTTTTTGTATTCCTCCTCTCCACATTGATTTCCATCCTGTCTATTGATCTGCAGCACAATATTGCACGGCGTGCACTTTTTAAAAAACGCTCGGTCATTTCCATCTTTAATAGTGGGAGCCAATTTATTGTTTTCTCTAAGCCCCTTAAAAAACAAACAAAACTAGGAAACTTTAATGGATCCGTTTAGATCCCGGTTTCCCCGCCCACCCCCCTTTCATCTTTGATGCAGTAGGTAGGAAATGTATTTTAAAACAAGGTTGTTTCTCCTCCCCCACCAATCCCTAAAACCTTTGCTCAAAGCATGGGTGTTGTGTTCGCACGGACCTACCAGTTGAATCAGAAAAAAATAAAATAAAATGCAGATTTTGTAAGAATCGCAGAGATTTTATATCGTCCTTAAATGAGCTACACATTTGTCTTGTTTCTCTTGTGGATCATTCTGTGGTTAATTTCTCTAATGCTGTGTATGCGAGACAGCTCCCTAGATTCGGTTGCAGGGATGCTGTAGCAGAAAAACCAGATAATTTGCTAAAGTCAGATCTCTTTAGATGTATTCCACCACCCGCAGAAAACTACAGTTTGGTCCATTCACACGCTGCTCGATCTTTTTTCCACAGGTGAAGGCGTGAGAGAGTCTGTGCTCAGCGTAGGAAAGATTCTCTCGTGATCATAACAATAAAATCGCAGAGCTTCCGTCCTCAGTGCCAAACGCAAAGCTGGCGGAGACAGAACAGGCTGGAATATTAACCCCAAGATGCACGGTGATATGAACATGACCATTCTGCTTCGTGGGAGCGGCGGAGAGGGGGGTTAATTGCCGAGAAGGTCATGCTAAAAGAAACACAAAGGGGGCGGGGGGGGGGGGAGAGATTTTTACAGTACAGCTTCTCGCAAGGAAAATACACGTCACCATTAAATGCAGCCACAGATGCATATTGACCGGTCTGCTCTGGCTCCAAGCTGTGCGTGGGTGTGGGTGTGGAGGGGGAATAGTTTTTTTAAAAGGGGGTGTTTTATATAACAATCAGATGCCAGCTCCTTGCGAAATAAAGAGCTCAGGAGTTGCAGCAATTGGGGGTTTTCTTTTACCCCCACCTCTGAAGGGAATGTTGTAAAATTCCCCCTTAGGGTGAGGACGAAGCGAGGGGGAGTGGGATCAACCTTCCTCTATTCCTTGCCTTTGTCCTGTGAAAGTAGCAAAACCAGGTTTCGAGAGAGCAGCAGGAATAAAAACACAGACTAACTACTCGAGTATGTACTTTGCAGCCCAGGGAAACAAGAGAGACTGGGGGGAAGGGGGGGAAGAGAACCAGACGCTCGCTGCGTGTGACTTGCTGCCCGCTCTCCATCCAACCCTTTCACCTGACCCCCAGCTCTCTGATTAATCCCCTCTGCCCCGCCCCCCAATTAGAGACCCGAGCAGTTCATTTTCAAGTACACTCACAGCTACTCCCTCCAAAATCTGGTGGAATCCAGACCCCTGCCTGGCTGGCAGCCCCACATCTTCCCCAAAGAAGAAACCACAAGTCCAAGCTGGCTCCCAAAGTTTCCATCGCCTCCCACTTGCCTGTCCTTGAATCAACTGGGGAAGGGGCGAGAATCTCCATCAAACGCTCAGTTTCTGGCTACTTCAGTCTGGGTCCCGCCCCCTTTCTCCCCAGTGCTTCATAGGGATCCAGCAGTCTGCAGCTGCCTCTTTGCTACGTGCCCGTCAGAAATTCCCACGATCTCACCTCTGCTTCTTCGCCTCCCTGTGATTCTTCTCCTGTGGACCCATGGCTGGGTCTCCTGCTTTCTGATGAAGGGACCCAGGGACTCCTGCCCCTGGGATATTCTGTCTCGGCCCTCCTCCTGCAGCTTTCCCTTGCCAGTAAAATAAAATAAATCCACCTTTTGCTTCCAAAGCCGTCCTTCTCTTCTGGGGATCTCTGCCCCCACACCCGCCCAGTTCCTGGCTAATCAAGATGTTAACGAACAGAGATTCCAATCAATAGATTCAATCAGAAAAGCAGAAATGATCATACTTTCACTTCCCAAAGCTCCCCCTCCCCCCAGCAAACACAGCTCTTATCAGCTAATGAAAACAAATAATCATTAGAGGATAATTTGACAATCCAATTTAATTATTCCTAAACCAGATATGAGCTTTTCCAGTGGGCTAGCTGGAGCTAGAAAGATTTTTCTTTGATGGTATTTTGCAGGGGGTGGGGATTTTTTTCAGAGCTGAGTTTGAAGGATCTAGTCAGTTTCATAGCACCTTCTTGCAAGCCACAGAGCATGTGGAAAAATCCGGATTTAGTCTTTGCTAGTTCAGCCTAACACATTTTCAGATGTATGTGCATGCATCCTTAAACATGGCATTTGAAACCCATATAGTATTACGTTTCTGATTAACCCGATTTGATTTTTTATGAGTTTGCTAGGCAGAGTTTACTCGCCTTGTCCCTAGAGGAAAAAGGTCACATGGAAAATGTTGATTTTTCTAATAAAATAATTATGAAATACTGGCTGAGATAAAAAAAACCCACACGCAAACAAGGAGACAAGCAAACCCATGGAGTGATGGTTAGATGAACTACAATGGGAGAGCATCGACTCTGGGTTATTACTAATTCCTGATAAGAAAGAGCCATCCATCCCACCCTATTAGGATCTGATGCTTTAAGGGAGGTATAGATGGTTAGTCAGATACAGAAGGAAAGTTAAATAAATTCTGGATTGTGAGATCTCTGAGGGAGGGACTATCTGTGTTACATTTCAATAGTCCCTAGTACAGTGGGGCCCTGATCCAGGCCACTCAGTGCTACCACAATACAAACAATCAATAAGAATAAATCCTTGTGTGACTTTCTTTACATTTGTTTCCGCAAGAAAAAAAACGGATGGAAAAAAATACATTGGGAGGATGACTTGCACTCTTTCATGGGGTATAATAATTGGATAAAGCTCTGGTTGAAAAATAAACCCCAGCGAAATGACCACAAACCACAGGGGGAGAGAGCTTTTATGCCTTAATAGGGAAGAAAATAAGAGAATGGGTGTTAACACCTAAACTAAAGATAAAGTATAAATTCCCACTTAGGTAGCATTACCTTGTCCCTCAGAAATCTGTGTGTATGAAAGGCCCTTTTGTTGTGTATAACATGCTGGCACATTATTTTCTGGGCTACATTTTTTCTAAGAGACATTGCAACCAAGGGCAAATTACTTCCCTGTCCAGTTATAAAATCCAGGCATTAGGGATTTTGAATGGGAACAATGAGTGGGGCTAGCCTGTTAGAGAAGGCAGTGGCCAGTGGATTGAGCACTGACCTGTGATTCAGAGTAGCTGGGTTTTATTCCTGCTGTGGCTTAAGCCATTTTGCCTTGGTTTCCCCTCCCACCATTTGCCTTGTCTTCTCTACCTAGGTTGGGGCAAGAACTGTCTCTTACTAGAAATTTGTACAGCACCTGGCACAATGAGGTCCGGATCTCAACTGGTGCTAATAAGGGCTACTGTAATACAAGTAAATAGTAATATAACGCACACATAGCTAGTGGGTGTTATGTCTCTCATCTACCTCATTCTTTTGGGATCTGAATGCTAACAGCAAAGAAGTTAGTTCAAAGGGTTGTTTGCCAGATACGCTAGTCTAGGCCCAACATTTAGGTCGGGGTTTTTTTTTTAACTGCCCAGATTAACAACAGAAATAATTTAAAAACCCAGCAAAAAGTGTTTTCTTTAAATCATTATTTAAAGAGGCCTCTGCCTTGCTGGAGCCCACAGCTGTCTATTTATCTAGCCCCTCTGTTTTTCCCCAGCGCTGACATATCACAGAAGGAAAGCATTTAAACAGCATTTTGCTAAATGGTCCATTGAAGTCAATGGGAACCAGCCCATTGATTTCAATGGGCTTTGGATGCAGTCCCATGAGACCCGGAAAGTGAAACAGACTAGAATCAGGGCCTTGACATTGAATGAGCAAGAGTCACCATCCTAGCTGAGTGAAATGCAAACAGCGTAGATGGTGAAACATCAATGGGAATTTTAAATTTGTTTTAATACTCCAAGGCACAGAAAGTAACCTAAGCAAGGATTCCCCACCCCCCATTATACAGGTCTAAGGCCTGATTTCTGTTAATTGAGACAGTCACAGGGAATCCCCAGTGTGAGAACTGATAATCAGGTGGAAGCTACTGCTCAAGGAGTGAGAGACTGTCAGGAAAGGGGCTGCAGCCTGGTTAGACAATTAGACCTGACTGTCCTTTTCATAGAGTCTCAAATCACAACCGAGGAGAGGGGAAGTTTGCCAGGAAAAAAACAACAGGGTGCTATTGGGAAAACCAAGGCTAATTAAGAGCATGTTCAAATGACAACACTGCAAATATATGAGGGTCCTATTCATTGCTCTTTACTCAGGCAGGCCCTGATACAGCAAAGCACTTAAATGTAAGGGTATATTATTAACTTCAATGGAGTCTAAGCAAATGTTTAAAGTTAAGTACCTGTTTAAGAGCTTTGCTGTATCAGGACTTCAGGCTTACTCCCAGTGATGTTCATGGAAGTTTTGCCTAAATAATAATAATCCCTAGGTCTTATCATCTGTAGACCTCCAAGGGTTTTACAAAGGAGGTGAGTCTCATGATCCACATTTTACAGCTGGGGAAACTGAGGCACAGAAAGGGGGAAATGATGTGACTATGGTCACCCAGCAGCACAGGTCTCCAGAGCGCTAGGCCAATGTAGTAAGTACTCACAGTAAGACTCAACTCTAGAAGGGCTATTAAACTTCATGCTTCAGGATTTAAGCTGATCTCTAACAATTAGAGACCAGGATGAGACCTTCACTGGGGTGGGAGGGGAGGTATAGAGTCTCTCACATCTGCCTGCTGTTGGGTTCTGGCACTGTCCTCTGACACATCGTTGTCAGAGACAGGACACTGGGCTAGATGGATGCTGGCCCTGATCTAATCTGGCAGTCCGTAGTGGTATGCCCACATTGAAGCCTGGGACTCACACTAGCAGAGTGTCAAGCCCACCCAACCCCACTGCTGCTGGGAATACGGCACATGGGACAGCTGCTGGACGACTGCTTAGGTGGTTAGCGCTTGTCTCTCTGCAGGAGCTGCCATGTCCTCTCTGCTATTTTTAGCACACTAGCTAGAGCTGAGCTAGCAAGTTGGTCTCCCTGGGCTGGGAGGCTCATATGTCCACACTGAGCCTGAGCGCTGACTCAGGGCTGAGCCCAACTCCCTGCTTCCGTCCACACACAAATCAGTCTGACTTAGGTCGGCAAGGACTCAGAACCCACTTCGTAGGACCCTGCTGAGGGAGGTCGGGGCGGGGGGGTCAGAGCCCAAGTCCTGCTGAGATTTGGGTTCAAGGCCTGTCACTGTGCAGTGTGGACGCAGGGCAAGCCTCAGACCTGAGTCAGAAGGTCTGGTTAGTGAAGTATGGACACGGTGGCACAGCCGTGAGACCCAGGTCCAGCAATTGTAATCCAGGTTTACAATGCAGTGTGGACGCTCACGCATGGACTGGGAAACACCAAGTCCACAAGTCCGGGTCCCACAAACTGGGGATTAGTGTGCAGTGTAGACACAGCTCCAAGCCTGCAAACACGTTCTCTGAGAGTCCCATTGAAATCTGTCGGATTCCTTGGGTGAGGAGCACTGGATCCTAAATTATCTCCATGTTGGGCTGCTTCCTTGATTAAAGGATCATTTATATATTGCCTCTTCAATAGCTTTTAAAACCCCTTTGCACTCTCAGTCAGAAATAACACTCAGGGTCTAACCTGTAGTAGCAGGAACTGGTGACATCTGTCCCCATGCACTCTTGCAGTTACTGGACAATCAGCAAGGATCTCTGTCATTTCCACTGCGTGTTTGTGTTATTGGAAGGCTGATCTAGGCTGCATTCCCCCTCCAAGAGTTTTGCTACGGCTGTTCCCCTCCCTTAATACAGTCACTTGAAGATACCACAAATAGACAGACATGCTTTGCTCCTAATACATTGGTTTCCAAACAACCTAAAGACAGGGCCTGGAAACGGCTAGTATGCATCTATATGCTGTATCTGGCACCTCTCTGAAGCTACTGTCTTGTCCTCCAGCAATTTGCCTTTTCATTTTAACAGGCAGAGTAAGTTCCTAGGTGCTACAGTTGCAAAGATGTGATGTCTACAGTCCCAGGAGATCTGTTGTCCGGGTCTACTCCAGGCAGGTGAGGGTCTAGTGCAGGGAGCGGCCCTGGTTGGCTGGGAAGTTGCACACAAGGTGAGCTGCTAGGTGTGCTCCCCAAGCTGGACAACCAGGAAAGGGCATTTCAAACATACGCAGGATGTTTTAAAGTGGGGAGGGGTGTTGCTGGTCTCCTTGACCCCGGGGCAGTGGAGTTCACAATTGTGACCAGTGCAGCCACTGCTGCAGGGAATCGGGCATTGCGGGACAGCTGCTGGAGGACTTTTAAGGTCGACATAGGTCACGCAGTGTCTACGCTCACACTGCGTCCATCTCAGTAGGTCAACCAGGGCTCAGGGCCGTTCGGGGAGGCGGTTTTACTGTGTCACCGTAGACCAATCTGAGTGTAGACACCCGCACAAATAGGTCAATGCCAGGTGACCTAGGTCGACCTGACTCAGCAGGGTCGACCAGTTTGCAGAGAGCCTGGGACAATAGCACCAAGAGGTGTGAACTGCCCCATCCATCACACTGAGGGGTTAACTCAGATGCCCAGTTATAAGAATTTAAATATCAGAATTGTTAACTATTTCACTCCTGGTGTAAGAACGGCGGGGGGTGGGGGCGTGCGTGTGACAGAGCTGCACAGTTTACTGTGAGAGATGTCTCCTTTCAGTATCATAATAACAACTGCCCCCCCAGTGCTTTTCAGACAGAGAATGGGCTTCAGGCATCAGGAACGGTAACATACAAAAGCCAGCAGGAGAACACTTCAATCTCCCTGGACACTCAATGACAGATTTAAAAGTAGCCGTCCTTCAACAACAAAACAAACCCTTCAAAAGCAGACTTCAAAGAGAAACTGCTGAGCTACAATTCGTTTGCAAAGGTAACACCATCAGTTTGGGCTTGAATAGGGACTGGGAGGGGCTGGCTCTTCACAAAAGCAATTTTCCCTCTCTTGATATTGACAGCTCCTCATCAATTATTGGGAGTGGACCACATCCCTCCTGAGTGAATTGGCCTTCAACACTGGTTCTCCACTTGTAAGGTTACTCCCTTCTCTTCATGTGCCAATATATATTTATGCCCGTATCTGTAATTTTCACTTCATGCATCTGAAGAAGTGGGTTTTTTACCCACGAAAGCTTATGCCCAAATAAATCTGTTAATCTTTAAATTGCCACCAGCCTCCTTGTTGTTTTTGTGGGTACAGATTAACACGGCTACCCCTCTGATAAAAGGAGCCCAGAAGCACTATCCCCCTTTAACAAATTGGGAAACTGAGGCACAAAGCAGGGTGATAACTTGTCTAAAGTCAGTTAGTAAACAGAGCCAGGACTCGCACTCCAATATCCCAGTGCCTAACCCGAGACCTTACCAACTAGGCCACACTGGTAGGTAGCATAGAACCTACCCCACCACTTTTGCTTTCAGACAAGGGGGATCCCGGTTCAAGGACCCTGCCAGAGGTCTTCTATGGGGAGCTACGCTCTAACCACCCAATGGTGCTCATGCAGTATATTTTAAATCTCAGCACAATCTATTCAGAGCAGCAGATCATGTGGGTGGAGCTTGGACCAGCTTGGACTTGCTTCCCCCCAGCAAGCTGCCCCCTGCCTGGATGCCTGACAACTGAGAAAATAAAATACATTGTGCTGGAGTTATTCCTGTCCAGATTCCTGCGCTGGGACTTTGTAAAACTTGGAGACCGAGCTCTAGAGAATCTATCCCAGGCTTTACACTTAGCCCGCTGCAAACCAGCCCTGGGGGAGTTTAGGGCCTGATCCTATCCCCATTGAAGTCAATGTGAAACTTTCTCTTTGCCAGGAGGGAGTGAATACTCTTCCAGGGGAAAGTCACCTGAATAAACTTGATCCCGATCCTCTGCACAGGGCAGAATTTCGCCCCCCATTGCAGTTCAGCTATACCTCACCATGCAGTCACAGAGCCTGACCAATACTAGGAGACAATCCAGTTTGGGGTGGGAAATGAAAAACCCAACCCATTCTCCAGTTGAAACTTCCCTGGGAATTTATCAGGGAAGGATGTAAGTCCCCAAGCGGCATTTAGTTAGAACGTGGGGCGTGTGTCTGGAAAACACCATGGGGTTCTTTAATGACCATCGGTGGCTGGAAGGTGGTCTCCCCAAGAGCCCAGCAAGCCACACCAAGGCCTGGTCTACACCTAAAATGTAGCTTGATCTAGCTACATTGCTCAGGGCTGTGAAAAATGCCACTCCCTGTGTGGTGCAGTCAGGTAGAGCTGTACCACTGTAGACACAGCTAGACAGAAGAACTCTTCCATTTACCTTCCTGACGCCTCTTAGATTCATAGATTCATAGATATCAAGGTCAGAAGGGACCATTATGATCATCTAGTTTGATCTCCTGCACAACGCAGGCCACAGAATCTCACCCACCCACTCCTGCGAAAAACCTCTCACCTATGTCTGAGCTATTGAAGTCCTCAAATCGTGGTTTAAAGACTTCAAGGAGCAGAGAATCCTCCAGCAAGTGACCCGTGCCCCATGCTACAGAGGAAGGCGAAAAACCTCCAGGGCCTCTTCCACTCTGCCCTGGAGGAAAATTCCTTCCCGACCCCAAATATGGTGATCAGCTGAACCCTGAGCATATGGGCGAGATTCATCAGCCAGACACCCAGGAAAGAATTTTCTGTAGTAACTCAGATCCCACCCCATCCAACATCCCATCACAGGCCATTGGGCCTATTTACCATAAATATTTAAAGATCAATTAGTTGCCAAAATCATGTTATCCCATCATACCATCTCCTCCATAAACCTATGGAGTCTAATCTTAAAGCCAGCTAGGTCTTTTGCCCTCACTGCTTCCCTTGGAAGGCTATGCCAAAACTTCACTCCTCTATTGTGTATGTGTGTAGACTTATACACAAATAGTCTGAAACAGTTAATTAAAAAAATTAATACAATACATTAAAACAGTTGTTGAGGGGCTGGAAGTGCTAAAGTGACAGAAAAACCCCCTTACATCGCTGTAGTCTGGGTCTACGCTACAGTGGTATACCTGTGGTGCTTTTAGCCTAGAGATACCCCAAGACATTAGATCAGTAGCGACTCAGGAAGCAGACACCATCCATGTTTGTCATTCAGGCTTGACAAAGCCCTGGCTGGGATGATTTAGTTGGGGATCGGTCCTGCTTTGAGCAGGGGGTTGGACTAGATGATCTCCTGTGGTCCCTTCCAACCCAGATAGTCTATGATTCTATGTTCCTTCGAGGTCCCCCATCCCACCAGTGTCCCAGGCTGACCCTTCAGAGCGTTAGCAGAGACACCAGCCTGGAAAATTTAACTCTGCTTGGGCACAGCTGTCATTAAGTTTGAGAAAGAACTAGCTAAGTATGTGATGGGCACATACATACACGCTGGTGCCAGCTCTTGCCGTTTTGAGTGTCATGCAATCAGGTGCGTCACTTAAAGTCACACAATCACACACAGTTTCTAATCCTGTGGCTGTGGAGAAAAGCTTCAAAACGTGGACTTGATTGAAACCTAGAGGCTCAAAAGCCAGACCACAAATAGAAAGAACCCAACTTAAAAAAACCGCAGTAAAACCTCCTAATTTTTTAACATTTGGAGTTGCCTATACTGGATAAACTTATCTATAGCAGCATCTTTTTCAACCTGAGTTTCAGGGTCATTCAGCATCCCCACTGGAAATCCCCGGTTCCTGGGGTTTACACTTTGGCTGGAAAAGAATCGCTCTGCGTCAACACTTTGCATTGAAGAGATCTAGCTCAGGCTAGATTTGTGCGTGAGTGGGGCACAACACTTAGCTCCTAAAGAGCCCTCCTCCTCCACAGGGCTCAAGGCACTGGTAAATATCATTACGCCCCTTTTTATGCATGGGCAACTGATGGACAGGGACCTGCTTCACGGAAATAAGTTGGTGGCAAGTTTGGGAGATAGAACCCAAGTGTCCTGAGTCCCAGGTCAGTCCTCTGCCTTACTGGGGAAACACACACACACTCTCTCTCTCTCTGTTGGGGGCAGATATAGCATGCATCCAGGTGATTGAGGGACTTTTAGACTCACATCGCTGGCCGTAACCCAATTTTGAAGCCTGGAGCTGTAGAACAGGAAGGGATGCAAAGCATCAGGGGTTTTGGAGGCACCTAACCACAACTCCCGTCTCTCCCTCGAGCTAGAGCCGTTGCTCCGAGAGCTAACTTTCGCGGTGTCTTATTAATTCCTAACGTAGACTGGGGCCTTTGGGTGCTATGGAGGATACATTGAAAGTCTCAGGTCTAGCTGAATTGCTTCATTAGCAGCACTGGGAGCCCAAGGTGGGCTGGGAACCTGGCCAGGGTCGGGGATATGCCTCCACTGCCCCCACCTCCCTCCTGCTCTCTTAGGGGCAGTATCTGCCCTTGGCTCTGATGACAGGCCAATCTGACCCCCCCCCCCATGCCCATTAATACCACCTCATGGAGCCCACAGAGCCCTCCTCCCTCACCCCCTCCCCGAGCCCCAGTCTAGTGACCTCTGCCCTCCCAGCTGCCTGCCCAACTCACTAGCCCCCATCTTCGATGCTGCGGTCTCCTAGCAACCGTATCTGACCCGGCGTCTCCAAGAAGTGGCCTATTGATTGTGTAGATAATAAATGGACAGCAGCGATGTGCCATCCCCAATCCATTTTTACTCTTCCTTGTGGTTCCTTGATAGATTCTTGCTCTGAACCTCGGCTGGAGGGATAAGTGGGTTAACTCTTTAGGAACCAGGCCTTCCGGAGGGCTCCCTGGCTTCTGTCAGGTCACCCACTCCCTCCGACGGTGTCTTTTCACCTTGTTCGCCACGCTGCCAGGCCCAGATGCTCCTGCTTGCAAATCAGTGTAGCTCAATCGGCTCCAGTTTACACCTGCTGAGGCTCTGGTCCTAGGCTATGTTGTTTCTGTGATTTGCAGGCAACTCGTGTATGTTTATTCAGGGAGATGGGGAGATCTCTGGGTTATCCAACCCCCTCTCCTTTGCATTCTCACTTTCATAAATTCTTAGATTCTAAGGCCCAGCAATCCTTTAGTCACATACCGCGGGCCGGAGACGTTCCCGGAAATAATTTGTGTTTAGACTAGGACACATCTTTCAGAAAAGCAGCCAACCTTGCTTTAAAGATTCCCACCATGAGCCTGGGGAAGTGGCACCAAAGGTTAATTTCCCTGGCCATTAAGAATTCCCACTGTATTTCCAGTCCGCATTTGTCTCGCGAGACCACAGGTGAACGCACCGAACTGACGCACACTGAGGAATGCAGATCAGAATCCCCATGACACTGGAGGGAAACGGGATGACTCTGGATTTATATAGGTGTTGCTCAGAGCAGGACCCTGCTGTCTGAGAGGAGACAGAAGCAGAAGGAGGTCAAATGAATCGGTGGGCAAGGCCCAGATTTTCAAAAGGGCTCAGCACTCAAAATTGGGGGCAGCTTGTCAGAAGAGCTGTGCTCCCAGTTAGCCACCAGACGTTCAGAAATGCAATCACGTTGGGTGGCTAAACTCTTTTGAAAATCTGGCCCAAGTGGAGCCTGTTGGGGGGTGAGTACACAGGGAAATCTGGCCATTGTTTAGGTGCCTAAAGGGAGCACAGCTGGAAAAACTGGTCATAAAAGTGCAGTTCACAGACTTTAAAGCCAGAAGGGACCATTACGCCTGTGTAATCTTAGCACAGGCTGGAGAGCATCACCCGACAATTTCCACATCAAGCCCACCACTTCAGGCTGAACTATAATCGATCTTTAAGAGAAGCAGCTAGTCTTGAGTTAAAGTCTGCAGGGGATGGTGGGCCCACCATGACCCTAGGTAAATTCTTCCAGCGGCCTCTTACCGTCCATGTTAAAATTCGGTGCTTTAGTTCTAATCTGAGTACATCTAACTTCAATTTCGAACCCTGGAAGCTCATTGGGCCTTGGCCTGCTAGATTAAAGAGCCATCTAGGTTCAGAAAGCCCTTCCCCATCTGTGTAACTTTAAAAGATTGGTCTCTTGAACCAGGCAAAAAAATAAGATCCAGGGTGTTTACAGACCCCCTTAGACCAGTCTGGCTCATGTTTCCAGATTGTCCTGAACAGGTAAACTGAGAGCAGCACAAAAACTGTCCACATTTCACTCCAGGATCATGTCAAAATTCATTGATTTGATCAAAGATGAGACTTGCAGGTAACATTTGAAAAACAACAACAACAACCCTTCGTTACTTAGGCGCTCAAGGTCCAAATGTTCAAAAACATCTAAGTGATTTAGAAGCCTCACTCTCATTTTCAAAAGCCACTTAGGACTAGAATGTGGCAGGTAGTAGGGGACTTAGGCACCTATCTGCATCTTAATAGGATTTTAAAAAGTGCCTAAGCGAGTTAGATGCCTAGCTCGCTGTGATACGTTCCCCAGAACATGAACCCCCCACCACAGCCAGGTCCCTGGCGCATGGCTACTCCCTTCTTGTCTAGCCACAAAGCTAGGCCTAACCCTTACTGATGTTTGGCAGACTTTGATGGCTCGGAGATCCACCTAACATCACTGCTGGGTTCAGGGCGGTCAAGAGAACGTTCCATCCCCTTGGGGAGTGGGCCTCTTCACCTGCACCAGCTCTTCCACCCCCATTGGCTGGGAGAGAATGGAAATATTAATCAAGGCCTGGGGGTATCCATCCGCTAGGACTGCCAGCCCCTCACCCTGCTGTCTATGGGATACCCCACACTCTCTGCCTCCATGATGTTTGATTCCACCTAGCTCCACCAAGCTTGCGGACAATTTCAAAAAACAGCAGCAGTGCCAAGGGCCGGTTGTTGGGTTCCTGCAGTGAGCTGATCAGAACGGGCCACGGGCAGAGGGCAGACGAACCGCTGCCTTTCCAATGGGTATTATTCTGTGTATTGTAGTAATGCCTACAGGCCCCAGCTGAGATCAGGGGCTTATTGCATCAGGCGCTGCACAGAGAGTGAGAGACAGTCACTGCCCCAAAGAGCTCACCGTCTGAATAGACAAAAGATTGGAGGGGAAACTGAGGCACAGAGCGGGGACTTGACTTGCCCATGGTCACACAGCAGCTCAGTGGCAGAGCCAGGAAGAGAACGCAGATGTCCTGACTGCCAGTGCCTTACCCACTGGACCACGGTGCCTGTCAATAAAACACAAAGCCAAGGTCCTCACCCACCTGTGATCACTACACATCCCAGGAGGCTGGACATGACCCTAGAGACAAATGAGCTGGGGTATTGCCCATTTGCTCTGCTACCTCTGTGCCTGCTGGCTAGAGCCAGGGCAGGGACAGGAGCTGAGAACACTCCACCAGAGAAGCTGTTTGCAGTGGATTTTCCTGCAGCAAAGGCCAGGAATCAGGCGAGACGAAAACCTGACGGGGTGAAATTTCCAGACTTAGGTCCCAATCCTTCAAACCGCCCTGTGTCAGCGGATCCCCCGCTGTCCCTTGGAAGATTAAAGCTGGGATCTTCAAAGAAGGTTTGGGGAACCAGGGGAAATTTGAGCATCTTGCTCCCTTAGGCTTCTTTGCCTGACGCAGTAACGTGTGCAACAAATCCAAAAAGAAAAGGAGGACTTGTGGCACCTTAGAGACTAACCAATTTATTTGAGCATAAGCTTTCGTGAGCTACAGCTCACTTCATCAGATGCATAAAGTGAGCTGCAGCTCACGAAAGCTTATGCTCAAATAAATTGGTTAGTCTCTAAGGTGCCAAAGGTCCTCCTTTTCTTTTTGCGAATACAGACTAACACGGCTGCTACTCTGAAACCAATAAATCCAAAGGCATTTAAGCAAATTTTAGCACCTAAAGTCCACAGGATGGTTCATGGGCTTCAAGTCAGGCACGTGCTTAAGTGCCTTGCTGAATCGGGGCCTAAGTGGAAAGCTAAACACGGCCTTAGCTATGGAGTTGGTAGCTCTGCCTCTTTAACACACACACACTGCGGAGTATAAAACAGCAGGTAAAAAAGGGTTAAGAGCCAGGCATTTTAAAAACACATTTTAGGGAGGCAAGAAGGGGCTGTATCTTGGGAACCCCTTTGTCAAATGATTCCAAATTTTCACCATTTACTCTACCCCAACCCTTGATGTGGCAAACAAATTTTCAAGGCAATTTGCCCATTCATGTGCCTTTTACAGAATGTTGAAAAAAAATCAACCCTTAAAAAGAAACTGCTACAACCGTAAAAGTGTGATAACTCCATAGTTCAGTTCAGGCTTTCCCTCTGTATACACACATACACAATTGTGCCCTCACACTCACTGCATATGTGCAGCTATACAAACACACACACAGTCTTGATCTTACACATTCACTCACTGCATATTCACACGCATGATCTCACAGACCCACATACACACACGTATGATCTCTCACACACACTCACTACATATACACACATGTATGACCTCACACACATGATCTCTCTCTCACACACACGATCTCACTCTCACACACACACACGATCTCACTCTCACACGTATCTCTCACACACACACGTATGATCTCGCTCTCTCTCTGTCTCTCTCACACACACACACACACGTACGTACGATCTCACACATACATTCTGCATATATAAACACATGTACAAACAACCGTTTCCTGGTGACGTCACTGAAACACACACACAGGCCAAGGCTACAAGCCAGAGCTGTTGCCCAGGTCTCTACGGCACGCCTCGCACCTGATGGAAGGGGCGGCTGTGCTGCTGGCGAGATCCATTACAGACCTGCTGTTAAGCACTTCAGCGCTGGCCTGGGTCACTGATGGAGCTCCCCGGGCCAGCCACTGGAGCCCAGCTGCGCTCGCGGGTGGCAGGGAAGAGCACATCATTAGGAGCGAATCGGCAGAGTTATGGTCACCAATGCTGCTATCAAGATTAAAGAGAGGGCCCCGGTTAGCTGGGCTAATGGCCACTCCGGCTCCAGCGCTGTGCAGAGTGGGGTTTGGAGGGCTTCTGATAAAAGGCCCAGAGATGACACAGACCCGCCTCTGAGGGCGCTTCAGAAACACTCCAGCCTTCGCCTGGGGAAGATGGGCAGGCGAGGAAGAAACAGGAGCAGGACAAGGAGCCTTTCACTCAGGAATCAACACCCACCCCCCTCCTTCACCCCCACCCCCCTGTTCCTGAAGTGCCTTTCGCAGACAACAGCGGCCAGGCCTGCCTGCCTTCCTCTCTCTCGGTCTCAAAGCCGGCTCTCTTTGCTCCCATTCTAGGGCCTGATCCTTCCAGGCGCTTCCAGCCTCCACCAACTCCCATTGAGACCCCCCCACACCTTGCAGGATGCGTCAGGTCCACAGCCAGACCATTGGGATCACCTCATCTGACCCCTTGCATGGCACAGGCCAGAGACCTGCCCCTAGATAATTCCTGGAGCAGATCTTTTAGAAAAACATCCAATCTTGATTTTAAAATGGTCACTGATGGAGAATCCACCATGACCCTTCGTAAGTTGTTCCAATGGTTAGAACCCCTTGTTAAAAAGGTTTCAGAGTAGCAGCCGTGTTAGTCTGTATTCACAAAAAGAAAAGGAGGACTTGTGGCACCTTACGAAAGCTCATGCTCAAATAAATTTGTTAGTCTCTAAGGTGCCACAAGTCCTCCTTTTCTTGTTGTTAAAAAGTTACTCCTTATGTCCAGTTTGAATTTGTCCAGCTTCAACTTCCATGCCATTGGTTCATGTTAGATCTTTCTCTGCTGGATCAAAGAGCCCATTATTAAATATTTGTTCCCCATGTAGGTACTTACAGACTGTGATCAGATCACCCCTTTATCTTCTCTTTGTTACGCCAAATAGATTTAGCTCCTTGAGTCTCTCACTATAAGGCAGATTTTCTAGTCCTTTAAATCATTCTCGTGACTCTTCTGTGACCCCTCCCCAATTTATCAACATCCTTCTTGAATTGTGGACACCAGGACTGGATGCAGGATCCCAGCAGCGGTCACACCAGTGCCTAATACAGAGGTAGAATAACCTCTCTACTCCTACTCAAGATTCCTGTTTACACAGCCCAGGATCGCATTCGCTCTTTTCACCACAGAGTTGCACTGGGGGCTCATGTTCAGCTGATTATCCACCACAACCCCCTAATCTTTTTCAGAGTCCTTGCTTGTCAGGACAGAGTCCCCCATCATGTAAGCGTGGCTGAATTCTTTGTTCCTAGATGTGTATATTTACATGTAGCTATATTCAAACGTATGTTTGCTTGTACATAGCTCACCAAGTGATCCAAATCGCTCCATATCAGCGAGATGTTCTCTTAGTTATTTCTCTTCACTCGCCCAGTTTTTCATCTGCAAACTTTAGCAGTGATGATTTCATGTTCTCTTCCAGGCCATGAATCAAAGTGTTGAACAGTGTACGGCCAAGAACCGATCCCTGTGGGATCCTCCTAGAATTGCACCCAGTCAATAATGAGTCCCTGTTTACAATTTCATTTGGAGACCTATTAGTTAGCCAGCTTTTAATTCATTTAATGTGTGCCATGTTCATTTGATATCATTCCAACTTTTTAATCAAAATGTCATGTAGTACAAGTCAAATGCCTTATACATGTCTAAGTCTATGACATGAACATTATTACCTTCATCACTCAAACTTGTAATCTCACAAAAAAATTGGCATTAATTATATTACCCTCCTTATTATTAATCAAGTTCCATCTCAGCAGCTCCATTATCTTGTCCTGGAACAATGTCACCCTGACAGGCCTATAATTATCCAGGTCATCCTGTTTACCCTTTTTAAATATTGGCACATCATTAGCTTTCTTCCAGGCTCTGGAAATTTCCCCATGTCCCAAGACTTATTGAAAATCAACATTAACAGTCCAGCAAGCTCCTCATCCAGCTCTTTTTAAACTCTTGGATGTAAATTATCCAGACTTGCTGATTTCAAAATGTCTAACTTTAGTAGCTGCTGTTTAACATCCTACTGAGATCCTAGTGAAACACCAATGGGAGCCCTCCCTAGACATTCCCTGGCTGTTGCTACTCCCTACCTGGAAACGTGGGGGCATCGGGGCAGAGGGATTAGAACTCAGATCTTCCTGCTCCCAAAGCCCAACCCCCCCGAGCTACGGGACAGGGCCAATGACACATAGTGGAAGATCTCTGATTTCCTCCAGCAGAGGGCCATGGTGCAACCACACGTCTAGCTAGTAAAAATTCATTAAAAAACTCACCCTTCTCTAGGAACTTTTCAGGCACGGATCTCAATGCACTTTATAGATACTCATTAATTAAGACACAAAGATATACGTTATTAATCCCCTTTTGTGGCTGGGAAGAAGCTATGGAGCGGAGAAGTGACTTGACAAAGGTCACACGACAAAGTCAGGAACGGAAGAATCCAGGAGTCCTGGCCTTAACCACTAGAGAACACGCTCTCCCAGAGCCGGGAGTAGAACCCAGGCATCCTGCCTCCCAGTCTCCTCTGAGCGCTTGACATTATCCTTCTCCAAAGCAGCTATTGAGTGCTGTTGAGCTCTTTTGAAAAAAAAAAAAAAACAGGCCCCAGGTGATTCGTCCATGCAACCCGAACAGCAGACAGATGCCCACAGCAACCATCTCTGCAGATCAGGGCTGTGTTTACAAGCCGAACGGCTGGACGAAAACAGCCCCGAATGAGACAGGTCAGCTCTCCCGTCACCCAGCGTGCGCTTCCTACCTGAGAGCCGACGCAGCTGTCTCAGAGGCCCAAGACTGTGAACGGTCAGACGCATGCACCTTGTATTCCCGACAATCCCTCTGATGGAGGGCTGACCAGTGGGCACAACCCCCGGCTAACCAAGCAGAACTAAGGGTGACAACACAACACACCACAACAACACGGGGGTGGGGGGTGCCGATGCTGCTGCTGAACGGGGACCGGGCCCCTTTAAGGAGCCCCCCGAAGTGATAGCCCTTGTATCGATTTGCAGCCGGGGCCGGTGACCTCTGTCAAACCACAGGGGTTAAAGGTCAGCAATCCCTTCTGCTCCCCTCCAGGCCAAAGGAGGAGGCTGCCTGGGCTCGTGTGGATGAGGCCAGGGAAACAACATAGAGGAGAACGGGGACGGAGAGCTGGGGGCGGGATGGGACAGTAGGGAATACAATGAAAACACACACACACACACCCCGTTCCAGCAGCACATCCTGTTATTGGTGGTGGGGGGAGGTCAGCGCTAACGGGGAGGTTACCCCCCAATCCTACCAGCAGAGGGAACCAACTGAGACGCCCCACAGCAGGTGCTAGTGAGGGATGCCGAAGTTTTTCAAGCACTCGGCACCCACAATGTGGGACTTCCTGAAGTTCTCCGCTCCCAGAGCGTCCCTGGGCATCTGGCCCCGGCTGTGGGTGTTGGAAATCTGGCCCAGGGGGACGTCAGATGCGCTCAGGCAAGAGAAGCATGCAGTGTTAGGATCACGTTTGCTATCATTCTCGGCCCCATGGCAAAACTCCCATGGACTACAATGCAGCCAGGATATCACCCCAGGTGAATTCAGTCACTGCCAGTCTTGCCTGTGTCACCTGATGTCGCCACTTCCCATAGGCTGTCTCGGCACAGATTATTATTCTGGGGTGTATTACGGTAGCACCTTGTCACCGCGCCCAAGATCAGGGCCCCACTGGGCCAGGCGCTGCACAGACACAGAGGTAGTCCCTGCCCTGAAGAGGTCGTGGTCCAAGACAAGACAGCAACTTGTGTCTGGGGACAGCTCATTGCAACAAAAACAGGTCTGTTCTCAGGGCTGCAGGCTGGGAACCTGCCGTGGTATTTAACTGCATCACAACAGAGGGGAGGGGAGGGTCGAGTCGGGGGGCGAAGACTCCCATTCACTAAGCAGGAAGTAAGGGAGGGGCGGAGCATGGCTCCAACCCATAATACTCTGAGTAACCCGCTTCCTCAGACCACTTTGCCTCTTCTAGCCAAGCATCCTGATGGGCTAAGCTTTCCCACCCCCCTGACCGGGTGGTACAATATCACTGTTGTCGTGCTATAGATAGGGAACCCAGGGGCCCAGAGAGTGGAAAGGACCTGCCGAGGTCACCCAGGGAGCTGGGAATAGATCCCAGGAATCCTGCTCACCTATTACCTATCTCCTCTGCATTTCTGAGGAGCTTTAGGGGATCTAGCCTCAGAGGTCAACTTCAGGAGGAATTCTCTGGCTTGGGCGGGGCCGGATTTCCAATTAAGCACAGTATTCTAGGGGCGCCTTACCTCTCTAAAAGTGTGTGCAACACAAAGATCAGCTGTAGGCGGGGGGGGTGTGTGTGTGTGCTGAAGGCGCTGTGGATAGGGGTGCGTAAGGTGAAAATCCGGCCCTGGGCCTGTGCTCTGCACATCAGACTACTGTATTTATCCCCAAAATCAGATCGGGGCCCTATCGCTCTAGTTCTGCATGGATGCAAAGCGAGAGACAGTCCTTACCCTGTAGGGGCTCACAATCTAGAGCGTGGGAAAGGAAACAGAGGCACAGAGAGGGAAGTGACTTCCCCAAAGTCATCTAGCAGGCTGGCGGCAAAGAGAGGAACAGAACCCAAGTCTCCTGGCTCCTATTCCAGTGCTTTAGTCACTAGACTGCACTTCCTTTCTATCTGAGGTTCACCCAGGGCTGTTTTTAAAAGGGCCTGGCAGAGGGACGGCTACTAGCCAGTCCCTTCTGGCTTCTCCTGTCCCCGGAGCAGATTTACCGTGAAACAAACTGTGCGGTGGCACAGGGCCCATAACGACAGGACAAATATCTGACAACCTCGAGTCCCGGCCAGTGACACCGCAGGGCTCAGGCAGGCAGGCTGCCTGCATGCCGTGGCCGCTGGCCCCATACCACTCCCGGAAGCAGCCGGCTGCTGGCACGTCTCTGCGCGCCCCTGGCGGGGGCGGGGAGACAGCTCCGCGTCCTGCCCCTGCCCCGGGCAGCGCACGGAGACCTGCTGCCCCACTCCCCCCAAGGGGCGTGCAGAGACGTGCCAGCCGCAGGGCTAAGGCGGCTCCATGCCCCCTCTGCCTCCCTCCTGCCAGCCTGTCCCTGCAGCCCCAAGGTGGGTGTGTCTCCATGTGCTGCCCCCGCCCCGAGCACCAACTCCACAGCTCCCATTGGCCGGGACCTGTGGCCAATGGGGGCTGCGGGGGTGGCACCTGCGGGTTGTGGTGTGTGGAGCCCCCCCCCGCCTAGGAACCACTGCCGGAGGGGTGTGTGTGTCAGTCGCTTTGGGAGCCGCACCGCCCGAGGTAAGCGCTGCCCCCCCCCGATCCCCTCCTGCACCCCACCCCCCTGCCCCAGCCTTTGAAAAATCTGACCTGAAGCGCTTTGGAAAAATCTGGTCCATACTGTGCAAAAGTCACGAGCAACCAAAGTATCAAGGGCATTTCCTGTCTCCCACACCTATGTGCATGCTACACAGACATCAAGCCAGACAGAGCACCTGCTCAGTACATCCCGGCAGGGATATGGGACAGGATGATCCGACAGGCGTTTCCCAGCTCTGGCTCCTGTGGTTTAGATGCATCATTGCAGGTGAGAGCTGTGCAATAACTTCCACCACACAGCTCTGCACTCATATATTGTGTGTCTTTGACTCCTTGCCCCTGCATGTACCCTCTCTTGCATCCCCGCTTTTAACATTGCAAATCTCTCAGCAGCTTCCAGAGCAGCCGTTTAAAAAGTCACCTGCCAGAAAAAAATATTGCCCTTTTCCAAATGTGGAAATTCTCCTCACAATGACCCTGGCTGCGGATGGGTCAGATTCTAGCATACGTGAGGCATTGTACTGACACAGGTGTGTTCTAGCACAGGGAAAGGTCCAGTTTCCCAATGGAAGCGCCAACAGGCCCAGCGATATTTGGCTTATGGTGCTCAAGAAACTTAGGTGGAAAGATGAGGAAAAAATAGTGCCAAGAGCCACTTTAAAAAAAATAAGTCTCTAACCACCTTTCTGCAAAATCCATGGCAAATCCATGGCGGCAGATTGAAAATTTTATCAGAGTGTACTCAGGATTGTAATGATCTGTTTACGTGCAGTATATTATTCAGTCACTAGATGGCTCCATGTGCTGTGTAGAGTGTAGTCCCTGGTAAACAAATGTAACAGAGCTGGAACACAAGCTGGGTAGAAACCTGAATTTTTATGTATTTAGTGTGTGCGTGCACCTGTATTTTGTAGGTCTTTTCTTTAATAAGCGCTTCCTGTTAAGGAGATCTGGGATTCTACATATCACAACACAGGTAAAGCACATATCACAGGCCCCAGGAGATGAAACCTGTATGCTCTCCCATCCCATCGTGTATCTTCTGCCTACCCCGTCTCTCTCCGTCACCTGGCTGCGCTTCATTAGAAATTCACAGCCCTGATAGCCAACAAAAGTTTCTTAAAGATTGGCTGATTTTCCCCACTTCCACTCCTGCCCACGTGTTTCCATGGTTACTCCTGATGTATTGAGCTATTGATCAGACAAGCCAACATATTCTGTCCACTCAGGGTTCTGCTGTGCTGGCATATTCTTCTCTCTGACCATAGGCCTAAATCAATATCAGACTCTGTTTATTCGGGATGACTATTCTTCCCCCACTGGCCCCCTCCCCTCTGCTACTTTTCTCCTGCATTGGCTACACCAAAGGTAAAGTTCAAGTGACTATTTGGATCCCAGCTGCCTGTCTTATTGCTCATATGGGAAATCTGCATTGTCTGGAAGCCATTGTGCAATGGGGGAAGGTGATAAAGACCAGGATGTGTTACGACATAATTGTGTTGAACCTCAGTACCAATAGCATGGGAGTGGTTCCATAGCGGAGGCGAGGAATAAAGCTTCCACCTGTTAGAACTACACAAACATTGCGCATGCAGAGATCACTTTGCCCACCGCAGGGATGCGGCCACCTCTGGTGTGGAACTTCACAGTGCACAGCAACGTGAAACAGGGAGCATTTGCCCAGCCCTGAAATGCAGCCACCCCTGGGATGAAATGCAACCGCTGCTTTACAGGGCACAACAATGCCACACGGGAAAGTTCACCCAGCACTGAAATGCAGCCACCCCTGGGATGGAACGCAACCGCTGCTTCACAGCCACACAGTAAGAACCATGTAAGCAGAATACCACAGGCAATTGATACAGCAGGGGGAATTAGGGGGATGCAGAATGTAATGAATCCCATACCCCCTAACTGGGCTCAAATCCCCTTTCCTACAAGAGGCAGGACAGGGGTTATAATCAGCACAAACCATTCAGTCTCCTCTGACCAAGGATGCTTCCGGCAGCACAGCGCCCCCTTGCACCATGCAGGGTGATAGGTCCAGGTGCCCACTCAGAGCAAAGAGCACCCGCTACCGAAATAACCAACATAGATCCCTGCAGCACATGGGCCCAGCCGCTGGCCTGGCCCTGATGAAGCTGTTTTGGACGTGGGAAATCTGAAGGTCGAATCTCAGGGTGCTCTCCTTTGTATATAGTGGCCCTTGCTCCCCCCGTCATCAGACTGCCCCCTCTTCCTCCCCCATGCACCCCGCTTGCCCTCCAAAATAACTCACTCACCATATTGCTAGGAGTCCAGTTCCTTGCTGCCTGCTGGCCTGGCTGATGATGGGACAATGACAGGCAGATGACCAAGCCAGAGAACAGTACAGCTCGGCGGGATATAAACAGGATATCCCCAAGCAGAAGCAGCCTTTTCATCTCGGCTCACGGAAGCCCACACCTAGCACAGCTCCCCCCACCCCCCCGCCAAATTAAAGTAGCTCCTGGATGGTTCATGTGTGACCCAGAGAAACAAGTTGACATTGATTTCCCCCCCATCCCCATCCCTCTTCTTCCTATGGATCAATGCAGCCCCAATCAATACTCGTAGTGGGAGGTTCACCCATCTGGCGTGTGCGTGCACACACATACACACACACAAACTAGCCCATGCAGCTCTGGAGTGCCGGGGTAGGAGCGAGTGAGCTGACGTCGGTTACGTCGCACGTGCTGGGGGAATGCGACGCCCAGGCAGTGCCCCTGGATGCAGTGCAGCCACTAACTTAACAGCTGGGGCTAATACCTTGCTCTTCTACATCATCTGCTTTTCATCAGTAGCTTTACGAACCGGGTCAGTAGCATTATCCGCATTTCACAGATGGGGAAACTGAGGCACAAGAAAGGGAAGTGACTTGCCCAAGATCACCCAGCAGACCAGTGGCAGAGCCAGGAATAGAAGTCAGGCTTGCCCAGTCCAAGCCAATGCTTTATCCCCTGAGCCGCACTGCCTCTCAGACAGCCAGCTCTGGCAGCTGGACAGCCGAAAAGCCCTTGCACCTTGAAGACTTTAAAACTGGGTGCCAATGACTTCCTTGCATGGTCGCTACACAAAAGCAGGATCTCACACGAGTGGCATGAGCTACATTGCTCAGCTTGCTGCAGCCAGGCACTTCTCCTCTCCCCTCCTCCTCCACCCAGGGAGCTGAGCGGGGCCCTATCCTGGTCTCCCTCCTCTCCCCGGGGGCCTGATCCTGCCCCATCAGAAGTCCCAGAACACCCCCTTCCCTTTGTAACGAATTACAGCTGCTCCACACTTTTCAGGGTCAGGGCTGGTCTATCAAGGTACTTCTGGGGCCCCCTGTCCCATACATGGTCCCTCCATTACACTCCCTTCTGGGGTCACTTGGCACTGCAGTCACTCCCCCTCAGCGTTCCCCACACCGTTCAGGGTCGATGTGGTTGCTTAGCCCTGCGGCCCAGCCACTCAATAAACGTAACCATTTCCAGGGTAATGAGCGTCCGGACAAACAGCCGGTTCTTCTCTCCCTCCGGGGATACTCTTCACTCCCCTGGGCTACCTTTAAGTCTTTCCCTGCTCTGTTACAGAGTGTTGACCCCCCCCGGCTGCTTTCCCTGGAGCCCCTCTCACCGTGACCTGCAGCCCCTAGCTCAGGCCCTCGCAGACACCCAGGTGGTTCCCCTGCAGCTGGCTGAGCCCTCTTATAAGGCCCAGGTGTTCCTCAGGCTGCCACCTGACCCCATTACTCCCACCCCCGCAGGCTGGGAGGCTGCTAATTATGGCACAGGCCAGGCGAATTGAACAGGGTCGGGCTGCCCAATGACACTCCCATGACTACGATATCTCAGTGCTAGAGACTTCGGCTCCTAATTCCCACCAAAATCAAGGGGAGCTAGGCTCCTAAACCCCTTTGAGGATCTGGGCCTGAGCAGCTTGCAGCCTGGAAAGTCTCTTGCCCCGCTCCTCAAAGGCGCCTTTTTAGAACTGACCTCGTCCCAGAGAGAAGGGAGTCAGAAAAAGCCACGGCTCATTTGAAATGAGATCAGGTTGATTTTATTTAAAAAGCCAGTTCGAGCCGGTTCCACAACCCAAACTCTCTCCCGGTCAGCTCCCGATGGCCACGGAGATGCTTTTCCAGTTTTATTCATCCGCCCCCAGCCGCGGGCTCCATTTCCAAGCAGTTAATTGAAATTATCCGTATGGATACGAGCGACTACGTGTATTACGGTATCGCCTGGGAGCGCCGGCCAGTCACTGCCCTGGGGCACCTCAGGGTGCTCTGCAGCGTACAAACGCAGAACAAAGAGAGGTTTCAGAGTAGCAGCCGGGTTAGTCTGCATTCGCAAAAATGAAAGGAGTACTTGTGGCACCTTAGAGACTAACCAATTTATTTGAGCATAAGCTTTCGTGAGCTACAGCTCACTTCATCAGAGGCATTCAGTGGAAAATACAGTGGGGAGATTTATATACACAGAGAACATGAAACAATGGGTGTTACCATACACACTGTAACGAGAGTGATCAGGTAAGGTGAGCTATTCCCAAAGAGACAGTCTCTGCCCACATACAGCCTTCTTTTGCCATCAGTTCTGAGGATGTGGGGCTTGATTTGCAGAGGGCAGCTGGAAATCAGAGCCCAAGTTGAGCTCCCCCCTACAAAAAGCAAGTTCACCCCAAATCACTTGGGAAACATTTGGGCCCAAAATCTTCATGTAAATGACCCCCCCGCTGACATCCCGAAAGCCGTAAATCGGACTGATCATCAAAGGGTTATTTTAATTTGTTCCAGATCTCTCTCTCTCTCCCCCTCTCGCTACCCCCGAAATCCATCCAGCAAGTTGTAGCAGCTTAGAAGTTAGGAGCCATCTAGCAACCGCTCTTAATTCCTGTCTTCCCAGTTGCCATGGCTGCAAAGCAATTCCTGTTGTATTGACGTCCTCATTGATCCGTGCTTTGGTGCAGCGCCTGCCTGGACATGAAGCACGGCCATTGTTCTTCAGGACTTGACAGACACCAATCAATACCAGGCTGGATTTTCTACCGTCCCCTGCATGGGTAATGCGAGATGCTTTGCTTTGGGGCTTCTTACATTTTCTGTTCCTTACATAATTTCTCCTCTCTAGTTTTCTCCACCCCTTCCTGTTTTCTTTCTTTTCCTCTCCATCTGCCTACATTGGGGACGGGTGAGCCGGAGGATAGCTGGCATGGGTGGGTGGAAATCTATGAATTCTACCCTCTCCGCCCAGGAGATCTGAAAATAAAGGTTCCCTAAAGCGAAGAAGGGGGATGTTTAACCCCATGGCTGCTGGTTCCTGATGCACAATCCGGTGCAGCCTTTTGGCTGCCCCAGTGTCTGGTCCACGTGCATGGAGCAGCATTGGAAGGCAGATTTTGCCCCAATTCCCTCAGTATTGAAATTAGGGTGACCAGATGTCCCAATTTTATAGGGACAGTCCCGAATTTTGGGTCTTTTTCTTATATAGGCTCCTATTATCCCCCACCCCCATCCCGATTTGTCACGCTTGCTGTCTGGTCACCCTAATTGAAATGGTTAGAAAGTTATGCCAACCATGACCTAGTTGAGGGACACGGATCAATGAAGCATTGTCCAAAGAAGCTGATTTTATTTTACAAGTTAAAAGAAAAATAAAACAAAAAGGACCAGATGTTTATGTAGCAGGTTTCGTGCTACAAGAGTCTGGCTAGGGGAAATGGCCATGGCGGGAGGCCCTGGGCTAAGAGCCAGGAGACCAGGGGTGAGTTCCTTGTTCCGATGCAGAGCTCTTGGGTGAGCTGGGCTGAGTCACTTCATCTCTCTGGTTTTCAGTTTCCCATCTGTAAAATGATAAACTCTGTGTTATCTAATCCGCTTGTGAGCTCTCTGGGGCAGAGACCCTCTCTGTGCAGCACCTGGTCTTGTCTGGTCCCAATCTCAGTTACTCTGTGTCTGTGCAGAGCCTGGCATGATGGAGCCCTGAACTTGGCTGGAGCCAACGGGGCTGCTGTACTGCAAAAGAATGAAGTCCTATATGGAGACAGATCCTCAGCAGCTGGAAGGCAGCGTAAGTGATTTACTCCAGCTGAGACTCTAGTGCTCAGTGCGTAACGCCCCCTTGCGAGCATTTGTTTGGACTTGTGCAGTTACGGATTTTGTTTTAAAACCAAGCCAAAGCAGCCCGGATCCAAACCATCACGGCAGGGAAAACAGGGGTGTTTTTTCTTTCGTTTATGGATTTTTGCAGCCTCAACCCCCATCAACCCTCCCCCCAGCACCCTTACGCTCTCACTGCCCTAAGCCAAGCACATGATTTACAGGGTCATCTCTGAAGGGGAACGGCTGAGCCTTTGGGGCCGGACTGCGCTGCCTTGTTACTCCAGATTTACACCGGTGGAAGTCCATCGGGCCTAGTTTGCCTCCCACTCAAACCAGTTTCACAACCATTGGGGCCTGATTTTCATTTACGCCAAGGCCCCTTTACGCTACCACTGGTGTCAAGCAGCCTTAGTGTAAATGAGAATCAGGCCCAACGATTTGCACAGAGTCGCTGTGGATTTACACTGAGCCCTGCTAGGCCCTAAACCTTTTTGACTTACACACTGCATCATTTCGGGCCCAGTGCCGCAGCCCTGATTCACAGCTGATGGACTGGACCATTATTTCCTAACCAGGGCAACACTTTACACATGGATGGGCCCTTCCCCTGCAGTTTAGATTGGGTGCCTGGGTGTGCTAAAGAGAGGCAGGCTGGAGGATGGGCATTTTTCCCTCCCCTCTTAAAAAAAATCAACAGTTGTACACTCTTTAAGCTCTGTTTGGGGGGTTTTAAGGAACATTTCAGACTGTCCTTGCTAGCCGGGCAAGGGAGAGACACACACAGGGTTTTAGCAGCTCCCGGCTGCATGGATTCTGTTTAAGTTCCTTACCTGGCCCCCATCACTGGAGTAGCTGAGAATGGATTTATCTTCACAGCCCCATGGAGGCAGGGCAGGGCTATTATCCCCATTGTACAGATGGGAAACAGACATAGAGCAGCTAAGGCCAGGTCTACACTAGGGGCATTTCGCTGGTGGGGCTACGCCACTGTAGTGCTCCTAGTGTGGACGCAGCTTAGCACAGCAAAGCTGTATGTTAACTTATATATATATAAAACTTATAACTTATATGTTAAGTATAGCTTAGTCCAGCCCCTACCCCAAGCAAAACAAGCAACACCAGTAACGGCATGCGGCGTATCTGGGTCTACACTAGGGCTGCTGTTGGCACAGGTGCGCTGGTGAGGGATCGCACCCTGATCCACCAGCTGACCTGGCAGCAATCCTTCCTCAAGGTTGAACTCCCATTGATTTCAGAGAGTTGTAGAGCCTGATCCATGACCAAAGGCAGAATTTACCCAGTTAAAGCTCCCCGCTCTGCTGCAGCCCCCCCCATGGCAACCTAGGGCCGGTCACTTCCCCTCTCTGGGCCTCAGTTTCCCACCTGTAAATGGAGAGAACAAGCCGTCCTGCGTCTGTCCGATCTGTTTAGACTGAAAGCTGTTTGGGGCAGGGATTGTGTCAGTACAGGGCCCAGCACAATGGGACCCTGATCTCAGCTGGGGGGGCCCCTCTGGCCGCTACCATAATACACCTAATCAGGCGACAAACAAGCCAGTGAGGAAGGCTGACTATTAGCCTCAGGAGAGGGGTCCGCATGGACAGACCTTCCCCTCTCGAGCGCGGAGCCCTGCTGCCAGACCCCTCGCTGGGTGTGCAGTTCTCATTTCCCTGGCTAGACGGGGTGAGCATGGGACGGTTTGAGGAAATCAAAGTGCCCTCCCAGACTCCAGCCTCTTGGGAACTGCGGCAGGGAGCTTATGCTAACTGCCCACCACTGGCTCCTCATGTGCTCCCTTTGTCTAGGGGTGTGTCTGCACTTAGATCTGGGTGCGCCTGATACATAGGACAAGCCGGGATTCTGGCAGGCAGCACTCAGCCCCGGGCTGGGCACTGCCAGCTGCCTCCATCAAGGCATCTCGCATACGAAGGGCAGCTGAGATTACACAGGGGATTTTGCCATTGTGCTCCAGGGTAGAAGCTGAACAAACACCAGCTGGAGGATGAGTCCTTCCCCCTTTCACGGTATGGGGGTCAAACAGGGCTGTTTCTTAGCAGCTCAGCAAGCCAGGGCTGGTCCCTGGAGGAGATTTGCCTTTTGCACCTGAATTTCAGCTTCCATTCGTATATATAAATATATATATTTCCAGCCCTCCTGATTCCAAAGGAAACCTTCTCAATGTGCCTGGTGCAGCCGTGTCTGCCGGAGTCTGCAGAGAGCCTGAAGCAAAAGCTTCGAGGCCGGTGAACGGCCCCATTGGGGTGTGTAAGCTCTGCAGTGCAATGGTGACAATTGCTATGTTTATAGTAACTATTTCACTGCCAATCAAAGCATGCACTTAAGAGGAGGAAAGATCTTATTAAGAAGCTCTCCACAACCTACTAGGGCCCCAGGACAAGGGAGCGCATGGTTTGGGGGCGGAGTATCACTGTTCTCCCCCAGTTTGAGCTCTGGAGAGCGGGGAAGGGTTATACCTCCCTCGAGCCTGGTTTCAATAGTTGCTTCGCCTGGCCCTGTTGCAGCACCGCCTCCCCGCACCCGGTGTGTGTAATGCTACAGATCACTGCTATAGCCCCTTCCAGATGAGGCACTCCGAGGGCTTTATGAACTTTCAGCCCTCTCCCCAGCCCAGCATCTCCGTGATATGTCTGTATAATCATCCCCCCCCCCACTTTACAGGTGCAGAAACTGAAGCACAGAGAGGTGGAGTGACTTCCTCTGGGTCACACAGAGAATGGGACCTAGAAGTCCTGACTCCCAGTCTACTGCTCTAATTGCTAGATCACATTCCCTTCCCAGAGCTGGGGATAGCACCTAAGTCTTGACAGCCAGCTCCCCTGCTCCAACCACGAACCCTCCCAGAGCTGGGAAAAGAACCCAGGAGTTCTGATTCTCAGCCCTCCCCCACCCCACAATCTAACCATTAGACCACATTCCTCTCCTATAGCAGGGATGCGAAACACGAGTCCCCTGACTCACCAGCCCATCTGTTCTAATTACCCTTCCATACTTAAATTAAACTCGGGCATGCTGACTCCCAGGCCCGGTCAATAACCATTTGGCTGAACTCCTGCCAGAGACTAACGCACCTGGGGAAGGGCCCAGTCCTGGAAAGAGACACTCATCTGTATTTCAGCGGGGTACTGCCTGTCTCTGGAGGAGGAAACAGCTGGTTCTTGCCCTGCTGGGCAGGTAAGGTGTGAGCAGACAGTGAGTCCTCATCAAGCCTGACCCCTCTGACCTCCCAGAGCCCAGGCCTCCGAAAAGGGAGGGAGCCCAGGCCCAGCGGAGGGTGGCTCACGCCCACATGGGGCTCAGCTACCATAACAAGGGACGTTGTCATTTGTCTGGTCTGATCTTGGAAGATGTACTCAGCTTTCCCTGCCGGCTTCTGATATTTGTGGCTGCACTGGCTTGCCGGGCTGACGGGAGCTGTCAGCACTCATGCTGCTAATCAAAGCAGAAGGGCCCAGGCTGGAGCAGCATGAGCTAAAATCATCACCCACTAGCCTTTTAACTTGGGACTAAGTTGCAATTAGCGCTTCCTCCTGCAATCAGGGGCGAGTGGTGTGTGCGGCTGGAAATGGGATGGGGAGGGAATTTGTTCATGGCTTGTATTCATCCACTTTGCCGTGGGCTGTGATTCCAGCTCTGCCACTGATTGTCTGGCCTTGGGCAAGTCACTTTCACCTCTCTGTGAAATGGGGATGATACTTATCCACCTGGGGGGAGGGGGGGGAAGCAGCTTATTATGTGTGCCTAGAGGCCCCACCTGAGATCAGGACCCTACTGTGGCTACCTTAATATGACTAATAATGCTCATGCCAAAATGGGGCCCTGATCTCAGCTGGGGACTTTAGGTGCCACCATAATACTATTAACAATGCACACGCACCTAGAGCCCCCCAGATGAGATCAGAGCCCCATTATGGTATGTAAGTAATTAGTAGTACGACAGTAGCATTTCACGGCCCCACTGAGCTACATGCGAGAAGGTGCTTATGGAAGACAGGCAGTGTGGTCTACTGGGTCGGGCACTGGATTAGGATCCAGAAGACCTGGCTTCTATTCCCTTCTCTGCTACTGTCCTGCTAGGAGACCTTGGGCAAGTCACCTCCCCTCTCCGTGCCTCAGTTTCCCCTCCAGTCTTTTGTCTATTCAGACTATGAGCTCTTTGGGGCAGGGACTGTCTCTCACTTGTGTCAGTGCAGAACCAGGCATGAAGGGCCCTGATCTCAGTTTGGGTCCCCTAGGTGCTACCCTAGGATGCATCACAGTCAACTGATGGATAATTCAGACTACTGGAGAATCTGAGACTCCTGATAGCTGAGGGTGGGCAGGGAAAATCAAGGTGAAATAAGCTGAACACAGTCTTCACTGCTGCACTAGCCCCAACCAAGATTGGAGCTAGTTGCTGCACAGACAGATCGGGCATGCACACACAGCCCGCGAGCCTCCCCCCTGGGCCGACAGACTCGGGCTTGTGGCTCTCCGGCGAGCTGTGTACCCAGCACTTTGAAGTCACAGCTCCGGCTGGAGCTCAAGCTGTGAAGCCCTCCATCCCCTCATGCTGCAGAGCCCCATCTGCACAGCTAATTATAGCATGAGCCCCAGGCCATCAGCCTAAGCTGGGAGGCTCTCTGGCTCCATGGGCTGGGTCAGCAGACCCATAGCACCAGGCAGTGCCTGGCCTGAAGAGCTCACAGGCTAAACAGACAAGGGGTGGGAGTGGGAATGGAGCCCCAGCCAAGGGAAGTGACTCGACCAAGGCCACCCAGCAGGTCAGGGGCAAAGCCAGGAATAGAACCCAGGTCTCCTAATGTCTAATCCAGGGCCGTATCCAACAGGCCACACTGCCTCGCCACACGGGGAGCAGGAGAAACCAGGGGCTTCTGCAATGCATTATGGGGGGATGCTCCCTACCTGAGATTCCACTGATGAGTCACTGCTTGCTTCCCCCAGCTAAGGAATCCAAACGGAAAGAGAGAGACAGAAACCAGCTGATAGCCTGAGGGAGCCCCTCACCCTAAGAGCCAGGAGCACCCACGCACCGCTACAGGGGGTGGGAACCCAACAGCATTTCCAGCCCTGGAAATAACCCTACTAATGCTGATAACCAGACATTAACCAGCTCAATGCAGGAAACCGGGCGTATTCTCCACCCTCTCCGTGTTTTGTTCTGAAGGTTTTAGGCTACAGGTATCATCTTCAGGCAAAGCCTTTCCTTTCCTGCCAGCAGAGCTCCAGGTCATGTGTAGCGACAGGGCCTGTGGCTTTCCTCTGATTCTCAGCCGTGGCAGATGGCTCAAAACAAGACCAAAAAAATGCACCTTTAGTTAAATTCCTCCCCCCAAGAAGAGATCAAGCAACAAAGAGCACACTCCCCATCCATCTTCCCCTGTGTGATTCAGCCTCTGGGCTAGATCCTGCTCATTTACACTGGTATAAATGTGGAATAACTGCAGTGGGGTCAACTGCAGATTTGCACAGACAGATTTGCCCCCTGCACTAAGGTGAGTAGAGGTGAAATCTGAGTCTCGTGGCCCCTGAATTTGCCCTCCTCACCCGAGTGTCCCAGGGTGTAAAAGGACATTAAGAGCCATTGGAAGCTGTGAGGGGCATATCCACAGCTGGTGTAAATCAGTGCAGTTACAACAAAGTCAAGGAAACGCTGCGGATTTACAATAGCCACCAGCTGAGGATCTGCCTCTTCATACCAAACCCCAGCCTCCTCTTCCTCATCATCGGGATGCCAGCTGATTGGAGTAGCCAGAGCAGGGCAGGGAGTACACTGAAGCACTGGTAATTGACTGGCTGCTGTCATTTGTCAAGGCCTAAACCCAGCTCCTCTCAGCCTGGCTTCTATCCACACTGCGGGGTAAACCCCACTGGGTCCTCTGGAGCGGCTCCCAGCTGCCAGCCATGTAAGTGCAAGAAGCAGCAGGCCCTAGGGCAGGAAAATTCAGACTCAGAAGGTTAGTTTATGGTTCAAGAGGGAGGTGGAGAAAGCCAGTTTCTGGCCCAGGCACCTGTGACAGGGAATCATGCTCCAGTTTCTGATTCTTCTCGCTAACACCAGGGAAACTCAGTGGATTTCAGTTCAATGGGTCATCTCCCCCACCGGCATGAACTGGCCATAGCGCTATTGAGTCAATGGGCCAGATCCCCAAGCTGGTGTAAATCAGCACAGCACCACTGGAGTCCAGTCACTTCTTTACACCACTGTCGCTGAGATCAGACTCTGCCCTGGCTGAGTCTGGGGAAAATGATTTTTAAAATCAGAATAATAATAATAAAATCCCATGATTGTATCCACTGCTCCTCTCAGTAACAAACAGGTATTTTATTCAAGTCGTGCATTAGAAATCTGGAACGCCAGCTTACTAGCAGGGTTCTGTGCATAATGTTACAGATTTTTAGTGGCTGTCTTGAGCAGGCCTAAGTGCTAACAGGGACATTACACGAATTCACATGGCTCAGGGCACTTGCAGGCCTTGAAAGCGAGAGGTTGCCAGTGTAGTTGCAGTTTTCAACTCACCCCCGTCCCCACTAACTTGTCACCAGCACGTATTACATAGGGGGGAGGATGACGATAGAAGGATCTGGGCTGAGACCTGACCAATTAACTGCACAATAAGCCACTGAGGGGGAGGGGTAGCTCAGTGGTTTGAGCGTTGGCCTGCTAAACCCAGGGTTGTGAGGTCAATCCTTGAGGAGGCCATTTAGGGATCTGGGGCAAAAACTGGGGATTGGTCCTGCTTTGAGCAGGGGGTTGGACTAGGTGACCTCCTGAGGTCCCTTCCAACCCTGATAGTCTAGGATTCTATGACTGAACATAGCTGCAGCCGCAACTATCTGAGTATAGGTTTGCTGTGCTGTCATCTGAGCCTGATCCTAGGATCAGGACGCCTGGGTTCTATCGTGCCATGGGGTCGGTGTGGGATCCTGGTCGATGCATTTCACCTCTATCTAAGGTACTTATCTGACCCTCCTCACCGTAGCCTCTGAGCACCTCAGTGTCTTTGATGTATTTCTTCTCACAACAGGCAGGGCAAGGCTATTGTCCCCATTGTACGGATGAGGAAACTGAGGCATGGGGCAACAGCGTGATTTGCGCACGATCACACAGGGAGTCCGTGACAGAGCAAGGAAGTGAAGCGTGGTCTCCCCAGCCCCAGCTGAGCACCCTAACCGCTGCTTCTTCTTGGGTCCTTGTCACAAACTAGATGTTTTTCCAGAACCGTGCACAAGCAACGGCTCTTTCCATCGCTGCGGCAAGCGACTCCTTCGTACAGGTCTCGCCATGGAGTCAGCAAATGAGCAGGCGGTCTGGCCTTCCCTGCACTCGCATGCGTTTGTGGCATTAGACCTTAACCCCTGGGCCCTCTTTGCCATGCAGGTCACTTTCTCCATCCATAGCCCCAGGAGTGCAGTGTTGACTCACAAGTGCTTTGAGATCTATGGGTGAACAAGCCCTCGGCCAATATTAAAATGTGGATGCCTGGAGCCAGACCTCTACATAAACCGGCCACCGCTCCCACTGACAAAACGGGCACCTCTGATCACCCTCAGCAGGTGCCTCATTTTATGCAAATGTTTTCCCAGACCTCCAGTAATTAGACCAAAACACTCATTAAACTTTGTCTCTGCCCAGTTCTCCCCCAACCTAATTTCTGGCGTGGTTTTGAAAGGCCATCAGCGCCCCCCAGTGGCAGGCTGAGAGGTAGCAGCATGCCAGCCCTGTATCTGCAGGCCGTTAGTTCTGCTCAGGCATCGAACGTGTGGGAATAAATCGTAATTTAAAAAAACCCAGGCGCAAAGTCTCAGCTGCCATACATCCATGAAGCAGGGCTGTTGGCCATGGGGCTGAACCCGTTTACATCCACTGAGGAGCTGCTCTGGGGTTTTTGGTGGTAATGAGGAGCTGTTACTCAATATTGAGTCAATATCAAGTGCCAAAAATTAGGCTCCCAAAGCCATATTTAAGCTCCTAAATTCAGGCGACGCATTTGTAGACACCCAAGATGGAAAACTTGGGCCTAAACTCCCGAAAGAGGCAGCACAATTCACTGAGCTGGGTCTCGAGAGACAGGAGAGCTAGTCCCACTGCTGCCGCCAACCTGCTGGATGATCTTGGGCAAGTCACATCCCTGCCCTTGGTACCTCAGTTTCCCCACCTGTAAAATGGAGATGATGATACTGACCTCCTTTGAGATCTATGGATGAGAAGCACTGGATAAGAGCAAGGGATTATTATTAAATACCTAGCACTTTTCAGGCCTGATTCTGATTTCATTCACACTGGTGTAAATCAGAAGGGACTCCACTGAAGTCAATACAGTCAGCCTGAGAGGAGAATAAGACCCAATGTACATGCGAGGCAGCTATTAATCCTGTTGTGTCCTGGCTCTTTACCCCACAGTAAGAATATGGGGAAGCCTCACTGGCAGGACGAGACTCCAAATAACCATGTTTATTAACTATGTGCAAATATACCAGACTCAGGGCCTGGCGCCAGGGGGCCATTTGGGCACGCTAACCTGAATTAATGAAAGGGGTGAATTTGAAGTGGACTAGTTAAGCTGCTGTGTGTGACCACCCTCATTCCAAATTAAAGTGGCCTTAGTTGGGTTTAGCTTCATTCACTTCCAAAATGAATTAAACAAAACCAAATTCTGGCCTCTGTAATTTTGAATAACAGCATTCACACAGGAATTTCATGTGATTTAAACCAATCCAAATTCACACCTTTAGTTAATTTGGATTAATTTTCCTAGATGGTCGTGTGTCGATAAGCCCCAACTACCTAGGTATGTGGCTGCTCTGGCAGGGTTCTGGTAGGTCCAGCCATGGAAGACAGCAAGACCCTATAGAGGGCTCCCAAACTATTTAAAGGGATATTACCCAATTCTTCAATACTACAAACCCCATTGTAGGGGGTGGGGGCGGGAAATGAGACACGGGACTGAGCATCCACCATTCCCACTATGGTCAATGGGATTTGTGGGTGGCTGAGGTCAGCCCATAAGTGACTAGCCCAGATCGGCAGCATGAGGACTCAGATTCTGAGGTCAGAGGGGAATCTGATCATCCAGTTAGACCTCCTGTAGAGCAGGTTGGAATCACTGGGGAGAACCGTCTGGCATCGGGTGCCTTTTTGGGGCAGAGTCCATAGTTTTGTTCTGTCTGTACAGCACCTAGCACCCTGGTGCATGGCTGGGGTTCTTAGGTGCTACAATAATACAAAAATAATAAAAACTATTTGGCTAACCTAGTGAGGAGGGCTTTAAACTAGGTTCACCGGGGGAAGGAGACCAAAGCCCTGAGGTAAATGGGGACGTGGGATACCGGGAGGAAGCACAAGCAGGAGAGGGCTCCTGCCTCACACTAAGAAGGCAGGACAAACAGCGAGTTATCTCAAGTGCCTATACACAAATGCAAGAAGCCTGGGAAACAAGCAGGGAGAACTGGAAGTCCTGGCACAGTCAAGGAATTATGATGTGATTGGAATAACAGAGACTTAGTGGGGTAACTCACATGACTGGAGTACTGTCATGGATGGATATAAACTGTTCAGAAAGGACAGGAAGGGCACAAAAGGTGGGGGAGTTGTATTGTATGTAAGAGAGCAGTATGACTGCTCAGAGCTCTGGTATGAAACTGCAGAAAAACCCGAGAGTGTCTGGATTAAGTTTAGAAGTGTGAGCAACAAGGGTGATGTCGTGGTGGGAGTTTGCTATAGACCACCAGACCAGGGGGATGAGGTGGACGAGGCTTTCTTCCAGCAACTCATGGAAGTTACTAGATCGCAGGCCCTGGTTCTCATGGGAGACTTCAATCACCTGGATATCTGCTGGGAGAGCAATACAGCGGTGTACAGACAATCCAGGAAGTTTTTGGAAAGTGTAAGGGACAATTTCCTGGTGCAAATGCTGGAGGAACCAACAAGGGGCAGAGCTCTTCTGAACCTGCTGCTCACAAACCGGGAAAAATCATGGAGCAGGTCTTCAAGGAATCAAGTCTGAAGCACTTACAGGAGAGGAAAGTGATCAGGAACAGTCAGCAAGGATTCACCAAGGGCAAGTCATGCCTGACTAATCTAATTGCCTTCTATGACAAGATAACGGGCTCTGTGGATGAGGGGAAAGCAGTGGACGTGGACTTTAGCAAAGCTTTGGACACGGTCTCCCACAGTATTCTTGCCAGCAAGTTAAAGAAGTATGGGCTGGATGAATGGACTATAAGGTGGGTAGAAAGCTGGCTAGATTATCGGGCTCAACGGATAGTGATCAATGGCTCCATGTCTAGTTGGCAGCTGGTATCAAGTGGAGAGCCCCAGGGGTTGGTCCTCGGGCCGGTTTTGTTCAATATCTTCATAAATGATCTGGAGGATGGTGTGGATTGCACCCTCAGCAAGTTTGCAGATGACACTAAACTGGGAGGAGAGGTAGATACGCTGGAGGGTAGGGATAGGATACAGAGGGCCCTAGGCAAATTAGAGGACTAGGCCAAAAGAAATCTGATGAGGTTCAACAAGGACAAGTGCAGAGTCCTGCACTTAGGACAGAAGAATCCCATGCACCGCTACAGACTAGGGACCAAATGGCTAGGCAGCAGTTCTGCAGAAAAGGACCGAGGGGTTACAGTGGACGAGAAGCTGGATATGAGTCAGCAGTGTGCCCTTGTTGCCAAGAAGGCCAATGGCATTTTGGGATGTATAAGTAGGGGCATTGCCAGCAGATCGAGGGATGTGATCGTTCCCCTCTATTCGACATTGGTGAGGCCTCATTTGGAGTACTGTGTACAGTTTTAGGCCCCTCACTACAAGAAGGATGTGGAAAAATTGGAAAACATTCAGCAGAGGGCAACAAAAATGATTAGGGGACTGGAACACATGACTTATGAGGAGAGGCTGAGGGAACTGGGATGTTTAGTCTGTGGAAGAGAAGAATGAGGGGGGATTTGATAGCTGCTTTCAACTACCTGAAAGGGGGTTCCAAAGAGGATGGATCTAGACTGTTCTCAGTGGTAGCAGATGACAGAATGAGGAGTAATGGTCTCAAGTTGCAGTGTGGAAGGTATAGGTTGGATATTAGGAAAAACTTTTTCACTAGGAGGGTGGTGAAACACTGGAATGCGTTACCTAAGGAGGTGGTGGAATCTCCTTCCTTAGAAGTTTTTAAGGTCAGGCTTGACAAGGCCCTGGCTGGGATGATTTAGTTGGGGATTGGTCCTGCTTTGAGCAGGGGTTTGGACTAGATGACCTCCTGAGGTCCCTTCCAACCTGATATTCTATGATTCTATGGTTCATTTCTGCTATTCCTCCTTCCGGTGACACGAAGGCCAGGTAGCTTTCCTGCCCTACATCCCAGCCTAGCAGCACCATCTTCTCCACCTTGCCTTTGTAGCAAGCTTAACCTGAAAAGGAGACCAGCTGTCTCCATGGCCCATCCTTGACTGCTCTGCTAAGACTAGTTTGAAACCTACCTGGGTGTACCAGCAGCAACAGGTCAGGAAACAGGCTGAGACCCAGAAAACTCATTGCACAACGTGCTACTAAACATCACCATTTCTTCATCACCAGAGCAAGTGCCTGCCCTGCTGCTGTGAAAAGTGTGGAGGCCAACAACCAGCCCGACACCAAAATTTAAATGTTTATTATTAAGAGCAGTTTAATCCACAGCAGCTAAACGCTACATCTGAATTACCCCACGAGTCCTTGGTGCTGCAAAGAAACTCATTCACAGTCACGCAATAAAAATGGAACAACAAAGAAGGGGTCAGGGAGAAGCATTAAATTTTGTTTTTTCCCATAGAATTTGAGTTACTATTACGCCTGCAGAGTGAATCTACTACATACGGAAGGATTGTGGCCGTTTAGGGATAGGAGTCACCCAGAATAGTCCCCAGCTGGTGGGGGGGGGGCCAGAAGCACCCCAGAAAGCAAGAAGGTGTGGATGTAGATGTTAAACTGAAATCAAGTCTGCTTTACACTAGAGCAGAATCGGGAATCTACCGTTGCAATGAACCTACAATTACCATGTTTCGTAAATGAACACTCAGCCAAGAGGAAAAGTTATTTAGGTACAGTTGACTTTATAACACAAGCCAATCAGACCCCTTTGTGTCTAATCTATAGTCACAGTTTTAGGGGTTGGGATTTTTAAAGCACCCATAGTTAGTGTAAGAGTTCAGTCACCCCTGAAAATTTCACCTTCAGGCCCAGAGCCTGCAATCGGCTCTTTGGGGCAGGGACCAACTCTTCATTCTGTGTTTGTACAGCCCCTAGCACCATGGGTTCCAGGTCCATGCCTACAGCCCCTACCTAGGCACGATCACAGTACAATTAACGATCCCCACCTCTTATCTAGCGCTTTTCACCCTCGATCTCACAGCACTTTACAGGTGGGGAAACTGAGGCATGGGGTGACATGACTCTGAAGGTCACCCAGCAGGCCAGTAACAGAGCCAGGAATAGAACCCTGGTTGCCCAACTCCCAATTTGGTGCTTCACCCACTAGGCCACAGACTTCAAGAGCCCCACAGCTCCATCTGTATGGATCTAATTGCGAGTTGGGGGCCTTTGCAACTACACATTTTGATGAAGGCAGCCTGGACTCAGTCATTTCCCTGCATTTACCATCCCCTCACCAGCTGAAGAGACACCCCACAGCCTAAAACACTAAGTCGTTTCAGAGCTTTCTCCCTCCTGGAGCACTAGTGTAAACTGGGGATGTTTTACAATCCCTCTGCTATTCTGCAAAAGTTCTCTCTCTGCTGCGCAAGAGACCCACGTGAGGAAAACAACGGCCCCGATCCTGCAATTGGACCCATGGGGATGGATCCAAGTCCAGCCCCACGAGCTCCCTGGGTGGATCTCACTGCAGAATCTCAAGGCCAAATTGGGACAAAAAGTCAAAAAAGTGTTTGCAAACTCTGAAAAAACATTTTGGTTTAGGTCAAAGTGTTTCGTTTCCATCTTGACCAATTTTAACTTTTTTCCCCAAAAATTAGAATTTGTGTGTATTTCAAATTGGAAATCGAAAAAAAAAACCCCAGAATTTTTTGTTTTAAAATGCCAAAACGTTTAGCAATCGCTGCTACGCCCCCACCAAATCTTTTCAAGGCGGCAAGGTTCCTGGGGAAAATTTTGGTTGACAAAATTGGCATTTTCCAACAAAAAAAAGCATTGTGGAAAAAGTTCCTGACCCAGCGGTAGCGCTTGCACCTTCACTGGAGAGTGTGCGTGTTGTGGCTCAGTTTTTGTTAGATTTTGATGTTAAACCGGTGTCAGCAAAAGCCAGACTGCTTGAAAGAGATGGCCTAAAATAAAATCCTTCTGCTTGCAGTTGCTCAGTCTCTTGCAATATCATAATCAGTCATTCTCTCTCCGACCTTCATCACCAGAGCAAAAACTTGTAAAGTAAGAATCATTTTAATACAATGCATTCAGGCTTTCTTCATCCATCACTAAGCAGCCCAAAAGGACACAAATCCCAACTTCCCCCGACTTTGCAGATCACCTTTAACTGCAATGGCACATCCCCTTGCTGGTTTGCAGTTATCCTAAGGAATTACACCCGGATCCCCTGGGGTCGCTTAAAAACCCAAAGGAAGATGCTCAGGTTCTCAGATGTGTGGCTGCACTGGAGGTCAAATTCTAAGCAGAGTTCAGGAGGCTATTTCAGAGGAGAAACAAAAATATATACATGTGGATTATGCATGTGCTCTGCAGGTCTATGATCGAGTCTATGGGATGGGAGCACAGACCTGGATCTATCCTCTATAAAAAGGTCAATCAGGGATATAATTAGCACCTTATTAGGACAACACCACACATCCATTCTACAGAACCTTCCATCCAAGATAGCATGAGCCAAACCCACCCAGTGTAATGTTCTCTCTCCCCCGCTAATGGTGGATGGGCCACATACACAGTTGACGAGTCTGCTACACCGCTGGCTAATAGGGCAGGGTCTTCTAGCTCAGGCTAGGAGATGCCTGGTTTTAGACACAGAGGTTCCATTCCCGCTGCTGTCACTGCACCCAGGGGTATGGTATTACAATAGCAAAGTGCCTCACAGCTCCCTGACAGGGTCGGTACAGTGAATATTATCATCCTTATATTAGAGGGGAGCTTCATAGATTCTAAGGACACGAGGAACCACTGTGATCATCTAGTCTGACCTCCTGTACAACACAGGCCAGAGAACTGCCCCAAAGTCATTCCTAGAGCAGATCCCTTGGAAAAACATCCAACCGCGATTTTAAAAAAATGGCCAGCGATGGAGAACCTGCCTTGACCCTCGGGAAATTGGTCTGATTGTTCATTCCTCCTGCCTCACTGCCAGTTGAAATTTGTGTGGCTTCAACTTCCAGCCATTGGATCGTGTTCGACCTCTCTCTGCTAGAGGGAAGAGCCCATTGTTCAATATTTGTTCCTCATGGAGATGCCAAGGGAGTGTAATCAAGTCACCCCTTACCCTCCTCTTTGCTAAGCTGACTAGACTGAGCTCTGGAGTCTGTCACGATGAGGCAGGTTTTCTAATCCTTTAATCATTCTTGTCGCTCTTCTCTGAACGCTTTCGAGTACATCCACTTCCTTCTTGAACCGTGCACGTCACAACCAGAGTCCATACTCCAGTAGCTGTTGCACCAGTGCCAAATGCAGAAGTAAATTAACCTCCCCCCTCGCACTCAAGAAAACTGGGTCCATGGAGGTTACATAGCAACTTACCAAAATCGCAGCGACAGCATTAGAACCTTAGCTTCTGAAATCCCCGGGCCCGTTCTCTAATCTAACCACTAGACCACACTGCTAGTGTAACCCAAAATCGTGACCAGTGCCCTCCACTCCCCAGTCCACATATCCAAAGTTTCTACTGAACAGAAAGCTCAGGATACTGTTCAATATCTTCATAAATGATCTGGAGGATGGTGTGGATTGCACTCTCAGCAAATTTGCGGATGATACTAAACTGGGAGGAGTGGTAGATACGCTGGAGGGGAGGGATAGGATACAGAAGGACCTAGACAAAGTGGAGGATTGGGCCAAAAGAAATCTGATGAGGTTCAATAAGGATAAGTGCAGCGTCCTGCACTTAGGACGGAAGAACCCAATGCACAGCTACAGACTAGGGACCGAATGGCTAGGCAGCAGTTCTGCGGAAAAGGACCTAGGGGTGACAGTGGACGAGAAGCTGGATATGAGTCAGCAGTGTGCCCTTGTTGCCAAGAAGGCCAATGGCATTTTGGGATGTATAAGTAGGGGCATAGCGAGCAGATCGAGGGACGTGATCGTTCCCCTCTATTCGACATTGGTGAGGCCTCATCTGGAGTACTGTGTCCAGTTTTGGGCCCCACACTATAAGAAGGATGTGGATAAATTGGAGAGAGTCCAGCGAAGGGCAACAAAAATGATTAGGGGTCTGGAACACATGACTTATGAGGAGAGGCTGAGGGAGCTGGGATTGTTTAGCCTGCAGAAGAGAAGAATGAGGGGGGATTTGATAGCTGCTTTCAACTACCTGAAAGGGGGTTCCAAAGAGGATGGCTCTAGACTGTTCTCAATGGTAGCAGATGACAGAACGAGGAGTAATGGTCTCAAGTTGCAGTGGGGGAGGTTTAGATTGGATATTAGGAAAAACTTTTTCACTAAGAGGGTGGTGAAACACTGGAATGCGTTACCTAGGGAGGTGGTGGAATCTCCTTCCTTAGAGGTTTTTAAGGTCAGGCTTGACAAAGCCCTGGCTGGGATGATTTAACTGGGAATTGGTCCTGCTTCGAGCAGGGGGTTGGACTAGATGACCTTCTGGGGTCCCTTCCAACCCTGATATTCTATGATTCTATGATACCTGATCCTGTCTGTGTTTTCCCCATTCCAACTTCACTCTAGTGAATTCGCCCTGCAGAATCTCCTTGGGGGATGGAACGCCGATAGCCCACCTCTAACGGAGAAATGCTCTTTCCCCTTCCGAGGCTGAAGTTCAAGTCATCACTATGATGCAAACTTCATCCCCCAGTGGCACGGCTCTGCTCTCAGTTATGCCCGTGTAAATCCAAGGGGCCAGATTCTTAACCAATGTAGCTTTGCTGACGTCAGCGGAGTTAGGCTAGGCTGATTTGCCCCAGCTGAGAATCTGACCCACTGACGGCAATGAAGACACTCCATATCTAACAGAGCAAACCATGTCCTGGAGTCTAATACAAGTCAGCTTCACACTGTGCCCCCACCAGGTATCCCCCCCAATGGACCACAGGTTCCAATTAGTGTTACGGTCATGCATGTAGGTCAGGTGCAGTTCTCCTTCCCCCTCCCCTACCCTCCACCCCCCATGCTGTTCACCTCAAAAGCCTGGCTTAGCTGGGGACATTCTGGCTTGGGGCAGCATGCCATGGGGCGGCTAGGATAGTGTCCCTCTATTAGCAGAGAAGAACCTGACTCTGTAAGCAAATATCTGCAGAGCTCACAGCAAACTGAGGACATGAATGAAAGACAACAGGTAGTAAATGCAAAATCTAGACTACCTTTGCTTTGATGATCTCTGCTTGCAAGGCGCTCTGAGTCCAGACCTGTTTATCACCCGTGCTCCTAATACCCGACTAAAGTCAATGAAGAGTCAGCCCAGAATCTTCCTTTCCATTCCCTGTTGCTAACGTGTCTGTTCCTCCTTTGCATTGAGCAGGGAGCATGTGCTGGGAAAGGGATTGATCATCAAAAGGCAGGAAAGAATTTTGCAGGATTAAAAAAAAAAAAGAGACAGGGAGGGTCAGTTATAACCAAATTGAGTTGACCGAATAGCATTCGCTCCCTTTCTCCTCTCAAGATGGAGATTGGTGGGCCTGATCCTGATCTCATTTACATTGGCTTTCCACAGCATAATTCCCTTCTCTCATATACACCCATGCGACTGCAAGCAGAATCAGGCCGGTTGCTTCTAGGCACGGTTGTCCAATTTGGGAAGTTCACGGCCTCGTGGATCTAAGCGCAAGAGCTGGGTTCCCCTCTCACCCCAGTGTAAATCCGGAGTTACTTGGAACTGGCGCAGGTGTAACCCAAATGGAGACCGGATCCTCAGCTGGTGCGAACAGTTGTAGATCCACTGAAGTTGATGGTGCTAGGCTGGCTTATCCCAGCCGAAGACCTGGCCTGTGGACTTAGGCGCTCATTCAGACATAACAGTCAAACTGGAGGTAGCTCAGATTACTCCTTACAGGTCTACGTTGTCACCGGGTAACGCCTCCTCAATCTTTTACTTGGACCCGTCAGCGTAAGAGGCAGATTCCTGCACAAGCGTCCTTTCAACACCCCAGTGGCATCTCACTCCGGACACCAACAAGCTCTGAAAACTCACAGACCTCACCTCGGCTGTGAATCGGACCCTCCCTGTCCCAGCAGAAATTGAACGGGAAAGGTCATGAAGAAGTTAGCCATGCTGCGGAAAGGGGCAGCTACAGCCCCGTGGTTTCAGAGGCCGCGATACCGATCTCTCTGACTCCAGTGCGTGCTAGGAGCTGCACCCCTGCAGTCTGCAGGATTACACCAGTGCGAGTGTCAGACCAGGTCAGACTCTGCCAGCCTGGTTCTTGGGGACACCCAGGCCCTTTCGCAGTGCTCTGCAGCACAGGTGGGCCCCAACAATGGGGAAACACCCCCCTCTTCCTTAGCTACAGTGGAGCTGGCGTCATGGCTCTTCAATGGCCTCGCCCCCGACCCTGGAGACCAGGAGCATGTCCAGAGTACCCTGCGTAATAGCTATTCCCCGCTTCCCAGGGCCCGCTGGTCGCCATGGGGAGCAGAGCATAATGTAGAGCAGCCTCCGGACTGCTCTAACTTACACCGTGGGGGGGGCCAGGCAAGCCTCAGAACACAGGGAGTGCAAAAGTGGCTTAAAGCCACCCCGTTCGTCAGTGCCTCAAGTGCAGGAATGGAGCAGGCCCTGTCAACTCAAGCTAACCCCTGCCCTCAAAAATCAATGGAGAGTAAAGAAGAGCAGAATCCATCCCAACGGCAATTCTACATCTCCATTCTCCAAAAGGTGATGTGAAACGAGAGAGCCGACTGAGCCGTGAGCCAACCCTCCCCACCCCGGAGACAAAGACCTTCATGTAGCCAAGTGTTTACGAGAAGAGGACATACAACATACAGTCGCTCATTCTACCAGCACAACAATCCCCAGCCAAGAGAGGTAGGTTGGGGTGGGCACGGACATCAGTGAAACCCAGGTGCCATGTAGAACAGAGTTTGCGCTGGCCCGGCCCAGGGCAGCTCTCCGCCCAAAGGTCCCGTGCTACATCGAACAGGCAAGGCGGTCTGGATTTAGGCTTTGTTAAAGGCCGCCAGGACAGCCCAGATCATCTCCGTGGCACTGGCTTTGGTGGCCTCCACGTCGGGGTCCAAGTCCAAGAGGTCCTTCGACCTGTTCATGGCCGTGTCATACTTGTCGTCCGCCAGCGGGGTGAAAACATTCTCCAGTACGTCCGAGGAGTGGGCCAGCACCAGCAAAGCCAAGGTCCTCCTGTCCATGCGGTGCGGGTCGTTCACCCACCGGTCCAGGACACTCTCCTGCAGCTTCTTGAGCAGGCGATGCTTCTCGGTGGTGTTGGTGACTGGGTGGGTGGTCATGTCGAAGAGCAGGAAGTTCTGCTTCTCCGTGGTCAGGATCCCCTTCTCCACCAGGTTCTTGGCGATGCGCTCCCGCACATTGCGCAGCTGGTACTGCAGCTTGAAGGGGTTCCAGGTCTCGCCTGCGGGTCGGGGAGACGAGGTTTGCTTTTTAGTGGCAAAAATCAAGGCAATAGGTGGGCACCCCCCACGCCACGACATCCCAGGGAGAGCTCGGATACTGCACCTCAGCCACCCCTGCGATGCTGTTTCAGTACTTGGACCCTCCACACCGCTCTACCCAAGTACCGCAATCCTCTTCCTGTCTCGCGCCCCTGCCCAGTTCCCTCAGGACACCTTCAGTTTGATCCATAAGCCCAGACACAACACGTGCCTGCTGATGGGGGGCAGGGGGGGAAGAGAACAGCACCCTGGAACAGCACCAGCCCTGCCCGCCCCCAGGCAACCTCCCCCATCCCGGAAATCAGCAGCCCTTCCCTGCAGCTCCTACCTGTTCATCCTGTTGCCTCTCTCCCTGCCTGGCACAGCTCGCTGGCTCAGCTGCCCCACAGGGAGGGGAGGGCCTGGCTGCACCAGGTGACTGAGCAATCTTGCGGGGGGATGGGGGGGGCGTGACCTTGCACCCCCCGCCCACGCGTCGCCTCTGCCTAAGCCCCTGTGCTATTCCAGTACCAGGTTCCACACAGTTGAGCCGATGCTCCTCAATACCGACCCACAGCCCACGCACCCCGCTGCTCTTCCAGCCCTGGGCTCCCCACTCAGATCAGCCAATGCCCCTCAATCCTGACCCACAGCCCCACCCGCGACTCCACCCTTCAGAAGCTGCCCGTTTGCCCCAGGGAGAGAATCACGCATTGGAGTGGGAGGATTAAATTACACACTAGGACAAGAAGCAGCGTGTGAGCATGTGTGTGAGGGGGGGACTCTCATGGAAGCCACAGAACTCCAAATTCACGCAGGGTGACTTAATTATGGTGCTCTGGGCGCAAAAGTTCCCACAGCCCTGAGCCACAGGGCTAAATTGAGCTAATTTTTTACACGTGGACCAGGCCTAGGTGAGGCCGAGTATTTAGGAGGCAGATCCGCATGGAAAAAAGCACCAACGTTGTTTCGTCCAGGGCAGAACTGCCAGCAAGTAAGAGGAGCACAAACCCACCCATGCAACCTGCCTGGCTGGATTCCAGCCCAATCAGGGACGAGATCAGCCCCAGGCCAGATAAGTCTGAATGTGCCGCGAGGCACTGCCCCGTGAGAGGCGGAGCGCTTGGCCTCTCCAGCATGCTGCACCGCCCTGACTGGTTTAGTCCTTAGGCTGGAGAGGGCAAACTTTTTGGCCTGAGAGCCGCATCGGGGAATAGAAATTGTATGGCGGGCCATGAATGCTCACAAAATTGGGGTTGGTGTGCGGGAGGGGGTGAGGGCGCCAGTTGTGGGTACGGGCGCTAGGGTGGGGCCAGAAATGAGGAGTTCAGGGTGCGGGAGAGGACTGTGGGCTGGGGTGGGGAGTGGGCTCTGGTTGGGGGTGCAGGCTCTGGGGATGAGGAGTTTGGGGTTGGGAGGGTGCTCTAGGCTGGGATCGAGGGATTGGGAGGGCAGGAGGGGGATCAGGGCTGGGGCAGGAGGTTGGGGTGCAGGGAGAGGCTCAGGAATGCAGGCTCCGGGCAGCGCTTACCTCAAGAGGCTCCCGGAAGCAGCGGCATGTCCCTTCTCCCACTCGGAAACGTGGCCAGGTGGCTCTGCACTGCCCCGTCTGCAGGCACCGCCCCTGCAGCTCCCATTGGCTGCAGTTCCTGGTCAATGGGAGCTGCAGGGGCAGAGCTTGGGGCAGGGACAGTGTGCAAAGCAGAGCCCCCTGGCTGCCCCTATGCGTAGGAGCTGAAGTGGGGGACATGCCACTGATTCTGGAAGCCATGAGGATTGGCCCCCTGTCCCTGCTCCCCAGCTGGAGCACTGGAGCAGGGCAAGCCCCAGACCCCGTTCTCCAGCAGGAGCTTGAGGGCCGGATTAAAATGGCTGGTGGGCCGGATCCAACCTGCAGGCCGTAGTGTGCCCACCCCTGCCTTAGGCGATCAAGCAGGAACAAGCCAGGGGGACACAGAAAGTGGCTCATTGCAGAGCAGGCCACCAGGAAGCGGAGGAGGCTCCGTTCGAGACCAGGCCATCGTACCTGTGAGCAGCTCTATCCATGACTGGACTGTCTCTGCAGGCTCTGTGGCTTTGATGTGCTTGAGGGTCTCGTCAAGCAGGACGTCGCCGGTCGGGGTGTCTGACTTTAAGAGCACCTAGGAGGACAAAGAAAGACACACTGCTCGAGGCTGGATCCTGGACTGGTCACCGTCCCTCTGTCCCAGGACGATCTGTAAGAGCTCGCCAGCCTGACATGGCCTGATCCTGCTTTGGCTGGGAGCTTTGAAATTGGTTCTAACGGGAGAAGCCCAGGAAGCATCTTTGACCAAGACCAAGGGAGACGCCAGGGCACGTGTAACCCACTGTGCTGTATGGGCTATGTGCCCCACGCTGGGCCCAATCCACAGAGGATAGGACACCGCTACAGCCCATGTGACGTTACTAGGGACTCTTAGCCCCACTGAAGCAATGAGGGATTGTCTAGTGGATAGAGCACAGGGCGGGGCATCAGGACACCTAGGTTCTATTCCCGGCTCTGGAATGTCCTCATACAGATTCAGTTAAACCGCGTGCAACTCTGACCACAGGCACAGGCTCAAAGCCAGCAGACATCAGAGTTACGCCAGACTAATGGAGTTACAACCGTGTGAGTGAAAGGAACATCAGGCCTATGCGCTAAGAGGAAGAATGGTCCAATGGTTAGAGAACCCGGCTCTCCAAAGCTAGAACAGTTCCCTGCTGTGACATTTCTATACCTTGGGGGAGCACCCTGTAGCCCCCATATCCCTCAGTTATACGTAATTGTGATTGTGCATATAAATCAAGCTATGTAAGGTATCAGGGGAAAGGTAATGATCTGGTGAAAGTCACTGTTCTATGTCATTAGTGCATAGGAAGTTATGAGATTTTGTTGTATGGTTGTCAGTAAGACGTGGTGTAAGTTGGGGAATCAGCCTGATGTTCGCTCCCTAGAGACAACAGCAAGGAAAGTAACCAACCAAAGCGCCCGGGTGCGTGTCAAACAACTATCAATAGCCTTGTCCAGCAAGGGAGTTACAGTGCAATGACTCACCTGCATGAGGCCACACCATGGGAATTGTTCAACCTGGCCTGGGGGACTCAGCAATGCCCACCAGACATGCCTGGACTTGTGTTCTCCAAACATGTGGACTGAGGGTATAAAACAGAACACAGGGGCCCCGTGCTTGGCCTTTCTCCTTCCCCCACCTATGCTGCAAGCAACAAGGACACTCAGAAGACTCCAACAGAGGAGACTGGGCCAGATTTAAGGGACAAACTTGTATATTACGGACTACAATATCCAGTGGGGGGAGAAAACCTGCTTAATTTAGATTTTACCCAGTCTAATAGGGTTAAGAGTTTAGACTGCATGCTTATATATTTTATTTTAGTAACCATTCTGACTTTTTGCCTATAAACTTATAATCACTTAAAAATCTATCCTTTGTAGTCAATAAATGTGTTTAACTGTTTATCTTTGCCAGTGTGTTTGCCTGAAGGGTTTGGTAAGGGTGTTTGCTCAGGTTTACAAAGGCTGGGGTATATCCACTTTCCACTGATGAAGTGGTGAACCATTTAATAAATCTGCAGTGCAAGACAGTATATTCCTGAGGCGCTGGAAGCTGGGGGGATTTGGCTGGCGCCTTTCTCTGTGTGATTCATGAGTGGTTCTGGGAGCATTCATGCAATCTAGCTGGGTGTGGGGCTCCAAATGCTGTTGTGCTGAGTGATCACAGCACCTGGAGGGTTTTGCTGCTTGTCACTAGCAAAGCATTGTGAGAGACAGCCCAGGCTGGAGAGTTCAGGGGGCACAGCGGTCTCACAGTCCCAGGCTGCGCCCTGGGGATCCCATCACGCCTGCTCTGCCACAGACTCCTTGGCCCAGTCACTTCACCGCTCTGTGCCTCAGTTTTCCCATCTCTGTACTGGGGATGACAGCCCTGCCCTGCCTCCCAGGGATGCATGAGGATAAATGCATTAATAACTGAGTGCTCAGGCGTTATGGAGACAGAGGCCACAGGCGCACCTGAGACATCCATCTGGACATAAGCTGCCATTGTCCGTGCAAACAGTCGTTATTCCGGAGGCATGGGAAGGAGAGAGATGCCTCCCCACTTCCCTCCAGACAACGACAGGCCTGGCTCATTCCCCACATCTGACCCAAATGCCTACCTCGCGGCCTCCCCGTCCCGGCCTCTCTGTTGCGTTCTTCCTCCACACCCACAGACCGGACGCGGGGCCCAATCCACACAGCGCCCCCACCCCTACCCCGCTGTAAATCTAGAGTTACTCCATCGCTTTCCATGGAGCAACTTCAGATTTACCCCTGCGGCGCTGATCAGAGCCAGTGTAAATGGGCTGGATTCTCCATTGCCCCGTGCCGTCGTTGACACGGGCGCAGAACACTCCCAAGGTGGGATGGCGGCGTTCTGTAGCCACGTCACACTGGGCTGCAGGGCAGTGGGGAATCAGGCCCCATGGGTCTGAAAAGGTAGCAGGAGGGGATCTCCCCAAGGCTAAGGGCCTTGTCCTCCTTGTTGGCCCAACAGGCACAGAGTCCAACCCCCCCGGGCAGGGTACCTTTCTGTCCAGCAGCCTCTTCTTCCTCATGGTGAGCGGCTCCAGCTGGATGCGTCCACGCAGCGCCAACTCGATGAGAATGCCGCCACGCAGGCCCGAGGAGATGCAGTCGTTCCAGAAGGACGTATAGCCCTGAGGAGGGGAGGAACGCCACCAGCTTAGAGACAGAGGAACCCTCGTGGGACGGAGTCGTCAAGAGGTTGCTACAGCTTCTTTGTGTCCCACCCACCCCTCCGAGGAACTGAAGGCAGCTCAAGGCCCTTTGCTTCTAACAGCTAGTGATAATAGCACCACCGAGCCCTTTCCATCAGCAGATCTCAGAGCCCTGGGGGTGAGGATCAGCAGCCCCATTTTACGGAGGGGGGAAACCGAGGCACAGAGCCGGGAAACAACTTGCCCGCAGGTCACCCAGCAGGCCAGCGGCAGAGCCAGTCCAGCTCCAGCTACGGAGTGGCAAAGGCCTGCCCTTTGGAGCAGGAGGGTCCGAGTTCTAACCCCGCTGCCCCTACAGCATGGGAACCACTGCAATGTTTGTTCCCTAGGGGGCCAGGTGGTGCAGCTGGGATGCTCTTTGCTTCGAGAGCCCTCAGGAGCGTGCGGAGTCGAGAGGAAAGACAGAACAGCCAGCGGTTCTGAAACGCCAGGGCCCCTCTCCCAGCAAAAGCCCAGTCTGTCCAGCCTGCAATGGTCTGAAAGCAGCTTTTTTCGTATGATGGCGCCAGAGCAATGCTAGGCACCCCCCCAAAATGGACAACAGGGCCTGATTTTCAGAGATGCCAAGCACCTGCAAATCCAGCTTATTCACATCCCTGAGCGACGTCACTTATACTGACGTAAGCTATAGCTTGTACATAGCCTAGCAAAGGCCAGATCTGCTCAGTTAACGAGACTTGGCCAGCACAGCGTTCAAGGGTTGGGCCAGCAATCTGTCGTTTGCCTCACAGAGCCGATCCTTCCAATACCAACCCTGAGCAGCACATCACATGCCCTTCGCCAGCTGGCTCGGGTTCCAGCAGCACCTACTTCCTGCTTCACAGAGCAAATGACCGCTGTAATGCGGCTTTCTTCTAGCACGTCCAGGTGTTTGTTGTTGGCAGAGCGGACGGGAAGTTTGCGTCAGCCCCGGCCTCGGACACCTAGCCTAGGAGTTGAGTAAGAGTTTTGAAAACGAATCTGACTGCAGCCCACACTGGCCTGCCAAACCGGCTCAGAGCAGAGCCCTGCAGCAGTACTGGACTACGACTCAGGACTCCTGGGTTCTATTCCCACTCTGGCACTGAGCTGTCAGATGACCTTGGGCAAATCACTTTGCCTCTGTTCCCCTTCCCACCTAGTCGGTACATATCAAGGATGGTCTCATACTATGCGAACAGGGCCTTGGTCTCAGGGGAGCTACTGTAACATAAATAAGTTTCATGCTTCTGCAATTCTGGGACTAGTCAACATTTGAGAGAGGGGTTTGTGAGCAAACACCCCACCGTGGAAAAGAGTTGAGAGACAGATGTTAAGGTTTCCGTCGCCTTTGGTTGTGACCCTATAGAGAATTTTATTCGCCACAATAGGGAAAAAAAAAAAATCAAATAAACCCACTACAGAGCACAAGTCTCAGTGCAGTTCTATAGGTTTGAAAGAGTTAGGACCCGTAGGAAATTCTACAGGACCTTTTCCCATAAGGGACATTGCTTTCAGCATGGTGAGGGGAGGGGGGAGAAGACAACGAGAGAGAGAGACACAGAGTATCTAACTGTAATGGTGTCACTGCTTGGCCCCGTTTGCCTGCCCCCCGCCAATTCTTCCCCATCCGCATGAAACCCATGGGGAAACATGCCAGAAACACACCATCCGCCCTTTTCATGATGAACTAGAACTGGGTCAGCGGCTGGCACGAGAACTAACCAAGGAGCAGTAACCGTTTTCCATCAAACTAGCTTTCCCAGAGCTTAACGAGATTTCTGAATAATGAGGCCGCTCAGGAAAACATTAAAGCCCTGACAACTTCAGACATGCATGCCGAACAATTAGCTGTAATCAGAAATTGCTTGTAAGCCCTGTCGTAAGAGTGCTCCTGGCTGTCTGCGGCTTTATCTTTAAGCCCAAGGTGTACATCTTTGAAGAGACTTCCAGGAAGGTTTAGATAACAGCACTCTCCCTAGTGTCCTGCCCGGATTGCACTCTGGTTAATTACATTCTGCCTGCTTAAATCCACCAAGTCCATTACTTGCTCGCTTGGGATGGGAACTTCTGAAATTGTTGGGCAGCGTGGCTGCATGCTGTTAAACAGCTGCTGCCTTCCACCCTAGAAGTGGCTGCATTTCGATCACGGGGCGGGGGGAGCGCTCGAGGGGCCAGATCCTCAGCTCAAGTAAACTGACGCAGCTCTATTGAAATCAGTGGAGCCACACTGATTTACACCAGCTGAGGATCTGGTTCTGTGTATCGGTTTATAGTCACTCTCTCAGTTCTCTAATGCACTCCATCACCAACCCTCCATACATTATAGCTATGAGACACAGTCATTCAGACTGTACAAAATTCACCCTTTTCAGCACCAAGTTCCATGCACCCGCCAGAGCCCTACTCGGAGTGGGTAAGTGATGCAAAGGCCTCTACACCAGGGCACATTTCAGCCTAGCTCAAGGGGTGTTGAATAATGTCCCGTCCCCCCCAATTTAATAGCAAAGGGCCCGATCCTGAGACGCATCAAACACCTGCCACTCATCCTTTCTTCAGCATCATAATTAGAGTAGGACCTAGAGTCGCCAGCCAGATCCTGGCCCTTTTGCGGAAGGTGATGTACGGACACTTAGGGAGAGAGAGTCCTTGCCTGGAACAGGTCAAAGGGGGCAGGAAGAGAAACAGAGGGACCTTGCCTCCCTGCTCCCAGTCCAGTGTTCTGCCCACTAGATGATACCATTACACCAGATCGCTTCGAATCAGACCCAGCCTTAAAAGTTTAGTGTCAACTGAACAGAGGAGTATGGGAAATGCAATATACCATAGTCACACTATAACACAGACACAGGGAAAAGGCCCATGAACAAGACATCCTGAACTCTGAATCCTTAGTCGCCTGTCCTCCAAAAGCTAAGACGCTGCTCACAGAAGTCACCAAGGGAGAAGTGTCAAAAAAATCAAGAGGAATTTTCTTTCACTACCTCTAGCTGAGGAGACAGATCAGCTGAGCACAATGAGGGAAATCAAATATTTTAAAACCAGCCAGGTCACTGTTTTCTGGGAGACCCATTCAAATCCCGCAAAGTGTCTTGGTTGCAGTCCCTGACCCACAAAGGCCCCAATCCTGCAGATAGATTCATAGGTTCAACAGCCAGAAGGCACCGTGGTGATCCCTAGTCTGAGCTCCTGCATGGCACAGGCCAGAGAACTGCCCCAAAATAATTCCTAGAGCAGAGCTTTTGGAAAAAACATCCAACAAAGATTTAAAAATGGGCAGATATTTGTGCGCGTGCTTCACCTGCGGCAATGAGCCTGATCCTAACCACAGATGTCAACAGGAGCTTTGCCATAGACTTCAACAGATATTGCACCAATCCCTAAAGCTGAACAAGCACATAAAAGTATTTGCAGAACCGGGGGCAGGAGGTGTAAGGCCTGAAACAGCATCTAACCAGCTTTCAGGCCTCTCAGCTCTAAATGGATCATTAGGGAAAGATGAATAAGCCCCACAGATGCCAAGTTTTGAGGATTAGAAATGGAATAATAATTTTTAAAAAGTATACAGATTTTTTTTTAAAAAAAAAATGCACCGTTCTGCAGCCTACAAAGGGTTAATCCATAACTCCAAACATCTATTTATACAGCAAGCCTTGACACATGCACTGGGTGTGTTTGGCAGGGCAGAACAATCAAACAATAAAATAAAAAGTGAACCTTTATTTGCTTTCTTCATTTCCTTGTGGCAAGGGATCAAACAAAGCAGGAATCAAGAGTTCAGAGGATCTGCTGGGTGCTTTCTACAAAAGAAACTCTCCTTTTAACCACGCAAGTTTTTGCTCTCCAGAAAAGGGTTTCAAGTTCACCCTTTCTTTTTAAAGCAGGATATTTGCAACCTTTAGAATTCTGTCCAGATTTGGTTTCAGATTATAAATGCCAGACTGATTGCCTACCCCCAGATGGATTGGATCTGAGACAAAGAGATCTAGTGAAGCTGGAAGAAAATGAAATGGTGTCATGGGGCTTCCAGACAGAAAATGGGCAACATTTTATTTCTCCTACCACCAACCTCTCCCTCCTCCCCCACACACACGCCTGGTTTTGGTCAAAACTTTCCCCTAAACTTTAGGCTGCATCTTTATCGTCCCTCAAGGACTCCATATGAAGCTGGAGCACTTTAAAGGCAAAGAGATGGTTGTTCTTCCTGCTGGCACATCAGATTCAACCAGGATCTGAGAGTCAAGCTGGGTTCTTTCAACTCTGGTCAAAGTGGACCCTCTATATTCTTAGCCTAGCATGAAACCCACCCAAGATATGATTCAGAAGTATCCTGTGTGCTGAATACACTTCAAAACAAGGGCTGGCCAGAAAACAAGAATTCTATTTCAGGAAATATTGAGGTTTTGACATTTGTTTCCATTCCGATGAGGAATAAAACCAAGATCTTGCAAATTTGATTTTTGGGGCCGGGGGGAGGGGGGGGAAGAAAAGAGAAATGACAGCAGAATAGCCAACTGCCTAGTGATTACGGCACTCACTTAGGATATGAGAGACCCAGGTTCAAGTCCCTGGTCCAAATCAAGCAGAGCAGGAATTTAAACCTGGGTCTTCCACATCCCCAGTGCATCCCCCAATCTCCAGATTACTGGCCATTCTAGAATCTCTCTACTTCACTCTCTCTCACGCGCTTACACACACACAAACGTTGACCAGAAATTCCATCATGGATCCCAGAAACGTTCCTGACAAACGTTTCATCCAAACCAATGTGTTTCCTCAAAAAGTTTTGGTTTTCACAATTGGGCATTTTGTGACAAAAACCATTTTGCTGAAAAGTTCCCGACGGGCTCAACTCAGAGCATTTTAACCAAAAGTAGGTAACTTTTAGTCTCCATTTTGTACAAATAGGGAAACAGAGGTGCACAGTGGGGAAGTGACTTGCTCAATGCCACGCAATGAGTTAGTCGCAGAGCAGGGCATAGAAAACAGGTGTCAGAGAATCACAGAACTGGAAGGGACCTCGAGAGGTCATCTAGTCCAGTCCCCTGCACTCAAGGCAGGACTAAGTATTATCTAGACCAGGGGTGGGCAAACTTTTTGGCCTGAGGGCCACGTCGGCGTTGCGAAACTGTACAGAGGGCCGGGTAGGGAAGGCTGTGCCTCCCCAAACAGCCTGGCCCTGCCTCCTATCCGCCCCCCTCCCACTTCCCGCCCCATCCAACCCCCCCTGCTCCTTGTCCCCTGACCGCCCCCTCCTGGGACCCCACCCCCTATCCAAACCCCCGGCTCCCTGTCTCCTGACTGCCCCGACCCTTATCCACACTCCTGCCCCCTGACAGCCCCCCCGGGACTCCCACCCCCTATCCAACTGCTCCCTGTCCCCAGACTGCGTCCCGGGACTCCCTGCCCCGTATCCACCCCCCCCGGTCCCCAACCTCCTTACGATGCTGCTCAAAGCAGCAGGAGCTCACAGCCCCCCCGCCCGCGCTGCCGAGAGGAGCAGCGGGCCAGAGCGCTGGCGGCGCGGCATGCTGGGGCTGCGGGGGGGGGGGGGCGCGACAGTGGGGGAGGGGCCGGGGGTAGTCTCCCCAGCCGGGAGCTCAGGGGCCGGGCAGGACGGTCCCGCGGCTGGATGTGGCCCCCGGGCCGTAGTTTGCCCACTTCTGATCTAGACCATCCCTGACAGGTGTTTGTCCAACCTGCTCTTAAAATCCTCCCTGGGCAATTTATTCCAGTCAGTGGCGTAGCTGGGGTGGGGGAGCGGCCGCTCCCCCACTGAGCACAAGTGGCGCCTTGTCAAGGCGTTGGCGCCTTGTAAATGTTCCCCTGCTGCGGCGCTTTTACTCAGCTGGCAGCGCTCCGGGTCTTCGGCGGCGGGACCTTCACTCGCTCCGGGTCTTTGGCGGCACCTCGGCGGCGGGACCTTCAGTGCCGAAGACACCCGGAGCGAGTGAGGGCCTGCCACCGGCGCGCTGCTGGGTCCAACCTAAACTCAGGACTCTTAGTCGGGTGCCAGGGCTGCTGGAGCACACGGTTTCTGCCTTTTCTTTGAGAACGAGGAGAAGACTATCGAGGCGCAACGTACAAAACACAGAACGGTCTGATCCATCGCCAGGGGGTCCCCTTTTCATCACATTGTAGAAAGCTGCTTGCAAGAGCTTATCAGCATCAGAGCTACAGTCTAGCCCACCCCACTGGCACTTGGGTTCCAGGAATATTTATAGGGTGGGTGGGGTGGGTGAGAACCACCTGCACCAGCCAATTTAAAAACAGGAAGGAGGAAGAATTTCACAGCAAGAAGTCCCCCCACCCAGCCCAATGGCATTGTTAGCTGCCTAGGACTTGGCCCCTTTCTGATTCATCTTCCAGCCATTCTATAAAACATTAACTCAAGAGACAATGCCACATCCCTACAGAATAGTAGTGTTGCAAGAACCAGTTTGAATGAGCCATTAATTAGGAAAGACCAGCTCCGGTTTTCATCCCTGACATCAGAGGAGAGGATAACAGAGTTTCTTAAGACAGGTCTACACTAGAAAATTAGCTCAACCCAGCAACTGGGCTCGGGGCTGTGAAAAACCCACACCTTTGAGCAATGGGATGAAGACAGCTAAAGGGCTTGGTACACTTGCGCGTTAGAGCGCATTAAAGCAGCCCCAGGCGCCCTAGCTTGCTACCCGTCCACACTGGCAAGGCACGTAGGGCTACAGCGCTGTTGGTACTCCACCTCGGCGAGAAGATTAACGCTTGCTGCGCCTTGGCTGAAACACCCGGGGGTCAGCCTGGATGAGGTGTTGCATTACTGCGCTTTGATCAGCCTCCAGAAATGTCCCATAATCCACTTAAGTCAAGTGGCCACTCTTCTCATTGTTTTGGAATCGCTGCAGGAATGCGCATATGCCCTTTGAAAGCTCTGTTTCTGACAGCCAGTTGCTTATCTGCTCCGAGACAAAGCAACCATTAGTGTGGAATGCTGCGTGTGAGAGAGCGAAGGGGGTCTGCTGCTGTCTGAACTTACAAGACAGCATGCTGACATGCTCTCAGCCCCCCCAAAAACCCACTTTCTCTCCCCCCACATACACACAACACTCCCTGTCAAACTCCACCCCCCCTCCCCCACATTTGAAAAGCATGTTGCAGCCACTTGCATGCTGGGATAGCTACCACAATACACTGCTCTCTATGGCTGTTGCAAGAACTCCTAATGTGACCTGGTGCCCAGGATCACAATGCCCAGGAACACTCATCAACGCTGAAAGAGATCCTGTCCTGCAAATGTTGTGGATATTAAGATATGTGCTTCGACAATATTTCCCAGCCTAGGCACAGTTGGACAGCAGGGTCAAAAGACTGATTTATTTAACGCAGAATCCCCTTTATGTATTAATGACCCCAGGTCCATCTAGATTACACTAGACAGTCCCATTTTGTAAGGGGGCGAGGGGAAAGAGCAATCCAAGTTTAAAAAGGGGGGGGGGGAAGGATTGTGGGTTCATGATTCAAAAACGGTTCAGAACCTCGTTTAAAGATACCTACATCAAGCTGAAGCTAAAGGATTTGGTACCAAAAGAGTTAAAAAGAATGAAAGGTCACTGCACTGCTCAAATTACATTTGTACCTGAGTGGCTCTCAAATATTTGCAAGGTTATCCCCAACATCCGGCTTATTACCCTGCTTGCCTACAGCGTCCTCCCTGCTTGCCTACAACTTGCCTACAACATCCTACTTGGATTAGCAACCCCGAGATTTTATTGGTGCTACTGAACCAGAGGCAGTGTCACCGTTTGATCGGGCAGCGCCTCATATCAGCACCGCCTGCTCACGTATACAGCACTGGCAGCAGGCCCATGTCCGCGAGCCACGTGTAACGGAGATATTGCAAAACCAGGATATCCCCGCAGCTTGATTTCCAGAAGCTGACTGCTACTGAAGTTACCGGGAACAGCGGGTGCTCAGCACCTCTGAAAATTAGCCCCCTTGTTTTACAGGGGCTCAGTTTGGAGGACCCAGGAGGCAGTATGACCTAGTGGATAGGGCACTGGAGTAGGACTCAGGAGACCTGGGTTTTGTTCCTGGCTCTGCCACTGGCCTGACCCTGGCAAGTCACCTCCCCCACTCTGTGCCTCAGTTTCCCCATCCATAAAATGGGGAGAATGATCCTGACCTCCTTTAATACCTAGGGTTGAGAAGCATTATGGAAGAGCTAGGGGTTATTATTTCAGTGCTGAGAGCAATGCATTACACCCAACAAACTCTGAAAATATACTCTCTTCAGGCTAGGAGGAAGGATGGCCTAGTGGTGAGTGTGCTAGCCTGGAATTCAGGAGACCTGGTTTCAATTTCCTGCTCTGCCACACACTCCCTGTGTGACTCTGGTCGAGTCCCTTAGCCACTCTGTGCTTCAGTTTTCCCAGCTGTACAATGGGAATAACAGCGCTGCCCTGCCTCGTGGTGGGTGCATGATGAGGGGATCAGATATTATGGTGATGGGGCCAGATAAGTACCTGAGACATCAAGAAGAATCGATCCAAGGGAGCAGACAACTCAGTAACAGGGTTTGCAACTGTTCACTTCTAGGTCAGCAGCTTACTCTGGGGAGCGTCAAATGGCAAAGCTAGTTCCCAGATGTTAAGCCGGAACGGAGCTTGGCTGTGTCTCAGTCCAGTCCCTGGTAGCCCAGTTGTCCACGTCACAGAAAGCCATCCCCACAACTGGCCATCTCCGTAGAGGGGCCAAGAACCGACTCCCCTCCAGATCAGGGTCAAGACACACGGGCAGGGAAGCTGGTTGTCCATGTTGCATTTGCCCTTCTAACCGAAGGGCTGTTAAATCAGCACCTTTCACCTCTTGGGAACCAATAAAACAGTAGCCGAAAGGCCGCAGCAATGGCAGCCTGAAGACAGACGTACCAGTCCGGCAGAACAACCCACCTGAAATGCAGCCACAAAGAGCCACCCCTCGAGACTTGTGAGCAGAGAGACACGTGTCCAGCAGAGGAATCCATGGCTGTTTTACTCAGGGAATGAGAAGAGCTATGGAAGGACACTGCCGGCACAAGGACAAATGAGAATCAAATGGGCAAGAGTAAATGTAAAAGGTTTGTAACCATGAGAAGAAGGAGGTGCTGGAACAGCTTCCCAGGAGGACTGGAGAGGGCAGAGGGAAGACACAAACAACCTAGCTAGTAAAAAGAAAAGGAGTACTTGTGGCACCTTAGAGACTAACAAATTTATTTGAGCATAAGCTTTCATGAGCTACAGCTCACTTCATTGGATGCATGCAGTGGAAAGTGAGCTGTCACTCACGAAAGCTTATGCTCAAATAAATTTGTTAGTCTCTAAAGGTGCCACAAGTACTCCTTTTCTTTTTGCGGATACAGACTAACACGGCTGCTACTCTGAAACCTAGCTAGTGTGAAGACGGAGCCTGATAGGTTTATAAGTGGGAACACAAGATGTGGTTGCCTGTGATAGAAGGGATGACAATAACTAGGAGACCCCTTCCAGTCCCGTGCCCCAGGTGAATACCCAAATTCAGCAAAGATGTATGCATCTCACTCAGCGGTGATTTTCGAGTCTCATGTAACTGGTACTTTTTAAAAATAAATATATAAAATAAAAAAGCAGCTTCCTTTCAAGTAATAGAGGGGAAAAAAAATATTTCCAGCCCTCGGGGCTGCAGAGAGATGCCTGAAAACGTCAGAAGATTTTTAAGACAATCTTGATTTCGGGTGGGCCTGACTCATGATTTTTGCACACTTAGGGCTGGCAACATGGCACATACTCAACCTTACCCACACGAGTAACCCCACAGATTTCAAATGCAAATTTAGGCACAAGGAGAGGATCTTGGCCTCAGAGTCTAAGCCCCACAGGGCGGGGAACTGTATTTAACTAGGTGCCTGTACAGCACCAAAACACAACGGGGACCCGATTTTGTTTGACAGAGCTGGAAACGGAACCCAGGAGTCCCGATCCCCAGTCTCTAGCCCGATCCCCTGTGCAAACCGAAAGTCAACCCGCGCCACTGGTTGGAACAGTCTCAGACATCTGGTTACCACGTTAGCAGCCACAAACACAGACAGCCCTTCTCAGGAGCATTGCAGCCAGAAGTTCCGAAGCATTCCTTTCAAAGACGCTGCACCGCCCCATTCCATAGCAAGAAGCCGCTCCCGGCGGCGCTGAACACAAAGGGTACAGTCTAATGATTTTAAATGGCACCTGACTGCAGGCAGGCAGAAGAGATCTGTTGCTTCAGTGAGATGAACTAATAACAACTACTAAAGTACTGAATACCTTGTGCTAGAATCGCTACAGATCCAGGTGAAGGGGTGCACAAGGGTCACCCTTACCAGTAGATCTCACAGCAGAGGGGAAGCTGTCTAGCAGCTGGCTTTCGTCATCATGATTTAGTTATATTTAAGGCCCTACTTGAATCGCAGGATGATTATCAAATAATTGTTGCTGAGTTGCCGACAAGACATGGAAAAAAAAAAATCAGGGAAAAATAATAATGGAACTTTATTAATTGAGGACATTTGGATAAGCCAGAGAAGCCCTATTTGTTTAAGAAGTATTGCTGGAACAATATAAACCCTCAAGTATTATGTTATGCCTGCTAATTTTTTTTTGGATAACCAGACATTTTGCTGCAGCTATATTACAGTCATTAATGCACAGGGCTGACAGCCCGAGCCCCGGCCACTATCAGCTCAGACACATGGAGTGCTACTGTACTAATGGGGGAAAAACGTGTGTGTTGCAAACCTCAGAATGTGTGCAAAAACCGTGGGACTGTGCAAAGTAAGCTAATTAAAATCAAACCTGGTGTGGAAGTCTAATATTGCGGGATCCGCAATATCACAAATTAAGTAGGGCCTTGGTTATATTACAATAGCATCTAGAGGCCTCACTGTGTGGGCTCTATACAGCCACACAGTGAGAGACAGTCCCTGCCCCAGAAAAGCTTATCATCAAACAATATTTAATTATTTGTGTTGTGATAGCACTTAGAGGCCAGATCCCCAGTGTACAAGACAGGCAAAGGGTGGGAGAAAATGCCATTATCCCTGTTTTACAGATGGGAAACTGCGGCACAGAGAGATTAAGTGATTTGCCCAAAGGTCACACAGGGAATCTGTGGCAGAGCCAGAGCTCGAGGCACTTCTGAGTCCCAGCCCAGTGGCTTAATCCCAAGACCAAATTTCCTTTCTGACATTGCTCTGGTATCGCAAAGATTACAGACAAAATGATGGAAGGAAACTTTCAGGAAGACAGAGCTACCCATTTGCACACAAACAAACCTCCCACCTGTAGTTTCAAAGTTGTTGGATTTTTTTCTTCACTTATGTGCTAAAAATACACCACCACCAACCTCTGACCACCGTTTCTGTGTGCTGCTAAACAGCTGCTGAGTTACATCCCAGAGGGGTTTTTCGATAATGGAAACATTTATTTCCTGCAGCTATATGGACATTTTAATCCTGCTTTAGGGCCAGAACTTGCAACCTTTTCCTCCCATCAGGGTCAGGCTTTGTTAGTGTCATATATTTAAGGGGCCTTGCTTGTCAAATGAAAATAACTCCCCCCAGCCCAAGAAAATCCTGTACTGTGCAGGTTTGCACATTTCCACCCGCAATATAGATTCGATTTTGCTTCGGTCGCGACGGAGACGCGGGTCTGTTCTTTGTAAGTACTACGGAGTGTTCAACAGCTGTTGGGATCCTGCTTGGCATAGATATGAGGCGTTATAATGCAGGAGGAAAGAAGAACGCCTGTGCACTGGGGCAAGGAATTCACTTTTCAGAGACCATTAGGAGAAAGCCAAGAATTAATGGGTCCAATTTCCTGTTGCCCAAGGGCCCCTTTGTACAAATGGGGTTGGCACAGAGGGTCTGCAAAGCCGGTATTAACAAACAACCCTGGTGCAGGTAGCCGCTGAACCTGGCATAGAGCCAGATGTGCCTCTGAAGCAGCCCAGTGTACAAGGTGGGTTGTTCTGCTGAAGAGTGTGGGCGAACCAGAGACAGGAGGGGGCCTGACTAGGGTGGACGGGTAGGTTGGCAAATCTGTGTGCCATTTAGGGCAGCCCTAGCCTTTGCTGAGGCTGCACTGGCCCCTTAATAGGTGTAAATTGCCTCTCACCTGTTTGTGCGCAGGGATGAATCCGCCCACTGTATTGGGAGCATAATCCAGCCCCACTCTCTCCAAAAGGCTCACAGCTTTCTTGCCTATGGACCCTGCCACAAGTGCCTTGTGCAAAAACAGCTGAGAGGCATTTTGCTTCTTTATGCCAGGCCACCTTTACTTCCTAAACAGAGCACCGATACAATGAGCAGGCCCAAAAGGGTCAGGCAGGAAGCAGGCAAAGAACCAATCACGATGCCAAAATGCCACAAGACCCTCCCACTGCCAGACAGTAGAGCTGCAGCAGATCTGCCCCGTGGAAGATCATCTAGCCAGCCTCTGGGGCAGGAGAGAAAGAGCTGGGGATCCACCAGCCTCGTCATCATATCCCCGGCACAGCCGTGCCTTGTTGTGGCACTGGGCTTGATGCCACTCAGAGGGTGCTTATGCACCCCTTTGCTCAGAGGAACTGCACTGGTTCTGCTTCAAAAGGGCCTCTGGATCCACAAAGGGGGCAGGTATCGCCCCCTTCAGCACTTTCCCACAAGCAAAGCCAGGAGCAGTTGCTTCCATCCATGGCACTGCCCATGTAACTACAACGCTGGCAGCCAGAGACCCGTTACCTCCTTATCCTTCAGTCCCAGGAGCAGCACCTCCTCCATGAGGGTTAGGCGGATATCTTTGGAGTCACCACACTCCTCCTCATCCAGGTGTCTGTCTTTCGAGTCGTCATCCTCGCCCTCCAGCCTCTTGTCGGCGTTCTTGCCCACGTCAGCACGCCGCCCTCTGTGAATGAGCGTCGTCATCCTTTCCCACAACTAGGAGCTAGCAAGGGTAACGAAAGGAAGTGTTAATGGGTGCACGGGTTCCAGAAAGGATGGCTTAAAGGCACTAAATTACGTGGAACCAAAGGCTGGAATCCCAGCCAGGACAGCCCTGCCCCTTTACAAGGGGAATATTCTTAGTCCAACACTGCTGAGCAGCATTTACAATGCAGGAGTGGCTGCATTGCACTGGTGCTGTGTGTTTAAAAGGCCAGATTATGCAGGAACAAAATCTCCGAGCAGGCAACAGAACATTTGGCAAGCAAACAAGGTCTGTCCCACCTAGAATGGGAAGAGGCTAGGGGCTCGCCTTTCTACATCCACTGATGGCCTGGTATCTGCACAGACCTTGGACCCATCTGGAGACTTAGGTCTTCACATAGATTTTCATCCTTCCTAGCCTCATGGAGCCAGGCTGTTGTGGCTTGGCTGCTTATGGCTTTCGCTGGAGTCCCCCATCTCTCTTGGGAAGGGATAAATGTAATCAGTAACCCCTGCAGGAGAGGGGGAAATGGAGGTACACCAGAGGGGCTTCCCACCTTGGCCTAATCCTGCCAGTACCCCAAACCCCCAGCTCACACCTCTACAGTTTCTAGGGCCAGAAGGGAACGTGCTCACCCTCTCCCCTGCCCACCTCCATTTCACATATAAGGGGCTTTTGCTTTCCACAGCTGAGGGGACCCCATGGCCCAGTTTCTTAGGCGAGTTAGGGTAGGAAGGTTTCAGAGTAGCAGCCATGTTAGCCTGTATCTGCAAAAATGAACAGGAGTACTTGTGGCACCTTAGAGACTATTTGTTAGTCTCTAAGGTGCCACAAATACTCCTGTTCTTTTTAGGGTAGGAAGGAGCTATAGAAAATGAACTGGGCTCAGGCACTGAACTTAAAGAGGTAAAGAAGGAGATGTTCCCAGCAGCCCCTTTCCATGCTGGGGGTGGGGGTGGTGTCCTAGGGAAGAGACACAGTCACCCGCCGCGCGCTCACACACACACTTCCCACTACCTCTGCCAGGAAAACTTAAATTCCAGCAGGGGGAAAAATAATTTAAGAGGGGAAAAATCCTCCCCATGAAATTTACAAATTAAAGGAGACCACTGTGAAATTTACAAGTGAAATTCCCATTTATTTAACGTTGTTGCCTAAGTATTTAACCCTCCTTCGCGATTTTCCCCAGTCTTACCTGTGACTCTGATCTCCTCTTCTGGGAGGCCTCGTCCACTCCCCCCTTCCCCTCTGCTTTGCCTGGTGTTAAACTTCTGAGCCCAGAGAAAATAGAAACTTTACTTCCTGGTTGAGCTGGAGCAAGGGGGGAGGAAACACATCAGCTTCCCAACCCTGGGTAACCTAACCTGGTGTTTGTTAATGCCCAATCAGAGGCTGTTCCTCCAATAGGGATTGCAGAGGGGTGGGTCCCTGCTGGTACAGACAAACTTGTAGGCTGGGACTGCTTTCTTTCTTTTTCTTTGTTGACAGCTGAGGACACCAATAAGACGATGTGTGGGGGGGGGAGAAGGGTGGTAGCTTGTTCAGCCCCCCCAACGCCACCGACCAATGGCAGATGCAGAAATCACCCCCCTGAAGCCTGGAGTCATAGAGGTGTATTGTTGTGAAGCCTGGTAGGATTGTGTTGTCTTGTGTGTGCAGCACGTGTGCTGGGTTACCTTGCATTGTGTGTGGTGAAGTGGTGCAGTATTGCCTCGTATTCTGCACTGACAGGTTTCAGAGGAGCAGCCGTGAGAGTCTGTGTCCGCAAAAAGAACAGGAGGACTTGTGGCTCCTTAGAGACTCACCCATTTATTTGAGCATCAGCTTTCGAGAGCTACATCCGATGCATCCGATGAAGCGAGCTGTAGCGCACGAAAGCTCATGCTCAAATAAATGGGTGAGTCTCTAAGGAGCCACAAGTCCTCCTTTTCTTCAAGGTGCAGGTTGTGCAGCACCGAATTGTTATCACATAGTTTCCCCAGCCCTGCAGTGTAGCATTGTGCTGGACAATACAGATAACAGCCAGGCAGTCCTGCGTTATTTTGTAACAGTTCTGTTGTGTAGGTGTGCCGTGGTATTGCACCATCTGTGTCACAGCCATGCGATATTGCACAGCATCTGCTAGGCAGCTGTGCAATGCTGTTATCATATTGTACGTCGTGCCGCTGTGCAATATTTTAGCATATTGTATATTGAACGACACGGAGAATGCTGGGCAGCTACACCGTGATGTATTGCATTTGTTATCCAGCGTTTTGATCATAGCGTTTATCTGCATTTCACTACATTTCAGCCGCGCAGTATTCAGTGGAAAGCTTCTGTTCTGAAATCATGTGGACAGCAGAACGAGAGGCAGAAAGGGGAGTCTTGGCTGTAAAAAATGTTCGGGAGATAAATCTTGTTTATGCCGTCTACAAAATTTGCAAAGTCTGAGGCTATGCAACAATAGCTGTTCGTCAGTTAAATCCCAGTCATCTAGCTCACGCCACTGAAATATGAATGAATGTGCTGTCAGGAATGTACAAATCCCTCTGCAAATTATTGACAAATCCGTATCCACAGGAATATAGAAAACTGAAGCAAAATTCTGCTGTATGGTAAATTACAACTAATTGGCTATTTAAAATGGGCCATCTTTTCAGTAGTTTTCAGCATCAAAACACGAATGTGTTTTAAAGTATTTTCCTTTCTTGGTCCCAGAGCTCATTCATAAGCATAATAATATGGCAAGAGGGAGAACCCCCTTCTGTAGGAACTCTTGGGAAAAATTATTTGAGTGAAGCACAGGACTCTGTATGAGTCCACTAGGAACTTTGCTCTTCCTATCAATTACATGTGGAAGGCACTCAGATAGAAAGCTGGTGGGAGGCAGTGGAAAACCCTGGAGGTCTGGGGGTAGTTTTTGTTACATAAATATGGGCACTAAAGTGTGATTATTTGCAGGAATTTGGAGAACTCCACTTTCAGGGCCTGTTTGATGACTGAGAACAGTATATGGGGAGGAAGGATTAAAGACTGAATGTTGCACTGTCTTGTCACTCTCTCGCTCTTGTAATGCTTTGGGAATAGGACCATGTGAAGAAACCCCATGATGGCATATCACGGGGTAGAGGGGAGCTGAGACCCAGCTAGGGTTACCCCCAGACACAGAAGTGTGAAGGGAAGAGCCCTGTTTCAGGGGCATCAGCTCCCACCCTCTCCCCACATGAGCTGGGGTACAAAAGAAACTGAGGGGCCACCCAGAAGCTCAGCTGGAGGGATCAGAGACCAGCAGTACCTAGGAATGATCCCCTCCCTTCCATCCAACCCCTTGATCTCCCCACTTCAGTCTCACTGCCCCTGCTCCCCTTTTCATTTGACCCTTGTCCTGTTGCCCCCTCTTCCTCTCTAACTAATTCCCTCTCAACAACCGTCTTCCACCTTTCAGAAAAGAGAAACCAACAAAAAAAGTATGGCACATTTGTGACCATTGCATCATTCACTCTGCTTGTATGGGATTGTCCTATTCCCCCAACTCTCTGTGTCTCTTGTCAGTTTAGATGATAAGCTCTTTATGGCATGGTCTCTTACTCTGTTTGTACAGTGCCTAGCAGAGTGGCATCCTGATCTTGGGTGGGGTCCCTAGATGCTACCATAATACACATAATAAATGCAGTGCTGGCTGGATGTCTACCTGCAGTAGTTACTCCTGGGGGAATTCTGCGCCACTGAGCATGCACAGAATTTATGTTCCCCACAGATTTCTTTGCTTCCCCTCAGAAAAATGACTTTCTGACAGGGAAGCAAAGGGAAGCCACAAAAGTGGTCATGCGACTCTCCCCAGCAGCATGTTCTGGGTGCCCAGGGAAGCCAGCCAAGAGGTAAATCACTGTGGGGCAGGAGGTGGGACTGGGGAAGACCTGGCTGGTGGCTCCTACCCTTGCGCTAGGCTCAGCTGCTAGTCGGCCGGCTGGGCTGGGGAGGATGGGACTTTCTCTTCCCCTGCATGGCATGCGGGGCCGGGTCAGACCCACCCCGAGATTTCTCCTCCAGCTGCAGGAAGCGCTGCACACTCCCCCTCCTGCACTTCCTGCACCCATCACTCCTCAGCTGCAGTGGGAGGGATTCCTATAGAGGGAGCTGCTTCCCCATCCATCCAACCCCCATGCATCCAGACCCCCTCATGCCCTGACCCTCCCCACGATGAGCACCACTCCCCCTGCACCTGGATCACCTTGACGAGCCACCTGCACCCAGATCTGAGCTCCACCCGGCTGCACTTGGATCCCCATCCCACTCCCCCAGCTTCTGGACCCCCCCATAGACCGCCTTGCTGAGCCCCAATGACCTTCACCTGGACCCCCCTGCAGAGTCCCATTACTGTTGCACCCAGAGGTGTGTCTGGCAGGGATGGGAGCACTGCCATGGATCCATAACTTCTGCACAGTGGACAGCACTGAGAGGCTGCAGGGAGAAGATAGTATAGAATACACCCAATGGCAACCAGGATCACGAGCAGGCTTTTCGCAGACAATGTCTCCAGCCATCACCTCCTCAGATGAACCTGCCCCTCTCTATCCAGCACACAAATGGCACCTTAATTCAGCCCTACACAAGCAACTCTGTTGCAACTCCTGATATATTATGAATACTTGGAATGTGTTCATCTGTGCATACAAATTGCTCTGGTTGAAACAAACAAGGTTTAGCAGGTAATATTTATGCTCTAACATTAAAGCACAAGTCTAAGCTAAAGATGGGTAAGCAGGGGTTCTCCTTTAAAACTGCAGCATAGGTCTGACCTCCAGAGTGGAGCACAGCAGAATTCCTGAGGTGTGACAGGTAAAGTCAGGACACAGGGGAAATGGGAGAATAGGAAAGGAGACAGTGGTATGCTTGTTCGTTTTTATTATTTTCTTATTTCTTTCAGAATGCAAATAATTGTAGGAATCATATTGCATCATTCCACATTATTATGCAAACTCTATAAACAGTATTTTTACTATTGTTCTCCATTAAATTGTTCTCAAATACATTGAGATCCTGTGATTATTCATCTTAAAATAAAACATAAACAGAACTACTAGAGAGGCAATTTTTCTTCAACAGTAAATATTTTATTTGGGCTCTAAAACCAGCAGACTCTAAAACAAGCAAGACACACCAAGTGAAAGTCCTCAGCCTTTATGAACTTTTCATTAAAAAGTCAATTATCTACTCAAATCAAATGTATGGATCATTATATTTTAAAAATATACAGTCACAAATTATTAAGTAACATTGTTTTAATTAGGAAGTAGGATAATAAGATATTCTTAGTTTAAAAGTTAAAATTCAAGGACAGGAATGTTTAGCTATTCACATCTAATCTAAATACAGCAGTAGTTGTTACCTGTATTTATAAAGAGCATTACTCCAGTGAATTTAAAGTTATAAAGAGCAAACCAAAATTATTTTTTGAAAAAACATGCAATGGCATTGTTTCTGACAGCTGCAATTAATCATTTCACATACATAAAAGCTGAGCTGTCTATATTTCAGATATTTAGTTATAGCCTGTTATAATTGGTAATACTGTACTTGGCATAGCTGCCACAATATGATAACACTTAGCTGTTATAATATATATATATCTGGCATCAGAGCTGCATATAGATTCCTACATTTCAGTTCAAAATTAGGAACTAAAGAGGTGAATGGTGTTCTTTTTCAAGCTCGGGTAAGATACCAATGGGAGAAATGAACACAATCAGGCCACCTGAAGTTTGCTTCTTAGAGATAATAAAAAAGAGAAGCTATAGTATTATTATAAAATGACTACACAATTTTCTTAACCAAATTTCCTGACGTAATTCTACCAAAACTCAAAATTCCGGTTGAGATTTTAGTTTTCATGTTCAGTCCATAAGGCATGTTCTGAACAAAAAATTCTTAAGCTTCTGAGTATGGTCCAGGAAAAGACACCAGTGGAAACTTTGCATAGTTTCACTTTTAAGAGTATACATTGTACCCCCAATAGGATTTCAGCAAAATCTCTAAAGGAAAGGTGTTATTGAAGGCCTGCGCTAAAAATCTTCTTGCTTAAAAAGTTTTTCTCAGATCAGATGAATGGTTATGCCCTGTCTATCCTTCTAGACTGGAATATAACCCCCTTTAAAAAATAACTTTCAATTTGCAAAAATTGGGGCCTCTCTTGACAGAATTTTTCCTGTATATAAATTCTGTGTTTGACTGCATATAAAAACAAAAAAAGAACCTTAAATTATCTCTAATATTAGCAATACTCATATTAAACACCAAATGAAAGCTATATTGAGCAGAATTCTACATGTAAACAGCAGGGAGGTGATATCTAAAACCGCTCCTTTGGTTCACTAAATTTTCTCCTTTTTGGCACTGCATCTTGACTAGAGGAGAGTTCGTACTGATGAACCTACCAAGAGAAAATAGATTGCATTTCAGATCCCTGTATTTCACAAACCATGGCTCTTTCAGTTGTGTTAGGTATCTTAACATGGAAAAAGAACTTCATAACAAGAATCAACTATATGAAACATAAAGCTGTTCAAAGAATATCTAATCCTTCCAATGACATATGTGCTCACGATTGCAAAGCTTGGGATAATATTTTGATAGTAATCAGTTAAAGTACAAGAACTTTCTCATGTACTATTGAAAGGAGTTTAAAAGTTATTTATGATCTAAGGACAAAGGCTCTTTTGTGACGCTGCTTCAAATGCAAGTAAACTTTTCTTAGAAGTTCCACTTTAACATCTAAAGCTAATGGTAAGTAGGTAGTACACATCATCAACCTGTCAAGACACAGGGTTTGATTCTGATTACACTTACATTAATTTTCACTGATTTAACTCCACTGACTGCAATGGAGTTACTTCTGGTTTATTTAAGTATAAAAGAAGACCAGAATTTGGCCCTCAGTCTTTACTTAATTTGTTGTATTCTTTCTTATCTAAAGTAATAATGTTTGTATATCTCTAACCTTAAATAGTAATAATAATGAAAGGTTTATTTTCACAGACAGATACAGAAGTAGTAACTATGTACTTATCTCCCTTTATTCTGTTTTCCCAATAACAAAAATACTGAATGAGGTTTTGGGGTTGGGATTAGAGAATGCTCATTTAAAACTGTTATAGTGATAAACAGCATCTTGAAAAATCACCAGAGCTTTTTGTTTCATATTATGCATTTTATTTTCCATTTAGAGATTGTCATAAATATAAAGGGAAGGGTAAACCCCTTTGAAATCCCTCCTGGCCAGGGGAAAGCTCCTCTCACCTGTAAAGGGTTAAGAAGCTAAAGGTAACCTCGCTGGCACCTGACCAAAATGACCAATGAGGAGACAAGATACTTTCAAAAGCTGGGAGGAGGGAGAGTAACAAAGGGTCTGTCTGTAGTCGTCTTGGCCAGGGACAGAACAGGAATGGAGCCTTAGAACTTTTAGTAAGTAATCTAGCTAGGTATGTGTTAGATTATGATTTCTTTAAATGGCTGAGAAAAGAATTGTGCTGAATAGAATAACTATTTCTGTCTGTGTATCTTTTTTGTAACTTAAGGTTTTGCCTAGAGGGGTTCTCTATGTTTTTGAATCTAATTACCCTGTAAGATATATACCATCCTGATTTTACAGGGGGGATTTCTTTATTTCTATTTACTTCTATTTTTTATTAAAAGTCTTCTTGTAAAACACTGAATGCTTTTTCATTGTTCTCAGATCCAAGGGTTTGGGTTTGTGGTCACCTATGCAAATTGGTGAGGCTTTTTATCCAACATTTCCCAGGAAAGGGGGGGTGCAAGTGTTGGGAGGATTGTTCATTGTTCTTAAGATCCAAGGGTCTGGGTCTGTAGTCACCTAGGCAAATTGGTGAGGCTTTTTACCAAACCTTGTCCAGGAAGTGGGGTGCAAGGTTTTGGGAAGTATTTTGGGGGGAAGGACGCGTCCAAACAGCTCTTCCCCAGTAACCAGTATTAGTTTGGTGGTGGTAGCGGCCTGTCCAAGGGGTAATATTTTGTACCTTGGGGAAGTTTTGACCTAAGCTGGTAAAGATAAGCTTAGGAGGTTTTTCATGCAGGTCCCCACATCTGCACCCTAGAGTTCAGAGTGGGGGAGGAACCTTGACAGAGATATTTAATGCTTGCCACTAAATGCACAAAATATAACAACAAATCATTTTGCTTTCTGCATGCAACTTTAAAACTTACAAGCTTTTCAGACTCAGACCAAGTTCTCTTCTGGGTTTCTTTAGAACAGTTAGCTACTAAACGATTTTTGCAATGTTCCTGAGCCTGATTTTCACCAACCTTTACAGAAAGAAATTAACTATTAGTTTTAGAAGAAGACTGCAGACAGCTATAAAGCAACACACTGTGGATGCTATTGCTGTTCCCTAACCTGTGTTAAAAATTAATTAAGAGCTTTTCAGACTTGGGACAGGGAAGGCATGATTTTTCTTTATCTTGACATGTAATTTCCTTTCTTGACTGTAAATGATGAAGGCTGTTTCTTTATCTACTGAGACTGGCAGCACTTCTCCCAGAACTCTTATGAGGAAAAGTAATCCATATACAAGATCTAGTCAGGGGACCAAGGGTGAAGTGGCCATGCAGGCATACTTATGTACCCCCGGTCCACTGTGGAAAGCGTTTCTATACCAGCCCCATACAGGCCAGAGCAGAAGGCTGCAAAGGACTCCGGCCAGTAAGGGGGCCAAAGAATCCATGTTTACATGGATCAAGTGTCCCCCTAAATCTTACAAACTAGTGCAAGGGGCTAAGGATACTATTTCAGCCATAGGCTTATAGCCACTGAGAGAGGAAGGGCACATGGACCACAGAACAGCCCTGTACTATGCCCCTGGGCTGAGGGTGGCTTGAGGTTTTCACCGCCCAAACCCCTGTTCCACTTCTATAAAGCACAAATACTCAGGCACCATGTAGGTGAAGTGGATTTCAAAACTTTAGCTACCACGCATAAGCATGAATATGCAAGTAATAATGTTTTTTTCAAGATATGTAAAAATCACACATCTGTGATTAGAATTCTGGCCCAGTATTTTATAAGAGATATGGAACAATACATTGGATTAAGTTCTCACCTAGCACAGGTCTGGCAGAGAACATGGCCAAGTAAAGAATACAAATAAATCCTCATGAATCCCTCTGAAACTATACAATTAAAAACCACACACTTAAGTAACTTTTAGAAATAGGCATTCACTTTTTGACATTAGAAATACAAAGGTGTTGTTCATATTCCTAAAATAAAAAGAGCTAAAAAAATAATCTGAAGTGAATTCTGGTCCCAAAGAAGTCAAGAGGAGTTGCCATTGACTTAAATGGGACCAGAATTTCAATCCTGGACTGTAAATTGTATTTAAGCACATGTTTTCATTCTGTATTTGGAATAGAAAGAGTTTGTTGTTTAAAAAAAAAAGGATACTGACTGTGTTGCTATGAAATATTTTTCCACTTCTTGTCCTGCCCTCTGACACATCAAGTTCAGATGTCTTAACTGCTAACTGATCAACCTAAAATGGAAAATTAGCATTATTTCAACATAAGAATCCTCTTAGAATTAAGAGGCAAATTAGGATACATAGAGCTCAATCATGCAAGATGCCAAGTGCTCGCCTGCCCCAATCCATCACAGTACTTAAGCATGTGCTTAACTTTAAGCACAAGTCGTCCTATTGAAGGCATGTGCATAAGTACCAGCGCCTAAATCAGTGCCTCAATTTTTTTCAGTTATAGTCAGTCACTGGCTATTACCAACGGGTCAATTTGAATTTGAGCCTCAAGGATCTGTAAGAGAAGTACTCCTGTTCTGTATTTGCATGTTACTACTCTCAGTGTTGTTTTCAGAGAGTACAATATGAATTGTCACGATTACAACACCCAGATTTACCTTAGACTTCCATCAACATTTCAAAGCAGAGATTTCTACTGAAGCTAAATGACTATTATGAATGTGACATACTTTTATGAAATTAAAGCCAAACAGAAATTTTTCCAGATGGTTCTAAGTGGTTGTTGATGGGAGTTCCCAGCCTAGAGATTCCATTTGACAGTGTTTCCTTGAGTCCATCTCCTCGTATAAAGAGTTGGAGGGTGTTAAATTGACAGCAGAATATGAATGGATTTGTATATGTTTTCTAATTAAAATCTATTATACCATCTTTGGAATGTTGCCAGGCTGGGCCTTTTGCTTAGCAAGAGAGACTTGAAATCAGTCACAAATACTTTTATATTTAAAGGTTTGACTACTGCAATTCTTTACTTGCAAATGCAACCAGTAAATAGGTTTGTCAATGTTAAAAAAATAAGTTTCTAGAAGGAAGAGTCTTTATTAACGATGCTTTATGATGATGGAACTCCCTTCCTTTTCTGCTCATATCGCCCAGTCTGTCAGAACTTTTAAAACTGAAGAAATAGCTCTTTGCTACTGCTTTTAATTGATTTTTACAATTTTGAACATTTTAGTCATATTTTATTGTAAAACATGTTGTTCAGGACAAAATATACATGCATTTTATTGTTAATAATTATAGCTATAGCATTCAATAACTTTATGTAGAGAGTCGCCATACATTAAATTAATTGCTCAAGAGGTCTCAAAATTCAAAATGTTAGTTTGAATAATAAAGAAACTTCACAAAACCCTAGGAAAAGTATTTTAGGAGTAAGACTGGAAGAGAATATAGCTTTTATACCTGAGAATGAGAAACAGGTTTATTCTGGCTTTCTTCAGACCTCGTAAGTTCATTTTCTTCACAAGTTAAACTTAATTCTGTGAAAGGTTTGTTAAAACATGTTCTAATATTAACAGCATTTTTACATTTTTTTTTTTTAAGACATCAGGGTGATATGCATATAATAAATGTGACAGCCAGACAGACAGGATAGCCAGACACTTGGAAAAGGCTCTATTCTGCATGCAAGTAACTATTAACATTAGTGGGAATTACTGTGCCTCATGTCTTTAGCTCACTGGGCCTCATTCTCATTTACACGAAAGCCCCTTTACACTGACAGAGTGCTGTAAAGGGGCATTAGTATAAATGAGAATCAGGCCTACTATCTCCTGTTATTGGAAACAGGCACGTAAAGAGACATACTTATGTCTGTGTAACACAGATTTATACAGAATGCCCTTAGAACCTGTGGGCTTGATTCTGCAAACTTGTACTTATGTAAGTAGTCCTTATTAATAGTCCCAATGAATTCACTCACATTAGTTAGGACGAACTCAGAGATTAAGCATTACAGGGTCTTGCAATCAAACTGTTGAAAACTCATGACCAGAGCCGACAGGTTTCTGCTGAACTGATTTTATGATTAAAATGTTAGAGCTAAACCTTGCTCCTATCGACTGAAATGGAATCAGGATTTGGCCCTTATGCTTTGTGCCAAGAATTCTGCATCACAAATTTGCAATAACAGGTAGTTGTCTGTTTTACTTCTGTAATGTTTCAGGGGGAAAAGTATTTTTTTAGGTAAAATCTCAAGTGATGTAGTACTCTTCTATTCTAAATATTTAACCTATTTTAACTGATAAGATATAAATAGAACACAGCAAAAATTCAGAATAGAAAAATGAAAAGTGACTTAAAAGAAAAGCATAGCAAATATATTACTAGTACTGTTGTGGGTTGAGCTAAAGCTTGTTATAATCAGGGCATAACCACCAACTTCATCCAGGTGGCTGAAACAACAGCAGTAGCACCCAAAACACAGGCAAATGGGAAAAAATTGAGTAGAAGCTGAATCATGTGGCCCAAGGGGTTTCAAATGTAAGGACTCAGGTTTTGATTGGTTGAAATGTTTTGGAGAGAGAGAGAGAGAGAGAGAGAAGGAGGCAGTGAGACTAGAGACCCAGAAGAAGCAAGAAAGCCAAGCAGACAGTGCAGAAGTGCTGGTAATGTGGCCCGAAGAGACAGCTATGAGAAAAATCTTTTGGGGGCATAGAGTGCTGGCTGGAAAGGCAAGTTTTGAATAAAAAGCAAAGGAATTGTCTCCTGCTGTTTAATTCCCACAGAGTTCAGGGAAACAGGACTTTATGTATAATGTTTGTAAAGAAACAAGAAAATCTCTGGCTCTATCAATTTCTTCTCCTAATGGAAACAACATATAGAGGCCTGAACTTTGGCTATCCTATGGATCAAAAGGGATAACGGTATTAAACTGAGTGTGGAACTATATGTTACATAGTCTACTTCTCATTTCAGCAACATAGGAACCAGGTAGCAAGAGCTGAGCTGTCCTGAACTGTATATTTATTACCTCCAGCTTTTACAGATGTATTTGCATTATTCTTAACTTCCATTTTATTATCTGCGACAAAATCTTCCTATGTAAAAAAAGAAAAAGAAAGAAGATATTTTAAAATTTTATATTGGATTCTTAATGGAATAAAAATAATCATATAAAAACATTAAACTGAACTAATTAGAGTTGGCCCTAAACTGCTAGGAGAAGGGCCCATGTCTTCAATCATGGCATCGTGTAATTATTAACACAAAACCTTAACTTAGTGATCAGGACACGCACCATCCACCCAAAATCTTAAAAGCATGTAAATAGGAAGTTAAGGGAAATTTTCTTATATTCCTTGCCACTTTTATATTGCCTACAAAACTGCCAATAACACACTCCAACACTCCATGAGATATTCATTACCATCTCCAACCAATACCAAATACCAATCTGCACTCATCTTAAAACTTTAATGGCAACCTCTTACACTCCAGTATTAACAGTTGGGCACATGTGACTGTCATACATTCCATGCCTGTGGGAAGTTAACCTGCCTTGGTTTTTGCTAAGGTTGCTGTCAAATAAAAACTTCGTTGCAACTTTAAATATGGCACAGCTATTTTTCCACAAAAAATAGTTTAGTCTGTGCTCAGGATTACAAATAATAATTCCTCATGTTTAGGCCCAAATCTTGCAAATGGTCATGCATGTAACATTATTCATGTGACTAGTCCAGAGGAGGGCAAACTACGGCAGTTAGGGGTGGAGGGTCCAGGGGCAGTCAGGGAGAAGGGGTGGTTGGATGGTGCAGGGATCCCAGGGGGGGCAGTTAGGAAGGAGAGGGGAGGGTTGGATGGGGCGGCGGGGGGCAGTCAGATGGGGCGGAGGGGTTGGATAGGGCGGCGGGGGGAAGTCAGAGATGGGGGTTCCGGAGGCAGTTAGGGGACAGGGAGACGGAGTGGTTCGATGGGGCACAGGTCCCGGGGGGCAGTCAGGAAGGAGAAGGGGGGTTGGATGGGGCGGCGGGGGGCATGAGTCCTGGGGGGGCCGTCAGGGAACAGGGAGGGTTGGATGGGGCAGGAGTCCCAGGGGGGCCATCAGGGGGTGAGAAGCAGGGGGGTCGGATAGGGGGCGGGGGCTGGGGCACACCTGGCTGTTTGGGGAGGCACAGCCTCCCCTAACCGGCCCTCCATACAATTTTTGAAACCCGATGTGGCCCTCAGGCCAAAAAGTTTGCCCATCCCTGTCCTGATCCATTAAGTTCATTTATGTTAATCATGTGCATAAGTGTTTGCAGGATCAACGCCCTACACAGCAAGAAAATCCAAAGTTAGACACAATCTCCCACCTACTACTATGATGCTGCACAAAATTTACCAATGCTAGTAACACTATATGTCAGTTTAGGATATAAAATGAAGTATAATTTGTTCAATTAAAATAACTGGGGAGATGATTTATAGACAATGTAACTGAGTTGGAATTTATCCAGGACACCATGACTATCATATACTCCCTTCCATTTTATGAAACATTGTATGGGATTTCAGATTTAAAAATTTTATTAAAGCTAATGTTAAAAAAAATATATAACACATAGGTTGCAAAAAAAGTGTCTGTACATCTAGGTATAGTGCTTACATTATCCACACCTATAAAGTTAGTTTCTAAAAGTCATATGATACATAGAGTAAATAATCAGCAATAACCCAAATTTAGGTGAATGGATTTAACAATACAGTTTAGATATTAGAATCCGAATACTTGGGTACATCACTCATGAAAAGTTGTACAGAGATTTGGTTGTGGAAAGCAAAATATAACAATGAGTGGAGATTGTCCCTCAGTAATTGAGAATTAGGTAGGTTGTCCATTTAGAAAATACAATCCATGAGGAAAGTATTTCAGTTACTTTCCTGATGGCACTTCTCATCGGCAACTAAAGATACTGCAGCCCATCAGCACCATACTGTTGCACTAGTTCAATGTAGATCTCTATTATGAAAATAAAAATAAACTGATTGCTCCAGTTTGAGCAGTAAAATTAAGAAGAGAAAAAATCTAAACGACTGTATGTAATTTTATCTGAATATCTTTGGCAACTGAATGTTTTATTAAAACTTTGCAATAATGGACAATATAAATGGTTATTGACCCTTTCCAAGAGAGTTCAAATTGTAAAACATTTTAGATATAAATAGCATGTAGCAAGGTCTGAGCCCTTACATTTATTTGCTGGTCCTGTTCTTCTGGATCATCTTTGTCTAGTCTGATTAATTGCGTAGGCACCTTAGAGTCTCCTTGCTTTAGCATGTTTTTATCAATATTTTCCATTCGTTCTTTCTCAGTTGTCACTTTAACTTTCAGCATATGAAAAGGGGTTGGCACCTCACCCACATTTAGGTAAATAGGCTCTCCCTCAAATATCATTGTGTCACAATCACCCTCTTTAAAACCAGGAGGCTGGTAATCAGGTGGTGTAACTGCAGAAAATAATTCAGGAAATATGCTGTTATAGGATGAAGTGTGTTCTTACTCTTGGGGAAAAAAATTTATATGTATTTGAATGAAACAGATTTTTTTTTCCTTTGAACAAAGAGCATTACTCCAAACCACAGTCTTTTTATTTATTTTGTTCCATTTTTTATATTCCATATTCAGTTTGTAGTAAATAAAACCTATTTTTCTACACAATAGAAAAGAATCTGATTAGAACATTCAATATGCACAAAAAGATAACCTCAAAAAAACAATTACTGTATAAAACTGATATATTTAAAAAATTTAAGTTACAAAAACCATTTAAGCGGTATACAAAACTAGGTCTAACTTTCCCATCAAGAGTTTGGCCCTTATTTAATCTTTGAAATACACTCCTGTGTTTTCCTTAATAAAAATGCATCATGTTCAGAATGCTTCTGAAAATTTCACACAGTCAAATTTCTCACTGTTTTAATTTCCAAATGAACATACTGAGCTGCAGTTTTTAAATATCGAAGGTGAAATCTTGACTCCACTGAAGTCAATGGCAAATCTCCCAATGATTTCAATATGGCCAGGATTTTACCGCAATAACTCTGAAAATTCAGGACTATGCAGAAGTAAACATATATGAGAAAGCTAACATCTGTTTACCTTTAACATTCATAAAAATTATATGAAATGCTGTTTCAATCATTTTTAAATATTTATTTATACACTAGATAAATCAAGATAATGTGGAAACAGTACCTTCATCATAATAAAAAAGCTTCATAGTCAAGCAGATATCATTAGGTAAAGGGCCCAGATTCTGCATCAGAACATAAATCTTACGAATGAGGAGAATACTTGCTTTCTTGGTGTCTGTACATGTGATGTTGGAATCATTTCCTTTATTCTTACTAGGAATGAACAAAGTATTCAGATCTTTTATGGGTACGAAATTGTTTCTAATGTTATAAATATACTGTTAATTACTTATAAGTTACTATAAATATTTCAGGCAAGTGAATATCACACTATTAGCTAGGTAAATCTTCGTAAAGTAAATTAGACTTGTGCATTCTCAGCACATCTTAGGATCAAGTCCTAAATCAGGGGCTTCAGCTAGTTATGAAACCCACTACTGTACTTTATTAGAGAGAAAAGGCAGGTGAAAGAAAATCTTTTATTGGACCAACTTCTGTTGGAGAGAGAAACAAGCTTCGAGCCACACAGAGCTTTTCTTCAGGTCAGGGAAAGTTACTCTAAGTCAGTGTCACTGCAAAATGCAGGGTGGAACAGATTGCTTAGCATGAGTAGTTAGCACTCTGACTGCACACCACTAGTTGTCACCTCCCCCAGCCCCACTGAAACTCATTTGGGGTATCCTCAACTACAACCCATACTCAATGGGGATCCCATCCTGAAAGAAATCTTTCTTGAAGCCCCAATTCTGGCCTTCAAACTACCCCCGCAACCTCTCCAAGCTCAACAGAAGCAAGCTCCCCACAGACCAATACACACCAACTCAAAGCGGCACCAGACTCTGCCAGAAGAACAGATGCAAAACCTGCAAATGTATCTCCACTGCTACAAGGATCAACACCCCCCACAACATAGACCCCTACACATGCCTATCACAATACTAGATGTGGTATACTTCATCCAGTGCACTAAATGCCCCAAAAACAACTATGTGCATGAAACCAGACAATCACTATGCTGTCAAATGAACTCACATGGAATGATAAAAGACAAAAACACCGTATCACCTGTGGGTGAACAGTTGTCATAAAGTGATCACTCTATATCTGACTAGGGCTGTCAAACAATTAAAAAAATTAATTGTGATTAATCGTGTGATTAAAAAACTAATTGTGATTAATCGCATTGTTAAACAATAATATAATACCATTTATTTAAATATTTTTGGATGTTTTCTACATTTTAAAATATATTGATTTCAATTACAACATAGAATACAAAGTGTACAGTGCTCACTTAATATTTATTTTTGATTACAAGTATTTGCACTGTAAAAAAACAAAAGAAATTGTATTTTGCAATTCACCTAATACAAGTAACGTAGTGCAATCTTTTTACTATGAAAGTTGAACTTACAAATGTAGAATTATGTACAAAATAAACTGCATTCAAAAATAAAACAATGTAAAATTTTAGAGCCTGCAAGTCCACTCAGTCCTACTTCTTGTTCAGCCAATTGCTCAAACAAGTTTGTTTACATTTGCAGGAGATAATGTTGCTCGTTTCTTGTTTACAATGCCACCTGAAAGTGAGAACAGGCATTCTCATGGCACTGTCCTAGCCAGTGTAACAAGATATTTACATGCCAGACGTGCTAAAGGTTCATATGGTATGATGGGATAACATGATTTTGGTAAATAATTGATCTTTAAATATTCATGGTAAATAGGCCCAATGGCCTGTGATGGGATGTTAGATGGGGTGGGATCTGAATTACTACAGAAAATTCTTTCCTGGGTATCTGGCTGGTGAATCTTGCCCATATGCTCGGGGTTTAGCTAATCGCCATATTTGGGGTCGGGAAGGAATTTTCCTCTAGGGCAGATTGGAAGAGGCCCTGGAGGTTTTTCGCCTTCCTCTGTAGCATGGGGCACGGCTCACTTACTGGAGGATTCTCTGCTCCTTGAAGTCTTTAAACCATGATTTGAGGACTTCAATAGCTCAGACATAGGTGAGAGGTTTTTCGCAGGAGTGGGTGGGTGAGATTCTGTAGCCTGCATTGTGCAGAAGGTTGGACTAGATGATCATAATGGTCCCTTCTGACCTTAGTATCTATTAATCTATGTCCCTTCATGCTTCAACCACCATTCCAGGGGACATGCGTCCATGCTGACGATGGGTTCTACTCAATAACAATCCAAAGCAGTGCAGACCCACCCATGTTCATTTTCATCATCTGAGTCAGATGCCACCAGCAGAAGGCTGATTTCCTTTTTTGGTGGTTCGGGTTCTGTAGTTTCCACATCAGAGTGTTGCTCTTTTAAGACTTCTGAAAGCATGCTCCACACTCCGTCCCGATCAGATTATGGAAGGTACTTGAGATTCTTAAATCTTAGGTCAAGTGCTTTAGCTATCTTTAGAAATATCACATTAGTACCTTCTTTGCGTTTGTCAAATCTGCAGTGAAAGTGTTCTTAAAATGAACTACATGTGTTGGGTCATCATCTGAGACTGCTATAACATGAAATATATGGCAGAATGCAGGGGAAACAGAGCAGGGGACATACAATTCCTCCTCAAGGAGTTCAGTAACAGATTTAATTAACACATTATTTTTTTAACAAGAGTCATCAGCATGGAAGCATGTCCTCTGGAATGGTGGCCAAAGCACAAAAGGGCAAATGAACGTTTAGTATATCTGGCACGTAAATACCTTGCAACGCCGGCTACAAAAGCAGAAGCGTTGCCAGCAGATCGAGGGAAGTGATTATTCCCCTCTATTTGGCACTGGTGAGCCCATATCTGGAGTACTGCATCTAGTTTTGGGCTCTCCAATACAGAGAGGATATGGACAAATTGGAGAGAGTTCAGCGGGGGCAACGGAAATGATTAGGGGGCTGGGGCATATGACTTATGAGGAGAGGCTGAGGGAACTGGGATTATTTAGTCTGCAGAAGAGAAGAGTGACAGAGGATTTGATAGCAGCCTTCAGCTACCTGAAGGGGGGTTCCAAAGCAGATGGAGCTCGGCTGTTCTCAGTGGTGGCAGATGACAGAACAAGGAGCGATGGCCTCAAGTTGCAGTGGGGAAGATCTAGGTTGGATATTAGGAAAAACTATTTCACTAGGAGGGTGGTGAAGCACTGGAATGGGTTACCTAGAGAGGTGGTGGAATCTCTATCCTTAGAGGTTTTTAAGGCCCAGCTTGACAAAGCCCTGGCTGGAATAATTTAGTTGGGGTCGGTCCTACTTTGAAAAGGGGACTGGACTAGATGACCTCCTGAGGTCTCTTCCAACCCAAACTTCTGTGATTCTAAGAAGAGCGCAGCATTATCTCCTATAAATGTAAACAAACTTGTTTGCCTTAGTGATTGGCTGAACAAGGAGGAGGATGAGTGGACCTGTTTTACATTGTTTTGTTTTTGTACACTTTTTGATTTCAATTACAACACAGAATACAATATATATATGAACATGTAGAAAAACATCCAAAATATTTAATAAATTTCAATTGGCATTCTATTGTTTAACAGTGTGATTAAAACTGCAATTAATTGTGATTAATTTTTTTACTTAATCGCGAGTTAACTGCGATTGACAGCCCTACTTTCTACATTTTTAATTATTTGTCTTAATATATGGAAATTCCTAAATCTAGACAGCACTTTTTAAAAGTACTAACCCCAAACTATCTCTGTGTGTGCACACTTGTGTAGGGGAAACCAGAAAAGGGCAGACAGAGGGCACTGTGAAATCCGTACATTAACTAGCGTACTAAGTAATATATCCTGCTAAAATGGTAATGTACCTTCAAGATAGGTACATCTGGAAAATATGTTTCCTTACTGAACTTAATCTTAAGATTCAGCTTCCAAAATCAAACAACCAGTAAGAAATTACACCAATATGTTAGCTCAACCTATTCTAGAAAGATATTGTTAATTGCATAGCAGAGAGAAACCAGGAGGACAATACCTGGTGAAATCCATTACCGGCCCATTGTTGGTGTATTTGAATTTGAACTGATAACATTCTGTAACTGTCTAAACACAAAACACAGTAATTATGGATCTAACACATACAGTATCAATTGTTAAGAAGTGAAATACGATATTGTTTCCTGTTTCCGGAAATATACTAGCCTTGCTTGCTTTTTAAACTGATGTCTACATGTCAAGCAAAAGTTATAATCCATCGTTACAATGACATTTCCATGGATTATAGCAGTGGTTCTCAACCTATTTATCATTGTGGGCCACACTGTTACCTTGGCCACAGGTTGAGAACCACAGCGTGCCCCCAAACCTGCCCAGCAGACCCCAATGCCCCAGCCTGCCTACAGACCCCTCCACAGAGTGGGACCAGGAGCAGGCCCCTGGCGTGGGGCCGCAGGGCAGCCCCTACCCCCCTGACGCCGCCACGCAGCAGCCCTGAACCCGGACCCCGCTTGGCAACAGGACAGGGCAGCCCCGAACCCGGACCCCACCACATGGGGCAGGGCGGCCTGGCAGCCCCGACCCTGGACTCCACTGTGCAGGGCAGTGCAGCCAGGATCCCGGGCATGGGGGCTGGGACCCCGGATCCCACTGGGCAGCCAGGGCTCTGGACCCCGTCGTGTCAGGTGGTGGAGCAGCCTGCAACCCAGACACCATGGGTCCAGCGGCCTTTAGCACACAGCTGGACCACAGCTGTGTGCTAATTGGGCTACATGCAGCCCGCAGGTTGAATACCACTGGATTATAGCTTTCTAATGTCATAATGAATCATTCTGACTTTTTTTATGCACGGCTTATTTATACAATTGTTGTCGCCATCAAATAAAATCAATGTCAGTAGTCTCGTCCTGCAGTCAAAAATTAAAAGAACAAACACAAGTTTGAGCTGAAGTTTTTTAAAGAAAATTTTCAGTTCAAAGTCTGTAATATTCTTAGTCACTGTCCAACAAATTTCATATACACCATACAGCACTAGGGTGACACCCAGTGGCTAATAAGATTATGTTTTGCTTGAAAGAATTCATGGAATTTACTGTAAAGAATTAAAAAGAAACTCCTGAGCTGTAGCTCACAAAAGCTTATGCTCAAATAAATTTGTTAGTCTCTAAGGTGCAACAAGTACTTTTCTTCTTATGAGCAGTTAATTCCATAATTGTTCACTATGGGATTTTTTGCACTTTCCTTTGAAGTGTCTGGTGCTAGTTACTGTCAGAGACAAGATACTGGACTAGATATCAGGTATGGCAATTCTTGTGTTAGGATATAACTTCTTTAGATAAATAATAGAGTGCACTTGGACGAAATGTGAAATATTCTATCTGCCTGTATATGCAAATTTTAATGTGAATGTTACTATCATCAGTCAACCTTAAATATTATATTAAGCTTACCTGAGGGTCTTCTGCATGGGTGTAGACCTATATTTTAAAAATAAATAATATAAATATGAGAATAAAATAAAATAAATACAGTGTATATAAATATACTTATTTTGAAAATTGTGTAAACATTTTAAAGATACTTACTGCTAGGACAACCATTCTTAGCTGTTTAAAATATAATTAAGGAAAGAAAAACAACAAATAAATTAAAATAATCCTGCATACCAATTTATAGTGCAGATTCAAAAAAACAAAATAACAAGTGGAAATTAGGACTCTGGTTTAGGAAAACATGTTTACATCCATCTCTGTGTAACAAAGGATATATGCATGTGCTTAACTTTAAGCAGATGCTTAAGTACCATTGACTTCAGTGCTTTGCTGAATAGGAATGCTTTCCTGAATCAGGGCATCAGAAATTTTTCCAAAGCCATATATCAGTTATCTAGTGCCAAATCCTCAGATGGTATAAACTGGGCAGAAGTCTTTACCACCAAGACTTATGGATCACATCCTGTGAGATGCCGAGCACCTGGAACTGCCATTAATTGTCACATCTGGCTAAATTGAAGTTATTTTGTAAACAGTAGCCCCAAAACCACAAGAGGCAGCTATTAGAAGTATACAAATACACGTTACAGTATATTAAAATATAACAAAATTATACTGGAAGACTTACATATTTTTTCTGCAAAGCATCATAGCATCCTAACATCCTGCAAAAATCAAATAATATTGTCTATCTACTACTAATTACCATTTTTATTTGCTTCTGATTACATAAAAATTCCCACAAAACAAAAAAATTGTGTCAAACCAACCTGATAGCTTTCTTTGACAGGGTAACAAACCTTGTGGATGGGGGGAAGCAGAAGACGTGGTATATCTTGACTTTAGTAAAGCTTTTGATAGTGTCTCCCATGACCTTCTCATAAACAAACTAGGGAAATGCAACCTAGATGAAGCTACTATAAGGTGGGTGCAAAACTGGTTGGAAAACCGTTCCCAGAGAGTAGTTATCAGTGGTTCACAGTTAGGCTGGAAGGGCATAATGAGTGGGGTCCTGCAAGGATCAGTTCTGGGTCTGGTTCTGTTCAATATCTTCATCAATGATTTAGATAATGGCATACAGAGTACACTTATAAAGTTTGTGGACAATACCAAGCTGGGAGGAGTTGCAAGTGCTCTGGAGGACAGAATTAAAATACAAAATGATCTGGACAAACTGGAGAAATGGTCTGAAGTAAATAGGATGAAATTCAATAAGGATAAATGCAAAGTACTCCATTTAGAAGGAACAATCAGTTGCACACATACAAAATGGGAAATGACTGCCTCGGAAGGAGTACTGCGGAAAGGGATCTGGGGGTCATAGTGGACCACAAGCTAAATATGAGTCAACAGTGTAACGGTGTTGCAAAAAAAGCAAATTCGCAGGAGTGTTGTAAGCAAAAACACAAGAAGTAATTCTTCTGCTCTACTCCACTCTGATTAGGCCTCAACTGGAGTATTGTGTCCAGTTTTGGGCACCACATTTCAGGAAGAATGTGGACAAATTGGAGAGTCCAGAGAAGAGCAACAAAAATGATTAAAGGTCTAGAAAACATGACCTATGAAGGAAGATTGAAAAAATTGGGTTTGTTTAGTCTGGAAAAGAAAAGAGTGAGAGGGGACATGATTACAGTTTTCAAGTATGTAAAAGGCTGTTACAAGGAGGAGGAAGAAAAATTGTTTTTCTTAACCTCTGAGGATAGGACAAGAAGTAATGGGCTTAAATTACAGCAAGGGAGGTTTAGGTTGGACATTAGGAAAAACTTCCTGTCAGGGTGGTTAAGCACTGGATTGCCTAGGGAGGTTGTGGAATCTCTATCACTGGAGATTTTTAAGAGCAGGTTAGACAAGCACCTGTCAGGAATTGTCTAGATAATTAGTCCAGCCACAAGTGCAGGGGACTGGACTAGATGACCTCTCAAGATCCCTTCCAGTTCTATATTTCTATGAAAATGAAATTCTTGGGTTTGTACTTCTTAATTTTACCACTACAAAAGTAATTTTTCATCCTGTTGATAATAGGCCACTTTAATTGAATTGTCTCTACCCCCTACTTGGTAAGACAACTCCCATCTTTTCATATAATACTATATAGATCTTCCTGCTGTATTTCCACTCCATGCATCTGAAGAAGTGGGTTTTAGCCCACGAAAGCTTATGCCCAAATAAATTTGTTGGTCTATAAGGTGCCACAAGTACTCCTCGTTGCTTTTGCTGATACAGACTAACACGGCTACCACTCTGAAACCAGTCTTATATACAAGATACTTACGAATACATATTCAGCTACATTTTTTTAAAAGCTGAACTCTTCTTTTTTGTCAAGCTTGAGAACATAATCCTCAAATTTAAAAGTTACAAAAATACAATAGATGTAATGTTAATGAAAATATTGTATCCCAACTTCGACCACTAAAGAATGAGGGCACTTTGGGCAGTCATTTATACCAGTGAAAATATTCTGATTTGGTAGCATTTTACATCCACGTTGTACTGAAGAAAATGACTACAACATAAGATGCAGAGCAACAAAGAAACAGGTCCTGAGAGAACCGTGAGAACAGGCAACAGTGGAAATAGGGACACACATTCTTGGCATGAATATAATTTTTGCATTAACTTGTTTTACCCCAGTTCAGCAGAATGCTTATGGATGTGCGTAACTTAAAATGTTAATCATCCCATTGGCATCAAAAAGACTACTCGCATGTTTCAGGTCACAAACATGCTTAAATACCTTGCTAATATGAGTCCCAAGATCGTAAATCTTTCCATAAAACCAAATGTTCAAGTTAAGCCCATTACATGGTACTGAAATGTATAAATTCTGATTTTTCAATGTGCAAAGTCTGTATACCAAAACAGTATATACTAAGCATTAAATACATCAAATGACCATTACTCACTAACAGTGAGCGAACAATTTTTCTTTGACTAGAGAGCTAATTTTGAGATTTGACACATTATAATACTGTTATGTATGCTATAGAATCTACGTACCATTTCACCAACTGAGTGGACCCAGGACAGTTCTTGTCTTCCCTCAAAATTTTGACACAGAGGTCTGAAACAAACAAATAAATTTTAGTTAGAAATGTACAGAAACAACACTAAAAAAATTACGTTAGCTTAAATAAGCTCTCTAAAATTATTTGTCACAAAAACAGAGAAATATCTTAGGTCAAAGGAATCTGAGAAACAGTATGTTACCATCTAGATATCTTGTTCCATAGGCACATTCTGGAAAAATTCCTCTTAGGTAAGTAATGCAGGATACTGATACTGCTAGGAGTCTCTTCACCAATATCAAAGACTGCTGTTCAGTACATATTTTATTAGGAAATGTTACTGCACTCTAAAATGTAAAGAGAAAGAGAGGGGAATAAATCTCCAGTATGCAGGGGGGTTTATTTTCATTCACTTGCCTTTCAAATATTGAAAACAAATAAAATGTTTTCTCACTAGCCAAATGTACACAGGTCTACTAATTTTATTTTATTTTAATGTTAAAGGAACTAACATGAAGCATTTTTCAACAAATAATCTCCATCTTTCTCTTGTTCACCTCCCTTGTTGAACATAGAATCATAGAATATCAGGGTTGGAAGGGACCCCAGGTGGTCATCTAGTCCAACCCCCTGCTCAAAGCAGGACCAATTCCCAGTTAAATCATCCCAGCCAGGACTTTCTCAAGCCTGACCTTAAAAACCTCTAAGGAAGGAGATTCTACCACCTCCCTAGGTAGAACATCAACATCAACATGTTCTCCCTAGGTAGAACATCATCTATGTTATGCTATGAGTCAACAGTGTGCCCTTGTTGCCAAGAAGGCTAACAGCATTTTGGGTCGTATAAGTAGGAGCATTGTCAGCAGATCGAGGGACATGATCATTCTCCTCTATTCAGCATTGGTGAGGCCTTATCTGGAGTACGGTGTCCAGTTTTGGGCCCCACACTACAAGAAGGATATGGAAAAATTGGAAAACGTTCAGCGGAGGGCAACAAAAATGATTAGGGGGCTGGAGCACATGATTTATGAGGAGAGGCTGAGGGAACTGGGATTATTTAGTGTGCAGAAGAGAAGAATGAGGGAGGATTTGACAGCTGCTTTCAGCTACCTGAAAGGGGGTTCCAAAGATGGATCTAGGCTGTTCTCAGTGGTAGCAGATGACAGAATGAGGAGTAATGGTCTCAAGTTGCAGTGGCGGAGATTTAGGTTGGATATTAGGAAAAACTTTTTCACTAGGAGGGTGGTGAAGCACTGGAATGGGTTACATAGGGAAGTGGTGGAATCTCCTTCCTTAGAGGTTTTTAAGGTCAGGCTTGACAAAGTCCTGGCTGGGATGATTTAGTTGGGGATTGGTCCTGCTTTGAGCAGGGGGTTGGACTAGATGACCTCCTGAGGTCCCTTCCAAACCTGATATCCTATGATCATCACTATCATATAATGATAGCCTCCAATTGTGTAAAGAGTAACACTTTAACTTTTTGCACTGTAAATAGTTCTATTGACTTGAATGTGAACATTCACTGTTCATAAAGCACATGCTTAACTCTTTGCAAATTGAGGACCTTAGTGTTTAACTGAACCCTGTGATGTTTTACAACTGTGCATAGTTCAATGAGACTACTTATGGCAATAAGAACTGCTCCTGAATAACTTCTGTTTATACAGGAACAAATTATATGAATCTGAAATACTTTTTTCAAGTTTAATTAGCTGCAGGGGTAATTTTGGGCAATAAAACAATCCTAAAAATAATTACTTTGTATTCCTGACTGCTGAAATCAACTGTGCCAAAAATACACTGAAATAAATTGAACCATACCATAGAATTTCTCTGCATCTGGGCAGTTGCCATATTGTCAGTCTTTTCCTATCTGTTAATAAAATTGGAATGTTAGTTTGCACTCTGATGACACATACACATGTAGATCCTGTCCATTCAGTTTTCAGAACACAGGCTGAGATCCACCAAGGTATTTAGGCTCCTAGGTTCCACTGAAATCAATACAAGTCAGGAGCCTAAATGCAAACCTTTACTTACGTGAACAATTTTTATTCATGTACGTAATCCCATTGATTTAAGTGTGACTACCTACGTGAATAAGGATCACTCATGGGAATAGAGATCTACAGTCTTTAGCCTGGTTTAAGTACACACTTCAGCTGACAGAACTATGTCAGGGGTGCAATGAATGCAGGCAGAATTCCCTAGCATAGACACAGCTATACTGGCAAAATGCACTTTTACCAATATAGCTTGTTTTGTTCAGGGGAGATGATTTTACTAATGGTACAAAATACAGCTGTGCCGGTATAGCTGCATCCACACTAGGTACTATCTACACTAGAAAATTAGATCAACTCAGCTACATCACTCTGGAGTTTGAAAGATCCAAACCTGAGTGACATAGTTAAGCCAATCTAGGTCCCTGTGTAGATACTGCTAGGTTGATGGAAGAATTCTTCAGTGGACCTAGCTACTGCTTCTTAGTGGGGCGCATTAGCTATGCTAACAGGAGAACCTCCTCTGTCAACATAAGTAGTGTCTATGCCAGTGGTTCTCAACCCGTGGCTCACTTGCAGCCCAATCAGCACACAGCTGTGGCCCATGTGACATCCTCAGGGCCACACAGGTGGTGTATATATATTATGTGGTTGCAGTCCACATAACACACAGACAGCTGCATGTATGGCCCACAACGATAAATAGGTTGAGAACCATTGGTCTACACTGTAATGTTTCAAGTGTGGCCAAGCCCTAGTAGTGCTTTGCCAGCATAGTACGCCAGTAAAGGGCTCCTAGTGTAGTTGTCGCCTTAGGCCTCGTCTACACTTAAAAATTAGATCATCCTAGCTACGTCGCTGAGGCCTGTGAAACATTCCACATCCTAAGCTGGGGTGGACAAACTTTTTGGTCCGAGGGCCACATCTGGGTATGGAAATTGTATGGCGGGCCATGAATGCTCTCAAAATTGGGGGTTGGAGTGCGGGGGGGTATCCAGCTGGGGGTGCAGGCTCTGGGGTGGGGTTGCGGGTGCAGGAGGGTGCTCTGCACTAGGACCAAGGGGTTTGAAGGATGTAAGGGGGATCAGGGCTAGGGCAGGGGGTTGGGGTGCAGGAGGGGGGAAGGGGTGCAGGCTCTGGGCGGTGCTTACCTCAAGCAACGCCCAGAAGCAGCAGCAGCATGTCCCCCCTCCAGCTCCTACACGGAGGCGCAGCCAGGCAGCTCTGCACGCTGCCCCGTCCGCAGGCGCCACCCCTGCAGCTCCCATTGGCCACAGTTCCTGGCCAATGGGAGCTGCAGGGGCTGCGCTTGGGGTGGAAGCAACATGCAGAGTCCCCTGGCCGCCCCTATGCCTAGGAGCTGGCGAGGGGGACATGTTGCTGTTTCCAGGAGCCACACGGAGTGGGGCAAGTCCTAGGCGGGAGCTTGAGGGCCAGATTAAAATGTCTGGAGGACCGGATGTGACCCTCAGGCTGTAGTTTGCCCACCCCGGCCCTAAGCGCTCTAGTTAGATCAGCATAACCACCCATGCCCAGCCCTGCGCAGGTTGGCAGAATTCTGCCACTGACCTAGCCACCGCCCCTCAGGTAGGTAGATTACCCACACAGATGGGGAGAGCCCATTCCCATCAGCATAGGGCACGGCCACACTACGGTGCTACCCGCAGCTGTGCCGCTGTATCTAGGGTGACCAGACAGCAAATGTGAAGTGTCAGGATGGGGGGTGGGGCGTAATAAGAGCCTATATAAGAAAAAGACCCAAAAATCAGGACTATCCCTATTAAATCGGGACATCTGGTCATGCTAGCTGTAGTGCGGCCATGCCCTTAGGACCTGGGTTTCTGCTTTAAAGGGCTCCTTCGGCGTCAGACGCTGCCCTAGCCAAAACAGACGGGGAAGAGACTCACTGGCCCAAGGCAGGACTCTGCAGGGCCCAAGGAGCCGGGGTGGGCCAGTGTGGGGAGTCTGAAATTAGAGGAGTTACGGCCAGTGGGGAAACTGAGACCCATGGGTGCGGGGGGCCAGGGAAACACGGGTCGCACCTCGTTGGAGCAGACGGGGGAATCCGAGCCGCCTCATGGGGCGCAACGCGCCGCGTACGCTGGCCCGGGAAAGACCCGCCCTTGCCTGGCCCGCGCTAGTGCTGCCCGGCGGCCGCCGCTCCCTGAGCCCGCCCGCGCCGCGCCGCGCGCACAGTAACCGTCCCCTGCCCCGCCCCTCGCAGGGGCCCGCGCGCCGACCGCTTTCCCGCCTTTTCCTCTCACGCTGTGGACGCGCGCGCGCCTTCCTCGGAACGGGGGCTGTGTGCATCGTAAGCGGCTCCCCCCCCCCCCCACTCTTTCCTTGCGCCCATCAGGGGGCCGTGTGCAAAGGCTTCAACGCCTCTTTGCCTTACACCTCAACTGACTTCAGCGCCGCTGATCCCTCCGCGAAGGGCCCTGTGCCAAGCGCTGCCTACCCCAGCTCCTCCCGAAGCTCCCTTCTCACCACGCCCTGGGGCTAGGGTGCACAGCCTGCCGCCTGTCCCTATGGTACCCTTGTTCCCCCACCTCCACTTTGTGTGGGGCCACGTGCAAAGGCTCGTCGCACCTTCTTCCCCTCACACTTTTGCCTCCCCACTACCCTAGGGTCACATACATAGGCCTGGTCTACGCTGAAAAATTAGATTGCCCGAGCTGCATGGCTCCGGGCCGTGAAAAGTTTCGCGCCCTGTGCTCTGATTTAAGGTCGCCCTAACCCTCTGGCGCAGCCAGATTAACCACAGCAGTGGGAGAAGCCCTTCCACCCATGCCGGAAGTGCCTATGCTATGGTGCTGCAGGGGCACCTCTGTGGTGTGGACAGAGCCAAAGGCTCGTTCTTTTTCTTCTCCTGCTATCGCCTCCATCTGTCTGCCCCGTCGCAGCACGTGCAATGGCTCTTCCTCGTGCCCCATTACCTCCCATCCAGCGCCACTTGCAACACGCTTTCCCCCATGGCCTCCTGCACCCCTCCTAGGGCCATGTCCAAAGACTCCACACCTTTCCCCTTCCCGCTGCTATCCTAGACTTCACAGAGGCTGGCCTGGGGAAGGGAAACTGGGGTTGCAGTTCGCTGGAAGAGGGGGAATCTGAGCCCACTCATGGGGATGTGTGTAAAGCACAGAGCCATTAAAACACCCACACTTGTGTAATGGTATTAGACTCATATTCTGTAATAGTTACAGACTGTAGGACGAGAGGATCATAAAAACATTAGATCATATTGGATAGTCCCTCTCATAGGGTGTATACACGATAGGACAGACAGACACAAGGACAGCCTAATAAATATGGCAATTTCTGAGGGAAAGTATTAAGAGAGGAATATATTCCATGTTGTTTTTTCATCGTTCTGCATTTCTTTGCCAGAAATGGAATTGGGGGGTTTTTTAAACTATTTTTGTGACCTGTATTTTGAAAAATATTTATTGTGCAATATTTAAAAAACAATAACATCTAAGTTAAAAATTTAACTAGCCAATTATCAAGCCTTGTCTTTCAGGTTTTGCTTTTATTTAGTAAAAAAGGACAAAAATATCAAAGTTTCCACAAATAAGCACTCTAATTAAGTGTCCTTTACTGTCCTGGTGCTATCTACACAATATTGTACCGACACTGATCACCACAAACTAAAGCTTCTGTGGGAAGTAATGCATGCAACATCTTACAATCCAATAGCAATTGCCTACATAGGAAAGTAATATTAGATGCTTTCCTAATATGTTTTTAACTTCTTTTAACGAAACAAGGAGAACCAGTATCATGTGACTAGTTGGCTGAAGTAGTTGGTGTAGATGATTTTCTGAAAGCAACTCTAGGCTGGTTAGGGAACATGAAAGCAATATGTCAAGAGGGCTATAACTAGCACTCATGAAGTTTTATAGCAAGCAAAAAGAAAAGGAGTACTTGTGGCACCTTAGAGACTAACCAATTTATTTGAGCATAAGCTTTCGTGAGCTACAGCTCACATAAATTGGTTAGTCTCTAAGGTGCCACAAGTACTCCTTTTCTTTTTGCGAATACAGACTAAACACGGCTGTTACTCTGAAACCTGTCATATAGCAAGCAGTGATTCTTCTTACAGTAGTTTTTTGTTCTTGCATTTGACAGGTCTTTTGGGGTCCATCAAGTTTGTATGATTCAAGACAGGACTTATTTATTGAAGACTACAGTTCTTTGGGGAACTCAGAACAAAATGAATTTAAAAGCATGTTTGACTCTTCATTCCTGCCCACCAGGATTAAGTCTATTTTTCACATCAGTGGATAGCTGGCAAATGAAGCTATTCCACAAAGGTTGCCCCTGTTTTTTGCCATCCGGATATAACCTTGATCACCCCATCTGGTTCCCCAGCTGCAGAAGAGAAACAAAAAATATATATGTGTTTTTATATATAATGTTAAATCTTAATACAGGTTCCCTGGTATTTTTTGTTTTGGGAGGGGGGGTCCTATCGACTTTTTATAGTATGACCATCTTAGCAGGGCAAATCTTGTTACTGCTGTTCCTGACACAAAATTTAATTGTTACAGTTCCTTTTCAGTTGTGGCTGAGTGGAAACTAGAGATGCAGAGCACTTTTACAGATCAGAGTCTGAATGTTTTATAAAAGGAGAGGTCTCCATGAAAAGCAAGATTTTAAATTAAGCATAAATAAGCCTTAGCAAAAATAAAAGTGTGCTCCTAGAACTCAGAATCTCTGAAACCATTGCACACTAGAAGTGTATTATAAATAATAAGAAATACAAATAAGCATACCCAGAATTCACTTTGCAGATAGGGATGTATCAATAAACACATAATTGTTATCTTTGTCAGAACACAGATACCCTGTTAAAGCTCAATAGTTGGGTAATGGTAATAAGCTCACATCCACACTCAAAGAAAGACTAAAAATGGGGAAAAGACTTCCACAACCTTTTTGAAAAGAGTACCGGGCATGCCCATTAGTTTCATAATTATTATCTGTCTGGTTTGCATTTGAGAAATTTGCAGAATTATCTCATATTTTACTTCAGACCCACACAATGTATTTATTTCCTCTTTGCAGGCCACTAGTCCAGCAATACATCAAAATTATTACGCATTGGAAATCATTTAAAAAACATAATGTCAGAGTTCAGGGCCAAAATCTAGGTCTATAATAAATCATATGAATACATGTTTTTGTAATTGAAAAAGTTCAGTGAAATTTCAAGTAAAATTAAATGTATACACTTGTCTTCTGGAATGAACTATTCCTCTCTGTTTTTGAAACTCAAAGTCTTTAACCTTGTGCTGGTCCATGAGAATCAGAAAGCAAAACTGATTAGAGAAAGGGAATGAAATTAACTAAACTAGTTTGTGTCAAGCTGCCTGTCATGTGCAAAACCTAAACAGAATTAATAGTGAAAAGTAAATTAGAATTTTAAAATATTCTTTTATTTTTAATAATCAGAGATATGGCTAACAGAACAGTTAAAGACTTTTAAAACATATTTTATTTATTTTGATGCTGTCCTTGTAAAGTACTAAACCAATTCTTTAAGATGAAATTATATTTTAAAGAATTTTTAGTAAAGGTATTTTAATTAAAGAAAACTCATCCTTACCTGTTTTTGACGAGCCAGTATGGCACACCTTTGTCCACACAATATCCCACAACAAGAACGGCATGGTTTAAACGTGAGGAACTGCATTCTGAGTCGTAGTACACACCTGAAAATGTTTTATTTATTTATTTATGAAACAGCAGTGCCCAGAAGCCCCAATCAGGAGCATTGTGCTCCTGTGATAGGCATTGTATAAATGCATAGGAAGACAAAGTCTCTGTCCCAAAGAGGTTACAGTCTAAAGCCCCAATTCTGCAATGAGTTCCACACAAGTACAAAGGTACACCCATGTGGAGCTCATTGCTGGACTGTGGCCTAATTTAAAACAAGAGCTAATGAATGAGTATATAACTGTAGGACAGAAGTGGGGAGGGAGGACAAGGGTGACAGTTCAAAAAAACCAATGGTTGCATAGGTTAACTATATATACCACTTAAGGTTTCTAAATCATTTAAAAGAGAGATGTAAAAATGATATAAAACAGAATAAAGATACAATTGGCAAATCTGCATTTGATTTTGAAACCGTTTTCCTAAAACAGGTAACAGGTCAATGGGTTGCTGTTTTGGAAACCTGAACCTCACAGGTACAGGATATACTGTTTCACCAATGCTGTAAATGGAGGTTTCAGAGTAACAGCCGTGTTAGTCTGTATTCGCAAAAAGAAAAGGAGTACTTGTGGCACCTTAGAGACTAGCCAATTTATTTGAGCATGAGCTTTCGTGAGCTACAGCTCACTTCATCAGATGCATGCCGTGGAAACTGCAGCAGACTTTATATATACACAGAGAATATGAAAAAATACCTCCTCCCACCCCATTGTCCAGCTGGTAATAGTTTATCTAAAGTGATCATCAGGTGGGCCATTTCCAGCACAAATCCAGGTTTTCTCACCCTCCACCCCCCCACACAAATTCACTCTCCTGCTGGTGATAGCCCATCCAAAGTGACAACTCTTTACACAATGTGCATGATAATAAAGTTGGGCCATAGTCTAATCAAAAACAATTTGGGAATCTGACCCTGTAATCCTTTCTTATGTGAAGTTGATGGATCTACTTCTAAATCGGCTTTGCAGGACCAGATGTTAAGATGAATTTTTTTAAGTTCCCAAGCTTCTCTCACTGCTGGAGCACACACAGGAAGACGATTGATTGGTTTCCTTACATCTTTTCCTCAAGTCAGAGAGCCCCTAGTATATCAGCAGAATTATTTCTAAGTAGGATGTTTCCCCACCCCCAATAATTTAATAGAGTCATAGATTCCAAGGCCAGAAGGAATCACTGTGATTATCTAGTCTGACTTCTTGTATAACACAGGTTGTAAAACTTCCTCAGAATAATTCCTAGGGCATATCTTTAAAAAAAAAAAATCCAATCTTGATTTAAAAATGGTCCATGATGAAGAATCCACCATGACCCTTGATAAGTTGTTCCAATAGTTAATTACACTCACTTAAAAATGCATGTCTTCTTTCCAGTCTGAATTGGTCTAGCTTCATCTTCTAGTCATTGGATCTTGTTATACCTTTTCCTGCTAGTTTGAATAGCCCATTATTAAATGTTTATTCCCCATGTAGATATTTACAGAATGTAATCAACTCACCCCTTAAATTTTCCAGGGCTGCTCTTCGACCCTGAATCAGCAAACCACTTACTAGCATGTACTTCACTTTAGGCATGTGAGCAGTGTGACAGACTGACATGTACAAACTTTATTGAATTAAGTTAAACCTTACTGAATTATGTTTAACATATTTGGAGTTGTATTAAAAATGCAAATATGTATGCACTATTGTGGGATTGTATGGAACTTCAAAATACTTTTTGGAACACTACTTGTAAAGTGAATTTCCTAGACTGTACTTGAGAGGAGGGAAATACAAATTATCCCCTCCTGAGCTTGCCTATTGAAGCTACACCCTGGGGAGAGACCAGTTACCTACTCTTGGAAACTCCAGATGAAGGACACTGCACCTTATAAAAAGTGGACTAAACACATTCTGAGAGCACTTGTTCTGAGCTGAAGCTGTGATGAACTTGTAGCCCAAGGAATCCACTTGGGTCAGAATCTGAATGACTGCTTCTGCCAGAATCTATGTTAGGGTTGTTGGGGTGAATTCTGGTGAGCTTATTAATATGCATGTAGGTTCTTTTATTGTTTTTTATGTGTTTTCTCTGTAATGCTTTTTACTGTAAGAATAAAATAGGCTTGCATAGGAAGAACTGTGTGGTACTTATAACTTTTGACAATCATTCTGTTATCAAGAAGTAGGTGCCTTAGGTGCCACAAGTACTCCTTTTCTTTTTGCAGATACAGACTAACACGGCTGCTACTCTGAAATTCTGTTATCAGTCTCTGAAGAGAAAGCAAGCAGGTATGGTTGGGGAGCCTATTTCTTCTGGGAATAATTAAGTGAAGGCAGGGAACTGTGTGCATCCTGGAAATAACCCAGTAAGAAGGGAGAGAGACATGTGTCTGCACCCAAGAGAGGCAATGGCTGGGGAGCTGGAAGCCTGAGAATGGTACCCTTGCTAGACCATTGAGGAAAAATACAGATGCAGTTGCCCTGAACCGTGACAATTAGTTCTGTTCATTTCAGTGGAGCTATTCACATGCTTGAAGTTAGGTTTGTGTTTTGTTGATTCAGGGTCTTTGTCTCTAATTTTGTTAAGAACTATTTAGGTCTCAGAAAATACAGGGAAAGAGAAAACTGCTTACCACTGTGGTATTGATGGAAGGATCTCAAACTTGCATCTATAGCAACAGATACTGGTCCCACTGAAGCCACTGTCCTTTCAAGATAAGTTTCATTTCCCTTAGGTATGCTTTTATAGCTGACACAGGTGGCAGCCCGTCCAGAAGTTTTATAACGGCAATTCTTGTTCTGTAGAAGGTGGCAGACAGAGATATAAGGGCACAATAAGTATGGCAAGTAAGTTAATGCCAAGTTATATTATCATCTTCATTAATTAACAGAATCCTGTAACAGCCCAGAGGTATATAACATACTGGTTTATTCAGATCTGTTTGTGTGTTTTAGTTCCTTTCCAGTAATTTAGCTCATCCCAGAAAATAGAACTTACTTTTTCACTGTACACAGTAAGTGAGGTAATATCTTTTATTGGACCAACTTCTGTTGGTGAAAGAAACAAACTTTTGAGCCACACAGAGCTCTTCTCCAGGTCTGGGAAAGGTAATTAGAATGTCACAGCTAAATACATGGTGAAAGAGATTGTTAAGGATAGGGAGTTAACACATGAAGAGGAAGTGGGCAATTAACAATTTATCATGGGACCAACACAGCTACAACACCACTGCGAACAACTTGTTCACTGTACACACATGTACTAGCTTGACACACTCCATCCAGTAAATGCCAGTACAGAATATATGTATTAGCCAATATATTACAAAATTATCTGACTCTGTGGTATGCTGGTATATGAAATGGCACCATTATTTCCAGGGCCCCCTGAACAGGATGGATATAAATTCTGATTCAGTGGCATGGTTTCCTACTTTCTGTGGCACTGACACTGAAAATGTTGCCACAAATACAGGTAACATTCAAAATGTGGTGTTTGATACAATTTAATTAAATGAACAATGTCAACTTCAAAACAATCGCTCTTCTGTCCGAATTGTTTTAAACCCGTTGTTACAAAAGGTAACACCTGAAATTACTATAATTGTAAAAGATCTCAGAAAAAAAGATTTTTTTCTATTTTACAGTTTGTTTGCTTTGCACATTTGTCAGCTCTTTATGTGTAGTCTGTTTCACAGTTTGCCCTGTATAGTCAGTTACCCCTGTTGTTTGTGTGAATCTTTCACAGAGCAACAAGACTGACAAAAAGCATTTTTAAAAAATAGGAAAATGATTGCAAAACCACAAAAATTGGCAGGTGGCCTCATGCAGCTAGCTTATCTGATCTTATCATTATATTAAATTGAATAGAATTCAGGTAGATGGTGCTCCTTTAAATATGAAAATATACTAGACAATAGTACAATATCCCTGGTGTTTATTTAAATATTAAATTCAATCTTATTGATTTTCCAGTGCTTTGCACCAAGCTTGTTTCTGCTCTCACACGAGTTTTAAACAAGAGTAACTCTCCTGACTTCAGTGAATTTACTGTTGGTTTACACCAGGGCAACATAGAGCAGTATCATGCCTGTCTTCTGTAGTCATCTATACCTGTGCAAAGTCAGTATTAAGTTGGCATACAATTCTACCAGATCAAAAGGACATCACTGTACACCCAATTTGCATTGACTTCGAACAGTTGCAAATGACTACACAAGGTGCAAGGCAGTGGAAAATGAGGTCCAGTTTATTTGGCTCCCCCACTGCATTTTCAGTTTTCAGTATGCAACAGTGTTTGGTTTTTTTAAATTAATATCACATAATTGCATGGTAGAAGTTGTCAATAGGAAGCTGGAAGTGTTGGCAGCTGGCTAGTGAACAGCTTTGGGATTTGGACACTCCAAAAGTTGTGGGAAACAGTTGAAGATTGTGAAAAAAGCATATTAGCTACATATGTTTGCTAAAATAATCAACAGTGAAATAGTTAATGCTTATTTAAATTGCCATAATTATGAATGAAGTGGTTCACACTTCTCTGGGAATTGTTCTTTCAAGCACTCTGCAGACTCAGGAAGACAACACGGTATTAGGATTACACTTGGGTCCTGTTTGGAAGGTTTTTATAAACATATAGAATTTTGTTGTTGTTGTTGTTAAATGAAAGTTTATATTCTGGAACCCAGATCTGTGGTAAGGAATGGATTCTGCTGCAAATTTTGCAGCCATAAAATTGTGGAATATTCAAGGCCCTAATTTTTTCTAGATGATGTTAAAAAAAGACATCACTGTGTGTTTAAATTGAGTTAAAATATGCAGCAAGCAAGAAGGAAAAAACCCAAATATATTAATATGTTAATATAACCATAGTATAAAGTAGAGGTTTGAGTCCTCCCCCTGATTTGTCTTTTAGATAAAACAGTTTATGGTAAAATACAGACTTTTCCAATGTTTTTCCTCCCCAAAGAAACAGCTCTGGCTAAGGTGATACTCACCTGACCTTCATATGGATACGACGTTTCTGAGTCAATGCCACGGTTGTTCATAACATATCTGAAAGCTTTAGTCATAAAGCCTCCATTGCAACCATGGTTGCCATATCTCCAGGAGCAGTCTACTAGGTTCTGGGGACTAAGTGACACCAAACGCCCTGTTTTCTTCTTCAGTTGTCCTTCCAAGGCCCCCACGGCACTGAAAGCCCAACAAGAACCACAAGATCCCTGTGGCATATTGTAAGGTTCAACAACAACAAAAAAGGAGAAACGTTATGGCAGGTGTCATTCATAGTTTAATTATACATTTAAGACAGCAACACTGAGGTAACTCCACCGGCATTATTCCTGATTTACAGCAGCATAAGTGAGAGAAGAGTGAGGGACACAATGCAGTTGTGAGATAGGTATCTTTAATGGACTGAGAAGTAAATATAGCTAGTCTACTTGCAATTCTTGGAGACATATAGCTTCCATAAAATGAGTTTGATAACAATTTTTGCTAACCCAACCCATGAAGCAGTATGAATTGGATACATTAAGTATTGGAATGATAAGTCTTCAATGATAGTTGAAAATGGGTTATGCAGCTTTTCAGATGACAGTTAAAATCCAGTCAATGGCAACAGTGACATTTTTTTTTCTGTGCAATGGCTATTCAGTGTCTTATGTGAATTGGGCCAGATTCCCCAGGTTCTTTTGCAGCACAAAGCGGCCTTAAACCAGCCAGAGATTTTCAACAAAGAATTCTCCTTGTGTAGGAGGAATGTCTGCTGATGAAGAGCTGGATGGTATAGCTGCCTCCCCAACCCCATGAAAGGGGCAAGAGGCAGCGTAGTGGAGCTGAACTCCAGTATGGCTAATGATCCTATGCATAAAGGGTCTTATTCCTTCAGTGCCATCCTTTACACAACAACATAAATTAGAGCAGGATCCAGCAGTCCTGATTCAAGGTGGCACAACTATCTCCCTGCAACCACCACTCTTCACTACATTCAAGCACTGCTCGGGTGTAGTGCAAATCAGTGCCATTGAGTTTAGTGACCTCGGTCCAGTTCCTAGCTGATAGGTGTCCACCCCACAAAAAACACTTCCATGTTTGATACTGAGATCAACCATCCCCTCTCCTTTCAGATCAGGGCTGATGCATGTTGGTAGGAGGTCAGCGGGGGAGAAGCTTGCATTGCCATTGCCTATACTGTACTCTGTCTTCTCTGTATAAGAGCAAAGAATTTAATTCCCTGCTTTTGTTAATGACTCTTTTCACCTACATTAATGCTAAAGTTATTTAAAAAATAAATTAAATTGAATGAACAACTTCAAAGCAAGAGACATGTTTTTTGCATAAAATAAATTACATGTTGACATGGATAATGCAGATATATAGATATTTTCATAGAATGTCACTTACAAAACATTGTATTGCTGTGACCATGCAGTTCTTCCTCAGCAATGTGAGGAAGGGGGTGGGAGATTTGCACTACTCTGCAATTATGTAGCTTGCAATATTCATTCTCCACCTACTGTAATTTCCACCTCTGAGTTCGCACCTGGTTCTTTACATTGGTGACATAACCACTCTTCCTCCAATCTATGCAGTCTGGGCCCTGATCCTGAATACTTTCTCGAGGCCAATCAACTGTAAGGTTATCCATTTCTGAGTCGGATACCCTGAGCCCTGTCATTGTAGCTGTTACTTCCTCAGATGTCTGTTAAAATAAAAATTAAAAAAGGAATAGAGTATATTAAATCAGTAACTGGTCATACTGCTGTCAGGCAAGTGCCCTAATTGGCCAACTTTGTAGCAGTTGACAAATACATGGCAGAAACCGTCTAAGATTTAAACTGTAGATATACTATAAAGAGTGGCTGTGTAAAATGGCACCTCCTTATTCAATGGGGCTTGATCCAAAGCCCACTCCTTTAACAATTCTCTGCTCTTTTTACTTGAGGATCTCAAAGCACAGTGCAAAGGAAGGTAAGTATTATCCTCATTTTACAGGTGTCTAAGGCTACACAGCTATTCAGTGGCAGGATTGTTAACAGAATCTAGATCTCTTGATTCCCAATCCAGTGTCCTAGCCATTGAACTATGTTACTACCCTCTGCGCCCATGTACCTCCTCAGGATCATATTACTTTTGATCATTTACTTTTAAAAGTAATCAGAATACAGGTAACTAGTTAGTGTAATTAATTACACTAGCAATCCTGACCAAGGTGAGGGAAAATCTTTTTACAATTATTATTACTTCTTTAAAAAAAAAGAGCTTGAAATAATAACGCCTAGATTAAAATGTCACTACATAATTTGAGAACAAAGTAGCATGAGGAAATTTACCATGTCTGCAAAGCCATTCATGGCCATTGTGTATGAATGCATTCCCTTTGACTCTTCCAAGTTATGAACTGTAACAATTTTCAGGGTTTTTTCCCAGATCAAGCGCCTGGAAAGCTCTTCCTCCTGAAATAATGAAAGAAATGGGAACATTTTTTGGCCACAAAAATCAGGTTAATAAAAAATTAATTTTTTTGGCAGGATAAATTGTTTTTGTGATTATTTTCCAGTGGGAAATTTCCCAGTGAAACTACATTTTTTTGTTTAATTTTAAATAGAAATTTCATTTTGTTTTGTTTTTCTTCTAACATTTTCACTGTCTTTTCTTCTTTTTTTCCCTTATTGCCACAATAAGATGAATAATGTATAGTTTGGGGAAAAGAGGACTCCCAAGTTTTCCTTTTTCCCTTTTCTACTCTAACTTTTTTAACTTCTTCCATTTTACAACAGTTACATAATGGCAAAAGGAAAAATGAAATATGCTATTCTAGCTTTTCCAAAGTTGGAGAAGTTTTGCCAAGTTACAGAGTAGAGAAAGGAAAAAACGAAAGAGTAAAAAGTGGAAAGAAAAAAGATATCTTTCATTATTACATTCAGTAGCAAAAATAAATAAATAAATAGAGAAATAGAGAAAAGGGAAGGAGGACTTGTGGCACCTTAGAGACTAACCAATTTATTAGAGCATGAGCTTTCGTGAGCTACAGCTCACTTCATCGGATGCATACCGTGGAAACTGCAGCAGACATTATATACACACAGAGACCATGAAACAATACCTCCTCCCGCCCCACTGTCCTGCTGGTAATAGCTTATCTAAAGTGATCATCAAGTTGGGCCATTTCCAGCACAAATCCAGGTTTTCTCACCTTCCACCCCCCACACACAAACTCACTTTCCTGCTGGTTTCAGAGTAACAGCCGTGTTAGTCTGTATTCCCAAAAAGAAAAGGAGTAGGGAGAGTGGTCACTTTGGATGAGCCACCACCAGCAGGACAGCGAGTCCGTGCGTGTGGTTTTTGGAGGGGGGTGAAGGGGTGAGAGAACCCGGATCCGCGCAGGAAACGGCCCACCCCGACTATCACGCACACCGTGAAGAGAGCCGCCACCCCGGATGGGCCACCACCAGCAGGAGAGCGAGTCTGTGTGTGGGAGGGAAAAGGGAAAAAACTAAAATCAGACGTTTCAAAAGTTTGACTAATTTTTAGTTTTTTTAAAACCACAACAAAAATCTCAAAATGAATCTGACACAATGAACATTTTTTGTTTCAAAATTTTCAGGTGACAAATTGAAAAATATCAAATGAATCATTTGAAATGAAAATTTTTCATAAGGCAAAAAATGGGTTCAGTTCTCATTAAATTGTCGAGCATGGACAATGTAATTACAATTTTTAAATATTGTGGAGCACTCTGCTTCTTTCTGGTAATTTCCATGGGCAGGAAATATACACCAGATTGAGAGTGAGTAAAGTTATTTTTTTCCTTACAGGAATTTGAGGAAATCAGATCAAAACATAATTGCTTTGGATGAAAAATATTAAGAATGTTTCTCTCCACTTGTGGTATAGTCCAAGAATGTAAATTAGCTTATTAGAAACACAAACTCTTGAGCTGCACTTTGTAGGCACATTGAAGCAACCTTCAGCTGGAAGTGTAAGTGACCCTTACCACAGTTCGGATATCACTAATAAATCGTTGTGGAGCTGCTCATGATCATATTTAATCCAGATATACCATGATGTTGAACATTTCAGTCTCCAGAACTCTATTCAGTTCTTCTGTTTGTCTTGGCCACTAAATTATTAACCAGTAAAAAGAATCAACCAGGTAGTAGTGGGTATGGTTCTGCCTATGAGTGTTTAGTGCAATATACCATAAAAATAAATATTTAGAATGCAAAGATAATTACCTCACTGCTGTACTGCTTTTGGTAGATTGTCTTCCAGCGTTCCCAGTCTGAATCAAGAGTAGGATCCTTGCCTATGTTGGCAACAGACGCTGCTACCAGAAGCAGTAAAACACTGCCCACTGTTAGCATCTTAAACTGCAAAAGATATAAAACGGATGTCATATAACACAATGTATTACTTTCTTCCCATCACAATCCAGGATCTTTGAAGAGCTCAAAGGAATGGCACAGGCACACAGCAGGTCCTGTGTCTGTGCCTATGCTTTCTCCCCACACAAATATGTATCCAGTGGGCCTGATTCTCCACTGCCTTGCATCTTGTCATTTCCACATGTGCAGAATGTAAAATGTATACCAAAACAGAATTCTCCACTCACAGCCGTGGCATTGTGGAACACTCACATTGCAGAGGGGTAAAATGACAGCTATGGTGCAAGGCAGTGGAGAATCAGTTTCAATATTTAGAGAGAGTAGAACTTTCATGGTAAATTTACAGAATTGCAAAGTGTAGTGGTGGTGCCGTTGTCCCTTCCCCTCTGGGTCGGAGGGAGGCCACACCGCCTCACTTTGTTGTCGGGGCCTCCACCTAGTATCAGGGGAATTAGCATAGGCGTTAGCGTCCTGTGCAGCCCACCGTCTAGGGTGCTCAGGCCCTACAAGCATGGACTGCGTCCACCTTAGTCTATGGCCTGGGGCCCTTGGGGCAGGGCCAACACTGGCATTAAGTCGCTCCAAACCCATCAGCCCAGGGCGGAGCAATCCCAGCAGTCAATTAGCTCTGGCCTCTGGAGGCAGAGATAGGGTAAACACAGAAATCACTCAGCTCTGGTCTGTTGGTGCAGAGACAGAGCAGCCTAGTAGTCAATTCGCTCTGGGCTCTCGTTACAGAACCAGAGCAAATCCAGGCATCAATCAGCCCTGGCTTCATGATACAGCCAAAAGCCCACCCAGCGGTCAATGAGTTCTGGGCTCTTGTAGCAGAGCCAGAACCAGCCAGCAGTTAATTAGCTCTGGGCTCTGGCAGCAGAGCCAGAGAAAACCCAGGGGTCAGGCGTCCTACCTCCAGCGGACAACCAACAAACCCAGGCTGCTGGACCTGGCGAGGGGAGGCTGCCACCCCAGGAGTGGGGTGGCAGGTGGGGTCTGGTCCCACCCTACTCCACCGGTCCCCAACCCGGAGCCTTAAGAGTAGTGGAATGGTCCACCACTGAGTCAGAGGGATCCCAGCCACAACACGCTGATTGTCCCTCAGGTAGAGTTATAGCCAGACTAAGGTTGGCTGTCCCTGGGCCACTTCCTCCCCTCCCCTCCCCTCCCCTCCCCTCCTCTCCCCTCGGGGTGTACCTGGAGTACCCAGCCTCCTCTGGATAGGTGGCCCACTGCAGTCCTGACAGGTCTGTGGCAGCAGTAAGTTCACTGGGCTCAGCAGCAGGGTTGGTGGCCGGGAGCGAGCTGGGTCCGTCTGCCTCCTCTGGTGTCTTGGCCCCAGCTGAGCAGGAGGGAGGCCACACCACCTCACTACACAAACATTTTAATCAATATTTGAAATATTCCTCCAAATAGTCACAAATAATATTACTCTATGAAAACCAGTTAAGTATGCCCAGTATTTGTGAATCTGCTTTCCGATCATTTCCAACGTTTACTCCTAGATCTTTAAAAGAGAAGAGCAGCTATCATACTCACCACTGGACCCCCTTATTGGTCAAGACCAAGAACAGAATAAGCCATATAAATTTAACCCCCCGCTTATCCCATGAGGTGCTCCCTCTGGGATAGCGTGGAGTCCCATTGAGCAGGGCAATGTGAAGGAAGCTCACTGAGCCGTTGTGTCTATTTTGTTATGGATAGGAGATGTCACTTCTGTCTTTGGGACTGTTGACCCTGCACCCTTCACTGCACTAAATGTACGAGGGGGCAGAAATAGAGAAAAACAGAGAAAGTAAGATAAGTCAATACACGTAGCATATATGCAAATTACCTGTTAAATTGCTGTGATCCTGAGACAGTACTCCTTTGCACTTACGGACCAGGCTGAGGACAACAGAGCACAGACCAAGTTTACCAAGTCTGGATGTAGCAAAGGTTCTCGCGTGCTTTATAAAGTCAAGGATCCAGCGGTCAACTGGAGAAGTTCCCTATGCAGAGATTTCATTTTCTTTAAATGTGCTTTCTATCATGAGAACAGACTATTTCTTGCTCAAGACTTGTTTTGTAATGATTAAGCAGGCACAAAAACCAAGTGGAAGGGAACAAAAGCAGAACCCTTTGGAACTGAAAGCATATAACTGAACGCAACCTCTCACATCAGGATTGAGGCACTTTGCTAGGGGCCACAGTGGGAGATGCTTACAGTGCCACTGCCTTGTCTCTCTCACCAACGGAAGTTGGTCCAATAAATGATACTACCTCACCCACTTTGTCTCTCCAGTTTTACACTTCAGTTTTTCTACACTAAACCAAGAACTTCACCCTCCAAGTTATGCATCTGACACTTTTCAACTACATTATCACTAGATTTGCTGAAAAACACATTAAATAAAGGTTTCAGAGTAGCAGCCGCGTTAGTCTGTATTCACAAAAAGCAAAGGAGTACTTGTGGCACCTTAGAGACTAACAAATTTATTTGAGCATAAGCTTTCATGAGCTACAGCATCCGATGAAGTGAGCTGTAGCTCACGAAAGCTTATGCTCAAATAAATTTGTTAGTCTCTAAGGTGCCACAAGTACTCCTTTGCTTTTTACATTAAATAAATGAATTCTCAGTGAAGAGGCATTTTTAAATGAAATCAAACTAATCTACATTTTGAGGTGATTAATGCAGATAAATTGATAATTTCACAGATTTCCATTTGCAAGCATTTTACTGGAGTGGGCAGACGATCCTTAGCAATGCAAGGACGGGGGTAGGAGCTTTGCATAGCTCAGTAAACATGGTCGTTTCAGTTTTTATTTTCCACCTGCTTTAATTTCCAACTTTGCATTCACAGCATGTATTTTACTTTGGTGACATAACCTTTCCTCTTTTGTTCCAGGCTGGGTGCTGAATAGCTTTTCAGGTCAATAGTCTGTAAGGTTATTCATTTCTGAGTCAGAGATCTTGAGCCTGATGATCATAGAAGCTACTTCCTCCAAAGTCTACTTAAAAAAGAAAGAAAGAAAAAAAGAGAAGCGAATACAGAAAAAAATTACCAGTAATTACCAGTGTGCGAGGGCAACATGAGTCAATGGATCTGCTTTCTTTTAGTATCCGGAGTTTAGATGTGCTGATTTTAGTGACAAAATGAAAGTGCTTTATTCTCCTATTGGCCCTAAAGATCAAACACAGCTAAGTGAGCCGGATTCAGTTCTGGTTTGTATCAATAGAACTGTTAACTAAGTTCCAGTCGCAGGAACTAAGTTACGTTTGCAATTCCATCAGAGACATGGAGTCAGACTGGGATAGCTGGGGGCATAATTTTAAGACAATGAGGTTGCGGAGGTGTAAGTGAGGGCAGAGTTTGGTGAGCAAGTTCTTTATTCTTGGTGATCAAGAAGTACCCAGCTTAAATTTCAGATCCCAAGTCCAGTGTGCAGTGGCAGTTAGGAAAAAAAATCTTTTTATTTGTAAACTGATCAGATTTGCTCTGTAGTTAACATGGAGAGCCACAATGCCATTTTTAACATGACTTATCAGCCACACTTCAAGCCCTTGATCCTGCAACCAAGGTTGTTGTGTTCCATTGCAAATCTGAACGGAGGCTATGCATGAGCACAAAGAGGGTTAACTGCTCGACATAGGCCTCCACGGTGAGAGAAAATCAATCTCTAGTTTCTTGCACACCTAATCCCTGAGGCCAGGTGTACACTACAGACCTACGCTGGTATAACTACATTGCTCAGAGTGTGAAAAATCCACCCCGCTGAGCAACATAGTTATACCAACCTTAACCCCCACATGCTGACAGCACTGTGTCAGTGGGAGAACTTCTCCGGTCAACATAGCTACCACCTCTCAGGAAAGTGGATTAACTCTGCCGACGGGAGATCACTAAAGCACTATAGCAACACCGCAGCATGGGTGCAGCTGCGCCAATGCAGCCTTTTTTGCATAGACCTGCCCTTACTCTGAAGAGTGCAACCTTGAATGAGATTTTAGGGCCTTTTTCGTAGTTACGTTAAGGCTCACTTACATTGCTCTGGCAGCCTAAAGTGCCTTAAAGTGGGTACAAATGTATTTTATACCTATGGTGAACCCTCTTTCAACTGTCAGAGTGGTGCAAAAGGGGCTTAGCAAAATTGAGAATTAGACCCATGGTCTTTTGTTGTCTGATCATGCAAGAAAATTATCTTCACGAACAGGAGAAATGGTTGAGAAACTAAATAGGATGAAATTCAAAAAGGACAAATGCAAAATGCTATACTTAGGAAGGAATAATCAATTGCACAAATAAAAATGGGAAATGACTGCATAGGAAGGAGTTCTGCAGAAAAGGATTTGGGCATTATAGTGGATCACAAACTAAATATGAGTCAACAATGTAATACTGTTGCAAAAAAAAGCAAACATCATTCTTGGATGTATTAGCAGAAGTGTTGTAAGCAAAAATACGAGAAGTAATTCTTCCACTCTACTCAGCATTAAAGCCTCAACTGAAGGATTGTGTGCAGTTTTAGGCACCAGATTTTGGGAAAGATGTGGGCAAACTGGAGAAAGTTGAGAGGAGAGCAACAAAAATGATTAAAGGTCTAGAAAACATGGCCTAAGAGGAAAGATTGGAAATACTGGGTTTGTTTAGTTGAGAGAAGAGAAGACCCACAGCGAGGCCATGGCTGACCTGAGTTGCCTGACTCAGGCTCATGGGGCTTGGGCTGTGGGGCTATAAAATTGCAGTATAGACATTCAGGCTCGGGCTGGAGCCCAGGCTCTGAGACTCGGTGCAGTGTGTCTTTTATCACACTGTAGACATACCCTTCGTCACTGCTTCAGCTCTTGCTCACCACTCTCTGCTAGCACAGGCAGGTGAAGGTGCAGACACTATTATCCAAGCCTGCCTGCTCCACGGACTTTATCACTGATTTAGGGCTACCACCTTTTCTTATCTGTCCTGGAGGATAAACTAATCCCATTGTGATGATGCCTTCATGTGATTTCACTGAACTTTGCAACGTTTTCACTTCCCAGTTGCACTGATGGGTTGGTGGGGTTGTTGTGTTGTACTGGAGGGTTGCATTTTGGCGCAAACTAATCCCATTGTGATGATGGCTTCATGTGATTTCACTGAACGTTGCAACGTTTTCACTTTCACAACGGAGGGTTGCATTTTGGCGCAATGGTACCCTGTGTGGAAATCACACAAGCCAGTGGGTGGCTGCTATCTCATGACAGAACATCACATCATGATGTCAAAAGGATACTAGTGACTCAAACTGCCTGCGAATGACAGGGCATCATAAGGCCCCATGAAAAGTAAGGCTAATCCAGTGGATAATTATGAAAATTCAGCACCTATGACTTTCAAATTGACCCCAGCTTTCCCAAAATGTATTCTTGTCATCCCTACTGTTGTTTCATTGTCATGCAAGAGCAAAGAAGTCCTGTTATTTCACATAATTTTGGTCTAGAGTACAGTAAATTTAACTAGATGAGAGCATGATTATTAAAATGTTCAGTTTTAATCCCTTTAAGTTATTTCTAAGAATATTGTTTCCTTTGGATTTAGCAACCGTTAAAACAAACTAATGCTCTGTCCAAACTCACATTTTGCTTATTACTCTCCAGTAATAATTGCCCTTCCACCATCCAACTTTGGCTTACCTCACCTGGTACTGTAGTGGATAGACTGCCAAAGTAGGAGTCAGGAGCTTTGGGTTCTATTCCCACCTCTGACAGTAGCCTGCTGGGTGAGCTTGGGCATGTCACTTCCCTGTTCTGGTTTCAGTTCCCCCAGCTGAAAAATAGGGTTAATGATACTGACGTTTGCAAAGTGCTTTGAGATCTACTGATGAAAAGCAATAAATAAAAGCTAGGGATTATTAGTATTCCCCAATTACTTCTCTCAGAAAAGGCCTGTAGGCATGAGGCCACTGACCTACCAACTTCAGTAATAGGTAATAATACATAATACCCAGGACAATAGTAATAATAATGCATAGCATACTTATAATGCATAGTATTTACATAGTACCATCCATCCAAATACTTCAAAGCACTTTACAAAATTGAGTTGATAGCAGTGTCACCATTTTAGAGGTGAGGAAACTGAGGCACAGAGCATAAACAATTTATCTAAAGTCAGTACAGGCAGGCCTTTTTCTCACTGGAATTAAAGCCATTATAATTATTTCAAAGGCATAAAAAAGACCCGCGGCTCAGCGCCTGAGCCCAAATGTCTACTCCACTATTTTTAATCAGTTGACCTGAGCTCTGAGACTTGCCGCCGTGGGTTTGTTTGGTTTTGGTTTGGTTTTTTTTTGGCTGTGTAGATGTACCCTGAGATGAAAGGTTCTATAGCAGTGCAAAGGCTAATCAGGCCAGATCTTCAGTTGCTAGAAATCAGCATAGCTCCTATTATGAATAACCCTCGGAACACAAAAAGAAAAGGAGGACTTGGCACCTTAGAGACTAACAAATTTATTTGAGCATAAGCTTTCATGAGCTACAGCTCACTTCATCGGATGCATTCAGTGGAAAATACAGTGAGGCGATTTATATACACAGAGAACATGAAACAATGGGTGTTACCATACACACTGTAACAAGAGTGATCAGGTAAGGTGAGCTTCATTATCAGCAGGAGAGCGGGGCGGGCAGGAGAGGGACGGACCTTTGGTAGTGATAATCAAGGTGGGCCATTTCCAGCAGTTGACAAGAACGTCTGAGGAACAGTGGTGGTGGTGGTGAGGGGGAATAAACATGGGGAAACAGTTTTACTTTGTGTAATGACCCATCCACTCCCAGTCTTTATTCAAGCCTAAATTAATTGTATCCAGTTTGCAAATTAATTCCAATTCAGCAGTCTCTCATTGGAGTCTGTTTTTGAAGTTTTTTTGTTGAAGAATTGCCACTTTTAGGTCTGTAATTGAGTGACCAGAGAGATTGAAGTGATCTCCGACTGGTTTTTGAATGTCATAATTCTTGACGTCTGATTTGTGTCCATTTATTCTTTTATGTAGAGACTGTCCAGTTTGGCCAATGTACATGGCAGAGGGGCATTGTTGGCACATATCACATTGGTAGATATGCAGGTGAATGAGCCTCTGATAGTGTGGCTGCAAAAGGTTTCCCCCCTGTCCCCGCTCCTGCTCATAATAGCTCGCCTTACCTGATCACTCTTGTTACAGTGTGTATGGTAACACCCATTGTTTCATGTTCTCTGTGTATATAAATCTCTGCACTGTATTTTCCACTGAATGCATCCGATGAAGTGAGCTGTAGCCCACGAAAGCTTATGGTCAAATACATTTGTTAGTCTCTAAGGTGCCACAAGTCCTCCTTTTCTTTTTGCGGATACAGACTAAGATGGCTGCTACTCTGAAACCTCGGAACACAGATTGCATAGCAATGAAATGCTTGCGAGGATGAATATATTTGCCTGCTGCAGCCTCTAAAGTGTCACATATCAGCTTCCTGCATTTTTGTGCCTGCTTATTCACCACAAAACAATGACTGAGCAAGCTGGGAAGTTCAGAGAAATAATAACCCATGTTCTTACGGTAAAGGACTGAAGAAATGAAAAGGAAACTTCTGCATTGAGAATTTCGCCAGCTGGATTCCTGGCTTGATAGCGCACCTGGGTTACCCTCGCTACGTTCAGACTCTGTACGCCCAGCACGTGCTCTGCACTCCTGTTGTCCTCAGCCTTAGATAAAGGAAAAAAGTTTCTTGTAGTGCAGCGATACAGTTGTGTCTGGGGATCACGGCACTGGAAAAGGCAATTTTCATCCAGGCTGCTTGGAAGCGTCTTTCATCTGATTTTCTCTGCTTCTCTCTCTCCATTCTCCCTCCGCCTGCTTTTGCTGAATGCATGTGGAGGGTGCACAATTCACTGGATAGCCCAGGTTGCTAGTGTTTGCTTTGCAGCCTTTGGGTTAAAAAAAAGAAAATCTACACACATGGACAGGGCAGACACATGTTGATCCATCGACGTGGCCCTTGCTGCCATGTAGCTGCACCAAGGGAGTGAGGTGTTTTTCCCATCATAGGCACTGACTCTGTAGATGCTTCGGGGCTCAAGCACCTGTAGACAAAAAATTGTGGGTGCTCAGCACCCACCAACCACAGCTGTTTGGCAACACTCCTGATGAGCTGTTCCAGGGTGCCACCAAGTGGCTGTTTGGCGACTGGGGGAGGCACTTGGGGGAGGGCAGAGGGCAGGGAGAAGGCAGGGGCCTTGAGGAGGAGTTGGAGCTGGGGGGCGGGAAGAGGCGGAGCAAGGGTGGGGCCTCAAGGCTGGGCCGGAAAGGGGTAGGGCCTTGGGGCAGAACGTGTGTGAAGCACTTCCGGGGAAAAATAAAAGTCAGCACCTATGTTTCACACCTGACACAGCCTTTGTTCCAACCCAGTTTGAGACAGCAACAATGCCAATGAGCACCATGATCAAAGCAGTGTAGACAGAAAGCGATTAAGGCTCACAACATCCTGGGGAGGCTTGTGGATAGCGAATTAAAAATACCCTCCTCCTTGGTGAGGCCTGCTGCAATAAGTTCTAATTTCTGAGGCTTGTCTCAGATCCACAAGATAGATCAGTTGTGGGGATTTTCCCCTCAGAGACTCTACACCGTTCTTACACAAAGCAATTAGATTAAAAGGTGCCTAAGGTTAGCATTGTGTGTAGGGCTAGGGTATAAGCCCTTTAAATAGACCAGTAAGTGCTTCTCAAGGGCTCGCAAACTATTTAAAGGCTTGCATAGCTGTTGGTATTTTAACAGGCCACATTTCCAGCTCTCAACAGACCATTCTGGAGTACAGAGATCTATATTTGTGGCTGGCAATGCTGCAGTGGTTCTCTTGTTCTCATTCTGCATATACACTCTTGGTCACTGAAATATGCACCCCAGGCTTTGGAAGGAGAAAGAACCTAGAATTAGTTTTAAGAAAAATAAAATATTGTTAATTATCTTCTGATTTTTACATGAAATTCCAGGGTTCCTGGGGCTCTAGACAGTTGCCTTTGGAGGTGGAAGTCTTCAGAGACCAGCAATGAAAGAAGTAAAATAAAATATCTGTGGTAGGCCTGATTCCCCATTGCCATGCCCTTTGTGTGGCCACTTACAACACCTCAAAGTGGGCAGAAAGTGCTACCAGAACATTGCTCCTGAAGAGTTTTTCACCCACTTTGCACTGGTGCAAATGACTGAACAGTTATAGAATCCTCCCTTTGCCCCTCAGATCAGAAGGGACGCTGATGCAGCCATAGCTAGTCTGGATTACCCCTCTCAAGCCCCCTGTCCTGGTCTCCTCCCAATTCTCCCCATGCTGTGGCCACAGCACACACTAAAAGGGCCAGGGGCTGTCCATATTAGAGCCATATACTGGACTGTGGGCCTGCCCCCTCACTTCCCAGCTCAGTTGTCAGCTGGGCTGGCATCCATCCGGGGCTTGATCCTCCCCCGCAAGTAACAGACTGATCCTCACTGCTCTATCCGTGCAAAGAGGCCATAATACAAACAGGAGCCAGGCCCGTATTGTGACTGGGTCCACCCTGCAGAGCTCTGCATGTGTATTTGTGCAAGTGAGACAGAGAGAGAGATCCCCAGTGATCTTCCAGCAAAACCATGAGATGGCAGCACTGAGGGCCCCTTCTGCACCTCGACCAGAGGGGCATCATAGCAATTCCACACCCCACCTCACCGTTCAATGGTTGATGGAACTGAAGCTTAAAATCTATGAGCACAGCCCCTGCTCTCCCAGGCCTCCCCCTTCTTGCTCGACCCCCACCCCCATTCCATCTACCCCATCATCCATTTATTTCCTCTGCTTCCTTCCTACCCTCCTCTCCACCACTCCCTTTCACCCCTTCACTCTGCAAGGCAAAGGAGAGAGGGAAATGGTGAGATGGAGCAGTGGAGGGGATCCCATGCTGGGGTAGTGGGAGCTGGGGCGCCCCATCTTTTTTGAGGGCTTAGTTGGGATGTGAGTAGGGTTGCCAACTTGGTAATATTTAAAAAACAGACACTCCAGCAGGAGTGCCAGAGCCTCCCCTGCCCCGCCCATTCCCCTGAGGCCCTGACCCATCCACTCCTCTTCTCTCCTTCCCCCGTCGCTCGCTGCTTTTCCCCTTACACTCTCCTTCACCCAGGTCAGGAGGGACTCGCCTGCGGAGCCGGGGCTGGGAGCTGCAGCCACCCAACGAAGGTAGGAGGCGGCCCCAGCTGAGTAGAGGCTGGTGCAGATGATGACCCGGCGCCTCTCCACCTCCCTCACCCGCAGTAACCAGACTTTGAATGTCCGGTCAATAGATCTGACCGGACACTATCTGGTCCCCTTTAAAACCGGACTTTCCGGTCGAAAACTGGGCACCTAATCACCCTAGAGTGGTGTCTTGACCTTGTGCTGGCCCTCTACACAGGGTGAATTTCACCCTAAAAGTTCAGGTAACATACAGTACAGTCAGATATTGCCTAGCAACAGGGGCTGCCTAAGATCCATCAGTCACTCACCTGGCGCTCCCCCCAAACGTGGGGAAGCAGTGACACAAAACAGCCTCATGGAACCACTCAAGTACAACTGAAAATTTAGCCCAGGACAAGAAATGCTTTGGCGGTTGTTGCAAATCTCATGAAATTTCACCATGAGGCAATGTTGCTCAGTTGTTCACATTCATCCATTGGTGGGTTTTTTTGTGGGTTTGTCAGGGGTGGTTTTTTTTTGTTTTTGGGTTTTTTTTGCAACTGACAGATTATATTTTGCTAAAACAAGCCACAAAAATGAGGAAATAATTGGGGACAACTCCCCAAATGGTTACATTTTCACAAAGATGTGATTTCTCACTCCTGTCCCACTGGTGACCATTTTTCCACCTGGCCCTGCAACACACAAATGGATCCCACAATTTTGCCAGCTGCCCTTTGATTAAACTCAAGCCCTGACCTTCTAACCTGATTAATTCAAGTGGACCCATGAGCATATATGGAGCCATCTTGGGGCTTTGCAGAGATTCAGGGCTCCACCCTCATGAATCAGATTTTGCAGCATCAGGGCCTGAGAGTTTGTTTCATCTGTAATCTGTGTGGTTTTGCATTTCTGTCACTCGCTAAGTATCCCACACCTGGCCCCGCTGAACAGACTGAGCCTAAACTTCTCAGACAATTGGATATATTTTTTTCCTTTCAGAAGAGGATGTGTAATTTATTTTACATGCATTGCTTACAGATGAGATTACATCTGGATCATCATAGCAACCTCAGTGCTGAATTGGAGAGAAGAGAATGCATTTCAGGTGCTGTGGAGATGTGTGACGTCACTCTGAAACTGTATCCCGCAAGGATTCAGTCAATAGGTGTCTGCAAATCATATCTCGAAGTAGGGCACAGTAGGTCAGATCCAGAAGCAGGGCGCCCCCGGCCCGCAGCCTGTGGAGTAGAACAGGGCAGCAGATGTGTGTTTCCCGGTGCTGTGCTGGAACTTGCAGCTGGGGGTGTGGATTCCAGGTTCACCCTTTCCCTGCTTTCTTGCTCATTCAATCACTAGCCCTCTACCTGCAGCTAGATTTACAGCCTTTGGGCCTGACTCCCCGCTACTGTGCATCCCGTGCAGTCATTTATACCTCGGCTGAAAACTGCTGCTATTCTGATTCAGCAACATTATAAACCTACTTTGCACAGGGGTAAATGGCTGTGCAGTGGCAGAGAGAATCAGGCCCTTCATCTCTGCACCGTGTCCTTGGTCCAAGCGCTGCGGGTGGCAAAGGCTGACTTCACTCTGTAGGTCACATTTTATAACAGCAGAAGCACTTGGTTCCATGGCTGGGCTTCTCCACGGCACAAGGCGATCTCAGGTCGTTTCTGACGGCAGGTGTGCTAATGTCTTCACATAAGACTTATGGGAGCAGCATTGCAAGATACCAACCCAATTTTGTGTGGCCATGGGAAACATGTTCCCTCCTCCAAGGAATGTCCACAGTTTGCTTGATCTCCTAGGTTGCTAATGATTGCTTTGTGACCTGTACTGGGGAAAATCCATACATGTGGCTAGGGATGTGCTGATCCAGCTACTTCGCCTCGCCACCTCTGACGTGGCTTCGGCAACTCCACCACGTGGAGTAGCTTTACCCGTGCGACGTGGCCTTCAGCCAATACGTTTTGAGACAGAGGCAGTGACAATACTCAGCACTGAAATAGCACTTCACATGCGCAAAGCAATGTAGAGACATGAATCCATTAAAAACACCCCTGCGGGATAGGGAGAGTGAGCTACAAGTGTCCAAATTCTGGACCAGACCAACCGCGATCATTCATCATTTTGGCTACTTATCTCAGGTCCGTCAGATGGATCTGATGGGAGGATTTTGCCACTACAGCCCGTACATTGTTCTCAAACACAGCAGTTAGATTACAGCAAGGCTAAGATTCGCAGTTTAACAGACCACATCTCCAGAGTGCATTCTGAAGCAGAGCGTCCCTCTATATTTGTGGATAAGAGCCATAACTGGCAATCCCACAGTGGTTTCCTTTGTTCCTGGACATTCGAATGTACCCTTTGTTACCGAAATATTCACCCCAGCTGTTGGAAGGAGAAAAAGCACAGAATTAAACATTAAGAGAATAAAACACCTTTCTTTATAGGCAGGGTTCCCCTCCCCCATTTTCTCATGTGTTTCAAACTGTTTAAAAAGGGCATCCAATTCACATCAGTACAGACACATACATGCACAGCTCTACACAGCTCACTTATACCCCACGCATATCCCAGGAGCACGTTATTCTATAGATAAATACGGCTCAGTGATGGATTTTCTTTTACCTGTTTTTCACAAGCCAAAAGTCCTTCCCATCCAGGGTGCCATAGCCAATAACTAGAACCCCATGATTCACATGATCAGTGCAGCGTGGATCATCGTAGACTCCTGGAAGGAAAGAATATGCAATCACATGGGAGGAAAAAAAGCCAGTAGTGACTTCTCTGCTCAGTAAAGTTGTTGTGAGCAACCCACATGGTACCAACATGCCTCTAGCCTGGTCCCCTGTAGAGGGGGGATAATAATAACAATCTCTCACTCTTTTCATCAGTAGATCACAAAGCAGGTCAGTCTTATTATCTCCATTGTGCAGATGGGGAAACTGAGGCACAGAGCAGGCAATGACTTGCCTTGGGAATAGAACTCAGCTCTCGTAAACACCTGGGCTGAGTTTGAAGCAGCACAAATTTGCAGCCAAAATATCTGACAATGCCTGGAATACAACCCAGTGAAAACTAATTAAAAAAAGCACAGATTAATGTAAGACTTGCCCACTCTGTGGGGCATTCTGTCCCCCTCTAGTGGTGGCTGGGCCACAGAAAGGTTGATGAGCCTCTCACAGCCTTGATTAGAAGAGGTTGGGTCTTACAGATCAAGCAGGAAAGGCTCATGTGTTAAGATTCAGAAGTCCCACGTTCCTTCCCCGCTGCTCACCCCGGCACATTGGCATTACATTAACATGAGTGAAGGGTCCACCCTGGGGTGCTATTTTAATGACACCCTGTAAGACACCAGCAGGAATTGAACCCGGGGTCATTAACCCTTGAAGCACCTTTCGAGCTAAAGGAGCATCTCCGGTCATTTGTTGTTATTATTAATCTGTGTCACAGGAGCACCTGCCAGCCCCAGACATAGACCAGGGCCCCACGGCGCTGTACAAACACAGAACAAAAGGATCGTCCCTGCCCCAAAGAGCTTCCAGTGTAAGAGTATGTCCACACTGCACACTCCTTATTGCAGCGTGTAGACTGTATACACTACACATACCCCCCGCATAAACAGCAGGGTAGACGGCTTAGGGGAGTAAAGACATACCTGAACCCTTAGGGTATATGCCCTACACGGCTCTCTACATGCCCAAGCAGGGCCTCCCCCATCTGCACTGCTCGTTTTAGCAGTGTCATACGTCGCTACCTCCCCGCTGCTGGGGCCTTTTTCTGCCACAGGGAAAGACTCCAGCAGCGGGAGGTAGTGGGAAAAACTCTGACAGCTCCCACTGCCTCCAGCGCCAGAACCTTGCAGTGCTGTGGGTAGCTACACAGCGCAGTGCCTTTAGCAGCCATGTGTAGCTACATCTACCCAACATGCCACCACCACCGGGATGCAGTAGAGATATATCCTAGGTGTAAGACAAGAGACATTAGCTTCTAGCAGTAGTAGGCTTTTATCCTCTTGCCAGCTGCTAGAGGAGCTGGAGCACCCATGGGGGAAAAATAGTGGGTGCTCAGCACCCACCAGCCACAGATGATGGGCGGCACCACCAAAGGCACCGCTGATCAGCTGTTTGGAGGCACCGCAGATCAGCTGTTCGGCAGCTAGGGGAGGCACTTGGGGAAGGCAGAGAGCAGTGAGTGGGGAGGGGGCTTTGGGGTAGAGGTTGGAGCAGAAGAGGTGGAGCAAGGGCGGGGCCTCAGGGGAAGAGGTGGAGTGGGGGTGGGGCCTCAGGGCGGAGCGGGGGTGGAGCACCCCTGGGGAAAAATAAAAGTCAGTTCCTATGAACCAAGGGGTAACAGGATGGTGTCACTCACAAACAGCAAAACATGCATTCAGCTGCCTGTGGCCTTTGTTTGATAATGACTGTAACTTATTGCGGGGTCAAAAGATTCCAGGAAATAACAAGAAAACAAAAGCCAGGTCTCCATGGGAAGAGCACAATGTGCACATCTCCTCAGTAACAAGCTGCAGAACAAATAGCAACTTCCTCCACATTCCGCTTTACATTTAAAGAGACAGTCCACAGAAAGCAAAGGCATCAGTCTTTCAAACTATGTACAGCACCGGGCGCGAGGTGTTCTAGCTTAGAGAACGTACCTGATCTGTACAGGAAAAACGAAGGCTGTTTCGCATCTATGGCAACAGACACAGGTCCGATATTGGCTACGGCATCCTTCAGGGCTGCTTCATCGGCATACGGGAGCTGAACGAACTTGGAGCAGGTGGCGGCTCGTGTGGCAGGGTTATAGTGACACGTTCCGTTCTGGCAGTGGCAAAGAGCAGATGAAACGGACATTTCAGCCTCTGGCATGAACATCTGACCCACTTGCAACATTTGTTTATCTCCCTTCTATTCCCCTCTGTTGTCTGAATCCCTCTGGAACATTCCTTCTGCCTCTGGGCATCGAGATCAGAGCTGAGGGACTAATTCATTTTTCAGTTCAGTGACTTACCCGGAAACAACAACAAACAACAACAAAAAGAAAACAAAACAAAAACGTAAAAAACCCCACTGGTTTGTTTCAAACCAAAATTGCATTTTTTCAGGGTTTTTTGCTGAAACAAAAAATCAAATAAATTTCATTTGGTTCAAATGAAACATTTCAAATGTCATTTCATTTCCGAATGAGCTGTCAAAATGGTTCCTTTTGACATTTCCGGGGGGGAAAAATCAGGGGAGGTTTTGGGCCAAAAATATTTGCCAAATTTAGGTCAAATTCACAAATAGTTTTGGTGCCCTGAAAAGAGCATTTTCAGCCAATTTTAATTCACTCCGTGTTCATCTCTCTCCTTTCCCATCACTCAGGTAAGGAGAAATATGAGGATTCAGCTTTCAATGACAGCAGTGAACATTTGCAGCACGCATTTCACAGATGGCTTTATTAGCCTCCATGCCTCTGGGACAGGGGGAAGTGGGATTAGCTGGGTTTCACAGAGAAGTCAGAGGAACAAACAGAGCTAAGATTACAACCCAAGTGACCTGAGCACAAGTCCCTCTGCTCTAGCCATTAGCCACCACTCTCCACCCAACATTGGGAGTAGACGTCAGGAATACTGATGCCAAGTTTTACTGCTCTAACGACTGCCTGCAGACCTCTTCTCTTGTTCTTTGTGCTGACACAAACAGCACAGGAAGACCCAGCAAAACAGGCCACAAAGAACAGAATGCTACACACTCGCCAGAAGAGATGCCAGCAACAGACTACGAAAAGGACTAGGGAGTCTCTGAGTTTTTGGGGGATGTCTACATGGCATTCTTAAACCTGGGTCTCTGGGATCCAGGCTTGCGGACTCAGTGTTTCCAAGCCCACTCTTCAGCATCCACACTGCGCTGTAAACCTGGGTTTACAATTGCTGGGCCCAGGTCTCACAGCTGTGCTAATGTGTCCATACTGCCCTGCACAGACCTTCTGACTCAGCTCTGCAGCTTTTGCTGCACCCACTCTGCAAAATGACAAGGCTTGGACGCAAGTCAGCAGGACTCAGACTCTGACCTACCCCTCTAGAAGAGTCCAAGGACCTTGGGCCTGAGCGCTTGCTGACCTGAGTCAGGCTGATTTGTATGTGGATGGAAGGGGAACCTTAATCAGAACCCGAGCTTTGCGTGTAGTGTAGACAGACCCTCTCTGTGTCTGTCTGAAATCTGGATACCAACCTGAGCTGTGTACGGATAGGAAGCGTCTGAATCAATGCCGTCATTATCAATGATGTACTGGAAGGCGTAGGTCATAAATCCACCGCTGCAGCCGCGGTTCCAATACATAGTGGAACAGTCGACTAGGTTCTGTGCGCTGAGAGACACCAGGTTTCCAGTTTTCAGTTTCACCTGGGCTTCTAGGGCACCGACAGCACTGAAAGCCCAGCAGGCGCCACAGGGCCCCTGAAAAAGCCAGAGAGATGCACTGAGCCACTGCTGTGATGGGCACCCATGTCAGCAAGGGAACAGATTGAGCCTCCCACCTGATTCTTCACATCAGTAACACATCCTTTGTCCCTCCAGTCCATGGAGTCCGGCACTTGGCTGCCAGGGCGCGGCCTGTAGGTGGAATTCCGGTCAGGTCGGTGGGGAATTTTCACTCCAGTTAACAAAGCAGCCACTTCCTCGCTGGTCTAGTTAAAAGAACACACACACCCCGTCAGACTGACATCTCCAAGGAGTTGTGAGATTACACAAGAATTTCAGCTTTTTTTTTCTTTTTTTTTTTTTTAAGTTTCCATCTCTCGTGTAGCTGTGGAGACCTGCAGGAAAACATAACCCTTAAAAGCGCAAAACCCAGAGGCAAATAATAAGAACCCCCAGACTTAGACTTTTTTTTTAATGCCAGGATTTTTAAGCCCCCCCCATGATTTTAGGGGCCTGACTCCTGAGTTCTGAATGCTTGGCGGTGGCAGTAATGGGATCTGAAGCACAAGCCCCTGCAATTTCAGTTAAAGGAGCAACTTCTTTAACCCGCAATGGCCTAGCAGACAGGTTGTGTGTTATTCCACACGTGACATTCCTCATGGGGGTAAGGGAGGGTGGAAGACACAGTAAGGTAGAGAAGCAGGAACCTGCGGGAATGGGATTCCCAAACTTTTGACCTCACATGCACTGTATGTGCAAGGTCAGACTCACACAGCTTGGAGGATGCCATTTGATACAGAAAAAGAAAAGGAGGACTTGTGGCACCTTAGAGACTAACCAATTTATTTGAGCATGAGCTTTCATGAGCTACAGCTCACTTCATCGGATGCATACTGTGGAAACTGCAGAAGACATTATATACACAGAGACCATGAAACAATACCTCCTCCCACCCCACTGTCCTGCTGGTAATAGCTTATCTAAAGTGATCATCAAGTTGGGCCATTTCCAGCACAAATCCAGGTTTTCTCACCCTCCGCCCCCCCCCCCCACACACACACACACAAACTCACTCTCCTGCTGGTAATAGCCCATCCAAAGTGACCACTCTCTTCACAGTGTGTATGATAATCAAGGTGGGCCATTTCCTGCACAAATCCAGGTTCTCTCACTCCCTCACCCCCCTCCAAAAACCACACACACAAACTCACTCTCCTGCTGGTAATGGCCCATCCAAAGTGACCACTCTCCCTACAACGTGCATGATAATCAAGGTGGGCCATTTCCAGCACAAATCCAAACCTAACATGGCTGTTACTCTGAAATTTGATACAGAAACATTCTGGGGGGGAGGGGAGGGATCACACCAGCAGCGGGCTAGCAGGGGGTGCAATCCCTGCACTTAAAAAACCAGGACTACCCCCCTGATGGCAGATTTCCCACACACACCCCTGACACCAGCATGTAGGACAAAGATCTGCACAGCTCTCGGGAGCAGTGATGGGGGCAGGTTTGCTGCTGGAGGACGCACAGGGTGCTGTGATTTGTGGACCTACCTCTGCACTGCTCATACTGTCACAGGATTGGCTGGAGCTTATTCTGCCCCTGATTCAGTTACATTCTCTGTCCACAGCACTCCCAGGGAAATACAAATAATTCCCAGATGCCCGGTCACTTGGTCTGTAGCGATATTTTTTTAAACTTACCATGTCTGCCAGGTGGTTCATGCCCAGCTCATAGGAATGCAGCCCCAGTGAGTGCTCAAGGTTATGCAGCATAACGAGCTTGAGGTTCTTTTCCCAGGTCACGCGCCGTTCCCCTTCCTCTTTCTGGAACCAAAGCACAGCCCCCACAATACAATCAAGAGCCCAGAGAAAACCATCTGCAGTATAAATGAGTTATAGTTCTACAGCGCTTTTTGATCCCCCAGGAACCTGAGTGTTTTGCAAAAATCTTGCCTAGATCCTACAACACTCACTCAAGCAAAACGTCCTAGGAAATCAAGGGGAGTCTTAACTAGTTAAGCGTGGCAAGATTGAGTCCTTCCCCACCCTCGAAATGCAGCCAGTTCTGGAGTGGTGTGCAGCAGCTTTTTAACAGCACACAGCAACACTACACAACAGGGTAGGACAAGAAGAGAAGAATCACATAGTATCCAGTTAAATCATCAGGGGGAATTATAGGGAGGCAGAATGTAATTGCCACCAGGACAGTGATGATAACCTGTGATTTAGGAGGAAAGTACTGTAGGATTCGCTAATGACCCCAAGCAGTCGGGGCCTTCAACTAAGCCAAAGTAATTAAGGAGTTGAACATACGGTTAGGATGCAAAACAATATCAAGAATCAAACATTCACAATACAGCTTACAGCTGTACAAATCACTGACTTTTTGGTTTGGCAGCCAAACCAAACAATGTTTTAAAAATCACTTGAAGATTTTTGGATTTGGGTCAAACGTTTTGCTTCATTTTGGAGCTTTTTAAACCTTTTTAAACCTTTTATTTATTCTTTTTATTTAGTTATTGTGAATAGAACAGAGGGAAATTCCAACACGAAATGGCTTTCCGAAAGAAAAGACAAAATAGTTCATTTATTAAACTCTGAAATGAACCATTTTTTCCCACCTTTCCATCTTATTTTTTTAATTTGATTAAAACAATTTGCCAATATCGAGCCGAATTCCCCAGTTGTTTCTGTCAACCCAAGTCTGTATTTGTCCACACACACAAAAAAAGAGTTGTGTGAAAAACGTCACCTGGCTCTAATATATCCCTAACAAAACACGCTTTAAGAAATCAGCTAACCCCCTGGGATGGTTTAGGCAAGGTGGAGGGTACATACAGGGCCCAGTGCTCATTAAAGCTGAATGCACTTCTGAAAGCAGAGAGAGCTTTACAGTCTCCAGAAGAGGAACAGGAGGCACCGATCTCAGTGAGAGCTGCCAGAGGGCTGGCATGCCAAGGTCCTGGATACCTGCTGACCGGAGGGGAGATGGTGATGGAAATCCCCCTCCCCCACTTCAAACCCACAGCTGCACAGACCCCACCTTGTGGCTGTATTGCTTGCCATAGGTTTTCTTCCAGAGCTCCCAGTGGTTGTCCAGCGTCGGATCTGAGTGTAGATGTGCAGTAGCAGCAGAAGCAAGAGAGGCCAGGAAGATACAAAACAACAGCTTCATTCTGGTCAGCTAGGGGAAAAAAAAAAAAAAAAGAGCACGCTGGTGAAAGATAATATCTGCATGGTTAAGTCAAGTGTCTCAATTTCCTCCACTCAGTGATGGTGCAAAAGATCCAACACTGACTTGCTGAGATTTCTCCACTCTCTCTGCCAGGAGCAAAGTGTCAAGAAGCAAACCCTGACCCTGCAGCAGCTCTCACACTTGTACCTCTTGGGGGCGAGGGAAGGGGCTTCCTGGAACCCCATACGACAACAACAGACTTGAAAGGAAAACAGAGCTATGTGAATGGATAATATCACCCGGGTACTTCCACAGCTCCTGAACTGGATCTTGGACCTGGACCTGGGCATCAGAGCCTGGTATAAGGGATACAGCGGGGAGGGAGGGATAGAGCTAGCAAAAGTCAGAGACATTCCCAGCTGGGGTGGGAATTGATGTAGCTTCACTGAGGTCAATGAGTTTGATCCCTAGGTGTTGTAAACTGGTGTCGCTCCATTGTGGTCACTGGAGCAAAGCTGATTTACACCAGCTGAGGATCTGGCCCACAGAGATTTGTGTGAAGAGGGCTTGAATTTTCAAAGGAGCCCAAGCAATTTTCAAGGGAGTTAGGCAACCAAATCCCATTAACTCTCACCTAACTCCCCTAGGTTCCTTTGAACACTCCAGCCAAGATAGGAAGATGGAAAGTTTTATGGAGCTAGAGAGACAGAGAGAGAGACAGAGCAGGTGTATGAGAATAGATAGATAGAAAGGGTGTTGAATAGATAGATAGAGGGGGTTATTGGAAGAGAGAGACTTTTATATGGGGATAGAAGGACAAGACTGATACACGCCGATGTATGCAGATGCAAACTCTCTACAAGCAAAATACAAAACATCATTTTTTTATTTTACTTCCTCAAACACATTATTCCAAACATGACGAAGAGGAGATTTAAAGTACAAGGGGAAAAATAAAAAGTCAAACATACCTGACGGGAGTTCGCCCAGTGGAAATTTCTAGGCAGGAATCCTGAACTGATCAGCAGGCAGCAAGAATTCCCCCAAATTCTCCTCCCAAGGTTGGCTACTGAGTGAACCCTAACACCCTTCCTGCTGTGACTGCATGCCTAGAAGAAGGAGTTCGGTTTGCTCTCCCAGGCTCGTCACATGGGACTGTGAATGAGGAAATGGCAGGACCTCTGCTTTCACTTTTACTGTGACTGTATCAAAACAGGGATGTTCGCTATGGCTGCAGGCTGATTTTCAGTCCCCAGCCCCGGAAGACTAAAATCAGATGTTTTTCCTTCCCTTCTCAGACCCTACAGCACATGATTGGGAGAGTTAAAAAATAAACTAGTAGGGTCAACATTTTCAAAAGCTCAGACAGGTGCAAACAGTCGCTGGGACCTCCCTTTTGGGGTTTAAGTTATCATCCATATTATGGTAAAACCTAGAGATCCCGGTTGATATTAGGACCCAGTTGCACCGGGTTCTTCATGAACACAGAGGGAAAGACAGAGCCTGCCTCCCTGAGTTCACAAGCTAAATAGATAAAGACAGACGAAGGGCAGGGGGAAACTGAGGCACAGATCAGGGAAGCAATTTGCCCAAGGTCACACAGCAGGGCAGGGCTAGTGCGGGGAACAGAGGTCTCTTGGGTTGCAGTCCAGTGCCTGCTTCACTGGCATTTGGGCACCCAGCACGCTCTCCAAGCCGGCGTTTGGTTTAGCCTCAACTGCCTGAGCACCCAGCATTGACTGGGATTTTCAGAGCACCCGGGCACTTTCCTGAGTGCACAGGGCTGAGCAGAAATGCCCTCTAGGTGCAGATTATTTATTCCTTACGCCACCCGTTCCTAAACTGAACTTCGCACCCCTTGAAAATCTGTACCTTATTCCCTGATAACCAGAAACTTCTATGCTTAAACTCTGTACCGTTTTCTTTTTATTTTAACATCTTAATAAAATTATTAAATCTGAATGCAGGGTGGTGAATGCTGTTATCAATGCGTTGTCATTATGGTATGAATGAAGGGCTTAACCCTGTCTCAAATTAGGGGAGGTCTGGGGGTCAGGACTGGTTTAACCTTTTCCTTCCCACTGCTGCAATGACAAAGTGCTAGTGACTGCTTGTACCCACCTCGGGGACACCTGTTTCCAGGGGGTGGCATCTCTCCGCGGGGGACTCCTGCTCTCAGCAGGTGGGCATAGCAATTCCCCACCCTACGGTCCAATGGTTGACGGAAATGAAGCTTAAAATCTGTGAGCACAGCCCCTGCTCTCCCAGGCCTCCCCCTTCTTGCTCCAACCCCATCCCCATTCCATCTACCCCATCATCCATTTATTTCCTCTGCTTCCTTTCTGCCTTCCAGCCCTCCTCCCCCACCACTCCCTTTCACCCCTTCACTCTGGAAGTCAAAGGAGAGAGGGAACTGGTGACATGGAGCAGTGGAGGGGATCCCATGCTGGGGTAGTGGGACCTGGAGCGCCCCGTCTTTTTTGAGGGCTTAAGTGGGATGTGAGTAGGGTTGCCAACTTGGTAATACAGTAACTCCTCACTTAAAGTCATTCCGGTTAACGTTGTTACATTACTGATCAATTAGGGAACATGCTTGGTTAAAGTTGTGCAATGCTCCCCTATAAAGTCGTTTGGCAGCCGCCTGCTTTGTTCACAGATTTAGGGAACATGCTTGGTTAAAGTTGTGCAATGCTCCCCTATAAAGTCGTTTGGCAGCCGCCTGCTTTGTTCACAGATTGCAGTAAGAGCAGCCCGCTGGAGCTAGCTGGTGCGGGTTTGGAACCAGGGTGGGCCGGCAGCCCCCTATCCGCTCCCCGCTCCCCTAAGTTGCCTGTGCGGCAGCCGCCCAACAGGCTATCAATTGCCGCAGTTCAGCTGTCCCTCCCCCCACTGCCATGTGCTGCTCCTGCCCTCTGCCTCGGAGTTGCTCCCAGGAGCCTCCTGCTTGCTGTGCAGGGGCGGGAGAGAAGGGGGCTAATGTCAGGGTGTCCCCCTCCCCCCTGCTCCTGCACCCCACTTACCCCATCTCCATGAGAGGAGGGGGGTGGACACAACAGGGCTCAGGACGGAGGGAGCTTCCTGGGAGCAGCTGCTGTCTCAACTTGCTGATCTACTTAAAAAGGCAGCGTACTTAGGGTATGGTCAGTGCGCGTCTCTCTCTGACACACAGGGGGTGTGTCTCTGTCTCTGTCTGTCGTGCTGTGTCCCCTCCCTCCAGTCGCGCTGCTTGTAGAGTGTGAGGCTACATTAACAATGGGTTAACCCTTGAGGGCTCAGTCGAGTGCTAGTTCGTCATTTAGCAGCAAGGCATTCCCTGGGAAATATCCCACCCTCTGACTCCACCACCTCAACCAAGCTTCACAATCATCATCACTGTGTACAGTATTCAATTGTTTATTTAAAATTTATACTGTGTGTGTGTGTATATATATATATATAGTCTTTTGTCTGGTGAAAAAAATTTCCCTGGAACGTAAACCCCCCCCCCCCATTTACATTAATTCTTATGGGGAAATTGGATTTGCTTAACATTGTTTTGCTTAAAGTCGCATTTTTCAGGAACAGAACGACAATGTTAAGTGAGGAGTTACTGTATTTAAAAACCGGACACTCCCGCAGGAGTACCACAACCTCCCCTGCCCCGCCCATTCCCCTGAGGCCCCGCCCCATCCACTCCTCTTCCCCCCTCCCCCTGTTGCTTGCTGCTTTTCCCCTTCCATCCCCCACCGCCTTGGTCAGGAGGGACTCACCTCTACACTGCTCTACCCAGTGCAAATAGGCCATAGTGCAAACAGGAGCCAGGCCCATAATGTGGCTGGGGCCATCGTACAGAGGGCTCTATATGTGTGTGCGTGTGTGTGTCCATGCCAGAATCTCCCCTTCCCTGCCTATTTCCCCCAAAAGCCCCGCCTCTGCCCCGACTCTTCCCCTGAGGCCCAGCCCCATCCACTCCTCTTCCCTCCTCCCCCTGTGGCTCACTGCTTTTCTCCTTCCATCCCTCCCCACCTGGGTCAGGAGGGATTTGCCTGTGGAACCAGGGCTGGGAGCTGCAGCCACTCAACAAAGGTAGGAGGCGGCCCCAGCTGAGTAGAGGTTGGTGTGGGTGATGATCCAGCACCTCCCTCGCCCGCAGTAACCAGACGTTGAATGTCCAGTCAGTAAATCTGATTGGACACTATCTGGTCCCTTTTAAAACTGGACTTTCCAGGCAAAAACTGGGCACCTGATCACCCTAGAATGGCGTCTAGACCTTGTGCTGGCCCTCTGCACATGGTGAATTTCATCCTAAACGTTCAGGTAACAAACAGCACACAGTCAGACACTGCCTAACAACAGGGGCTGCCCAAGATCCAACAGTCACTCACCTGGCACTCCCCGCAAACGAGGGGAAGCAGTGACACAAGACAGCCTCAGGGAACCACCCAAGTACAACTGAAAATTTAGCCCAGGGCAAGAAATGCTTTGGTGGTTCTTGAAAATCTCATGAAATTTCACCATGAGGCGATGTTGCTCAGTTGTTCACATTCATCCATTGATGGGTTTTTTTGTGGCTTTGTGGGGAATTAGATTTTGCAGCATCAGGGCCTGAGAGTTTCTTTCATCTGTAATCGGTGTGGCTTTGCATTTCTGTCGCTCGCTAAGTATCCCACACCTGGCCCTGCTAAACAGACTGAGCCTAAACTTCTCAGACAATTGGATATTTTTTTTTTCCTTTCAGAAGAGGATGTGTAATTTATTTTACATGCATTGCTTACAGATGAGATTACATCTGGATCATCATAGCAACCTCAGTGCTGAATTGGAGAGAAGAGAATGCATTTCAGGTGCTGTGGAGATGTGTGACGTCACACTGAAACCGTATCCCGCAAGGATTCGGTCAATAGGTGTCTGCAAATCATATCTTGAAGTAGGGCACAGTAGGTCAGATCCAGAAGCAGGACGCCCCCGGCCCGCAGCCTGTGGAGTAGAACAGGGCAGCAGATGTGTGTTTCCTGGTGCTGTGCTGGAACTTGCAGCTGGGGGTGTGGATTCCAGGTTCACCCTTTCCGTGCTTTCTTGCTCATTCAATCACTAGCCCTCTACCTGCAGCTAGATTTACAGCCTTTGGGCCTGACTCCCCGCTACTGTGCATCCCGTGCAGTCATTTATACCTCGGCTGAAAACTGCTGCTATTCTGATTCAGCAACATTATACACCTACTTTGCACAGGGGTAAATGGCTGTGCAGTGGCAGAGAGAATCAGGCCCTTCATCTCTGCACCGTGTCCTTGGTCCAAGCGCTGCGGGTGGCAAAGGCTGACTTCACTCTGTAGGTCACATTTTATAACAGCAGAAGCACTTGGTTCCATGGCTGGGCTTCTCCACGGCACAAGGCGATCTCAGGTCGTTTCTGACGGCAGGTGTGCTAATGTCTTCACATAAGACTTATGGGAGCAGCATTGCAAGATACCAACCCAATTTTGTGTGGCCATGGGAAACATGTTCCCTCCTCCAAGGAATGTCCACAGTTTGCTTGATCTCCTAGGTTGCTAATGATTGCTTTGTGACCTGTACTGGGGAAAATCCATACATGTGGCTAGGGATGTGCTGATCCAGCTACTTCGCCTCGCCACCTCTGACGTGGCTTCGGCAACTCCACCACGTGGAGTAGCTTTACCCGTGCGACGTGGCCTTCAGCCAATACGTTTTGAGACAGAGGCAGTGACAATACTCAGCACTGAAATAGCACTTCACATGCGCAAAGCAATGTAGAGACATGAATCCATTAAAAACACCCCTGCGGGATAGGGAGAGTGAGCTACAAGTGTCCAAATTCTGGACCAGACCAACCGCGATCATTCATCATTTTGGCTACTTATCTCAGGTCCGTCAGATGGATCTGATGGGAGGATTTTGCCACTACAGCCCGTACATTGTTCTCAAACACAGCAGTTAGATTACAGCAAGGCTAAGATTCGCAGTTTAACAGACCACATCTCCAGAGTGCATTCTGAAGCAGAGCGTCCCTCTATATTTGTGGATAAGAGCCATAACTGGCAATCCCACAGTGGTTTCCTTTGTTCCTGGACATTCGAATGTACCCTTTGTTACCGAAATATTCACCCCAGCTGTTGGAAGGAGAAAAAGCACAGAATTAAACATTAAGAGAATAAAACACCTTTCTTTATAGGCAGGGTTCCCCTCCCCCATTTTCTCATGTGTTTCAAACTGTTTAAAAAGGGCATCCAATTCACATCAGTACAGACACATACATGCACAGCTCTACACAGCTCACTTATACCCCACGCATATCCCAGGAGCTTGTTATTCTATAGATAAATACGGCTCAGTGATGGATTTTCTTTTACCTGTTTTTCACAAGCCAAAAGTCCTTCCCATCCAGGGTGCCATAGCCGATAACTAGAACCCCATGATTCACATGATCAGTGCAGCGTGGATCATCGTAGACTCCTGGAAGGAAAGAATGCGCAATCACAAGGGAGAATAAAAAGCCAGCAAGGACTTCTCTGCTCAGTAAAATTGTTGTGAGCAACAGCACCCAAATGGTGCCAACATGCCTCTAACCTGTAAGGGGGGTAATAATAACAATCTCTCACTCTTTTCATCAGTAGATCACAAAGCAGCTCAGTCTCATTATCTCCATTGCACAGATAGGGAAACTGAGGCACAGTGCAGGCAGTGACTTGCCCTTGGAATCAAACCCAGCTCTCCTAAGCCCCAGTCCAGCGCTCTGTCCACTGGGAAGTTTAATTTCCATGGCCTGTACAAACATTGAAAGGCTCCATCATCTCACACATCCCGTGAGTTATTTCAGTAACCCAATTCCCATAAGCACCGGGAGGGAATCTTCCTCTCACTATGGTCTCCTCACAGTGTTCCCTTAAAAACCCTACATCCAGAATTCCCCCAGCACAGGAACCGAGCAAGACAGCCACAAGCTGTCTTAGGAGGCGCCCTTCCAAAAGCTCCAGCATAGGGGGCATGCCAGCCAGGGTTAGGGTCTACAGCAATTCTGTGTGGCGCTTGGGAGCTTGCCATAACTTATGCAACATCCAAGTGTGGACCCCAGTGTGGACCCTTCTCTCATGCTATTGTAATGCCAGTGTGCCAGGGTGGGCAGCGGGGACCGAACATGGGACTTCTGAATTAACGCATGAGCCTCTCCTGCTTGCTCTGTAAAACCCAGCCTCTTCTAACCCAGGCTGGCAGGCTCCTCAACCTTTCTGTGGCCCAGCCACCACTAGAGGGGGACAGAACACCCCACTGAGTGGGTGTGGCTTACATTAACCTGTGCTTTTTTTTAATTAGTTTTGACTGGGTTGTATTCCAGGCACTGTCAGAAATTGTGGCTGCAATTTTGTGCTGCACCAAACTCAGTTCAGGGCGGCTCTAAAATGGCCTTTCAGCCCAGTTCTGGGGTTGAGATGGCTCCTGGGGTAATGTAGGCAGCCACAGATGATGGGCAGCACTGTCAAAGGTGCGACTGATCAGCTGTTTGGAGGCACCGCAGATCAGCTGTTTGGCAGCTAGGAGAGGCGCTTGGGGAAGGCAGAGAGCGGTAAGCAGGGCAGGAGCCTCGGGGGAGCTGGGAGTGGGAAGAGGCGGAGTGAGGGTGAGGCCTCAGGGGAAGGGGTGGAGCACCCCTGGGGAAAAATAAAAGTCAGCACCTATGAACCAAGGGGTAACAGGATGGTGTCACTCACATACAGCAAAACATGCATTCAGCTGCCTGTGGCCTTTGTTTGATAATGACTATAATTTATAGAGGGATCAAAAGATTCCAGGAAATAACAAGAAAACAAAAGGCAGGTCTTTATGGGAAGAGCACAGTGTGTGCGTCTCCTCAGTAACAAGCTGCAGAACAAATAGCAACTTCCTCCACATTCCGCTTTACATTTAAAGAGACAGTCCACAGAAAGCAAAGGCATCACGGCTTCAAACGACGTACCGCACCGGGCGCGAGGTGTTCTAGATTAGAGAACGTACCTGATCTGTACAGGAAAAACGAAGGCAGTTTCGCATCTATGGCGACGGACACAGGTCCGATATCGGCTACGGCATCCTTCAGGGCTGCTTCATTGGCATACGGGAGCTGAACGAACTTGGAGCAGGTGGCGGCTCGCGTGGCAGGGTTATAGTGACACGTTCCGTTCTGGCAGTGGCAAAGAGCAAATGAAACAGGGACATTTCAGCCTCTGGCATGAACATCTGACCCACTCGCAACATTTGTTTTGATCTCCCTTGTATTCCCCTCCGTTGTCTGAATTCCTCACATTTCTTAGACCACTGCTGCTCCCTCTGGAGCATTCCCTCTGCCTCTGGGCATCGAGATCAGAGCTGAGGGACTAATTCATTTTTCAGTTCAGTGACTTACCTGGAAAAACAAACAAATGAAAGAAAACAAAACAAAACAAAAATCTAAAAAAACCAATTGGTTTGTTTCAAACCAAAATTGCATTTTTTTCAGGGTTTTTTGCTGAAACGAAAAATCGAAAAAAATTTGATTTGGCTCAAATGAAACATCTCGAATGTTATTTCATTTCCGAATGAGCTGTCAAAATAGTTCCTTTTGACATTTTCGGGGGGAAAAAAATCAGGGGAGGTTTTTGGCAGAAAATATTTGCCAAATTTAGGTCAAATTCACAAATAGCTTTGGTGCCCTGAAAAGAGCATTTTCAGCCAATTTTAATTCACTCAGTGTTCATCTCTCTCCTTTCCCATCACTCAGGTAAGGAGAAATATGAGGATTCAGCTTTCAGTGACAGCAGTGAACACTTGCAGCACGCATTTCACCGATGGATTTATGAGCCTCCATGCCTCTGGGACAGGGGGAAGTGGGATTAGCTGGGTTTCACTGAGAAGTCAGAGGAACAAACAGAGCTAAGATTACAACAAACAGAGCTAAGATTACAAGTGACCTAAGCACAAGTCCCTCTGCTCTAGCCATTAGCCACCACTCTCCACCCAACATTGGGAGTAGACGTCAGGAATACTGATGCCAAGTTTTACTGCTCTAATGACTGCCTGCAGACCTCTTCTCTTGTTCTTTGTGCTGACAGAAATAGCACAGGAAGACCCAGCAAAACAGGCCACAAAGAACAGAATGCTACACACTCGCCAGAAGAGATGCCAACAACAGACTACGAAAAGGACTAGGGAGTCTCTGAGTTTTTGGGGGATGTCTACATGGCATTCATAAACCTGGGTCTCTGGGACCCAGGCTTGCGGACTCAGTGTTTCCAAGCCCACTCTTCAGCATCCACACTGCACTGTAAACCTGGGTTTACAATTGCTGGGCCCAGGTCTCACAGCTGTGCTAATGTGTCCATACTGCCCTGCACAGACGTTCTGACTCAGCTCTGCAGCTTTTGCTGCACCCACTCTGCAAAATGACAAGGCTTGGATGCAAGTCAGCGGGACGTGGACGCTGACCCTCCCCTCTAGCACAGTCCTAGGACCTGGGGCCTGAGCGCTTGCTGTCCTGAGTCAGGCTGATTAGTGTATGGATGGAAGGGGAGCCTGGGATCAAAGCTGAGTCAGAACCCGGGCTTAGTGTGCAGTGTAGACAGACACTCTCTGTGTCTGTCTCAAACCTGGATACCAACCCGAGCTGTGTACGGATAGGAAGCGTCCGAATCAATGCCGTCATTATCAATAATGTACTGGAAGGCCTGGGTCATATATCCACCGCTGCAGCCGTAGTTCCCATACATACTGGTACAGTCGACTAGGTTCTGTGCACTGAGAGACACCAGGTTTCCAGTTTTCAGTTTCACCTGGGCTTCTAGGGCACCGACAGCACTGAAAGCCCAGCAGGCGCCACAGGGCCCCTGAAAAAGCCAGAGAGATGCACTGAGCCACTGCTGTGATGGGCACCCATGTCAGCAAGGGAACAGATTGAGCCTCCCACCTGATTCTTCACATCAGTAACACATCCTTTGTCCCTCCAGTCCATGGAGTCCGGCACTTGGCTGCCAGGGCGCGGCCTGTAGGTGGAATTCCGGTCAGGTCGGTGGGGAATTTTCACTCCAGTTAACAAAGCAGCCACTTCCTCGCTGGTCTAGTTAAAAGAACACACACACCCCTTCAGACTGACGTCCCCTTGGATGTACAGCTGGCCCCAAACACTGGGGGAATTCAGATACAAACTCTGCGGTTCAGGTTCAACTCATGTTCATTGACACAGTGTTTTCCTTTATGCACTGAAAAATATGAGCAGGACTGAATGCTGGGGATCAGTTTGGCTGACACAATAGCCTATGCTGTAGCTTTGTTTGCTGGGAACTCTGGATTCTGTGATTCTTCATGTGCTAATCCTCCCCCAGGATATTGCTGGGGAGAGAACCCAGGACTAGCACTGTCGGAAAGTTTTCAGACAAAAACAATATTTTTTTTTGGCTGAAAACTGCATATTTGGGTGGACCGAAACAATGCGTGAACTCACCTTGAATTTGCAAAATTGTTTCAGCTGGGGGGAAAAAATTCATAACCCGTCAAAATGACTTTTCAGTTCAAATTTTACTGCCATTTTATTTATTTATTTCTTAAAAAGGTAAAATAATCTAGAAAACTAAAAAAAATGTGTTGTCCAACCGTAAATCAATTGTTTTCATCTTTTTTTCATTTCACCATTGCTATTTCAGGTCCACCTGAAGCTAACTTTTGATTGATTGATTTTTCAGCCACCAAACCAAAAAAATCTCTTCTTCACAAAGCTCTACCCAGGAGCATCAGCATTGCCAAGTCTCTTGATTTTATTGTGCGTGTCAGTATATCTGGTGTTTTCCTTAAAGCACCAATGTGGGGGGGAAGGAGTTGTGAGATTGCACAAGAAGTTCAGCCTTTTTTTTTTTTTTTTTAAATTTCCATCTCTCGTGTTGCTGTGGAGACCTGCAGGAAAACATAACCCTTAAAAGCGCAAAACCCAGAGGCAAATAAAAAGAGCCCCCAGACTTAGACTTTCTTCAAATTCCAGGATTTTTAAGCCCCCCCATGATTTTAGGGGCCTGACTCCTGAGTCCTGAATGCTTGGCGGTGGCAGTAACGGGATCTGAAGCACAAGCCCCTGCAATTTCAGTTAAAGGAGCAACTTCTTTAACCGGCAATGGCCTAGCAGACAGGCTGTGTGTTATTCCACACGTGGCATTCCTCATGGGGGTAAGGGAGGGTGGAAGACACAGTAAGGTAGAGAAGCAGGAACCTGCAGGAATGGGATTCTCTCAGTTTTGATCTCACGTGCACTCTGTGTGCAAGGTGACACTGCTTGGAGGATGCCATTTGATACAGAAACATTCAGGGGGGGGAAGGAGGGGTCACACCAGCAGCGGGCTAGCAGGGGGTGGAGTACCTGCACTTAAAAAATCAGGACTACCCCATTGATGGCAGATTTCCCCCACACACCCCTGACACCAGCATGTAGGACAAAGATTTGCACAGCTCTCGGGAGCAGTAAAGGGGGCAGGTTGCTGCTGGAGGACACATAGGGGTGCTGTGGTTTGTGGGCCTACCTCTGCACTGCTCATACTGACCCTGAATTGGCTGCAGCTTATTCTACCCCGATTCAGTTACATTCTCTGGCCATGGCACCCCCTGAGAAATACAGATAATTCCCAGATGCCCGGTCACTTGGTCTGAAGTGATATTTTTTTTAAACTTACCATGTCTGCCAGGTGGTTCATGCCCAGCTCATAGGAATGCAGCCCCAGTGAGTGCTCGAGGTTATGCAGCATAACAAGCTTGAGGTTCTTTTCCCAAGTCACGCGCCGTTCCCCTTCCTCTTTCTGGAACCAAAGCACAGTCCCCACGTTATTATGCAGTAGCCCAGAGGAAACCATGTGCAGTATAAATGAGTTATAGTTCTACAGCGCTTTTTGATCCCCCAGGAACCTGAGTGCTTTGCAAAAATCTTGCCCAGATCCTACAACACTCACTCAAGCAAAACGTCCTAGGAAATCAAGGGGAGTCTTAACAAGTTAAGCGTGGCAAGATTGAGTCCTACCGCAGCCCCAAAATGCAGCCAGTTCTGGAGTGGTCTGCAGCTGTTTTTTAACAGCACACAGCAACACTACACAACAGGGTGGGACAAGAAGAGAAGAATCACATTGTATCCACTTAAATCATCAGGGGGAACTATAGGGAGGCAGAATGTAATTGCCACCAGGACAGTGATGATACCTTGTAATTTAGGAGGAAAGTACTGTAGGATTCACTAATGACCCCAAACAGTCGGGGCCTTCAACTAAGCCAAAGTAATTAAGGAGCTGAACATACAGTTAGGAGGCAAAACAATATCAAGAATCAAACATTCACAATACAGCTTACAGCTGTACAAATCACTGACTTTTTGGTTTGGCAGCCAAACCAAACAACGTTTTTAAAATCAGTTGAAGATTTTTGGACTTGAGTCAAACATTTTGTTTCAATTTGGGGCTTTTTAAACCTTTTTATTTAGTTATTGTTAATAGAACGGAGGGAAATTCCAAGACAAAATGGCTTTCCAAAAGGAAAAGTCAAAACGGTTCATTTATTAAACGCTGAAATGAATCACTTTTTCCCACCTTCCCATTTTATTTTTTTTAATTTGACAGAAACAATCTGCCAAAATCTAGCCAAATTCCCCAATTGTTTCTGTCAACCCGAATATGCATTTTGCCACCAAAAAAAAAAAGAAAGAAAGAAAAAAGAGGTGTGTGAAATATGTCACCTGGCTCTAATATATCCCTAACAAAACACGCTTTAAGAAATCAGCTAACCCCCTGGGATGGTTTAGGCAAGGTGGAGGGTACATGCAGGGCCCAGTGCTCATTAAAGCTGAATGCACTTCTGAAAGCAGAGAGAGCTTTACAGTCTCCAGAAGAGGAACAGGAGGCACCGATCTCAGTGAGAGCTGCCAGAGGGCTGGCATGCCAAGGTCCTGGATACCTGCTGACCGGAGGGGAGATGGTGATGGAAATCCCCCTCCCCCACTTCAAACCCACAGCTGCACAGACCCCACCTTGTGGCTGTATTGCTTGCCATAGGTTTTCTTCCAGAGCTCCCAGTGGTTGTCCAGCGTCGGGTCTGAGTGTAGATGTGCAGTAGCAGCAGAAGCAAGAGAGGCCAGGAAGATACAAAGCAACAGCTTCATTCTGGTCAGCTAGGGAAAAAAAAAAAAAAAAAGAGCACGCTGGTGAAAGATAATATCTGCATGGTTAAGTCAAGTGTCTCAATTTCCTCCACTCAGTGATTGTGCAAAAGATCCAACACTGACTTGCTGAGATTTCTCCACTCTCTCTGCCAGGAGCAAAGTGTCAAGAAGCAAACCCTGACCCTGCAGCAGCTCTCACACTTGTACCTCTTGGGGGCGAGGGGGCGAGGGAAGGGGCTTCCTGGAACCCCATACGACAACAACAGACTTGAAAGGAAAACAGAGCTAGGTGAATGGATAATATCACCCGGGTACTTCCACAGCTCCTGAACTGGATCTTGGACCTGGACCTGGGCATTAGAGCCTGGTATAAGGGATACAGCGGGGAGGGAGGGATAGAGCTAGCGAAAGTCAGAGACATTCCCAGCTGGGGTGGGAACTGATGTAGCTTCACTGAGGTCAATGAGTTTGATCCCTAGGTGGTGTAAACTGGTGTCGCTCCATTGTGGTCACTGGAGCAAAGCTGATTTACACCAGCTGAGGATCTGGCCCAGAGAGATTTGGGTGAAGAGGGCTTGGATTTTCAAAGGAGCCCAAGCAATTTTCAAGGGAGTTAGGCAACCAAATCCCATTAACTCTCACCTAACTCCCCTAGGTTCCTTTGAACACTCCAGCCTAAATAGGAAGATGGAGGGGTGTACGGGGCTAGAAAGACAGAGAGACAGAGCGGGTGTATGAGAATAGATAGATAGGGTGTATGGCAAGTGAGAGAGAGGGTGTTGAATGGATAGATAGAGGCAGTGGTGAGCTGGAGCCGGTTCGCCCGAACTGGTTGTTAAATTTTGAAGCAGTTTTAGAACCGGTTGTTAACCCGCTTCCCTGAAGGGGGCGCTGAGGCTTTGATGGGCTCTGGCTGGGAAGTGATGAAATTCCTCCTCCGGCCACCGGGGGCGCTGCGCTGCGGGAGCCATGTGGGCTGCCACCTGGCCCTGGGCACAAGCCCTGGTGCTGTTCCCCCGACCCCTGGCCCTGGGGCTCCCGCTGCTGCCTGGTGGGTCCCCGGCTGCTCTGCTGGGCCTGGGCTGCGTCCTACTGCTCTCCCCATGAGCGCCCACCACCCTGCCCTGCAGCCAGCCCCTGCCTCCAGCCAGCCCCTGCACCCCCTGCCTCCAGGCACCGCCTGCACCCCCTGCCCGCACCAGCCCCTGCCTCCAGCCACCTCTGCACCCCCTGCCCGCACCAGCCCCTCGCGTACCCCCTGCCCTGCCCGCAGCCAGCCCCTGTCTCCAGCCAGCCCTGCACCCCCATGCCCTGCCTGCAGCCAGCCCCTACCTCCAGTCAGCTCCTGCCCTGTCTCCAGCCAGACCCTTGCCTCCAGCCAACCCCACACCCTCCTGTCTCCAGCCAGCTCCGCACCCCCTGCCCTGCCCACAGCCAGCCCCGCACCCCCTGCTTCCAGCTAGCCCTGCCCCATCCCCCTGTCTTCAGCTGGCCCCACGTCCACTGGTGCCCTGCAGTTCCCAGGGCAGTAACCCTGCACACCTGCTTCAATGAGGGGGGCATGGAGCAGCTGAGACCCACACATGTGCACACCCTCGGGTGACCAGACAGCAAGTGTGAAAAATCAGGATGGGAGTGGGGGGTAAAAGGAGCCTATATAAGGAAAAAGACCCCAAAATTGGGACTGTCCCTATAAAATCGGGACATCTGGTCCCCCTAGCACACCCCCAGGGCGTGGCGGGGACCCACACATGTGAAACGGAGCTCGTTTCTAGTTCAGGCCCATCTTTGTAAAAAAGAACTTGAGGCAGGGTTAATACACACACGTATTTTCCCGGACAGGTCAGGCTTTTTGGTTCTTAAATGGCCGTCCGGGAAAATACGGACGTATAGTAACCCTGTTGGTACAAAAAATACATACTGGGGCACATCCCTTAAATCAGAACTTTTTATAGGGAACCGGTTGTTAAGATTTTGGTAGCTCATCACTGGATAGAGGAGGTTATTGGAAGAGAGAAAGTTTTATATGGGGATAGAAAGACAAGACTGATACACGCCGATGTATGCAGATGCAAACTCTCTACAAGCAAAATACAAAACATCATTTCTTGATTTTAGTTCCTCAAACATATGGTTCCAAACATGACGAAGAGGAGATTTAAAGTACAGGGGGAAAAAGAAAAAGCCAAACATACCAGATGGGAGTTCGCCCAGTGGAGATTTCTAGACAGGAATCCTGAACTGATCGGCAGGCAGCAAGAATTCCCCCAAATTCTCCTCCCAACGTTAGCTCCTGAGTGAACCCTAACACACTTCCTGCTCTGACTGCATGCTGAGAACAACAACTTCGGTTTGCCCTGCCAGGCTCATCACAGGGGACTGTGAATAGGGAAATGCCAGGACCTCTGGTTTCACTATTACTGTGACTGTATCAAAATAGGGATGTTCACTACAGCTGCAGGCTGATTTTCAGTCCCCAGCCCCGGAAGACTAAAATCAGATGTTTTTCCTTCCCTTCTCAGACCCTACAGCACATGATTGGGAGAGTTAAAAAATAAACTAGTAGGGTCAACATTTTCAAAAGCTCAGACAGGTGCAAACAGTCGCTGGGACCTCCCTTTTGGGGTTTAAGTTACCATCAGTATTATGGTAAAACCTAGAGATATCAGCTGAAATAAGGACCCAGGTCCACCGGTTCTGCATGAACACAGAGGGAAAGACAGAGCCTGCCTCCCTGAGCTCGCAAGCTAAATAGATAAAGACAGACGAAGGGCAGGGGGAAACTGAGGCACAGATCAGGGAAGCAATTTGCCCAAGGTCACACAGCAGGGCAGGGCTAGTGCAGGGACTAGAATGCAGGTCTCCTGAGTTGCAGTCCAGTGCCTGCTTCACTGGCATTTGGGCACCCAGCACGCTCTCCAAGCCGGTGTTTGGTTTAGCCTCAACTGCCTGAGCACCCAGCATTGACTGGGATTTTCAGAGCACCGGGGCACTTTCCTGAGTGCACAGGGCTGAGCAGAAATGCCCTCTAGGTGCACATTAGCATATGGATATTGGCACTTTGAATATGCTAATGAGGCCTAGAATCCCAAACACAGGCTGGCAGATGTTCCTCCCCACCCCTTCACCCCTTTCAAACAGCAGGCAGGGCCTTGGGAGGGAAGAGGCCAAGTGCGAGTGGGGCCATGGGGTGGAGCGCGGACAGGGCCTCTGGGGGAAGAGGCCGAGTGGAGCGGGGTGTCGGAATGGAGCAGTGGACAGAGCAGGGGGTGGAGCGATGGTCCTGGCACCGTGGCCCACAAAAAATTAATCCAGTCCTGCGGGTGCTGAGATGGACCCTGAGATCCACAGATGAAAGGTTCTATAGCAGTGCACAGATCAGGCCAGATCTTCAGCTGCTAGAAATCAGCATAGCTCCTATTCTGAATAACCCTCGGAACACAGACTGCATAGCAATGAAATGCTTTCGGAGATGAATATTTGCCTGCTGCAGCCTCTAACGGGTTACACATGTAAGCAGGGTCTGAATGAACTCTGTGAATGAGAGTAAGAGACTTCAGGAGCAAACTGTATTTACATGAACGCACCTACTCTGCTGAGCTACCCAGCAGATAGAGCGGTGTTGCTCAAAATAATCAACTTTGGCTGGTGTTGGGTTACAAATCACTTTAGTACTGAAGTATGTTCCAGTGTGTGATATTTTCATTATAGTACGAAAGATCTATATCTAATCCTGCAATAGGGAACAATGGAAATGAGAATAGAGGGACTGCGGTTTGTGAGTGAGGGCCACCGGCAGAGCTGTGGGAGGGGAGCTCAGGGCTGGGAGAGCAGGGCCTGGGGGGTGGGATCTGAGATTGGGGCGCCCCACTGTGCCAGGCTGCCCAGATCCTGACCCATAGCAAGGCCCCTCGCTCTCTTGCTCATTTCCTAATCATCCCTCTCTGTCCCTCCCAGCCGAATGGGGGCACCAGCCCCCCATGTCCCACGCTCTGACCCACCCTGTGTCCAGGGATCTCAGAACCGTTACGGGGAGGGGGCGGTTCATGTGTTTGAATCCTCCAGCAGCTTTGTGAAAACCTGTCTCCATGCAGCCATCGGCAGCACCTGCCCGCCACCCTGCCCTCTGCTCTGCGACTGGGGAGTGACACCCAACGCTGGGTCTCCAGACACCCGCACCCCTGACACAGAACGGAGACACTAAACACACATGTGTGCACGGAGACACACACAAACATGCAATACCCACACAGACACCACTAATGCATGTACCCAGACACACACACAAAGATACACACAGCCGCAGAGATACCGCTGTGCACACACACAGCTAAACACACACACACACACCCCGCCCAGGCTGGGGTCCCTTGGGGAAGGTGTTCGGGACGATGCTGTCACCAGCTCGACGTTGCTGTCTGTCTCCCTGGTGCAGCCCAGCCTGGGGGTCTCGTTCCCCAGGGCCCAGAGCAGGTTCTCTCAGTTGGGGGCTGAGCTCTGGAAGTCTGGGCCTGGACCGGCCCAGGGTCTGCCCCGTGCCCCGCACTCTCCGGCCAGGTCTAGCTGGGTGGCTGCTCCCCCCTGGTCTGGCACTTGGTGGTTGTGTCCCCCCAGGCCCCGACTGATCTCCAACACCGCGGCCCATCGCTGCCCAACTGAGACTTTCCTTCCCCCGAAGTCTCTGTCCTGGGATCCTGCCTCCAGCTGGTGTTGGCCCGGACCCCGACCCCAGTGACCATCGTCCTCACCCTGCTGGGCCCGGTGGTGGGAGGGGGCGTCCGCCTGGCCCCGCAGAATCCGCCACAGAGCTTCGTGCTCTGCAGCTGGTACCGACCAGCGACCGCCACTGATGAAAACAGCCGGATCCTCACCTACTACCCACAAACACCCCCCGTCCAGACCCCCGGCCCAGCCCACACGGGGCGGGAGACAGCGGGGCCGGGCTGCGCCCTGCACATCGCGGGGTTAACGCTCAGCAACACCGGGAGCTACGCGGTGCAGATACAGAGCCCGACTCGTGACCGGCTGGGGCTGTCCCCTGACAACCGGACCCTCCCGGTGCAGGGTGTCACCCGGGGCGATGCCGGCGCCCACCAGTGCGAGGTCGGGACCCCCGTCAGCACCAACCGCAGCGAGCCCAGCGCCGAGACGCTGGCCTGTGAGTAACTGCAGCCCCGCCCCCCCGCCAGCGCTGCCCCCGGCCCTGCCGGCATCGCCCAGCCACGGAGATGCGGCTGCCTCTGGTGTGGGGGTGGCTGTTTACACGGGGATCCCAGTGCTGGCACCAGTGCCCCCGGGTGACGTTAGTGCCTGTACAGGAGGGGTTGGGGGCTCGGGGGGGGTGGGGGGGGGCTCTCTCTCTGCGGGCCCCAGTGCGGCGCATCGGGGGTCCAAACTCTATGAGCAGAGAGGGGAGCTGCCCCCATGCAGGCCCTGTGGGAGGGAGGGAAAAGGAGGGGACCCTGCGTTGGGGGGGGGGCTATAGGGTAGCAGGGGGGAATGTGAGGAAAGGTGCCCCTGGGGGGAGGGACTGTTGGGGCCTTGTGGGGGGCGTGGGCCCCCTGGGGGGTGTCCCCAGCTCCCCTGGGCCATCTCTGACCCCTCCCCATTTCCCCAGATGCTGCAGCCCGGACAGCGGGACATGTACGACCAGCTGCAGAGATGAGGCCCCCCAGTGCCCTGGTGGATGCTGGGAAGACCCCTGTATCGTGGCATGGCGGGGGGAGCATCTCTGCTGTGTGTGGGGGTCAGTCCCACCTGTTCTTTTACAGCCACTTTGCTAAGTTCACTAACAGCCCCCCCCCCGCCCTCGGGGGTCACTAGTCCCGGTGGGGCTCTGGGACAGGCTGGCATCCAGCCTGGGGGGAGGGGCCCCCGCTTGGCCTTCGGGTCCAGCCAGAGGCCAAGGAAGCATCCGGAGAGAGATGCTGGGATCCCGCAGCCGGGGAGGCTCCCCGAGGTCTCTCCCCAGATGGTCCCTGGCTGAACCCAGAGTGGTTGCAGTGGGTGTGTAACAGGAACCCAGCGCAGCCCTGGCCGTGTGCCCCCATTGGACAGGGGGGTGAGCCAGGGGCTCGGCTGTCAGTGAGCCAGGCCGGATGGGACCAGTCCGTCAATCTGAGCTCCTGTGTCCCACCAGCCACCAGCCCCCCCCCAGCACCCGCCTGCTCCATCCAGCACCCGAAGTCAGAGCAAAGTGTCACTGCTCCCGGGGGCCCAGCCCATTCTGTGCCACGGGCGGGGACCGGGGGACCAGATGCGGCAGGGCGGGAGATAGAGAGACCCAGAGAACCCCGGCCAGTGACCTGCCCCATGCTGCAGAGGGAGGGGAGTCCCCCACAAGCCCTGCCAGTCTGACTGGGGGGAAAAACCTTCCTGAGCCCAGACATGGCGACTCGCTGGACAGTGGGCATGTGAGCAAGAACCAGTCAGCCCAGCACCTGCCAGAGAGAGAGAGAGACACTCGGAGCCCCGCAGAGCCCATCCCCAGGCCAGGCCACCCCCCATGCTTTGCAGGAAGGAGATAAAAACCTCCCAGAATACACAGGGGTGAGATCCCTGCCTGACCCCTGCCGGCAGCTGGCTGAGACCCTGAAGCATGAGCATTAGCAACCTAAGATGTAAACCAGGCGTGACCCCGGAGATGCTGAGCCCAGCCCCTGCCCTTGGCCTGGCCCAGCCCCATCACAAGCCCCACCCGTCAGTTTGTCCAGCTCTCTGGTAACGCTAGAAACCCTGTAGTGTCCAGCCTGGTCTGTGGCATTGGGGTCCTTGGGCTGAACTCTCCCCCCCACACACACACCCCGGGGAGTTACACCCCCACTGCAGTTACTGCGAGCGCTCAGTCCCCTCCCACCCCCCCTCCACCTAAACAGCCAAGCTGCCAGGCCCCGCTCCTAGGACAGACCCTCCAGCCCCTGCCCAGCCAGGCAGCGCCTCTGCACCGGCTCCCGGCTGCCTTCCCCTTTCTCCACCCGGGGGACAGAGCAGCCGCCTGCTCCCAGCCGAGGGCTCACCAGGGCGCGGCCAGTGGGACTAATCCGGCCGCGCTGCAGGACAGACCTGAGCCATCCCAGGCCTGCCGTGCTCACAGCCACATCCCCAGGGGACTCTCCATTATCCTGCGACTGCCCCCACGCCCAGGGCTCTCTCCTCCTCTGTCGCGGCCCCGCTGAGCTCCCAGCTGCAGAGGAAATCTTGTTCTTAGCGCCGAACCATGTGCCGGTGCGACCTGTGTGGTCGGCGTCCAGGCCCTGGCTGTCGCTCCAGTCTGCCGGGTCCTCCAGCTCCTCCTGGGTAAGGGCCCCGGCCTCCCCGCAGTGCCCCTGCCCCCGACTTTGTACCACCAGCAAATGTCGGCTGCCCCCGCCCATGTCATGTGCCACGGTCCTTAATAAACTATTGACTGAGCCTGGTTCCCAGACCGAGCCGCACGGACACCTGTAGCAACCTCCCTCCAGGCCAGTGAGTCTCTGCTCAGCACCGCCCGCAGCCCTCGCCCCGTGGCCGGCTCCCGACCCACCGCCCAGCGCCCCGACGCAGTGGGGAATTCCCCACGGGGCTCCATGGCAGAGGCGTTCCTGAACGCCGGGCGTGTGAGCTCTGTGGCGCGTCCCTTCGCTGACCAGCCGGTGATTGGCCCGGAACCCGGGTGAGTCTGGGCGCTCATGTGTGTTACAGCCCTGTGCCCAGTTACCGCCAGGACCTTGATTCCTCTGCCGTGCGCTGCTGGGGGCAGCCCGGCCGCTCGGTACCATCCAGAGCCCGTTTTCCCTGTTCTGCGCCGTGAACCTGTGTCCTGGGAGCTCCCACTCAGCCAGTACCCGGGGCCCAACGCCAGCCTGGGGCGTGTCCACCCGGCTGGGACAGGAGTTGTGGGAGCGCGAATCGAGAGCCAGAGTCATGCCAAGGAGAGCCTGGTGCATGCTGGGAGGCCTCCCAAAAAACCCTGAACATGTGACTCAGGCCTGACTGACGCTGCCTGAGTCTGCCGAGAGCCGGAGCCGACCGCTCTGGGAGAGCCCACAGGAAATGGGGCAATCGGCTGGTGGAGCAATATCCGGTGGGAGGGGCCGAGGGTTGTGACTAAGTGGGACTGTTCTCAATGTTTCCCTGAATAGTGTGGGGGTGCCTCAGTTTCTCCTATGCAGTTCTTAAGTATCTAGGTGGTGGGGTAAGGGTGTATGATTACTGCAGAGCCCTAGAGGGCAGGTGTGTGCAGGGGTCTGGACACAGAGAATGGCCAACACCCTGTTTCCTGGCAACTGATGGCCTGAGTCCTTCCCCCTGCAAGGTGAGAGCTAAAGGGTTGGAGAACAAAGGAATCAGGTGACCTCCTGGCCCAGGAAACGGACAAAGCCCACAGGAAGAGGGGCTGGAGGGAGTTTCAGTTTGGGGCTGGCTGGGACATGGAGTGAAGGGCAGACGTGGTTGTCTGGCTCACTGCCCCCCAAAATGGACCCAGCTGAGGGGTCCTGTTCTCTGCACCTACAAGCTCTGTTTTAGACCATGTTCCTGTCGTTTAATAAACCTCTGTTTTACTGGCTGGCTGAGAGTCACGTCTGTCTGCGAAGTTGGGGTGCAGGACCCTCTGGCTTCCCCAGGAGCCCCGCCTGAGCGGACTCGCTGTGGGAAGCGCACGGAGGGGCAGAGGAGGCTGAATGCTCCGAGGTCAGACCCAGGAAGGTGTAAGCCGGATGAGCTGTGTGTCCTGCAGACAGGCTGCTCACAGAGAGGAGACTTCCCCAGAGTCCTGACTGGCTTCATGGGGAGCAGTTCCAGATCATCGCCCAGGGGGACTCCGTGACAACTGGTGGCAAAGGTGGGATGTACTGCACCCCGTGGACGGCACTTCCTGCAGTGAGTGACTGGGGAGCAGTAAAACGAAGGGGGATTGACAGGGACCAGGCGTGCTGAAGATTCAGAGAGAGACGGTTTCAGGGGGCGGTTAAACCCTGGGAGTGTGTGACCAGAGAGAAGGACTTTTGCGGTAACAGGGTCCCCCGGGGGATTGCAGCGAGCAGTCCCAGGGGCAGAGGAGTCTGCAGCTCGACCCTGGCAAAGAGGAGGTGACCTCGAGAAGGGCTGGCACACTAGGGGTTCTCCCTGGAAACCGTGGGGAGCTGAGAGCACACAGGCCTGTGAGTCCACAACAGCTTGGGAAGAGCGGAGTGATGGCCTGTCACGGTCTCCTTGAGAAGGACATTGTAACCCTGTGCAGAAAGGAAGGGTTGCGCATTGGAAAGTTCACCAAAGCACAGTTAATCGTGCAGCTGGAGGAGGATGACCGCTCTAAGGAACAGATTCCTGACCCCAAATGGGGCTATAGCAGGATCTGGGAGCAGCTGGAGTAGTAGCCAGGCATCCCCAAGACTCCTGTCCCTGACCAGACGAGGGTCTTCACGATCGGGTTCCCCATCGGGGGATCAGAGACGGACGGGATTGGAGCTGAGTCCGAGAGAGCAAGAGGACCGTGAGAGACAGCGAGAGCCCGAGAAAGAGCTGCAGGAGACGCAGCAGCATGAACTGGCAATGGTGGAGCGGAGAGGCCAAGGGGACCTCCCCGGGGTGAGTGGGGATAGACCCCGGGGGGCCAGTTCCACAGGGAACTTCGAGACTAAATTGCTGCCCCTGGTTAAGGGGGGCGGGAATGTGGATGCCACCTCACTGCCTTTGAGCAGGCTGGCGATTTGAACCAGGGGGACCCTGCGGAAAAGCCCCGGTGTCTAGCTCCCTTCCTGGGTCCTGAGGCCATAGACTCCGTCAGCCAGATGGGTGGGGCTCCCACTCCTGACCCCAACCTATATGTCTGTGTGGAGTTTCCTGGGGCCAGGCCCCTCGGACCCCCAGTGGGAGCGGAAGGTGACAGTCGATCGGGAGACATTCCTGGGGTGGCGAGATCCTGGGACAGAGAGAACGGTTGTCAGACCCCTGGTGGTGCAGCCTCAGATGCTGAGGGGCTGTGTGCGCTGGGTGAGGGTCCCAGGGACGAAGCCCCTCGCGCTGCCTATGGCCCAGATCCCTGTGCAGACCCAGGAGAGGTGGGGCTGGCTGGTCGGTGGGGTTCTCCGGGATATCAGCTGTGAGACCCTGTTGTGGGGTGACTGTGTCTCTTTGGGACAGGATCCAGGCCCTGCTCCGGTAACTGCCAAGGGTTTGAATATGAATCCAGGGAACCAATCGGCGGAGAGGAAAATGGTCAGTGAAAATGCAGATGACCTGGCTGGCAGCAGGGAGGAGCTTCTAGGCTCAGGATACCTGCCTGCCCATAACCAGACCCCTGGGGCTGGGTGGGACAGAGAGACGCTCCCCGCCCCCTTGCACACCGGAGGGGGGGGGGCTCAGAGGGCTCACGCTGGCTCTGATGCAGTGAGGAAAGCAGCAAGCTCGCTGCTACCCCACTGGGACAGCAAGGGTAGCGCTGAGCACGGTGGGAGCTGAGACCCCAGCTGAGTGGGGGGAGACACAGGCAGGGCAGGGGATCTGTTGGGAGTGGCAAGGTGCTTGCTAAGGAAAGTCTGGATGAGCCTAGGCAGCCTTGTGAGCTGATGGCTGTGTCTAGTCAGCAGGGTGGGAAGGCGAGGAGAGTGGAAGATGAGTGTCCCTGGACCTTACCTGTTACCTGGGTGGAGATTTGTGACAGTGTGTCTGTCAGGGGTGTTGACTTGCCTGTGGTGGGAGCTATCCCGGTTTTTAAGCAGTTGTCTGTGACCAGCCCTGTGCGCTGGGACAAGGGGAATGAGTCTGTGAGTCTGGGAAAGGAGAAAGGGTGTCCGGCTCTTCTTTGTCTGTGGAGCAGACAAGAAGGGGCCTTTCAGCCTGTGATGGTTGAGGGTCGTGCAGTTGTCTCAGAGTTTGTTCTGGATTCAGCTAAAGCCCAGGAAGGGAAGGGCCCTAAGTTTGTGTCTGCTCGGGAGATGGCCCTGTAACGAGGTCGCATAGACCAGTTAGTGTCTATGTAAAATCTCAGAGTCCAGACAATTCTGGTGCTTGTATTTTGCCTGTTGCTACTGTGTTGTTGGGAAAGGGTGGAGCAACTTTGTCTAATCAGGGTGAGATCCTAGCCAGGGCACAAGGAGAGCATGAAGGTGATGTGATTGTGTTACCTACTGAGGGTGTGGAAACCTGTAGCAAGAAGGAAAAGATTCCTGAACTTGTTGTGTGGCAAAGGGAAGGAGAAGGCTTCTAACCTTTTATCTAGGAAGTCTGTCAGTTTGCCTGAAAGGGGATTGTGCAGGAATCCGCCGGATGGGCCAGAGGTAATTCTGGATGTAAGGGAGACCCAGAAAGAGTCTGTTGTTGCTCAGGAAAGTGTTCCTCTAGAGCAAGCCCTCGGTGAAGAGGGTAAAAGCAGAATTTCTGTGCGGGGTGAATTGTTGCATAGAAAAGCCCCTAGGGAAAGGAATCCTCATGGAGTCTTTGCAAGCAGTTTACTGCAACTGAAGGGTGTGAAAGTGATTTAATCAAGAAAGTTTCAGTTCCTAACAGCCAGAAATTTTCTGTTGTGAATGGATCCACTGACTTTCCTGTTGAAAGATCCAGTGTGGATAGCTTTGAGAAGGTCTCAGATGGAGTGAAAGCTGTTAAGAAAGTTAAACAGTCCTATAACCAAGTGGCTGTGTTTGGCCAGCTTGTTGGGGAGAAGACCCAATCCCAGTTTGACCCCCTGGAGTTTTGGGGGTGGCCAAAGGGCATGGGCTACATAAGCCTTCCCACATGCGGCCTGCGAGTGCTATCGACCACCCCCGACCTAAGGGAGAGCGTGAAACTGGAAGGGCCTGGTGTAACTCCTACCAAGGAATGGGAGAGATGCTGGGGCATCCATGGTGGCTTCGAACTTCCCAGGTCACTGGCTAAAGTGACCCCACTCAGTTTGGTCTCGAAGGGGGCAGAGATGTGACGAAGTGGGACTGTTCTCAATGTTTCCTCTGAATAGTGTGGGGGTGCCTCAGTTTCCCCTATGCAGTTCTTAAGTATCTAGGTGGTGGGGTAAGGGTGTATGATTACTGCAGAGCCCTAGAGGGCAGGTGTGTGCAGGGGTCTGGACACAGAGAATGGCTGACACCCTGTTTTCTGGCAACTGATGGCCTGGGCCCTTCCCCCCTGCAAGGTGAGAGCTAAAGGGTTCGCAAAAAGAAAAGGAGTACTTGTGGCACCTTAGAGACTAACCAATTTATTTGAGCATAAGCTTTCGTGAGCTACAGCTCACTTCATCGGATGCGGATACAGACTAACACGGCTGCTACTCTGAAACCTACTTTATTTGTATTGCAGTAGCACATAGAGGCTCTAATTGAGATCAACGTCCCATTGTGCTAGGTGCTGTACAAGCTTCTAGTAAGACAGGAGCCCCAAAGAGCCTACAGTCTAAATAGGCAAGAGAGAGTGGGAAGGGAAATGGAGTACTTGTGGCACCTTAGAGACTAACCAGTTTATTTGAGCATAAGCTTTCATGAGCTACAGCTCACTTCATCGGATGCATACCAGTATGTGACTGTGACTCCCCAGCCAGCGCCCCACTCGGCCCCAGCATGGCCAGGCCTTACAGAAACAACCAGGCTGAGTTTATTGACCGGAGCCCAGAGCTGGAGAAGGAGCCGCTGGAGGCTCCTGTTATTTACTCCTCGTAACTAGGGATCGAGAAATGACAGTAACGGGCAGCAGGTTTAGAACAAACACAAGGAAGTCTTTCTTCTCACAACGCACCGTCAACCTGTGGAACTCCCTGCCAGAGGATGTTGTGAAGGCCAAGACTATAACAGGGTTCAAAAAAGAACTCGATAAGTTCCTGGAGGATTGGTCCATCAATAGCTATTCGCTAAGATGGGCAGGGATGGTGTCCCTAGCCTCTGTTTGCCAGGAGCTGGGAATGGGCGACAGGGGATGATCACTGGGCGATTCCCTGTTCTGTTCATTCCCTCTGGGGCACCCGGCACTGGCCACTGTTGGCAGACAGGACACTGGGCTGGATGGACCTTGGGTCTGACCCACTCTGGCTGCTCTTATGTTCTCATGGAGTTAATGGGACAATGGGTAACATAGAGAACAAACTGGGGACGCATTTCCCAGCGTCCCGATGTCCCGAACCCGCCTCTGGCAGCTCCTGCGGGTTCAGCTCCCCCCAGCATCCGGCCCCCAGCCGCCCGGGCTCCAATGCTCTCTGCAGGAGACAAACCCGCTGGCAGCTCCTCCCCTCGGGGCAGGACCCTGGGTGCAACCCGCACCCCGCGATAGCTCCCACCAAGCCAGCGTCTGTCCTCAGAAACGCCTGCCCCCTGCACTGGGCCCTTTTCCCTGCCGGCTGCTTCCCTGGAGCTGGGGCAGACGCTGCTGGGGCCTGGCTCCGGGTGGAACCAGCCGCCTAGCAAGCTCGGCACCACCCAGCTCCCCCGGAGCCGGGCACAGAGAGAACAGCCCGGTGCCTCCTGTCTGCCAGGGACGGGCCTGGCGCCTCCCGCTGCCCGGCTGGAACCAGCCCCTGAGATCCAGGCCAGACACACAGCCCCAGATGTGACCCCAGGCACTCGGCTCGCCATGGTCACCGTGCCCAGCGATGCCAGCTCTGGGCAGGGACCCCAAAAGCCCCTTTGGGGGCTGGTCTGTAGACGTCAGAGCTGGGGGTCCCATGAGCCCCTCGGCGCCCTGTGCCCTCCGCCAGGGGTCCCGGGTCCCAGCCAGGCGGGTCAGCATCGCTGTTCACAGCTCTGCACGGGAGAACTGCCCCAGGGAGGAGAAGACACAGGGCCGGGCACTGGAGGCAGAGTGGGGGGGAAGCCCTGGGCGGGGACCCCTGGCCCTGGTTTGGGCACCAGTGGGGCACTGGGGAGACCCGGGTCTGAGTCCCTGCAGCCCCACAGACTCCCCGTGGGACCCAGGCTGGTCACTGAGCTGCCCGGGCCCCTCTGTGCAGTGGGGAGCTCCCGCCGCCTGGGGTGGGACATAGCTCAGCGCGCCAGGCTCAGGTCAGGCGGGCAGAAAACAGGGCATGTCACCAAGCCGGTGGCAGAGGTGGGCTCCCAAATACTGTGCTGGGCACAATGGCACCAGAGCCACTCACAGGCACCGAGTTTCTGATTTCTTTGGAGGGGCCCAGACGCTGCGGTGATGGGCCCCAGGGAAGCAGCCTGGACGGACGGACCCCCCGGGCCGGGCGGTGGCTGTTCCTGCCCTTTAACGCTTCATTGGCGGGACGTCCCCGGGCGGCGGGACCCAGGCTCGGGGACGCGCCTTTCCCAGCATGCACCGGGCCCCTCCCAGCATGCACCAGGGGCAGGAGGGGGCATCACTTCTTCAGCTCCTTGTACACGTCCTGCTGTTGGGGCTGCAGCGTCTGGGGGAAACGGGGACGATTCAGCCAGAGACGCCCCAGGGGAGGGCCCAGTCCCCTCCCCCCCCCATGGGGCCCCAACAGCCCCTCCTACACCAGGGGCCCATCCTCCCCCTCCCAGTGCTGGGCCCCCCATAGCGCCTCCCCTCAGCCCTGAGGCTCCCGGCTGGTCCCCTTCTGGCTCACTCTGCTCCCCCCTGCTCTGGGATGTGTTAACCAGCCCTGTTCTCAGCCATAGGGCTTCTGGGGGGCACCTCCCCCCTCCCCCCACTGGGTCCGAACCCTCCTCAGGGGGAGGATACAGCGCAAGGGGCCGGTGCGCGGCTGGGGTCAGGGGGGCTCCCGGGCTGGGCCGGGGGAGACAGAGGCAAGAGGGGCTTTAGCACCGGACCATAGAGACCCCCCCACCCCTCCAGCCAAGCTCGGGGTGGGGGGAGGGACCCTGGGAGAGTCAGTGGGACCCAGGGTTTGTGTAACTCTCCCCCACCCCCGCCCAAAGGGGACAGGGTAAACTGGCTGGGGGCTGCGGGTCGGGACTCAGGAGGGGGCGTGACTGGAATAAGGGGCGGGACTGGAGCCTTGTCACTCACCACTGGCCCTGGCCTGGCTGTCAGGGGCAGGTTTTCGTACACCAGGACGGGTGCCCCGTTCTCCTTGGGGGTCTCGTTCCGGCAGCGAGAGTCTGGGAGGAATCATCAGAGATGCTGGAATTGGAGTCCTGGCTCCCAGCCCCCCCTGCTCTAACCACGAGACCCCACTCCCCTCCCAGAGCCAGGGAGAGAACCCAGGAGTCCTGGCTTCCTCCCCCCAACCACCAGTCTAACTACTAGACCCAAGTCCCCTCCCAGAGCTGGGAGAGAACCCAGGAGTCCTGGCTCTCCCAGGGCGGCCGGGTGTTACTCACAGAGGAAATAGGCCCCGACTCCGACCAGCGCCGCCCCCACCAGTGACCCGATGACGATCCCAGCAACGGCCCCGGCAGAGAGACCTGGACGGGGGGTGTCTGGAGGAGAGATGTGGGGAGGGTTGGATCACACAGTCAGTAACAATCCCCCCACGCCGCTCCCTGCAGCCTGGGTCCCTAGTGCCGCACTGGGGCATTGGTGCCAGCACTGGGATCCCTGTGTCTGCGGCACGTTCTTCCATCTGGGAACAGAGAGAGCGTCACTGGGGGGAGCAGTTGGATCCACCCCGACCCCAGGGGAGCCCTCGCTCTACGGGGCTCCTGCCCCACAGCCCTGTGGAGGATTCAGACCCAGCTCCCTGGTGGCAGTAGAGAGACTTTATTGTAGGGCTACACAGCAACATGGGAAAGAGTGGGGCTCTGAGATCCAGGACTCCTGGGTTCTCTCCCCAGCTCTGGGAGGGGAGTGGGGGCTGGTGGGTTAGAGCAGGGGGGGCTGGGAGCCAGGACTCCTGGGTTCGATCCGGGCAGGGCAGGGGAGTGGGGTCTGCGTGGGGAGGTCTGTGGAGCCGGCACAATGGGGTTAATACAGATTGTACCAACTGCGACAGCAGCAGCTGTTGGGGGGGGGGTCACTCCCCATCCATATTCAGTCCTGGCTCCCAGCTCAGGGAGCGGGCGTCTGGGGGCCCAGAGCCCCACATCTCTGTGTATTGGGGGGGGTCATCATCTCTTGGGGGCAGGGGGGGTGGGATGCCACATACAGGGCAGGGTCTGTGTTTGGGGACAGGTCCCCCCCATGACCCAGCCAGGCTCATCCCCGGGGGAGAGGCCCGGAGCCCATCGCTGGGGCAGGGATGGGGAAGGGGCAGGGTCCGGGGGTGGCACTTACCAGAGACGGGCAGATGCACCGTGGCGAGGGCAGGGCTAGTCGGGCTCTGAATCAGCACCGTGTAGCTCCCGGTGTCCTTGAGCGTTAACCCTGCGATGTGCAGGGCGCAGCCCGGCCCCGCTGTCTCCCGCCCCGTGTGGGCCCAGTCCTTGGTCTGGACGGGGGGTGTTTGTGGGTAGTAGGTGAGGATCTGGCTGTTTCCATCCGTGACGGTCGCTGATCGGAACCAGCTGCAGAGCACGAAGTCCTGTGGCGGATTCTGCGGGGCCAGGCGGACGCCCCCTCCCACCGCGGGGCTTGGTGGGGTGAGGACGATGGTCACCGGGGTCTGGGCCTGCACCGGCTGGAGGCAGGAGCCCAGGATGGAGGCTGCAGGGGGGAGACCAGAGAGACAGATACCAACTGGTGCCCCTCACTCCCGACCTGCAGCCCCTCCGTTTGCATTTGCACTGTCCCCTATTACAGCCCTTGGTGTCCGGGACACCTGGGTCCCCACACCCCGGCTCCACCCTCTCAGCTGCAAGGGACCCCTCTCCAGGTGCCGCCCCGCCGCCTTTTGCTGCAGCCAGACCTGCCTCGACGCAGGGGAGGCGTCTCTGGGCCGGGACCCTGAAGTCCGGACCCACAGGCAGGGCAGTCCCACGGGGCCCCTCCGGCCTCAGATTTCCCCTCCCAGCCTCCTCCGCTCACTTCCCCTTTGCTTTGGAGGAAGGAACCCGGGGGCGGGGGGGGAAGGGTCTTCTCCCTTATCCCCCCGCCCCCCCACGGGCTGCCTGGTCCCTGGGTCTCTGCCTGTGTCCCCCAGTTCTCTAGCACAGAGAGACACAAGCAAACAGCTGATCCCCACTGCGGGACACAACGGGGCTTCTGTGCGTGTCCCCGCGGCTTTGGGGCACAGCCTCGGGGGAGGGTGGGGTTGGACCCAGCCTGGGAAAGGAAGCGTCAGAGCCCCCCTCCGGCTACTCCAGCCATGGGGTGCCCCTAGCCCAGCTCTGCCGGTGCCCCTGAGTCCCGACCCACAGCCCCCCCGCTTTCATTGACACTGGTTCTTATTGCAGCCTTTTTTGCCCCGGACACCTGGGTCCCACGTTCTCCCTCTCTGACCTGCCAGGAGAATCCCTGTCCAAGGGCCGCCTGGTCTGTGGGGGATTCGCCCCATCGCCCTTCGCTGCTGCGGGACCCGCCGGGACCTGTCGGGACAGCAGAGACGCCTGGTTCCCAGCTGGGGGCAAAGAGAAGAGACGGGGGAAGTGGGAGGGAGTGGAGCTGACACAAAGCACCTCCCTTGCCCCTCCCAGCCTTGCCTGTCTCCACTGCCAGGGGGAGGGACTCACCCGCCCCTCCCTCTGCCCCCACCCAGACACGGGGGCGGGGGGGTGCAGCAATCCGAGCCCCCGCTGCTCCTTCGACAGGGGCCTGGCCCTGGGAGATGTGTGTGTGTGTGTGGGGGTGTCACACAGCACAGAAATCGGCCCCTGGGGGACTGGTGCATGAAAGTGGGCAGGGCCCCCCAGCCTCCAGGAATCCTACTCCCCCTGTTCCCCCCAGATATTGCCTCCCAGTGGAGGTTGTGTGGAGGGCGGGGGGCTCATCCCTGGAAGTCACCCGTGGGAAGTGGGAAACAAACCCCCCGTTAGGGAGTGGGGGGCACAGGGAGACCCCTGCGGGGGGGGCAGAGCCCAGACTGACGGGAAGCCAAAGCCCCCCCCCAGCAGGATGGGCCGGGGCTGGGGGGGAACAGGACAGAGTGTGAGGCCACTGGGCACAGACAGACACAGAGCTGGGCTGAGCAGCCTGATCCCGCCCCGCCTGTGGGCCCACGTGTGTCCACCCACCCACACACACACACACCCACACACACATAGACACCCCCACGATACACACCATACACCCCAACCCACACCCCCATACACACACCACCCACCCAGACACCCCATACACACACCCATAGACACCCCCACGATACACACCCACACCCCTGCACACACCCACACCTACGCCCACAAACACTCCCCACACCCACACCATACACACCCACACGCCACCCACCGAGCGTTCGATTTGGCCTGGCCTGGGTGTGGGTTGCCAACTTTTTAATTGCACAAAACCACACCCTTTCCCCGGCCCCACCCCACTCACTCCATCCCCCCTCCCTCCGTCGCTCGCTCTGCCCCACTGTCACCGGGCTGGGCAGGGCTTGGGGTGTGGGAGGGGGTTCGGGTTGTGGTCTCCGGGCAGACCTGACCTCAGCCGGCGCCTGGGAAGAGCCCGGCGTGTTCCTGCAGCCCCCTAGGCGTCAGCGCGGCCAGGACAGGACCGGCTCTCGGCACCAGCAAACAAGCACGTGTTTGGGGCGGCACAATTCCAGGGGCGGCTCCGAGCTCTGCCCCCACCCGCAAGCCCCACCACCTTGGAGTGTGGAGCCAGCGCTCGGAGAGGGGGCAGTTCGCGGAGCCCCTATGGCCGCCCCTGCACCTAGGAGCCGCACGGAGCCAAGGCAGGCAGGGAACCTGCCTTAGCCCCGCAGCGCCGCCGACCGGGCTTTTACTGTCTGGTCGAAAGCCGGACACCTGGGAACCCTACCCGGGGGTACCCTGCCCGGGACCAGGTTATAACACAACGGGGTGCAGAGGGCACGGCCCAGCTGCGGGGCCATAATCACAGGGTCCACGGAGGCCACATGTGGGGCCTTTGCTCTCTCTCTGCTCCCACTGCACCCCTGGGGTGCCAGGCTGGGAGGCCCCCCGTGACCTCCTGCCCCGCTGTGAGGAGCCTTGTCTGGCCTTGCTGGGCGTCAGACCCCCGAGTCCCCCTCCATGGACAGCACAACCCCCCTCCCCGCTCAGCCCTCGACAGGTCAGCGATCGGCGCCCCCCAATCGCCCAGGATCCCCCTGGGGTGCCCAGCCCCTGGCGCTGCCCACTGGCCGAGTACCCAGCTCCGCTGCCCCCATGGACTAGGACCCCCCAAGCTGAGCAGTGACCCCCCAGCCAGCGCCCCACTCGGCCCCAGCACGGCCAGGCCTTACAGAGACAACCAGGCTGAGTTTATTGACCGGAGCCCAGAGCTGGAGAAGGAGCCGCTGGAGGCTCCTGTTATTTACTCCTCGAAACACAAGGACTAGGGGTCGGGAAATGACAGGAATGGGCGGCAGGCTTAGAACAAACACCAGGAAGTGTGTGTGTGGGGTGCGGGGGGAAACCCTGGGCGGGGACCCCTGGCCCTGGTTTGGGCACCAGTCGGGCACTGGGGAGACCCGGGTCTGAGTCCCTGCAGCCCCACAGACTCCCCGTGGGACCCAGGCTGGTCACTGAGCCGCCCGGGCCCCTCTGTGCAGTGGGGAGAACGGCCCAGCCCCCCACAGGGGTGGGGACGAGGCCTCGGAGGGGCCCAGACGCTGCGGTGATGGGCGCCAGGGAAGCAGCCTGGACGGACGGACCCCCCGGGCCGGGCGGTGGCTGTTCCTGCCCTTTAACGCTTCATTGGCGGGATGTCCCCGGGTGGCGGGACCCAGGCTCGGGGACGCGCCTTTCCCAGCATGTACCGGGCCCCTCCCAGTATGCACCTCAACCGTGACATAAAGCTCACCCTGTTCTAAGACAGCTGGAAATGGTGTAAGATCGCCCATGAAAGTTCTGCGGAAGTTTCAGGAGTTGAAAAAATGGGCTCTGGGTTTACAGATAGATCGTGTGATGTAGCACCCTCTGCTGGGCCCCGCAAGTCTCTCAGGGCTTGTCTTCACTGCCGCGCTAAATTGGCACCGCTGCAGCGGCACCAGCGTAGGGCGCCTGGGAGAGGTGGACGTAATTACTCCCCCTCAACGAGAGGCGGGAGCTATGTCGGCTGGACGGCGTCTCCCGTGGGGCAGACACCACTTTAAGGGGGGGTTTCAGACCCCTGAGCAGCGTAACTCGTATCAACTCCAGTGGTAACGTAGACAAGCCCTAAGAGGAAGTATGTGAGACAGATGTGGCGGCTGGGGTTTTGCAGACATGGAGTTCCAGTTTCATCCATGGTGATGTTGCTGTAGCTATGAATTTAAAGTATTTCACTAGGACCTCTGGCTTCCATACTGCGCTTGGGAAGAGATCAAGCTGCCTCTCCTGGAGTTCGCCCCCAAAGGACGAGTCTTTGCATCAAGACAGGGCAGCATCCACTTCAGCCTGTGGCCTCGTTACAGCCTCATGCTGCAGGAACGTGTGCAGACACAGTGGCACCAACTCTCATGGTTTTTATCACAGGTCTCACGCTATTTGGTGCTTTTAAGCCCCAGCTTCTGGAGTCACGGGATCCCACGAGACTCCCAGCTTTCATTTAACAAACCAAAAAGAACCAGTTTCCAGCACTTTGGGGTTGCAGAGAAAAGCTTGACGGCATGGCCCCTTAATGATTCAAAAACAGGAAAGCAAGTTTTAAAAGAGCCCAAAACATGTGGTATTGTTAAAAAAAATAATCAAGGCAACCATTATGTGGGGGTGGGGGCCTACTCATGATTTTTAAATGCTTGGAGTTGGCAATCCTGGGAACGTGAGCGTGCAAGGCACAAAATAAGCAGCAGAGGGCTGAGTCGGCCATTGCTTAGCAGGAAATGCAGGTTACAGTAAAACCAGCAAACAGCGACAACAGACCTCTGGGCAACCAGCGTCTGAGCTCGGTTCGGAGCCGGTGTATTGGGCATCTATTTCTGCTTCTGCTAAAACTTCTCTCCCTCCCCACCCACATCTCACACAAAGTGCAAAAATAAACACAGCTGTTCCACACCCAAACAGAAAGAGGAACGGAGCATAAAACAGACACCAGGTTCAGCTTACCAGGCCTAATTATCTCTACCTCCTGCCAGCTGGGCTCATGCAGCCTATGAGGTATGCCCCCTATTCTTCCTAGAATATGGGGGGAGGGATAGCTTAGTGGTCTGAGCATTGGCCTGCTAAAGCCGGGGTTGTGAGCTCAATCCTTGAGGGGACCATTTAGGGATCTGGGACAAAAATTGGGGGATTGGTCCTGCTTTGAGCAGGGGGTTGGACTAGATGACCTCCTGAGGTCCCTTCCAACCCTGATAGTCCATGAAATATTGTTATAATATTATAGCATAACTACAATATAGGTTGTACAAGATAAGACATGTGAGATACCACTGGAAAGGTTATGATTTGCTGAATATGATTATCCCATTTGCAGGCCTGTATCATTTCTGCATCTGAAGTTATCCTTGAGGGGGCCATTTAGGGATCTGGGGCAAAAATTGGGGATTGGTCCAGCTTTGAGCACGGGGGTGGACTAGATGACCTTCTGAGGTCCCTTCCAACCCTGATAGTCTATGATCAATTACAAGTGGGTTTACACCCGGGGAACGCCCACCAGACAGAATGCAATCACTCTAGATGGGCCATTAGGAAAGACAATAGGTCTTTGAAGATGCAGATCTCCCACCTTCCTGGAAAGCCTTCCTGTGGATACTGCAAATAGACTTTGGGTTATGGCTGCAGGGTCATGTGATCACGGCATCCATAGTAGAATACCAGTATTTTTCCACTGAATGTGTGTGTATATGGCGGGCGGGGGGAGGGGTGGAACCACTCTGGAAAACAAAGGATTCCAACCCTATATAAAGCCTACTTAATGCAGGCGAGTGACTTAATCAGTGTTCATTCATCACTGAATCCCAGCCCAGGATAACTGCTGAAAACATCTAAGAAACAAAGACAAAGTGGGGGAAAGTGTCTGGCCTGTGAAAGAGATACCTGGAGTTCCAAGCTGCAAGCAAGAGCAGCTTGCCTTCAAGAACCTCTGCAATCTGCCTAACACAACATTTAGGGTGAGAAATTGCTAGTTATAGTTGCTAGTTTCTGCAGAAAAGGACCTAGGGGTTACAGTGGACGAGAAGCTGGATATGAGTCAACAGTGTGCCCTTGTTGCCAAGGCGGCCAATGGCATTTAGGGATGTATAGGTAGGGGCATTGCCAGCAGATTGAGGGACGTGATCGTTCCCCTCTATTCGACACTGGTGAGGCCTCCTCTGGAGTACTGTGTCCAGTTTTGGGCCCCACACTACAAGAAGGATGTGGAAAAATTGGAAAGAGTCCAGCGGAGGGCAACAAAAATGATTAGGGGACTGGAACACATGACTTATGAGGAGAGGCTGAGGGAACTGGGATTGTTTAGTCTGCGGAAGAGAAGAATGAGGGGGGATTTGATAGCTGCTTTCAACTACCTGAAAGGGGGTTCCAAAGAGGAGGGATCTAGACTGTTCTCAGTGGTAGCTGATGACAGAACGAGGAGTAATGGTCTCAAGTTGCAGTGGGGGAGGTTTAGGTTGGATATTAGGAAAAACTTTTTCATTAGGAGGGTGGTGAAACACTGGAATGCGTTATCTAGGGAGGTGGTGGAATCTCCTTCCTTAGAAGTTTTTAAGGTCAGGCTTGACAAAGCCCTGGATGGGATGATTTAGTTGGGGATTGGTCCTGCTTTGAGCAGGGGGTTGGAGTAGACGACCTCCTGAGGTCCCTTCTAACCCTGATATTCTATGGTTCTATGATAACCAGTTTATTTAGTATATTAAGCTTAGCTTGTGTGTTTGTTTCATTTGCTAGGTAATCTGCTTTGATCTGTTTGCTACCCCTTATAATCACTTGAAATCTCTCTTTTGTAGTTAATAAACTTTTTGTTTTCTCTGGGGAGCAAAAAGCTGTGAATATCTTTCTCCACATTGAGGGAGGGAGCGAATTTCAATGAGCTTACGCTGTATAGTTCTCTGTACAGCGCCAGACAGTACCATTTTGGGTTTACACCCCAGCGGGGGTGTGCACTTGAGTGCTGGGCAATTCCCTAGCTGAGTCTTCCCATGCAGAGCTGATTTCAGTGTCTGTGTCCTTCTGCAATTGGGTGTGTCCCTGCCTGTGTGGATGCTGGAGGAGGCTTGAGGGCCTGGCTCAGTAGGACAGCGTAAGGGAGGCCAGGCTGGTGGAACAGGCAAGCTCAGTGGTACCCCAGTACATCAGGTGGCATCCCGGAGGCAGGGGGCAACCCATCACACAGCCACTACATGATAGAATCATAGAAGTGTAGGATTGGAAGGTACCTCGAGAGGTCATCTAGTCCAGTACCCTGCATTCATGGCACAACTAAGGGCATGGCTACACTTGCAGATGTAGAGCGCCGGGAGTTAAACCCAGCCCTCAGAGACCGCAGCAGGGAAAGCGCTGCCATGTGTTCACACTGTCAGCTGCAAGCGCCGTGGCGTGGCCACATTTGCGGCACTTGCAGCGGTGCATTATGGGCAGCTATCCCACAGAGCACCTCTTCCCATTCTGGTGCTGAGGCTTGTGGGAAGGGGTCACGGGGCATCCTGGGTCCTGTCCCAATGCCCCACGATGCATCGCTTCACTTGCCCAGCAATCTCTGTGCTTCCATCCATATTTGGTCCCATCTTTCAACAGTTTTTGCACTCTGTCTTCCCTTTCGGTCTGCGAGAATGGATCCTGAACTTGTGAGGAATATACTGATGGGTCTCACCAGCACGTCACAAATTGCACTCGAGTTACTCCTTAAACGACAAAATGACAGTGAGGAGTCTGACGATGATGTTGACATGCATAACACATGCAACAAGAGACTGCTTGTGGCAATCACGGACATGCTCACCACCGTGGAAAGCCGCGTTTGGGCTCGGGAAACAAGCAATGAGTGGTGGGATCACATCGTCAGGCAAGTCTGGGTTGACGAGCAGTGGCTGCAGAACTTTTGGATGAGAAAAGCCACTTTTATGGGACTGTGGGATGAGCTCGCCCCCACCCTGCGGCACAAGGACATGAGATTGAGAGCTGTCCTGCCAGTGGAGAAGCGGGTGGCGATTGCAATCTGGAAACTGGCTACTCCAGACAGCTACTGATTGGTCGCTAACTAGTTTGGTGTGGGCAAGTCTACCATTAGAATCACGGTGATGCAAGTGTGCAGGGCCATTAATCGCATCCTTCTCAGAAGAACTGTGATTCTGGGCAATGTGCATGACATTGCGGATGGCTTTGAGCAAATGGGTTTCCCTAACTGCGGAGGGGTGATAGATGGCACGCACATTCCAATTCTTGCAACAGACCACCTAGCCTCCGAGTACCTAGATCAGAAGGGGTATTTCTCGATGTTTCTCCAGGTGCTTGTGGATTACCATGGGTGTTTCAGACATTAACGCAGGCTGGTCTGAAAAGGTGCATGATGCACGCATCTTTCGGAACACAGGCCTGCTCAGGAAGCTGCAAGCCGAGACTTTCTTCCCGGACCAGAAGATCGCCGTAGGGGAAATTGAAACATACATTGTGATCCTTGGAGAACCCGCATACGCTTTAATGCCATGGCTCATGAAACTATACACAGGGAGCCTTGACAGCACCAAGGAGAGGTTCATCAACAGGCTGAGTCAGCGCAGAATGACTGTTGAGTGTGCTTTTGGCCATTTAAAGGGCCGCTGGCGCTGTCTGTGTGGGAAGCTGAACCTGGCTGATGACAACATCCAAACGGTTATATCCGCATGCTGTACCCTCCATAAAGTTTGTGAAGGGAAGGGTGACAGCTTCACTCAAGCATGGGCTGCTGAGGTTGAATGCCTGTAGGCTGAATTTGAACAGCCAGAGACCAGGGCTATTAGAGGGGTCCAGCACAGGGCTGTAAGGATTAGATATGCCTTGAGGGAGCAATTCAATGCTGAAAGCCACCAGTAATGTTTGGTACCCTGCAAGGGAGTGAAGTGCAGTGGTTCCAATGCTAGTAGGCATCTGTGTTTGCTACGTATGAGGCACTGACTAGCAGTGCCTGTTGCTTTCCTGAGCTATGCTATTTTTATTTAATGCAATAAAGAATGTTTCCAAAACCAAAAAAATCATTTATTGAAAAGAAACACAACTGCTGGAGAAACACACATGGCAAGACACATCTGTGCTGTGTGGAAGGAGGGAAGAGGGCAGGATGGGGAACAGAACAATCACCGATTTGCATATGTCCTGTTATCATACTCAGCCTTCCTGGGTGGAATGCCGTGCAATCAGTGCTGTACTTCAGGCTGGCTAAAATGCATGGTGATGGCGGTTGAGTGCAGTGGGTAAGGATCATAGGTTGCAGGGCTGGGCGGTGAAGCTACAGGTGTTGGAGGCAGCTAGTGGTGATAAGAAACTGGATGTTGGGGCAAGTGGGTTGGCAGTGACATGGAGGCGCAAAGGAAAGAGTTTTGGGACAAGGGCTGTCGGGGGGCAGGGGGCGGGTGAGCGAGTGCAGATCTGCTTCATCTGCAGTGCTGTGAGCGCCTTTATCGAGTCCACTTGGCGCTCCATGATGCTTAGCAGCCGCTCTGTGCTTTGGTGCCAGCAATCTGCATTCTCCTGGCAGAGCCTCCTTTCGGTCTCCTGCCACTCCTGTACTTTTTTATTTTCAGTAAGGGACTGCTACATCACTTCATGCAGCAGGTCCTCTTTAGTTCTTCGCGGCCGCTTTCCGAGTCTTTGCAGCCTTTCAGCCATTGATAACAAGGACGGCTGGGATCTCAAAGTTGCATCTGTAAAGCCAAAATGCAACGTTTAACAGAGGCAGCATTGTTAACACTAGTCAGACCAATGATTCAGCTGAACTTAAAGACAAGCACAGTTCACACAATAGCACAAACTGCCTGTCCCAAGGCGAGCGCATATAACCCACAAGAGCCCCAAAATGGTGAGTAACCACAGGGGCTGAGAGGACTGATTTTTCTAGGGCCGTACTATCCTCTGGGGTCCTGCACCTTGGGGAGAGCCAACAGCTGCAGGGGAGCCCTATACTCAACCCACATTTTCCACAGGATGGGTTCATCCTGGAAGAGATCTCGCTGCTGAGGGTGACCTGGGAAGCAAGGGAGGGTCTTCTACTACAATGCGGCTTGCCTGTGTGCAGCAATGGTCCCCCCACCCGTCACGGCACAGGGGCGTGGACATGTTAGCCTTACTGGGACAAGGAGCACAGTAGTTCTGCCAAGGAACCTGCGCAAGCCGATTGCCCAGCTCCTGCTTGAGACCTTCGATGGGATCACGGAGGCCGATTACCATGATGTGAGAGTGTACATCAGTGCCCTATTCCGCATCTAGGCATGCATGCAGCCCTAACCCTTCTTTCTGCAACCCTCCTCGCCCCAAGAGCCCACACCCAACAACTCCCTTCTCAAAATAAAACTGCTTACCGGGCACCTCCTCTGCGGTTTGTGCTTCCCCAAGCACCATCCGCTGTGACTGGCTACCTTCCTCCTGGCTTGAAAACAGCTCCTGGCTGCATGCATCTAGGGATGCTGTGCCATCCTCTGGCTCTGGGCCTCCCTCCTCAGCACCCTCACTCCCACTTTCCTCGTCCTGCCTTGCTGCACTCTGGGCTGTCATGGCCTCTGAAGTGTCCATGGTGCTCTTTGGAGTGGAGGTGGGTGTCGCCCCCAAGTATGGTCACTTGAGGGCAGGGCAGTAGACTTCAAGGTGATAACCAGAGTGGCTAGAACAGGCATTTTGGGACACTTCCTGGAGGCAGCCAGAGTGCATTAATAGACCAGGGCATCCACACTGGCACCGTGGCACTCCAGCCGGGCGCAGCAAGCTCTGTGCTTCTTGTGGAGGTGGATTACCAGGAGCACTCCAGCTGCAGAGTCCGGGTGCTCTATGTGCCTTGCCAGTGTGGACATCTTAGGAGTTAGGGCTGATTTAATGTGCTCCAACTTGCAAATGTAGCCAGGGCCTAAGTATTATCTGACCATCCCTGATAGGTATTTGTCTAACCTGCTCTTAAAAATCTCCAGTGAGAGCTTCCACAACCTCCCTAGGCAATTTATTCCAGTGCTTAACTACCCTGACAGTTAGGAAGTTTTTCCTAATGTCCAACCTAAACCTCCTTTCCTGCAATTTAAGCCCATTGCTTCTTGTCCTAGCCTCAGATGTTAACGAGAACAATTGTTCACCCTCCTCTTTGTAAAAACCTTTGACATACTTGAAAACGTTCTCATGTCCCCTCTCAGTTGTCTCTTCTCCAGACTAGACAAACCCAATTTTTTCAAGTTTTCCTCATAGGTCAGGTGTTCTCGACCTTTAATCATTTGTGTTGCTCTTCTCTAGACTTTCTCCAATTTGTCCAATTTCCCAAAGTGTGGTGTCCAGAACTGCACACACTTCTCCAGCTGAGGCCATAGCAGTGTGGTGTAGAGGAGAAGAATTACTTCTCATGTCTTGCTTACAATGGAGTTTTAGCTGCTTATGTGTAAGTGTGAAGAGTTGGGGAAGGGGTTGCATTTGGTGCAATGGTCCGATTCTCTCTCTGTTGCCCCAGGCTGTCTGGATCACCCCTGCTATCATCAGCGTGGCCTTGGTTTGCAGCTTCATCAGTGAAACAACCCAATGCAAACCTATTTGCTAGAGCTGTAGCCCTCTTGCCTTGTGATCAGTCCTCGGATACTTCCAAAGGGTCACCCCACAGATGGCTGCATTGCACCAAGTGGTGAAGCAAGCCCAGTAGAGGTTGAGTCCCACAGAGAAGAGACTGGCCTGTCACAAGCACAAAGGGACTCGTTATTGTGGCTGCTGGTTACAGACCGACCCTGTGGTTCTCTCCAGCTCTTCATGCTGGGCTGCCTAGAGTTCTCACATGTGGCTTTTTTGTGTCTGTAACATTGGGATAATGTTTACCCACTAGAGCTGGTCAGAAAATGGTTTCTCCTCCCCCCATGGAAAATTTCAACAGTTTCATTGAAAAAAAATCAAAAGGCAAAATAGTTCAATTTGGAAATGCTTCCATGGAGCCTCATGGGAGCAGTAGCTCAGATGCCTCCTGCCTCCACTCTTCTCTATAGGCTGACTCCCTACTCAGACTACATATCCCATGATGCATCATAATCTCCCCTCTTGGAGTGATGAGGCCAGGCATCATAGGAGTCCTATGGCCATGGTGCATCATGGGAGTTGTAGTCCAGCTGAGGAGCGTGGGGCAGATGATGCAGCTGGACTACAACTCCCATGAGGCATGGTGGCAGAGGTCAGAATCTATATTGTTCCATTTTCAGGCATTTGTTTTTGTTTGATGAAAAACATCAAAGCTTTCCGTGGGAAGCAGGCAGAGACTCTTTGCAAAATATTTCATTTGGTCAGACATCCAGTTTTCCACCTACAGTTTGGATGCAAAGGTTTTGACCGGCTGGGTTAGCCACCTCATCCGGCAGCGGGGGCCCCCATGTATTTGTAATGTTTTCAAACAGCATTGAGCTCCTCCAATGGCAGGCCCAAGGGAATCATGGTCGAGGCTTAACAACAGGACTGGCAAGCAGCGAACAGGGCCGGGGCGTCACCTCGCAAGGCCCAACCTGACACCAAACCGGGAGGTCAGGATTTGTGGACGCCATTGGCAACCTTGAATCAGTGCCCCCGTAACAATTCAGCCGGGCTACAGAGCAAACCACCAAGCACGGGACGGGTTATTCCCAACTGGGTTTATTTAAAAATAAAATCATGTCAGTCTCACCAGAACCTGGCACACTGGAGTAGGGCTGCAAGTGTGCATGGGATACGGAGTGGGCACAGTGGTTGCCATATGTGCCAACACACAGGCAAAGCATCCTCCCCTTCCAACCCCAGCGAGGCAATGTCTCCAGTGGAACGAAGGACAGACAGGACAGGGGGAACATGAAGCCACCTGCAGAACCTCACTAGGAGGTGGAATCCAGGCAACCTCCCCCCACTTTGCTGATGCATCCCAAGGTTTCAGAATCTGGGTTACACGATCCCTCTCACCTGTGTGTCTCTGTCCCTATAGTGGGGGGTGGGGCAGGACAGAACTCAGCAGCAGGGCGTGCATCATACGGGCTGCAATGGACTGCTGCATACGAATGAGGGACGTTGGGGCCACGGAGCAGATCCAGGATTTAGGAGACGCGATGGCTATAGTTCTACAGCTCATATGGGTAGAGACCTGCTCCTCTGGAGCTGCTGGGCGAGAGTTCTAATCCCAGCAACAGCGTCTGTGTTCTTTTACCCACGCATCCCAGGGAGAGGGAGATGCTTACGTTTTGGGAGGTGGGGGGGGGGCTCATAGAACAGGGACAATCCCTCGTCAGACTTTGCAGATCAAAAAAGAGAAGGGCAGAGTATAAAAATGGCAAGCACAAAAGGCTAGTACAGAAGCCGAGGAGGAGACAGCCCCGGACGCTGAGTCAGAGATGCAGATACTCCACGATGCCAGCTCAAAAATCCAGCCGCTGCTTTGGAACAGTGCTCGGGGCGGCGGGCTCACATCTTGGGGAAGCTGGCCAGGTTGGCAATGCCGCAGGCGTTGTTCATGTTCCGGGCCATCAGGATATAACCCTTGTTGCCCCAGCCCTCTCCCCAGCTGCGGAGAGAAAAGAGAGGGAGTGAAAAGCTCTGCCAGGATTCACTGGCCCTTCCCCATTTCTATAAGATCACCCTGGCCCAGTGCCACCTTTCCTCACCACGGGGCTCCTGGCAGAGGCTGCGGCTGCACTCGGAGGCAGGTGCCCTTAGAAGGCACGGGCTGGCGTTGCATTACCTGTTCTTGACAATCCAGTGCTTGCTGCCCTTCTGGGTGCCATATCCCACGGCCAGCACTGCGTGGTTGATATTCTCAGCGCTGCAGCTTTCATCGTAGTACACACCTGGCGGACGGAGGGCAGGAGTCACTCGTGGGTATAACAGCACTTTGGGACATAGGAATCGCCAGACTGGACCAGCCCCATGGCCCAGCTAGCCCAGAATGTCATCTCTGATAGCGCTTCTGAAGAAAGCGCAAGAACCCCACAGTAGGCGGATGTGGGATAATCTGTCTGCCATGTTAGATCTCATCCTGGTCTCTAATAGCTAGAGCAAGGCTTAAACCCATCCCCCACTCAGTTTCCCCATCTATACAATAGGAATAATGATACTGACTTCCTTTGCAAAGCACTTTGAGTAGCTTTAGCCTACCTCTTAACTAGGGCCTGTTATTATTAAATCCTGAAGCATGAGGTTTAATATCCCTTCCAAAAACGGTGAGCGTTAATGGCGACAACTCTGGCTGCGCGTGTTATCTACATAAAGGTCTAATCTCTTTTGGGCTCTTGTTAAATTCTTGGTCTCACCACCTTCCTGTGGCAATGAGTTCCGCAGCCCAATTACACTCGGTATGGAAAAGACTGGAAACCAAGTGCAAGTTGTTAACAGTGAGGGTGATTAACCGCGGAAACAATTTACTGAGGTGAATAGTGGATTCCCCCTCACAAGCAATTTTACAGTCAAGGTTGAACTAGACAGCCTAGCTTAGTAAAACAGCCCAAGAGGAGCTAATTCAGGGAAGCCCTACGGCTTGTTTTATACAGGTGGTCAGACTATCAGAGCAAACAATTATTTTTTGTCAAGGTCCAAATGTCTTGATCAAGGTGCAGTCAAAGGTCCAGATTCCATAGAAAACAATAAGTAAATAAAAAGATTTGGGAGTCCATTCAAAAAATGTCCGGCAGTCCAGATTTGGGCCGCAGTCCGCCTATTGACTACCCCTGTTGGATGATGACCGTGGTCCTTTCTGGCCTTGGAATCTATTTCCTTTTAATCAGTTTCAAATTTGGCCACCTTTTAAATGTCATCAGCTGTCCATGCAAAGCATTACAATCAATGCTAGCTGCCGTTAGTTGTTATGCTGATTGTTACAAGTCAGCCCATTGTAAAGCAGGATCATCACCCTGCAGGCAGCTTGGACTTGCAAGCATACACACACACACACCCTGTCCAGGGAGTTCCTCACCGGACAACTCCAGCATCATTAGCATAGAAGGGGCACACTACACACAACTCACTGTGTGGCAGAAGCTATCCCAGAACCCAGCTCCTGTCTGCTCTGCCTGTGCATTAAAGATCAGCTGGCACTTCGCATTAGATCAAGGGATGCCCTTTGTCAAAATTCCTCCTCCTCATCTGTCTGCCCAGCGGCTGCCTTCCACCCCAGAGGTGGCTGCATTTCCGTGGCATCTGCACAGCCCAGGGTGGAAGATGTGATGATGGAGTGGGATGAAATGTGGAGAGTGGGGTCTTACCCTCCCCTTGATGCCCAACATACCTGAGACTCCCTTCCCACCAGCAAAAGCCAAGGCGGAATAGACCCCACCCTATGGGCAATCCCGATGCGTCTCTAGTCATCACCTGGGGCTCATTAGGTTCCACTCTTCCTACCTCTGCTGTAGAACTGGAAGGAGGACAGGCTGGCATCAATGCCCACAGACACAGGCCCCACCCTGGCCACAGCTCTCTTCAAGGCCTTCTCATTCCCTTCTGGGATTTCCTTGTACCCACGACACTTGGCGGCTTTTCCGGTAGGGCTGTACATGCAGGTTTCATCCTGCAGGGGGCAGAAAGCGCAGCCGGTGATGTCACCAATAGGGCAGGTTGCAATTTCACTGTCAAAGGTGGTTTTCGGGGGAAGGAAACTGGCTGCTTTGTTGAATCGGAAATTTCCAGGGGATTCTGATTTTGTCTCCGTTTTATAGTGGGTTTTTTTTTTTTTTTTAATTTTATCCCCCCGTTTTCTGCAACCAAAACTGAAAAGGTCTGGCCGCTGTGAGAGAAACCAGCGGGTTTGACCGACCAGCTGACATTTTTCAGTGTCCGGTTGCAAAAAAACCCCAAACCCCCCCCCCCCTAAAGTTAAAATTTTGGTTTCCAATAAAAACTCTGAGAACTCTGCGGAAAACAAAACCTTTTTCAATTTCATCCAAACTTTGTGCTGGGGGAAAAAAAAAAAAATAATTAGAATTTCCCAGCCAGCTCTCGTGATCAGAGCCAGGCAAGGGCAAAATACCCGGGGTGGGGGTGGGGGTGGGAGGAGAGTTGCTTTATGCCCCTGATACCCCAGGAAAACATCCTCCTCCATCATCCCGATCAGGAGTTTGGAACAACTGTCCTGGGGAGACAAGGACACCTGCAGAACCTATCCCAGCTTTTAGGGGAGAACTGCCCTGCTGGGGCACTGGACTGGGTCAGTACGCAGCGGCCTGGAGGCGCTGGAGAAAACTGCTAGCTCTGTAAGGAAGCTGCTGGCTCATTCCTGGGCAGTGTGTGAACCGTAAGCGCGAGGTCCAGCCAGCAGAGAGCTCCCACGATCTCTCCAACCCAGAAGCGGGTAGCGTGACCAGAGGGGGCCGCTCAGGAGGAAGTAGCGCAGCCGGGGAGCTGGCTGCAGAGGAACCCGGGTCGCGTGGGTGTCAGGAGTGACAGGTTGAGAGCCAGAGTGGGGGACAGCTGGGCTGCGGGGGGATCAGTAACCTGGGCTGGCGGAGAGCCAGGAGGCTCAGTTGTGAGTCGAGCTGGGCGAATAAGTGATTTTTCAATTCAGGTTGAACCAAAAATCTGAATTTTTTCTGGTGTTTTTGATGAACCGAAGCAAAGCACTCGGGGCTGGTCCGTTCAGGGGAGCGGGGCCTGAAAACGGAGGCTCCTGCCTGCCAAGGGTGTGCCCTGGCAGGGCTAGTAGTTATGGGGGGGGGGGCACAGCACCACCATCACCACCGCTTGGCCGAAATGATTCACGTCAAAATCAGGGATCGTTTCACCTCGACCAAAACTGCATTTTTCCTGGAGTAAATTAGGTGTCCTGGAAGTGCTGCCCAGGTCTGGCGAGGAGCCCTGCCCCATCTCAGGAGCTCTTACACCATGGCACAGCTCCCTACAGCAAGCGTCTGCTGGAGACGTAGAGCAGCTGCCGGCTAAGCTCCTCCTGGTCCTACACAAGTGGGCAGGGAGCAGGAGGCGTCTCGTCAGGGCAGAGCTGGCACAGGTTACTTCCCCAGCGGCAGCAGGAAGTCAGTGGTCACTAGAGTCACCATCTAGTGACTGCCCCTTATCTGGACTGGATCAAGCCAGCTCCACTCACTGCCATCCTCTGGGCAAGAAGGTGCGAGTCCCCCTCTCCCAGCCTTGCAAAATTCTACTCCAAGGAGTTAGCGGCTGCTTTGCCCTCAGTGCCATGGGGAGCAGACCTCACGCCTGGACTGGTGCATCACCATAATCCCTCCCCCTCTGCCCCCATCTCTGTCACCAAGTTGATAGAGCCAAAGCCGGTGCACTGACCTGGCCGATGTAGGGGTAGGAGTCCTCTGAGTCAATGCCCCTGTTCTCCTTCACGTACTCGAAGGCGTTGGTCATGTAGCCGCCCCCGCAGCCATCATTGTTGGTCACGCAGTCGACCAGGTTCTGAGGGCTGAGAGACAGCATCTTTCCGGTCTGCCGCTTGAGCTGCCCCTCCAGGGCCCCGACGGAGCTGAAAGCCCAGCAGGAGCCGCACTGGCCCTGACACACAGGAGGGAAGATGGTCAGAAATGAGAGGCTGTTCCTAGCCCGAGGGGCAGAAGGAGCAGAGAGGGAGAGCAGAAAACAGCCAGTATTTGTGATTATTCCCCCCACTGATATGTAAGGATCTCACAGGAGTCAGATCTCCATCGCCCTGGCCTAAATCCAGAGCCACTCCACCTCTGTGGAAACCAGCTCAGATCCCGGCCACCTGCTCTCTGAGCTGGTCCTGAAAATCCTGGCCAACAAGCAAAGTGCAGTGTAGGGCAGCCGTACGGTTCAACCGGGGTGGACAAGGAAGTGCCGACCTTGGACAACAGCACTGCTTACCTGGTTCTTCACGGGCGTCACGTAGCCCTTCTTCCTCCAGTCCACCGAGTCCGGCACCCTCTCCTCCCAGTCGGGAACGTAGACCGTGTCATTACTGGGCCCACGCGACGGAGGGACCTTCAGCCCCGTCATCTTCTGCACCACCTCCTCGCTGGTCTAGGGAAGGAGAGGCGGACGTTTGGCAAAGCTGGGCGCTGGCGGACAGTTTTGTAGTCGCCGTTTGGCGAGAGCTGCCGCGCGTGGCCCAGGGCAGGAGGGGCCGTGAACCAAAGGCACTGCCTGGGGAATTGCACGGTAGAGGAGAACTTTAGTGTGTCTAAACCTGCCAGGCTGGTGCACGCCCCGGCTGGAGAGGAAACATGAGCTTCTGCCAAGAGAGAACTCCCCTCTCTTGCCCTGCCATGAACAGTGTTTAAGCTGGTGCAGCACGGACGCAGGGGTCAAAGTGTACAGACGCGGAAGCAGGTCGTGCCCCTATGCTCCAGCAGCCAGACTCGGTGCCTGGACAGATGGGGATAGGAGCAAAGCCCCATGCTCAGACGCTTGGTGAGATCGTCTTCCCCACCTCGTTAGCATATGTACTGCAGCGGCACCTTCACGCACTTTCACCGGGCTGGGGCAGGGGGTTGGGGTGAGGGCTCCGGGGTGGGGCCAGGTGAGGAGCCCCGTGACTCCCCCCAGGAGCCGGACCTACTAGCACCAGGACAGGTAGGGACTAGTCTGCCTCAGATCCCGCAGCACCGCCGACCAGACGGTCATTGGTGCTGACCGGAGCCGCCAGGGTCCCTTTTCAACCAGGCGTTCCCGTCGAAAACCAGGCATCTGGTCACCCTAAGCCGAACTCCCCAGCGATGATCATGAGGCAGACGGACAGACGGTAACGCTGCTGCGGCACCGGGGGATAATTCACAGAGGATCTGGAAATACCCCGGCATATCATCCACCTACCATGTCCCCCAGGTGGTTCATGGCCAGTTCGTAGGTGTGGGTGCCCAGAGAGAACTCCAGGTTGTGGGTGGCGATGTACTTGAGGTTCTTCTCCCAGATCAGCCGCCGCGAGAGCTCGTCCATCTGTGAGGCAAGGAGGGCTCAGGAATGGAAACACACCAGGCTATTGGATGCCAAGGGCCGGACCCTGCTCAGACTCCCGCCGGCGCTAGCATGGGGAGTTACAGCAGGGTCTGGAGCCTACGTGGTGGGGGTGGGAGTTATCGCCGTCCCAGTGCACCGCAGAGATCGAGAGCTCTGGAATAGAGCCTCCCATATTGCCCTGGGATGGGCAAGGTGATCTCCCGGGTCTTGAACCCAGGCCTGGGAGTCCCCAGACACCTGCCACATCCTGGCCTCCACTCAGTGGCTACTGAAGCCCACTGGGCTATAGCCCCAGCCAAGGCACCACCCCCGGGAGCTCTGATTGGAAGATCGCCCAGCTCCACCGATTGGTCCAGCTATGCTGTTTAAACCAGAAGGAGGAAGTTTGTCTGAGGAACCAGGTAGTTTCCGGTTGTGGTTGCGTCAAACCCTGCTTGGGGCTGGCCCCCACACCCAGTCGTGTTCCTGGTTCCTGCTCTGCTCCTGTTCCCACCGTGCTCGCCCCCAGTGACCATTCCCGGATCCCACCCTGGCCTTGGACTTCTGCACCTGACTCCTGCGTGATCCTTGGCTCTGGCCTTTGGCACCTGACCACGGCTCTGACCCCCAGCTTCCAGTGCTGGTTCTCCCTCTGGCTTGATCCCTGGCTCTGGGAACTGGCAGCTGACTCTGGTGCCGACCCTTGGCTTCGATCCCCAACCTGTACCCCTGCTCCACCCACTAGACCTGACTGCCTCTACCCCAGTCCATAAGAGCCAGTCAACATCCATGCAACATCCTGGTGGCGCGCGATTGCTTTCAAGCTTCAGGAGAATTCCCCAGGCTGGCCAAAGCAGTAACAAGTGGCTGGGGGGTGCCGCAGCAGATGGCCCTCGCCTTTTGTGCCAGCGGACCAAAGTTCAAACCCTGGACGTGCCTCGTGCAGGGGATAACTCAGGACCTCTGATGCAGGAGGTCAGGCTTAGTGGCTCATTAGGGTCCAGTCTAGCCTTAAGCTCTAGTCCTACGTTCCCCCACAGTCATGCAGCCTCTCGGCCTTTCCCCATTGCTAGCTCCTACCCTCTTTCGGGGGTCTCTCATAACCCCTCTGCCACCGAACTTCTAGCCCTACAAGACCCGCTCTGCCCATAACCCTAATCCCTCCACTCCTTACCCCTCCAGGGAAGGGGAATCTCATTGCCAGTGCTAGGCACTCCATCAGCCACTCAAAAACCAGCTGCCCCGTTCTCAAAAAACCTCAGTGCTCCAGCTACAGGAAAGCCAGGGGCCTGACTCTCCACACCCATTCGTGCTGGGGCAGAGTGGGTGTAAAGTGCTACCGGTCCCCCTGATGTGGCAGGTCTCTGCAGTGGTGCGAGCGGCGACCACATGAGGGCAAACCAGCCCCACGGTCTTTAGCAGAGGAGACAGACCTCGGCTCTGGATCCCCGTGCGTGCTAGCGGGGCGGCGGCTGCTTTTGGGGCCTGGCCTGCTAAGCGTTCAGCCCCACAGCTGTGCTGAAGCCCACTGCTCCCCCAAGCGTCCTGACCCATATGGAGCTGCCGGACTCCTGCCCCACCCTGGGTACCTTGCCGTTGTACTCTTTGCGGTAGGTTTTCTTCCATAGCTCCCACTGCGAATCCAGCGCCTCCTCTGGGTACACGCTGGCCTTCACTGCTGGGAGCAGCAGGGCTAGTAGGCTGATCCACCACATCCTGCCAGGGCGGAGGGGAAAGCCATGAGCAGGGCAATGTAGGAGGGCAGCATTGGACAGGTTAAAGCGATACGAGACTCCCCCCTCCCCGACGACCTCCAACCACACAGGGTCAATACAGATCCCCATGGCTGTAGAGGTTGCATACCCTGCAGGCACAACGCATGGCAAAATGTGGGCCAGGTCCCCCTCTAGTGGCCAGTCCGCATAGAGGAGAACTGCCTACTACAGCTGCCAGAGCTGCCCTTTTAGCTCAAGCGGTGGAAGTCTGGGTTGTGGTTCTGAAAGTTTGGGTTCAACCCTGGCTGATGACCCGCAGGGGAGGGGGTGTCATTACACCGGCAGGCGTTCGCACCCTGTTTTAACACAGCTGCAGCTCAAGTGATTGCCTCCTGTACATTACCCCTGCGGCTGCAGGTCGCTGGGGCTTAGCATTGCTGTGGGGAGGGGGGTGGGCTCCGGCCCTGCCCCGTTCTGCACTGTGCCTGCTCCGTGACTAGAGCAAGGACTTTGCTCCTGAATTCTGGTGACATGGAGCCCTCGGAAGCACTCCACTCCCCGGACCAAAAACGCAAAGCCTCGGCAGGGGGAGGGTTTTACATGGGGGCGGTCAATGAAAACTTCAGTGTGAGGTAGGCTCTTCTTTCACCAGCCGGATCCCAGCCCCTGGACTCCCAGCTGGCTGGGACAGCCTGGTCAGATGTACAAGCAACCATCACATGAGCCCCAGCAGCTGTTTCCCATTAGGGCCTTTTGGCAGATGCCTGGGAGATTTTGGAGGAATGCAGGGCAAGCCGGCTGGGCTCGTTAACTCGGCTCTACGGCAGCTCGGCCTGGCGTAGGCCGGCCCAGGATAAAACCCATTGCAGCTCATTGCTGCCTTAGCTCCCCCCTGTTCAAGGCATTTTCCACAGGCAGGTAACGTTATTGCCACCTTACAGATAGGAAAACTGAGGCACAGAATGAGGCCCTCAGAACTGAGGTCTTGCAGCAAGTCAGCGGCTTTGCTGGGAACAGATCCCAGGTGTCCTGGCTGCTGGGCCAGTTGCTCTAACCACTGGACCACCCTGCCTCCTCTCAAGCCTGCTATCCCCATTTCCCAACTTCAGAAATGCAGGGCAGCGTGGGGAAGGGACGTGTCCCAGGGGCACGGAGCTGGGTGTAGAATGCAGGTCCCCCAACAGGCACTCCTGCCCTCGTCAGCTGCCAGGATCAAGCCCTGAGCTCCACGAGGAGTCCTTGTGGCACCTTAGAGACTAAAATTTATTTGAGCACAAGCTTCCGTGGGCTAGAACCCACTTCATCAGATGCATGGAGTGGAAAATACAGGAGCAAGTATAAATACATGAAAAGATGGGAGTTGCCTTACCAAGTGTGAGGTCAGTCTAATGAGACAATTCAATTAAGAGCAGGATAAATAACTTTTGTAGTGGTATCCTCCCTCAGTATCCTCGTTTTTGCTGATACAGACTCACATGGCTTCCACTCTGAAACCTGTCACAGCCAGCATCATCACCGCTCTGTCACGCTCCCTTCAGTGCCCTCTGCCCGCGTCCACCCTCCAGCCCTGCCTGGCACCCAGCATGCCAGTGACCAGAGATGAATGGACGGCTCCTCCCGCTCTGTGCAACCCGCCTTCCCCATGCTGAGCTCAGCTTGTTAAACCCCTCTTCAGAAATCAGTGACCCCCAGGGCGGTGTAATGGCTGGAGCACTGGAAATGGGCACAGAGCACCTGGTTTCTGTCTCTGGCGTGATCCTGGGGGAAGTCACGTCTCCCTCTCCATGCCTCAGTTTCCCCTCTCTCACCTTTTATCTGCCTGGTCAATTCTGAGTGGAAGCCCTTGAGGGCGGGGGCTGTTTCTCACTTCAAGTATGCACCGGACCTAGCCCAGTGGAAGCCCTGGCTCTCCAGGAAGGCCTCCAAGTGCTCCCATAAAACTAACATGCCAGACTCCCCGTTCAGTTTACAAGCCAGGCTATCAACCCGGGGTTCCAAACTGCTTCCATTCCCCTGGGCCTGGGGGAAGTTCAGCCCCAGCAGCAAACTTCTGAAACTGCCCCAGGCCTCTGCTGGTCGGTCCAGATGCTCAGGGGAAGAAGGAAACGAAAGCGAACAAAGAACCTATTCCGAGACCAGCAAAAGCTACTGCCTGGGGCTATGAAACCTCTTCTGCCCCCCAGGGAAAGCTCTGTAATCTGGGCCACAGGGCACAGGCAGGAGAATCTTTCTGCATCGTACCCCACAGGCATGGGGCACCAGCTTCGGAGCGAGCAGACCCAGCAGCCCTGGTGGCTGTGTCTGGAGAGCTATCTTATCCCCCTTTGCTGCTAAGGAGGAAAGCGGGGCCTCACCTGTAAGTCGTGGCTGCTCTCTGATACCAAAGTTAGCAACCTCTTCTCCGTGCCCCAAAGAGATGCCGAGCAGAGATGAGAGCCGGGATGCTGCAGCCCTGCTTGCCTGCTAGTTCTTTTTATGCTGGCTGGATTGAGGAAGTCGGGCAGGAAGCTGGAAAATATGGGCTGTCAGTTTCATGCAGGGTTTACTCAGATTTGCATATGGGCCTGGCGGGTGGGGGAGGCCTGCAGAGTGCGGAGCTGGCTGGGTGTTCGGTTTCACATGACCTGCAGCTGCCTGCAGAACTTAGTCACCTCTCACCGGGCCTTGCCCCCTGGGGAGTCATTTGCACCTGGACAAAGCGGGTGCAGGGGAGAACTTGGGGGGGGGAGGGCATGTCTATCCCTCCCCCAAAGCCCCAGGAGGACACAGATTTTCTGAGCACACACCCCATCACAGGGTGCACAATCCACGCCCTGCCCCAGATTGGGAGGGCGCTTATCACCACCTGGGAAGCCCAAAGGGCCCTTTGCTTTTAATGCCACCCCAGAGTCACAGGTACCACCCCTACCGAATCCATCAGCAAGGCATGGAGGGTCCTAGCCAAGGAGGTCTTGAGCACCCTGCGTTTCCTCTGGCTTTGGGGCAGGTCACCCCTTGCAGGATTAGTCCCAGATTGGCCTGGTTGTCAGCCCCGAGCACCCCTCGTATAAGCTGCAGTTTATCGGAGCTACGGGCACGTGGCCCCTGGGCAATTAAACCCCATAACTAGCTGCAGGAGTCACTTGGGTCAACACAAGGCTCGACCTTGCCCCCATGGCTCAGCACGCTACTTGTGTGATGCCACCTCTTAGCAGAGGCACCGGGGGATTGACCCAGCGACCTCAGAGCTAAGAGAGCATGAGCAGCGACAGCTTAAGCTAAAACTCTACACACGCACCCCTCTCCCCCAGCCACACATCCCACCCAGCCCAGCCGCGGGACCAGGCTCTGTCTGAGGGGCTTCGAGCTCCAGCCCCCTGCTGTCTGCCCCGGGCTCCCACCCCACCTCCCCCGGCCCCCGCTGCCTCCCCCGACTGCCCTATCCACGGCTTAATTTGTCCCCAAGCTTGCTGGGGCTAAGTAAATCTGCTGTGAAAAGTGATACTCGTATGTTTGTTAATATCACTTTTCACAACAGAATTACTAGCTTGCAATAATGACAGGTTTCAGAGTAGCAGCCGTGTTAGTCTGTATTCGCAAAAAGAAAAGGAAAGGAGTACTTGTGGCACCTTAGAGACTAACCAAAATGAGTTGGACGTGTGGATGTGCATAATTTATTTGTTTTTCCTAAAACTAATCAAGTATTTTAGGAACAAGTGTGAGCGGCCATCAGCCAGAGGTGGTGGCCGCACTCTGAGGCCACCAAATAATTTGTCCCTAAGGAATCAGAAAAAGAACAGGAGGACTTGTGGCACCTTAGAGATGAACAAATTTATTAGAGCATAAGCTTTTGTGGGCTACAGCCCACTTCTTCGGATGCATAGAATGGAACATAGTAAGAAGATAGATATGATTTTTATATATACACACACACACACACACACACAGATAAGTTGGAAGTTGCCGTACAAACTGTGAGCGGCTAATTAGTTAAGATGAGCTATTATCAGCAGGAGAAAAAAAACTTTTGTAATGATAATCAAGATGGCCTATTTAGACAGTTGACAAGAAGGTGCGAGGATACTTAACTTAAGGAAATGGATTCAATATGTGTAATGACCCAGCCACTCCCAGGCTCTATTCAAACCCAAGTTAATGGTATCTAGTTTGTATATTAATTCCAGCTCAGCAGTTTCTCGTTGGGAGTCTGTTTTTGAAGCTTTTCTGTTGCAGAATTGCCACCCTTAAGTCTTTTACTGAGTGGCCAGAGAGGTTGAATTGTTCTCCTGCCAGTTTTTGAACGTTATGACTCCTGATGTCAGATTTGTGTCCATTTATTCTTTTGCATAGAGACTGTCGCTTACAGACAGCCCCCAAACCTGAAGCAAATACTCACCAGCAACCACACACCACACAACAAAAACACTAACCCAGGAACCTATCCTTGCAACAAAGCCCGATGCCAACTCTGTCCACATATTTATTCAAGTGACACCATCATAGGAGCTAATCACATCAGCCACGCCATCAGGGGCTTGTTCACCTGCACATCTACCAATGTGATATATGCCGTCCTGTGCCAGCAATGCCCCTCTGCCATGTACATTGGCCAAACCGGACAGTCTCTACGCAAAAGAATAAATGGACACAAATCTGACATCAGGAATCATAACATTCAAAAACCGATAGAACACTTCAACCTCTCTGGCCACTCAGTAAAAGATTTAAGGGTGGCAATTTTGCAACAGAAAAGCTTCAAAAACAGACTCCAACGAGAAACTGCTGAGCTGGAATTAATATGCAAACTAGGTACCATTAACTTGGGTTTGAATAGAGCCTGGGAGTGGCTGGGTCATTCACATATTGAATCCATTTCCCTAAGTTAAGTATCCTCACACCTTCTTGTCAACTGTCTAAATGGCCCATCTTGATCATCACTACAAAAGTTTTTTTCCTCCTGCTGATAATAGCTCATCTTAACTAATTAGCCTCTCACAGTTTGTATGGAAACTTCCAACTTATCTATCTATATAATCTTACTATATGTTCCATTCTATGCGTCCGATGAAGTGAGCTGTAGCTCACGAAAGCTTATGCTCTAATAAATTGGTTAGTCTCTAAGGTGCCACAAGTCCTCCTTTTCTTTTAACAAATAGACAGTCTGTCCCCCAAAGAGCTTCCCGTCTAAGTAAATGCATTAGCTAGAAAGTCAGTGCCTGGGAATTTCAAAGCTTCCCCAAGGACTGCATTAAATTTAAACAGGAACCTGGCAACCAACTCATCAGCTGCTTTGCGCATCATCCCAGTCTGAATGACTCTTATCCATGCGTCCTGTGGCCTCCCCTTCAAACTGGTCAGAAAACCTCCCTCTTATTCATACAAAAGTATAGCGTTCCATACAGACACGAGCCGCTCAAGGTGACTCCAATGTCATCTACCCAGATAATCTGATCTCGCGCTTTTCATCTGTCGGTCGCAAAGGGCTTCACAGTCGAGGTCGGTATCATTATCCCCATTGTACAAATGGGGAAATGGAGGCACAGAGCCAAGACACGACTCGCCCAAGGTCGCCCAGCAGGTCAGTGGCAGAGCCGGGTCTTTGGAGTTGCAGCCCAGTGCCCTTCCCACTAGGTCGCACTGCCTCTGGCCTATCTTCTTGGTCTTTCATTGCTCTATAGCTTGTGGAATCATTTCAACCAAGGCAAAAAATGCTGCCATATTAAGTAGGCAACATTTGACCTCGGTTTTGCGCTGCTGTAAACGACTGCATAAGCAATGGAGAATTGTACCATCCTGTCTAGTTCTATTAAGCTGCTCTACAATACAGGGGTTTAACCTGGGGGCAACGGGGATGACAGCAAGGTGTCAGGGGGGCTCCACTCCCAGAATGCTGGATGGGGGGGGCACCCAGGGCTGGGAGGGGGCCCTGGCTGGATGAGAAGCCAGCTCTGTCCTGAGTGTTACGACAACTTCTAGTGTAGAAGGCAGAGCAACGCCCAGCGGCCGGCGGTTAAAGCCACACAAATTCAGAGTACGAATCAGGCATCAACTTTTACCAGCGAGGGTGATTGAACTGCTTCCCCACACCTTATCTTCTCACACAGTCTGGCTGCCTCTCTGGAAGGGATGTGTTAGCCAGACAGAGGCTACTGGGCTCTATCCAGCAGCAACTGGGTGAAGTTCTCCGGCCTGTGCTCTACAGGAGTTCAGACGAGATGATCTAACAGCCCCTTCTGGCCTTACCGTCTACTGATCTGTGAATAAGCAGGAGGGACCAGCTGCCTTTTTCCAGAGAGCAAAATAATTCCATGTCACCCTTAATTAGACAAGATACCACGCTGCTGTACGGACACAGACTCAACAAGCCACAAAACCAGGGCCCAGTAAAGACAGAGACTAGGTGGGTCATACCCAGCCATCAGATCTGATGGAACGGAGGAAACAATAAATGCATACCCTCCATTTGGAGAGCTGAGTGTAGGTCGGCCCTGCAAACTGGTGGGGGACTGCAGCTCAGGTAGGCCCAGCAGGGCTAGCTTTAATACAGCTAGCGTGGCTAACGGTAGCAGCAAAGATCCGGCCAGCATGGAGCCTGGTGTGGACCAGCAATGCGAGTACGTACCCAGGTGTGTATTCTTTGTGTACACACAGGGAAGTTAGATAAAAAAAACACATAATTCCTCTCGCTGGAAGGTTGCAACATAACGTGACTTTCTCGTGTAGAATTCAGAAAGAGAACACACACAACCCCCCAAAAACCAGACGCAAACGCAGGCATGGATTGACCGCTGCTAGACCCCCAGATTGCACGTTTCCTACGGAGCCCCGTAACCTGCCCACAGCAGCTGGAAAAACCCTGAAGTCTCAAGTGACAGCCTACAATTTTTGACACAGTTGTAATACACCATCCTTAGCTGCCGCTGCATCTTCACCGTTATCTTTAGCCTTGCTAGCTAGACGAAAACTAGGTGGGGATGCCAACCCAAGTGGCCATCATACCTCCTAGTGCAGTGCAGTGCAGACATACCCTTGGAATGTTAAACCAAGGAGGGGCCCAGTCCAAATCCCACTGAAATCCAAGGAAAGACGAGGAGTTGGACTGGGCTCTAAAGGCCAAACACGAATCCCAGGGCAGAGTTAAAGTTATTTGGATGCTGATCACTGCAAAATGGTCTGTGTGCCAGAGTTATGGATTAGAATGTTAAATTGGCAGATTTCCAGTTTTTATTGCTTTGGTGGGGAGGGAGGAAGGATGTGTTTAATTGGGAGCGTCCTCTTGAATTCACTCAATAACTGCATCTCAACCGATCTTTGCGGTTGCGGGGGTCACAATCACCACTCAGCTAACTGCATTCAAGCCTCATTTTTCCATTCCCAGAGCAACATTGGCTCCCCCGACCCACAGAAGAACCCACCCCTTGGGGAGCAGATTCCCTGCTATTGCGATTGGAAGCTCTTTGGGGCAGGGACTGTCTTTGGTCTGTGTTTGTCCAGCACCGACAGAGTCCTGGTCGTAATCAGGTGCTTTAATAATACAAATAATTAAAACCACCGACACCCGCCAGGACATGGGAGTGGAGGAGCAACGCCCCTGCAGCATGGGAACGTGCTCACCGGCAGACAAAGGGTTCCTCTCCCTGCTTGGAGCAGCAGCTCAGGTTGGAGGACGGCACTCAGCAGACCGGAAAGGCTGACTCCTGCTCTCTGGGTAAAGGTGCTTCTGGCCTGATGCACACGCAGCGCTGCAGCGTCAGCAGTTCATGAAGCAGCCCTGCCCTTGGCAAGGCATGGAGGAAAGCAGGTGACTTGCAACAAGGAAGCAGCCTTGGCTGTTAGACAAAAAACAGGTAGGGAGAAACAGCGCTGAAAACGGCTGCCTCCTGCAGCCCAGCAAGGGGTGCTGTTCTCGGCACTACTCGTCAAAGGAGAAAGCAAGTGGAGTGGCTTATTACCCCAGGCCCGTCTCCTGTCTCTCCCCTTCCATGCCTGCAAGCAGAGCCCAGTTCTTACACACCAGGCCACAAGTTTGGTTACATTATTATTTATTCCTAAGAAGAAAAGGAGGTCTCGTGGCACCTTAGAGACTCACCAATTTATTTGAGCATGAGCTTTCGTGAGCTACAGCAAAGTGAGTCTCTAAGGTGCCCCAAGTCCTCCTGTTCTTTTTGCGGATACAGACTAACCCGGCTGCTCCTCTGAAACCAGTATTTATTCCTAGTGTAGCTAGTGCTCAGAGGCCTCAATCAAGCTAGGATGTGGGACTGACACACAGGGAGATCTGGGACCCTGCCCCAAAGGACTTACACTGTAAAAACAGAGCAGTGACCAGGGCATGTTTTGGAGACAAGACAAGAGCCCTGCATTAGCCATTCCAGTTAACGTAGGGCCTGCTGGGACTCTTCACAGGAAGATGCTAGGAAGCAGGGTATTTTGGTTTAAACTCCCTCCATACACACACACACGTTTTCATCTCCCTGCCCTCACATACGAAACTTCAGTCCCTCTCACCCGGAGGCATTGTTTAAAGGAACGCAACCACGCATGCACACAAACAAGCCTCCACGCAGCTTGCGTTCCAACTTTATCTCCCTGGTTTGCCAGGGACCGACAACTTGCCTGGAGCACTGTATTGCAGATGGAGACATCTAGTGGCTGAACAGCATATTACAAGTAACCATATTGCACAGCTCCCCTAGTTCTATTCTCCTCTCTGCACCCGGCGCTCCCCTTAGTGCCTCTTTGGGGAGGCTGTTCATGGACAGAGGTCCCGTCCGATCCTCTCCCTCATGGCTCCTCACCCCAGCAGCGGTTCCCCCTCCTGGCAGCAGCCTACAGCCCCCCAGCCGTGTATTGGAGGCTGGGAGCGTTGACGTTGCCAGAGGGAGCTGCAATGCATTGGATTAGGTAATCCAGCCACACGGCAGCCCTTTAAAGCAAGCCCCATCCTCCCCATCTTAGAGAGGGAGAATCTGAGGCATGGAGAAGGGGCCCATCTCAGTCATTAGCCAAATCTCCATTGACCACAATACCAATCGGTGTCCGAACGAGAACTCCTGAGCTTCTGCGCCCAGCCCAGCCAACGAAGCAACGCCGTCTTGTCTCAAGGCACTTGTCCTGGATTTTTGTGTTTCACATAAATGCCACCGTGGCCAGCCCTCTAGCAATACTACTCAAATCAACAGTTGAATGCTGCTGGCTTGTTCCAGGGATTGTAGGCCAGGGCACCCAGAGCTTTGTACAGGTCGTTTAAAAAAACCACACAAACCTTTCATAAGGCAAAGTTACACAGTTACATTACTCAGTATTTATTCAGGATCGAGTTAATAGTCAGAGAATTTTGGCTCAAGATTCTGGCTTGCTGGGTGGGGAGCCTTCTTCTGAGTACTAAACAGGGTACCCAAATTTCTGAGCACCTGTCTTCTCTTCGGCACTTCTCTCGTGTACGTGCTTGGGGCGAAAGGTTTTCCATTACAAGGGCAGTCCACATTTTACATAAAACAGTTCCACACAGGGTGAAAGGCTCATGTTTCCAATAACGCGCAAGACAAGAAGTCCGGCTGCTACCACTGAAAAGGAACGGTGAATTTTGAAAGTAGCACTGAAATCAAAACAAATAAAGGGAAATGAAACCAACAGTCTGGCTCGCAGAGTGAAACCCGAGTCCTGAGGTCGGGGCTCGGTGGGGCATGGCCTTGCCTGCACCTTTCACCTCTAGGGCAGCCCTGTGGTGGGCCTCCGGACGCCTGGGTTCAATTCCCAGCTCTGGACACAGAGACCCTCGAGTCCCAATATGGACATTTTAGAAAGTGTAAAGAGACAGTGTCTCTTATGGCCCAGGGAAGGTAAAGAACAAAGTATGAAGATCCGTTAACATCCCTCTGCCCATTTAACTAGGGACAGCTGAATGTGCCATCCCCTCAAGGATACAAACCCAGGACAGGCCTCAGTCTTGTTCCCCAGACTAAGTGGCTCTGGGATCACGTCTCATCCCTCTCTAGCAAACCTGTCTGGCCAGCGGCACAGTGACATTCATCATTGCAGGAGAGAGCCATGTTCAGCCCTGGCTCACTTTGATACAGGGCCTGCGTGGAAAGAAGTTAAAATGAAAGAGAGAAAAAAAGGCAAGTCACGTCCTCTCTCTGGCCCTCAACTCCCCATCAGAATGATGGTTTCATCACACACAAATTAGCCGGCGCATTACAGGGGAAACGGGTGAGAATTCTCCAGCCGGGGTTATATAGGAGATCAGAGTAGGTGATCTAATGGGCTCCTCTGGCCTTGGAGACTATGAGTGTGTCTAAAATGGGAACAGGTTTCAGAGCGGTAGCCCCATGTTAGTCTGTATCAGCAAAACAAAGAACAAGGAGTCCTTGGGGCACCTTAGAGACTAACATTTATTTGGGCATCAGCTTCCGTGGGCTAGAACCCACTTCATCAGATGCATGGAGTGGAAAATATACACAGAGAACATGAAAAACCAGGTGTTGCCCTATCAGACAGTTGGTATGCCAACAGCCATTTTTTCATGGGGAGCTCCTTGGGGCAGGGCCTGTCTCTTGCTGTGTCTGGGAAGCTCCCGGCACTGATCTCAGCTGGGATCTTTAGGGTGTGTGTGTGTGTGTGTGTGTGTTATTAAGCCTGTGTGGGAGGGGTGGGGAGGATCACTTTCTCCGATTCCAGTTGGTAGGTCACAGCTATTCCCATGGAGAGCAGAGACTCATGTGATGGCAGATCCCGTGACCAGCTCTCCCGTCCCGTGACCGGCTCTCCCCTCCCATCGTCGCTGGATGGGGCTGTTTGCGTCTAGCTGCCAGGAGGAACATTCCTGGCGCTCGTGCAGAGGCTAGGAAAGAGCTGCATGGAAGCAGCATGAATCAGCCCGAGTAAAGGGGTCACTGCAAACGCAGAGAGTCATCTCTGCCAAGGGCCGCGGCCCCGACGCGCACGACTCCCCAGAGAGCCGTCGCGAGTGAGCTAGCAGCTTGTGACCGAGTCACGGGGGCCTGACTCCTGTAGGAGCAGGAGCTGTTTATCCAGATCCGGGCCAGACCAAAAATGGCCCCCAGAAGCCAAAAGCAGAATGAAGGGTGCTGCTGCACTGCCCATTTTATCAACCCCTTAGGGTGGCAGCACCTTGGCCCTGACACTCTCAGCACCATCTGGCCTTTGCCAGCAAACTGGAGTGTGGTGTCAGCTTGCAGGATCTTTGGCTGCCGGGGAAATCCCTGCCTAAGGGAGCTGGACACTAAACTCCTGGAAGTTGGGGTCTTTACTCCTATAGACCCCAGCTAGAGCCTCTTGCGACTGGACCCAGATCCCTGGGGTTTCCCAGCCAGGCCTCAGCCTCTGCACCAGAGGCTGCTTGCTGTGATGCCCACCTTACAGGTGGGGAAACTGAGGCACAGAGGCATGGAAGGAACCTGAAGCCACACAAGGAGCTGGGGTTGTTCCGGAAGCTCCTGCCCGCCCTCCCTCCCTCTGTAACATGCCCTGACGGAGGCTCACCACAGTGTAAGGGACTCAGCTGAAGAGCTGCATTCCTGGTGCCAGGCGTTTGAGCTGGCTCAGCACCAGGCCAGCAGTCACGAGGCTCTGCTTCATTCCCGCCTCTTCAGGGTCTGGCTTTCGGCTGCTGCTTCCCCGGCTCCCCCACCCCAAGGGGGTTCCTCTCGTTCACCACACGAGCCAATTCCCTACCAGCCACTTTGGATGGGCCAGTGAGAGGCTGGCTGATTCTCTCCCCTTGGCTCTGCCTCCTGCTCTCCACAGTCTGGGCGCCTCCCCCTCCCCCACCTCTGACAGCAGACCCGATCCTGGGAGCTCTGCGCCCCTCCCCCCCACCTGACCCCTACACCTGGCTCCTGGCAAGCCCAGGCCCCCTTCAGTCTGCAGCAGGAACAGGAATCAGAGGGGAGCTGGCTGGGCCCTGGGGCTAGGAGGGAGCATGACACATTCAATCAATGCATGTGGGGAGTCAGCGGATGGGAACGGCACATCAGGGAGGCAGAGCTCTGCACAGCCCCAGCCAGGGGCTTGGGGCTGAAGGGATCAAAACGACCCTGATGAGCAAGGGGAGCTGCTCCAAGCTGCAGGCAGATTCCTGCCACTGCCCATCCCCCTGCTCTCCTCCTTCCTAAATAACCACTTCCTACTTCTCCCACTGAACTGAACCCCACAACACCACCATCAGCCAGCTTTGACTCATTCCTCAAACCCTTCCCTCCGTGCCCACTCCTCCCCCGGCCTGCTTCCACTTCCCCCTCTGCACCAGTCTGACACCACCACACCAGGTGCCCTTCCCTCCCCCCCACCGCCCCCAACTCTTGCCTCCTTCTCCAGTCACAGCTACAGAAGTTTCTCCTCTGCTCACCTCCTCTAACCCCTGCGTTTGCCCCAGGGACCCCGTCCCATCTCGCGCTCTCCCCTCAGAGGTCACTTCCGAGCCAGCCAGGATTGCAGGCCATAGCATTCTAGCGTGCGATGCGGAATGTGCAAAAAACCACCACTTCTGCACCCGGGCCTGTCACACCATTGTCTGTGCGCTCGTCTTCTGGAAATCTCCCTTCCCTCAGCTTCAGTGACACTGTTCTCTCCTGGCTTACCTCCTATTTCTCTAATCGCTCCTTTCTAGTGTCCTGTGGAGGATCCTCCCCTACCCCAGCTTTCTGCAGGGGTTATATGGGCTCTGCCCTTGGGCTCCTTCTCTTCTCTGTTGGGCATGCTCAGATCTAGCTCTCTGCCCCCAAAAAAGTGTGGTCCGTCCCTCTGACGTCTCCTCCGGGATGTCTAGCCCGAGCTCCAGCTCAACATGGCTAAAACGGAGCTCTTAATCCCTTCCCCAGCCCTGCCCACTACCTCCTGTCTTATTCTCGGTGGACAACCCCAGCATTCTGCTGATCACACAGGCCAACAACCTGAGGGGCATTTTTGACTCAGACCTCTCTCTGGGTCCTCAGATCCTGGCTGCCTTTAAACCTTGCTGCTTCTCTCCGTGTAACTGCTCCAAGCTACAGCCTTTCCTAGTCACCCACGCAGCTAAAACTCTTGTCCAGGCTGGCATCTCGCTCCTCGACTGCGGCAACATCTGTCTCTCTGGCCTGGACAACGGCAGTCTGGCCCCGCTCAGATCTCGTCCGAATGGTGCCGCAAAGATGGTTTTCCTAGCCCATAGCTCTGACCACATCACCCAGCGCCTCACATCCCACAGCTGGCTCCCCCTTCTCTAAACATCCACAAAATGGCCTCATGGTCTTCTTTCCAATGCCTCTTCAAAACACTCCTTGGCCATGCCCCAGACCAAAACGTCTTGACAAGGGTTACGCGGCCCCTCATGTTGAGCAATATTGTCTCGGCGGTTTTGTCCGTCTGATCCATCCGTCGTCTCTTGTTCTGTTGCAAGCTCTTTGGGGCAGGGACCGGCTTTTTATGCTGTTTGTTCAGCGCCTTGCACTGGGGGGTCCTGGTCTGTGACTGAGGCTCCAAAGTTCTCCAGGATTACAAATAATTAATACCAGTGCAATAAAGGCACAGACGCTGAAAATGACAAAGAACAAGCTGCAGTATGTACCAGGGGTCACTAGAGGTCACTTCCGAGCCAGGCAGAATCGCAGGTCGTCTCTACTTTGTAGCATTCATTCCTGACGGTGACCCAGGAGGTGCTAAAACCTCTGGGCATCTCTCGTCCGAAGCAGAGCCTCCAACGTGGTAAGGGACAAGCCCCATGATGAACAAAGCAAAAGGTGCAGGCAGCATCCTATTGGGAACAAGCTAGGCAGAGAGAAGCACAGATATGGGGCCAAGAGGAAATACATCAAAGAATTAAGAATTCTCCAATCAGGTCAGCCCCTGAGGTCATCCTACATGCTCCTGAATCCAAGATCATTAGCATTGCCAAGCCACATAATTTTATCACAAGCCCCGCAATAGCTGGCATTTTTCTTAAAGCCCCAGCTCCTGGAGTCCTGGTGTTTTATGGGAATCTTGGGGCAGAGGGTGTTATTTTTAAAGCAGGTTTCCAGCCCTTGTAGTTGCAGTGAAAAGCTTGCAAGTGTGACCCATAAAGGCAAAAGGGCAACTTAAAGAACTAAAATTTTATTTTAAAAATCTTGTGATTTTTAAGCCAATTTCATGATATGTGGGGGCCTTAACTCCTGAATGATTGGGGGTGGGAACATTCCCTAACTCTTATACAGCACTTGTCATCCCTAGATCTCAAAGTGCTTTCTAAAGTATCGTTATCCCCCATTTTACAGATGGGGAAACAGGCACAGTGCAGTGACATGACTTGCCCAAGGTCACCCAGTAGGTCAGGGACAGAGCCAGGAATAGAACCCAGGTCTCCTGAGTGCCAGTCGTGCTCTATCCGCTACGCCACGTGGTTTCACATTTTGACAGGCAGGTAAAATCCCATTTTCCTGGTATCGTCATGCTGAAAACAGGGGAGTATTTCATACCAAGGAAGGTAAATTTCCCCCTAATGCTTTTCATAGGAATGTGGCTCAGTGATTAGAGCAGGGAAACACCAGAAGCCAGAACTCCTGGGTTCCATTCCCAGCTCTGGGAGTGGGGACTGAGGTCTAGTGGCCAGAGCAGGGGACTGGGAGTCAGGACTCCTGTATTTTACCGTCAGGGTTGTGACTGACGAACGCACCCCTGCAAGGGGAACGGATTTTAGACTTCGACTCTCTGAAGCGGAGGATGGGTGTCTCTGCCTGCATCCCCCCCCTTTCTTCCCCACCCCCCCAAATCCTGCCTGTGGAGTTCTTGCCACATCAGGGGGAGCATGTGATATTTTAGAAAGGACGTAAACAGAAATAACTCACGATCACAAAGTTCCCAGTTTAATCACATCCAGACCCAGCTCTAAGGATTCTGCAAACAATTAAGCAGCAGGAGGGGAGGGAGCAGCCTGCAGGGAAGAAATCCTGATTTACGGGAATACTGACAACAGGGCAGCAGAAAGACACTGCTGGCAAACCCCCCACAATGACGCCCAGTCCTGGAGCATGGATGTCAGCCGACCACACAGGATTCCTGCCAGCAGCTCTACCCCAAGAGAGCGAGTGGCGGGAGCCGGCATCATGCCCAGGAGGAAAGGGCTTGCGGTGAGAGCTTTGACCTAGAACTCTGGATTCAGTCCTGAGTGACCCTGGTCATGTCACTTCATCTCTGAGCCTTGGGTTTCCCCTCCGTAATATGGGGAGAACAATCCTTCCTTTTCCCAACTCTGTCTCTATTCAGCCTGGGAGCTATTTGGGACAGGGACTGTGTCAGGGCAGCGCCTGGACGTAGCTGGTGCTGCCTGTCGATAAAGAATATCCCCCCAGTCCCCAGCTCCAGCCGCCTGCACTATTCTGTTTGCTCAGGTGCTGACCCCCCAATCCCCAGCACAGCAGGGCCTGGGGGGCCATCAGGCCCTGATTGCTGCACTGGAGGGGGGGGTTGTGAAATAATGCTCCAGGAACCAGCGGCTTCGGACGTGAGCTCACGCCGGTTACTGACAGGCTGCCCAGCGGTTAATGCTGATGGTAAAATTATTTCTGCCCCATCTGTGACTAGCTCCAATCCCCCACATCAGCCTGGGCTTCCATTCCACGGGGGAGGGGGCTGGGCTACACAGGAGAGGGCTCTCAGCTCCCTCTGCAGCCGCCACTCCTCTCCCACACAGGGGCAGCGCTGGAAGCTGAGAGGCCAACTCTAACTCGTGCAGGGGGCGACCCAGTTAAGAGCGTGAGCTGAAGTGCATTCCGGCGCGCGCGGCGGGCAGAGCCCAGCAGCTGGGTTCCAAGCACGCTGTCTTTAGCCGGGAGCAAAGCGTACGCTGGAGGAGGAATTGCCAGACTGAATCAGACCCGAGGCCCATGTAGCCCAGTGCCATGTCTCTGGAGGTGGCCAGCACTCGATGCTGCAGAGGAAGGTGTTAGAGAACCCCCACCATGGACAGCCGGGGGATAATCTGCTCCCGGCATTAGGTCTCTGCTAGCTAGAAATCGGCTTAAACCCTGCAGCTGCAGCGGGTGGTTTCGTATGAGATCACTTGGACAGCTGCCCGTCTGCTCACCTGACACCGCTGCAGAACAATGGCCATGCGGTGAATGAGCCAGGGTACTGGGAGCGTCACCCACTAGAGAGCGGGGCAGAATGGAGGACCTTGCTTTGATTAGTGGCCACAACTGGAAAGAGCTGAGACTTGGTCGATTTGGTTTCTGAAGCTGGGTGGCAAGAGGGGGAGTTTTAGCCCTTTGAGGTCTGTTTATTCAACTCCTGCACCACTGAAAAGGAAGTGTGGCCTCGTGGCTACAGGCATCAAGTCAGGACTCCTGGAGTCTATTCCCAAGCCGGGGAGGGAATATGGTTGAACGGAAGGCTGAGCTGCACGAGGCCTGCATTACATCATAGGTAGCTGCTGCCTCACTGGGTGACTATAGCCAAGTCTTGGCCCATGTGACTCAGTTCCCCATCTGCAAAGAGCATGAGAGGCGTGCGCCTTTACCACGCCATTCAAGAGCTGCAGCAGGAAAGAGCTCACCATTCTGCATAAAGAATTGCACACTTCACCTTTTTCAATACGCCCGAACTGCTGCCATCTCCCACCGTCCATGGAAAAGTTGGTCACTTTGTATCCCCCCAGGGGGTTGGCTCCGGCAGCTCCTTAAAGAGTCAATTGTAATAGCTTGTTACTTAACTCAGCAAGCTGCTGCAACCACTTGGTCCATTTCTTCCAACCATGGCAGCAGATGGATCTTCAGGCAACAGGCCCTTTTAAAACGCTTGCGAAGATCATGAGCCAGATGTCGGCTGCGTTGGTGGCTGGGAGAGGTGCCACCTACAATTGGTAACATCTGTCAGTGACATCAGGGCCTGGGAATTGTTTTGATTGGTTGGTGGATACACAACAGCTGACCCAGATGGAAGAGGACAGTGATCATTTGGTATTACAGTAGGGTATCAGTGCCCCGTTGCTGTAGGCCCTGGACAAAACAGTGAGAAACTCTCCCTGCCCCCCAGTTTACAATCTGGGAGGGGAATTGAGGCACAGAGGGGAAGTGACTTTCCCAAGGCCAGCCAGCTCAGAGGATTAGAAGCCAGGTTTCCTGAGTGCCAGCCTAGCACCGCACCCACTGGACCACACCACCGCTCAAGAATTGAGCGGGATTTAAACCTTGGAGACAGCAGAGCAGGGCAGTTAAAGGGGAAGGAAGCTACAGGATGCAGGAGAGACAGGATGGTGGGGTCTTCTCTAGGCTGCAGCAGAATGAAGCTGCCACCTCGCATCAGAGGAGGAGGAGGAGACTTCAAAGGGAAAGAATGAGCCCAGGCTTAGAGCATTCCTGTTCCCCTTTTATTTCAGACTCTGGCTTTCAAGCCACTTCAAACACCAATAAGAACAGGAGATGAAAGGGGCTGGGGAATCATTAGCTTGCCAGACACATGCTTTCCAGCTTGGCAACCCCTCTCTCCTCTTAGGAAAGGCATCTTTCTTCAGGGCACTCCGCCCACAGCCGCACCGGACGGGATTAATGGCATGGCCAGATGCATCTGCTTTGCTGCATCTATTAGGCCTGCTGCTTGCGAGAGCAAGAAAGGAAGGATGAGCTGGCCCCCCACCTCCCCTCTCTTTTATAAACACAGTCACAAGCATTGGCCAGAAACAGCACTTTGCAGCCATAAATCCCTGAGCACTTTCCCAGAGATAAGGAACTGGGGACTGTGCTGGGTGGTAGGGGAAGGTCGGGCTTGTGATTAATGCTCTGCAGTGGTGTTCTATTCCCAGCTCCACTACGGATTCACAATGCGACCTTGAGTGTGTCTCTGGGCTTCAGTTCCCCACCTGTGCACGGGGGAGACTGACCCTTCCTTTGTCTTGGTCCATTGTAGACCCTGGGGTAAGAACCATCTCTTACTCCATGTCTGTACAGGGCCTAGCTCAGTGGGGCTCAGATAATTCTACAGCCCTTGGGAGCGCAGTTCCTGAGCATCAAACATTCATAGATTTTTACCCTCGCAACTAGCCCTGGAAGGTAGAGGAATACTAACCCCCTTTACAGCTAGGGAATGAAGGTACAGAACAGATGAAGTGATCTGCCCCAGGTCCCACCAGGAGGCTGTGGCCAAGGCCAGGGGCTGAACCCAACCACTCCTGCACCCCAGTCTGCTAGTCTATCCACTAGTCCTGCCTTCCTACATGTTAGGGTCAAATATTTATAACATGTTTATTTAGGCCAAGTTGGGATGGGGAGGAACTATCCTCACCCTGCACCTTTGGGACATTTTCAAAAGGGGTCTCTGATTTTTGGATGTCCCATTTGAGACCCCTGGGCTGGGATTTTCAGAGGGCGCTCGGCACCAGCTCCTCTGACTGAAGCCAACAGGAGCTTGAGGTAGGTGGGTGTCTCAGGTTGGGTGTCTCAGGTTGGGCACCCAGAAATGCAGACCTCAAACCCCTTGAGAAGCTACAAGAACATGAGCAGTCGATCAGCTGGTGTGAATTTCAAGTTGCCAAGCCAAGCGCTGGGAGGAAATCTTGCCCCGGCACAAGATAGTTAAAGAGTTAATGGAATAAGGTCTCAAGTGGGGTTCCACAGGGACCTGTTCTGGGTCTGGTGTTTAACAACGGCTTGGATGAAGGAGTAGAGAGCAGACCGATCAAATTTGCAGATGACACAAAGCTAGGAGAGGCTGCCAATATTTTGGATAGAGCTAAAATGCAAAGGGATCTTGATAAATTGGAGAACTGGGCAGTTAGACACAACAAAATGAAATTCGACAAAGACAAAGACAAGGTGCTTTTCTCTTAGGGAAGAAAAACCAAATGCACAAATACAGACTGGGGGGATAACTGGCTTGGCAGCGGCACTGCTGAGAAGGACCTGGGAGTTGTGGTGGAGCACATCCGCCACGTGAGTCGTCAATCCGATGCTGTTGCAAAAGCAACAAAAGCAGTTGTAGGTTGCTTTAACAGAGGCATCACACGCAAGTCACGGGAGGTGACCATGCCGCTCTACTCGGTGCTGGCGAGGCCTCAGCTGGAGGAGTGTGTCCACTTTTGGTTACCGATGTATAGAAAGGATGTAGAGAAACTGGAAAGGATCCAGAGGCAAGCGACAAAGATGATCCAAGGGATGGAATGCAAGCGTCAACTGAGCAAAGGCTGAAGGAACTGGGTATGTTTAGTTTGGAAAAAAAGAGGAGATTAAGTGGGGGGGATACAATAGTCTTCAGATAATTGAAAGGCTGCTATAAAAAAGGATGGAGAAAAGTTTCTCTTTTGCCACGGAGGGCAGGACAAGAGGCAATGGGTACGAACTACAGCAGATTTAGATTAAATCTCAGGAAAAGCTTCCTAACAGTAAGAACAGACCCCTAGGGAGGTGGTGGAAGCTCCTTCACTGGAGGTTTTCAAAAGGAGGCTGGAGCTATCTGTCTTGGATCCTTTAGACACAACAAACCCTGCATCTTGGCAGGGGGTTAGCCTGGATGACCCTTGTGGTCCCTTCTCACTCTAGGATACTACGGATAGCGCATCGTGTGCGCTCAGCTCCCAGGAGAGCCCTGTGTTTCACATCCACACGGTCGACTCCTCAGTGCTGTTCTTGTGTTCCTCAGGCTGCCCTGTACTTACCCCAATTCGGCGCCCACAGGAGGCTCCTCCTCAGAGCAGATTGCTGCTGAAGGGGCGTTTCAGGAAGATGCTCAGAGCAGTGCAGCGAGTTTCAGGACTAGATGGGTTCCGGAAATTGTATACAAGGTGGCTTTGCGAGCGTCCCTCTCCCAAAGCATGTGCTGGAAGGGCCCCCTGCACCCTCCACAGGTCATAAGGAGCTCAATCTCCATGCCTTCTCTGAGTAAGATGTGGAGAAGAGGCACCATTTGTGATGGACAGCTGGCCACCAGAGCATGTGCCAGGAGCCACAGGCGGAGGCTAAACAGGTGTTGGATCCAGCTTGCCTGGAGGTGAAAGGCTCCCATTTCATGCTCAGCAGCAAACCCCCGAGCTGTCCAGCCAGTACAATTTCGGTTGCTAGGAACAGCGAAAAGCTGGAGCAGCTGCTGAAAAGTTCCGTAAAACACGTTAATGCAGCGTGAGCCTCTGAAAACAACATGCCTGCCTGCTGCCCGAGCAAGAGCTGTGCACCTTAGTCACATTACCGAGCCAGCAGGCAGAGCATCATTTTCCAGGCAGGTCTCTCCCTCCACCTGGGCCCTTCTCCTCCTTCTTTCCTGCACTTTGCAGAGGACACAACTTCCTCCGGCCACCCGCACAAGGAATGGGGCGCAGGATTGTTGGGTCTGCTGGGAGGAGGGTTCGACTCCCGAGCAGCAATTTCCCTGTTCCTTCCCACGCTCAACTCCTCGTCCCAGGTCTAGGCAGGCCACATGTACTCAAGGCTTCAACACCTAGAACCATCTCCCCCCCCACCCCCACTACTCTTTGGCTGGCTGGGAAGGCAGGACTCAGACCTTGGGCATGACCCCTTCTTCCTTACTATGCTGCTAGAACAGCCTAAAGGAAACTTCCAATTTTTTTTTTTTTAAGGAATCCCTCCAACACCCCAAATTATCTTTCTTGATTGTACTGGACGAGGCCAAGTTGCCCAAACAGAGCAATGTTACACCGTCTGTTATGCAGAAAACTTCCTCCTCCACCCATGAAGTTGTTCTTAGCTTCCACAGCATTACTAGGGAGGTCAGGAGATGCTGGTGGGGTGGGTCAAGATGGCGGGAGTTCAGCTCTGTGTTAGCATCGGTGCCAATGATAGGTTACCTGCAACAGCCCTGCCGATGCTTGAGTAGTGGGCCCGCTCTGCTTCTTAATCCGCCCCAGCAGGAAGAGACGGTGCTGGCTAGGAAGGATCGGAGATTGGAATGAACTTGCTGGTCACTGATAAAAAGCCTGGCTTTGATTCAAGCTATGACAGCAGGGAGAAGACGAGGGGGATGCACATTTGAAAAAGAACTGAGATGTTCAACTGTTGATAGAAGCCAGAGATTATGGAATATCAAGATTCTGGGCAGCGGGAAATACAGCACTATTACTTATCTCCTCAGACCCAGCACACTGGTCAGATCATTTCTGAACATCTCCGGAACAGGGCACACCCCCAAGGTGCTCAATGAGATGGCTAGAAACACAGACTGGCACACGCAAAAGCAGCACTTGTTTAAACAGCCACAGTTTGGGGGGTGGGGCTATTCTGCTCCCCAAACCAATGCAGGATAGCAGACAGCTAGTCACCACTGGGATCTGGAGGGCTTTAACACATGGGGGAGTTGAATCTCCTGAGCAAGAACACAGGGGTGGGGATTTAGGGTGAATTTTTCAAGAGCATCTAAATGACTTAGGAGCCTGAAGTCCCTCTTTTCTAAATTGACTTAGGCACTCAGGAGCCTGAGGCACTTTCAAAAATTTTTCCCTTAGGTCTCTCCAACAATTCCAATTTAGAGGAATCTGGCACCAACTCCCGCTCCTTTTCAACGGGAGCTGGGCATGAAACTGCCCCATTTGAGCCTTTCAAAATCTCTCCCCGTTAGGCCACTCAAGAGAACCACGCTGCTAATCTCCCCACACAAGAGCTAGGGAGAAGGACTGGGAAGAAAAAAAGAAAAAGTCGGGTTGGAGGCTCGTCAGACTGCAGGGCACAATTAGACCCAAGGCCATTAGCACACCCAAGGGAGGTCTTGCACGCCTAATGGGTTTAGTCAGGCCAGTGGAACGCCTGTAAAAAGACATCCAGCAGAAAAGAGACAGACGGCACTTTTAAAAAGGAAAAAAAAAATATCTTCTTGTAAAATCTCTGCTACATATAATTATTTGCAACCTCTGTCACAACACAAAGCCTTCAGTACAGAACATTTAAAAAAGAACGAACGTTTAGAAGAACGTCCCCCACCCCTCCCCAACCAAACTGTTCAGTAAAATACTCACATTCAAACATATTTGATTATCAAAAACGGGACTTGAATGAACGTCAACCTTTCTCAGTTCGGCTACCGGATTTTTTGTTTTCATAAGACTTTCTGCCTCCTTTGCATCCAGAGTAGCAGGGAAGGAAAAGAACCAACGATAATTTCATGCAAGCCCTTTTCACCTGCATGGCAAAACCAGAGCTGTTGTTTGGTTTCTAAGCTGAGCTAGCAGGTGACACTTCAGTTAGGTCGTGGTGTAATCTACAGGCACGTGGGGTGTACTACAGGTGTAGGGTCGCGGTGTCATTCCACAGGAGGGTGAGCACAACCGGCCACTCCCATGGGATGTAAGATTTCACAGGATCAGGCTCTTAAAAGCCTCATCCCTGCACTGATTTAATTCCAAGGAATGCAGGATCAAACCCCATGAAGTCTGAGCACTAAGAGGAGAGGGGCTTCCCACCAGTTATGGCTGGCCGCCCGACCAGAGCTCCTGAATCCTCCCTACTGGGTCCTTTAAATCTGGGGTTTACAGACTATAAACTATTTATATGGACCTGAGTATTGGAACACCTAATTAAGCCCACCACCAAAGTTTGTCAGGAGCAGGGGTTCCCCAAGTGTGTTACACGTACCTCTGGGAGTACGTAAGACATCTCTAGGGGTACGTGGGAGAAACTGTGTAACAGTGGATTTTATTTATTGCATTTTCATACCAGGATACTCAGATGAAGCTTTAAAACTCTGAGAATTTGTTATATAAAATACGGTAGTTAATTTAACTTCAAGACGTATCAGTGAGAACACAGACACGCTGACGTACAGAGCCCTCACCTCCAATCACGGTACAGCGCGGGTTCAGTTGCTCAGCAATTGTCCAATTTAACTGAACTCAGAATTTAGGGGGGGGGGTTTCGGTTGTATACTTTGCATTATATCTGTACATAACAGTGAAATATAGACAGATGGCTCAAGGCAGGTAGTGTTAAGCACAAATTATCAGTGTTGAGAAGGGCAGGGGTTTACAGGCAGCTGGTAGATCTGGAAGAGGGTAGCCAGTAAGAAAAGTTTAGGAATCTCCGGTCCAGTGGGTGGCGAGGGGGCTGCCTGAATCCCACTGCATTAAGGTGCGGTGAGCTAAGAGCCAGGGGTAGGTTCTGGGACTCTTGTCTCACACAACAGCACTGAGTTGGTGAAGTGTGCCCTTTTTCCCCTGTAGACAATGCACATCCTACAACTGAGCAACAAGGGGGGGGGGGGCACACTACCTCTTGGGGGAAATGGTCCCCCCCAGGTCAGGGCTGGTGGAGCTCAAGCCATCATGGTGGCAAATTTCCCTTGGCAAGGACCATCATCTCTGTTTAAGAGCCAAGTTCTCCCCTTGCTGGTAGCAGCCCAGCTAAGAAAGAAACAAATATGAGCACCTACGAGTTACGAATGTGATGGTGGAGAAGGTCATTACCCAGCTAGCAGGAGCTCATCTGACCATGCATGTGCCCTGTTCTCTGCCACAGAGATGGGAAATCAGAGCACCACGAGAGAGAACTGACTGCAAAAACAAAGCCAAGCAACTGACCTTATTACGTGGTCTCCCCCTCAGCCCCGCAAGCCCCCGGCAAGATTTGAGCAGTAGAATGAAAAAGGTTGCGTTTCTCTTCAATGTCACGTTACAATAGTGTGCATACAGTACATGGTTTCTGTAGAAACAGGGGTTTCCCTTATGGCCACATAGTTTCAGAGCGTTTGTAACAACAGGTTCGTTCTGTTTTCAAGGCCAAAGCTGCCTTCTCCTTTTGAGACTGGTCAAGTGAATACAGCGCTACCATTCGGGAGACGTCACAGAGTTCTAGTCATTCTCACACACATGCTTCTGCCATCCTGTTAATACAAGTTAACTCACAAGCAGACACTGCCATACTGAGTACAAATACCTGGGAGCGTTAACACATTACAACTTTACAAAACAGATTTGCTCTAAGCCTGAGAAAACCCCATGGCTCAACAGCCAAAGAGCTAGTGATAACATTATTTGGAACATGGTGAACGGCCAGAGCTGAAGAGAAGAGCCAAATGCAGTTACTGCTGTTAGCTCAGCTCAACACCCTGATAATCCACCCAGCAGAGAGCAGATGAAGTATATGGGTAAAATTTTCAAAAGCTCATAAGTGATTTAGGAGTTCAAGTCCCATTTTTAAAAGCGATCGTTTGAATCACTTTTGAGACAGGACTTCAGAGTTTTTGAAGATTTGACCAAGGTCACTAGTGTCCAAACATTCGTTTTAACAACGAAAGCATGAGAATACAGTATAGGTTTGGTTCTTCTAATCCTAGTGTCAGTATCATCTCTGGCAGGGTTCAGAAAATATTGAAACGTCTCATCGCACTTTACAACAGTTATTCACACAAATGTGTTTTGCCCCAATACTTCCACAGACAGAGGTCACATGTCCTACAAATCTGGGAAATCTGCTCTTTGAAGGGTATATGCGAGCTGGCAAAGGGTCCTCCTCAACACTGCTACACCCCTACCTGCTTCAAGATCTACTAGTCCAGACAAAGACCACACCCTTCCTTTTGACAATCTTGCCATTAGAGCTAGGCAAAATTTTTTGCACAAAACTGTGGAAAAACGCAGATCCTGCACCAATGAAACACTTTGAATTTATGTTCAGTTCTGTTTTGTTTATAACAAAACTCAAGAGTCTTACTTGATTTTATGTAAAATGTTGAAATGTTTGAAAGAACTTTGTTTCAAAATTTCCTTTGATTTTTTTTAAAAAACCCAGCAGCTTGAAAATGCTCACAATCAAAATGAAATCGTAAATTTAACCCAGCCAAATTTCTTCTTTACTTTTGCAAAATTGCTAACCAGCGGAAATTCCATTATTTGTCCAGCTCTGACCTTACTGGCTGAAGGATGGTCACCCCAGGAGGTCAGCATCCCTAATCTCATTTAACATGGCGCAGCATACATGCTTTAAAGCAACAAGACCAGCTTCCAACAGATTTAATCCTGAAGAAAAACAGATTTCCCTTTTCAGGAAAGATTCTGTTTTTCTACCACAGCGTTGGAGAGTTGGTTTCCAAGTGTTGAACCCAATGACAGACCGACCCACCTACTGAATCCAAGCAGCAAACTCTTGACATGGGTACTGGATTCACCATCACTTTTTGAAAAACAGGGCCAGTAGGGAGTGTGAAGTTTGCCACAAATTTTCCAGGGAAGGTGCCAGAAAATTCAAACACAAGGCTTGAATCTTTAAGTTAAATACCTGTCTCGCTTTCCTCCATTTTGTATTTTGGCAATAGATCAGCACCTGGCAGTAAGAAGTTATTTAAGGGATCAGTGAACATCAGACTGGAGATTGCCACTCTGATAGCTGAGTGAAGAGCCCAACTCTTGGCTATTTACCAGATCCCTCACCCAGAAGCTAGACAGGCAGAAGAGTCTGTTTCCAACAGGAGCTGGGCCTACAACTCAGAAATGGAGGTTGTGGGAAAGGAGATAAAAATGGTAAAAGTTGCACTAAAAGTGCCATGTTATTCTTGAGAGAGACACTCACTGAAAACCCGTTTAACACTGGTTTATGGCAGCACTGAAGCCATCAGTTGTGGACCGGTGCATCTAGAAAGAAAAGCTACATATGATTATTTAACACTTTATGGCTCATTATTTTCCCATCTTTAAGTGAATGAAAAATCCAAGTTTATAGGTCATGCTAACTAAAATACCCATATTAATTGCACTGTTTATGGAAGAGAGATGGGATTTCAAACAAACATGTTCTTCCAAAGCTAAGCTCCCGTGAACATGGAAGCTTCTCACCAAACACAACCCGATCACAAGCCGGGGAGCCAGTAATAACCTGACTCTTTCCTCTCCAGAGATGAGACAAAAGCTTCCTTGCTGAGGTGACCTGCAGTCCCAATGAGAAAGGCTGGGTGAACCAAGAAGGATTTGTAATCCCCAGCAAGTGTTAACCCTTTATAACTCGATCCTAGGGTAACATTTGAGAAAAGGTTCCAACATTTCAGCACAGTTACAACAAGTCTTTAAAAAGTCACAGGATAGAAGACTGAAATTTTTAAAAAGCACCTTGTGAGCTTTGGGAGGTGCTTGCTGAAGGAGCCAGGAGCCTCTCCTCCCAACCCAGTGAACAGAGTAAGCCTCTTGCATGCATCCCGCAGTCTGTGGGAGTTTCTCTCCTGCACTCTCCAATGCTTCATGAGTCCTGAAGCCGTCTGATGAACAATCCCACGCATCTTCCACGCAGGGCTGGCAGCACTGCAAAGACCCTGCCTCCTCCTTCGGGACAAGCTGTCCATTCTGGATTCTTGGTTGGAAGTTTCCACCTCCAGAAAGTAGGAAGTGTTTAGAAAGTTCAGGAGTCTGAGAAAAGAGATGTAGGTGCTTTTTCCTTTACACATAGATATTTATATAAAATTTGTGAGGGGGTTTCAGTTTTGTTTTGTTTTTATTCTGAAAAGGTAGGGAACATATTTAAGTCTGGGAATTCTTCATTGTTGTAATTGGATCCCTGGTCTCCCAGCATCGACAGCATGTCCTGTAAGAACAAAATAAGTTTTGTATCTGTCCTGTAGTCGCATGTAGGAGCTGGAGCCCCCATCATGGACTAGGGCCCCATTGTGCTAGGAGCTGTACAAAAACAGAACAGATACTCCCTTCCCCAAAGAGCTTACAAGCTAAAGATTCCTGCAGACACATTCCAACTGCCTTTCAGAGTCTAGATACCAGCTGTATTTCTCATACGATCAGTGACTAACTGTAGCCACACGCCCCTGGGGGCTGAAGCGGACACCTGGACCCTGTGGAGGGCACGATACAGAGGAATCCTGCGGAACAGTCATTATGGGGCTGTATTTTGTTTTGAAAACCCAGCTGTTCCCTCTCTCCACACAGCAGGCCCAGCCCAGGCAGCAGTACAAGCTCTGCACAGCACCCCGCCAGGAGGCCTTAGCTCACTTATGGACAAAACGCCTCAGAGGGGAGGTCAGTCTGCGGCCACTTTTGTACCTCCGAGACTGATGATTCAAGCCAATTCTGGTGGTGCTGGGTGAAGTGGACTCCTGTCCACTGGAACAAGACAGGCCCCGCTGGGATCCCAAACTCAGCCAGATTCAAACCAGTTACCTAATAGAAGTGACCAGCTCCAGATCCCTTGACCAGTTCCTCCCCGGCAATCCAGCCCTATGTGAGCTTATTACGGCTTTCACATCATGCTGGCCAAGGTGCTTGCACTCTAGCCAACTTCCTGCGCTTTTGTAAACCGACCCCATACGTTCCCGCAGGATTTACAGCCCTCCCTCAATGGGTTACGAAAATGCCATCTTACTGGGAAGACCTCAGGCTGGCTCGGCTGCTGCTGGACGTGCTGCTCCCCAGAACTTCGCCCGAGGTGTTGTCCTGGCCACTGAGGCCACATGCCAACTCCTTCCGCTGTCCGTGTCTGGAACTGGGCTGGGGTCTGCCCGGTTTCAGTGGCTGTTCAACAGAGGAACAAGGTCAGCGAGTGGCGTCCACAGAAGAGTCTCTACCCAAGTGCCTTTAAAGGGTCAGTAAATACAAGACCTGGCTGGTCAATGGCATTGCTTCAGGCGGACAATTTAGTATGGCAAACAACGTGGGGAGGACTTTCAGTGCCCAGCCACGTAGCAGCAAGGGTAATCTGATCCTGCAATAATATGAAGGATCCATCCCTGATATTGTCCAACCAGCTCTGAACTGAATTTCTGGCAAGGTCAGGACAATGGGATTCGAGAGGTGCCTTCCCACTCTAACCAACCTCTGAATTTTTAGGAGTCCCTTCCATCTGCCCCCCCCAATGCTGCAACTGTATGGAGTGTGTCTGGTTTGAATCATCCCTTGTTCAGTAGGGCAGCTAGGGGAAAGGAGAAGCTGGAATTCAGGTTTAGAAGTAACACTAGTAGAGCATTCATGACATTTTTACAAAAAACAGACCAAGGACATGGGGAGATGCATCTGCCCACACCCGGCCCAAATTTGGCCCTACCCCTATCTTGAAGCTCAAATCCAAGCCTCTTTTTAAAGAAGATTTTTATCCTGGTCCCACCTCCCCAGCAAGATCCTACCTATATTCCCTATGTGACACAAACGACACTTACCAAAGCCAGTGCTGCGGTTGGCGAGGGGTGGATAAGCAGCCCCACCTGGGGAAGCTGTGGAACCAGGTGTTGACATTGGGCTGAAAGAGGAAGGGGTGCCTTGGAAACTCCCCATTCCAAATGAAGGAGACCGAGTCTTTGCGGTCTGGGAAGTCACTTGCTAGAACAGCAACAAGAGAGAAGTAAACGCTGTATTTACTCTGCTCTTAATCTGAAAACGGCGCAGGTTGCTGGACTGACCCAGCTCTGGTGACCGATGTTCCCTATCTATGAAGAAGGTACAGCATGTGCATTGCAAGCTTCTCCCTGCCAATCTGCCCCAGCCCTGCACCTGGAGGAACTCTCTCTAGTACCTGAGCGCCTTCCAGCCATGCATTAAACAGGACTACACACCTGTCACATATTTGTTCTCTCCCCAAAGGGAGAAGGATGTACAGTGAAGTGCCTTGGTTTAATAGGGGGTTTCTTCTGGTTTTTATAAATATACCTGTCGCTATGCATTTATCTAACAGGAAAGGCCAGGTCACAGAAGAGCACCTTGCCCTTGGAGCAGAAAATGAGGGGGAGGTTTAGGATGGACCTTCGTTCCTCGGGGGTTCATTCCCGTCTGGGACCGACCCCGATGAAGTTCTGTCTCCTGCCCAGACGAGCTTTACTCTTACTGCTGATTGTGCCAGAGGGGCCCCAGTTCGGTGCAATGATGGAGCAATTGTTTTCAGGGTGGAGGTTGAACACTTGACTCCTTAGAAATGGATCTGGACCAATTCACACAAGCAGCTGCTGGGATTTCAGCTACAGGAACCCCTCACTTAAAGTCGTCCCGGTTAACACTGTTACGTTGCTGATCAGTTAGGGAACATGCTCACTTAAAGTTGTGCAATGCTCCCTTCTAACATCATTTGGCAGCCTCCTGCTTTGTCCACTGCTTGCAGGAAGAGCAGCCTGGTGGAGCTAGCTGGTGGGTGGTTGGAACCAGGGTGGACCGGCAGCCCCCACATCAGCTCCCCGCTCCCCTAAGTTCCCTATGCAGCAGCTGCTCAGCAGGCTATCAATCGCCAGCAGTTCAGCTGTTGCTCCCCCCACTGCCATGTGCTGCTCCTGCCCTCTGCCTTGGAGCTGCTCCCCAAGACTCCTGCTTGCTGTGTGGGGGGAGGGGAAGAAGAGGGGGGCTAATGTCAGGGTGTCCCCCCTCCCCTCTGCTCCTGCACCCCGCTTACCCCATCTTCCATAGAGCAGAGTGGACACACTGACCAAGAGAGCTGCTGCCTTTGGCAGCAGCTGTAGTCAATTAACAAGGCAGTGTACTTCCGACACCTCTTCATACTTAAAGGGGAAATGCACATCTCCATCTCTCAAACACACACAGGGTGTGTGTCTCTGTCTGCCCTCCCTCCTTTCCTGCTGCCTTGTAGAGTGAGAGAGCGCTAACCCTTGAGGGCTCAGCCAATTGCTAGTTCGTCATTTAGCAGTAAGGCATTCCCTGGGAAATATCCCACTCTCTGACTCCTCCACCTCAACCAAGCTTCACAATCATCATCACTGTGTACAGTATTAAATTGTTTGTTTAAAATATATATAGTCTTTTGTCTGGTGAAAAAAATTTCCCTGGAACCTAACACCCGCCCTCCCCCCCATTTACATTAAGTCTTATGGGGAAACTGGATTCCCTTAACATCGTTTCGCTTAAAGTCGCATTTTTCAGGAACAGAACGACCACGTTAAGCGGGGAGTTCCTGTATTAAGAGACGGCGATCGCTGTCAAACTGGAGTTGTTGAATGCATCCAGTACGACCTACTCCACTTGCCAGAGAAATTTCTCCATCACTCTGCTATTCAGAAGGCAACCCCGTCGGAGCACTTTATTGCTACACGCAGCTAACAAAAGAGCAATTCTCAGGACAGCGAGGGGCGCATGTGTGCGGCAAACCTGTATCCCTCGGGAGAAGGCTCCTGGGCCTTCTAGGAAATATTACCCGTGCCGTGAAGGACGGTCGTGTCGCCGACACCCAGTTGGTTGCAGTGACTGGAGTGGTGCTGGAGTGGCGAGAAATCTGAGCTAAAATCTGGCCTGCTGAAGCAGGCTGCTGCTGGATGATGTTGACGGGGGGTACCATGCTACTGCTCCTAGAATAGAAGAGAACATGCTTTAAAGAGTTAGCCCAGATTTAACCATTACCATTAGACGTGCCTTACGAGGCATTACAAGCATAGGCAGACAGGTACTATGCATCTGCAGATAATCCACAGTCCCCACACAACTTAGATACCTCAATTACAAAACAAGAGGCTAGCCTAAACTTGGAGAGGATGTGACAGAGCATGCACTTCTGCCTCTGCTGTCTGTCCATTTGTAGTAATATTTCCACCAGTGTCTAGCTACTGTCTGGCAGGCAATTAATATAAGCAAACATGCAGAACCAAATGGTTTCAATGAACTAAAAGACAATGGTGTCTGAGTACTAGGGACACCCTGGCACATGCAAATATTTCCTAGGGGTTTGGTTTAAACTTGCATTTTAAGAACGGCAGGCATATTTCATTGTGATATGATCCACCGCTTGCAACAAACAGTCAGTTCTGGTGCATGGGAGAGTCCCCTTTAGGGCAACAGAGTGTGCTCATTCTGGATGGTTATTACGGTCCACTTATCTTTCAGCAGTGGCAAGACACCACAAAGCACTGTCACCCGTCGTTTCTTCTGTTGCCCCTCCAGAAAACTAAGCCTGGATAGACAGAATACAAAGAGAAAGATACAATTCACAGCAACCCGACCCCATCCAGCACACCAACTTCACCTGAAACTTTCAGCGGGCCGCGCAGGAGTGAAAGTGTTTCCCTGGGGGAAGAGTGGCTGATTGGCCGGCACTGTGCTGGCAGGAAGGGCTTTGCTCTGATCTGTGAAAGAAAGGCAAACAGGTTAGAGCCTGTGACAAGGCAATGCAGATGGAGGGAGGCCAAGACAAAGGCTGTTAGCAAGGGAGCTAAACACCTGAGCTCTCCACGTCAAGTTTGATTCTTTGGCTTAAACAGCTTGGCTAGATAAGGGACAGTCTTGTTACAGACATTACCCAGACTCAGACTGCAGATGGTTCCATAACAGCTTATTTAATTTGATTTCCTCTCAATTTTCTAATAAGCTTTGCCTTAAGATCTTTTTGGGGCTTAGGACGTTCACGGTTGTCTGTTCTGAGTCACAGAAAACAAATCTGCTCTCTGGGGATAGGCAGAAGGGGTTATGAGGAGATCCCACACTTGGGAAACTTGGTCCAAGGTGTAGGTCAAAAGACTGCCCTTGCCGCCCTCCCCCAAAACATTGCCAAGATGCTGACTGCAGTCAGGCAGGCACTGGTGGGAAGGCAGCAATCAGGGGGAAAAGCTTAGAGGCAGACTGGTGGGTGAGTGGGGTGCCTGAGACATTCCTGTTCTGCAAGAGAAGGGACTTCCCTCTCCACTGCCACTTCAGCACCTGTCCCTAGCACTAGATTCATTTAAACAGAACAGGTGATGATACTGAGCCAGGACTGAGCTCGAGAAACAGAGTCAACTGAACGTCCAGGCTAACTCAGCAACCTCTGCACAGCACAATCCCTACCTGTATTGATATTGGAGTAGATTTCACTGAACCGCGGGTCCCTCTCCTGACTAAACAGAGCCTCCGCTTTTTCCAGGGGTTTGCTGCGTTCTGGGCCAGCAGCAGTAACAGGCTGGACAGCAACCTGGATCACAGGAGGGAGATATAAGCACAAGCAACCAGTAGGCAAAACAGAGATGTCTCTGAGGTTACAGAGGAAGCCACTTAGGAACCTACTGTCTATGATAAAGAGCAGACGGCATTTGTTGCCTGGCTTTTTACATAAACCTTGGTCTGCAAGGTGCTTTAGCGCAGTCTCAATATCCACTTGAATTGTTCCAGACTGATGGTGCTGAGTGTATTGACAACAGCTCAAGAATGGGGGGGGGTGCACGAGGCAGTTCTTGGGGGACATGGGCACCCCAAGCAGAGGGACTGAGCACCAGTGGGCTCAGAATTCTGGAAGCAGCTTTGCCCTGCCCTGCAGGAGAGGCTGTACCAGCACACCTGATGGAGAGATGAGGGCACGACTCATGCAGGGCAGGTGGCAGGCCCAACTCTCTCTTCTCAGAAAGTCACAACATGGGCTCCAGTGAAACCCAGCAACTCAGACTCCCACGCGGGGCTCTCAAGTTACTGCTATATGGGCCAGTTTTCATCTACAGTCAGGGACAGATCACAACACACAGAACAAAGACCATCAAGATCCCTGCTGATTTACCTGCGAGTGGTCGTAACCAGACAGACTCTCTCTTCCTGGGACCACTTCCATCTCAGTCTGTTGTGGCTGCTGCTGCCTAAAGTAGAACGTAAATGTAATAAGAACTGGGTCTGCTAAAAACAACCGAGCTAACTAAGCCCTGACCCACTGGTAGCCAGGAACTCGAGTGTCTCTACACAAGCAAGGAGGATTGCTACAGAGTTACTGGAGATTCTGCCTACGCTCAACCCCCATCAAAACCCAATATTTTCCAGCATGACCCGATTAAGACGCCACCCTGCAAAAGGAAGTTTCTGCGACAGAGGCTCACAGCATCAACCATTCAACTCTCTTGTAAGCAATCAATCTCCTGCCTGGCCCACTGGACTCCAGCAGATCAGCTATTCTTCTTTTCCGCTCATTTAAAAATTAATTGCCAGTTCAACATTAGCCTTGCTACTTAACTAGGTCAGCTGATTGCTGTAATAAATATTTTGGAGCTCTTGACTCAGTCATTTAACCCTAGAGTGTCTGCTCCTCTGGCAAAGAGCAAAGTAGGGGTGAGAAGAGAGAACTGACAGGCCTATAAAAATAAGGTGGCCAGGTAAGGGAAGAGAGGGAAGATGACCAAAGTTAAAGGCACAGTAGAATCCATTCACCTTGACGCCAGCTGAGTTGTGCCCATGTCCAGGGGAAGGCTGACGTTCTGTCCTTGCTGTGGCCGCTGCATCGAGTTAGACACAGCAGGCCGAGATTCCTGGCTTGAGTTCCTTAGTGTTGTTTAAAAAAAAGGGAGAGAGAAAAGGAACGGTGCACATGTCAGTTACTGTCCTTTAAAATTTGCCTTTTTTGGTTCAGTCGTGAGTCCAAGAGCCTCGTCTTTGCACAAGCCCAATGAAGTCAATGGAATGATCCTCTAACTTCAACGCCCTTTAGATCAGACATCTAATGGGATACACATCTATGATCCAAAGGGCACTAGTCCCCCCAAGATACGCAGCAGGAAGAAAAGCTATTAAATTTGTGTACACTGGAAGCCTCACCAGTCTTACATACATCTCAAATAATCAGCACTCCCAAGATTGTCTGGCCTAAAGCATACATGACTTACCATTTGAGTCAGTAAATAAATCATGGATCGAGCAGGATGCTCTCAGTAAGGGGCCACTGTTAACCCTAATATAAACCCTAGAAACAGCCTCTGGGCTCCGCTTCTGTCTAGTCGTGAAGTCTGTATAGGGGAATGTAACTCAACTTTAACAAGCTTTCCCGTAAGGTAGAAAAATCTGGTCTCTCTCAACATGTGTTTTAAACGCTGTTGTTTCTGCCCAGCAGAGAGTACTTGGGTCTGTGAAAAATAAAACTAAGCACAGTGCACTTAGCGAAGAGCCAGGCAGCTGGAGTGCACCATATGCTATCTGATGCACAGCTGTGCTTTTCTGGTCTGAACTTGCGTGGTATATTTGGAAGCTGGAGTATGGAAATGGGAATGGATTTATGTGGACTGAATAAGAGGAGGAGAGAATACAGTCAAAGAGATGCCTCTAATGCCAGGAAAAGCTAAGTGCACATCAGATGCATGATTAAAATACAGATTCTTGGATCCTTACCCTGTGCTCATACCTTGGTGGTCTAGAACCAAAGGGAAGCCCCTAGAGGGACCGGATTAATATTGCTCTGAATCTTTTTAAGGGAGTCTGATTAGACTGGGTTTCTCCTACTGGTGCGTGGATACGGTGTACTGCTGACTGTACAGCGTGATTGAGAAAGGTCCAGAAGGGACCCTGAACATCCAACTCAGCTGGCCTGGCTTGCCTCTTGTCCAGCTGGGCAGATGTCCTTTAAGGCTAATACTAGCTCTGCAACTACAAGATACGTGCCTGCCAGACTCGAACGTTCCCTCTCAGGATCTCAAGTGCCCGGCCTGTATAAAGAGCCTCGTGCTCCCCCTAGGAAGAGGCAGCATCCCTTGACTACCCACAACAGAGAGCCAACTATGGCACAGAATTGCCATGCCATGATGGCCAAGAAGGGAACGGGTGGTGGGTTGTGAAGATAGTAACAGAGAGCACAATTTTTACTGCAGTGTCACAATTAGGGGAGATTCTTTCCTGACTCTAGGATGAGCTACTGAAGCAAGCAGACAACACCAAAGTCAATATTTACTTTCTAGTGTCAGCTGAGGATTTTCCTGCTCACATTCAAGCAAATCCGGGCCCCAACCTATCCATGCCTCATCCTGCTGCCATGGAAGCCAAGTGCTACATTAAAATACACCGTCCTAGTATTAACACTCCAAATGCAGATAAACAGCCTGAAGAGTCCATGCACCACCAGCAAGTTAAGGAGTTAAACAACTGAATTTTGACAGCTCCCTAAACTCCCAACTGAGCATCCAAAAGAATTCCATGTTATGCATATTAAAAGCATTTCATAGCACGCACTACACCACTGTCAGGATACTGCCCAGTGTAGTGAGTGATTTTTTTAAGAAAGCACAGAAGCTTGGGGGGGGTGAGGGGGGAGAAAGAGGGGGTGATGGTGGAAGAACCCGAGCTCGTAAAGCATCCGGTCTGTGTAGCTGGTCATACTGGGAGGCACTAGATCAGGCAAAGTGCATATGCTATCGCTGAAAGTGCTCATGGATTGAAAGCCATTGCCATGTACATACTTAACGTTGGTGTTGGTACAGATGATGTACTCAATCTCATCTGAGTAGGGGTTCTGGAAGGTAAAGGAGCTGGTTCTCATCCAGAGCCATTCACGGTTTTTGGACCGGAATCGGAACATGACTGACAGAACCTGGCCTTTTAACTTCACCACCTAGAAAAATTTAACGCCATCAGTAATACCTGATAAAAAGACGTTTGAGAACAGTGTTGTTTATAAGCAAACACCCACCCTGCTAGCAGCTGACTATGGCATTCTTTGTCAAAAGGCTATAATATCGTACCTTGCTTCCCTGTCAAAATACAACTACTCTATTCTTTTCAACTCTTAATATTCCTCCAATGGTCTGACTTCCCAGGATGATGATATGGGAGTGGAATGTAGCATTTTCTTATGCCTTCAATTAATGCTTTTTGCAGCAATGGAATATATGAAAAACAACAACAAAAAAGTTCATTTCTCCAGCAACCAAAGATTGTCCGCTGTTTATAATTCTTACTATTGGGTCAAATGAACGAGGAGCCGCTTTTCAGAATCATCAGTAGTGGAGTCTTTCCTGCCCTGCCAAGTCAAGCGCCCTCAGAGGAGAGAGTAACAACATCAAGAGGGCCAGCAAGCCGCATCCATTTAAAGTTTGGACACCTTACGCATGGCAAGGCAGATGAACTGGTGTTAGAACACAGCCACTGAAGCGTGGCCTTGATGTCAAGACTTTGTACTCACATCTCTGGTCTCAGACAACTAGCAGCAAAAGGAGGAATCCAAAAATAAATTAGACACACAAACCCACCTAGTTTCATTTTGCATGTTAGCAAGTTCTCCTGTGTTTAATAATCTATTCAAATGTATGCTACTCAGTAACTGAGAAATTTAAGGCCAGTAAGGTGTGATTCCTGCCTTGATAAAAATCTAAACCAGTTTAGTTCCACTGCACAGCAGACGGCCAATAGGAATATTGGTTTACAACCTGGATGCATATCAAGTTGTAAGCAGCCACGGTGGCTAAATATATTACCTGCTGAAAGCTGTCTCGCAAAAGCTGCTGGTCTTCCAGGTGGCAGAAATCCACAATGTCTTTCCCCAAGAGTTCCTAATTTTGAAGAGGAAAGGAATAAAAAAGTCTGCACTTAATAAGCAAATTCCCTGCTTTTGGCCTGCTCGAATAGCTCCACTTTCGACTAATGCTTACAACTCTCACATACAACTCTCTGGGACAAAAACATCAGGACACCCACCTATTTTAGGAATTGATGCACTTTTACAAAACACAGCACCACAGCAGTTGACCCTGATGTTTAATTTGTAACTCAAAAGTGGAGTCAAAGACCTTGCCTTAATCAAATTTGCTCTAAATATATGCCAGATCCACCTCCCTCCACTGATCTGTGTTACACAAGAACATCAGAAATGGCCATGCTGGGTCATCCCAATGCTCCATCTAGCCCAGAGTCCTGTCTTCTGACAATGGCCAATGTCAAATGCTTCAAAGGGAATGAACAGAACATATTACTGAGGGATCCATCCCCTGGTAGTCTCAGACTCTGGCAGTCAGAGGCTTAGGGACACCCAGAGCATGGGATTGTATCCTTGACAGTCTTGGCTAATAACCATTGATGGACCTATCCTCCTAATTCTTCTTTTGAATTGTTATAGTTTTGGCCTTCACAACATCCCCTGGCAATGAGTTCCACAGGTTGACTGCACGTTGTGTGAAGAAATACTTCCTTTGTTTTAAATCTGCTGCCTATTAATTTCATCGGGTGACCCCAGTTCTTGTGTTACACAAAGAGGTCAATAACACTTCCTTCTTCACTTCCTCCACACCGGTCATGATTTTACAGACCTCCGTCCTATCCCGCTTTGGTCGCCTCTTTTTCAAGATGAACAGTCCCAGTCTTTTTAATCTCGCCTCATACAGAAGCTGTTCCACACCCTGGCATCATTTTTGTTGCCCTTCTCCGTAGTTTTCCCGTTTCTAATATATATTTTTTGAGATGGGATGACCAGAACTGCACACAGCATTCAAGGTGTGGGCATATCATGTGTCAGGGTTCCTTCCCCACTCTGAACTCTAGGGTACAGATGTGGGGACCCGCATGAAAGACCCCCTAAGCTTATTCTTACCAGCTTAGGTTAAAAATTGGTTACAAAATCATCAAAGACCCAAACCCCTGGATCTTGGAGCAATGGAAAAATCACTCAGGTTCTTAAAAGAAGGGTTTTATTAAAAAAAGAAAGGGAAAAATCATCTCTGTAAAATCAAGATGGAAAATACTTTACAGGGTATTCAGATTCAAAACACAGAGGATCCCCCTCTGGGCAAAACCTTAAAGTTACAGAAAACAGGAATAAACCTCCCTCTTAACACAGGGGAAATTCACATAAAATAAAAGATAAACTAATCCGCCTTGTCTGGCTTACCTATGCTGGTTGCAATATTGGAGACTTGGATTAGGATGGGTTGGAGAAGATGGATTTCTGTCTGGCCTCTCTCAGTCCCAAGAGAGACCACCACATAAACAAAGAGCACAAACAAAAACCTGTCCCCCCCTCAAGATTTGAAAGTATCTTATCCCCTTATTGGTCCTTTGGGTCAGGTGCCAGCCAGGTTAGCTGAGCTTCTTAACCCTTTACAGGATGTTGCCTCTGGCCAGGAGGGATTTTATAGCACTGTATACAGAAAAGTGGTTACCCTTCCCTTTATATTTATGACACCAGGGATTTAGAGTGGCATTATGATATTTACTGTCTTATTATCTATCCCTCTCCTAATGGTTCCCGACATTGTTCACTTTAACTGACGCTGCACACAAAGCGGATGTTTTCAGAGAACTATCCACAACTCCAAGATCTCGAGTGGTAACAGCTAATTTAGACTCCATTTTGTATGTACAGTTGGATTATGTTTTCCAATATGCACTATTTTGCATTTATCAACACTGAATTTCATCTACTGTTCTGTTGCCCAGTCACCCAGTTTTGTAAGATCCTTTGTATCTCTTCACAGTCTGCTTTGGACTTAACTATCTTGAGTAAATTTGTATCATCTGCAAACTTTGCCACCTCCCTGTTTACCCCTTTTTCCAGATCATTTATGAACATGAACACCACTGATCGCAGTACAGATTCCTGGGGACACCGCTATTTACCTCTCTCCAATCTGAAAACGGACCATTTATTCCTAACCATTGTTTCCTGTCTTTTAACCTGTTACTGATCCATGAGAGGACCTTCCCTCTTATCCCATGACTGCTTACTTTGCTTACGAGCCTTTGGTAAGGGACCTTGTCAAAGACTTTCCGAAAGTCCAAGTACATTATACCCACTGGATCACCCTTGTCCACATCTTTGTTGACACCCTCAAAGAAATTCCAGTAGACTGGTGAGGCATGATTTCCCTTTAGAAGAGCTGTGTTGACTCTTCCCCAACAAATCGTGTTTATCTAGGTGTTCGATAATTCTGTTCTTTACTATAGTTTCAGCCAATTTGCCTGGTATTGAAATTAGTCTTACTGGCCTGTATCTGACAGGATCACCCCTGGAGCCTTTTTTAAAAATTGGTGTCACATTAGCGATCCTCCAGTCGTTTGGTACTGAAATTGATTTAAGTGATAGGGGACATACCACACTCAGTAGTTCTGCAATTTCATATTTTAGCTCCTTTAGAATGCTTGGGTGAATACCACCTGGTCCTGGTGACTTATTACTGTTTAATGTACTGATGTGTTTCAAAACTTCCCTCTATTGACACCTCAATCTGGGACAGCTCCTCAGATTTGTCACCTTTCATCTGTTTTCTAAGCAACTAGTGGAGCTGAAATTGATGGCTGGGTCAATACTTAAGCACTAATTTGTTTTAGCTCAGTTCTATCAGACAACCAAAGCCATGACATGTGGAGCGAGGAGGAGGGGAAGCCGGTTTGAATTGCAGCACTCTACACTGGGAAGCGTCTACCGTTTCTCACCTGTGGTTGGTAGCCAACTGTACCCACGCAGCGGTGATCTACGAAAGTGAAAATGCCTTCGGTGTTGTGTCGGGAGATGAACTCAGTTGGCTGACAAATGCTGTTCAGGTCTGTGCAGTTGGGTGAGCTAGTGACCTGAAAAGCAAGACAGATTTTGCACCATTAGATTCGGTTTCAGCTTTACAGAAAGCCACTCAGAAGTGCAAGCGTGCCCTCCTAGCCAACATATACAATAGGTGCTTAGCCTGGTTGAACAGAATTTTCTCCCACTGAACCATGAAGCAGGCATCGCTGCTTAGAGAGGTACAGGTGGCAGATAGAGACATTCCTGTTTAATAAGGTATGTCAGAAAGGTGGAATAAAGCTGCATCTGAGCCCAAGTAAATCCATACCCAATTCAAAAGCTAATTAAATATTTATACAGCCATTTGCACATTTCCAAAGGGCAGTGACACTCACAACACCCCCATGAGTTGAAATGCCAGCATGAGATAGAGGGTAGGAATTGTGAAGCCAGATGGGGCATTCAGTGCACTTGCTGGCATGTCAGTTCCCAGAATGCACCTGGCAGGTTTCAGAGTGCTGTGCTGGGCTTGTGGGAAATCCATAGCTAAGTTTCTGTAGGCTTTGCAAACCAGAGCTGTGGACAGTTTTATTCTCGAGAGATTTTTTGTGTTTGCTTTATCTAGACCCACAGATGACACGGTTGAGCGGGAAGGAACACAGACAGGCTGTATGGAGAGAATATACTGGTCAAGGACCTTGGAGAGAAAGTAGGAAAGTGGTTTAATTCTCAGCATCACCACATTCCCACTGAATGACAAAGTTTCTACTCACCTGTAGTCTGCCAATGGCCACAAGACAAAATTTGCTCCCCTGGCCAGCATCTGGGTCATCGTCTGGCAATGAGACACCTGAGACAAAAGATGAGAGAATGTTTAAGAAATTACAGCATGACAAGCGAACCAGAAGCCCCTAATTCCACAGAGGAAGCAGCAAGAGAAGCAGCTCTGATTTCAATATTTCACGCCTTACTGTTATCTTGTTGCCAATCACTTTCTCTTAGTCAAAAGGGACTGACAGGTTAAAAATACGGTCAATGCCTGTGCAGTTTTCAACTTACTCGAAGTGTTATATGAAAGTCAAAGGAAAGGAGTCTAGTTTCAGCCCCAGATTCTCTAGCGGACCGTGTTCTGAAAGCGAGACCTGCTCGCCCGACCATCAGGAACGTCCCATCCTTCTATAAAACCCCAGACCTATAGGAACTGATTCAGCAGAGTTCGGCACCCTTTTTAGTTCTCTATGGATTTTGAAATGTGTCTCCAAACATCCCTGCTTAGAGACATGGGTGGTCTGAAAGCGAGGTGCATGCACAGAAGGGACACAAGAACATGCTAGTAACACACACTGGCTTAAGAGCAGATTTGGTAACTTGAATATTTCAAGGAGCTGGCATAATTCCTTACCCGCTGGGGGCCAGGCTTTTATATACCCCGTGCAGTGCACCACCACGTAATGGGGCTCCCCATCTTTCACTGCACCCAAGCCACTCCTAGAGAAGACAAAACAATTAAGATTATTCTTTATATGTTTAAGAGGCTCAATTCATTTTGGATTCTTTAAGTAACTGAAATGAAGGGTCTACAGGGAGGGAGTGCAGTCCCTGAGCCTACATGCCCAATGACACCTAATTTAGATCCATCGATGGCTGTTAGCCAAGATGGTCAGGGATGCAACCCCATGCGCTGGGTGTCCCAAACAGCTCGGGCTGTCAGCCCCAGGGCGTGGGGGGGGGGTGAGGGGTTCCGAGCTGTGAGCCACACATGGGGCTGACTGCCAAAAGGTGATGTACATAATGCAGTGTCTACACAGACACTGCACTGCCCTAACTACATCACCCTAAGTGCTATGTTTCTTATGGAGGTGGAGGTATTAGATTGGGGTAGTGGGTGACTTACATCGGCGGGAGTGACGTCGTAACATAGACACAGAGTTACGTCAACCTAAACTGCCTTATATTGACCTAACTCTGTAGTAAGAAGAAAAGGAGTACTAGTGGCACCTTAGAGACTAACCAATTTATTTGAGCATAAGCTTTCGTGACTAAATTGGTTAGTCTCTAAGGTGCCACTAGTACTCCTTTTCTTTTTGCGAATACAGACAAACACAGCTGCTACTCTGTAACTCTGTAGTGCAGACCAAGCCTAAGACTCTGAATGCCGGAAGCTGGGACTGGATGCCAGGGGATAGATCACTGAAGATCTGCCCTGTCCTATTCATTCTCTCTGGAGCATCTGGCTCCAGCCACTGTCAGAAGACAGGACTCTGGGCTAGACAGACCACTTGTCTGACCCAGTATGGTCGGTCTTATGTTCTTAAGGTCAGATGCATGCTGAATGAGCTATTTCATGTGCTGTAATTTCCAGGGACTGAAGACATCTGAGCCTGCCTTAATGTCCTTTAAAAGTATGGTCTTCAAAATATATTAAAACCTAAGGGAACAGAATCTCAACCTGTGCTCTACCGCTGGAGCTTTAATCTATACACTGCATAGAATTATGGTTTGAAGCTTGAATCTGCACATTAACAGGGTCTTGTGGAAAGTAGCATTGTTAAGGTCTCTCTGTACTGAAGCACTCAAATAGGCTGCGCTATACCATCTCACATATACGTTATGGACCACGCATCCCACACCGCTCTAAGGTACTTTTTTTTTTTTTACACTTTGTTACTCATTGTGGTGTGAGACTCATACATATCATCTTTAAATGTGATCCCTGCAGTTTACCTGCATCGGTTCCTCATGAAGCTGAGCCTATTCATGGAGACTGGATCCACTGAGCTGTTGCCACACCTGGACCAGTCAAGAGGGGGGAAAAAGTTTAAACCCCAACAATAAAGACTGTAAATAAGACACTTTGCCCTTTTATTCAAGATTCCACAAAGCTTTATAAACATGAATTGAGCCCTGGTCTACACTACAAACTTACGTCAGTATAACAATGTCACTGGAGAGTGTGAAAAATCCACACCCCTGAGCAATACCATGACACCGGCTTAATTTTCGGTGTAGCCAGTGCTACATCAGCAGGAGAAGCGGACATCGCTACCACCCCTTGTGGGTAACTAGCCCTACTTTACTGAAGCAGAGGGCTAGGTGACCTGCCCAAGGTCAGAGCAAGTCAATGGCAGAGCTTGAACAGAGCCTGGAGTTCCTGAGCTGCCTGTGGTTATATCTCGGAGAGCTGTACAATCCCCTTAACACAGGGTGGGAAAAGTAAGAGTCTGTTTTAGAGCTGAACCCCATTCGGAAATCAGGTTTTACAGAGCGACCTTCCATCTCATCGAACCTGAGAAGGCTGAAAGAGCCAAAGAAAAGCTTAACTGCTCCGATATTTGTTAAGCAGCCAGTTCACAGGTTTAGCCAGGGGCTCATGCAACCAGATCTCCTATCGGATTCCCCGTATTACCTCATTCGACATATGAAAGATCTCCTTGAGCCCATGCACATTCTCATGGATTGCTGGCCTTCCTTCTTGACTGTCCCAGTCTTTAGATCAAGGATTCGACCTGAGGGGGAAAAAGACAAGCAAAGTGACGCTGTTTTGCAGGACAACTTCTGGGATCGTCACTCAGTATCACCAGGATACACCAGACAGCGCACCAGGCACCACGTAATTTCCTAAGCAGCAGCTATTACTTAACCAGCTTTAAAATAGGACACAGCAGTGGATAATTCCCTCGTGACACTGAAACTAAAGACTGGCTCTTGATCTGCATCTTCCTGCAGAAGCTGGTCCCCTGCTCCAGAAGCTGACAGCATTATGGTCAGCCCTGATGCTCGAGGGGTAAAAGGAAAGGCCTCATCACTCAAACGGCTTGAGCAGATCAAGGCACATTGTTCAAGGGTTCCTTGGCATCCCATCCACTTCTCAGATAGCAAGGTAGTGTCTGTCACATGTTCATGCATATTTGAGGATGGAGTGAGGGATTCAATGCTTTAACAGGGGAGTAGTAGCATCCCCCTCCTGGTAACAGATTTGGCACCACGAACAAGGAGAACAATGGAAATTCAGCCTATACGCATCTTCTGATGCATCCTCAGGATCTTTGTTAGAGGCCCAGGGTGGTCTGTTCCTCTTATCAGGAATGTTAACGACCCAGTTCTAGCCTCACAGAATCACCCACACGCCAGACCAATGGGCGCACTACAAATTCTGGGAATTGTCAGCATGGCAGAGTTTCCACAGCAAGCTGCTTTACCTGTCAGAGCGTTCTCCGAAGTGGAGAGCTGCTCCCTCAGTTTGTCCACGTCATCAGGATGAACCTGGTCATACAGGGTGCTGCTGAACCATTCGGACTGCGGCTGGTTCAGGACGGGAGTCACCGAGTCCGAGACGTATACCACCCTTCCGGTCTCACAAGACACTATGAACAGAAAGCCATCGGCTGCTTCTAGAATCAAGTGTTTGAGTTCCTGCATACAGAACAGACACGTTCTTAACCCAGTGGCGAGACAGTCATCACCCACCAGCTACCTTTAAGCTCTTAGGTCTCCCCAACATTAATCGCCCTCTGGCTGAGCTACACATTGAGCTCTTTCAATCTTTCCTTAGAAGCAAAAAAAGCAGAGACCTGATCAGTGAGAAAGGAGGGTTTGTAGGTGCCATCGGTGGAGGTGTTGCCAGTGCCCCGCAAGGACTTCATGTGAGAGACAGCCATACGCAAGATAGTCAGCTTGTCAGGCTTGCGAGCCAGGGCGCTGCAGGTGGGTACCATGTCTGACAGCTCCGTGATGTAGGCGGTCATCTTGTTCCTACGCCTGCGCTCTATCTCGCTGTGATTCTCCCTGGGAAAGCAGATGGGGAGAGGTTAGAAGAGCCAAACGGCTCAGCTCTTTTGCCAGGTCAACCCTTCCTGGGTTCCCGCCAGGCCGGAGCGAAAAACTGAAAGATGCGCCAGGGTCTTCAGAAGTTAGAAGGGCTGCAAAAGCCTCCCATGCTGGGCATGCATGAAAGAACACGGGAAAAACAAGTGCAAGGGAGAGAAGCTAGAGCCAGGACATCTTTGCCAAACACAAGAGCACCTTGCTCTAAATTATATTTATTCAAGAAGTCTTGCAAAGGACAGTAAGTTAGGGCTAAGCTACTTCAACACAGGAAGCTCTCTACAGCTGTTCAAGAGCACAGCTCTGCAAAAAACCAGTAACCCACAATGGTAATATAGGTTTCCACACAGTTACTGTGGTGATTCGCCTTTGAAATAAGTGAACTCTACAGGCCTGATTCTCAGTTACACTAAGGCACCTTTTTCACCATGCTGGACACATAAAGAGGCTGTAGAGTGGTTGTAAATGTAATTTCTGTCCACTGCTGGAGTTTCAGATATATGACTATTAGGCACTATGGCTTGCTAATTTTTTTGAGAGGCAATTTCATCTCTAGTATAAAACAAAGTGAACTCTACAAGCGGCCCACCATCCTTACCTGTGACACATATACCTGTACCTCGTGTCCCACCACCTTACCGCCAATGCGGCGGTACAGATTCCTAGAGATGCATTACAACTAATGCTCCTTGATTTGATCCCACTAGTGGATTTAACATGCCTCTCAGGAATCCGTCTGCTCCTGAGGGACATTCCCTATTGGCCCCCGCAGGGTAGAGGCTAGCATGTGTTCACATGTTGCATTTATGGACCAAGCGTAATTTAGTTGGGTTATGAAGGTGGATTTTTCAAACCAGAACATAATGCCAGGTTTCCTATAGGAAAGATTGGTTAGCGGTGCAAAGAGAGTGGATCAGATGCAAGGAATCACACGATGGGAGATGAAACTGGATGGATGACAGCAAGTGGAAGAAACAGTAAAAAGGAACTAAATACAATAGATGAAAAAGGGAAAAAAAAAATAAAAATAGAGTGTCACCGTAGGCTTATGCAGCTGTTTAATAGGGACTTGCCTTTTGCTGAAAGGGGAATAGCGTTCGGCACAGTGCTTTGACTATCCCATTCACCTTTAATTCAGCCTTCCATAGCTGCAATGAAAATTTACCTGCCCAGACATGTGTTACTCACCTACCCTTTCTGTCAGAATAATGGGGGGGGGGGGGGGAGGAGATCAACTAATGATATTTTACTTGCCCCATTGCAAAAGCCTCTTCCCAACAAGAAGGATTTTGCAAGACAGCCGTAACGAGAGATTGTGGGGTCACTGTTTAAAGAAGAACAAGGACTCCTGGAAGTACTGCATTCTACAGTCTACACAAGCAGCTAAAGAGTCCCTCTTTCGCCATAGACACACTTAGGGGTCCTCCTTTAAGCCACTGAACATCTTTCTTATCTGGTCAGAAATATTTCAACTATGAAATGCTGCACTTCCAGAAGGGGTGTCTGCTTCTTAGACAGCATGTAATAAGCCAACCAGAACCTTGACAAACTCTAAACATGCAAACCCATGTAATCATTCTGTGTATTACTTAAGAGAAGTGATTGCTCAAGAACATAGATTTTTTAAAAAAAATCTTAACTCTTTTACAGCACAGTGCCCATTCTGTTTTGCCATATACCAAACCAGCATTTGGCATGGTACTGTGTTTAGAAGAAGTCTGGCCAATGCAATTATGATATCTATTTATACAGTGGTAAAAGGCACCATCGCAACATGGCAGGAGCTTACAAACTGAGTATTCTTGCACCTAGCATCTCTCAGTCCAGCAGGAGAGGTTTTACTTGCCAAGGCTGAAGTTAGCAGAGCTACAGTAATCTGTGAAAGCACTGGCCCAGCCACGTTCTGCCCTGCAGTCTTCATGCTGCCTGGGTTTGGATGCAAACAAATTCTTTTGAGGGTATTGCAAGATGTTTTCACAAGGAGAATACAGCTTGAAGTTTCACTTTTGCACAGATTTCCAGAAGTCTGTCCAGTTTCAAGTCCTTTATTGCAGCAGATAAGGAAAAAACAAAGTAGGGATGCCCGCAGAAACATCAAGGAGAGGAAGTACTCTGCTTTGCCATGCTTGAAAACTTCATTCTCCTACCTACCTGGCAAGTCTTTCCTTATCCGCTGAACTCTGCTCATCATCAGACCTAAAAATAAAATTAGTGAACTAAGCTAAAAATGGAAAAAAGTTTAAAGAAATGAAAAAATGGGAAGATGTATTAGGAAACCCAACCTATAGATACATCTGTTCTATAATAAAAACAGATCACAAAACAAGGAGGTCATTAAATGGATTGCTTTATACACTCATCTAGCACCTTCTATCAAAGTGTCTCAAAGCACTCTGAAAACATCGAGCAAGCCTATAAGGTAGGCAAGTGTTACACTCATTTTTACAGATGGGTAAACTGGGGCGCACAGAAATAATTTTGCCCAAGGTCACAGAAGATCAGCAGCAGAGCTGGGAAGAGCTCTCAGAAGTCCTGACTCTCAGTCATATTAAAATACACTTACCTCCCTAAGTAATGAGAAAGAAGGTATTTTTAATCAATACACGCAGCCTGTTGATTTGTAGTGTTAACATACTGGTGAGCTAGACAAAAGACACTCAGACTTTGCATACAAGGACACCCACAAATGCCAAGAGAGTCAGAGACCAAGACACAAATGCCCTTTATAACACTGTTAGATACACAGACACAGTGTGATGAGATGGGACATTTGAGACTACCACATTATGCACGAGCAGTGAAACCACAAAGGTACTGTGCAAGTCATCTAAACAAGGGGCCTACAGAAACCTTATAATCACAGCAACATGTATGCCTGTACAGCATTGTTAGAGAAAAGTAGGTCGTGGGGGGGCGGAGGGGGGAACACTTTGAAAAGTTCGCCGGTATTTTTTCCAACCCTCTCTGTCCTTCAGACCATGTTGCTTTAGGTACCACATAATGATTCAAAAGCTACATTTGTAAGTTTTCAGATACTAAATGTTCTCCATAAGTCAGGGAGCTACAATCTTATGTTTCATCTCCCACTGCTTGCCAGGCATTAAAAAAGCATGCTCTTCCAAACATACCTAGGGTTCCTGGAGTGGAGCATCTAAGTTTCTGGCCAACTGTGATATACTGGACCTTAAACCCGTTATTAGTCCTGTACTGAACAGCTGATGTTTGACTTTCGAGCCCTGGTTCACTCAGTACATACTTTGAGGAAGAAGGGGTGGGGAAGAGACTCTGCTGGTAAATGGTGGCCATATGAAAGCTGCTCAGAGGTCCTAGTAGAGATGGATTAATGGGCAAAATAGGTGCAAGTTAATTCTACGGATACAAAGGACTTTAGTCCCTGGGTATCACAATCAAATGTGTGGTATAAATATATATTTTATCCAGCCCCAATCTTTACTGCATTCTTCCATCCCACCAGTAGTGAAAGAGTTTCCAATTCTACACAGATTGCTGTTGTGTGATTACTCTTTATCAATGTAACACCCAGGTATTTGCAGACCTCCTATTCTATACTTGAAGTAACTTGCCGTCTTGCTGGCTGCCTGATAGTCAACATGTACAGGAGAGAATGGATCTATTTACACATTAATAATGAACAGACACTAAGTGCTGAAGATATGCAGAATGATGTTGGATACAGTGGTCCTGCACATTAGCCGCTTTTAAACCTCAATGCCTCCACTGTTTTATTTGTTTAATTTTTTAACCACAAGAGTGGAGGTTAAAGACTGTAGCTGTTTGATTTAACCTGGGTAATTAGAAGGTCCATCGCTGCTAACATTTGTAGTTAGGTATGCCAAGATAAGGAGAACCTGATCTCATACTTCAGGGCGTAAGTTGATCACATGCAGAGGGTCAAGATGAATTTCCAGACGACCCCATGTGCAACACTGCACCACTGGCTTGGAGTATTATAGAGTTAACTCAACTCCTGGGAAGGGTCAGGGACTGAAATAGTATATACAACTCGAGCGCTAACGTTCTGACCCTGTAGAACAATCCTAGGATATCACAACACATGATACCAAGAGAACCTGTGCTACATTATGCATCAATAATGCTTAAAGACTGCCTTTTTTATTATATTTAAGATTCTTTGAAAGCCACCAAAGGCCAGGTTTACATTAGGGAAAGAGGTCTTTTTAACACAGGTTAGCCAGTGCAGGTTGGTTAACATTGACTGAAGGGAATTGGCAATTAACTCAAAGTACAAAAGCCCAGTGAGGTTGAGCCCATAGCATTATCTTAATCTGCCCCTAATAGACCTGAAGAGGCTGGTGTTGAGTGTTCGCTCTCCATGCTGAGACTTTTGTTATTAAGACGCTCCTGTGTAAACGCACAGAAATAAGGAGTTAGGAAAGAAACCTGGAAATGCAGAGCTGCTGCGACAACAGAACTCCAGTGCTGGAACACTGTCGCTTCCCCAAGGAAGTTGAATAGGGGTGAGGGGCCAAAGCCTCACTCCCATGCACACCATTTTTAATCTTTTTCCCTTTCAGAGGCCCAACACTGGCACACACATAGTCCTACTGCCTGAGAAGGGCTTCATATGGAAGGTTCAGTACCATTCCTGCCTCCTCTGCACCCCCGAATCTCAAGATTCACGACCCACCACACTGCAAGGCCCTTCGCCCACAGCGATTTTAGTGAACGGAAATTCTTTATAAACACAAGTAACATCCTTTGCTTTCTCTCCTAAGGAATACAAGCAGTTCTGACACTGAGTAATGGCCATAATTTGTACCCAGAGACGAGCCCCACACCCTGAAGTTTGTATTTTAACTCCAAGTTCAGGAGCGTTTAGATCTAGGGCATTCATTGGTTCAGGTCCACCTCTAGCTGAATGATTTAGTTGCTTAATACAAGTCATTGCATGTACTGATGCTAATGCTCTAGAGTTGCTTATTTTGGCTAAGAGTTTCGCAAAATCAGAAGACAAAATTGACTCTCACAATGAAGACGTGGACTGGAGACAGCATTCAGAACATACATAGAACTCAAACGTTTAGCAAAATTACAAAGTCACATTAAAAAACATTTAAACTAAACATTTCAAATCAGCTTAAATTATCTTCATTCTAGGTCTGCGGTGCCCCTTCAATGCGCCCAAGGCAACTGGAGAAATACAACAGAGCCAGCGCCCAATTCTAGATGGTGCAGAGAGCTTCCTGCAAGACGTTCAACGCCCTCAGCTCCCACTGACTTCAGCTGTAGTCGAGGAAAGAGTGCTACGGCACCAACACTACCAGACACTTCCCTCGAACTTCAAGGTCAAAGAGTTCTCTACTAATGCTATTGTACTATCTGGTCTCTAAAACAACCCAACCCATTTATCCACACCACTTTGGCAGAATTCCTCTACAAAATATACAAGTAGACAACACCCAGAGCATACTACAGGCAGAAAAGGAAACACTGTACAAGTACAGTTTGTTACAAACATGCTGCACACTTGTATTTTTATAAATACAATTTTTAGGGGGGAAGGATAGCTCAGCGGTTTGAGCATTGGCCTGCTAAATCCAGGGTTGTGAGTTCAGTGCTTGAGGGAGCCATTTAGGGATCTGGGGCAAAAATTGGGGATTGGTCCTGCTTTGAGCAGAAGGTTGGACTAGATGATCTCCTGAGGTCCCTTCCAACCCTGATATTCTATGATTCTACAAGATTTGGGGGCTCCTAATCGACAGCTGAACAAGGAGAAGATTCGCAAAAAAAGAGAGACACTGAATTAGTTTGATACCTTTACAATCAAACTGCTCTAAAGCAATTTTGCAGGATTTCTAGCTTCCCTGGTGCAAGATGTAGACTTTCCTCAGAAAAACACAAAAAAAGAGAAGGATGCACCTACATGCACTAACAGGTAGGTGAGGTGCCCTAGATACAAGCAGTATGACTTTGTGGGTTTTATCAACCACAGGACTGTGAATTCTTACCTGGCAAATCTCTCTTTATCATTTGGCATCTGATCATCATCACATCTAGGAGGGGGGAAAAGGAAAAAATGTTTTAAAATACTTACATGTCATTCCTTTTCAACAATAAAGTAACAAGCTGATTAAATTGTGTGGGAGAGCCAGACGCTGAAACAAAAATACTCCAGTTACGTAGAATACAAGTTACAACCCGACATAGTGAAGTCATAGCTTTGTTTCCCATTGCCAAGTGCATAGAGATTAATAAGCCTATTAGTTACATTTCTTCCATGTGACGCAGAAGAGTGAGCTCATACCAAGATCACCCACCTCTCACTGCCTGAAAGTCGTAAGTAAAATGGCTTAAATTATGCTCTGAAGATGCAGTTTCTCCCATAGCCTCATCAGGTCAATGACTTAGAATTCAGTAGATAAATCCTACATACACTACAAAAATAAAGAAGCCGGAACCATTGTCATGCTTGTTAGCCATTCCAAAGCCTAAATGGCATTAAACTGCATAACAAAATGCCACGCAACCTGGGAAAAATTGAAAAGTTGACATATGGATATTGAGCTTCATTAGACTCAGACTCTAAAGCCAAAAGGAAACATCACAATCATCTAATCTGATCTCCTGCACATTGCAAGCCACAGAAACTCACCCACCCACTCCTGTGGTAGGCCCACAACCTCTAGCTGGAGTTACTGAAGACCTCAGATCTTGATTTAAAGACTTAAAATTACAGAGAATCCACCTTTTACCCAAACCAGCAAGCGACCCGTGACCCATGCAGCAAAGGAAGATGAAAAAAATCCCCCAGGGTCTCTGCCAATCTAATCTTGGAGGGAAATTCCTTCCCGGCCCCAAACATGGCAGTCATTTAGACCCTGACCATGTGGGCAAGACCCACCAGACGTACATTTGGGAAAGAATTCTCTGTAGTAACTCAGAGCTCTCGCCTTCTAGTGTCCCATCCCTGGCCGTTGGAGATACTTGCTAACAGCAGTCGTGGATGGGCCATATGACATTGTAGGCACCCCTCAGTCTTAAAACAAGTTCGGGTTTTTTACCCCATGTCTCCCCTTGAAAGACAGCTCCAGAACTTCACTCCTCTAATGGTCAGAAACCTTGATCTAATGTCAAACCTAAAGTTACTGATGGCCAGTTTATATCCATTTCTTCTTGTGCCAACATTGGCCCTTAATTTAAATAACTCCTCTCCCTCCCTGGTGTTTACCCCTCAGATGTATTTACAGAGAGCAATCATACCTTCCCCCACCCTTCATTTTGTTAGGCTAAACAAGCAAAGTTCCTTAAGTCTCCGCTCATCAGGTAGTTCTCCATTCCTCTGATCATGCAGAGAAGGGCTACAGGTTCCAGTTCTAATTCATGTTCCTAAAACATGGGAGACCAGAATAGCACAGTGTTCCAGAAGAGGTCTCACCAGTGCCTTGTATGCTGGCAATAACACTTCCCCATATCTACTGGAAATACCTCGCCTAATGCATCCTAGAATTGCATTAGAGTTGTCTAAACCAAAAAACTAATCCATGTAACTGGACTACAGATTAATTACATGAGATCTTCATGGCTTCCCATATGGATTATGATAAACAGGGATGTTTGCAGCCACTGGGAGTTCTCAGCAGTAGGGGGCTGCTGTAAGCTAACCTAGAGCATCCGTACAATAGATTGAATGGCAAATTGCTAGGGTAGTAATAGAAACTCTGCTCATTAGCGAAAGGGTTTGACCTTGTTATAGGAGAAACATGCTATTAGGCTGGACTTGTATTCCCAAAGGAAACACTGAACAGCTGCTTAACTCGCCTTCGAAAGATCTAAAAGGAGTTAAATCACATTTGCTTTCCCCCATTAGCCACTTCGTTACACCAGCAGGGATGTTTCTGCAGTGCCATACTTAATCTTATCAACTGAAATAACCAAGTGATGTATTACTGTACAGCTAGTAACAGTGTTGTCGTGGCTCATCAAGAATTGCTACTAGCAGACATTTTTGTTTTAGGCATTCTAGCAGGAATACCCGAACACAGAGGACAGCAACCAAACATATGACAGGACACTATCTGGTCTGCTTGTCTGAAAGCTACCCAAATACCACTGCATGGTGTGAATGAATACACCAGTCCAGTTTCCAGACAGTTAACGCTGTCTCTTTGGCTCACTCCAGTGGGTTTCGATATGATAGAACAGTATCTGTCCTCCTGCATCCTGGTATGCTGAGATCTCTAGTGCTTTAGCACACCAGGGATGTGTGAAGAGAAACCATTTTATCTGAGTCTCCTTGCTTTGATTAGCTTACCCTAGATGCTGACCATTTGTGTTCTCCCCACCCCCATCCAACAGACCTTGTGTTACTGCAGATCATCCCCCTGCCCAAGGAGGGCTGCTGTGCATTCCTCCAAAGGGGGTCAACCCCACTCCCACCAGTGCTGGGAGGGAAGCCCTCCCCGTGCAAAGTGTTTTCACCTCATGTTTTACCATAAGTTTTGTATATTTTAATGAGTATGAATGGAAAGAGCAGCCTCACCTGAGGAATTTATTGTTCCCTTCGTCGTCATCATCATCATCATCAAAATCAAGCCTGAAAAACAGAAGCAGGAGAAGATCAACCATTATCAGAGATGGTTTCTCCTTTCAGGCTGGTTATCCAGTGTCAGCCCTGCAGCCTGCACCTTGGAAAGATGCAGAATCTGTTTGAAACTGATATTAAAAACAACCCGACATTACTGTAACCACTGAGAAGAGCCAGGAAATTCAGACAGGGGGCTTCCCATATGCACTTGTCAGAAATGGAGGGTGCAATGGTGCGGAAGGCCATTTGGCATGAGATCACCTTCGCCATGCAACAAGGACAAGTGCAGAGTCCTGCACTTAGGACGGAAGAATCCCATGCACCGTTACAGATTAGGGACCGAATGGCTCAGCAGCAGTTCTGCAGAAAAGGACCGAGGGGTTACAGTGGACGAGAAGCTGGATATGAGTCAACAGTGTGCCCTTGTTGCCAAGAAGGCCAATGGCATTTTGGGATGTGTAAGTAGGGGCATTGCCAGCAGATAGAGGGACGGGATCGTTCCCCTCTATTCAACATTGATGAGGCCTCATCTGGAGTACTGTCCAGTTTTGGGCCCCACACTACAAGAAGGATGTGGAAAAATTGGAAAACGTTCAGCAGAGGGCAACAAAAATGATTAGGGGACTGGAACACATGATTTATGAGGAGAGGCTGAGGGAACTGGGATTGTTTAGTCTGCGGAAGAGAAGAATGAGGGGGGGATTTGATAGCTGCTTTCAACTACCTGAAAGGGGGTTCCAAAGAGGAGGGATCTAGACTGTTCTCAGTGGTAGCAGATGACAGAACGAGGAGTAATGGTCTCAAGTTGCAGTGGGGGAGGTTTAGGTTGGATATTAGGAAAAACTTTTTCACTAGGAGGGTGGTGAAACACTGGAATGCGTTACCTAGGGAGGTGGTGGAACCTCCTTCCTTAGAAGTTTTTAAGGCCCAGCTTAAAACATTTTAAATGGTTTTCCTTAAAAAAGGAAAACAAAACGAGTTAGGGAAGTCTGAACTGTACAGTTCATATTCTTAGTGATATTAGATGGCATCACTGCGTTAGACACGGGCCAACATTTTGACTGTAACCACTTTTTGTGTGCATAGGAGGGGGGAAAAGAGTTGTCACTTTGCTTCGTTTCAAGTTGGAACCTAGTATACAGAACCAGCTCAGCTGCATACAAGTCTGTAAATAAAATGCAAGGAACAAGCAGGAGGCAGAGTGGGAGGGACCTGTGCTGGAGCCGTAGAGCAAAGCTGGTAGGGGAATGTTTTAGTCAGCTTGAAAGTAAGAGGATTTTACCAGCAATGGGCATTTTAGGAGAAACTATTCAAGTGTTCTTTCCCGGCCCCTGCGACCTGCAAAGGTATTTTAGCAAAACTAAACTGCAGTGTAAGCACTACTGCTACAATAAACTCTCCCTACAGAGTCTCCGCAGAAAGGCGTCGCAGGAGCCTTGCCAGTGGATCGGCATTCTCTATTCCTTCCCACAGCCTCAGCCTCTGCACCAGCAGAAGTGTTTTCTCCTTTGCAGCTACCATATTCGGGAGCAGACTCCTTACATCTGTGCTTCAGTGACCCCCAAGTCATTCCCAGCCTTGGCTGAAGACATCTTTTCTCTTTCGTCGTGAAACTCACCTTCTTTTGACCGTACCCTTTAACTCGAATCATGTTAACTTAGGGCATTTGGGGATATGGTTTGCATAAAAGACAACAAGACAAATAGACTAAGGGTATGTTTACACAACCAACGTTAAAGCTCTGCCGTGGCAGCACTTTAACGTGGCTGTGTTGTCGCGGCGGCTCCAGCGTAGTTAAATCCTTTCAAAGGAAAGGCAGTTTCCTCATTACAAGGCTGACCACTCCTTGCTACGTTACACAAATTGCTCTGCAAAGGAGCAGACACTGTCTCAAAGAGCTTACTGGGTTTTTAGTTATTACAACTTACCCTGGTCGTCTCTTGTTTGTTCTCTGGACAATGGCTACTCCAGCCTGCGTACCAGGTCCAGGGTTCCCAGAAGCAACTGCTGCACCCAAAGAGGGAACATCCGATGCCATTTCTGAGCAGGAGAGAAAAAGCAATGATGCCAAGTCCCGCTATGCTTCAGATTTTGAAGCGCATTATCCATTAGAAGTGATTAAATCAAAGCCCCAAAGCAGTTAAGTCCATAATCTATTTAAATGGGTAGACTTTATACAACGTGCAAGTTGGATTCTCAACTAGCTCTCCTCTCCAAAGCCTGTATTAAGGGTATATTTCAAGCTCTAAGCACATGCTGTTTTCATAAGATCAAAAGCTCAGATCGTCAAACTAAAAGATGTGCTCCTTTTAAGGAGGAGGAGGAGCTTGGTGTGGTCATGGATGGAAGCAGAGACTGACTTCAAATGCTAGTTGGCCCCACTCTGGTATGCAGAAGGGAGAGGAAAAGAAAGCTGTGAGCTACTAAAATGATTAATACAATTGGGGAAAGAAGAGTGGAGTTTTATTATGTAAGTAACTGTGCTGAATTGGACCAGGGAGACATCCTGAAACCATTCAATCCTCAGCCTCACTAGTGGGATTGCCAATTTTAACACCGGTCACCACTCTTGTTCATTACCTATCGTCAGCAACTCATTTCCAAAATAGGCCAAACATGGAACAGCAGCAGCTATGGTCATTACCAATCTGGGCTGGATTCAAACTGGTGATCAAGTCAGAAAGATCTGTCTGTCCTTAACGAAGCTATCTAATAATCCCTGCTTGCTTCTACAGTTCCAATATAACTTCACACTGAGTACTTATGCTGAAACACAAAGCTAAACAGCACTGACTCCATCTGAACACAAATATATTAACGATGTGCCTCCATCGAATGGCAGAACAATTGAGGAGGAAGCATACTCGACATAGCAGTATTGTCCCCATTTTTGGTGCCACACTTCTTTGGTGCCAGAGAAGTGATTTCCTTTTACTGAAAGGAGCGCATAGTATAAGTAAGTTCTTATTAAGGGAAGACTAAGGTTTTTGCTGCAAACCCTCTCAGCCAAAGTAAAAATTCTAACCTGGAGCAACTTCTGAGCACAAGAAACGAGCCAGATTTAAAATATGCATGTTAGAATTCAAAGCCAGTGGAATTATTCACATTTTGTACAGAGCTGAGTTAATTAAATTTAATGAGATGTTTCCTGCCCCATTCTAACATATTCATGGTTCACTCCCCTAGTAAGAATTGTGTCTAAGCATATAAACCTCCAAATGAATATGTTAATTACATTACTGGCTTTTAAAAAGCCAGTAACTAAGCTGCCTGCATGGTATAAAGTTTCAATAAAATAAACCAGAGGGAAAAACCAAGATCTTGTGCAAACCAAATCTCCCCTAAATTTGTGGTTTTGAGAGAGAAGGACATTCACAGTGATAGCATAATGGGAAAAGCATCTAACCATTGCAACAAAGGACCCAACCTGCTTACTGCCCACCCATTTGAAGGATTACCGAATAAAAGTTCAGCATGGGATTGGTTTGTGTTTTCGTTTTTAAACTGGAAGACTGAAAACTTTATGGTAAGATGCAAATCACACAAACCTCACCTAGAAACAGTTCTTTGGCTAAACAAGGCATAAGTTACTCCTCCTAACTAGGACCATTTTTGGAGCTAAAAATCTTTTGCAAGTTATTTAACTGGGATAAGTTACAGGAGGTTATAACACAGAAGGGAACCAGAGGAAAGAGAAGACCTATGGGAGAAAATGGTCATGGTCTTCAGAGATTGTGGTACTTGATATTGAAATAAACTTCTATAAAGGGTTCCACACCTGAAATACAAGATGCTTAAAATGGTACCGTGAAAGATTTAAGACATGAATACAACGATTTCTTACCTGAAAACAATCTAAAATGTATCAGCAAAAAGCTTTCAAGTTCTTCGTTCACAGTTTAAACTATGGGGCCAAGCCTATTATACGTCAACAACTTTCAACTCTCATAAGAATGGAGGGTTCTCAGTTACTTGCAAGCTCAGGCACTGGGTTTGAGAGCAGTCTGTGCACTGGCCCTAAGCAGGATTTCCCCAGCCCTCGAAGAGGATTGCTCTGTGCCCTAAGCTATTTTATAGATGGGCTCAGAAGGATTATGGTTTTAATCGGTAAATGTCAGTTTCACTGTACACATGCAAACCACCAAACAATATTTCCATTAAAATTTACAGATAGGCAGAATAAGAAAAATGCTGCTTGAGAACTTTAGTGTTTGATTTCAGCTATTTAGTTTGTGTATTTTGACATATGATGTTGACAATTTATAATGTAATGGTTATAGATTCAAAAAGTTAGTTTTAAGTCTACCATCACTAAATAGTTATTGTACGACTCCCCTGACAATTTCCTGCAACAGTGAAAACTTAAATTGAAAAAAAAAAATGCTTTAAAACCCCACGGATGATATTCACTGAAATTATTTAAAAAAATCAAATCTAATTCTGCCAAGCCTATTTACGGAGCACATAGTATGCTTTGTCAAATGGCTAATATCACTGTTCAGATTGGCCTGCTCTACACAGAAATTATGCAAGTGCACTGCTAGTAAGAAAAGTGTTGGAGTACCGCTCTAGTTACCATGGTTTGAATTGTAGTGTACATAGGGCACTAGGTAGGTATTTATCTTTCACATTTCTATAATGTGTCATCAACCTCTAGGCTCACTTACAACCAACCTCACTAAACTGTTAACCCAGTGTTAGACAAAGCAACCCCCACCCCCCCACCCCCCAAAAAAAGAAAAGGAGTACTTGTGGCACCTTAGAGACTAACAAATTTATTTGAGAATAAGCTTTCGTGAGCTACAGCTCACTTCATCTGGATACAGACTAACACGGCTGCTACTCTGAAAGCAACCAAAGTAGCTCTTCACTCCAACTAAAGAATCCCGCCTGACTCTCCAACTACAGCCTTGGCAAACAGAGCCTTGCAGCATGCCCTGAAGGTGAAAAAACACTTCTGCCTCATCAGACCAGTTGGGACAGGGGAGACAGAGGCTGGATAGTCAAGTAGATAGAACACTGAACTGGAACTCACAAGAGACCTAGCTGAAGTCCTGGCCCAGCTGAAATCAATGGGAGTTTTGTCACGGAAGTCAATGGGGCCAGGATTTAATTCCAGGACCAATTCCTGGCTCTGCCAAGCCTCCTCTCTGTGCATCCGATGAAGTGAGCTGTAGCTCACGAAAGCTTATGCTCAAATAAATTGGTTACTCTCTAAGGTGCCACAAGTACTCCATTTCCCTTCCCACTCTCTCTTGCCTATTTAGACTGTAGGATCTTTGGGGCTCCTGTCTTACTAGAAGCTTGTACAGCGCCTACCACAATGGTACCTTGATCTCAATTAGAGGCTCTATGTGCTACTGCAATACAAATAAAGTAGGTTTCAGAGTAGCAGCCGTGTTAGTCTGTATCCGCATCCGATGAAGTGAGCTGTAGCTCACGAAAGCTTATGCTCAAATAAATTTGTTAGCCTCTAAGGTGCCACAAGTACTCTTTTTCTTTTTACAAATAAAGTAGTGAGCCTCTGGCAGCTTCCAGTACTACAGATACTGCAGTCAGCATATTTTTTTGTTCTCTTGCTGCAATTATACTACACAGCATACAACACACTATATAAGTTTTCATATCACAGTAGATTATTACAATAATTTCATTAGCTAGCCAAGAGTACTGTAATCAAGACATCTGGTCATGAACCATAACAAAATCCATCCATTTGGAGTAAAATGAACAGCACACAGCCACAAATCAATCAAGACACTTATGTTAGATATTTTGGGCATGAAATATGCATTATCTACTCCATGACTAGACTAGCTTTGGGGGATTTTTAAAGTCATTCTGTGAGAAAAATCACTCCCCACACAACAAAAAGATATATGCTAACAACTGTCATTGTTAATAGTCAGAAACATTTTTTGTTATGCATTTGTGCAAGAATTCAAGTGATCTGATTTCAAAGAGATTAGAACCTAATACTCCAAAGCATTTTTTAAACAGTACATGCAGGTCTCCCAAAACATTTCACCAAAATACACTGCTAGCCTGCATTAGTCTCTTTTGCACCTCCCACCTGAGTTTGGTTCATACCGCTGCATATCATCACAGCAAGGCTATGCCAATTTGTAGAATTTACCAAGGGCGACTGCTCTGTGGAATAAATAACTATTGAGCCTGGCAATTCACAGAGCTATTATTCTCAGCCTTATCAATAGCATGGGAATTCTAGATATAAATACCAAACTATAGCAACAGAAGAGGGTACTTCATTTTTTTTTAAAAATGACGGCTTACTAAAAGCCCCAAAACTTTGTCATCATGAAAAACCCATTCTGCAGGTGAATTCAATATGGCAAAGGAGATTAAGGGCAAAGGGCAGTTAGGTTCTTGCCTATGTTCCCTGTCAAACTTTTATGGATGTTTGAAAAATAAAACCTATTCAAAGAATTTTCCCCATAAAGTGATGAGTTCCCGGTGTGTCTGGAAAGACCTACGTTTTAGTAAAAAAACATCCTTTCCCTCCTTCCTTTCTGGTGACTAGACCACCTATTGCTGCATAAGGCTCTTAAATGTTTTGATTGCCTAAATGTTTGGGGAACACAATAGTTTTGAATCTGGTTTGTTTGTTTTTTTTAAATACATAGCTTCTCCTGTCTCTTGAGATCTAAAGCATATAGTACTCAGCGATATGGTGTTGATGTTGCTTCATTTGTTTAGTAAAACCTAATCCTCGGTTTGAGGGTAATTTAAGTGGTTTAGAAGAAATCTCGAAGGAGGAGTTTGCTTTTTGTCTAAACTTGTGCATATGTGGCTGCTCAAGGAGCTGTTGGCTTTATGGTGCATGTAATTTTTTCCGGTTTAAACCATGATATTTGCATTTCTGGAGTTCCTGAAACTGACACTGTATGTCACTGTTCTATTAAGGTGGGAGGAACTTCCGGTTAAAGACGGAGGAAGGAAATGACGGTATATTTTTAAGACTGATTTACGAGCAAAACAGCAATTTTTTTTTAATTATTATTTTTTAAACAAAGCTCCTTTCTGGTCTGTCTGAACGTTCACTACATTTCCAAGGGCCACTGCCAGGACTGAGAGCTAAAATAACAGGGCTTCAGGGTTTTTTTTGTTGTTGTTTTTTTAACACAGCTGCACCATATGAATTTGGGCAAGTCACTTTACCCCTTGCCTGTTCCCTATCTGTAAAAACTGAAACCGCACTGCACACTTGCCTACCTCAGAGGACGGTTGTGAGGCTTAAGAAAACCAAGTCTGTAGAGTGCCTTGAGATCAGAGGGTAGAAAGTGTTACAGAAGGACAAGTCCCATATTTAAGTGTTAAAGGGATAAAAAAAGCGTTGTGGAAAATCCATTTTTGTTCCCTTCACCTGGGGGGAAAAAACCCTCTTTCAAAATTGTGTGTTAAAAATATGAGAACTTTTATCATTTGGAAATATTTATATGAACATAAATCCCTTTCAAATGTTAAGCATCAAGCTCCCGTCTTTTTTCCAACCTTAGTCTGAATACAAATTTTATACTGAAATTAGAAGGGAAGGGATGAGATCAAGGCTTGTGGTGCCTTAGGGAACATTAGAGTTATAAAACTACCCAAGAGCCTAGAGGTGAAGGGAAACAGGTGGAGAGACTGAAAAGAAGGACATGGCTAATGGGTGGAATCAATGGTCACAAGAGGAAAACGGTGGAGTTATGAACTGTTCAGAATGTTGCTAACCTAGAAATGTCTGAAATGAAGGTTGGGCATGCCACTGGCTTCTTCATCCTTTTCAGTCCTCAGCACTGACTTCAACTTCATTAAGCAGTTTCTTATTCTCACTGTATTAAACTTGGAAGCTGCTGACCAATACAGGAAACTAAAAAATAGCGATCATCAAGTGTCAGCGTATGAAGTTCTGACTAAAGCTGCCTACGGATGAAGTGGTAGGAAACAAGCATTTGAATAGTCTGAAGTAACGGATCAACTGAAGCAGTGACAGCATTATTCTATTGAAGTAAATTGTAAACACTGTCAGGAGTTAAGCAGCAAGACAGGAAAGAGTCATGTTCTTAAGTGTGAAGAAACCAACTTTCTGCAAGATCAAATGCGTCACTGAGAGAAACTTTTGTCTGCCAAAGTGGAAGAGCAGATCTTCCATGACCCTGCAAACAGGATCTGTTTTACATTATCGTCAGAGAAACATAGTCAAAATGATAAGATGCAAGTCTTTCTTCCAAGCCTTTCCAGCAGCTCTTCAACATCAGCTCCATCCAGAAGCAATACATGTTTGCCTTCAGCACCCATCGTATCAAATGACCACCCCAAAACCAGGACCACAAAAGAACAAAAACACACAAAATGCAGAGAAGCTATGAATCTTTTGCATTTCTAATCAATATGACTGACTGCAAACGCAAAACACCATAGCTTCAGTCCAGAACAGGAAGAGACTGAAACATAACTGATGGAACATGACCTTCAGTTCCTTCCTTCTCTTCTAGCATTTAAAATTGAATATCCAGATTTGCACATCAATTCTGTTTGTGAAGGAGGTTGCCTCAACTGGTGGCATGAAAATGGTGGAATATCACAGAAGTAAAAACTTGAAAGACAGAATGGCTGAATTCAGAATTGTGTACTTTAAGAGCTCTGCACATGCCAATTCAGCCAGTTCAGTATCAGTTTTGCATATTTTAGCACAAGACTTATTTGACCAAAACTTGATAATAGGCTAGGTATGGAAACAGCAAGGAAGTTTACAGAAAAGCTGATCAGTATCTGATAGTAGCTACAACAGAGCGGTAGGCCTAACTAGTTAGAAGACTTGATTATTGCATTCTTCTCTTTCACTCACAGAACTGCAAGCTTTACTGTTTGGATAGTGTCCCTGACTTTACTGGTTTGCATAACTATGCTTAAGAAGGGAATTGCATACTGGTGTTGTTTCATTTAAATAAAGCCCATGTTAATAGGTCTCCCCAGTTTAGGGAGGGTAGGAAAGAAATCACAGCAAACCCGAACGTAAGTCAGTCAAAAAAAAATCTGATTACCCTTAAAAGTGACATGTTTTCCAAATGTCTTGGTCACCTTTAGCATCTCAGGTATTTTTAAAAAACAGAGCATATTTTAAAAAAAAGAAAGAAGAGCTGTGCATTTATTATGAGTCAGGGCACAGTTCACACCCCCATGCTTTACCAAGGCTCTTAGGAAAAGAAGGTGACATTAACAAGAATCCAACAACAAATAAACCTTGTAGCTTTCACTTTACTGCCAAGACCAAAAAAGCAGATAGGCACAACAGGGAATGGAGGTTCATAACAAAACTAGAAGGTCAAATATTTGTCCTATCGACCTTAACAGTGTTCCCATAATCCAAAAAAGTATTAAGCTTGTAGTTTGATTTGAGTAAAGCAGTTTTCACTGTATACTTCCATCTGAGATGCATTTTTTCCTTTCACTATTCCCTTTTATTCTTGGGATGTTATTCCACTATTCCAATCAAAAATCTTACCAACAACCAAAATGTCATTAAAAATTATCCTTAAGATACTATGCTTAATGAAAGAAGGATTTAAATGACTGAAGAGAATTGCAATCAAACCTTAAACTATGGGGGAGCCATAGATTAACTGCTGGGGGACTGACTGGTGGAAAGATATGGTGCTTTAAGAAGAAATTTAAGATGTGAGAAGTACTTCTTTTTAAATGAAAAGAAGTAGTCCACTCAGCAATACGTTATACGTTGCTTGCTGCTTAGGTTGAAACATAAGAACTTATGAACAGCAAGGCTAATGTGAAAATTGACTTAAGCCCAGAAACGTGCACTGAATGCTTCCACTAAACAGGCTTGGGACTTGATTCTGCAAGCTGTTTGGCACAAACACACCCTGCACCTGCAGAACTCCAGTGAAGTCAGTGAGGGTCCACAAGGGCACAGTGGTCTTCCTGTGCAGAACTTAAGGATCTGGGCCCTAATGTTGAAACTGCTGTGCTTTTAACAAGTTGTAAATTGCAACATATTTTGTTAACAGTTTTACCCATCACCACACTCACAGCCTCCTTAATAGGAGGACATTGAGTTAAGCCCAGAAATATGCACTGACTCACCTGAACTTTGTAGTCCACTTTTTAAGACCAAAGGGGAAAAAGGGGGTCAAAGATTGCAAGGACAGCAGCTGATAAATAATTTATCTTACAAACATTATCCTTGTGTATATAATGAATGCTTATGCAGAGAGTAAATAATTTTTCCTGTTTAGAGAACCAAGCTATTATTGCTCTGCTTGTCACACTGCAGCCATGCAGTTATAAACATTAACCACAGATGGAAAACTTGTTCTTGACATGTGAATTTAGCAATGTTTAAAGAGTGCCTCTATAATGCTAAATATCATGCAACTCAGCAGGATGAAGTTGCATAAACATTGTGTCATGTGTGAACAATAAAAAACACTCATTTGAGTATTTCCTTTGTAGTTCAAAGAAATGTTATTGTGCTACAAAGTCTGGTTTACAAAATGTTTTTTCTCTAGCTTTACTGCATCAAGAAATTATTGCCGTGGATTTAACTACACCTCTTTTGCTCATGAAATTGCAAGAGAAAACAAAATTCAACACTAAAATAAAACAGTCCAAGCAGACAAGAAAGGAGCAATATCTTTAATAAGGCCCCAACCCTGCAAACATGTACATGCTTAACTTTTTACTACTTTGAGGAGTCTCATTGATTAGTTAAGCACATATGTAAGTATTTGCATGATCGGGGTCTCCATTTCAATCTCAGTTGCCATATTCTGACTGAATTGCAACACAAGCACCAATGACTCAATTATGGGCAACTCTAGCTTAAGGTTGTTGTAAAATTTCAGTTCTTTATATGTGAAACCACAACCACGTATTTCTAGACGTCAGTGCTGCGCCCTCGCCTCAAGCTCACCACAAGCTAAAGACCCAAGATGCTTTCTTGATCTTGAAAGCCACAAAAGGTTACTATATGCAAATTATGTTTAGTTAGAATGAAAATTTCATCCTTCAAAATTCTATGGAACAGTACTAGATGAACCTGAACTCTCTCAGCCCAAGACCCCTAATCAGCCTCAAGACACAAATGAGAATAAACAGAAAACACCACAAAGGAACACAAGCAGAGGCCAAAATTCTGATCTCAGTTACAACACTGTAAACCAGTTACAACACTGTAAATCAACAATAACTTCACTGACATCAAGGAACTTGTGACAGATATACAACAATACAAATGAGAAGATTTTAGCCAGTAATCTACAATGAGATGTGAAAGATTCCATTTTAAATCAGCAAGTATCAGAAGTACCAGATTTCCCCCTACACTCAGACAAAAAGAGCTCCTGTTGTAAATCATAGAATCATAGAATATCAGGGTTGGAAGGGACCTCAGGAGGTCATCTAGTCCAACCCCCTGCTCAAAGCAGGACCAATCCCCAATTTTTGCCCCAGATCCTTAAATGGCCCCCTCAAGGATTGAACTCACAACCCTGGGTTTAGCAGGCCAATGCTCAAACCACTGAGCTATAGTTTACAAAGAGAGAAAGCTAGAAGCAGAGTACACACTCCACTCATGCCCTTGTGTGCTGTTAGTTTTGACAATCAGTTTAGAAATGATGAAATGGGATATTGTTTTTATTGCTATAAATTACAAAGTCCTTACATTTTGAGCAATTAGCAAGAGTAGATTTTGTGCCTTGCCAGGGCAAAAACAAGTCAACATACAAAATAAAAGATCTGGAAATAACACCCCAATATTAGCCGTTAAAAAAAACACAAATAAAACATTAGAATTCTCTGGAGTGCACCTACGGCACGCCAACCAGCAATCATTTTACAAATAAAGAATAAAGAGAGACACAGGAGCATACAGCCTGGGCTGTATGCACATGTGGACCTTGAAGGGAAGCGGGGTATGCTTAGGCACATGCTAGCCAGCAACACAACACAACCTGGTGCACAAAACTGAAGTGCAGAAGGAAAAAATAGGGGAGGATTCATGGGGGGGGGGGAGAAGAGGAGTAGGTTCAGCCCCACCTCATGTATTCCCCATTAAAGGCCCCAGCTAAGCCTTCCCCCCCCCAAGTTTAAATATGAGGGGAGACCCACCCCAACCCCAGCTCTCAGACCTAGAGTTTCTAAATTCCACTACCTTGAGTTCAGCACAAACATCCCTGGCACCCAGCCCGCCCCCTCCAGTCCACCCTCCCCCCCCAAGCTCCCCGGTCTCCCCTCCCAAGCTTCCCCCCCTCCCCCGATCACCCCTTCCCTCCCAAGCTTACCTCCCCTCTCCCCCCCGGTCACCCCTTCCCCTCCTCTCCCAAGACTTGCCCATTAGGTCCCTCATCAGTCACCCCCCCCCCCTCCGTCAGGCCCCTCTCTCATCCCCCTGCCCCGGCCCCCGTAGGGTCCCCGGCCCCCTTGCCACGCGCGGGCGGGCCCTGCACTCACCCGGGTTGGCGGCGGCGGCGGCTGCCATGGGCCCGGGACCGCCCCCCCGCCGGCCCGCTCGCTCAGTCCCACCGCCACTTCCAAGATGGCGGCGCAGGAAAACCCGCCCCGTTGCGGCGCAACCGAGCTTGCCCGCTCAGCATCGGAGGGAGGGCGGGCAGCGGGGGCGGGAGCCGCTCCCTGACCCTTTCCCATTGGGCAGAGAGGGGAAAAGGGCGGAGTCACCCGGAGCATAAGTGAGGCTGTCTCCGCAGGCTCCGCCCCCACCCGCACACGAGGGGCGTGGCCAGAGAGGGGCGTTCTGCTGGGAAAGATTTAAAGGGCGCGTTTGTTGTGAGGGTGTGTAGTTGGGTGACGTCACTGGGATGGCGTAAGGCAGGGTTTAAAGGGCCAGGAGCCGGGTTTTACCCTCCCCCCTGGGGGGGGTGTCCTATGCGCGAGCCTGGAGCTGAGCCCCCCCCTTCCACCCGGGATTGAGCTCTTCATGGCCCCCACCTGTTGATCATGTGCTTCTCCCCACACCTGGGGCCGAGCCCTTCCCCCCCTACCCCCATGGCGTGCTTCCCCCACACCTGGGGACGAGCCCTTTCCCCCCCCACCCCCATGGCGTGCTTCCCCCACACCTGGGGCCGAGCCCTTCCCCCCCCCCACCCCCATGGCGTGCTTCCCCCACACCTGGGGCCGAGCCCTTCCCCCCCCCCACCCCCATGGCGTGCTTCCCCCACACCTGGGGCCGAGCCCTTCCCCCCCCCCACCCCCATGGCGTGCTTCCCCCACACCTGGGGCCGAGCCCTTCCCCCCCCCCACCCCCATGGCGTGCTTCCCCCACACCTGGGGCCGAGCCCTTCCCCCCCCCACCCCCATGGCGTGCTTCCCCCACACCTGGGGCCGAGCCCTTCCCCCCCACCCCCATGGCGTGCTTCCCCCACACCTGGGGCCGAGCCCTTCCCCCCCCACCCCCATGGCGTGCTTCCCCCACACCTGGGGCCGAGCCCTTCCCCCCCCACCCCCATGGCGTGCTTCCCCCACACCTGGGGCCGAGCCCTTCCCCCCCCCACCCCCATGGCGTGCTTCCCCCACACCTGGGGCCGAGCCCTTCCCCCCCCACGGCGTGCTTCCCCCACACCTGGGGCCGAGCCCTTCCCCCCCCCATGGCGTGCTTCTCCCCACACCTGGGGCCGAGCCCTTCCTTCCCCCGCTTCGAGTGCTTCCCCTCCGACAATGTGGGACTCAGTGCACGCACACGCACCAGCTAGGGACCGAGCTGTCCCAGGCAAGGATTCATGTGACAACCTTTGCACCCACCCCAGCAGTGGTAGCAGGCTGCTCTCAGTGGAGGGCTCCAGCCTGGGAGTTCTCAGCCCTTGGTGAGGCGGCTGCTGGTGCCTGAGTTTGTCATCTGCTCAGGCACATTTCTTTGGTTTAGCTTTGGAGGGATTTGTCTTCGTTCTTTTGTCAGGTTTTTCCCCTGACAGCGAGGCCGCTACTATTGCTGCTGGCAGCTGCTGCAATGATGTATTTGAGTGAGGCAGTATGGGGGGGGGGGAGACCTTCCGTGATGGAGGGGTGTTTTTAATTTTGTAAATAAAGCCTTAGCTTTTATAGGTTTCAGAGTAGCTGCCGTGTTAGTCTGTATTCGCAAAAAGAAAAGGAGTACTTGTGGCACCTTAGAGACGAACCAATTTATTTGAGCATGCATCTGATGAAGTGAGCTGTAGCTCAGGAAAGCTTATGCTCAAATAAATTGGTTGGTCTCTAAGGTGCCACAAGTCCTCCTTTTCTTTTAACATAAATTATGTGAGCCTGGGGCAGAGGGAGGAGGGGAAACTGGCTCCCCCTGGGCTTTTGTGTGGGAGGTTATTTTTAACTCCGCCTTTGGTTACTACAAAAGAAATAACCCTTCCATTTCTGCAGCGTCTTCTGCACTCCCAAAGCACTGTATAGGCTAAGGGCTCAACCCTGCAAAGTGATCAGCCCTCTGGCATGACCCTGAAAAGTCCTTAAGCAGGTGTTCACCCCCCCAGGAAGATTAAAATCTTTGAGACACAAAAGAAGGCAAGTGCGAGAGGGATGAGACACTCGCAGCAAACACAGGTCTTTGCAGTGATGTGCAAGAACATAGGCACCCAGACACATGCAATCAGACGCACAAACCTGCAGATCCCAGAAAGCCAGACCTGTCTATGCAGTGCATCAGCTCCAGGGCTTATGATCTTTCCAGCTCACAGACAGCATGGCTTCAAGGATTTCTGCATACACCAATGCCCTGGTACCTCATTCAGATGGCATTTACATTGATATACTGCCGGTAGCCTGGGGCACTGAAGCATCAACTCCCCCTCACCTTCCCTCTGCCTTTCTCCACCTTCCCTCCAACATTTCCCATGTGCAGAGGGAAAGGAGTACTTGTGGCACCTTAGACACTAACCAATTTATTTGAGCATAAGCTTTCGTGAGCTACAGCTCACTTCATCGGATGCATACTATGGAAAGTGTAGAAGATCTTTTTATATACACACAAAGCATGAAAAAATACCTCCTCCCACCCCACTCTCCCACTGGTAATAGCTTATCTAAAGTGATCACTCTCCTTACAGTCTCTACATAAAAGAATAAATGGACACAAATCAGATGTCAAGAATTATAACATTCATAAACCAGTCAGAGAACACTTCAATCTCTCTGGTCACGCAATTACAGACATGAAGGTCGCTATCTTAAAACAAAAAAACTTCAAATCCAGACTCCAGCGAGAAACTGCTGAATTGGAATTCATTTGCAAATTGGATACTATTAATTTAGGCTTAAATAGAGACTGGGAGTGGTTAAGTCATTATGCAAGGTAGCCTATTTCCCCTTGTTTTTTCCTACTCCCCCCCCCCCCCGTGAGACATTCTGGTTAAACTTGGAATTATGCTGGAAATGGCCCACCTTGATTATCATACACATTGTAAGGAGAGTGGTCAGTTTGGATGAGCTATTACCAGCAGGAAAGTGAGTTTGTGGGGGGGGGGGTGAGAAAACCTGGATTTGTGCTGGAAATGGCCCACCTTGATTATCATACACATTGTAAGGAGAGTGGTCACTTTGGATAAGCTATTACCAGCAGGAGAGAGAGTTTGTGGGTGTGGTTTTTGAAAAAAAAAAAAGGGGGGGGGGTGAGAAAACCTGGATTTGTGCTGGAAATGGCCCAACTTGATTATCATACACATTGTAAGGAGAGTGATCACTTTAGATAAGCTATTACCAGCAGGAGAGTGGGGTGGGAGGAGGTATTTTTTCATGCTTTGTGTGTATATAAAAAGATCTTCTACACTTTCCACAGTATGCATCCAATGAAGTGAGCTGTAGCTCACGAAAGCTTATGCTCTAATAAATTGGTTAGTCTCTAAGGTGCCACAAGTACTCCTTTTCTTTTTGCGAATACAGACTAACATGGCTGTTACTCTGAAACCTCTCCTTACAATGTGTATGATAATCAAGTTGGGCCATTTCCAGCACAAATCCAGGTTCTCTCACCCCCCCCCCCCCCCACACACACACAAACCCACTCTCCTGCTGGTAATAGCTTATCTAAAGTGACCATTCTCCTTACAATGTGTATGATAATCAAGGTGGGCCATTTCCAGCACAAATCCAGGGTTTAACAAGAACGTCTGAGGGGCGGGGGGGAGGGGGGGTAGGAAAAAACAAGGGGAAACAGGCTTGAATAGAGACTGGGAGTGGCTAAGTCATTATGCAAGGTAACCTAAGTTAATTGTATCCAATTTGCAAATGAATTCCAATTCAACAGTTTCTCGCTGGAGTCTGGATTTGAAGTTTTTTTGTTGTAATATAGCAACTTTCATGTCTGTAATCGAGTGACCAGGGAGATTGAAGTGTTCTCTGACTGGTTTATGAATGTTATAATTCTTGACATCTGATTTGTGTCCATTTATTCTTTTATGTAGAGACTGTCCAGTTTGACCAATGTACATGGCAAAGGGGCATTGCTGGCACATGATGGCATATATCACATTGGTGGATGTGCAGGTGAACGAGCCTCTGATAGTGTGGCTGATATTAGGCCCTGTGATGGTGTCCCCTGAATAGATATGTGGGCACAGTTGGCAATGGGCTTTGTTGCAAGGACAGGTTCCTGGGTTAGTGGTTCTGTTGTGTGGTATGTGGTTGCTGGTGAGTATTTGCTTCAGGTTGGGGGGTTGTCTGTAGACAAGGACTGGCCTGTCTCCCAAGATTTGTGAGAGTGATGGGTCGTCCTTCAGGATAGGTTGTAGATCCTTGATAATGCATTGGAGGGGTTTTAGTTGGGGGCTGAAGGTGACGGCTAGTGGCGTTCTGTTATTTTCTTTGTTGGGCCTGTCCTGTAGTAGGTGACTTCTGGGAACTGTTCTGGCTCTATCAATCTGTTTCTTCACTTCCGCAGGTGGGTATTGTAGTTGTAAGAATGCTTGATAGAGATCTTGTAGGTGTTTGTCTCTGTCTGAGGGGTTGGAGCAAATGCGGTTGTATCGCAGAGCTTGGCTGTAGACGATGGATCCTGTGGTGTGGTCAGGGTGAAAGCTGGAGGCATGTAGGTAGGAATAGTGGTTTTTATACACACAGACCACGAAAAAATGGGTGTTTATCACTACAAAAGGTTCTCTCTCCCCCCCACCCCACTCTCCTGCTGGTAATAGCTTATCTAAAGTGATCACTCGCCTTGGTTATCATACACATTGTAAGGAGAGTGATCACTTTAGATAAGCTATTACCAGCAGGAGAGTGGGGTGGGAGGAGGTATTTTTTCATGCTTTGTGTGTATATAAAAAGATCTTCTACACTTTCCACAGTATGCATCCGATGAAGTGAGCTGTAGCTCACGAAAGCTTATGCTCTAATAAATTGGTTAGTCTCTAAGGTGCCACAAGTCCTCCTTTTCTTTTTGCGAATACAGACTAACATGGCTGTTACTCTGAAACATGTGCAGAGGCTGAGTGGGACCCAGGAACAGTGGGAGAGTGCCTTGCAGGTGGCTGACCTCCCTTCCCCAGAGAAGAGGGGAGATCCATGCACAGAGGGTCCTTTCTAGGTGCTCTCAAGGTGACAAGCAGACCCATGCTGATTTCCAGTCATGGCCATGAAAATATCCCTCTCACCAAAGTAAAGACTTGCCCAGCTGGTTAGGTGCCTCATTAAGGTTTTGTTCGCCTTCCTCCAAAACATTGGGTATTGTCATATCATCAGATCAGACAGACCTATCATCTGTTCTGGTGTGGTGTCCTTACCTCTCTACATAATGGAGCCAGCCCTGCTCCAGAAAAGTCCACACCAAAACCCCCGTTGACTTCAAGGGATGCAGGACCGGGACCAAGATATTTAGGGCTCAGTCTCTCTGGGCCAAATCCAGTGCCCATTCAGGTCAATGGGAGTCTTTGTATGGACATCAGTGGGTGCTGGATTAGGCCCAGTAATTGTCCATTGTAGGAGAATTCTTGCACCTTCCTATGAAGCAGCTGGTACTGGCCATTGTTGGCGGTAGGACACAGGCTGAGGTGGGCAATTGGTCTGATCTGATGTGGCAGTTCCTACATAGGGCATCAGGATCGGCTGTGGCTGTTTAATCTGCTGTGGTCCAGTGGTTAAAGCACCAATTTGGGAGGCCTGGATTCTAATTCCAGCTCTGCTGTGTGACCTTGAGAAAGGCACTTCTGGTTCTCCTCCTCTCCTTTGTCCATTCAGGCTATAAACTCTTTGGGGCAGGCCCTGTCTCACCTCTCACCATGAGGATTTGCCAGTGCGTGACACAATGGAGCTCCAATCTTGGGTGGGGCCTCCAAGTGCTTCCGAATAATCCTGGGATTTTCTTGCTGCTGCTTTTCTCTGCTCTCTGAATGGTGCTCGACTAAACATGGCAAGTCAGAGCAGAGAAAGCTGGGAAGCTGTTCTTGTTCTGTCCATGCCAGCACAATGAACAGCGAGCTCAGCTCCCCTAGAGCTGGCTTTACCCATGCTCTGAATGCTTCTGAGGAGCAAGTGACAATTTCCCAGCCGCTCAAGAGGGTGTTTGTCCCTGTTGATAAAGTGACCTTTGCTTCTGCTTATCCGGTAAGGTTTATGTAATCCGCTTATCTAGCAGAGTTCATATAATCAGATCCCTCATTGGGGACCTGGCTTGACCCTGGATTACACTGGAGACTTCTCCCAAATGGATGTGATAAAAATGTCCTTGCCTAGATAGGACTTGGTCTTGCAAGGGTTCTGATCCTCTCTGGGAAGGGTCTCAGTGCTCTCAACAAAGGGGCTCCTCACCTCTCAGCCATCGGCCCCTAAATCCTTTTTGCAACTGGATCAGAAAAGAGGAGGCTCATGGGAATCTGTTCCGAAGCTGGTGCTAAAGCCACCTTTCCCACGGCTCCTGGTGCAGAACTTTAAAAATGATGTCCTATGACTGGGGTGTGTGGGACAAAGGGCATTTCTTCCTGGCAGCTCAGATGGAGATCAAATTATGGCCTGGAGCATGAGACTGCCTTGTCATTTTCATCCTAGCTGTTGTCACTCCAGCTGCCATTCTTATTCCCATAAGCACCATGTCCCGGTTTTCCCCCCGATAAACTAGAAATGGTCAACATGTTTTGACCCCCCCCCCCAAAAAAAAGTCCCACTGAAAAATGGATTTAATCAAAAATTATTTTTTTCACTGGAAAAGGGCATTTTTGATGGCAAATTTCATTTGAGTTTCCAAAAAGTGTTCAAAATGGGAAATTTTGTCCCCCTCCCCCCTTTTCCTTTTTCAGCTACACAGTGCCACAGAACGACAGATGTCAAGGGTTTTACCCATACACCCCTGCCCCTCGCAAACTTTTTTTTTCACCACTCTGTAACTTGTTCAGACTCCCTCCACTTTGATAAAGTTACCACATGGCAAAGGGGGAAATGAAACACTGTATTCTAGAGTCGCCAGACTCATCTCGCCCAGTAGCCTGTCTCTGACAGTGGCCAGAACCAGCTGCTTCACGGAAAGGTGCAAGAAATTTCCTAATCCCTAGTGGTTAGAGATTGTCTTTGTTACATTCATGACATATGCCAGGGGTGGCCAACCTGAGCCTGAGAAGGAGCCACAATTTACCGATGTACATTGCCAAAGAGCCACAGTAATACGTCAGCAACCCCCCATCAGCTCCCTACTCCCCCCCCCCCCCGCTCCCAGCGCCTCCTGTCCTCTGGCAGCCCTGCCGATCAGCACCACCCCCTCCCTCCTCACACCTACCAATCAGCTGTTTCGTGGTGTGCAGGAGGCTCTGCGAGGAGCGAGGGCATGGCAGCCTTAGGGGAGGGGGCGGGAAGGGGTGGAGTGGGAGCAGAGCCAGGGGTTGAGCAGCAAGCACCCCCCCCAGCCCATTGGAAAGTTGGAGCCTGAAGCTCCAGCCCCGGAGTCGGTGCCTAGACAAGGAGCTGCATATTAACTTCTGAAGAGCTGCATGAGGCTCCAGAGCCACAGGTTGGCCACCCCTGGCAGATGCACACAGAAGTTAAAGAAACACAAAGAACTCCTCTTGCTAGAAGGTTGCAACGTAACATTCCTTACATCTTAGATTTCAGAATGATAACACACAAGGACCCAAAAAAACCAAGAGCAACAACTCAACCCACCTTACTCTAAGGAAGCTACCTGGCTGCAGACAGACTCTGATCTTCCGCTTCTCTATTGAGCCCCTTAGCATGTCACCAAACCCAGGAAAACCCTTATGGGTTAGTGATAGCTTGTAATTTTACCCTAGTTTTCAGTAGACCACATTCTTAAGGCATGAAACATGAAGTGTAATATCTCCTCCAAAATGTATGTCAGCATAAATTCTAACTCTGGCTGTTCTTGTTATCCATATAAATGTCCAATCCCTTGTTGAATCCTGTGAAGGGTTTAACCCCAATGACTTCCTGTTGCAAAGAGTTCCACAGTCTAATCACAGATGTGAAAAAAACTTTTACCAGTTCTGAATTAGATGAGAGTAAATATGCAAGTAATTGTTTGCTTTATTGTTTTAAAATTATTTTTTCTCTAATGCACAGGTCACTATAGTAGTCAAGACATGGCGGCATGGGCTTGTACCTGGGCGACTAGCCCATCTGAGATTGCTAACTTAAAATGAAGCATGTACATAAGCGGCTGCATGATTAGGGCCTCAGGGTGAAATATGCCCCACGCGGCGGGCAAACCCAGGGCTCAGGTACCCTTAAGTCTTGTTTCGATCACCTAAGTGAGACTTAAGTGATGTGTAGGCCTTGTGCTAAACCGCCTTTAATTCAACTGAGCAAGTACTGCAATAATTCTGACACACACACACACACCAATCCTGCAAGGCAGTGAGCGCCTTCCGCTCCCATTGAGATCGGTGGGAGTGGGGGGCTCTCAGCACCTCCCAGTATCTAGGCCTTAAAGCCCAATCCAGCAAACAGTTATTCCCAGGCACGGTGGAAGTAAACATGGCTGTTTGGAATGAAGGGTCAGGTCCTTGGTGGGAGATATAATATGATAGCGCCTCTTACTGACCAATCTGTTAAGATACCCATCGGCTAGTGAGAATCTGGTTTGAAAGGGTGCCTCCCCTGCTGAGCCACGTGCTCTGTGCCCAGCACAGTTTTCATCACGCTGTTGAAAGACAACTGTGGAAATATTTTCTTGATGACCTGGGCTATAATTTCATCTGTGAGGGATCATTTTGCTCTCATTACTGGGAGTGCCTGAAACCCAATGCTGTCACATTTCTGAAGTATTTATGAAGCTTCTGTAGCAGCAAACACAGCAAGGAGTCAGGGAGAGCAAGCAAGTCACAGCCCCAGCCAGACTGCCTAGGGTAATGAAAGTGTCGCACCACGGGGCAGAAGATGGGAGCTATTGAAAGATCCTTTGGGGTAGGTAAGGAATGTCCAGAGGTCAATAAAATCCAGACACGTGTGAAGGTAATGGGTCGCCAATGTTATATTACACTTAGAAAAATCTTTATACAGTGTGTACCTTTCTGTGGATTCTGTTTCTTTACATGCTATTTCACGTGTGTCTATAATTGTGCTCAAATGATATATAGTGCATGCGATGTAATCTAGCTGTCTAGCCCCATACACACCCCTCTCTCTTGCAAATGACATATGGATGGTTACGAATTTTTAAAATGCTATTGACTTTTCACCATCAATGCTGTTTGTTTATACTTTTTTTGCACATTTGGACAATGGAAGGAGGCTACTTAGTTTCATTTTCTGTTTCTAGTCAGTTTCACTTTCTGGCTAGCCAGAAGCTGCTGCATTTCTGTTTCCAGCACTAAAGGGGAAGATTTTGATGACTGTGTTTTCACCACATTTTTTAATAAATAGAAAATAGAACTTGTGTTCAGAATAGAAGTTAAAACAAAATGAGGGCTATTCTTTGTCTTATTCAACCAGCGATGCTGGAACCATTTTATAGTGGGGTTGCTGAGAGCCATTGAACCAAACTGTAAACCCTGTATGTAATGGAAACCACTTCAAGTCAGGGGGTGCTGCAGCACCCACCGCACTCCTACTTCCAGCACAGCACCTATGTATTCAGCCTAAATTCGGGGGCCTACAGTGTGACAATCTCTAAAAGAACTGGCTGTTCAGTGCCGAACTAAAACAGTGTCACTTAGAGCATTGCTCAGAATTAATACACAAATAGCAACACATTTCATCAGCAGCCAAAATTACTAAGGTCTGGTCTACACTTAAAAGTTTTCCAACAATTTTGTCAGGAGCATGAAAAAAAAAAATCAAAGCCCAAATGACACAGCTGTCCTGGCAACATCCCTAGTGTAGACAGTTATTCTGTCAAACCATGACTTTTGGCAGCCCAGCTAATTTTGTTCAGGGAACTGGTATAAGATACAGCAGCAAACAAACTGTTTTTGCCTGTATAAGCTGTCTCCACTCAGAGGGAGTGATGGTCTAGCTCGATGAGTTTGGATACATTGGCAAACCCTTTCCAGTGTAGGCAAGAGCTAAGATTGTGCAGTGAATGTTCAGTCTGTTTTGTGGAGGGAGAGCTCTATAATGAATGGTTTAAAAAAAAAATCATTCTGGTATGGAAAGTGGCTTAAAAAAAACCTTCTATTTGCATAGCTGCTGCCAGACGGAGATGACTCACGCCCTGTTCTTGTTAAATCACTGTAGCAAGGTTGAACACTCACCGCCGTGGCGCCTCCTGCTAGTCATCCGGGAATTAGCTCAATTCCAGCACTCAGAGCACCTCCTGCTGGCCAGGGTCCCTCCCAGACCCCAGTGCCCTTTGCCTTAGGGTTCTGCCCACAGCAGTGCCCCCACACTCCAGGTCTCCCTTCCCAGGGGACTCCCCAACCCCTGTCTACTTTGCCTCAGTGGCTACTACCAGTCATCATCTAGCCCTATTTCTCTGGGGCAGACTGCAGTCTGTAATGGCCACTCATCAGTGGCAAGGGGGTTGGACCAGCAGCCTCTGCCTATCCCCAGGTTCCACTTCTGCAGCCCCAGTACCTCCCTAGGCCTTAACAAGGCCTCAGCCTGGGGAGTTGCCAGGCTGAGGCTCCCCGGCTCCTCTTGCCCTTCCCTAACACTACCCTGGGCTCCCAGACAGCCAGGTCCTTCCCACTCCAAGGCTGGAGAGAAACACTCTGTTACCTGTCTCACCGCCCTTTTATCAGGGCCAGCTGTGCCCTGATTGAGCTAGCCACACCTGGAGCCAGGTAGCCAGCCAGTCTTCCTCAACTGCTCTTAATCCCTTTTCTAATTGGTCCCAGCCACAGCCCTCTCCAAGGGCTGCTTTTAACCCCTGCTCTCCTTGAGTGGGGCAGGCGCCCCACTACAATCACATACTCTGATATCACAGAAATGCACAATCGTTATCATGAATGCATTAGGCAGTAATTTACATCTGTACCTATATGAAACTAATAATGTATGTGTACTCTAGCAGAGAACCTTGTACCTACATAAAAGATACATAGACTTTAAGGGCAGAAGGGACCATTAGATCATCTGGTCTGACCCCTTATGGAACAGGCCAGAGAACTTCTGTACTGAAAGCAATAACTTGTGTTTGGCTAAACATCTCTTTCCGAAAGGCACCCAGACTTGATCTGAAGACGTTAACAGACAGAGAATCCACCACTTCCCTTGGGAGTTTGTCCCAGTGATTAATCAATTTTGCACCTTATTCCTCATTTGAATTTGTTTGGCTTTAACAAGCCAGTTATAAGCCAGTATATAATTATACTTGAAAGATGTAGAAAGAATCTATAATAAAGACTCAATCATCTTTAGCTACAGAATGCCAGGTGTAAAAGCAAAGTCCTTCCATTGCTTGCATGTGCGCCTTGTGCAGGTGTGCCGTGTCCATACAGTCACATTAGGATGTTTTTAAATAAGGAAAGACACAGCTTTAAAGCTTGCTGTTAACACTCCGCTATGCTCTACTTTCCATTCTCCAACCACAGACTCTTCCAACTTCCCACGAGGCATTCTGAATAATGGTATCTACGAGGCATTTCTTGTACTGAGAAGCCCTGTAATGAGAACTGCCACTAGAAGGCATTCAAAAAACTACAGACCATGTTGTTGAAAGCACTCAGGCCTCGTCTACATTTAAAACTTAGGACAACCTAGTTACATCATTGGGCTGTGAAAAATTTCCCTGTGCAACCTAGTTAAGTTGAGCTAACCCCTACTGTAGATGCACGTAGGTCAACAGAAGACTACTACCTCCCAGAGAGATGGATTACCTCCACTGATGGAAAAACCCCTTCCGGCAATGTAAGACGCGTCTACACAGCTGTGCCACTATAGTGTAGACATACCCTCAGTATTGTTCTAATGCTGTTCCCATTAAAGATGAAGGAGCAGAGTTTAGACTAATGTCGGGTGCTTTAGGAGTAGGGTTACCCACTCTGACAGAAGCTATTCCAGGAGATTCCCCCCCCTCAACATGACGTACTGTCCTTTTCTTAAAATATCCTATTAAAATTTCCTGGATTGCTTTCAGTAGTGGGAGATCGATGGCGATTCCAGGAGACTCCAGGCCAATCCTGGGGGGTTGGCAACCCTATGTAGGAGCAGAGAGCAGCCAAGCCTGACAGCTTTGCACTGTTGCATCGCTGGAAATAAATCTTTCCAATGAAATCCCCATTTATCTCATTGTCTCGTGACAAATATTTTCTCCTCCTAAATTGGCCTGGATGCCCCATACCCACTCCTTGGAGATCTGATTGCTAAGGCTCTGGACTTGGCATTGAAAAAAAATCTTAGCTATGTTTCTCCTGTGACCTTGGGTGAGCCACTTGAACCCAGATCCACAAAGGTATTTAAGGGCCGGAACCCCACTGATTTTAATGGGAGTTCGGCATGTAAGTACCTTTGAGGATCTGGCCCTTCATTTTCCCTCCTGCCCTTTGTCTCAGACTGTGAGCTCTTTGGGACAGGAATTGTCTCTCCCTATGTGTCTGTGTTGCTATAGTAATTCAAATCGTGATCTGCAACTTGTGAGTTGCAAAGGTCAAAAGCAGCCCTGGTGTTACAAATCAGTCAGCGCCCTGATAGCATGGCTGAGCTGTTGTTTTCTTAGCTGGGGGGCAGGTTGTTTACCAACCCTGCTCCTGAGTCGAAATTTCCTTAGCAAAGGAGCAGCTACAGCTCACTGTTCTTTTTCTTGGTTTTGCTGGAAAGAGAAAGATTTTGATTTTCTCACAATTAGGAGCTCGGCAAACTCTTTACACTGGCGTTGGAGAGGTGGAAAAGCACCACCAGAAAAACACACAGCCTGCTGCAGCATGGACGTTGGAAATCACAATTAGGATCTGAATGCAGCATAACCACAGCCGGCCCATGACCTACTGTTCCGCCCATCATCTGCCATGCCCTCGCTAGGCGTTACTAATGGGAGTCAATGAAATGAAGATGGCTAAACAAAAGGGAGCGAGAAAACAGGGAAATTCCGAATCTTTGCCATCCAAAGCACCTGGAGGCATGTCTGTTTGGACGAAAAACAAGGAGGCATTGCAGATCTTCTAAAACTGTAGCTGTTTTACGCTGGGCACTGCTGCAATTGAGGGCGTCAGAATTTCCACTGTAAAAATCTTTCTGCTGTATATGCCGCGTAACGAAGCCTAAAAGACGATAGAAACAGCCCCCCTGAGAATCCTTCCCCAACACAGGGGGCCTCCCCAGCCTGTGTGGAGCCAGCACAAGAGTCCTGCACTAGCCTCCGGTGAAGGGAGTGAATTGTGCCGTAGCCAGAGCTCAACGCACTGTGGCTAAGTTCTGCTTCCCAGGGTAGTGGAGTGTAAGTTAGAGCAGCTGCAGGATTGCTCTGACTTACATCAGGACTGGGCAGGCCCAGAACAAGTTGAGTGCAGTTTGGGGATGTATTAGCAGGAGTGTCATAAGCGAAGCAGGAGTAATTCTTCAGCTCTACTCTGCGCTGATTAGGCCTCAACTGGAGTATTGTGTCCAGTTCTGGGCGCCATGTTTCAGGAAACGTGGACAAATTGGAGAGAGTCCAGAGAAGAGCAACAAAAGTAATTAAAGGTCTAGAAAACATGACCTGTGCGGGAAAATTGAAAAAATTGGGTTTGTTTAGTCTGGAGAAGAGAAGACTGAGAGGGGACATGAGAACAGTTTTCAAGTACATAAAAGGTTGTTACAAGGAGGGAGGAAAAATTGTTCTCCTTAACCTCTGAGGATGGGACAAGAAGCAATGGGCTTAAATTGCAGCAAGGGCGGTTATGTTGGACATTAGGAAAAACTTCCTGTTGGGGTGGTTAAACACTGGAATAAATTGCCTAGGGAGGTTGTGGAATCTCCGTCATTGGAGATTTTTTTAAGAGAATGTTAGAAAAACTCCTGTCAGGGATGGTTCAGATCATTCTTAGTCCTGCCAGGAGTGCAGGGGACTGGACTTGATGACCTCCGGAGGTCCCTCCCAGTCCTGAGTCCATGATTCAAGGCACCTTAACATGCAACCTCCCACATGCTCCTGCCCCAAGGGCAGGAATGGAGTAACTGAGAATCAGGCCCAATATTCTTACATCTAAACATCAGCATAGGAGATGGCTAGTCTGTTACACTCCTTTAACTCTTTCCTTCATGCCCCTGTGTCTCTCCCTCTCCCGTGGATCAGATACACTTCAGGGGTGCAACGAGAACGGGAGGTTGAATGGGGACATCACTAACCCTGACTGTGAGCACCTTGATCCCTCAACGATCTGCTTCTCCCACAGGTCTCTTACCACCACCACCTCCCACGCGGCCCACAATGCTGGCAACATCCTCCTCGAGCTGATCCACAAAGCTACTCGCTTGCCTCCAATCTCAGACCCACTGATTTCACGGTGCTCACAAGAAAATGTCTAATTATGGGCAGGCCGATGGGCAGCCATGAGGAGGCCTAAGGAGAGGAAGGGTGGTCCAGTGGTCAGGGGGTGGCTGACTTGGGAGAGCTGGGTTCGGTTCCACAGGTTTCCTCTGTGACACTTTAACAGCCACGTCAGACTTTGCTCTAACAGTCTGGTTACCGAACAGCTTCTGTTTGTTTCTGTGCCACCTCCTGGCCCATCAGGGAATTGCAACTCAGTTTGACTCTACAGGTTTAGTGGCCTATGCAAAATGAGGTTGGTGGGTCTCGGTATATCCCCAAAGAGACAGATGTCCACACGGCACAACCAGCACCCAGGCAGGCGATATCAGACATACAAACGCTAGTGAGTTTGGGGCCTCATGGAACCTCAGTCCTTGCCCTACTACAGAATCCCTGTGTGACATTGGGCCAGTCACTTAGTCTCTGTGACTCAACTGCAAAATGTGATTAATAGCCCTACTGCCCACTGATGTTGTGAGGATAAATACAGTAAACATTGTGAAGTGCTCCAATATTGCAGTAAAGGGGGACATATTGCAGTAGTGCCACGGGGCCAGTCATGGATCAGGTCCCTATTGTGTTAGATGCTGTATAAACACAGAACAGCCTCAAAGAGCTTACAACATAGTTCACTTTTTGGCAGGTTCGGCAAAGACGCCAAAGACTGAGCAGGCGCCGGCGTCTGAGCGACTCTCGATCGTAGTCCTCCGTAGGGAGAGAGGCTTCAGGGGAGGGGGAATTAGGGATGCTTGCCCTGCTTCTGCCCACGTTCTCTGGATAAACAGAGGACTCCAAAGTCACTGAGACAGTCCATCCGGCACCTTTCACCAGTTCTATTCTACAGAGGTCCTTACACCATGCTCATCACTGTAGCATTTGAGCTCGCAGGGGCGCGCTAAGCAACGTGACTACACATCTGAAACAGTGAAAATACACCAGTAGTGAAATCACGCAAGAAACAACCCCCCACCAGACATAGGATGGGCATGTGCTAAGATTTCAGCCTGGCATTTTCAGTGTCATTTTCCCCTGGAACTAAATGGACATCAGGACGTAAACAAGTTATTTATAAACTGAAATTCACCATCATCTTGATGGTGAGTCAGGTCATGTATCAAAGGTATTTCCATGCATCACGTCGGGTTGAGCACTTCACCCTCTTTAATGTCTGTATCTTCACAACCCCCCTGGGAGGTGCTATTATCCTCAGTACACACATGGGAATGGAAGCACAGAGGCAGGCATGCTCCGAGTCCCCTGTAGAGCATAGCTACCAGATCAGGCCCCCCACAAAACACAGCAGAAGGAAGAGCTGCCACTCCATAGCTCAGTGGTTAGAGGGCCGAAGCCTGCATCAGAGAAGGAACTTGAGTGTAGGTCTCTCCCCTCTGAGATGAGTGCCCTACCCAGTAGGCTAAGGGGTTTTTCAGGGTAGGCCTTTCTCCAGCTCTCCTCTTGAAGCTGGTCCACTTTGTAGATATAGAGAAATAAACACGAATTGGGCCAGAGTGAGAATGAATGTATAGCTCAGTGACTAGGGGAGTGTGGGAGAGTCGGGCCTCTCTTCAGAGCACTTCTTGGTGCATAACCAAGGCAGTACGCGCTGTGGCATGTGCCTTAGGTGGAATGTGCTTGCTCCGGGCTGGGGTTGATGGGCAATGGAAAGAGCTTTATAAGTTTATGGAGGGGGGTGATCCGAGGAGATTGCCTGCAATGACACATGGCCCATCCACGACGGCTGTTAATAAGTATCTCCAATGGCCAGAGATGGGACACTAGAGGGGGAAGGCTCTGAGTTACTACAGAAAATTCGTTCCCAGGTGTCTGGCTGGTGGGTCTTGCCCACATGCTCAGGGACTAACTGATCATCACATTTGGGGTCAGGAAGGAATTTTCCCCCAGGTCAGACTGGCAGAGACCGTGGAACCTTTTTTGTCTTCCTCTGCAGTGTGGGGCCTGGGTCACTTGCTGGTTTGAACTAGAGTAAATGGTGGATTCTCTGTAACTTGAATTCTCTAAATCAAGTTTTGAGGACTTCAGTGACTCAGCCAGAGGTTATTTATGGACCTACTGCAGGAGTGAGTGGGTGAGGTTCCGTGGCCTGTGAAGTGCAGGGGGTCATAGGCAACAACTTTTCCCGGTGCCGGTGGGTGCTCCCCCCTGGCCCCGCCCTGATTCCACCCCTGCCCCGCCCCCATTCCAACCCTTTCCCCAAAATCCCGGCCCTAACTCCGCCCCCTCTTTGCCCCTACTGCACTCCTTCCCTAAATCCCTGCCCCGGCCCCGCCTCTTCCCAGAGCGTGCCGCGTTCCCCCTCCCTCCCAGTGCTTGCCGCTGCGAAACAGCTGTTTCGCAACGGCAAGCGCTGGGAGCTGGGGGAGAAGCAGGGAAGCGGCACGCTCAGGGGAGGAGGCAGAGATGGACCGGAGGTGAGCTGGGGCAGGGGGTGGGGCAGGGAGTTGCAGGTGGGTGCAGAGCACCCACCAATTTTTCCCCATAGGTGCTCCAGCCCCGGAGCACTCACGAAGTCGGTGCCTATGCATGGGGTCAGACTAGATAATCATGATGGTCCCTTTTGGCCTTAGAGTCTGTGAGCTGAAAAACCATGATTTTCTGCCACGGCAGGTAATATGGTCCTTCTGATTCCATACTTAGCTCTTTGGGCCAGGGACTGTCATTGTGTTGTCTACAACACTGAGCACTATGGGGACTTAACTGGAACCCCCGGGTGCTATCACAATACAAATTATTATCAACAATCATGATTTCCTTCCCAAACTCTGCCATGCAGGTGATGGATGTGCTGGAGCTCAGAGGACGGAGAAGGGAGTGAAGGCAGAGCCCGATGGACAGCCCGACAGTGCAGCCATACGTCGACGTGGACAAGGGATTTGCCATTGGGTTTGTCATCCTGATGTGCTTCTTCCTGATGGCCATGATTGTGAGGTGCGCCAAGCTGATCGTGGACCCGTACAGCGCCATCCCCACCTCCATGTGGGAGGAGGAGCAAATCAATTGACTGGCAATAAAGAGGAGGGAAATTGCTAATCAAGTCTATGTGTTTGACTCCTTTGCTGTCCCTGTAATCCCTGCCCCTGCAGGGAAAAAGAGGATTCCATAGTTTAAATTGTGCATTTGACAGAATCTGATGCTAACGATAATGCCTGGTACCCTCCATCTGAGGATCTCAAAGCACGTTTCAATGAACTCAGCTTCATAAAACCTCCGGGAGGTAAGTGAATATACTAAACCCCTTGTGTCAAGTGAGCCACTGGCCAAACCAAAACCTTGAATTTAGGAATCTTGACTCTCTTTGTCTGAAACAGTAGATTCCTTATTGAAGAAGACAGTAGCAGCCATCTGGGCTAGCCGACCCCAACAGCAAGACGGAGTAGGAGACGGTTGCTTATGCCAGGCAACTGTTTCTACAAGGGGCAAGCGAGAGGCTGCAGACTCAGCCACTCTGTCATGCCTGCACACCCACCACCGTGGTATCTGTGCACGATTAGCATAGGTCGCCTGGTGTTTCTCTCCTGTGATTCTGCGCATGTGTAATCACCCCAGCGAGGTCCTCACCAAGGTGTGAACTCCCTCAACCTCCAGCACAGGCCTCTCCCGTTTGAGATGAAGGGGCAGCAGTAGTAGGCTGTTATCCCTCCGGCGGTCCCACCGCTAGGGCAGGGGCACGTGGCACCCAGCTACGCGCCGCTCAGAGGCTTGTGCCCAAGCAGCCCCCGTGACTCCAGCAGGGATTCTGGAAGTGCGTGCCGGGGGCGGACTCCTGGGTTCCATACGCGGCTCTGCCACTGACTCGCCGTGTGATCTCGGGCAAGGCCCCCTGCCCCTTTAAGAGAAGCCTCAGCCCGCTGATGCGGCGCCTCCCACAAGGGTCTCGCAGCTCTCCCAGCGCATGCGCACCGGCCCAAACAGAGCGACGGGTCGCTAGCCCTTTAAGAGAGCCCCCCACCCCACCCCAGGCGTCATTGGCGCATGCGCAGTATCCGCGCGTGTGCTCTCGTCCCGCTCTCAATCGGAGCTGACTTGAGCTTCGCGGGCTACCGTCGCCGGAAGTGTCGTGAGGTCCCATCCGGTCCGCTCCCAGCGGCGGCTCCTCAAAAACAGTGCCCCCCCCCGGGGAGAGGTGAGGGCTGTAGGATCCGGGGGTGGGAAGGGAAAGATGGGGGGGGGAGTTCCCTGGAGGCGGGGCGGTGGGGAGGGTTCCGGGGGGCGGTGGGGGAGGTCAGGCGGGGGTTCTGGGGATCCAGGGGCGCGCTGGGGCGGGGCACATGGTCTCTGGAGGCGCGGGGTTGGGGAAGGGGCTTGGGCGGCTCTGGGGAGCCAGGGGCTGATGGGGGAGGCAGGGACCAGGGAGTGGGACTGGGGGAGGGGGGCTGGAGTGGGGGCCATGCGGGTGGAGCTGGTTGAGTGGTAGACGCATAAGAGGTGGCTCTGGGAGGCTAAAAGACGGGAGATGGCTTAAGGGAGTCAGTGGAAGGAGGGCTGGGAGCCAGGAGATGGTGGGGGTGGAGCCAGGAGCCCTGGAGAGGAGATGACCTTAGGGAGCCAAGGGGGTTGGAGGTAAGGGTTGAGGGGAGAGCTGGGGAGCCAGAAGATGATTGCAGGGGGGAGGCCGGAGCCATGGGACCAGGGGGTAAGCAGGAGAGTCAGGGAAGTAATGAGAAGGTGGCTGGAGCCAGGAAGTGGCAAAGGAAGTGGGATGGCATAGGGGAAAGACAGGTGTTCTGGGATGGAGGGATGGCTGGGGAGCTGGGGGCCGGTATCTAGATGCTGTTGTGATGATCCATGTTCTCTACATGGATGGATGCGTAGGGAGCAGTCTTGGGTTATTTTCATGTACGTAGGCCGGGGGTATTGGATGCCAACCGAAGGGTTATGGTATCTTTTTCTCTTTGGTTAGGCAAGTAGAACTTGTGTTAGCATGGGAGCGAGCCCAGCAGTGTCTCAGATGGCTACGAGGGGGATTGCTGGGGGTTGTTAGGGGAAGGATGGTGAGGTGTAAACTTTGAAAATTCAGAAGGCTTGGAGAATTTGTCCAAACTGAAATTCTAGATGTTTTAGGGCCCCTCAGCCCCCTAATTCATTTACAACCACTTCCAGCAACCCAAAATGTAGATGCGTCAGTTTAAAGGTTCTGTATAAACAAAACAAGATTACCTGGAAAAACTAGCTTTGTGTTCCTGCTTCCTACTCTGTTACTGAGTAACAGCCGTGTTAGTCTGTATTCGCAAAAAGAAAAGGAGTACTTGTGGCACCTTAGAGACTAACCAATTTATTTGAGCATAAGCTTTCGTGAGCTACAGCTCACTTCATTGGATGCATACGATGAAGTGAGCTGTAGCTCACGAAAGCTTATGCTCAAATAAATTGGTTAGTCTCTAAGGTGCTACAAGTACTCCTTTTCTTTTTACTCTGTCACTGGTGTATTGGAAGCAGCATTCTGAATAGTCATATTCTGTGTAGCTTCTTGTTTCGAGAGGAAGGCATGATATTTTAAATTATGTTGAACATTTTATTGATTCCATCTTTACATTCAGTCAACTCAAGTTAAGCACCAGTTCATGTGCACCTGTTGGGGATAGATCACTTGACGGTTACCTGTTCTGTTCATTCCCTCTGGGACACCTGGCATTGACCACTGTTGGAAGACAGGATACTGGGCTAGATGGACCTTTGGTTTGACCCACTATGGCTGCTTTTATGTTCTAATGTTTATATGCTTATGAGGCCTTTTGCTACAGTCAGGAGAGTATATAATTGTAAAATACATAGGCTGTGGCTTACAGTGTGTGTGAGGAAAACCTTGAAACCTTACATGTTGTCTCATATTTCTTTATTGCTTTGGTTTTAGCAAAAATGGATTCTCCGGAAGTAACAGAGTTGCAGCAAGAAGTGATGGAAGAGTTGGGGATCTCTATGGAAGAGCTCCAGCAATTCATTGATGAGGAGCTGGAGAAGTTTGAGTGTGTGAAGCAGCGGAAACAGCAGCTGGAAGAGCTGGAAAAGAGCGTGGAACAGAAAGAAGCAGAAGTGGCATATGTCGACCAGCTCTTCAATGATGCTTCGAGGTGGGCACACTTATAGTGGCAGCTTTGTGTTGAACAGTGAGTTAGTGGAGGTAGCAAGGAGCATTCTGGAACAGGGAATTGGGTCTCAGGCCTTGTCCGGATCGGTGGGCAGTGATCGATCCAGCAGGGGTTGATTTATCGCATCTAGTCTCGTATAGACATGATATATCAACTGCTGACCACTCTCCTGTCGACTCTGGTACTCCACCAGAAGGAGGAGCGCAAGCAAAGTCGATGGGAGAGCATCAGCTGTCGACTTACCACAGCAAAGACACCGTGGTAAGTAGATCTAAGTACTTCAACTTCAGCTACGCTGTTCACGTAGCTGAAGTTGTGCATCTTAGATCAACCCCGTGCGGTAGTGTAGACGAGCCCTCGGGTTCTATTTCCATCTCTACCACTGACTTTGCAGCGTGATGTGTAGGCAAGTTTTCGGAAGTGTTCACTAACTTTGTATGGTTCGGTATCTGTTTGTGTGTATGTCGTGCAAAGCCACGTTCTGTAGTGGCTTTGAGTCCTTCAGGTTAAAGTTTGTCCAACCCCTAATTATGGTTTGTTTACTGAGGTGAAGTCACAGTTCTTCTTAGTGCTAGTGATGGCAGCAACTGCTGAGTAGCCTCTTAATGTAGCAGGTACTGCTGTGCAAAACGTTCTCCTCCTTCTGGGAGGGGTGGGGTACAGCTGTACTCATCTTGGAGCTTTCTCTCTGCCCCTCTTTTCCCCCAATACTCTGCAGAGCCATTGGTAAATGCGAGATACTGGTAAAAGATCTCTACTCCAAGCTGGGCCTTCAGTATCGTGAGAGCAGCTCTGAAGATGAGGACTCAGCTTCCAAGCCGATGGAAGTGATCGAAATCCCAGATGAGGATGACGACGATGTTATGAGTATTGATTCGGGTTGGAAGCGCAGTTCAGTGTTCCATATGATGTTGGGGAGTGGGTTGGTGAAGGGTGGGGGAGATGAAAATGTATCCCTGGAAAGAATAAGAAGGGGAATGAGGAGTTGGTGAAGGAACATCCTCAAGAATATGCATTAGGACTATTGTTCCTCAGGCTGTGGAGACCAGATGGAGACTCCTGTGGAGTCTGTGGGAAGTGTAATAAAGAGTGGTTCTTGCGAGGTCAGTGCATTTGTTCCTGGAATTGAAAGGAGTTAAATTGGGAAGCTCTCAAATGACAACCCCCCCTCCCCATTCTCCTGCTGTCTCAGGAGTAGTGCAGATAAGCTGCATCGAGCACTCAACAGCCAGAAGGGCCAGTTAACTCATCCCAAAGCACAGCTTTCTGGTGGGGAAGGAGAAGGATGAAATGGGAGGGGATCCTGGGGAATCCTCTCTCCTCAAAAAATGAGGCAAAATTTGGGTCATGGGCTGAGATCCTGAGCGCACTCAGCTCCCATTGAAATCACTAGGTGTTGTGCATGCTCAAGCTGTGGCCCTCGGTTATCCTGAGATTCTGTTTATAAGGACTCCCTGTTGGAAGAGGGATGGCTTAATGGTATAAGCCTCAGTTTTGAAATAGCAGGACTTCTTGGAACTACACGTTTTAACCCTAGAAGGATTGGCATGTCCCTCCAGTCATTCTTAGGTATATAAAATGAGTTCCAATAGAGACTGGGAGTGGCTGGGTCATTACACGTATTGAATCTATTTCCCCATATTAAGTATCCTCACACCTTCTTGTCAACTGTCTTAATGGGCCATCTTGACTATCACTACAAAAGTTTTTTTTTCTCCTGCTGATAATAGCTCATCTTAATTAGCCTCTACAGTTGGCATGGCTACTTCCACCTTTTCATGTTCTGTGTGTGTGTGTGATTATTTTTTATATATATATATATATATACACACACACACACACCTCTTACCATATGTTCCATTCTATGCATCCAATGAAGTGGGCTGTAGCCCATGAAAGCTTATGCTCAAATAAATTCATTAGTCTCTAAGGTGCCACAAGTCCTCCTGTTCTTTTTATTAAGATTACTGTGCATGTATTTCTTGGGAGAGTCCTTGGAAGTTAAGATTCTGGATGACCTGCATAGATTGTAAACATTCTGTAGCTCTTAAGAGTTAAGGCCTGTCCAGGTCTTCCGTCCCAAAACTTTCCCTTGCCTGTTGACCGCAACGCTTGTGTGCCAATTATCCCTCTTTAATGGTGCCTTTCACCTCAGAGGTGGCTGGATTTCATGGGAACTGTGAAACTTGTCTTAAGTGGCCCACTCCAATGACCAATGTAAATCTTTGGCTTAACAGAGTGGATCTTCTAATACATTTGTAAAAGAATTATACTCTAAATTATATTTCTCCTTTTGGAATGGATGTTTTCCTCTGCCCCCTTCAATTTGCTTTGGTGTCTTGGCAGGAGGAGATTGTGGTCTGATTTAGACTCTTTTCCAGCGTCAGTTCCAAGCTTCAAGTGCTTTTTCTGTTTTCTTTCATTTAAATATAGGTGAAACAAGTAACAGAATCTCAAAGGATCAGACCCTGGTGAGTTGGAAAAGACTTGTTTTGTAATGCGTTCTTGTATTACAAGTAACAATCCGGGTGCGGTTGTGCTAGGCACTGGGCAAACATTAAAAAAGGTACTCCTTGCTCTGGAGAGCTGCCAATCTTACATTTTGTTGAGTTTTGCTGCCTTGAGAAACTTATAGGACAAACGAATCATGTTAAAGTTGCAACTCCTCAAAAAAAAAAAAAAAAAGTTTATATTGAAAAGCATCTTCATTTTTACCTCCTTCTTCCCTCCCTGTAGCTTCGAGAAGCCATGGCTGCGATGAGGAAGTCTGCCCAAGATGTTCAGAAATTTATGGAAGCTGTTAACAAAAAAACAAATGCCCAGGACCTGCAAAAAGGTGTGTTTGTGTGTGAGAGAGTGAGAGGGCTGTCCCATTACTGGCGTAACCATGTGCCCAGGCCTTTTATCTCAACCAAAGACAGGTCAAGGCTGTTCTGAGATAGAAAGTCATTGGGAGGATTGCAATAATCCATCTCTAGAATGTTACAGAAAGACCATAGTCTCTTCTTTGCTAATTGCCTGCTTGAAGGAACTGTCAGGTGGTTCATGCCCCAAGTTTAGGTTTTGTCTCTTGACAATCTTTTCCAAACCCTAATAGTAATAGCAACACTTCATAACACTGTGTTTTTTGTTAAAAGGGCTTAGTTTACACCTAACCCTGCAGGGTTTGCCAACCAAACATCACTGAGCTGGAGCATGAGAACCTGAAAGTGAAACTAACTAGCTTAGGCTGAGTGAAATAGCATAAATGGTGGCAAGCTAATGAGGTTTCTAGCTTGTCCAGCTCTAAGCTGAAGTGGTTTTTGGTTACACAAGTAAGAAGTTTGCTTTGAAAAATGATTTCGACTTCTCTTTTTTGTTCTCTCCTTGACAGATGGGCTATCCTCTCCTCCGAGCTCTGTTGGCGCATCCCAGCAGGTGAGCTCTGCGCTCGCTGGGGGTGACCTCAGCAATGATGGTGACCTGGTGGTTGGTATGCGTATCCTAGGCAAGAAAAGGACCAAGACGTGGCACAAAGGAATTTTGATTGCAATCCAGGCAGTAGGTGAGTGAGTCCCACAGTCTTGGCTGTAAACTAGCCAGTGGTGTCTCGAGGTGAATGCAATATGCGAAGCGTCATTGTGAATTTAGTGACCAACATGTGCTAGATTGCCAATCTTCCGTGCACAGAACAAGTACAGCAAGCGGAGTAGCAGTGCAGTTTACTGCCATGTGGCCTTGTCAACTAGATTTGGACTACCATCTTATTTGACTTGCAGTGGCCAGCGTATTGTATGTTGCCATGGCAACTACACTCCCATCTGGCCTGGTTTTGAACTTGCCACCTACAAGTGAAATGCTATCTTAAGGTTTTCTGCTGCTACATGTCGCCATATCCGAGCTCTTCATATCCTTAGGGCCATCCTATCTTTCCTTCAGATTAAGAGATTAAATATTTGAGTTTCAATACATAGTCCTTTGCTCTCCTCACCAGCTGTAGATCAGAGCAGCTTGCTTCGGGTAAGAAGGAGTCTAAAGATCGGTGGCGATCTACTGGTTATTTAATGTTTTCTTGTTGCTAATACCTGATGTTGAGGAAGGTACCTGAACCTTCTGTTTTAGCATCGCTTAGCTCAGGGTTGGCCAGACTCTGGTATCTTTCCTCTCAAGAACTTGTGTCCTTGAGATGGCAGAACTACACTGTTAGGAACATAGGAATTACTATACCAGACCAGAATATTCGTCCTTCTATTCAGGGGACCTGTCTCTGATACTGACCAGCTGCTTCAGAGGAAGATGCAAGAAACGCTGCAGGAGGCAGATGTGGGATAGTCGGGCCCCAGGGAAAGTTTCTTCCTGACCCCCATTGGAGGTTGTCTTTATAGTCTGAAGCAGGAGGGTTTATGTTTTCCCAAAACTTCTGTTTAGTTTTTACTACTAGAACTGTTCCTGCAGTTGAGCTAACAGTAGTAATGGAATAAGTGTGTGTTCCAATATTTGCAAAAGTACTTGGAGGTAACATGGGCTCTCTATTTAAAACAGGAGTTTCGTCAAGATTTCCTGCATTCTAGTCCCTGTTTTATCATGGAGTAGATGGCGGGGCAAATTGTTGTGCCATTTTCCCCCCTGTGTAAAAGGGCATAATACTTGAGTGTCTCACTGGGGTGCCAAGGTTGAACGGTTGTAGGTGCTTTTACATCATTGGATGAAAAGATACTGGATAAATGCAAAATATTCTAACTAGGGATGATAAATGATGTGGTCTTGCTAGTAATCTTCTGAATTAAACTCGTCTTAAGTGTTTCTATCTTGGCTCTTAGACTTGAATGGATGTTTTTGCTGCAAGATATGTTGTAGTTCAAAGGATAATTAATACAGGGAAGTCCCATGATTGTGTTTTATGCAGGAAGTCAGACTGGATGATTGCAATGGTCACTTCTTGCTTTATAATCTAATCTGACGTTCTTTTTGGTAGTGGGATGTTAGTGTGAAGTGATGTGGTTCTCACTGACCATAGCCCTCTTTAAAACACCTTTCAGGTGCTGGTAAGAAGTTCAAAGTGAAATTTGACAACAAAGGGAAGAGTTTGCTTTCTGGCAATCACATTGCGTATGACTATCATCCCTCTGCCGAGAAACTCTACGTCGGAAGCCGGGTTGTGGCCAAATACAAGGATGGGAATCAAGTCTGGCTCTATGCTGGCATCGTGGCCGAAACGCCAAACATGAAGAATAAACTGAGGTATTAAACAACCTTCTCCTCCATAGTGGTGGTCCCAGTCTCGGGGGCAGTATATGTAGAATAGTAAGACTATAGTGAAGTTGAGGCTTTGTCTCAGATTCTAAACCTTGTTGTGAATTTGGGTGAACCAGCTTTTTAGTGAAGTGGTTTGGATCTTTGATGCTGAATCGCCTGAGAAGCATTCCCATCCCACTAATCACACAGTCAGAATTGCTATTCTGTGTGCAACTTTCTTCTGAGAGAGTCAAATCGCACCTGCTAATGCCATGACCCTCCTGCTACAGGGTCTAGGAGTTAGGGTATGTCTACACTGCTACAACAACAACAAAAAGTGTCAGGTTTCAGAGTAACAGCCGTGTTAGTCTGTATTCGCAAAAAGAAAAGGAGTACTTGTGGCACCTTAGAGACTAACCAATTTATTTGAGCATGAGCTTTCGTGAGCTACAGCTCACTTCATCGGATGCATACTGTGGAAAATACAGAAGATGTTTTTTAAACACACAGACCACGAAAAAATGGGTGTTTATCACTACAAAAGGTTTTAACATCCATTTTTTCGTGGTCTGTGTGTATAAAAACCATCTTCTGTATTTTCCACAATATGCATCCAATGAAATGAGCTGTAGCTCACGAAAGCTCATGCTCAAATAAATTGGTTAGTCTCTAAGGTGCCACAAGTACTCCTTTTCTTTTTGCGAATACAGACTAACACGGCTGTTACTCTGAAACCTATCTAAAATTAACTGCATTCAGAGGCTATATTGAAAATACAACTTATTCTATAGGTGATCAGTGATCTTTTTGTAATATAACTTCAACTAGATGCTATTGTCCTAAAACTGTTGTGTAGTGTTACTGTATACCATTAAACTGCTACCACGGTCCACTCTATAAATCCATAGCCCCTGTAATCTCAATACTCCCGGCCCCCAGAAAAAGTGATTCCAGGGATTGGTTCCTGTTTGGTTTTGTTCTCCTCTCCTCCTCTGCAAACACAAACTATTTCTAACTGCCCCTCTGCTTACCCGAACTGCCCAGAAAATAAACTCCTCCCTCCTGGGTGCATGCTCTGTTTAGGTATGGGATGCCACTTGAAGACTATCGATCCGTTGTGGAGCACAGCTCTGATGTCAGTGTTTCAAGGGTGCAGAAGTGCTGCTGGGGAGTGCTTTTTGCCTCTGGGGAGTAAGCCCTGTCTGTGGGAGTGGCTGCAGCTTCTTGTGGTTTGAGGCAGAGAGCTTTCTACTGTTGAATGGGAGGGTGGATCCTCTCTCTGCCATGCTCATATCCAAGGCTGGGAAGAAGTCCTGGCTGGGATCCCTGCCCTGCTGTTGCTTCTTGCTGCTGAGGTATCTTTGGAGCCTCTCTTAAGGAAGCGCTGCTTCTCCTTTCCACAGCCCCTGCAGCTAAGTGGGAAGGATTCCCTTGTAGTGTGATATCTCCACTGTTCCGATCTATGGAGAGGAAGTGGAAGTATCAGATAACTTTGATTGTAAACTCTCTCGAGCAGATGCCATCTCTTTGTTCTGTGTCTGTACAGTGCTTAGCACAATGGGCTATGACTTGGGCTCCGAGGCACTATGGTAATACAAACAGGCTGTGGGTGAGGTCTTCAGCTACATTCATGAACACTACTCTCATCACGTAAGGCAGCTCCATAGCCGTATTAAATACATTTTCCAGGTTCCTGATCTTCTTCGATGATGGCTATGCTTCTTACGTCACTCAATCGGAGCTGTACCCAATCTGCAGGCCATGTGAGTTCTCTGTTTGTTTGCAAGCTTCTATGCTTTGCTAAGACTCTAGCTGGGTTCTGTCCTAGCATTGGAATTAAACACTTTGCCTGGAAAGATTTGCTGTGCACGAGAAGCTGCAGAACGTAACAATCAAATGTTACTAGGGCTGTCAAGGGATTAAAATAATTAATCGCTATTAATCGCACTGTTAAACAATAATAGAATACCATTTTATTTAAATATTTTTGGATGTTTTCTACTTTTTCAAATATATTGATGTAAATTACAACACAGAATACGAAGTGTACATTGCTCACTTTATATTTATTTTTGATTACAAGTATTTGCACTACAGTAATCACTCTATTATGATCCCTCATTGTCTTTTAGACTGTCCTTGTTCACTTGCCTGTTTTAACTAAAATCCATCTGAAATATCACTGGAGAGGCTGCGGAGAAGGTCTTTGTAAAAGCCTTCTCCCCTTTTTTCCTTTCCTAATAGTAAAGAAGACCTGGGAAGACATAGAAGATGTTTCCTGTCGTGATTTCATAGAGGAGTACATCAGTGCTTACCCAAACCGTCCCATGGTATTGCTGAAGAGCGGCCAGCTGATTAAAACAGAATGGGAAGGGACCTGGTGGAAATCCAGAGTGGAGGAAGTGGATGGCAGTCTGGTCAAAATCCTCTTCCTGGTATGAAAGCATTCCCTACCCCTAGAATGGGGGAAGGTTGAGTTTATTTTGCTGAGATGTTTCCAATCAGGGGCTGAGGACTTTCCTTCTCCAGTAGGTCAGGCTGGACAAAATGAGTTTCCTTGCCATGGGAAGTGACTTAAAAGGTGTTTTGGTTACTGACCATGGTTAGAAATGGGATACTGGATTAAATGGGCCTCAGCTCTGATCCAGGCTGGCAGTTCCTCTGTTCTGCATGGAATATGGTCTGATAGCTGTAGGTTGACTTGGAGGTGCCACCTGAGAGACTTTTATATTTAAAATGAGTGGGTCAAATTTTCCAAAGCACTCAAGTCCCATTTTCAAAAATGACTTTGGCTCCTAGGTCACATAGGTGCTCCTAAAAATGTCTAATTTTTAGGCTCTGTATCGGATAGATGTGTATGTTCAAATTGAAATAGACAATACAAGTTTGTTTTTTCTTTTTTAACGGTCTATGGGAAGTTCTTTGTTTTGGCTTCTTTCTGACTGACTGTAAACTCCTCCCAGTGGCCTCCTGAATCCAAACATAAGAGCACTGTGCTAGTGTGAGAGAACTGGTGTGAAACTGACTAGAAGCTTAAATGATAGTCTTATCAGAAAGTAACACTACTGTTCCCCACCCCTCCCTCTGCTTAACTCCCTTCCCTGATTTCCTGTCTCTTTCCATGCTTATCTAGGTATTGTGTGGGCTCCATAGTATGTGAAATCCTGGTGGTAAACACTAATCAATTTATCCTTCAAACACCTTTTAAGGCAACAAAGTATTGGTCTTGGAACGGAGACTCAGGGAGATTACTTGCCCGGCATCACCCAAGGAGTTGATGGCAGAGCTGGAAATAGAATCTAGGTCTCCTGGGTACCAATCCAGTGCGTTAGCTGCAAGGCCATCCGTTAAATGGAAGCGCCTAGTCCTCCCCTTCAGAACGCAGTCCTTTCTGTATCTTTTGCCAGCTTTGCCATCTTCTACCTTTCCTTTGCACGAGTCTCCTAACTAGTGCTGGCACCCTCCCTTTCTAGCTGTAAAAATCTCACCCTCTCTATTCTGTATTGTACATCTAGTGTCTCTAGAGCACCAGCTCGTCTGCACGCGTTTGACTTGCGTGTCCTGTTGTGTGATTCAGAGCACACTGTGCACTATGGTTTTTAAATTCTGCGTTTTAATACTCTGTTTCCATAGCGTAAACATTCATGCACTTTTTTAATGTATACTTCAAATCTTGACGTCCCCTTAAACACACACTTCTTGTCTTGAATCTCAGACAGATGCTGTGAATGTTACAATGTTCTCTCTGCCACAGGACGACAAACGCTGCGAATGGATTTACCGTGGTTCCACACGTCTGGAGCCTATGTTCAGCATGAAAACCTCCACGGCCTCCACTCTGGAAAAGAAACAAGGAGGGCAGATGAGGACTCGTCCCAATGTTGGTATGTCCCTCCCCCAAGTGTCTGTCTCAGGGCACGAACCTAGACTGCTTTCTCAGGCAGGACTCCAATGGAAGCTTTGACCAAATCAGGGCTACAAGATTGGCCCATCATTCGCTAGTTTAAAGACTTGGCAAGGAAATTAGTTGCATTAAGAGTCCAGTCTGTTGGAGAGAATTGGCAACACCGGTGTCTTGCAGCACTAGAAAATGGGATTCTTGCTGTCTTAACTTTGCTAATGTGGACTTAACCTTTCTTGAGTCTACGCATCTCCCGCTAGCTGCAACGTTGCTATGTGCTAGATATTCAGAGCTGTGGTTGTCTGCCTGAAGTCCTTCCAAAGAATAGATTGGATTGTTTAACAATTGTTCGCAATTCAATTGTACATTTTTCTGTGAGCGGTAACTGGAATCTCCCAATATCGTGTAGTTTAATTAATGCACCAATCTTTGGCTGAAGTAGAGATTCTCTCTTCCTCCAGGTGCTGTGAGAAGCAAAGGGCCTGTAGTACAGTACACGCAAGAATTAACAGGAACCAGTCCTCAGTTTAAACCTATAGAACAAGTCCAAGCAATGTCTCTAGCTGCACCATCTGTTTCCCCACAGCCTGCTGAGATGGAGTAAGTATCCTATTAATTCTCTGCTTTTTCTCTCTGCTGCACCAAATATCTCCAGTTCTTAGTTGTTACTGGCTCCATCCCTTCCTGTGGGAAGGAGTCTTCTGATGTGGGTTTCTTCCATCACTTGGCTTATTTCTTGGTTGCACAATTGTTTTAATTCCAGTGTGGGGAGACGGTAGATAAAGGCTGATGAGTATCTTGGGGCGGGGAGGCTGACAGCACAGTACCCATTGAGTAAAGCTTCTTGTCCTTGTTCAATCCTAATGCTTCACACTTGATATATTTCCAAGTTACAAAGTTTGTTGCTTCTCTGAATTACTCCCTCATGTCACGATCCAGGCATTGGCCCCCTGCTGCTTTGCATTCCTCAACTTGGACTGACCGGCTCATGGACCTCACTGACTTGCAAGGCCCTGAGAATTCAGAATCATTGGTTGGTCTTGATGGTCACGGACCAGACCTGATCAAGCCAATCTCCAACAAAATCCAACACACAGCTTCCGCCGCAAGAGGCACGATTTGGACACGGTCAGAGGCACAGCCTAGTGCCGGAGGAGGACTTGACGAAGGAGAGAAGCAACATTGCAATGGAGATTGTGGGTTGGAGAATGCAAGAAAGCATGTGTACTGGGACTTCAAGATAAACTTCCTAGGAGAAAAAGATACTGTCCCTGTTCACTTTTGTCACCACTGTGGATTTCCCATCAGAATTTATGGACGCATGATACCCTGCCTACATGTCTTCTGCTATGACTGTGCCGCTTTGCATGGGGAAAAGGGAGATAAGAAGTGCCCGAGCTGTAGTGAACCAGTGCAGCAAGTCGAGCATTATACCCGAGATTCTTTCCAGACGTAGCAGCATGCAAGTAACCCAGTCTGCGCTGCTGCCTGTAGCCCCGAAAGCCAGTGTAATACAAAGCCTTCTGCCCTGAACGTAGTGGCCAACTGGTAAATGCCCCCTCCACACCACTCTAACCCTAATGCTTTCCCAAGGCTCATGAATCCAAGCTGTAGTTTCATTCTTCCTCTTTTCGTTGCCAAGGTGAGTCCTACTCCCAAGTGGTGTCCTCTCCACCTTGAAGAACACAGAGTTTGGCTTCTCATTCTCCGCTCCCAGGGCCACGTCCTCAGGACAAGATCGAAACTACTTTGCTGCCATTGAAGTAACTCTAACTGAGGAGGCTACAGGAATGATAGACAGCAGCACTACCTGTAGACTGATAGAAGTCTATTACACTAAACTACAAGATACAGACTCCCTCTAGCTGTCCAAGCTGCACGCTTCTGTTATAGAACAGTCATTGCCGTGGCTGCAAGACACTCTGGGATCTTAAATCTTTTTTTTTTTTTTTTTTAAATCCTGTCTTCAAAGCACATAGTTGCAGACAAGTGGTTCGGACTACAGCTATTGTTCTAAGCCCCTTTGCCTTTAGTGCAGCAAACTGCTGTAAAGACGTTAGCTTCTAGTATAAACTAAAAACAGACTCCGTACTTTGAGTATTGCTGCTGTTCAAAGGGGCATGGTTGGGTTAAAAAATCCTACTAGTAAAGACTTTTAAGATTATGATTAAGATTATTAAAACTGAAAGAATGGCATCTTTGCCTTCGTGTCTTTGTGTACTCCTAGTTTACTGACGTTGCCTAGTCTTGTTTTGATTTCTAGTCTTTCACTTTCAGGTTCTTATGCAATGTCACAGTGTTGGGATTGCAAGTGCTGCAGGGTAACAATCTCTTCTTCAAGCCATTTCCCCCTGGATTTAAGTGTTCACAAACATTTCTCTTGGTCCTGGATTTTAGAATGTCTTATATAAATGTAGCCCCTCTGCCCGCTTTCCCCCCAATGTTTGACATACAATGGTTGGTTTCACATGTAGTGTGTTCTGTCAGTCAGTGTGTAATTTGGATTGGAAATTGCCATAATCTCTGCAAAGAATGAGACTTAATTGCTCTTCTGAGCGCCTGGCATCTTCCAGTATAGATGTTCTACTTCACTCAGCAGTTGGGCTTCCCTTTTGTAATTGATTCATGCAGCTCAATAGCAATATAGAGAGGAGACCTATATTCCCCTCACTCTTGCTGCTAGCTGATATGGTAAGGAGAGCATTACAACTGGAACGCTTTTTAATTTCTCACTGATGCTGAAAAGTGCCCCCAATACAGATTCCAAGGGCTCTGCTTTTAGTCTGCCAGCCCACGGATCTTCGGCTGTCCAGGTTTCTCTGAAACGCCTGAAATTAGTATAATATTCTCAAGCACCTGCCCCACTCCCCAGAAATCCCCTGCATGCCAACATTTTTTAAATGTAGTTTTGATATTCAACCTGGGATCCCTACAGTGTATGTATCCTATTGAGTTGAACGAATCATACCATCACACAAAATCTTTTCTTGAGTTTGTTTCTGGCAGACAGTAGAGGGCTGAGCTCTGCTGCGGTGTGGGGCAGGATCATGAATTTTCATAGTGTTTTAGGTGCCAGGTTCTGTTTGTTAACCCCTGCCACTCATGAGAGCATCTAGTCTTGAAATCGTGCACCGTTCTTCTTCCTTTATATAGAAGCCCTGAAAGTCAGCTGGCTCAGTCCAGAAAGCAAGTGGCCAAGAAAAGCACGTCCTTCCGTCCTGGCTCTGTGGGGTCTGGACACTCTTCACCTGTTTCTCCTGTCCTAAGTGAAACTCCTCCCATGGGGAAAGCTGCAGTGAACCAGCAATATCGGTAAGCAAGCTCTAGTCTGGTTTCCCTTTAACATGCATGCTGCAGAATCCCTAGGCTCGTGCATATTTTACATGAGAATATGTGCTGTTTGTACAGCGCCTAGCACGTTAGGTTCTGGTCCATGACCAGGGCTCTTAAGTGCTGTGATATTACTAATAATGAAAAGACCTGTTCTCTCTTTACAATGGTGCAGGTGTGCTAGCCAGCTCCTGGTATAGAGTTGAAAATCTTGTCCCTCCTCAGCCACCGTAGGGTCATCCCCCTATTCCCTGTGGCTTTTTGCTCAGTGTAGTCAGTGGTGCTTCCCTAGGGAGCCTATCTTACGGTGTCTCTGAGGAGGGCTTCATGTGCCAAATCAAGCTGTTAGTGTTGCCTTTCTCCAGGGGGGAGGATCCTTAGTGTATCTTCTTTGCTGTCTGTCTCTCTCCAGTGGAAGCTATTCCAGTGGCCAGCCAGGCAGCAGTGCGGTGCAGCCATTTCACGGCATGATGGATCGGGTGCCCAATGAGCCCTCGTACCGGGCCCCGATGGAGAAGCTCTTTTACCTGCCCCATGTCTGCAGCTACACCTGCCTGTCGCGGGTCCGCCCCATCCGGAGCGACCAGTACCGCAGCAAGAACCCCCTTCTCATCCCGCTTCTCTACGACTTCCGGCGCATGACTGCCCGCCGCCGCGTCAACCGCAAGATGGGCTTCCACGTCATCTACAAGACGCCGTGTGGGCTGTGCCTGCGTACCATGCAGGAGATTGAGCGCTACATCTTTGAGACGGACTGTGACTTCCTCTTCCTGGAGATGTTCTGCCTAGACCCCTACGTGCTGGTGGACCGCAAGTTCCAGCCCTACAAGCCCTTCTACTACATTGCAGACATCACCAAAGGCAAGGAGGACGTGCCGCTGTCCTGCGTCAATGAGATAGACACTACCCCTCCTCCACAGGTGGCTTATAGCAAGGAGCGCATCCCGGGGAAAGGAGTCTATATCAACACCGGCTGGGAGTTCCTCGTGGGCTGCGACTGTAAAGACGGCTGCCGAGACAAGTAGGTGACTCTGTGCAGTTCCTCACATCTCTGGGCCACACGTTGAGGAAAGACTCTGCAAATAGGCCTTGCTGCGTGGCCTGAATGTTACCAGCTCCTGGCTCGGTTGCACATAGTATGTGGGGGGTGGTAAGGAAGCAAATCTCAGAGGCCAGGGCTCCCCATGGAGAACACTGTCCCCAGTTCTGGGGTACTTGGCTTGAGCCTCCCAACTCGCTGCAGCAGCAGGAATGCTCTATAAAAGTGTGTCAGTAACACTGCTCTCGTAAGGTTGAGACTTAAGTTACCGTTTCTCAGCCGATTCCCAAGTATTCGAAAATCCACCTGTTTCTTCCGATTGTCTCAAAAATCGTTTCCCCTGGTGCGGATGCAAGTTAGGGTTGGTGGCCCCCGCTGATGGAGTGGGGGGTTCCCACAATAGCATTTTGCTTGTTCTAATTTCTTTTGCACATACCAAGGTCTCAGATTATGGCACAGATCCCACTGCCTCAGGATTGCTCTTGGCTAGTGTCCTGCCACCGCAGCTCCTTTGGGGAAGCAATGTTAAAAGTTTGGGGTAAAGGTTGGCTCTGCAGTGTGGCTCAAGTCATCTGAGCCTGTGCAGCAGGACAGGGGCTCTGTTGCAAGCCAATGTTTGAAGGTAACCTGCCATCAGAGTAAGTTTGAGGGGAGGAGGGGGGGCTCAAAGTGACCCGCTGTAACACTGTATAGCAAGAGTCCTGCCCTTGGCAGAGAGTCCCAAATGTTCATACCCCGTCACTTGTATGTGACTTGAAAGGTGTGACTTCTTTGGGGGGGCTTTGTGACCTTCAGATCTAAATGTGCCTGCCACCAGCTGACAGTCCAAGCAACAGGCTGCACCCCCGGTGGGCAGATCAACCCCAATTCTGGCTACCAGCACAAGAGGCTGGAGGAATGCCTCCCAACAGGGTGAGTAGAGTGGCGCTGTGCTTTTGTTAAGCTGGATTTCTGAGACCAGTATGGTCAATCTGACAACGTATTGGAGAGCTAGTCATGCACGTCGGAACTCCTGGGTTGTGTTCCTGGCTTCCGCTTCCGCTTTCCCTGGCATTTGACAATCCATGCCTGACTCTCATCGCTGTAGTTACTGAATACCTCACAATTTTAATGTAGCTATTCTCAACCAAAAAAAAACAAAAAACCCCACCCAACAAATAGGGCATTACATGATTCCTATTTTACAGATGGGGAAACTGAGGCACAGGCTTACGTGACTTGCACCTAGTTGCACAGGAAGTCTGTGATGAAACAGGGAATTGAAGCTGGGTCTCCTGAGTCCCAGTGTCATAACCAGTGCACCGTCCTGCCTCTAAGAAACTTCCCCACTTGCCAGGTGGGGGTAGTGCAATTCTTCCTTTCATGTGTTCTTGCAAAATGAAATTAGCTGGGAAGCACTTTGAGCACCTCTGATGATTTGACTGTTCAAGTCCAAGATATTGCTAAGGCTCCATGGCAAATTGGTCCTAGACATGGCACCAGGGAGGGGTTCAGCTTCTGTGGCACTCAAATGCAGCCGGCTGGATATTCTGTGACCGCTTCAGATTCACTGCAGAACTGAAATGTTGCTGAATGTGGTGAATGCAATCAGTGGGAGCCGTCTGTCACATTGCTTAATGCTCTAATGGAAGGCACTCGGGTACCGTAGAAGAGTTGCTAAATTGTAGAGGACCGACTGGTCAACTGCAGTTAAGGTTTATTTTTATAGTAATGCTGTCCCTGAATTTTCAATGTACTGTTGATTTATGTATTTATTTGTATTAGTAACACAAACGCATTGGAGAAAGCAGGGGGCTTCTGCACCAAAGTAATTATGCATTATTTCAGTCTACAGCGATCCAGCCTTATTACATGGGGTGTGTCAAATCCCCCAGTACGTCACTAGAAATCACTCACTTCTTATGGCAAGCGATTTACTTTGAATGAATTTTTTTCTCTACACAGCAAAAGCACACTTCAGATGCAGGGTTATGTCTGGACTTCTGTCCACTTCTACCTCTAACAGGGATAGGTCCAGTGCTCTTCAGCTGGGAAAACTGCCCTGAGTGGGTTTTATATCAGTTTTTGTAACAAGCAGTACCAATGCTATGCGCCCTCTAGAGTGGAAAGCTGGGATTTCCCCATTTGTCAAAATATCACATGCACAAAACCCAGGCAGTGCTAATGTAACATGGCAAGATTCAAAAGGAAACCAGGCAAATGGAGTGGCCTAGTCTCTCCTCTGTTTGGGGGGATTTTAAGAGCTCAGTCTGGGCTTTGAAACTTGCAGCAATAACCATCTGCTTTCCCTTCCCCAGAGTCTATGAATGTAACAAGAGATGCAAATGCAACACAAACATGTGCACCAATCGCTTGGTACAACATGGACTCCAAGTCAGACTCCAGCTATTCAAGACTCAGAACAAAGGCTGGGGAATCCGCTGCCTTGATGATATTGCCAAGGGCTCTTTCGTCTGCATCTATGCAGGTACAGGTGCCATGCCGCAGTGGTACTGAATATCCACCTGGAAGTCCTTTGGTTAAAATCGGGCACGACTAACACAGATCTGTCTTATGAAATGTCTGCTCCTACTAGACTGGGCTGCTATCGCCAACGGTCACAGAAATCCTAAATTACCCTTTCTTAAACAAAACAAATATTTATGTAAAATGACACCGGCATTCGGTTTTCTTTTTACAGAACTTCAGACGTGAACAGAATTGTCACAGACCTCCTCGCGTGCATATTAAACTCATTTAAGGATGCATTGCAGTTTCATCCCTGCCTTTCCCCGTAAACAAGGAAATACAGAAACCATGGTGACTGCGATGCCAGTATTGAAAAGTGAAGCATTTGCCTAGAGCGAAGGCTTCCCTTGCGGCATTAATTCAGCAGCATTGCACAGATATAGCTACCTGCTTCCTGTTTGTTTAAACAATCGAGCACTGGGTTGCCAATAATTGAGTGTTGATGTTGCTTCAGTGCTAGTTTCTTATACGAACTTGTGTTCTTGGCCTACGTGACTCCAGATGTCATCGCCAGTGTAGAGACTGGACACTCTGGCTAATCAGTCCTCTCTTCCAAGCGTCCCTGGCTGGGTAGGGCTTTCATGCAGTCATGAAAGTGCAGTAGGTTTAACAAAACAAAAAAAGGGCCTTAAACAGGGCTGCTGTTCTCCCTGCTGGCTTTACAGCTTGTTTCAGTGACCTGCCGGGGAAGGTCCGCAGTAGGGCAGATTGGAAATGCTGCCCCAGTGCCTCAGAGCCCTCACTCTCTGTGGGCTGGGCTTCCTGGCTGTACTATTTTCCATGACACACTATGGGCCCTCCTTTTGCTTGTGCTTGCATTGTGGGAGATGTAGTCCCTCTGGGGATCCCAGCATGTAGAGGAAAATAGGGACATGAAGGTCCTGAACTGCAGCTCCCATGAGGCCTCGTGGTGGCATTTCAGATTAAAAGTTCTGTTTTCTGGTGTTTGTTTTTTTTTTTTAGCAAAGTTGAATTTTTCCATGGAAGCCAGACGCCTTTTTTTTTTTTTTTTTTCACTTAAATTCTTGAGTCCAAATCCAATTATCCAATGAAAAATAGCTTCAGTGGAAAACTTTCCACCGGCCTTACTCAGCTGTTGTTATACTTTCAGCTCCCTGATTTGGGGGTCAACGAGGGTCATCTCAGGCACACCAAGCTGTTTTAACCCTCCTTGCCTTAGCCACAGGCATAGCCTGCTTTGTTTTCAGAGCATAGCTTGGGAGTAGACCCAGGCCTGTTTCTTTTTGAAGGGGTAACACACCCACTAAAGTTCATGCCGCGCTCGTTTTCCAGGGAAAATCCTGACGGACGACTTTGCCGACAAAGAAGGGCTGGAGATGGGGGATGAGTACTTCGCCAACCTGGATCACATTGAGAGCGTGGAGAACTTCAAGGAGGGCTACGAAAGCGATGCCAAGTGCTCCTCCGACAGCAGTGGCGTGGACCTGAAGGATGAAGAGGAAGAGAACACCGGCACCGAGGAGCAGGATGAGTCCAACGAGGACAGCTCTGATGACAACTTCTGTAAGGACGAGGATTTCAGCACCAGCTCGGTGTGGCGCAGCTATGCTACCCGCCGGCAGACCCGGGGCCAGAAGGAGAATGGCCTGTCTGAGACAGCCTCCAAGGACTCCGGCCTCACCAGGCAGATCAGCCATGACGAGGTCGCTGTGACCGCCGCCTGCAAACTACCCGTGTCTGAGGAGACCTCCAAAAACAAAGTGGCCTCATGGCTGAGCTCCAACAGCATGTCGGACAGCTTCCAGGACAATGATAGTGCCTCCTCGTTCAAGATGACCGAGGCCAGCGAGGTCAAGGCAGGCAAAGTGGAAGTCCTGGGTGACCGAGAGAAGCCCTCCACTTCTGGGCTTGGGGGCAAGGAGGCCTTTGGCTTGGATGCAGACTCAAAGATGCAGAAGAAGGAGGTAAGAGAGAGGCTGATGTGGTGATGCTCTAAGTACATGGCATTCCCAGTCTCTGGGGAGATGGAGCATCAGCACCCCTCTTTATAGATGAGGTGCAGAGGAGGGGAATGCCTGGACCAGCCATGCCATGTAGCATTCCTGGATCCCAAGGCTGTGTTCAGCTAGGCTACAGTGCCATTTTGTACAGCCGGCCTCGCCTTGGTATCTGTGAAGTAGGGAAGCATTCTCCTGATTGCATGCGTGGGAAAACAGGCGCAGAGAAGGCAAGTGACATGCCCAGGGTCAAACAGGGAGGCTGTCACTGAGCCAGAAATAGAACCCAAGACTTCAGTCCCAGGTCAGTGCCCCCTCTGCTAGATCAGTGGTTCTCAATTAGGGGTCTTAGGCCTCCTGGGGGGGCCCTGAGCAGGTTTCAAGGGGGCTGCCAAGCAGGGCCAGCTGCATAGGGTTGAAGCCCAGGCCTGAGCCCTGCCACCCAGGGCTGAAGCCGAAGCCTGAGCAATGTAGCTTCATGGGGGCCCCTGTGGCATAAGGCCCCAGACAGTTGCCCTGCTTGCTACCCCCTAACACCGGCCCTGGCTTTTATATGCAGAAAACCAGTTATTGCATATGGGGCCTCAGAAAAAGGATGAGAACCCCTGTGCTAGATCATCCTTCCTACAGCATACACGTTAAACTTGTTCAAGGGAATTGCAGCATTGAGTAGAGAAGTATCAAAAGACCCAAGTGCTAATTTGCATAATACCTAATTACTTGGCCAAGCGGCAACTAACAGGAAGGGTAGAAGCACTGAGGGATTGGAGTGATCCAAGGGCTATTACTCGAAGGAATGGATGACATTAAGAAGGGGAAGAATGCAGGGAAGACTTAACAGTTTGATCTGTTGCATCGTGGAATAGTCTCCTAAGGGAAGGTGAAGTGTCCTATTGTAAGATACTTAATCCCTTAAGGCCCAAACCTGTGCTGAGCAGCGTCAGTGGACTTTATGGAAATGAGATTGAAAATTAAGCCCTTGTAGAAGGCTGGAAAGCCCCAGATGAGTATATCCGGTGGAAACCAGTCCCCAGAAGAGTCTCTGTTTATAGCACCTGGGTCTTATGGCTAGTGGGTTACAGTACTTCAAGTCTCTGAGATGCTAGATCTATATTCACAGAAAGCGAAATGCAGCCTGCAGAAGAGGTGTTAACTGTCTCTTACTTTTTTCACTTTGTAGGAATCTGAAGAGCCAAACAAGCTTTCGCTGTAAGTGTTGAAATATTTGAATTTGAGTGAAACGTTGCAGTTTACCAGTGCTCTCTGGGTATCTTTACTGACACAATCACTGTCGCATGTAGATGCCTCCCCGGTAATTAAGCTAGCCTCTGTGTACAGCCAGTGAGGGAGGTCCATGGTAGATGAGTGAGAAACCAGCTCCATGCCAACAGAGGGGGCCGGGAAAGCTGCTGCATTACTACCGAGGCTGGTTAAGCCCTTGCATGTTAGGCCGTGGAACTGGACTGGGTAGATTAGCAAGTTATACAGTCAGCTGTGAGCGTCTCTTACCTTCTCCAGTTCTATGTTAGAAGCTCTCCTGGGCATCACTGTGTTTCCGAGTATCCCTAGGACAGGTGGGGGAGATGGCTAGGAAGCGGCGTGCGTGACTTATTTTGTTCTTGCCCCCTCCAGGGCATCTGAGACAGGCAAGGTGTATGGCTATAATCCAAGCCCTATGAAACTCGAGGGGATCCGGAGGCCACCAAGCAAGACGATCATGCATCAGAGCAAAAGGCACTTGGCTCCTCCCCAGCAAGCGGCTGACGTAAGAATCGTGCTTTAGGGCCTGATCTTTGAAGACTGGCCTGTGCCTTGTGGGCTTTTTGGTTTGCACTGCAAAACGGCAGGCGGTGTGAGGCTCTCTTTAAACTCGAGCTTTACATGCTCCAGCCTGATTAAGAGCCAGCTCCCAGTCCAGTGGATTATGATTGCTAGTTCCTTGTGATTACATCTTTCCAGGGTTTGCTTTGAATTGCAGGCACCTGTATTTGGGTTTTGAAGGCTCTGGCTCACTATGGTAAAGCAGCTGTAGTGACTTAGTCTAAATGGGGTGAGGGATTCCGCTGTGGGGACTCTTCCATGCGTGGTGTTCAGATGATTGCCAGAATTAGTGTTAAGAAGGAATTGTCCCTAGGGCACATTGAGAGGGACCGTAGGTTTCCTTATGCCTTCCCCTAGGACACTGAGCATCTGTTTGGGTCAGATAGACCTATCCCATGTGGTTGATCTCTCACAATTCCAGCGAGCGTGGATGGATCTTGGCACTTATTTCTTTTTGTAAGAGATCGTTCACTCCAGGCTGCACGACAACCACTTGTGTTCTGTGATCCTTAGCTCTTTGTATGAAATATATGACACACACAACATTATGCACTGAATTTGGGGTTTTTTAAATCAAAACACTTTTTTTGCATCATTAACTCATAATTGCAGAACATAAAAAAGGAAGCTAATCAAATCAGCCCTTGTTGCTATTATAAAAGTTGATGAAACCAAACTTCTGACCATTAGTGGTCATTAAAGAACTTATTTCACGCAGCGAGGGGAGGCATGTTACCTCCCAGTGTTCTGGTCAAATTCCACCTTGGAGTTACTAACCAGCCTCTCTGATGTTCCCCCTGCAGTTTCAACCTGAACATTATTCTTTTCCCATTTAATAAACTGTGGACTGTAGTGCTGCTTTGTGCTGTTAGCTGCCACGTACCACCTCAGAGGTGGCTAAAATCCTTCCTGTCCAAATAGTCTTCAAGCCAAAAGTTGCTATAGAAATTTTTCTGAAGACTCTAGGCCTGTTCATCAGGGTTCCAGGACCCAGGGTTCTGTTCCTGCCTTTTTCGTGTGTGTATTTAAAATGACTTCCCAAGGGTATCGGAAGCTTTAATGAATGAAAGGGCTTTGATAGTTGCTGAAAGGTTCTATAGAAAGGCACAATATTTAAGCACAGCTCCTTGGAAAAAGGGGAATTAATACTCTCTGAGGCTTTAGCAGCATGCTGGAGAAGGTAAAATGATGCTTTTGGCCTGCATTGCAACCCCTCTGAGACGCTGGTACACGTGCCTGTTTCCAGGATGTGCTGACACTGTCAAGTAGCACGGACAGCGAGGGGGAGAATGGCCAGCCGGCAGCAGGACAAGCGCAGGGCAACACGAATGATAGTGATGACATCCAGACGATTTCCTCTGGCTCCGAGGAAGAGGACATTGATGATAAAAAGAATTCCTCTTCCGGGCTAGGTAGGTGCAGCAGGGGCATTTGGCGAAGGGCTAATGGGATTGAACAGGGAGCTCTGTACAGAGGGCAGATGCAGGAGAAGAAACTGTTCAGAAGCAATAGGAGGTGTTGCTAACATGATGACAAATGTGTCTCCAGTGCCCGGGGCAGAACAGCCGTTTCTACATGTTACGCTGGTCCCAGTGCAGCTGACTACAGACTAAATTCTAATTGAGGGCTAAAGTTTCTCAAAGTGACTGGTTTTGGGTGCCCAACTTGAGACACTTTAAAGGGACCTGACTTCAGGTAGGTGCTCGGCCCTTCCTGAAAATCAGGCCCCTCACAATGGGCACCCAAAATTACTCCTCAGTCTGGAAAACTTTAAGCCTGAGATTCTGAAGAAAGAGAGCGATTTATTTTTCTGTGGATTTCTGGGCATGGACTGGCGTTGAGCAGGGATTCCAGGATCCCTGGGTCCCAGCTTCAGAGAGGATTCAGGATTTTTGTCCCAGCTCTAGAAGCTGAATCCTGAATGGTTTGAGTCTTGGCTGAAACAGGACAGTTTGTTAGCAGGCAGCGCTGATTGAGTTGAACTGATTTCAGCTAAAGTACTATCACTGTCTTCGATCCCTTTAAGAAAGTGAGAGGAAACCTTGCGGTGATGATTTCTCTGGTTTGGCAGGTCCCATTAAAAGGCAAGTGGCAGTGAAGTCCACACGAGGTTTTGCCCTTAAATCGACTCACGGGATTGCCATAAAGTCGACCAATATGGCATCAGCTGACAAGGGGGAGAACATGCTCGTGCGCAAAAACACCCGCCAGTTTTATGACGGCGAAGAGTCCTGCTATATCATCGATGCCAAACTCGAAGGGAACCTCGGCCGTTACCTCAATGTGAGTTCCCTGTTCTTGCGTGCTCTCCTAGGCAGTGCTGCATGTGTCCTCTCGGAGCATCAACAGTGCTGTCTGGCTCTCGGCTTCTGTTTGATTTGAGCAAATGTTGCACAGGAGTTTCACTTCTCTTAGGTAGCCTTGTGGGTCTGAAGCAAGTTCCCCATTTGCCGTGCTTCGAACTTCAGCCCTGTCGCGGAGGGTTTCCTCCTCCGGCTGACATGGTTAGGTGGGAGACCAGTGACTGCCAGTTCTGGTGGCTATTAAGTCAACACCTATCCACTAGGGACCGAACTGAGTTCGGTGTCGCTTCAAACATCCGTTACTGAGCTGTCCCAGTGCAGGGTGCTGGACTTCACCTCTCCAGGTCCCACCCAGCCCTCTAGTTCTGTGATTTAAAGGTGAACATTAACCTGCAGCTTGTCTGCTTTGGGTTTGTACGGGGTTCTGTTTGTCGCTCTGTGCTCGACTCTAGACCTGCTTAGCAAGGAAGTGAAACCTGTCAAAGCAGCTGCTCCATAGTGGAGCGCATTTGCTCTTGCTGTTGGGTGGGGGATGGAAATGCAAGAGTTGAAGACGGATGCGAAGTGCGGTTGTGTGACATACACGCAGCTACTAAAGCTATAGCTTAGCACTTATTCCATGTAGTGCGTGTGGTAAGAAAATAGTAACCCCTATTTCAGTGGGCTTAAATCGGACTCAGTGACTTACTTACTGATCTACCTGTTTAAAAACACTGTATCCCACAGCCTGCTTGTTCCCTGCCTGCCACAAGTGCCTGTTCATAAAGTGGCTTCTCTTGTCCCTTTACAGCATAGCTGCAGCCCCAATCTGTTTGTGCAGAATGTTTTTGTGGACACGCATGATCTCCGTTTCCCTTGGGTTGCCTTCTTCGCTAGCAAGTAAGTGATCTGATGCTGAGGGGTTTTGTTGGCTGTCGGGCTGCTGCTGGTGCCGCTGGTTGCTTTTTAGTTCCTGATGGTTCAGGAGGTTGAAAACTTCACCAGGAGGCAAGACCTCTTCAGAAGTTGTACTTGGCTTGTGCCATGAGGATTCTAATGTGGTCTTGGGGAATCAGGGCTTCTGGTTTCTTTTCCTAGCTCAGTCCCTGGCTTATTGTGAGCTTGGGCAAGTGGCTCGTGGAGAGACTTTCAAAGTCACAAGGTGCAGTTTAGGCACCCATCTGCCTTTGAAAGTCTTCCCCCCAGGGCCTGCAGTACCAGCTCTTGCCAAAGTAACTGGGAGCTGCAAGTTCTCCGCGCTTCTGGGGAAAAAGGTGCGGCCAGTTAATCGTTGGTGAAATAGTGACATTGCACCTTTCACAGATCGTGAAGCTTAATCTCTCAAGTACTTCTGTGGCCTTGATTACTGTAGCATATGAGCACCTCAGATCTTTAAGGAGGTAGAACAGGGCTTTTATGCCTCTTGTACAGATGAGGACTGAGGCCCAGAATGGTCTCTAGGACCTGGCAGAACAAGGAATTGAACCCAGGTTTCTTGGGTCGCAGGTTAAGGCTCTAACCACTAGGCTGTCCTGCCTCTGAATCCTATAACGAAATGTACTGGACCAGCCTTCGCTTTCTGGTCTTCCCAAAAAGAGCAACTACAGCACCCCTGTGGTGGTCTGGCAGTAGCAGGGAAACAGTCTTGGTCCATAGCCGCTGGCTACGCTGCCCTCTCCCCACCCACCTCTTTGTCACATGGGCTTCTTCCTTGTAAAGCTTGTGAAATGCTTCTGTTCCGCTGAGGCTGGTGGCACTGCCAAGGCACGGATCTCACCGATCAACAGGCATAAGCTTTGCCCTGTGTCTGCTGGCCGAGATGCACAGACTTCCTTGAGGCCAGCAACTGCATCCCCTTCTGCTAGTTAAGTAACATGCTCACTTCCCTTTCTTCTCAGGAGGATACGAGCCGGGACTGAGCTGACCTGGGATTATAACTACGAGGTGGGCAGCGTGGAGGGCAAGGAACTCCTGTGCTGCTGTGGAGCTATCGAATGCCGCGGCAGGCTGCTCTAGCCATGCTGGTGCCCGCACAATGAAGGACAGGGGCTGCTGGCCCTGGATTCCCCACAGCTCTGCTTCTGAGCCAGGAAAAAGTTGATTCTCAGCCACAGGCCTGGTCCCTACCCTCCCTGCACTACCTTTTGTCTGGGAGGGTGATGTACTGTATTTCAGTGGGAGCTGTTTTAATTACACCATGTTTGTCATTGTAGCTGTTATAAAGCTGGTGCCAGTAACTTGGAGCTGCCCGGTTCACTTGAAAAATATGCCTGCAGGTGCACGGACCACAACATGATCAGGCTCACAGAAGGGGTGGCTTGGCGTTGTGCAGAGGGCTGGGATGGCTCTCTGCCTTGGTGGGGTGCCTCCACGATCAGGTATTCAGCTAGCTGAGAGAGACTTAATACCTGTCATCATGACAGCTCAATTCAGGCATGAAACACACAAGGCAGGCAGTACAGAAGGGTCCCCTGCTTTGCCATCCTGCAGCCAGCCTCTACTGCACACAAGTCTGCCATGTCAAATCCCCCATCCCCCCCAAAACTAGGCAACTAGTTAGAATTGGTGCCCTCTTGTTGAAATAATGACAATGAAGGGCAGCATTTTAGAGGCACTAGGGGTAGATCATCCACTGCAGGAACCTTCTTGGGATTTCCCCGTGCTATTGCTGAACATGCTGGTAAGGCCCTGGGGGAGTGAACCAATGTTGGAGTTCAAGCAGAAGACCAAGGAGTTCAGCAGAAAGGCGAGATCTGTCCTCCTCTCTCTGACCTATTTGTGTTGTAAAAAAACCTGTCTGCTGTTGAAAGCAATGGATGTGTTTCTTAAAAAATAAAACCCCCACCCTGCAGAACAGTGTGAACTTGAAAGTGGCTGGTGGCCTGCTCTTGGGAAAGCAGCATTTCTGGGGTGGATTTAGACCTAGCTGGGTAGTGGCACATGGGATTGTGCCTAGGACTTGGACACTGGGAACACCACTCACTTGTTGGTTAGTGAACAAACCCAGGTCTGTAAGGCTTCTGTACAGCTGCTCCCAGATGATATAGGCATGGAGGAAATATGATCAAACTTCACTGGAGGAAGGGATGTAGCACCTACCAGTGTGTATAAAATACTCAAAGCAGGTGTGATTAAATCTGGCCCATAACTCCCCAGGCTTCAGTAGAGCCAGACCAAAACTGGTACAAGGCCCTTACTTGCTGTAACTGGAGTAGCCATGTTGGTTCCAGGGTATGTGTGTGTCAAGGCAGGTGAGTAATAGTTTATGGGACCAACTTCTCTCACCCTGTCTCAGTAGAGGAAGCAAGGGCACAAAACCACAGTTTTAGGAGGCTGGTGCTCAGTTATACAGCTGAGGATTGTTCTAGGGTTAAGTTATAGCTACATCAAATAGCAGACTAAGTCTTCTACAGGGCCAGGACTCTAACACACTATGCTGCCTGCCCTGGGCCAGGTGAAGGCACACTGTCTTTGAGAGCTTTGCATGACAACTAGCCCCCTCAGGGCTCATTGTCAAATTCCTTCACCCAGCTTTCCCTGTGGCTAGAGATGCCAGGGCATGTTGCTCACATTGGAAACAAATCTAAAAATATCTGCTCAGAGAACATTTGTAAAGATGTGGGTGCATCTAGTGGCAGCTGCAGGTTTGCATGAAGAGCTTAATCTAGGGTGGCATGGGCTGCTAGCAGGGACAAATATCTACTGCTAGGCTCCAGCTGACACTGGCAGGAGTAAGCTTGAGCCGCTGTGGTGTCTATTTTGACCTGCTCATGGGGTTTCTCAGGGGCCAGTCTCAGCCTTCCAAGACCAAAGGGTTATGGCTGCAGGTGAAGCTAGAAGTGGCTCCTTTCCTTAAAGCAGATGTGTAATTTCAGGCCTCTTTTTACAGGTGTAGGCGGTGTAGCCTGTCCAAGTCCCTGCACATCCAAAGGGGTTGAGTGATTTCCTTGTCAGGGTCTCAAACTAAACTGCACTTACAAAGGGATGCACTTGTGTCCTAAACCCATAGCAGGTTCTACTCAACTCCGCCTAGAGCAGCAGGTTTAGCTTAACACACATTGGACCTTGGGTGGTTCTGGCAGATTCGTGAGGTGATAGTGCCCAATCAGCACATGGCACCTGCCACAGCATCTAGAGGAGATCCCTAGGCACCAGCTGTCAAACCGCAAAGGCCACGGGCAAGTCTGAGTTCATGGTGATCATGAGCGAACCAAGCTAGGGGAAGTACACTGTTCCGGTTGCTCCCCCCTTTCCAGCCTGCAGGGGCACGTACAAGCCAGCTCAGGGTCAGACCATCACCACCCCACAAGGCACAGAGCTACAAAGAGCATCAGTGCAGGCCCCCTCTACTGAGCTAGTCAATGAAACGAATGGGTCATGGGAACGGAGGTTCCCTGGAGCAGCAAAGGGGGTCACTCCTGAGCAGAGGTACTACACACATGTGGAGAAAAGGGACTCCACCCTTGCTAATGGGGGGAGAGAGTCTGACATTGGATTTTAAAGTAATTACCTTTCCTCGGACATCTGAAAGCTCATCCCGTCTGTCCTTTTGAGGGGCTGCATGGGAATCTTGCAATGCTAATAGATAAGTGCTATTAATAGCAGGGTTAAATCAGCAGCTGGTTCCTCCCAAGCTGCCTGTAGGAACAGCTGCCAGTAGCCACACTAGTATTTCAACCGTGCAACCTCAGAGGGCTGTAGCAGGTGGCTTTTCTAGGAAGTGGGAGGCCAGTTGTGTTTAAAAGTAGGGCAGTAGAAAGCATATGAAGTTCTGAACCCACATTCTGGGCTTGGTTCCCCCAAGTGTTCAAGCTCTTAACTAAAGGCCAGACTTTCAAAAATTCCCCACACCTCCCAGTGGCCTCATCCAGGTTTCCAGGACACCTCAAAACCCAGCATGCTGAGTGCTTTTGAAAATCTGGCTGCTTATTTTGATGCCTTAAAAATGGGAGCTGATCCCTGCTATTGTAGTGACCATGTTACCACCACAAGGAAAACCACCTGTGAAAACCACACCAGCTCAAGTCTTGCAAGCCTAGCACAGCTGATAGAAAAGCTGTGCATTTCATACTGATCCAAACCCCTCAGATGGGCGGGGTGGGAAAAGGGTGACACTCCCCACAGAAAACACCACGCCTGTTTTTACAGAAGTTTTAGTTTTATTTAACTTTTAATAAATTTTAACTTTTAAAAAAACAACATTTTGGTCTGAAGTTAGGTTAATGGTCCTTTTCTCCAACCCCTCTGTCTAGCCTGGAAAGTTTTAATGCCTTCAGCATTTCAGCCCCCACCAAATCTGGGTTTACAGGGAAGGCTCTCTGCGCTCCAGTTCCTCTTTGTACTTAGTCCTCGCTTTAAAACAAATAAATAGGAAAAAAATTCAGTTGTAAATTCATGTGTTGATTTACAGCCTGGGCAGAGGGGGGAGCAGCACGTTAGAAGGGAAGTGGAATAGATTGTTCTTAAGGGGGATCAGGACCAATTCTCATAGAGCAACACAACGGGACGTATTAAATCCCACCGAAATAGGTATGAGGGAGCATGTCTAAACCACACAGCTTCCTTCCAGCAAGTATTCCATAGTGTCTATTAAATCAGCCATTAATACCCAGACCTTCATCTACTTAATCTAGCCTCCCCCCTGGTAGAACAAATGTCACCTGATCCCACAAGTCTGTTACTGTGGTGGTGAGCTGTAAACAGAGCACAAATTCATTCTGGCTGCTCTTCCTGCCTGCTCCCCCAATTCCTTTGCTTTTCTGGGCGCAATGGGCACATTTCGGTCACGCTGGGGAGCCAGCCGCCAAAGCTTTGACCTCCATTCACTAACTGTGGCAAGTAGCAAAGTCAAAATGGGGACCAGGGTCTTCTTTCAAAACTAGACCCCTTCATCTTAGTCCCTGAACTCCTTCACTCTGCAGCTGAGCAAAAGGCTCCCAGAAGGGCCTGAACTGCAGGAATCCACTTAGCTAAGAGGCAGAGCTGAAACTGACAGGACAGTCTCTGGCCTGCCTAGGCTTTGATTTCATGGTTTTACTATTACCCAAGAAAGCAAAATTCTATGCCCCTTCTGCATGGGAAACACTACAATTTCCTCTGCAGCTGGAAAGGAGTTTGGGGAGAGGGCTTGCAGTCATTTAAAAAAAACCCAACAAAGGGGAATGAGCGAGTCTTTGCAATTGAATCCAAACCCTCAGAGGACATTAAAGAGACAACAGACTTCCGCTTTTTGTGCGTTATTTCCACCAGCAACACAGCTAGGGAATTCCCTTCCAGAAACTTGAGAGGTGAGAAAAAAGCGACTAGAGAGGCAATGAAACCATACCTCACCAATAAAACAGACTGGGAAGGAACTGGCGCCAGCTTTCTCTGTGTGTGTGTGTAAAAACACAAAAAAAGTGAGAGCAATTTGCCATCTCTCCCTCACATAGCAATCTGGCTGTGCCTTCCACTATGCCCCTAGAGTTGGGGATGGGGCCAGATAGTCTTGCAGAAGGGAATCCTTGCATCCCAGTTTGGTTTTAAGGCAGCTGGGTGAGGATACAGAGAGAAAGGACGCTACTGTATGGCGGTGGCACAAAGTGCTACCACCCCTCCCCCCCCACAAAGTTGGCACATTTCCATCTGCAGCGATAGGAAAGAAAATTGACCTCAAATGATGTATTCTAAGCACACGTGTAGGTTGGTGCTGCCACTCCAGGATCCATGCCTTTAGCCTCCCCCCTAGATGGGTCAGCTATTTCCTTCCACTAGATCAGTTTTGGGAGAAGAGGGGGAGTAACTATTTATAGGGGACAGGAGGGAGACCCTGGCACTACTCTTGGTGGCAGGGTGGAAGCTGAAGTTCTCTTAAAGTTTTGGCCTTCTCAGCTCACGCCCGTGGTGGTGGGGCCGGGCGGCAAGCTGGCAACACCTCCACGTGTGCCTAAAATCAATCAGTTTTCCGGTGGTTGTTGTTCAGGACGGGGTGCCCGTTGGAAAGGGGCCCGTTCTTCGTCACTTCCTCCTCTTCCGTGTTGTCGGTCTCTTCGCGATCACTCCTCTCGTCTTCCACCACCTGGGGGGATCGAAAAGAAAGGGGCTTCATGAATCAAAGTGAAACGGGGCAAGCAGGCTAGAGCGGAGTGGGACTGGGTGTCAGGACTCCTGGGGTCTGTTCCTAGCGCTGCCATTGACTATCTGCGAGATCAGTTTTGCTTCTGTGCCTTAGTTTCCCTGTCTGAGGCCCACTCCATCCACAGCCCTGCCCTTCCTCCATTAGTGCCATCTGCAGAGGTAGCTTTGTGAGCCAGGCACTTGACTGGGAACTGGGCGAAATCCTCCCACACAAGGGCCACCGCACACGCTTTAGATGATAACAGCCACTGCCTGGGACAGAGTTTGCACTCGCAACCGCGATGTGAAAGGCCCCCTCTCCGTTTACCCCAGGGCTCACTGACCCCCTACTGCCTTGCCTTCCCTAGATTCGCTCCAGGGCTTCGCTGCTGAGCTCTGGCTTCTCCCTGCCTCTACCCGCTCCATGCTGTTGCCCTAGTGAACTTCTCCCGTTACTAGAGCTGACCTCCCCTAGAGCCACCACCCAGCATGTGGCCCTACCCGGTCTGGATGCCCTGGGATGTGACACAGGCACCTCAAATCATGCTGCTGCTTAAATCCCCAAGGCCCAGATCCTCATAGGTATTGAAGTGCCTAATTCCCATAGGAATCAGTGGGAGATAGGCACCTGCATTACTGAAGATCTGGACCAAAGGTTTTTCTCTATCCTCAAAAAGGCAATAGAGGCCCCAGTGCTCACCAACACCCCCGCCCTCACTCACAGCCCCCCACCCCTCTGCTCCTCTGACAGGAATCTCTGCACTGTTGCACCACAAACAAACCAACAACCCTACAATGTGGACTAGGGTGTTTATCGTGTTATTTGTCTCCATTAACCAAGACAAGAAAAGGCCCCCAAGCCGGTCTTAAAAATTGCTGATCTCTTCCACTTCCCCATCCTCCCCAGAGAGGTGGCTTCCCTTTGCTTCCCTCCTGGCCCCTGGGTTCCAATGTAAGCGAAGGGTGACCTGGAAACAAACAAAAACACCCTCCCTCCCCACCAGAGAGAGTGAACCTGCCTTTCCAGTTATGAACTTGTGGGCCATGCGGATGATGAGATACGCCCAGAAGACATGCAGCGATTGGAGTACCACCATCATGAAGTTGAAGAAGTAATAGCCGAAGAAGGGCGGGTACAGGTCCAGAGGATAGACCACCGTGCAGTGCATGATCCTACAGGAGAGCACAGGAGACCACTGTACTGAAAGTGAGGCGGCTACGCAACCCTCCTGGTTCACCCTGCTCAGAAGCAAAATTGGCAGCATGGCCTAGTGGCTAGAGGGCCACCCTGGCTCTCAGGAGCCCTGGGTTCTATTCCTGGCTCTGCCAGGTACACGAAATGCAACAGCTTGGCCTCGTGGAACATCATCCGACGGCCAGCTTTTCCGCCCCACTGCCTGCAATGCTGTCCCAGGCCTGGCAGCAGCAGCCGCCCGGTGGCCACGGTCAGAGGCTCGCTCACCAGAAGGGCAGGATGACGAGGCGCGTGACGATGAAGACGGCGGCGAACACGATGAAGATGTTGTTGCAGGTGTTCTTCCAGCCGGCGTAGTTAAACATCTTGGCAGACTGGGGGCGAGAGGCCAAAGCCACAGTAAGCTGCAATGCCTTTGAGGGGTGGGAGGGGGCAGAGCGTGGGCCTTGGGAGACTCAGATGAGTCACTGCGTCTCTCGGGGGCTCTCCCACCCCTCGTCAGTCTCGACTGGGAGCTCCTTGGGGCAGGGGCCAGGTCTCGTTCTGTACATACAGCACCTCGCACAACAGGGTCCTGCTCTTAGCTGGAACCTCTACGCTCTAAGGTAGAGCGGCACTGCTAACAGCAGCTGCATGGTTTGGTTTTCAGGCAGGGCTTGCGTCTGGAGAGTAGCCCCCAGCTCCCGACGATGGACGTCTCTTAATGAAACGCAGAGTCATCCATTTCGCATCAGGTGTAGTGCTGAAGCACCCAGAGGTCCCCATGTGCCAGGTGCTGCCCAGATACAGAGTGAGACACTGTCCCCTGCCCCAAGGCACTCAGAGTCCAAATAGACCAGGGATGAGTCTCTGGACTCCTGGGTTCTGTGCTGGGCTCAGTGGGGCAGCCCCCACACCCCATGGGAGTGAGTCCCACTGGCTCCATGGGGGCGCCAGGGGGTCTGCTCTCACTGGCATGGTGGTTGTATGGTGCATCAGCCATGGGGAAGAGCCGCAGGGACTGGGTGGGGGGTTGCGCGCTGCTCCCCCCACCCGGCTCACCTCCAGCAGGTAGTCGGAAGAGTCATGCAGGGCCATGATCAGCGTCCCCGCCCGGATGTAATTGGCGAACCAGGAAAAGCTGATCAGGATGATGGTGGCCACGTGATGGATGATCTGCTCTTTGAAGTCCTGCCGGGAAGAGGGGGGAGGGGAAAGGAAGGGATTAAGCCCCGCAACACACAAGAGGAGGGGTCAGACCCCAGCCCAGCCCCTCCTGCCCCAGATACACCAGGCCCTGCCCTGCCAAACCTCCTACCCCTGCCCCATCCCCAAACACACCAGACCCTCCCTGCCCAGCACTGCCAAGCTGTTCACTCCCCCAGCCCTGCCCAGACACCCCCAGCCCTGGACACAGAATCCCATGCAATATCCCAATCCGGGAGGTGGAGAGGGGCTACCTGGGGATCACCAAGCAACTACACCCATTTAGTGGGGGAAGGGCCACATTCCTAGTACCAGGGCTGGTTTGGGGGCCATCGCTCGCCCTATGGAGCTAGTGGAGGCAGCCCCAAGTAGAAGCCCTCTGACCCCAGCAGACCCTTCCCTCCCATGTCCTGGAGGCCTAGAACTGATCAGGGCAGAGGGGATTCTCTCCAGAGCCCCACAGGGTCGGTAGGAGCAGCCCACAGCCACCAGATCTCATCCCCATTCAGCAGCAGCCCGGGACTGGGGATGCACATGGATCTCCATCCAGCCCCCCGCCTTCCCAGAGACCCCTGCCTCCTGCACAGCCGGGCCCGCAAGAGACAGCCTACCTTGCGCTTCACGTCGGAGGCGATGCTGAAGAGCAGGGACCAGTAGAACGACAGCTCAATCATGTAGTACCAGTACTGCGACGGCAACGTGGTCTGCAAGGCAAAGGGGGACAGAGAGCGAATCGTCACAATGCTCTGCTGAAGCATGCGTGCGCGCCCTCTGCTGGATGGGATCAGAATGGCACCACTGTGTGTCATAAGCCCAATTCTGCACAGAACTAATGAGGATTCTCTAGTAGCTCAAGCAGCAGGGACCTGAGCTTTGGAAGCAGGAGGATCTGAGCCTTGACATCACCCTGGATTTCTAGATGGCCACAGGCCACATATTGCACTATCCCAGCAATTCCTTAGAACTCCCTCCAAGTAGATGTTATCCACCAAGTAGTTGCCAGGTAACCATCCTGACTTCGGAGCCCATGCACCAATGGACGCGCGTCCCAATGAAGCAGGGAGCCCGTGCTGCGTGGGCAGCTATGCTGGAGCCTGAACTGAGCCAGGACTCTCTCTGTCCAGCGGCGCTAACCCGAACAGCAGGCGCATGCTGGACTCACCTGGATCGGGTACCCTTTCCACACTTCCTTCAAGTCGTAGAACCAGGGCTTCTGTGAGGAAAAGCGGGACGGGGGAGACACGGTAGAGGTTAGCAGGGCAGCTTGGCCAGGATGGGGTGAGAGACCGGGAAGGGGTCAAAACGGCAGATCTTACTTACGTCCACTATGACGGCCATGCCAGCAATGAAAGCAATAAGGTAAAAGGTGAATCGCCAACTGGAAAAAGGAAGCAGATGATTCTCAACAGAGGAGCCCGGGGCAGGGTGAAGGGGAGAGAGAACACATCATGGGCAGGGCCAGTAGGGAGCCCCAGACGCTGGGAGCTCCAGAGCGAGCCGGCCCAGGGGACACAGGGTTGAAGCGTCCGTCTGGGTCACGGGGGACCCTTTCTGTGCCTCTCTCGCGATCTAGCAGGGACGGAGCCTTGTCCTATGCCCTGGGAGAAAACTGGAGAGGGGAAGGAGCTAGCCTTGCAGCTGCTGGGTTTTAAGAGTCCCCTCAATCCTGTCACCCTCTTGCCTTGAAGCTGGAGCCGGAGCCGTGCTCAGAGCCGAGCTGGGCTCAGAAGCAGCGCTCACCAGCCTGGGCTGGGGAGGGAACAGCCTCTTCCACTCCCACGCACTCCCTCCCCCAACCTGCCTGCTCAGTTCTGATGGCAGCGCATGGGGGTGACAGGGCACTATGGACTTAAGGGGATCACCCCAAATGGACTCCCGGGGCCCCCCACGCTGCCGTTCCAGCACTCACAGCCCACAGATGCTCCCTTCACTACCACTGGAGAACCACCCACCTGCCAACCCCTGCCGGGTCTCATTACAGCGAGAGCCCCGGGTCCGCCCCACGGTGCCCAGCTCAGCAGAGAGCACAAGGGGGTCCCGAGTTCAGAGAGATGGGCTGCAGGGGGTGCTGCAGACACCAGGGTGCGACAGGGTCGCTGTTGCACAGCTGGGCGAGCGGCACCAGGCTCTTACCTGGCCTCCCGGAACTTCTTGAGCAAGCTGGGCCTGTCCTGGTTGCGCCTGCGTCGGAACCAGCGCTCCACCTGCCGGACCATGCAGCCGCTCTTCTTGGAGAGCATCTCGACGTCGCCCTGGGAGGGGAGAGACCCGGGGCAGTGACCGGATGCCAGGGTGACCCAGGGGCTGGCTGGGCCCCAAGACCAGGCCACAGGGTGGTCAGTGGGAGACAGGAGCCACTCATGCCAGGGGAAGCAGAGGGCGTCTGCCTGATAATCAGGGCTGTGGAATGGCAGCTTGCGTGGAGCTACCCAGGCTTGCTTTGGTCTCATGAGCTCAGGTACTGACCATAGCGAAGACGCCGGGTGGGGGCATCTAGCCCATGAGCAACTCTGGGGGCCCAGACTGGCCCTGAGCTGGTGCTGCTGCAGCTTCGCTGCTCCTGAGCTCGCTAAAGCGGGTCCGTCTACACCCACTGCAGCCACAGCCCGCTGTTACTGCGCAGCCAGGCCCAGGGAGCCGAAAACGGGTTTGTTTTGAGCCTTCAGAGCCAGTGGCCACAAGGGCTGGGGGGCGCAGGTGCATGAGAGAGTGAGAAGCTGAAAGCGACAAGTGCAGGGTACTAGCTCCTCTGCAATCCTGACCCACAGGCTGTTAGCCTCGCATACCCCGCTCTGCTGGGGCCCCTCAATCCCAACCCACCCTGGCTAGCCCAGCTCTGGGTTTACCCCACACAGAGCTCTGCCCAGGCCCCTCATTCTTGACCCACATCCCCATGCTATCCCAACTCCTGACACCCCCAGCTCTGCCGGTGCCCCTCACTCCTACCCGGCAGCCCCCTGCTATCCCAGCCTTAGGCTCCTCAATCCCAACCTGCATCCCCCCCTGCTAATCCAGCCCGGGGCTCCCCCTCTGCCCCAGCAGCTGTGCCAATGCCCCTCAATCCTGCCTTGTACCTCCTCCCTGTTATGCCAGCTCTGGGAACCCCCCAGGGCACAGGCTGCCATTCTGGCCAGCTACCTACTGGGGATGAGGCAGAGTGCCTGTAATGATCAGGAATGGACCCCCACCCCACCGGGGGGAAAGACCAGTGCTTTAGCCCCTGCATCGCTAAAGCCGCATGCAAAAGCGCCCCCGAGCGCTAAATGCAGCCACTTCGCTCCTCAACTTGCCTCCCGGTTTCTTCCAACACACAGAGCCAGATTCATTTAATACCATCACATTAATGCCCCAGCCGCCTGGCTAGCCCCGTACAGATCAGCTCCCAGAGACCCCAGGTGGGAGAGGGCAGCCCGGGCACCTGACCCACAGCACCCGGGTGCAATACCAGCACCATGCCTGTCACAGGCAACACACGTCGTGTCGACCCGTCCCCCCTGCCGGTGGCACGCGCTGTACCTGTTTGGGGTGTTTTGTGGATGAAGCGTAGAACTTTTCTAGCACGGGATTCGGGGTGGCTTTTAATCGGATCTTCTCCTTGACATTCAAAAGCCCGGCTAGTGGGGTAGCCACATATCTGGGGGTGGGGCGAAGCGGGGGAGAGGAATGGGGAACACAGGCAGAAAACACATGGTTAGAATAATGCTTTAGAACATGGAGGCCCTTCCCTTTGTGGCCATCTGGCGTTGTTATAAGATGGGGCCACAGTCTAGAAAAGGGAGAGCACCACGGCTTTCACACAGCTTTTCACCATCTGTGCAAGGCGGAGGAGGACACGGCTCTCCAGAGTACAGCACTTTGAGATCTATGGATGGGAAGTGCCACGGAAGAGTTAGGAGGAGGAGTTATTAGTGTGTGCAGCACCTGGCACCATGCGGCTATTAGGTGCTACCATAATACGCCTAATTATTAGGTAATAACTCTTCAGGGCAGGAACCGTGTGTCACCCTACATTTGTGCAGCTTCTGGCAAAGACACACCCATTACTGCTTGCCCTGTAGGCCCTACCATAACACAGATCCATATGGACAATCAATTCCCTCCTGCAACCTGACAGCCCTCAGATCAGAACTCCAAAGCTGCCTGTAAAGTCACTGACAAGAATTCTGCTGGGCAGTGGCCATTAGGTGGCAGTCAAACCCACATGACAGAGCAAACCTACCTGAGCCAAAGGGATGCAGATGGCTCGGGAGGAATCTTTAACATCCTTCCCATTTTACAGATGGGGAAACTGAGGGACGGAGAAGGGACTGGACTCACTCCCCTGTCATACAGTTGGTGAGAACAAAATCCAGGAGTCCTGTCTCCCAATCTCTAAGCCCACTCCTGTCCCAGAGCTGGGGACAGAACCCAGGAGTCCTGACTCCTAGCAGTTGGAGCAAAGAGTTAAAGTCAACAATGTGTGTGTTTTGATCAGAAGACCTGCCATAATGGAGGTGACTGACAGGCGCAGGGGAAGTAAAGGATTAAAAATCAGAGTGGGGGCTCTGAACTGATGGCTGGGGAGACAGAGTGAAAGAAAAATTAATTGAGGGAAGAGAAGAAGAAACACTCAGAGGGAGAGAAGTGAATGATATGAAAGCAAAGAGACAGACTGAGCATGTCTTTAACTGAGGGGAGAGGAAAAAAAGAACGGGCGACAGGAAAGATAGAAAGAAAGAGAAAGTCGAAGGCTGGGAAAGTGAATCTTCCCTTTGCTACACAGAAAAGAAACATCTCTAGCCCCCTTCTTCCCAGTCCAAGGCCCCTGCTTTCATCCCACACAGGTTTTGTATTTACTGACAACATGTGGGGAGACATCCCCACAGAAACCCAGCCCCCTCCTCCCCCAGCTTCACACTGCTCCTCCCACCCAGCTGCGATCACAGCAAGATGCTCACAGGCATAGAGCACCCAGGGCGCGCACACACAACACAGGCGGGCAGCTCCCGATAGAGCTCCACCCACCCACGTGCCTGTGCCGATCCCCCAACAAAGCCAGCTCTGTTCTCAGGTCTCTGTTTGTCACCATGACAGTGGTTTATACAACAAATTGCTCTTTAATTCCTCGGCCCAGCTGTTCCTGCCTCAGCCCCCAGCATTGCTGAGACAGTTGGGATCGGGGGCTGGACTGCACAATGCAAGCATTTGTGCAGTGCGGCCTGGGATGGGTGCATATAAATATACTCCACATGCTCCGTATTCCTAGAAGCTAGGAGGTTAGAGACCATCTACCAAGCTTTATCTCATTCCCACAGAGGTCAGTGCAGGTCGCAGCCTGCAGTCCATTGTCTGCTGCTTCATGCAGTCTGGGTTTAGGACTTTTTACTATTTTGGAGGGAGGGACAGCGTGTGTACGATGCTGTCTACACTGTGTACCTTAGCTGTGCCGCTACAGCCATACCGTTGTAAGGTACGCAGTGCAAAATAAAACCACACCCAACGAGGGGCAGTAGCTTTGTTGGCGGGAGAGCATCTCCCACCAACAAAATGCTACCCACACCAGCACTTTCCATTGGTAAAACTTTTGTCAGTCAAGGAGTTTTTTTCACACTCCTGACTGACAAAATTTTGACGGAAGCGTAGTGTAGACACAGCCCAAGTAAAATCAGGAGATTCTCCCCCGTTCATTTGTCCCGTCCCACCCAATCAGGATCTGATCCAGTGTCCATACCGCCCAGAAGGCGCCCATGGCCCACACACTGGACTGGGAGATTCAGGACTCCTGGGTTTTGTTCACAGCTCTGGATGGGGAGTGGGGTCTAGTGGGTTAGAGCAGAGGGCTGGAAGTCAGGACTCCTGGGTTCTACTGCCAGCTCTGAGAGAGGAGTGGGGTCTAGTGGACAGAGCAGAGTCAAGACCCCTGGGATCTATCCCCAGCTCTGGGAAGGAGTGGGGTCTGTGGTTAGAGCAGGGGGGTCAGGATTCCTGGCTCTGGGAAGGCAGTGGGATGTGGGGATTTGAACTGGGAACGGCCAGATTTTCTAGACCGCTCAGGCACCTTAACAAGGTCTGGGTTTGCAGAAGCACCTAATGTGCACCCAGTGTTATGAAAATCTGCCCTCAACTGCCTGGCATTAAAGACAAAACTTCCTCTAGGGACTGGATATTCCCTCACTGTCCGCCAGGGGGAGCTCTTTGCAGCTGGCTCCAGCCAGGCTGCAGGAACGGAGGCTGACCTGGCCTCCCCAAAGGGTACTCACATTTCGAAGAGGTGCCTGACGATGAGGAAAAGGAAGGCTAAGGGGATGGTGATGTAGAGGTCCGAAGCCTTGGCATAGACCCGCCCATCCTGGTCTTCCAGGTCCGACCATGTCAGGTTCACTGGCAACCAGAGCCGGTCCCACCAAAAGTAATTGTATAACGTCTGGAACATCCTGCAGGGGGAGAGAGACAAATGGAGTGGCTCATTCATGCCCCAGGGTTCCCTGAGTCTCCTACTCATGCCCCTGGGCAACAAAGACCAAGGCCCCCGCCTCCACCCTTGGATTCCCACCTCCCAAGCTACAATAAGCAGCATGGACACACATGACTTATCACGGCTGCTCCAACCCTCGCAGCCCTGGGATCCCACCACTCAAAGCACAGGCCCCTGCCTGTCCCAGAGCAGGAGGAGAATCACCGTAAGCCCTACAGTGCTAAGGACACAGAGGAAAGTGGTGAGAACATAGCTGGCCCGGGGGGGCTGAGAATGGGTGTGTGCGCAGAATGCTGCAGCTGTTTGAACACCACACGGCAGTTTAGCAAGGAGAGAACCTTGGATGTGACTGAAATCACAGGGGAAATCCAGGAATGCCAAGTGTGGAGGGTTGAAAAGTGCTATGGGGTCTACAGTGGCTGCAAAGGGTCAGGGTTGGGACAGATGTACAGCCGGTCACATGCCACGTTCAAGTCCAGACACTCTCTTAAGTCCAGATGTGTACGTCCTTTGGGGCCGGGACTGGCTTTTGGTTCTGTCTGTACAGCACCTAGTGCCAGGGGGTCCCGAATGGCGACCCTAGGTGCTACTGCAGTAAAAATAAACAGCGTCAGTAGGAGGCGCCAGCAGCACAAATGCACCCAGCTCTGCATCTAGCCTTCGCTCACCTCCATGCAAAGTTCCAGCGTCTAGTCCCCCTGCCCAGCTCATCCCAGCCACGCGTGAGAGACCCAGTTACATTCTGCCTGGGGCTCAGAATAGAGGAGGCTGAGCGGGTGACAGGGGCTTTCCCCAGGATGACTGCAGCACCTGGCTGTGACACACAGGCTCCTTGGCAAAGGGTCCCTGGCTCTTTGCGAACTCTCACCTCAGACCTGACAAACGCACCACACCAAACATGTCTTACAGGATATTTATCCACCAAGAGTAAGCTATAAGGTGGGGTGAGCAAACTTTTTGGCCTGCGGGCCACATCTGGGAATAGAAATTGTATGGCGGGCCATGAATGCTCACACAATTGGGGTTGGGGTGCGGTAGGGGGGGGGGGGAGGTCTCTGGTGGGGGCCAGAAATGAGGAGTTCAGGGTGCAGGAGGGGGCTCCAGGCTGGGATTGAGGGGTTCGGAGAGCAGGAGGGGGATCAGGGGATTTAGAGGCTCAGGGACACAGGCTAGAGGCAGCGCTTACCTCAAGCGGCTCCCAGAAGCAGCAGCAGCAAGTCCCTTCTCTGGCTCCTATGTAGAGGTGTGGCCAGGTGGCTCTGCATGCTGCCCCCGTCCGCAGGCACTGCCCCTGCAGCTCCCATTGGTTGCGGTTCCCATTGGCTGCAGTTCCCAGCCAATGGGAGCTGCAGGGGCCAGCGCTTGGGGCAGGGGCAGCATGCAGAGTGGAACCCCTTGGCTGCCCTTACACATAGGAGGCAGAGCGGGGCCATGCCGCTGCTTCCGGGAGCTGCGTGGAACAGCCCCCGACCCTGCTCCCCGGCTGGAGCATGGCAAGCACCAGACCCTGCTCCCCAGCAAGGACTCGAGGGCCGGATTAAAATGGCTGGTGGGCCAGATCCAGCCCGCGGGCCGTAGTTTGCCCACCCTTGCTGTAAGGTGTCTAAAGAAAGCTCATAACTTGTCAAGATTCACAACTGTACGGGTACTAGCAAGGACTAATGTATTTCTACTGACAGTATGCTTTATGGACTTGCAGTAAAAAAAAAAAAATAGTCACCAGGATATAGGTCTCGGTGACAGCCCACGCAGGCAGGAGGGAGTTGTCATGCCTCCTCTATTTAGCGCGTGATGCAATGCAAGGCTCCTTTGTTTAGCCTTGCGCCATACAAACAATCAAAACCTCTTAAAGGTGAAAAAGGAGGATTGCAACAAGCCCCGGGCTCGCCCTGGCTGTGAACAGGAACAAAACGCTGTTTCAGTCTTAACAGAGGACGGAAGGGCTCTTTGGATCCAGTCAAGGAAGAAACCCCTTTGGGAGCAGGGGTGTTTTCACCAACGTTTGGATCCTGGTTCTTCTGCAACAGGTTGAACATTGGGGAGAACCCGACTTTATTAGCTAGGAAAGGGAACTATTGATAAGTGCTGACCCAGCTTTGCGTTTTGTTTTGTATCGCAACCTTTTCTCTCCACTGCTTGCTCTTGTTTCTAGTTAAATCTCTATTCTCTCTCCAATAAACCGCTTTGGTTTTATTAAAAGTGCTCACAAGTGCAGAGTGGTTTACGGTAAACTAGGGCACACTGCTCCTGCGGGGACAGAGGAGCTGGGATTTCTGTGAGCATCAGGGGCCCAGGGGAACAATTCAAAAGGGCCTCTTGGACTGGGGCGCATCTCTTGCTAACCAGCAAGGTAAAGACAGGGCTGGCATAGCCTGGAAGAGAGTGCCTGGGCGGCAGAGAGGCTGGTGGCATATGACCAGCCAGGCATGGCCAAGACTCAAGCTGGAGGCAGTGGGTGGTAAGATGGCTCTCAGTGCTGACTGTCAGGCTGGCTCTCTGCCGCCCTCCCACCCCAGCATGTGCAGAAGACCACCCTCCAGATCAGCCATGGGGCTGGCTCCCAGATACAGGGGTACTGCCCTGCCACTCTGACAGCAACTCAGTGCAAGCGGAGCGGATGTCTCCTGATTACCGTTTGCCTCCATGTCACAGATTCCAGTCCAGCCCACTCCCAGGCAGTGAAGCCAGAGAGAGGAGGCTGCCCAGTGTCTGGGTCGAGGCCCATCTCAGTGTGAGCAGCTTGTACAAAACAGGGCTGAAACCCACTAAACAACTCCCCTTCCCCATGTGGCTGCATAATATGCAGTTCAGTCTGGGACTGTGCTTCACCCCAGAGATTGTTGCCCTCCATCAGTGCTGGAGAAACACAAGATCCACCTTCCCCCTTCTTGCATCGGCAGGGCACCTGGGTTCTATTGCCAGCTCCGCCACTGCCCTCAGACAAGTCATTGCCCTGTATGCCTCTGCTTTCCCTCCCAGCCTTTGCCTTGGCTATTCGGACTGTGAGCTCATCAGAGCAAGGACCGTCTCTCACTCTGCGCCCATGCAGGGTCGTGATCTCTGTGGCTGTTGTAATACTCTACAGCTTAACAGGGAGCATGGAGCACTAAAAAGCTTAATGGTGACCAGATACTCAGCACAATATTCACAACAAGGGGGAGGGAACGCAAGCCAAAACAGGGACAGAACAGGTTAAAGAATATTTAGCTAAGTTAGTCAAGTATTCAAGTCAGCAGGGCCTGATGAAATTCACCCTAAGGTACTTAAGAAGCTAGCTGAAGCAATCTCAGAACTGTTAGCAATTATCTTCCAAAACTCATGGAGGAGAGGTGAGGTCCAAGAGGACCGGAGAAGGGCAAACACAGTACTGGTCTTGAAAAAGGGGAACAAAGAGGACCCAGGGAAATATAGACGAGTCAGCCTGACTTCAATACCTGGAAAGATACTGGAACAAATTATTGAACAATCAATTTGTAAGCACCTGGAAGGTAACAGGGTGATAAGCAATAGCCAAGAACAAATCATGCCAAACAAACCTAATTTTCATCTTTGACAGGATAACTGGCCTAGTGGATGGCGTGAGGCAGTAAATGTGGTATATCTTGATTTTAGTAAAGCTTCTGACACCTTCCCACATGGCATCCTCAATTGCACACTACAGAAATGTGGTCTAGCGAAAGGTGGGTGCACAGCTGGTTGAAAGACCATACTCAAATATAGTTATCAATGGTTCGGGATCAAACCGGGGGGGCGGGACACATGACATGACACACACGACAGACAGATTTAGTGAGGTTATGCAGGGGTCAGTCCTGGGCTGGTACTATTCAATATTTTCATTAATGACCAGGATAATGGAGCTCCAGAGGACACCAAGCTGGGAGGAGTTGCTGACCCTTTGGAGGACAGGATTAGAATTCAAAATGACCTTGACAAATTGGCCTGAATCAACAAGATGAAATTCAATAAAGAGAAGTGCAAAGTACTTCACTTAAGAAGGGGTGGAGGGAGAAATCAATTGCACAACTACGAAGAGGGGATTAAGTGGCTGGGTAGTAGCACTGCTGACAAGGATCTGGGGGTTATAGTGGATCACAAATTGAGTAAGAGCCAACAATGTGATGCAGTTGCGAAAAAGGCTAGTATCATTCTGAGGCATGTTAACGGGAGTGGTGTTTGTAAGACAAGCGAGGTAATTGTCCGGCTACATTCAGCACTGGTAATGCCTGCATCCAGTTCTGGGTGCCACACTTTAGGAAAGATGTGGACAAACTGGAGAGAAGCCAGAGAGAGAGCAACAAAAACGATAAAAGGTTTAAAAAACATGACCTAAGAGGAAAGGTAAAAACCTGAGCAAGTTTAGTCTTGAGAAAAGGAGACGGGGGACCTGATAACAGTCTTCAAATATGTTAAGGGCTGTTACAAAGGAAGGTGATCAAATGTTTTCATAGAATATCAAGGTTGGAAGGGACCTGAGGAGGTCCTCTAGTCCAACCCCCTGCTCAAAGCAGGAGCTATCCCCAATTTTTGCCTCAGATCCCTAAATAGCCCCCTCAAGGATTGAACTCACAACCCTGGGTTTAGCAGGCCAATGCTCAAGCCACTGAGTTATCCCTCCCCCACTGGGCATAGGACAAGTAGTAATAGGTTGATTTCTGCCTCTATGCCTCAGTTTCCCAGCCTGTGGAAAAGAACTAACACTTGCCACATGGGAAATACAGAAGGGGCTATATTCAAAATCCTTTAAGCCCCTTAGAGGAACAAGACACTAGGGTGTAGCTTAACAGCTGCCCCTCCCCTGTCCAGAGGTGGCTGCATATTGGTGCTGGATGGCAGCATGCAAGGACAAGCAAATCTCCCACCCCATCTCCTGCTCCTGGCCTTGGACAGCCCAGGCCCTTCTCCCAGGTCAGCTCTCTAGTCCAGACAGACACTGGGGAGCAAAGGACCTGCCCAGCGCAGAAAGTGGGTAACCAAAAAGGCCAATATTCACCTGGCTTTGCCTGGAGCCAACTCACCAGAAACTGACTTTGCTAAGTGGCACCCTGCCCGGGCCGCTGGACAGACTGGCACAGCCACCCCACCAACACGCAGTCCCTCCTGTTGGGGGCAGACTCAAGCAAGGTGGACCCTCCCTGCAACATGCTGCCTCACCTACCAGAATGCCCCCCCATAAAAGGCTTGACTGAGGTGTGGGTGAGACAGAACCGAGGCAAAAGGACACAGTGGGGCCACGGCTGCAGGGTGCACCTGTTCAATAGGAACCAGTCACCGCTCGGCAGCCTGGTGTGGAGCTTAGCTCAGTGGGGGAGGGAGCAGAGCACATGGGGCGTTGAAGCACTAGTGAACCATTTCCCTAGCACTTACCCTTCCCTGCAGCACACATGAGAAGGAATCCAGCCACGAATGCACTGCTGTGAACCATGGTGAGCATGGGCAGTGTCCACAGAGTATTAAGCATTACCATTGTGGGCAGATTCGTTCTGAACCAAACAGCCTCTTCACGCACACGAGGGTGGATTTTATCAGCACTAAACTCCAGGATAAATCTGGAATCACGCCACCAGCCTCAGCATGGCAGCTCCCCGCACTGCCAAGAGCAGGGGCTGGCCCTGTGCCTCAATCAAAGCTGGTTGAAAAATATCAACCCTGGAGGTGACCGAGATCGAAACTCTAGAGCTTTCTCCCCCCCAGCACCACTGACAGCCCAGACACCAACAGCTGGGCTGGCCAGTTTCACTTCCTGGTTCTTTCCCCTCCTCTGTCTGCATCTCCCTGCCCTACCCCTAACCTGTCCATCACACTCCCCCTCTGCTCTCTTTCCATCCCCTCATCCACCCATCTCCCTCCATTCCCTTTTAACCCCGAACACAGACCTGAGCCCCTTTATTCTGCCCTGCCATTTCCTCCTTATCCCATACCATCCCCCTACTCCCTGGACACCCAGCCACTGGCCTCTCCCATTAGACCCTCAATCCTGTCTCCCTCCACTGGCACCCACCCATCTGAATAATACCACCAAAAAAAAAAAAAAAAAAAAAAAAAAAAAAGGGAAAACCCCAACCAAACGGATGATCCAGGTGCGGAGTAACCAGCCCCCCTCCACTACCCCACTGATGATTAGTTAGAGTTGTTGCCCCATCAAGTGGCGTGTCTCATCATTAAAGGAAATCTGGGTGCAGATCCACATTAAAACTTGCTCAATAGCACAACTGCAGATCCAACACACAGCCCCCTGCACAACCACCAAACACCGTCAACCACGCCACCCTAGTGACACCATCCCAACACGCAATGGCAGCCAATAGCCCAACCCAGAGCAGGTGGCGACAGGTATTACGTGTATTATAGCAGCACTTTGGGACGCAAACTGAGATCAGGGCCCCGTTGTGCTGGGCACGGCACAGAGACAGAGCGAGAGATGGTCCTTCACCCAAAGGAGCTTGCAGTCTAAAGAGACTGAGCAGGTCGAACCTAATTAGGAAACGGAGGGGAACCTGAGGCGGAAGAGGGGCTGTCACTTGCTAAAGTCATCAACAGGTCAGTGGCAGAGCTGTGAATAGAACCCAGACATCCAGAGTCCCACCCCAGAGAAGCAGTGTGGGATGCATGATCTTTCACAGGAGTCAGATCCCGCCCCCATTCCCGCCCACAGACCCTTCTACCCCATCCTGTGCAACAGAGTTCACTGCTGGGGGCCAGGAGCTGCCAGGTGTCTGGAAAGTGCCCATAAACCCTGCCCCGCCTCTCCTCTCCCCCCTCCCCCCCCACAGCACTAGCTACGTTCTTCAGCGCAGGCTCTCTCTGGGGCAGCCCGTGAGCTCTCTCAGTGGGACGCGACGAGCCCAGGGCACTAGAATAGCCTCAGGAGCAGCAGCGTTGCAATCTGTTGATGCAAACGTCCCAAAGGAGACAGCATTCCGGGCACGGCCATGGCCCCACACCAAGTTCCCAGCCCTCGGAAACCAATGACACAGCCCCTAGCATCGGGTTCTACGGAGGGCTGGGATGCCCGCACACCACATCCCTGCAGGCACAGAACTCAGAGTCCCCCCAGGGATCTATGGGCAAGAGTCACAGCTGGGATAAGCCAGTGCAGCATGGAGAGGAAGGGCGCTGGTCTCGGACTTGGGAGAGTCAGAGTCAACTCCCTGCTCTTCCACACTGCCTATGTGAGCTTGGGACAGTCACTTAACTGCTCTGTGCCCCAGTTTCCCCATGTGTACAGGATAACGGCACTCCCCTGCCCACAGGGGGATGACAGGATAAATACACTATAGAGCATGAGGTGCTCAGGTACTAAGGAGACGGGGGCCTAATAACGTCTTATGACATTCCAGCTGCACTGAGGTCGGTGGGAACACACCCATTTACCGTAGCTGAGCATCTGACCCTGGATTTTCCAAAGGGCAGAGAAGGGTTCAGCTAGGGAAGCCCTGGCACAAGGAGGGTAAGTGGTCTGGTGCAAGGCCACAGAGTGAGCCAGTGACACAAATGGGATTAGGACCCAGGAGTCCTGATGCCCAGTCCCCTGCTCCAACCCTTAGACCCCACTCCCTCTTGGTTAATTTTAACCTGACTTTCCCTTCTTTGCAGGGTCCCCTTGATTACAGCAGTGGCTATCTAGCCAGGCATACAAGCCACAGAGATCCTCTCCCGCTGATGAGCTCTGTGTTCACCCTGCCATTCTAGGGACTGCGTGGATTAGGTTCAGGGGGAGAGTTGGGCGCAGAGACCCACCCAGGGTGCATTTGGGCACCTTGGTGCCCAATCCCCCAAGTGGCTGCATGTCCCCGGCAGGCGCAGGGCCTTCTCTGCTCCTGCCAGTCAGTGGGAGCGAAGGCTGCGTGGCAGCCAGGAGGATTGGGACCCCTTAAAACTGCCGTAGAGGGCAAGCAATAGGGCTGCAAAGCAGGGCGAAGGGGAGGATTCCTGAGTGCAGCGCCGTCAGGGGCAGGAAGCTGGGTTGTTGCTGCCACCATCTGTCAGTGGGGTTGGGATGGCGGCAGCATTGCTGCATGAGCTCTCCAGAGTAGCAGTAACACAAAGCAAGGTTCTCCCACACCCCCACCTGCGGGAGCCTCATTACCTCAACCCCCCCACGTGCAAGACCTGGGAGGTGGCAGTCACAGGGGATGTGTGACAGGGTGTGCTGAGTCAGGGGCTAATGCAAATCCCCACCAGACTCTTAACCAGAGCCTAACTGGAAGGAAGGCAGGGAGCTGATGGAGGGTGCCAATTAACTGAGTACAGCTGCAGCTGAAGGGCTGTGTGAGGGGGAAGCGCCCCAGCAGCTAAGGCTGTCTAAGCAAACAGGCAGGAAGTGCTGAGGGGAGTGGGGAGCCTGACGGAAGGCAGCAGTAGGCAGGACTGGCTGCTGCAGCAGACAAGTGGGGAACCTGGTGCTGAATGGAAACAAATATAACAGAGCATGGCATGGTCAAGCCCACCAAGGGTGGCTGTGGGCTGCGACTAAGGCTGGAAAGGACTGTCGGGACCACTCCATGACAGGATGCTTCTCCAGTGCTAGAGGCAAGGGGCTTGTAACTGCGGCTGGGCTGCCCTGGCATCGGAGAACTGGAATGGACTGCAGTGGGTGGGGAACCCTGGGTTGTTTTTTTCTTCTGCAGCTGGAGCCCACAACAGCTGATCCACACAGAACCCAGATGATCCTGGCATGTATGTGGGGAGAACCTGGCTCCTAGAGGTGCTGAGCAACAGCAAGCCCAGGACAGCTGCAGAGACTTTGCACCTCTGAAAATCCAGGCCCCAGGTTGAGTACTCCCTGCACAGAGAGCAAGAAGCCCGCCCAGTTTGCACATGACCCTCAGTCCTCAGCCCCATCGCTTCAGCCACTCCTTGAGCCCCTACAACAATCAGATGGGAGCCCGCCAAGCCGCTGCGCTGCTGTATGCACACTGCAGAGATCAAAAGCAGAGCGGCAAACCAGAGCAGCGAGCCCGGCTTTCACGCTGCCAGCATGGATGGGCTTTTTCTGGGGAGGAATGCGGGGGGGGGGGGGGGAGAGAAGACATGGCTCATTTCCACTGCACAATTGCACCAAAACCCCTGGCCTGCAGCCCAACCAGAGATCTCCCAGCGGTCCACCATGAAGAATCAGGTCCAGGGCATTTGAGCTACTTGGTGCAGCTGGGTAACAGCGCTGGGGAAGGGAAAGCGGGCTTGGAAAGCAGCCACAATAGCCCTGCCCAGGCCTCTATCAGAGCTGTGCAAGCAACATGTGGAGAATGCACATGGGCTAAATGAATACACAGCGCGGCCAGGGCCAGTGCTCAATAGGGCTATTCAAAATGGATCTGTCCTCAGCAGCTGGGCAAGAGAAAGAGCGATCACTGCAGGACATGCCTCCATGCATACACACAGGCTGTGCTCGCGGGGGGGGGTCTCCAACAGTCCCCGAATTACAAAAGGGATGTCCCTTATTTACATAGAAAATTGCCTGTCCAGTACTCAATCAGGATGCCTTCTAGTATTTCAACAGCAGGCGGCCAGTACTCATGGGTGCCTCTTTCCACTCCCCTCTGACTGGGGGCCTTCAGTGCGGCTGTGCAGGGAAAGCAGGCAGGGCACACTCAAAGGCCAGGCCAAGGTTGGGAGGGGAATGGAAAGGTACACCCATGAGTACTGGCCTCCTGCTGACTCCAGCCCTTGCGTGCATCCCCATCTGCTTTCCCTGAGCAGACTGTCTGGCAGGGCAAGTGGATGGGGCTGTATGCCCTGGAGCTGAGCTGAAGGGCCAGGGTCAGGAAAGGACTCTGTCAGAGGGCAGTCATTACTCCCAGGGCGTAGCCTCCCTGCTCGCAGTCACTGCCAATGTCCCCAGCAGAGAAGCATAACTGCTGGTTGGTGGCTGGCTACGTGCTGCAAAAAGCAGCAAGAAATACCCCATGTGAACATAGGTGAGTACTGCTTAGTAGTATTATTATTGATGATGACACCGAGAGGAGGGGTGAGGCAGGAGTGCTAAGACAACGGCCCCTTATTTTTGAAATACAGTGTCAGCAGCCCTAGTGGGGGGGGGGGAGAAGATACCTCTTCCCTCACCCTGTGCCCATCTAATCTATTTAGACTGTAAGCTCTACTACTGTGAGTTTGTCCAACACTTAGCACAACAGGGCCTCTCAGCTGGCCCTTGGGCACTGCCATAATAAATGGGATTAATCCAAAATTTAAAAAAGCCATCCCAATCCGAATGAGCACAGAAGCAGGCACATCCTGCAGCGATCAGTGGAGCTTCACAATGCAATTGCATAACACACATCACACCCCTGCCCCACCTAAGTGTCATTTGCCCAAGATAGATTTAAGCAACTGCAGAACAGACCAGGGAAGGGGAGGTTGAGTAGGACAGCGTTCTGTAGGATCAGTCAAGACCTGAAGGAGAAGGCAGCCGCATAAAGGGTTCCACCCTCTAACTGCTAAGGTCAAATCAGACCCCAATGAAGGGGCACACAATAAAGCATGTGCTGAAGTTAAGCCATGCCTAATTTGTGCTGAATCCAACACACGGACCTAAGTGTTATGCTAATTCCTAGAACAACTCACACTGATGCTCACAGCGTTTCATGCAGCTCCAGGCTCATTAAAAAAAAGCCAAGAAGGGACTAACTTTCAATCACAACCCCTCTTCCCCTGCCCCATCACCGCAATTTGCAACTGGCTGGGTGGAAGTTTACCACCTGCAGTTACTCACACAGCATTTAAGTAGCAAAGGGCCAGACAGTTACCAGATGAGCAGAGGGGCCCAGGCATTCAAGAATCGCAGCTCTTATTTAGGCACCGAAAACAAGGGCAAGGTTAATTAACAACATGCTTCTGAAATGCTGAGCTCTTGTTACAACCCCGGGCCCTTGTTCTGGTGCCTAAATGGAAGCTGAGACTTGTGAAAATTCTGGACCAAGTGAGCAAACCTGCACCTACAAACAAACTGGGACAAAGGCGGTTCTTGAGAATCTGGTGGGCAACAGACAATCCTGGACTGATGGGTCTTTGCCACATGATATATCAACAAGACACTCCCCTTAAGTCTGGTGTTCGAGAACCTCAAAGCATTGGAGCAACGCTCTTCCCATTCCACCACCTCCATAATGACATCAAAAGTCAAGGCATTAGGAGGTCAATCAGGAAAAGCAATGCAGATTCAAGTCAGGCTAGTAAACAACCCTGAACATGCCGGACTTGGCTCCTCATGTTGGGGCAAAGGGACAGGCTGAGTGCTGAACTTGAAGACACTAGACTTTGATTTTTTTTTTTTTTTTTTTTTAAAGAAAAGGCAACTCACCACACACCGGTTTCCACTGGCTCCCACCCTCCAGAGAGAAAAGTGGCTGTGGAGCCCAAACTAAGTCAGATGTCCCACCCTCAGAGAAGGATCTGAAGAAAAAACTCTGAAGAGATCACAAAGCACATTAATCTTTCTGTTAGGACTTGCACACAGATTTATAAAATACGCAAACACCCTTTAATCCAGGTTTTAGGGCTGAGCTGATAAGCAATCCTGAGGCATGCCCCAAAAGGAGATTAAATTTGCAAGTTAGACCACCACACAATCACTTTATGGGTGATATTTCATACCTATTGTTACAGCAGGTGGCGCTGTTACAGCTGCCCAAATTCTTTTCTTGGTGTGTGAGCAAGCGTTCCACCTCAGGAAGACATGCTGTGACAGATTTGCTTAGACAAGGTTGCGGGAGCTGTGGGAGCAGTGCAAATGTTTGCTCTGTGCCTGGGCCCTGATGGGAGCCAATTCTTGACACAGATTTGCTCCCTGGGAACTAGGCACTGGCACTTCTCTGAGGTTCCTGGGAGAAGGGATTGCCCTGTGTGCTGTTTGACGACCCCTGTTCCAGGACTGGTGTACGTGTATAAATAAAACAAGTGACCTTTCGAATATACCCAGCCTCTGCATCACAGATTTCCCTTCCACAGGGAGCTGATCTGCAAGGCCCCAATATCTGGTGTTAGAAGGAGGGGCAACAATACACAAAGACTATATAGTATCACATCATTTGTTCCCAACCATAGTGCATTACATACACTCAGTAACCCCTCTTCTACACACTCCTGGTTTGCTGTGTAACTGGGGCAAACTCGCTGCTAGTGTAATGCTCTACCAGTTCACACCAGCAGAGAATTGGGCCCAGCGTGTGCCTACAGTCTATTAACATGGTTGGTTGGTTGGTTTTGCTGAGGTTACTTGAATTCTTTGACTCTTCCACATGTTGAACTCACACTCTCTCTCTCTCTAATGAACTCATAGGTTTGTTCAGAACATGAATTTGGAAGGTATATTTAAAAAGTGAATATCTTGGGCTTGATCGATAAGTCAGTCAGTCAGTCACAGAGCATAAGGCCAATGGGGATCACTATGATCATTTACTATGGCTTCCTGCATCACAGGTCAGAGAACCTCATCCTGCAATTTCTGCATCCAGCCCATAACTTCTGGCTGAGCTAGAGCAGGTTTTTGTTTGTTTGTTTAAAAAGAGGCACCCAGCCTTGAGTTACAGATGGTTAGTGATGTAGAATCCTCAGGGTTGTTCCAAAGATCAATTCCTCTCCCTTAAAATTTTACACTTTATTTCTAGTCTGAATTACTCCCGTTTCAGCTTCCAGCCTTTGGAGCTAATTCTGCCTTTGTCTGCTCACTTCAAGAGCAGAAACCTTCTCCTGATGTTTGTGTCTATAGACCGTGATCAAGTCGCTTCTCAATCTTCTCTGATTACAGCAAAGCAGCAGCTCCGCTATACGTAAGTTTGAGACTAGGGGCTGAACTATACTAGAAAAATTACGTCAACCCAGTTACATGGCTCAGGGGTATGAAAAATCCACACTCCCGAGCGACATAGTTAAGCCAATTTAAGTCCCCATATAGACAGTGCTAGGCCAACAGAAGAATTTTTCATGCAACTCAGCCACCATCTCTCGGGAAGATGGATTGACTATAGCGATGGGAGGGTTTCTTTGGGGCAGCTGCACTGCTGTAGCATTGTAAGCGTACACACAGCCTAAGTTACTGTTCAACAACCAGGTTTTCCTAGTGCTCTAAAATCCACATGCTATCTCACATCTTCTTGGAAACTCCTGTGCCTCCTGGGGCAGGGTTAGTGGTCAGAATTTGGGCTCATTTGAGCAAGGGATCCCAGAGAGACAAGCTACATTCATTGAGCTGAAGTCTTTCACAGTAAGCAACATGAACGGTCTTGTGTTGCTAGCACCCTTCACCCCCAAGTGACTGCTTGACAAACCCATGGCCTTGCTTTAGACTAGGTTCATGCCCCCCACTCACAAGTAGAGGGGCTGGGGAAAGGGCTGCGTTTCAAGGCTTGGAAGCGGCGGGATTTAGAAAGCAGAAGAGCTACTAGTCCAGGTGGTGAGAGGACAGGACAGAAGTGGGACGTTTGCGTGTGCACACACACACACACCCTGCCCTTAGCAGTTTTAGCAGATTAGGAAACTAACCATGTCAGGACTTGTCTTAAATACCATCCATGGAAAACAAATGACGCCGGGTGACCAGACGTCTCCAGAGCAAAGCAGCTCCTCCCAGGTTCTCCCACTGCTGCATCTCTCAATGCAGAGCTACAGCAGGGATGCTGGTGCTGGGTCTTGTGCACGCTGTTGAGGCTCGACGGGTGGGGCAGCCAGACAGCAGAGGTCATTGTGGAACAGCTATAGAGCACCAGCGCCTATTGGCCAAGCAGGTTGTGCCTCGCCATGCCAGGAGCTACAGAAACACACTGAGGGAAGAGTCCCTGCAGCTGCACTGACTGGTCCCATGCTGATGTGCTACATCTCTCTCTTTCTCTCTCTCTCTCACACACACACGTAGGTGAAGCTGGATTGATCAGTTAATGCATTCACTGAACAGAGAGAACAAACAGTGGCTTTCTATGACCTTTTGCATCCATAGATCTTAAAGGGCTTTGCAAAAGGTGGGTCACTGTCACGCCCCCTCAGTTTATGGGTGGAGAAACAGAGGCAGAGAAAGGCAGAGTGATTTGGCCAAGCAGTTAGTGGCAGAGCCAGCAGTGGAACCCAGGAATCTTGACTCCCAGCCCCCCGACCCCATCCAGTAGACCCCACTTCCCTCAGAGCTGGAAATAGAACCCAGGAGTCCCAACTCCCAGATCTCCTGCTTCCGGTGATCACCATGCAGGGGTACCAAGGAAATGTATACTGCAAACGCACCTTGTCACTTCCACCTGTTCAGCTGGCACACAGGAGCACATCTCCCGCAGTCCCTCTGCAGTGCCTGCTCCTACATTCCGGGGTGCCCTCAACAGCCCTGAAGTTCTGTCTTCAACACAAGAACCCCCTACGCCAGACAGGCCACGGGTGTGTTCACCCCAGATGCAGGGAGCACAAGAGGAATGAGGGCCCTGATGGCTGTGTGGGGAATTGGATGAGTCGAGGGGCTCCCAGATCACAGTGAGCAAGAACAATAAAATCCCCCCCACTCAGCAGCCTCTTCTTCATTGGATCCCCCAGTCCAGGGGCGGCCCTGACCCCAGAGGGATATGCTATGGCCCAAAGCCCTTAGGCAGACAATAGCTGGTATCTCCTTTAATCAGAAGCCCAGATGTGGGGTGATCCCTGACAGCAGGGATGCTGAACCCCCACGCTCAGAGACCCCTGGAAGGAAGCACCAGGAAGCAGGTTGGCTACCTGCCAGGGTCCCCTGAGAAGCCAGATGGATCTGATCCATTGAATGCACAGCATCCTGAGCATGGCCAGCTTCGTGCAAAGGCTGCCAAGACATGATGGGCATCTGTTCTGCAGGACGCTGAGGCACGTGGGAGCTGCCAGGGTAGGATGAGGGAGCTGGGAGCACACAGACAGGGTGGTGGGGCAGTGTGGAGCAGGCAAAGGGAGCAGAGACATGGGCAGCACACGGAGATCTGGAGTGCGAAAGTTGGGGAAGGGTGCAGATCTTGGCTGCAGTTGCAGAGACAAAGCTGTGCCCAGGGCCCTACCCCTCCACTCCCCACAGCTATTGAAGTGCTGCTTCAATGCATCTGCTGAGCAAGACCCTGGAAGGAGACTGCCCCGCTTCCCAGGGCACGGGCCTAGCTAGGAAGCCCAGGTCACAGGAAGCTGAGAAAGGGTGCAGCTGGGCAGGTGTGTGGCAAGAGCCAGGGACACCCAGTGGTGCAGCTTGTCACAAGCTGTGGTTTCCTCCTGAGTCACATGGGGTGTCCAGGGTGGGGTGGGGCAGGGCAGGGACTTCCTCAAACTAAGTCAGCACTCCTTGCCCAAGCGCATTGCAAGTGTCCACAGAGGTGAGCCAAGAGGCTCACATTTGGGAAATAAGAGGGGAGAGGTTACACCACAGTATCTCACACACACCCAAAACACCCCGTGTGCACAGCTCGCTCACACACACACCCCAAGCCAGGTGCTCGCACTCTCTCACATAGTTGGATTTGAGAGCACTGCAGCAACACAGCATCAACAGCCAAGCCATTAGGAATAACTCAGTGATTCGAGAGGAAGAGCCACGTGGCGAACACACCCATGGAGAAGACACACTTGTGTTTGCAAGCCAACCAACCTAGCTGCTCTCAATGCAACATACACAAAATAGACACACAGACTGCAGCTGAAGATGACAGTAGCCAGGAGATGTTAGATTTCTCCATTCTGGGCCTGCTGCAGCCTAGCTAATAAGGCACAAGTTTGCAAATGGGGACTCCTGGGTTCCTTTCTGGCTGTGGGAACAGATCTAGTGGTTAGAGCTAATGGGGCTAAAAATCAGGACTCCTAGGGTCCATTCCCAGCTCTCTCTCTCTGACTGGCTGCAAAACACTGGGCCCTCTCTGCCCTGATTCCCCCCTCTTCAAATGAGGGACCTTGATCTTCCACCCACCTCCACAAAGTACCAGGTTTGCTGGGTACAAAGTACTACTATTGGGAGCAGTGCAATGTTGGCCACATCCAAACGGGAATTGGAAAATAAGCTCTCCCCTGCCCGCTCTGTGCTGAACTGGGACCCAGACTCTGCAAAGCAGATTGTGCCAGGTCCTCAAACCCGAGCTCTTCTACCCCTCACAAACATTTGGTGGGCGGAAGCCCCATAGCTAGAAGCAAAGCACAGACACTAGACTGGGCCCCAGCTGGGGCAGCAGACAGGTTTGCTATGCCATGACCTGGTGCAGGACCGGTGTCTCAGGGAATCCCACAAGGGCTGAAAAGGCTACTGCAGGAAACACAGACACAAGGGCAGAGCACAGACAGCTGAGCAGCGTTTGCAGGCATTAAGGGAGGGCTGGGAAGTGACTTAAGGTCACACATTTTGGCTCAGGCTAGGCGGGGAGACAGCACACAGTGGAATGTGTCTGGAGTCCCCCAACAAAGTGACGCATCCAGTCCTCAGAAAGAGTCCTGTCGCTGTAGCAGTGCAGCAAAGGGTACAGCTTTCTCTTTGCTCTGGCATGTGCCTGTTACTCTAATGGCTCATCCAGGCCAGACCAGCTACCTCAGTTACCCAGGAGGCTGATCCCCATAGAATTCAGGCCTCAAAAAGCTGGGGGCTGCCCACCCACTTCACAAAAAGCTTTGATCTCTCCCAGGACCAAGCTTAAAGTTTCCCTGCAGCTCTTTATAGAACATCAGTTGCAACAAGCAGCTACACTCCCGCTGCAAAGCGGTTCAGCGACTGATTGGAACCCAAGTTTCCACAATGCAGTGCACCAAGTTTCATTCTCCACTTACGTGTTCAAATCCCCAAGTGCTTGCCAGGATGTCCTCAGAGGTCCAGCACATCCTGTGCAGTGGACTTTGCCCCCCGCACTCTCAGCCCATTGATCCATGGCAGAACCCACAGCCGGCTGCGTTCCAGCCAAGCCACCATAGCCAGCAGCCTCTTTCATCACCTGGCCTTGCAGTTCACCAGCATGTCAAGCGGCATGTGAAAGGTGGGATGTGCACAAGAAAAATCAACCCAAAATTTAATCTCTCTGGACCTTCAACTCCCCATCTATACAGTGGGGATAACAGTACTTCTTTTCCGCTGTCCTTCCAAAGAGACAGCATTGTTCAGTGGATACAGCACAGGCCTGGGAGTCAGGAGACCTAAGTCTTTTCCCAGCACTGCCTCTGACATAGGGCAAGTCATTCCCCCCTCCCTTTTGTATTTGTAGACTGCAAGCTCTGTGGGGCAGGGACTGTCTCTCATTGTGTATTCATGTCGCACAATGGGGCTTACAAGCAAGGTCCTGGGACAGGTCACCAAGGGTCATGCGACAGCACCACCCAGTGGCGTCATTTCCTATAGGAGGAAGCCCCAGGGTCAGAGAAAGAGCCTAGGAGCGGGTTTTGCTCCTGATAAATGATACCCATAAGCACCAGGAGTAGCAGCCTTAATGGCGAGAAGCTTTAGGGCACCAGGACCTAGTTGGGGAAAGAACTATAGAGCCTGGGAGAGATTTGTCATTGACACTGCAGTGCAATGATATTTTAATAAGCCACCCACCCAGGAAGGGCTGTTTCCTGATTCACAAGCATCTAAGGGGAGCCGAAGGGAAACTGAGGCAGGGGACACATGGCCTGACCCCACGAAAAGGTGTATAGCTGCTACTGCAATACGAGCAACAAACTGAAACAAGACAATGCACCAGTTTGTCCAGTATCCCACTCCTAACACCAACTCATACCAGTCAACCTCCAATAATGCTCTAAACTCTGCAGGAATGGTGGAAGCAACCCCAGTTCATAGTTCAAGCAACGCTCATAGTTGTACCTGTGATTACTTGCATAGTTGCACCTGGGATTGTTGCAAGGACCCACCACATCAAGGAATGCGTATCATCTCCTACCCCTTTTCCAACCTTTTCTAAACTACTTTGCTGTTGCTGCAAGTTCCATAGGTCAGCAAACCGGTGCCGATTCAAGCCAGGCTGGCCAAGTGCACAGCCTGTTCCACTTCCCTAGTACTAGCCAATCCAGAATCTGCACGTGTGTTGTGATGCCATCCCTATCTCCAGAGTGTTCCAGTCAACAGCTGCAAGGAGATGCTGTGTTATTAGTAGCCATTGGGCAGGGCTGAGAACAAGTCAAGATAAACTCCCTGAAGGAGCCAATGTGCCTTTCTAGAGAATGGTTCTTTGGCCAGGGCTGGTTTGTTATAAAGACAGTTGGGGAGCAAGATGCCTAAGGTTTGATTTATGAGCTCACTTCTGCACCCGAGGGCAAAGGGAGCTTGCAAAGCCCTTGCATGTCTCAAACAGTCCCTTCACATCAGACTCAATCACACTAGTGTGTCGTGGTCCTTGACTGGAGCCCCTAAGCAATACCGCAGTGCACCTAATAAATAATAATTACAGGTGCCTAGAGACACCAGCTGAGATCGGCGCCCCATTGTGCCAGGCACTGCACAGACAGAGGACAAGAGACCCAAAGAGCTCACGGTCTCAAAGATAAGCCAGACAAAGGAAGGATTATGATCCCCATTTCACAGATGAGAAACTGAGGCCCAGAGATTCACAGCTCCATTCACAGTTTTTGTTCAGGTTTAACTCAGTTGATTAGGGGTGGGATTTTCTGCCACCATAATTAAACTGGAACAACCTCTAGTGTGGACACAGCAATACTGGTATAAAGGCACTCACAAAGACTCATGCTGTAGTGCTGTACCGCTTTAACTGTAGCAGTTTCTAAACCAACGTAGTTAAAGTACTGCATGCCCTTAAGCACATGCCTAACTTTAAGCACATGCTTCAGTCCCGTCCCTGTGAAGGCAGGCTGAAAGTTAAGCATGGAGTTTACTCACTCAGGGCCTCAGCCAAAGGAGTGGTAGAGCTGGGAACTGAAGCCCAGTCACCCGAGTCCCAGCCCAGGGCCTTCACTTCTCTGTGATTCCCTGCTCCTTTATTCAATCTGAAATATGCACCTAGGTCTCACAGCTAAGGAGATGCAGAAGATGGGTGCTGTAGAATTTGATTTAATCCTTCCTAATCATTTTGAAAGCCCCAAATCCTTTTACAAAATTACAAGCCATCTACACAATTCCCTTCAGCCACTATAAAGATGCAGCCACCTCTGGGTTGGAACGTGGCAGCTGCTAGTGCTTAACAGCCACATGGTGACACTAAAAAACACTTCAGGATAGGAACTGATGATGGTTATTAGATCTCAAACGACTTTACAAAGGAGGTCAACATCCTTACCCATTGTATAAATGGGAAAACTGAGGCACAGAGGACATTACTCACCCATGGTCACCCAGCAAGGCCAGAACAAGGAGAATTCTGCAACCACTTAAAGCAACAGAAGAGCTTCGGGAGGGGAAACGAGGTTACCCTATTGCAGTTCAGGTTTAGCACAAACAACAAATATATTGACCAAATTATGACAGCAAGGAGGTGCAGGGGAGTCATGTTACTTAGGGACACTGCTGCCAAGTCAGGATCAGCTGCATGCTGTCATGGAAATCCATGCCTAGCCCTTGAATCAGCACCCCCCCCCCCCCCAGTAGCCAGGGATGGGCACTAGGGAGGTCTTATCCACCAGATCATTCAGCAAACATTCTCAAGCCCACCTGACCCAGCCAGTCACCACAGGGTTGTGAAATTGTTGTGCTGCTGGCATGTTGGCCAAAGGTTTGGCTCAGGGACTTTGCCCTCATTCTGGAGGGTCACAGAGAGATGATTAACCGAGCTCCCTGACCTAAGACCTGGTGTAAAAAGACTCTCTGGGTGCTGAAGAAAAATCCAACAGGATCTGCCTTAGTGGGAACTGCTGTCCTCGCTGCACGTCTAAGAGCCAGATTCTGATCTCAGGGGCATGGGCAGAAATCCTGGGTAGCCCTCCAGACTCTCAGCAGTGCATCAGATCCAACATTCCTCCAGCGCACAGATCACACCCACACTGCCAAAGCAGTCACAGGAAGTGGGCAGGCACTTGCCTTGAAGGCATTAGTTCTTGCCAAACATCTCCCCACCCACCAGCACAGACTGGCACCAGGATCTCCCACTTTGAACATTTCTTGCCTCCTAACAGGGACGGAAAATCCCCAGGATCCAGCCATAGGGCCATGGAACGGGCACACCTTTAAAAAGACTGTTAAAAAAATAAACAGCAGCTTCCTCTACTCAACCAGTCTGCTCAGGATGGGGATGCACAGCCGCAGACTTTAAACACAGACAAAGGCCTTACTGGAGGCTTGGTCTACACTACAGAGTTAGGTCAGTGTCGTTCCTGCTGATGTAAGCTGACCACTACACCAACCTAATACCTATTGTGTTGCTTACATTGCCTCTTGGCTGTCAGCCTTGGGGCAGGGGGCTCCACCCGTCAGTGTCCCAAACAGTTAAGTCGGTGGAAGTGCTCCTGGTCAGGACATGTACCACCAACAGAGCGGGCGCGGTGTGGACATGAACACCGCAATAATTACTGCAATGGCTGTAAATTGACCTAACTTAGGTCGACTGAATTTTGTAGTGTAGAAAAACCTTAGTAACTAAGGGCATTTGCATGTGTATAATCAATGCAAAACCTCAATGTAAGAGCTCTGCAGCAGGCAAAGCAGGCTTACACCATCAATCTTATTTCCATCTGGGACCAGATTAAATTGCTCCAGGAAAAGTGTTTATATGGGCATAACTACACTGATGCACTAATACCAGCATGAATTTCTTTAATGTAAATTAACACTTTTTTCTTCTATTAGTATTGCAAAGTCTCAGCACAGCTGTGGCAGCAAGAGCCAGAACAAAATCTAGCTCATGCATCAGAATTAACTAACCCTGACTACCTGAGAGGCAGAAGTCCTCGTCTCCACCCTCAAGATCCCAGAATGCAAGGACGACAGAACAATACCCCTCACCCAATTTTTACTCTTAAACTACGCAAGTTCAGCATGGCCAACATTCATGATTTTATCTCACAAAATATTAAGAGACTTGTTTTTTTCCTTAAAGCCCCATCTCCTGGAGTCCTGTGATCACATGATAATCTTGGCACAATTTTAAAAAAAAAAAGAAGGCAAGTTTCTAGCTAAAATGATGGTGGAGAAAAGCTTGGACAATTGACCCTATAAGGGTCCAAGACACAGGAAGTAAATACAACAACCCACTATTAAGATCTCATGAGTTTTTTTGAACCACCCTCATCAGATCTGAGCACTGAGGGGGTTGGCAGATTCTCTCTAGAAGACATCATCTAGCTATTTAGAGTGTAGGCTGTTCAGGGCAGGAACTGGCTCTCACTAGATCTGTACAGGGCCTGGCACAACAGGACCTGATCTGAAATCAACAAGATGAAAGATTACGGTGGCTATCGTAATAAAGCTAAGAAAACCACGATCAATATGGAGCCCCATGGTACCATTTTTAATGGAGCAACGCTGTATTTTCAGAAAGATTTCATACCCGTTAGAAAAGGACAAAAATAATGGTCCTGAAATCAGTACATCTTAGCCAGGTCTACACTAGAAAGGGGTTGCCAGTGTAGCTATAACCAGCAAACCCTCCTAGTGCAGATGCATCGTATACTGGCAAAAAAGGGCTTTTGCCAGTATGGCTTATACCAATCAAAATCAGCTAGACCAGCAAACCCACTTTCACGCTGGAATAACTGTGCCTGCACTACAGTTTTGCTGGTACAGAAGAGACGTTAAATAATCAGTCCCTTAAGCTACATTACTCTACCAGCAAAAGTTTCTAGTCTAGATCTGGCCCTCCAGTCGTGATATTACATTTGGGGAAGAAATTGCTGTTAAACTATTTCTACTTATTAGGTGTATTACGGCACCTCTCCGCCCCAGTCATGGATAGGGAATCTATGGCACAAGGCGCTCCACAAAGCGCTGAACAAGAGGACAGCCACTGCCGGACAGCAATTCCAATCTACCCCTCAGCAATGAGTGTGTGGAGTGGATTCTACTCATCTCCCCGGACCTAAATACACACAACAATGCTACTTTATTGTGTGTATTATGGCAGCACCCAGAGGTCCCAGCTCAGGGTGGGGTCCTCTTCTACCAGGTGCTGCACAAATGTAAAGCAAGAGATGGGCGGGAGAAAGGATCTCCATTTTACAGATAGGGACCCAAGGCCCAGAGAGATCATTTAACTTGCCCAAACAAGGTCGCACAGGGAGTCGGTGGCTGAGCTGGGAATTGAAACCCAGATCTCTTGAGTCCCAGCCCAACGCCTTCAGCCCCAGACCATCCTTCCTCTGTTTGCTTAGGGGATTAGCAACCAATGCTCTGGTATCCCCTCTGAAGGCATCGACTGACCACTTTGCAGAGATCTATGGCCTGGTAGACTGGGGATTCATTCCCCAGCATGGTTGCTACTGCTGCAAATTCCTTAGCGTGGACACCATTTGTACCAGGTTAACAGCACTGATGTAACCCATGTACACATTAGGGGTTTGCATTAGTGCAGCTACCCCAGTGCCCAATATCTGCAATGTAGAGCAGGTATTTGTCCACCTGCATGCACTCACCTCCTAGAGGGATGCCAGTAGAAACCCTAATGCTCAATGCTTATGCACACGGGCATCACCAAGCCAATGTTCAACCATTCATGAAGCCCCAGTCCCTCTCCACTGAGATATGCATTAGTTCCAGTTTTACAGCTAGGGAAACCGAGGTACAGAAAGTGTTTGAGCAAGACTCTCTGACGCAGAGGTAACTCAGGACATCCCAGCTCCCAGGTCTGCACGCTGGCTGCTACAACAGGCTGCCTCTTGTCAGGAGTAGCTACTCAGCTTGCCGCTGGAGCCATAAAGTTATAGAAAAGTTGGGCTGGAAGGGACCTTGAGAGGTCATCTAGTCCAGCCCCCTGCACAGGAGGAGGACCAAGAATACCTAGACCATCTCTGACAGGTGTTTTTCTAACCTGTTCTTAAAAACCTGCAGCCACGGGCATTCCATCACCTCCCTTGGAAGCCTATTCCAGCATTTAACTAACCTTATAGTTGGAAAGATTTTCCTACTATCTAACCTAAATCTCTGTTGCTGCAAATTAAACCCATTACTTCTTGTCCACCCCACTGTGGACATGGAGAATAACCAAGCACAGCCCGTACCATATTTGAAGACTGTTCTCAAGTCCCTTCTCGGTCATCTTTGTCTCATGACTGAATGTGCCCAATTTTTTTTACCCTTTCCTCATAGATCAGGTTTATCATTTTTGTTGCTCTCCCTGTGGACTCTCGCCAGTTTGTCCATATCTTGCCTGAAGCGTGGCACCCAGAAGTGGACACAGTCCCTCAGCTGAGGCATTACCAGTATTAAGCAGAGTGGGACAATTACCCCCTATGTCTTACACACAACACTCCTGTTAACACACACCAGAATGATATTGGCTTTTTTCACAGTTGCATCACATCGTTGGCTCAGATTCAATTTGTGATCCACTATAACTCCCAGATCCTTGTCAGCGTACTACCACCTAGGCAGTTATTCCCCATTTTGTAGCTGCGCATTTTATTTTTCCTTCTTACGTGAAGTATTTTGCACTTCTCTTTACGGAATCTCATCTTGTTGATTTCAGACCAACTGGTCAAGATTGTTTTGAATTCTAATCCTCTCCTCCGAAGTGCTAACAACCCGTCCCAGATGGAGGTCATCTGTAAATTTTATAAGCATACTCTCCACTTCATTATCCAAGTCATAACTGAAAATATTGAATACTGGATCCAGAACTGACCCTTGTGGCCTTCCCAATCTGACAGCGAACCATAGATAACTACTCTTTGAGAACAGTTTTTCAATCAGTTGTGCATCCACCTTATAACTGTCACCTTCTTCATCTATTCATAGAATCATAGAATATCAGGGTTGGAAGGGACCCCTGAAGGTCATCTAGTCCAACCCCCTGCTCGAAGCAGGACCAATTCCCAGTTAAATCATCCCAGCCAGGGCTTTGTCAAGCCTGACCTTAAAAACCTCTAAGGAAGGAGATTCTACCACCTCCCTAGGTAACGCATTCCAGTGTTTCACCACCCTCTTAGTGAAAAAGTTTTTCCTAATATCCAATCTAAACCTCCCCCACTGCAACTTGAGACCATTACTCCTCGTTCTGTCATCTGCTACCATTGAGAACAGTCCAGAGCCATCCTCTTTGGAACCCCCTTTCAGGTAGTTGAAAGCAGCTATCAAATCCCCCCTCATTCTTCTCTTCTGCAGGCTAAACAATCCCAGCTCCCTCAGCCTCTCCTCGTAAGTCATGTGTTCTAGACCACTAATCATTTTTGTTGCCCTTCGCTGGACTCTCTCCAATTTATCCACATCCTTCTTGTAGTGTGGGGCCCAAAACTGGACACAGTACTCCAGATGAGGCCTCACCAATGTCGAATAGAGGGGAACGATCACGTCCCTCGATCTGCTCGCTATGCCCCTACTTATACATCCCAAAATGCCATTGGCCTTCTTGGCAACAAGGGCACACTGCTGACTCATATCCAGCTTCTCGTCCACTGTCACCCCTAGGTCCTTTTCCGCAGAACTGCTGCCTAGCCATTCGGTCCCTAGTCTGTAGTGGTGCATTGGATTCTTCCATCCTAAGTGCAGGACCCTGCACTTATCCTTATTGAACCTCATCAGATTTCTTTTGGCCCAATCCTCCAATTTGTCTAGGTCCTTCTGTATCCTATCCCTCCCCTCCAGCGTATCTATCACTCCTCCCAGTTTAGTATCATCTGCAAATTTGCTGAGAGTGCAATCCACACCATCCTCCAGATCATTTATGAAGATATTGAACAAAACCGGCCCCAGGACCGACCCTTGGGGCACTCCACTTGATACCGGCTGCCAACTAGACATGGAACCATTGATCACTACCCATTGAGCCCGACAATCTAGCCAGCTTTCTACCCACCTTATAGTGCATTCATCCAGCCCATACTTCCTTAACTTGCTGACAAGAATACTGTGGGAGACCGTATCAAAAGCTTTGCTAAAGTCAAGATATACATCCACTGCTTTCCCTTCATCCACAAAACCAGTAATCTCATCATAAAAGGCAATTAGATTAGTCAGGCATGACCTTCCCTTGGTGAATCCATGCTGGCTGTTCCTGATCACTTTCCTCTCATGCAAGTGCTTCAGGATTGATTCTTTGAGGACCTGCTCCATGATTTTTCCAGGGACTGAGGTGAGGATGACGTCTGCCAAGAGGGTTCATTGGTGAGTTTTTAAGTGGCTGAGGAGCCCAGTTCTTGCCCTGCAGATTTTCCCACAGAAGTGATAGGTGTAATCTTGGAGGAAACATAGTTGTTGGCTGAAGTGTTGTGCCCTCTCTTTCCTCCTTTGTCGCTTCTGTCTCTTGAGCACGTCTGTTCACCTCAAAGCGAGATGTGACTTGGTGCATGGCGTGGCGTGGTGTCACTGTTCTGTTCCGTGCCGAGTCCTGCCAGTTTGTTGGGTTGATGCCTCTTTTTAAGATGTAGTTTCAGAATGTCTTTGAAACGCTTCCACTGCCCTCTGCAAGCCCTTCTTCCCTCACTTAACTGAGAGAAGAGCACTTGCTTCAGGAGGCAAGCATCAGGCATACATACACAGTGGCCAGCGCAGCGGAGTTGGTATTTCATGACCTGTGCTTCTATACTGCGAATGTTGGCTGCAGAGAGAATGCTGACGTTACTGTGTTGGTCTTCCCAGTTGATCCTGAGAATCCTCCTGCGGCAGTGCTGCTGGAACCACTCCAGCTGCTTGAGATATCGTCTGCAGGTTACCCAGGTCTCTCATCCATAGAGAAGGGTGGGGGTGACAACTCCCTTGTAAACCAAGATCTTGGTACCTGTTTGTAGATCCCTACCATTGAAGACTCGTTTGAATAGTCGTCCAAACAACGTGCTGGCACAGCGGATCTTGTATTCAATTTCTGTGTCAATGCTGGCTGTTTGAGAGAGGTGGCTGCCAAGGTACGGAAAATGGTCCACATTTTCTAGGGGTTCTCCGCTGACGGTGACTTGTGGAGTACGAAGAGTAGTTTGTGCAGGTGAGGGCAGGTAGTGTACCTTGGTTTTCCCGATGTTGAGAGAGAGACCCCCAGGCTGTGATAGGCATCTGCAAAAAGATTTAGTGTGCTTTGCAGCTCGGCCTCTGTGTGTGCAAGAATGACAGGCTGAAGGTCAGAGATGCCAATTTGTGATCTTAGATTTTGTTTGGAGGCATCCAAGATTCAGGAGTTGGCCACCCATATGATACTCAATCCCTATTCCAACAGGAAGGCAGTCGTGGATGAGAATCAGGATCATGGCAAGGTAAATGGAGAAGAGTGTTGGAGCAATGAAACAGCCCTGCTTGACACCGGTGCGAATGGTTCGGTCTCTGAGCTGTTGCACAAAATGGTGGCAGTCATCTCATCATGGAGTAGAAATGAATTTCTGTGGCTAAAACCTACACAACACCTTCCATAGAGCATCACGATTGGTAGAGTCAAAGGCCTTGGTTAGGTCGATTAATGCCATAAACAGTTCCCGGTGTTGCTCTCTGCACTTCTCCTGAATCTGTCGTGCCATGAAGATCATGTCGGTTGTAGCTCGGGATGGCCTGAAGTCACACTGTGATTCGGGGAGGAGTTCCTCAGCAAGGGAGAGAAGGCAGATTAGTAGGATCTGGGAAAGAATCTTCCCTGCAATGGAGAGAAGAGCAATACCTCTGTGGTTCCCGCACAAAGATTTGTCCCCTTTCTTGAATATTGTAACAATGCTGGTGTTCTTAAAGTCAAGTGAAATTTCTTCACAGGTCTAGATTTTGTCAAGGAGTTGGGAAAGTTTGTGCTGGAGCATTGTTTCACCAGCTTTAAAAACTTCAGCTGGGATACTGTCTGGGCCTGGTGCCTTCTGATTTTTTGCCTGGGTGATGGCATGCCAGACTTCCTCTGAAGATGGGGGATTAGCAAGGTGTTCCATTGCTAAGCATTGTGGAATAAACTCGATGGGGTCTTCAGAGACCATGGATCTGCGGTTTAGTAGGCTCTCAAAGTTCTCCTTCCAGTGTTGTTTAATGGCCGCATTGTCCTTGAGGAGGGTTGAGCCATCCGGAGAATGTAAGGGGGTTAGCCCTTTGGAGCTTGGCCCATATATAGGTTTTGTTGCTTGAAAGAAGCTTCTCATGTCACCCTAGTCTACGAAACCATGGATCTCAGAGGCCTTCTCTTGCCACCACTTGTTTTTGAGGTCACGTAGCCGACTTTGGCTTTAAGAAGGTGATATGCCTCATGTTTTTGTTTGTTAGAGGAATCATTTTGCCAGTTACAAAATGCACCTTATAGTAATTTCATCTAGACCGCATTTCCCCAGTTTGCTATTGAGAATACCATGTAGGCCTGTATCAAAGGCCGTACTAAAAATCAAGATATATCACATCTACAAGACCAGTAACCCTAATTTGTTCTTGACAATTCCACATTGGCTATTAATCATCACCCTATTATCCTCCAGGTGTTTACAAATTAATTGTTTAATAGTTTGTTCCAGTATCTTGCTAGGTATCAAAGTTTGGCTGACTGGTCTATAATTCCCCAGGTCCTCTTTGCTCCCCTTTAAAGATCGGTGCTATGTTTTCCCTTCTTGAGTCCACTCGCACCTCACCCCTCCTCCATGAGTTCTGGAAGATAATTGCTAATGGCTCCGAGATTGTTCCTTAAAAAGCCTAGGATTAACTTCATCAGGCCCTGCTGCCTTGAATATATCTAACTTATCTAAATATTTTTTAACCTGTTATTTCCTTATTTTGTCTTGCATTTCCCCCCCACCTTGTTGTTAATATTAATTGTGTCAAATATCTGGTTACAATTACAATATACCTTTCTAGTGAAGACTGAAGCAAAATAGACATTAAACACCTCGGCCCCCTTGATATCGTCCGTTATTAGCTCTCCTTCCCTGCTAAGTAGAAAACCTACACTTTTGTCCTTCTTTCTCTTGCTCCTAATCTATTTAAAGAACCTCTTCTTATTGCCCTTTATTCCCCTTGCTACGCAGAACTCATTTTGTGCCTTAGTCTGATTTTGTCCCTATATGCTCATGTTATTCCTTTGTACTCCTCTTGGCAATTCATCCGTATTCCCACTTGTTGTAGAATTCCCATCTTATATCGCCAGCCCAATAGTCTATGATGCCACTGTAGTTACATGCACTTCTACAACATTGGCAGAGATGAGGGGTGGGGGAATTCAGGGCTGGAATGGCAGTAAATTGGGATCGAAGCAGCAGTGATGTAGGAGCGTGTAGCCAGGACTGGAAGAGCAAAGAGTGCTGCTGGCTGAGGTTTAGCAGAGCAGTAGCACTTATGCACCCTATGCCTGAGTGACATTAGCACATCCTCACTTCCACAGGTGCTAAATTCCAAGGCTTCAGCTTTCCTAGGGAAGGCAGTGCTGGGTATACAGCTATGCTGGCCGCCCTCCCCCTGCTGCAGAGGAACCAGAACGACAAAGAGGAAGGAAAACAATCCCACAAAGCAGGATTAGACACCAACACAAACAGACCACACTCTCAGGTTTCACTAAGTAAAGGACATCGGATGACTGAAACCAGAGCTAAGGATCAGGGAACCAGACCAGGGTTCTGGTTTTCCTCAGTTCAGGGTTGAGATTTCCAGAATCAGGGACCTAACCAGAGGCACCTAAATCAGCGGCCTGATTTACAGCTGTCACTGGGAGCTGCGGGGACACAGCGCCTCTGGAAATTAGATCCTCCCCTTTCAAAAAGCCAGTGCAAAGACCCCTCCCCACTTAAATCCATAATCTCTGAGTTCAGGCACAAAAGGGCATTTACGGGATATCTAAGAGGTACCACGGTACAAATCAAAATGCAACCAGGGGAGATTTAATACTGTAGCACCCAGAGTGCGGGGAGGGAAAACATCCCAGCACAGGTACAAGATGCAGAGCAGGTAGGGTATGTAACCCATTGCACTAATACAGATTTAATAGGGCCATCACACAGGGAGGTAGCACAGGCTGGGAGTTAGGAGATACAAGTTCTATTCTCAGCCCTGACCTTGGGCAAGTCTCTCCATTTCCCCTCCCACTTCATGTCCATTAGATGGTTGGCTGTTTGGAGCAGGGACCATCCCCCAAGGGGTTCATCTACACTGCAATAAAAAACCCAGAGTCTCAGGACATAAATCAACATGGGCTCGGGCTGTGAGGCTAAAAAATGTCAGTGTAGACGTTCTAGCTTAGGCTGAAGCCTGGGCTCAGAAAACCCGCTGTAAAGGGTGGGTCCCAGATCCCGGGTTCAAGCCCAAGCCCAAACAACTACACTGCAATTTTTAGCCCCACAGCCCGAGCCCGCATAAGCCAACCTAGGCCAGCCACAGGTCTTTTATTGAAGTGTAGACATACCTTATGTGAACGTACCACATCTAACATGATGGGGCCCACATCTCAGTTGCAGCCCCTAAACGCCAATGGAATGTTATACATTTGTAAAGTGTTTTGAGCTCTCCAGATGAAAAGCACTAGATAAGAGCTGAAGGGTTGTGTGAGATATACACATCGCTCTAGCTCTTACCTACCGATTTTCATCTGGAGATCTCGAAGCACTTTACACAGGTGGTTTCAGTCTCATTGTCCCCAAAAATGAGGCACATGAGGGAAAGCAACTTACCCAAGGTCACCCAGAAGGCCCGCAGCAGAGCTCCGAACAGAACCCAGGTACCCTGAGGTTCTATCCGCCAGGCTGCAGAGAGAGGATGGGCGAGAAGGGAGGAGCGGAGCTGTCCCATGAAAGGATTTTGACGTCCCAAATTACAGGTTTGAATGATAACCAAGAACCGGCCCCTGCTGGCATGACCCTTCAGCCTTGGGAAATTAGTGCCTCTGGCACCTTTGCCACACAATCAATATTTTACTTTCAGTGAAACTAGGGATGAGTGTGCCAAGTCCCTTGATTGACTTGCTGGCTCAGGAAGGTCTGCCCTGCCCCGTGCCAGAGCTAATATTAGTTTGTCTACTTAAAGATTCAATAGACTGCGGGGGAGGGAGTTACACTTCTTCCAAGGAACTTGGTTTCTATTTGCCTGTCTCCTCACCCGCCTCTTCAGTCTTGAAGCTTTGCTAAGTAAGGAAGATTTGTAAGGAGGAGGGAGGGAAAAGGAGAGCAAGAAATCCATGCTGCTGCTAAAACAAATAGGAGCAAGGGCTGTAATTGGCATGGATCAAAGCTGCCATATTAGCAGAGTTAAGCACCAGAACAGGTTACCAACAGGGATGCGGAACCTGTCATTAGCGGTTTTTAAGAGCAGGTTAGAAGACAAACACCTGTCAGGGATTCTGTAGGCTTACTTGGCCTGCCTCAGCGCAGGGGACTGGACCAAATGACCTCTCGGGGTCCCATCCCGCCCTGCATTTCTATGATTTGATGACTGTCAAAGGCACAAAGGGCAGGCAGGTGCTCTGTGATGCTAAAGCCCTACTCCCCTAACACCTTGCATTACAGGATCCCAAAGAACTTGACACTGATTTGTCCTCACAACCCCCTCGTGTGGGAGGAAAATCCCATTACCCCATTTTACAGATAGGGAAACTGAGCAGGGAAGCAACTTGCTCAAGGTCTCCCAGCGAGTCAGTGGCCAAACCAGGATTAGAACTCAGGGGGTCCTGGCACCCAGCCCCCTGCTGCACCCAACAGACTATGGTCTGGTTTAGTAGAGGAAGGGGGGTAAGCATTATCTTCTCTTTATAGATGGGTTAGATTAAAAGCTTTTTGGGACAGGGGCTCTCACCAATAAGGGGAAGTGACCTGTCTGATATCATATGTCCAACTTGGTGACAGAAACACAATCTAGGAGTCTCATCTCTCAAATGGCTCTAATCACTACACATCACTCCCTTTATCTCTAGATCTCAAAATGCTTTACAGAGGAGGTCAGTATAACTGTCTCCCCATTCAACACACGGGGAAACAGACTGAGATGGGAAGTGACTTGTCCAAAGCCCCCCAGCCAGCCAGCGGCAGAGTTGGGAATAGAACTCGGGGCTCCAAGTCCCAGTCTAGTGTCCTACATGCCAGGACACATAGCCTCTCATTGTATTAAAAACAATGTAAAAGGAGATTTTCAGAAGCATCAAAGGGATTTTTAGGTGTACAAATTCCATTCAAAGTCAATATGACTTGGTCCCTAAATCCCTTGGGTACTTTTGATCACCTCCTTCCTTACTGCTTGGTTTGTTTACTAATCTGTACAGCTAATCAGAAGTATTTTAGTTTTTAAAGATCACTGTGTGAGAGTCTCTAGATCGCTAACAGAATTTTTGCACAGACTTCAAAAATAGCTACTTAAAAATATATATTTAAAGAAAGAACCCATGGGGTGGGGTGTGGGGGTGAATCAATCTCTCAGTTACTCTTCTACCAATCCTTTTAGCTCAGGGGAGTGCAAGGGTTAACAAGTGCTGCGGTCCATTTTAGGGATGGGATGACTAAAGCAGCATCATTAAGTCTGTTAATATGCTTTTCTGCTCATTTTTCATTTATAGATTCATAGATTTTAAGACTGTGATCATCTAGTCTGGCCTCCTGAATAGCACAGGCCCAAGAACTGCCCTGAATTAATTCCCGTTTGAACTAGAGTGTCTCTTAAAAAACACCCCCAGCCTTGAAGAAAAACATCCAACAGTTGTATGGCTCTGGTCCATTCCAATTGTCCCACTGCCATGCCTGGCTGATGAGACATTTCCAAAAGTTTGGGCAGCAAATGGCTCAGGCACCAGACAGGAACTCAAAAGACCCAGGTCCAATTCCCAGCCCAAGTCACTTGGCCTCTCTGTGCCTCAGTTTCTCCTCTAAAGGGAAGACTATAGTTATTTCTTTCTCCCACCTTTGTCTAAGGAATTCAGGCCAAAGACTTTGTCGCACTACGTGCATGTTGGTTTGGTTTAGTCTGCAGAAAACCGAGGGGGATAACAGTTTAAGTACACAAAAGATTGTTACAAGGAGTAAAGAGAAAAAAATATTCTTAACTTTTGAGGATAGGACAAGAAGCAATGGACTTAAATTGTAGCAAGGGCAATTTAGGTTGGACATTAGGGAAAACTTCCTGTCAGGGTAGTTAAGCACTGAAATAAATTTCCTAAGGAGGTTGTGGAATCTCCATCACTGGATATTTTTAAGAGCAGGTTAGACAAACACCTGTCAGCAATGGTCTAGATAATATTTAGTCCTGCCTTGAGTTCAGGGGACTGGACTAGAAGACCTCTCGAGGTCCCTTCCAGTCCTATGATTCTGAGTATAGTACTGATCACAATGGGGCCCTGATCCAGTCGGGGCTTCTAGGCATTGTTATGATGTAAATAATAAAATAGAAGGATTATGACTGCTTCACATCATCCTAACCACAAGACCACAGAACCCAGATGCTTAGACTGGCTACCTAAACTAGTCTACCAAGAAAACCACCCCATCCTATGCTAATCAAGAGTAAACTGATTGTTAAACTCATTGCCAAAATAACATCTTCATTGTTCCTTCAGTGTGTCACAGCAGCACACTGAGACACTGATCAAGGCCCTGTCACACTGGGCACTGCACAGACTGTGTGAGGATCATACCCTGCCCGTAAAGAGCCCCCAATCTAAACAGACCAGGCAGATAAGGACTGATCATCCCCATTTTCCAGAGTAAAGCCCCGATCCTACCAACACTTATGCACGTTTAATTTTACCTCCATGAGTCACTGTTAGGCACATGATAAGAAGTGTTTGCAGGATCAGGGCCTAACAAACAAAAGCTAGACAGACAGACAATGGGTGGGATGGAAAAGAGAGGCCCTGAAAAGGGAATCACAAGGTCAAACAGGAAATCAATGGCAGAGCTGGGAAGAGAACCAAGGTCTCCCAAGTCTCAGGCTGGTGCCCTACCCAGTAGGCCACAAAGACACTCTGATGGAGAACTGTGCTAGCTGATGAGTTAGAGAGAGCCAGACCATTAAGAGGAGAGATTTTTGGCAGACAAAGAATATAAGCAACTAACTGAGCAAAGTGCTGGATTCAGAGATCTAAACATAGGCAGACACACAGCTGCAAGCTATGAAAAAGCTTATCAGCTGCTTTTGGAATTTACTCAAGTAGTTTGGGTTTTGTTTAACTAATTCCATGATTTTTTTTTTAATTTAAAAAAAAATGAATGAATGAGATTATGTGCTTGTGATCCCCAAACCCAGGGAAATCTGTAGCGTTGACAGTGATGCTCCTCAGAGTTAAAGGGACAACATAAATTTAAGATTAGTCTCCAAATTTATGGTTAGCAGGGTTGTCTTTTTAAAAAATGGCATTATTATTTATACAGCACCAGAAGGAATCTCATGTGCTCTGCAGTATTAAGATGCCAACACCTCTGACCTCACGCTGAAGGCATCCTGATTTAAGTTGATAACCTTACAGATAAGAGATCAGGGTGGGGTTACAACAAAGAGCAGTGATTAAGCAGTGGAGTTTGGTTCATTACCTCCACAATTTCCATTTCCTTTTTTTTTTAAATATACATACATAAAAACACAGTTTTCCAATTATTTGGAGAAGGCTTTCAGAGGGTTAGAAGGGAGAAATAGGATTTATTTGCAAAGAAATGTTGCCAAATCTTGAGTCTTTTGATAATTGTTGCTTTTCTTAAAGCACCTGGTCCTGCAGTCAGGAGGTTACATGAAAATCTTTCACTTCTAGCCCTTGTGGTCACAGAGAAAAACTTGAAAATATGACCCCTAATGGCAAAACAAAAACAAAATACACCACACACACCACAGAAGGCAAACAAACAGAACCCAGCAGTGCAGCCTAATGGGTAGGTCACTGGACTGGGACTCAGGAGACTTTGTTCTATTTCTGGCTCTGCCACTGATTTTCTGGGTGACTTGGGCAAGTCACTACCTCTCTGTGTGACTCAGTTTCTCTGTCTGCATAATGATACCTCCTTTGCAAAGCACTCTGAAATCTAAGTGTTAAGTTCTGTTTATTTGCCTCCCGATTTCATTTCATGGTTTTGTTTTTTTTTAACACATTCATGGGACTACTCATAACAGTAAAATGTTTAATTTGTGTGTAAGTGTTTACAAGATCAGGGCCTTGAGTGCTTTTGAAAAAACCACACATGGATTTCTAGGTAGCTGTACCAAACAGCTGTACAAGGGCAGGAGAACCAGAAAGTGAAAGTAACTAAAAACAAAAGTGAAACAGACTAGCCTATGTAAACATACACATGGAGCAGTAGTGATGACAGGTCAATATTCTTTAAATTCTTTCAGTCTCACCCATCCAACATCCTGTAATTCCTGAGTGACAGCTAGGGATTTATTGAGAATAGAATCTTCTTGTCTTCATAGTTAACACATTACATCTGGGCAACTTCTGCTTTGCCACTGCTGGCTTAAAAATAACAAAGCCATGATTTTCAAAAGCAATGAGTCATTTTGTAAGACCAAACCCAAAGCGCTTTAAAAGGGGTTTGAATTTCAGAGTGTGTTAAGTACCTGCCATACCCACAATGGAGCTATGACAGTTTACACCAGCTGAGGATGTGGCCCAGGGTGTTTCAAGTTGGGCACCCAAAAACAGAAGCATCAAAATAAAATCACCAGTCATAGTGGTGGGGGGGAATCTATGCCCCAAAATAGATAGCTCAAACTCTCCACTGATGTGAATAATTAACCTGAAGGAGTTGAGTCTTGATTGTCTAGCAATTCAGATCACAGAGCTAGGGAAGGGGGAGGGAAAATGCATGGATTATTAACATTTGGCTAACTGGATGCTCAGGAATAGCTCACAAAAACCCCATCCTGCAATCTGACCTCTCCACGCAAAACCCAGCTCAACAATGTGGTTCCACATGGGTGCAGGGAACCACCTGCTCAAACCAGACCAAAAGATCAGGCCAAAGCACTAGCAAGAAACAGAAGTGGTAATGATCCTGCATCCCACATTTGCTTCCGATTGAAAGCTCTTTATGGCAGAAAACCCTTCTTTGCAGAGAGAATTTAAAGTGCCAGGCGCTGCATGTACCCCCACAAGATTCTGCTCATTCAGCCAAGTTGTTTTTTTTTTTTTTAAAGGGGGAATATTTATAATTCCAGTTATGATGGCAAACAGAGGAAAGAGTAAATAAAGTATTTTCCACTGACAGCCTTGCAAGATTTGCTGTATAAATAATGCTCCTTGGAATTAACCCATCTAGATGGGAATGGAGAGGAGGGTTGTTTTGGGATGAACTTGGAATCAGAAACTTTTGCTTTTCAAGTGTTTTGGTTTGCTCAGCACCAGGGTTGTCAGCTGGAGCCACCACTAACAAGGCCAAAGATTCAGGCTCCCCAGTAAATATAAACTAGAACGACCCTGGTTACAACAAAATTAGAGGTGAGACCTTTATCTCAAAGATAGAAACATACCCCCTTTAACAAAGCTACCAACATGCCAGAAATTCACTGTTTTCTGTACAGAGTAGGCTAATTTTAAAAGGTGCCCAAGAATTACATTATAGCATCAAGCAGGTTACACATTCTACCTTAAGGTCCTTATCTGACCTCCATTATTGTAGCGTGTGAGCACCTCACAATCTTTACCATATTTATCCTCCCAAACCCTCTGTGAGGAAGGATCACCCCCATTTTACAGTTGGGGAACCTCAGGCACAGACAAACGAAAGCCAAGATGCTCAAATGTATTTAGGCTTTTAACTTCCATTAATTTCTGAAGTGACTTGCCCAAGGTTACAGAGGAAGTCTGCAGCAGGGCAGGAAATTAAACAGATCTCCCAAGTCACAGATCAGTGTCCTGACCACGGGGCCATCTTCCTCTCTATTCCTAGATTGTTAAATTATTCAGTATGCTGATCTTGTAAAGTTATTGCAGATTCTGACTGTTCCCATACCTTTCGTACAGTCAGAGCTGATAAGGGTTCTGACACATTGGGCTCCTGTCCCCTTTCCTCCCCCCGCCCAAATATGGTAATTGAGAACCTGCATTGCTGAATCAATGAACATTACGAACAGAGTCTTTCGTTCCGTTTAAGAGAGAGCCCAAAGGTCCAGCTATCTTACTTTGGAAGGCAGCCTCAGATTCTGTATAATGAAACCTTCTATTTTACTGAATGCTAGAATTTACTCACAGATGAAGCATGGGGCTGGGAGCCAGCAATTTCCCTGGCCTCCAACTTACTGTGTGGTCTTTCTTGAGCCACATAAAACCGATGAAGTGAGCTGTAGCTCACGAAAGCTTATGCTCAAATAAATTGGTTAGTCTCTAAGGTGCCACAAGTACTCCTTTTCTTTTTGGGGTTTTCAGAGTACCCTAGGGGAGTTAGGAACCCAGCTGCTATTAAATTTGCACACTTTCCAGCCCCTTAAGCCCCACTAAAAGTTCACTGATTCAATCCCCTCCGAAACATGGGGTGTCTGAAGATGAACATTTATGCAGAACTTAATGCATAATATGGAATCTTTTCCACAGACTACAATCTGCTTTGACTCAGGCCTGTTAACTGGCAAGTCACATTATGGCTCCTGGAATTCAGAAAGTGGGAAGTCAGCAGCCCAGGAGCTTAAAAAACATAATGGGACTCAGCAGAGATATGTGCTGTTTAACATCTGAAGAGTCAAAACAAGATAAACTCCCGTAATTGAGGCCTCGGAAAACATACTCCCTGCAAACGTTTCCCAGTTGCATTAAGCGTTCTGCAAAGTCGTGTGCTTTGGAAAAGTCTCAAACTCACCACAGCAACAAGGCTGGAGGCAGGGCAGGTTCCCCCCACCCCCCAAAAAAAAAAAAACTGGAAGCAAAAGAATAAAATCCTTATAAACGTAGAAAGCATGTACCCCAAATGTAGGGCATATGGTGGGGAAGAGACCTTAGATTACTTGGAAAATAATTATATCCCACACACGCATCGTCCAAACTCCATAAGGCACTACCCTTCGGGGGGGGGGGGGGAAGCACTTTATCAACAGCGGGACAACAGCCTCTCCTCCAACTTACTTTCTGCTCACGATCCACCCAGCCGGCTGCATTCCCTCATTTTAAGGGGAGCGTGCAAGGCCCTTCCACACCCCGCCGGCTCAGAAGCGGCTCTGGCCAGCCGACGCAACCCCGCCGGAGTGCCCAGCTTTTGCAAACGCTTCCAGCCTCTCCGCTTGTTGCAAACGGGAGAGCCGATGACACGACCCCGCCGCCGCGGCACGGAAACTTTGCAAAACCCTCCCTGCCCAAGGGAAGGGCAGCGCGTGGAGACGATAAAGAAGACAGGAGAAGGAGTGGGGGGGGGCGGGGGGGGCGGTTAACGCTTTTCGTGACTGTTTCAGGCCCGGGCGCCATCAAAGGGAATAAGGCAGAGCGGGACCGACCGCGAAACGACCCCCCTTCCCCACCCCACCTTCGTGAACCAGTTTCGGGTAAACGCTTCACGTGGGTGGACACGGGCTGAGACGCACCGAAGCCCATTTGAATCCATTAGTCATGGCAAGGGAAGGGGAAGGGGGGGGGATGCGGCAGAAACCACCCCCCCTCCCTTTTTTAACGGCTTCCACACACAAAAGAGGAGGAGAAATCGACAACTCCCCACCCCCCCCCATCAGAGGGGGTAGGTGCCCCCAGCCCCCCCCATCCAAGGGAGGGGTGCCCCCCCCTGCACACGCCCCCTAGCGGGGGGGGCCGTTGTTTCCCTCGCCCTCTCTCGGGCCGCCGGGGCGGGCAGAAGCCGCCCGGCGAAGCCCCACCCTGCAGCCGACGCGGGCGAAGAGCCGCGCGTCGCTTCCCCTCAGGCGCCGCTGCCAACCGCCCCCGGGGGGGGAGGGGGAGGGGGGGAGCCCCCCGACAGACAGACAGACACTCACTCACCTGTGGAAGAGCGGGAGCGGGCTCCCTGCGGCCTCTCGCCTGCGCCTCTCGGTCCCCGCCCCTGCCGGGCAACGCGCGCCCTGCCCCGTGACGTGCCCGCCGCCGCCGCCGCGCGAGACGCTGGTCCAGCCCCAGCAGTCGACCGCGGAGAAAGCGATCGGCCGCCCGAGGCCTCAGCCGCCGGCGGGGAGGGGCGGACCCGGGCTGAGGCCACGCCCCACCCTGCGGCGGCCGGCGCCGCGCGGCCGCTCCTCCGCTGTGGGGAGGGGCGCGACTCGCGGGGCTGGAGGGCAGCGGGCTGAGGCGGCCGTGGCGGGAGGCGGCGGCGGGGGGGGCGACAGAGGGATAGATACGGGGATCGACTGATAGGCTGAGACGGGGCTCCATAGATGAATCAGTAGCGAGAGACGGGGATCAATAGAGACAGAGAAAGAGATACGCGGGTAGCTGGATCGATAGATACGGGGCTCAATAGAGAGCTCGATAGATACAGGGATCAATAGGTGAGGTGTCTGAGGATCATAGAATCATAGACTATCAGGGTTGGAAGGGACCTCAGGAGGTCATCTAGTCCAACCCCCCCTGCTCAAAGCAGGACCAATCCCCAGTTTTTGCCCCAGATCCCTAATGGCCCCCTCAAGGATTGAACTCACAACCCTGGGTTTAGCAGGCCAAATACTGTACAGGGATTAATAGAGAGATGAGGTGTATGAGGATTAATAGATACATGTGGGGATCAATAGAGAGATGGATACAGGGATCAATAGAGAGATGAAGTGTATGAGGATTAATAGATACATGTGGGGATCAATCGAGAGATGGATACAGGGATCAATAGAGAGATGAGGTGTGTGAGGATCGATAGATGCATGTGGGGATCAACAGAGAGACGGATACAGGGATCAACAGAGAGATGAGCCTACAGAGGGTTATGCAGAACCCCCTCCCAATACGCTGGCCCCAGCAGGGGGTGTAGCAGCTAGGGATCCCCTCCACTCTCCCTGGTTGCCTGCCAATGGTCGATGTGCTGCTCAGAGCCCATTGCATACCACCTTCCTTCCTCCCCAGAGCCACTCCAGCCTTACTGGCCCATCCCTGCCCCAAGGAGGAGGGCAGAGCTGGTAGCTGAGTGGCAGTGAGGTGCTCCCAGGAAGCCTTCTTGCACCCTGCAATAGTGTGCCCTCACTCCCCCCGCTTCCCCCAAACAACTAGGGAAATTCACTGCCCCAAAACTTTGTTATTGGAGCGTTAAGTCTGGCCAGCCTCTTGCCTTTCCAGAACGTCGAGGGGCCCCCTTACTTAAACCTCTGAAAACTAGGAAATACCGAGATGCACACCAGCCCTGCCTCGCAACCTGAACTCTGCCCCTGGAGCTAGCAAGAGCCGCTGGGGAAGTCCTGCCAGTAAGTCTGGCTGATGTGAAGGACTCTAACCCTCAGACCCCGTCTTTGTGTCACCTGATGCATTAGCTTTTTAGAGTGCTCCTTTGAGCTGCTTCTCTGTGGGTGCTGTTGCACTGCCTGGAGGAGACACACAGCTTGAGCATGTCATCAACATGATGCAAGAGTGGCAGGTGAGAGAGACCGAGAAGAGGAAGCGTGTAGTGGAAAGTCTCTGGGGGCCATCATAGCTTGAGAGTCAGCAGTCCCACCCTCAGTGTACCAGGATGTCCAGTGGTAGTACAGTGAGCACCCAGTGAGAATCTCTATTATGGCTTTTGCAATGCCAATCAATAGGGAGGGGGAAATCTCTTTGCTGCTTTCTTGGTGCTTATCTCCAGGGACACAAAGCACAATGTTGCACCACAGTTCCTGATGCTTGGGTGAGAACCCAGCTTGGCTTATTTTTTGGTGTATCAGAGGCTGGAGAAACACTGCGGCACATCAACTGTATTTGCAAACTCAAGAGGGCAACTGGACGCACCCTATCCCATTGCTACAGCGGCAGGTCTGACAAACCCCGCCTGGAACCAGCTAAAATACATTCTCATTAACTCCTGCCAAGGCACAGAGTTCTCCTGTGAAATCTGGGTGTTGGTGTTAAACACAAAGGATCTGACAGGTAGACAGTGCAACCCTGCCTGTTAGTGGGAAAACAAAGAATCTTGCCTGGCTACAAGATTAAACCTGAAGTTGGCCAAAACCAGACATAGGAACCCCCTGTTATCAGGGGGAGAAGTAGTAGGTGCTCCCATAGAAAAATGGCCCTTGAGTCTGGATTTAAGAGGCAACAAGGTGCTGGCAAGGGACACCAACCCAGAGCTTTTAATAAAGCTCCCGATGGCACTCGGCCAGGGTTTTGTGTAGGTAGCTATGGAGTGAGTCCAAAGAGGAGTAGACAAACAGAGCGCCTCAGAACATGAGGTCAGGAATGCTGCTTCGGTCCTTGGTGCTCCGTTGTTCTGACCAAGCTATGAGCTGCCAACTTCCTTTACCCAACATCGCAAGAAGGAAGGAGAGTCCATTGATTTGGGCATTAGATGAAAACATCAATAGTCTTGCTGGAAGGTTGCAGCATAACACGACTTTATTTCTTAAACTCCAGACCTTAACACACAAGAACCAAAACCAGAGAGAGACAAAGCAGGCTGCTCCCTAAGGCAGTGAGCCACACCTTACCCAATCTTTCTCTAGCATGGCTCTTTGCAGACTGGCACTGACTGCTGTTAGGCCCATATCACACGCTTCCCTACAGAGCCCCCTAGCCTGCTAGCAAAACCAGGAAGGCCCCCTGAGAATTTAAAGTGACAGTTTACAATTAACACAGTTTTCAATGCACCACAATTCGCACCAGTTGCTGTCCTGTCAATGCTGTCAACAGAGTCAAATCCCTAGCTCTTTGCATCCATAGATCAAAACGTGCTTTATGAAGAAGGTCAGTGTCATTGTCCCCATTTTACAGATGGAGAAACTGAGGTCACCAGCAGAGCTAGGAATTGAATTTGGGTCACTTGAGCCCCACTCCAGTGCACTGTAAGTCTAAGTCCTCTTCCTTTAGCCCCAGAAAGTGACCCCACGAACTCGCCGTTGGGGGCTGAAGGGTCCTCCTTCCACTCACCCAATAGACTGCAGCACCCGCCTGTGGAGCGCCCACTCTTCATGGATGTGTGGCACAGTCAATCGGCCTAGGAGGCATCTAACGCACACGGTGGGTCCACGGTGGTGAGTCAGATGCCTTTCTGCTGAGCAGACAGGTTTGCTGCAGTTGCGGCAGCAAGCCTGCTCAGACCAAATGGAGAAGTGTGCGTTTGGGGGCGGGGAGGGCGTATCACTGACTGGTCTTAGTTCTGTGATTTGCAGAGACACCCAATTGGTGGCTGCAGGGAGTACTCCAGGGCCAGAAGACTTAGGGAATGGCTACCCTGCCATAGAAGACCCCCGGCAGCAAGTGTCAGAGCCTGGGTCAACTGACTTGGGCTGGCACTACAGGACTAGAAATAGCAGTGTAGAGAATCGGGCTGGAGACCCAGTGAGGAGGGAGGGTCTCCAGCTCAAGCACAAACAGCTACACTGCTATTTTCAGCCCCCTAGTATGAGCCCAAGTCAGTTGACCCTCACTCTGAGGGTTGCTGCTAGGGGTCTTTTCTTTGCACTCTAGATCTACCCTTAGAGGGATGGAGGTTTCTGCCCCCTCAGTAGGGTGGGCGAAGCATCCCTGAGTGTCAGGGAGGGATGTGTGTATGTGTCCAGTCATCCATAAAACAGCAACTAAAGAGTTAATGGGTAAGGCTTAGAAATGGCGGGAGTGAATACATGGTGTGTTAAACACGGGGGCATGGAGCCGTGACACTGGGGGAGAAGGCAGGGCGGGAGATTTGGTGCAGTGGTCAGAGCACTAGCCAGAGACCTGGGGTCAAGTATCTGCTCTGCCACAGGCTCTCTGTGTGATCTTGGGCCAGTCACTTAGCCTCAGTTTCCTCATCTGTACAATGGTGATAAGTGAACTACCTTGTCTCATGGGGGTGGTGTAAGGATAAATACATTAAAGACTGTTACGTGCTCAGATACTAGGGTGGTGGGGGCCAGGTCAGACCTAAGAGAGTGTGGCATGACAGCAGTCAAACAAACCCTTCCCCAGAGAGTAAGGACAGCCTAATGGTTAGCCCACTAGCCTAGGACTTGGCAAACCTAAGTGCAATTCCTTACTCTACCCAGGCTCCTTGGGCAAATGACTGGGGACCAAACCTTTGAGGATTAGAGCCTCCGTTTCCCCCATCTGTAAGTGGGGTCCATAATAGCACTTCCCTATTTCACAGGGTGGGTGTGAGGCGCTCAGATGCTCTGGTAGTGGGAGGAGCCCTGTAAGTACCTTAAATACAGCTATACGGTCATCCCTTTTCCCAGAGAGCCCAGCTCCCCACAGTACTAGGGACCTGCTTTCCAGAAGCACCCTGGGTGCCGAGACGCTCACCAAAAGTGACCCTTTTGGGTGCCGGGCTGGAAATTTGGGGCACTTGTTCTGCTAGCCGAATGGGAGTGGAAGTGTTTAGAAAACCCTGGGTCCCGGCCCCAACTGTGGGTGGTGAGCCCTTGGAAATCTGCCCCATGGTGTGAAAAGGGTCTGTTGAGGCCCCGATCCTGCTGCCCCATGGGATTGCACATGCGGGCAGGGGGCCCAACTGCAGGATCAATACCTAGACTCGTCGCTGAGCCTGTCTGTCTGTCCAACTTTGAGTGCCATTCAGAGAATGCTAATTATTAATACCAAGATGCATAATTACCTTCCACCAAATCCATAGTGGGTTTAAGGGTATGTCTACACTACAAAAAAACAGATCCATGATGCACAGCACTGGCCGTGGGATGCCTTGCCTAGGAATGCAGAAACACACCCTGATGCAGCTTTAGCTGGTACAGAACAAGGAATCCTATCCGCCTAGCAACCCCGATCACTGTAAACATACTAGCCTGGAAGTGGGGGGGAAGGTCCCTGTCGTGATTTTCATAACCTTCCATCAGGTTAGCCCTGGCCGTCTCACTCTCTGCAACCTGGACACCCACCAGAGCCCCTGGCGCCATGACACCGTCCGGGCCCCATGCAGAAGAATGCATGCCAGCCACCCTCTTGGCCAACATACCAGGATTGAACCAGGTGCTGCTGCAGTATGATTCAAAGAGCCAAGCCTCTAGCGTGCAGGACTCCTGGGTTCTCTTTCCCAGTTCTGGGAGGGGAGTGGTGTCTAGTGTTTACAGCAGGGAACTGTGACTCAGTTCTACGCCCACTGCTGGGAGAAAGCAGAGTCTAGTAGTTAGAACAGGGGCCTGAGAGTCTGGGCTCCTGGGATCTATTCCCAGCACTGTCTGTGCAACTTTAGGCAAGTCTGGTCCCTGCCCTGTGCCTCGGTGTCACCATCTGTAGAATGGTGCTGATGGGACTGTAACAAGTCTGTGACCACGCAGGATTCTACCCAGAGAAGGAATTAAATCTTTTGTTCCTGCTGGAACGTGTCACTGCCGGAAAGCCCCTGTGAGTCAGGCTAGGGCAGGATGGGATTACAGGCCATATGTTTCCCACTAGTTCCCATCACACCCTATACAGTTAGAGCCCCCAATGCAAGTTGGGGACACTGATCGTTCTGCTTCTCTGCACATCTGTCATGCACTAGGCAGTGTGCGTGGTGGGTCCCCCTGGGAAAGAGAACCCAGGAGTCCTGGTCCCTCCCCCCCTTCTCTAATCACTAAACCTCACTCCCTTCCCAGAGCTGGGGATAGAACCCAGCAGTCCTGCCTGCCTGCCTGCCTGCTCTTCTAACCACTAGACCTGACTCCCCTCCCAGAGCTGGGGACAGAACCCAGGACTCCTGATGCCCAGACCCCTGTTCTAACCCCGCTTTCCTTGGCTGGCTCTTAAAGGGCTATGCAAAGAGCTTGGCACTCTCCACTTCTTTGCTTCCATTCCTGTCTGCGTCTTTGGAGTAACCTCTTGCAGGGGTGGGGAACAGGGGTGCAGGGGGAGGACAAGCAGGACTTAGGGCCCCAGAGCTCAGGGTTCTGTTGCAGTAAAACAGAAGCCCAGAATGCCAGGGCTCGTAGTCACTGCCAGGCCATTGACGTCTAGAGAAACACCCCCCTAAACTGCACCCCCAAGATCTCAAACTCCAGCTGGCTCCTTCCACCACCCCTGGGCACAATGCCACTGCAGCTGGCAATTCAGTGGGCCCAGAGTACACCCCCCTGGCTGGCAGGGAGCAGGAGGGCCGAGTTGCCAGGGTCAGGGGATGTGACTCAGAGACACGCAGGGAGCAGGTTGAGTAAGCGGGGCCAGTGTTTTGCGCAGTCACTTCTCTGGCCCGAAACACATTCCCCTGAGCGTTTCCTCTACGCGGCCTCAGCAAAGGTTGCGACATTCTTACCCTCTCCCCCCGCCCTCCTGTGGCCCCGATCCTGCAGTGATCTGAGCAGGGACGGAGCCTTCGCCCCATTTCGGCTGTCGTTCTGCTGCCACTGAAGTCACTGGGCAAACTTCCCCAGGTGGTCAAATGAGAGCAGAGTCAGGTCATCTGCTGAGTCTCCCAGGGCCCGACTCAGGAAATTATCCCTATGCAGGCCAGTGCTCGCACGCACGTGAGACGTAAGCACGTGCTCCAAGTTAGACATGGAGAATCAGAGAAATGTCTGGCTGGAAGGGACCTCCAGAGGTCATCTAGTCGAGCCCCCTGCGCTGAGGCAGGGCTAAATAAACCTAGGCCATCCCTGATGGGTGTTTGTCCAACCTGTTCTTAAAACCCTCCTGTGGCGGGGATTTCCTTGGTAGCCTGTTTCAATGCTAAACTGTCCTTACAGTTAAACCGTTTCCGCTAATCTCTAACCTAAATCTCCCTTGCTGCAGATTGAGCCCATTACTTCTTGTCCCACCTCCAGTGGACACAGAGAAGAGTTGATCCCAGGGCCGCCCCCGAGGGGTGCAGAGCCCAGGAAAACCCCACCCCCTCCACCCCTTCCCCCAATCCCGTGTCCCGCCCCTGCTCCGCTCCTGCCCCGCCTCTTTCCAGCTTCCGCCTCATCCCACGTGCGACGCCTGGGGTCACTGCTGCTGGTGCCAGGCCCCTCACTAACCCCCTGGGCCAGCCTGGCCCCCGCACCCTAACCCCACCCCTCTGGGCCGGCTTAGTGCCCCCGCATGACAGGCACACAGAGCTGTCCCTAGGGTATGGTAATTTGGGGTGGCTGCTGGGGGCCCCCCAAATCATGGGGCCCAGGTCGGCTGCCCTGATTCGTTGTACCCTAGGGACGGCTCTGGATGATCCCCATCCTCTTTATAACAGCCCTTAACATATCTGAAGACTATCAGGTCGCCCCTCAGCCTTCTCCTCTCTAGACTAAACATGTCCAGTTCTTTCAACCTTTCCTTAAATCCTGCCCCGGATAGGAACACTGGTTAAAATAGTCAAGCAATTCCAGAGCGTCAGCCTCAAGGAAAGCCAGTGGGATCTGGGCTCCTAAATTACTTAAGAACAGGGGTTCTCAAACTTTTGTACTGGTGACCCTTTTCACACAGAAAGCCTCTGAGTGCAACCCCCCCTTATCAATTAAAAACATGTTTTTATATATTTAACACCATTATAAATGCTGGAGGCAAAGCGGGGTTTGGGGTGGAGTCTGAGAGCTCGCGACCCCCCCATGTAATAACCTCACAACCCGCTGAGGGGGTCACGACCCCCAGTTTGAGAACCCTGCTTAAGAACGTTTGAAAATTTGAGCCCTTTCCCTGCATGTCTGTTCCAGACCATCTATCTGCAATCGCCTCTCGCCTGCCTTTGCAGGCTGCTGGCCTGCAAACAAATTCGTAAGCAAGTGAAATCATGATGAGATTATACCAAACCAACAAGAGGGCATGCACACTAAACAATACAAGCATGATTGCACCATTAATTATGAGTAACAGTTAATTAACAATCAGCATTAGCTGATGCTTTGATAACATTTTATCCCAGGCTCCAGACCATCCATTTTTTGAACGGTGTTCGCCAAAAGGCCCAAAGAGTATGACTGGTTTTCATACTGAGGAAAAATGTGTTCTTCCGAATAGTGTGTATGCGATTTATAATAATAATTGTATCATTATATTATACATTGAAATGATTATTAGCTAGCTCTTATCCAGCACTTCTCATTCCCAGATCTCACAGTCTCTTAGAAAGGAGGTAGGTTTCATTATCCCCATTGTATAGATGGGGAAACTGAGGCACAGAGCAGGGACATGACGTACCCAAGGTCACCAGTGGCAGAGCGGGCAATAGAACTCAGAATAAAAGAGATTTAAATTAAATTTATTTAGTCATTTGACACTTGGGCTTCAATCTACGTTGACTTCTTAGAACTTGGTGCCGCTCTGGGCCCTGCCCATCTGACTCCAGCTGTGTGATCAGGACCTGAGTCTTTCCCGAAACTCATCCTGTTTGGCTCATCTCACGGAATGAAAGCCAAGAGCTGCGCTCCTGAACTGGGTAGGGCTTTACAGTCCGAGGTTTTAGCTTTTGTTGTCATTAGGCCAGGAGGGCCCATGAGCCTTGAAAAGCCCAGCTGGGGAGAACTAATTTACCAGACCTACAGCGCTGCTGAGTCACTGCCGAGCAAACGCTTGCAATACAAACATCTCTCTGTTTACTCTGCTGCCATCTGCTGCACCTTGGCAATATGAAGCGGAAAGGCGATCAGCATTATTATTATTGATAAGAAAAATAATAATTAGGAGCAGGAGCAGTGATCTGCTTCGCGTCCCTGGAAAAATTGCATACTCACAGCTGAGGATTATGTACGGAGTGCCTTCAACAATGCAACCCGCTCTTCTCCAATTCAGGTCGAGAAGTGTGGTTTGTTAATAGGTGGATTAAAAGCTAATGAATGCACAAGGCTTTGAAAGAGAAAAGCACTGTAAGTACTGAGAAATATTAAGGTTAAAGCAATGGGGATCATAGCCTGCTGGGAAATGGAGTTTAAGTAACGACCAATTAAATTAATAATATTGTAATGGACTGCAGAGTTTGTGAGAGATATTGAAGGAGAGCTGCCCTCTCCTGGATAGAACTGAAACAACTCAATTGTGTGTCATATGCCCTATACATAAATGGAGATTCTCCTTTAGCTCAGGTGGTAGGGGCATTGGCTTTGGGAGAAGAATCCACATGCTATTCCCCCTCTTTCTATAAAGTTCCCAGAGGCTAGCCCTGCAACAGCACCTACATGGACAGATTTTCTTACCAAAATAATAATGGTACTTTGCATTTCTCTCACACCTTCTATTGGAAAATCTCAAAAATTTCCCAGACACTAAGGAATTAGACCCCTTGCGTCTCTGAGAAGAGCTGTGATCCCAGTTTTATAGGTGGGGAAACAAGTCAAGTAGCAGAGTCAACAACAAAACCTGCATACGTGAAGAATAGAAATTAGAGAAAGGACTCTCGAATACCAGGGGGTGTGTTATGATTGCATGCAAGTCATGATGCAGGGTATCGGAAGAGCTGGGGTTGGGGGGCAGAATAGCGGGTGATGGGAGGCCTGTAGGTCAGAATTAAGAGGCATCGGGAAAGCTGTTTTGGGCTAGCTCAGGGCGTCAGGGCAGCAGCTGCAGGTTGGAATTGAAGGGCATCAGCAGAGCGGGGGTCGGGGGAAGCCCAGGGCTGCGGGTCGGGACTGAGGAGCATCGGCACAGCTGTGTGAAGGAAGTTTGCCCAATATCTGCCGGGACTATATTTTTCTCTGTACAGCCACGAACAGGCCTGGCGCAACAGGGTAACATGCCGAACAATTAGCAGTTCCCTCCTCTGACGAGCCTCTCTCCTTTGGCATTGCCCAGCTTCCCAGAACAGATTTATAATCAGATCAGATAATAAACATCTTGTGCTTTTCATCCTGGGATCTCCACTCTCTGGGCAAAGGGAGGTCTGTACCGCCATTTGGGGGGGGGGGGGCGGAACTGAGTCACGGAGCACAGAAATGAGATGCCAGGGGGTCACACAGCATTAGGATTAGAACTCAGGAGTCCTGCCTCCCTCTACCATGCTCTCATCTTTCGCTTATTAACTGTTTGGCTCGCAGCAGTCTTTTTGTTCAGTCTGTACAGCCCCTAGCACTGTGGGGGTCCTGGGTTCAGTGACTGGGGCTCTTGGACACTACCATAATACACCTAATAAATAACAATAATAATAATAGCCCTCACTGCCGTTCAGACAAAGGTGGGACGGGCAGAGAGCAATAAGGAAGCTATGCCAGGCCGTCTGGGAGAAAGCAGAGAGAGAGAGAGGGAGGGGGTGTGAACGGCGGGATGTTGAGAGAACTGGCCTATTTACTGCAGATCTATAGCATCAAGCAATAATAATCTACCCTCTAAAATTGGATCATGCAAGAGTCTAAACTCCAGGGGACAGTGTGGCCTCATATTGCACCAGGAAATTCAGTCAATAAAATCTGGCCAACTCAGGGTGTGGTACAGCAGCTTCCCTCCCTCCCCAGCTGGCTTTGCCAGGCAGTTAGTCCGTCGGACCTCCGGTACCAGGAACCTGTCCACAGCCTGAGAGATCCTGCAGCAGTATCTGTCTTCAAAGCTGCTTGGTCCCTGTCCAGCCCACAGAATCTCTGCATCAGAGGCAGTTTGACTGGCAAGAGGATCTGGCTCACTGGCCCCAGGGGTTTATTCCAATCTTGGGGATGGAGCCTGTATGCCGGAAGCTCCCACTGCTGCCGATGGGAGCTCTGGGTCTGTGAAGAGCACAGGGTGGGGCCCTGGCAGCCAGGCACTCCCAACTCCATTGCTGCATTACAGTGGGATGCAATGACTACTTTTTCCACGCAACCTGCCATTAGTCAGCGGAACTCACTGCCACATGATAGCATCAAGGCTAAGAGCTTAGAGGGATTCCAGAACGGCTCAGACACGGATGTGGGTAATGAAAATCTCCAGGGGGGAGGAATGAAAGGTGCTGGAAAGGCTGTAAACCTCTCTCCTTAGGGGCATAAACTAACCTCTAGCTCCCTGGGATCAGCCAGGGACTTTCCCTGGGGGGCAGGTTATCCCAGCGCTGCAAGGTTCTTGCTCCTTGCTCTGAAGCATCTGGTATTGTCCACTGTTGAAGACAGGATGCTGGGCTAGATGGGCCCATTGGTCCAATCCAGGCTGGAGAGTCCTGTGTTTCCTAATGATCCCCACACCGCCCACCTCCTCCACTGCCGGGATCCCTTCCCAACCTGTGCTGCCCAGGCCACCCCTCCATTAGCATCTCTGCACTAGCTCACGAGGCCCAGGAGCAGCGTGCGAGAGGTAGGCAGGTTGGGCGCACGCACGCGTGCAAGCTCACACACAGACACACGCAGGCACATGCAGGCAGGGCCAGATTTAGGGGCAGGCGACTGCCTGGGTTGCTGGGCTCGGGGGGCGCCGGGCTCGGGGGGCTGGTTTTGTGGCTAGCAACAAAAGGGAAAATAGAACGTCTGAAGTAAAGTGTTTCCGGTATTCTGTACGTGGCTTCATTTTTCACTAACCTAGAACGTTGTCAGCCCTGCCCTGTACATTTCAGTTATTCTTAAAAGGTTTCCATAAGCTTAGAGGAAACTCATTTTTTGTTATTTGCTTATGTCCGGCCCGAATAAATACAGCTGTACAGATCCCAGTGCGCAAATTGGTCAGCTTATATGACAGGGATAAATCACACAGGCAAATCGTGCCTCAGCGTCGTGACATGGGCTACAAACGCAATCAGAAAGAAGAAAAGGAGTACTTGTGGCACCTTAGAGACTAACCAATTTATTAGAGCATAAGCTTTCGTGAGCTACAGCTCACTTCCTCAGATGCATATCGTGGAAACTGCAGCAGGCTTTATATATACACAGAGAATATGAAACAATACCTCCTCCCACCCCACTGTCCTGCTGGTAATAGCTTATCTAAAGTGATCATCAGGTGGGCCATTTCCAGCACAAATCCAGGTTTTCTCACCCTCCACCCCCACACACAAATTCACTCTCCTGCTGGTGATAGCCCATCCAAAGTGACAACTCTTTACACAATGTGCATGACAATCAAGTTGGGCTATTTCCTGCACAAATCCAGGTTTTCTCACATCCCCCCCACCCCCATACACACACAAATTCACTCTCCTGCTGGTAATAGCTCATCCAAACTGACCACTCTTCAAGTTTAAATCCAAGTTAAACCAGAACATCTCGGGGGGGAGGGGGGAGGGAAAAACAAGAGGAAACAGGCTACCTTGCATAATGACTTAGCCACTCCCAGTCTCTATTTAAGCCTAAATTAATAGTATCCAATTTGCAAATGAATTCCAATTCAGCAGTTTCTCGCTGGAGTCTGGATTTGAAGTTTTTTTGTTTTAAGATAGCGACCTTCATGTCTGTGATTGCGTGACCAGAGAGATTGAAGTGTTCTCCGACATATATGGCATATATCATATATGGTGATATATGTCATCATGTGCCAGCAATGCCCCTCTGCCATGTACATTGGTCAAACTGGACAGTCTCTACGTAAAAGAATAAATGGACACAAATCAGATGTCAAGAATTATAACATTCATAAACCAGTCGGAGAACACTTCAATCTCTCTGGTCACGCAATCACAGACATGAAGGTCGCTATCTTAAAACAAAAAAACTTCAAATCCAGACTCCAGCGAGAAACTGCTGAATTGGAATTCATTTGCAAATTGGATACTATTAATTTAGGCTTAAATAGAGACTGGGAGTGGCTAAGTCATTATGCAAGGTAGCCTGTTTCCTCTTGTTTTTCCCTACCCCCCCCCCCCCAGATGTTCTGGTTTAACTTGGATTTAAACTTGAAGAGTGGTCAGTTTGGATGAGCTATTACCAGCAGGAGAGTGAATTTGTGTGTGTATGGGGGTGGGGGGGATGTGAGAAAACCTGGATTTGTGCAGGAAATAGCCCAACTTGATTGTCATGCACATTGTGTAAAGAGTTGTCACTTTGGATGGGCTATCACCAGCAGGAGAGTGAATTTGTGTGTGGGGGTGGAGGGTGAGAAAACCTGGATTTGTGCTGGAAATGGCCCACCTGATGATCACTTTAGATAAGCTATTACCAGCAGGACAGTGGGGTGGGAGGAGGTATTGTTTCATATTCTCTGTGTATATATAAAGCCTGCTGCAGTTTCCACGATATGCATCTGAGGAAGTGAGCTGTAGCTCACGAAAGCTTATGCTCTAATAAATTGGTTAGTCTCTAAGGTGCCACAAGTACTCCTTTTCTTTTTGCGAATACAGACTAACACGGCTGTTACTCTGAAACCAATCAGAAAGAAGGTATTCAAAGGTTTAACAAATGGGAGGGGGCATCAAAGACGCTCCTCACCTGGGGCGCCATGTGATCTAGGGCCAGCCCTGCACGCACACGCAATGACACATGCATGGACACACACTCACACACCCCAAGTCCCAAGGGCCCAGCAGTGCCCACTTGCCAGGACAGGGAGCGTCAGCCTTAGGCCTGCCCCCTGCAGCTGCCTGATACTCAGCCCAGCTGCACTATTGCTCCCCAGCTGGGCTGCGGGCATGTGCCCGGCTTTCTGGCTACCAGGGCTGCTAAGCCGGCAGCCAAGACTTCCTGCCCCTTCCCTCTCCCTAGGTCCCTCCCCTGGACCTGAGCAGCTGCAATACAGCCCTTCTCCAGGAGGGGACAGCATTGCTCAGGAGCCGGGGGGGCGGGGAGACAAGGCATGTTGGGGGGCAGCATTGGGGGGAAGGAGACAGGCGCAGAGGGGTGAGGAGATGCAGGGGAGGGAAAAGGCTGAGGCTGGGGGGAATAAGTGGGGAGTCAGGCCAGGGAAGTGGGGGAGATGGGGCTCTTTGTGGGGCTGCAGCAGGTGGGCTGGGGAGGGGGCTCTGCTCAGGTGTGGGGCTGGGAAGGGAGACCAGATGCCAACAGAAGAGTTCAGGGGACGCTTGACAGCAGCAAATACCCTTTGGGACAAAAGAGCTGGGGGGGCGACTTTGGCTGGGGAGTCAGATGCCATGGGGATGGGCAGCACATCCAAGCCCTAGCTAGGCAGACAGGCATGTGTAGGGATAAGATAAGATTCCTCACCCTGAGTGTAGAGATGAACCCCAAACCCAGGATTTAACCCCTCTAACTTTGGGGGGGATTCCGAGTTCCCAACTCCTCCTCTCCACCCCCAGTTCCAAATACCTCCCCCCCCCACGGCAAGAGCTTTGGAACCCAGCGCTGGACTTTGCTCTCTGCCCTCCAGCAGCGACTGCCCCACAGCACTCCAGGCATCAGAGCCAGGTGTCAGGTGCTGGCAGGTACGGAAGCCTTTGCCATGTTGTGCAAGCGGCCCTGGGCCCATCTGATCCGCCCTCCTCAGTGGTTTTGTTACTTATTCCCCCTTTCTCCTCTGAGGCAGGAATTGTTTGATCTTGTTTGACAAGGAAGGAATTTCTGCTAGGAATGCAGTCTGGCAGCAAGGAGCCCAGCTGAGTCACCCAGGGCCTCCAGGCTCCTTCCCAGGAGGTTGGAAAAATGGCCCAGGATTCCTACCTGCTTGAGATTATTCTGCTTTGGCCTCCACCCCATAGCCACTGATCTGTTTAACCCCAGGTGGGGAATAAAGAGAAGTGAATTCAGCCTGGGAAATACCATCCACATTTTACAGGTGGGAAACTGAGGCATGAAGTAGTTAAGGACCTCACCCAGGAAGTCTATGGCAGAACAGGGAATCAAACCCTGGTCCCCAGAGCCCTGGCCCAGGGCTGTATCACAAGGCCATCCATTCTCCCCAGCCTGTTTGATGACTGAGACGGTGGGCCGGGCCCACTGGACCAAAAGGCCCCACACTCCTCAGGTGTGGGAGGGGCCACAGGACCCAGATGACAACTGAGCATGGGGGACAAAAAAAAAGTAGAGGGATGGGAGTGCAGGGAATAGGGTCAAAATGAGGGACCCAGAAGGGTACACCGAGCAGAGTGCCCGCTGCCCCGAAAGGGAGTCTGTGGACGCCACCCAGAGGAACTGTATGTGGACACATGCCTGGTAGAAGCCCCCAGTCACAGAGCTCTCCCCGACCCATTCCAGCTTTCTCCTGCTGGCTTGACGGACAGGGCCTCAGGAGACAGAAATCCCCTCTCTAGCCCCAGAACAAGCACAGCATGGGGATGGCCGGGGCAAGCTTTCCTCATCCCACCTGGCTCATTGCATGCAAACCACCCACCGGCCGCCGGCTCGGGCGTTTGCTGTTCGCACCCTAGAGCCAAGCGGCTCCATATCTCACTCCCCTGAGCTGGAAGCGCTGGTCCTAGGCGGCTCGGCGTCAGACTGGCTGGCTCGGTGCCCCCCTTGATGCAGCTCCAGACAGCTGGGAGACACCCCCGCGTTTTCAGCCCGGCACACGCAGGTGTGGGGGTTTATGCAACAAACGCACCACTGGCCACCTAGACGGATCCAGCCGACACCAGCTTTTGCTTGATAAGGGGCAGCAGCAGCTGCTTCTCAGCCAGCGTGGCTGCAGGATCAGTGGGGGCCAGAGGCACAGGGCTCTGAGTTTGTGGGGGCTGAACTCCAACGGTCCCGTTGAACCCTACATTCCATGCTCTGCGCTGTCTCCTTCTGGCATTCTCTGGTGGCAGCTGGGTCTACTGCAGCTGCTCCAGCCCTACCAGACCTTCAGTGGCAGCAGGTGGTGTTGCACCCCACAGTACATCAGTGGGGGCACTGGGTGGGCTTAGCCCCCAATGATCCTACAATCCACACTCCTCTGCCCAGTTTCCCATTTTAACCGACCAGAGACGCCCTTTCCACGCCGTGCACTGTGTATCTGGAGGGGTAGGTCGTTCTGCCTTGAGAACCTTCCAGGTAAAGAGGTCTTTTCCAGAACGGCAGGCTGGGAATCTAACTCCGCCCCCAAATCCCAGGCTCCACCCACAGCTAGATGTGGCTCCTGAGTGACATAGTTACACCAATATAGGTCTGCAGTGGAGACCTGGCCTAAGTCCCAGATTTCAGGGGTAGTTAGTTACCTACATATCCTTGCATAATGACAGGTTTCAGAGTAGCAGCTGTGTTAGTCTGTATTCGCAAAAAGAAAAGGAGGACTTGTGGCACCTTAGAGACTAACAAATTTATTTGAGCATAAGCTTTCGTGAGCTACAGCTCACTTCAAATGCATCCGATGAAGTGAGCTGTAGCTCACGAAAGCTCATGCTCAAATAAATTGGTTAGTCTCTAAGGTGCCACAAGTCCTCCTTTTCTTTTTGCTAAATATCCTTGAGGATCTGGGCCTAATTGACTTGCCCAAGGTCACAGAGGCAGCGGTGGGAGTTGAAACCAGGTCTCGCTACAGGCAGGCTGGTACACTAACCCCTCCGCCACCCATCTTCTCCACTGAGCGATCTACGTCGGCAGGCCTGGCCTCTTGCCAACCGCTCTCTGGCTTCCCAATGGGAACCTGTCCCCAGGTCATGCTGTAGCAAGTCCACTCGCTGCCTCCCCACTAAGAAACCCACAGCCGGTCACGGTCCCAGTGCCGCCCGCCCCAGTGCTCCCCCTGGGGCACGGCCCGTCTGGTGTCCTCCAGCAGGAGCGAAGCTTGGCACGGTGCACAAGCCAAGCTGAGAACCACCTGACACCCTGCTTCCACCCACCCTGGCTCTGGAGCGACACGCTGGACAGGTTTTTCTTTGCACTTCTCGTCAGCAGCTCCATGCCCAATGACTGATCCCCGCCGGGGAGGGGCATCCCTCCAGTGCCCACTGTCCCAGCGGGTCCTGGCTGGCGGTGGATGTCACGTCAAGCTGGGGACTGCGCAATACAATGCAGCCAGTGTCCGGAAAAATCCGGGTGCTGGGAGGATGGACAGGCTGTATGTGTGGGTTGCCATGGCTGCTTCTGGGTGGGTTAGGGGGCGGAGGGTTGTTTATATGCCCCCGCTTGTCCCCACGCCTGCACAGGAGGGTGTTTATTTGGGAGTGGGACAGATGATACACGCCCACCAGTTGTGTGGACCTCAGCCGATCAGATTTCTTTAGTCCTGGCCACTCCCTGCATCAGCCGAGCACACACACTGGTCGGGTCATAGTGTGCACTGATCCGGACTCTGACTAGTGCGGCTTGGGGTAAGTGCAGCCTTGTCAGGTCTGTCTCAGTCTCTGAGAAATCCAGCTCTTCTGCTGGCCAGCTGAGCTGCAAACAAGGAGAGTCAGGACCCCTGGGTTCCTTTCCTGGGTCTAGGAGGGGAGTAAAGTCTAGTGGTTAGAGCAGGGGGCGGGGCGCGGGGGTCAGGACGCCTAGGTTCCCTTCTCAGCTCTGGAAGGAGAGTGTGTTCCAGTGGTGAGGGCAGGGGACTGGGAGTCAGGACTCCTGCGATCTAGTCTCAGTTCCCCCCGACTCCCACCATGGCCGTGGCCCACTCACTTTCCCCCTCCGCGCCCCAGTTCCCCCATCTGTGGAATGAGGATGATGCTAATTAACAGGGGTGGATCCACAGCTGGTGATCAAGAGCATGTCCAGTACCTAGATCTCAATGGGGATTAGCTGGACAGACACATACATCTGCCGGCTTCCCACAGCGTGGATTAATTAATTAATAATCATTCTTAGCATTTCTATGGGGAGCTTAACTTCAATTAGTGCTTGAGATGCTGTGGGGAGATGGAGCCCCAATAACTGGCTAGGCTGCCTTACACTTTAGGGGGACTCCTGCTTTTTATGGCTGCCACCCCCAGGGCTTCAGACCAGTAAGGGATCCCTGAGTCCCAATGGGGCTGCAGGGAACAGGGAGAGGAGTACAAAGTGGGGGAGGAGCACTGGGCACGGAGAAGACGGAGCGCATGCCGCCCCCCCAATGCCGCAATCCCCAGGGCAACACTCCCCCGTGCGTGCTGTGAAAGGCTCTCCCATGCAAGGCTCCCCAGTGTACACCCCCCACCCCGTGCACCAGACTCCCTGCAGACCAGATTAGAATCTCAGCTCCCTGCTCGCAATAGACTAACTGAGTTAGTTCTGCCTGGCAGCTCGCTGGGCCGTGGTCACGAGCAAGCGCAGCCGGGAGGTGGAGGCGGGAGCCAGAGAAGGAAGCCATCTCCGGGCCCGGGGCAAAGGCTCCAGCTCCGTGCTAAAGGCCAGGCTGGGAGAGGCAACCTGCAAAAGGCTCCGGGCATCTTGAACTGTCTTTCCTCCCAAGATGTTTGAGTTCAAAAGCAACCCAGAGCCTCGAAACAGCTCAAATAAAAGCCCCCCGTGGCGCTCGCTTCCCCTTGGCGCCTGTCCAAGGCATAGGCTCTTCCAGCCTGTGTCACGGCCTGCGCCCTCCCATCCCCCAGCCTGGTGCGGTTTGAGAAAGAGGGGCTGGGGACGGGGACTGGAAAGCAAGAGGTTTGGGGAGGCTGTTGTGGAAAGTCTCTGGCTGCACTGACGAGCTGGTTGGATCTCCAGACAAAGCAGTCTCGCCTCACTCCAGACATGAGGCCTGGATTGCTAGCACGGGCCTCCTTAATTTCGCCCCTTTGGAGGTTGCTTGTAAAGCCCCATCTGCAATGAACAAATTCCCTTCAAAGGCCACCACCCCCGTCTGCCTGATGGCCAGCGCTCTGGGCTGACACGCCAGGGCCCTCCGCCGCTCAAAGCGGGAGCTGTGATGAATTGGGCGAAAGCACCAACGCTCTGTGGCTGCAGCTGTCACCACTCGCACCCTCCGCAGGTCAGCACAGAGAAGGACCCAGAACACACACTCATCGGTTAGGCTGGCAAAACTGGCTTCAGCAATGGATCCACGCTTTTTAGCTCAGGGAAAATCTCCCTGCAGGGAAGTGTGTCTAAGGGCAGATGTGTTCCAGCTGCAGACATGTGCAGGCCAGGTCCCCAGCTGTTGTCAATGAGCAGTGCTATGCTGAAATCAATGGAGCTCCAGACAATGACCGAGCTGTAGGACTCTGAACATTGGTGTGCCGGGCGCTGCCCAGACACAGAGCGACCGAGATCGGGGCCCCGTCGCGCCGGGCGCTGCCCAGACACAGAGCGACCGAGATCGGGGCCCCGTCGCGCCGGGCGCTGCCCAGACACAGAGCGACCGAGATCGGGGCCCCGTCGCGCCGGGCGCTGCCCAGACACAGAGCGACCGAGATCGGGGCCCCGTCGCGCCGGGCGCTGCCCAGACACAGAGCGACCGAGATCGGGGCCCCGTCGCGCCGGGCGCTGCCCAGACACAGAGCGACCGAGATCGGGGCCCCGTCGTGCCGGGCGCTGCCCAGACACAGAGCGACCGAGATCGGGACCCCGTCGTGCCGGGCGCTGCCCAGACACACCTGAAAGACAGTCCCCTGCAGGGTGCACAGACGTTTTGGGGAGCCTGAGACAAAATACGAAACAGAGGCTCCCCACCCTTCCAAAAATATTATCCCTGGGGGAAGGCCCTAGACTCGCCCAGCAGCGGTGGCTCCTGTCCCACATGGCTGAGCCTGGCTCCCCACTCTGGGCATTGCAACCTAGTGCATGGGGTTGCAGCACCACTCCAGTTAGGGGGCCCTCTCAAATGGGAGGTCCAGGGCAAAGGGCCCCTTTTGCTCCCCCAGGCAGCCCTGAGTAGGTCACAGTCTAAATAGAGTAGGCAGCTAAGGATGGAAGGGGAAACTGAGGCACAGAACAGCCGCCAAGAGTCTTACAGCAGATAGTGGAATAGAACCCAGGTGTCCTGTCTCCCATGTGGCTCTCTGGCCAGTGCCTTACTCACTGTGGGTACACTTAATCCCCTTCAGGGCAGTGCCGGGGGACACACCCCATGAGCAGGGGCACTATGCAGGGGAAGTTTGCTCTGCTGCTGCCCAAGCTGCGTGGATAAGGCAGCCTACATGGCTCCCAATTCCACCCCTGTGAGTTTGCACCTACCCCGCGGATCTCCGTCCTCCATCCCCGAGGGCCGCCAAAGGAGCAGGGCGCGTGCAGGAGGCCTGGACCGGGGCAGGGAACCAGCCCGCATACCTGAATCGGATTGGGCTTGAGGAAATCAGGCCTGTGACTGGGCCTGTTGATGGTGGCTGTTTTGGGATGCTGGGGGGATGGTTAAGTCTCCCTGTGGGGGCCTCACCCCCGCCTCTCTCTGCCTTTCAGAGCTGTCCAAAGACAAAGACAACGCCATGCTCCTGGGGGACGGGATGGACAGATGCTCCCTCGCCCATGAGATTCTCAGCCAGCTGCCCCTGGCCCAGCAGGTGACTGGTGCCAAGGAGCGTGGGAGGAGGGGGGCACCATGGGCATCCCTGCCCGGGGCATTGTGGGCATGGGTGGAAGGGTGTTTTGGGGCGTCTCTGCAGGCATCATGGGTATTTTAAGGATGTTCTTGGGCACCATGGTGAGCGTTTCACCCTAGCAAGTGGGGAGTGGTGAGCACTGTGAGAGGGTGATTTGGGTTTCCATTGGGTTAACCCCAGTGATAGCCAGTAGCATGGAGACCCACAGGTATGCCCCACTAACATCAAGTAGCAGAAAGTCCCACAGGTTACCCTCAATAATGGCAGAAGTCCCACAAGTTAATCCTAGTAATACCCAATGACAGTGAGTTCCAATAATATCCAGTATGAGGGATCCCACAGGTTAAATCATTTCCAGTAGCAGTGAATTCCATGAGTTAACTCTGATAATGATATCCAGTGGCAGGGAGTTCCACATGCTACCCTCAGTAATAGCCCACTGCAGTGAGTCCCACAGATTAACCCCAGTACTATCCAATGGCAGTGGGTCCCACAGGTTAAACTGAGTAATATCCAGTCGCAGGGAGTCCCATGAATTAACTTCAATAATAACCCGGGGCAGTGAGGTCCCACGAGCTAATCATGTTAATATCTAGCAGCAGTGAATCCCCTGGGTTAACCCCACCAATAGCGAGTGACAGGGAGTCCCGCAGGCTCACCTCAACAATATCACACAGCAACAAGTTCCATATATGAATTTCAGTAACCACTACTTGCTTAACCGTCTCCACTCTTGCCATAGACAGCAGCCTGGGGGACCCTGGGCACCATCAAACCCTACCTGGGCTTTGACGTGGAGAGTGACGTGCAGCACCTCACAGAGGCCATCGTGGGCAATGGTAACGTGATCCCACTGTGGAGGGGGTGGGGGAGGGGATCCCAGCACCCAGCTGAATGGGTTCACACCCAGCTTCCCTGCCCGCTTGCTACAGGCGCTGACCATGGGGCCATCCTGGACGTGCTGACCAATCGGACCAGCGCCCAGAGGCAGCAGATCACCAAGGTGTTCCAGGCCCTCACCAAGCAGGTGATGGGAAGGGCCCAGGGGGTGGGGGGCACTGGGCTGGGCTCTCAGCAGCAGCGATGCTGTCTGCTTGGGGCCCATTTCAGGCACTGGAGTCTGGCTGCCCTGCAGAGAGATGCCGTAGTGCACAAGATGGGGCCGTGTGCCGGGCGTTTGGCAACGCACCAGCCATGCGGAAGACAGGGCAGCCACTCAGTGGGCTCCTTTCTGTGTCCCCATGCTCTTTTGGGTTCAACCCCCACCCGGTCATATTAATAACCCAACACATCCTGGTTGCCGCTACGCTGCACAGTGGGCCACTGAGATCCTGACTGTGACTGTTCTGATCCTCCTATGGCCATAGCCCAGGCCCCAGCACTTGCGCCAACAGAGAATCCCCATTAGCTGTGGGCAGTATAGGGCTTATGCCACATTGCCGAATCTCTCCACTAGGGGGCAGCGGTGCATCCACAGACACTGGCCGCCTCATTACAACCTTTTCCCTTTCTCTAGAGGCTTCCATCTGAAACTCTGTGCAAATAATATTTATTAACCCTTGCAGCTCCCCTGTATGGGAGCCCTTATTCTCGCCACTTAACAAATGGGGAAACTGAGGCTGTGCTGAGGTTACACAGCGAGTCAGTGGCAGAACCGTGAATACAGCCTAGGAATCCTGACTTGCTGCCTCTTGCTCTACCCACTGGACCACACCCTCCCAGAACCCAGGAGTCCTGCCTTGTTTCATGCTCCAACTGCTAGACCAGCCCACTTGGGGTGACCATTCACAGGGCCCTGAGGAAGGGAGCTGCCATGGGGTCCCCCAAATGCATGAAGCCTCCTGTCTCAGGGGAGTTGGGGCCTGGAGCTAGGCCACTGCTTGGCCCCAGCTCTGACCACTCCTGGGCTCTCTTCCAGGACCTGCTGAAATCCATGGAAGCGGCTCTGTCTGGGAACCTGGAGCGGGTCATCGTGGGGCTGCTGAAGCCACCGGCTCAGTACGATGCTCACGAGCTGAGGGCAGCCATGCAGGTACGGCCTGGGGACACAGCACCCCTTTGGGAGGCCAGTGGGGTGCACGCGGCCTATCAGCCCTGCTCCCGACTCTGCGCATGGCCGCGTCCAGCAGTGAGGGGCCCGCCAGAGAGACTACAAACACAGGTGGAAAATACCCAGAGGAAATTTAACAAATTCATCTGGTCAGTGGGAGGGGTTCAAGAGCAGGAAGGGTTGAAGAGGGGGCAGTGAGTGAGGGGCTTGCAAAGGGGATATAGCAGCAGAAAAACTCAAACGGATTTTGGACTGGCCAAGTCAAGGTTGGGATGTGATATTATCATATACAATATGTATTGTGTTTGTCAGGGTTCCTTCCCCACTCTGAACTCTAGGGTACAGATGTGGGGACCCACATGAAAGACTTCCTAAGCTTATTCTTACCTAGCTTAGGTTAAAACTTCCCCAAGGTACAAACTTTACCTTGTCCTTGAACCGTATGCTGCCACCACCAAGCGTGTTAAACAAAGAACAGGGAAAGAGCCCACTTGGAGACGTCTTCCCCCAAAATATCCCCCCAAGCCCTACACACCTCCTTTCCTGGGGAGGCTTGAGAATAATATCCTAACCAATTGGTTACAAAATCATCAAAAACCCAAACCCCTGGATCTTGGAACAATGGAAAAATCAGTCAGGTTCTTAAAAGAAGGGTTTTATTAAAAAAAGAAAGGTAAAAATCATCTCTGTAAAATCAGGATGGAAAATACTTTACAGGGTATTCAGATTCAAAACACAGAGGCTCCCCCTCTGGGCAAAACCTTAAAGTTACAGAAAACAGGAATAAACCTCCCTCTTAACACAGGGGAAATTCACATAAAACAAAAGATAAACTAATCCGCCTTGCCTGGCTTACCTATGCTGGTTGCAATATTGGAGACTTGGATTAGGATGGGTTGGAGAAGATGGATTTCTGTCTGGCCTCTCTCAGTCCCAAGAGAGAACAACACATAAACAAAGGTTTCAGAGTAGCAGCCGTGTTAGTCTGTATCCGCAAAAAGAAAAGGAGTACTTGTGGCACCTTAGAGACTAACCAATTTATTTGAGCATAAGCTTTCGTGGGCTACAGCTCACTTCATTGGATAAACAAAGAGCACAAACAAAACCCTCCCCTCCACCCCCCACCAAGATTTGAAAGTAACTTGTCTCCTTATTGGTCCTTTGGGTCAGGTGCCAGCCAGGTTAGCTGAGCTTCTTAACCCTTTACAGGTAACAGGATGTTGCCTCTGGCCAGGAGGGTTTTTATAGCACTGTATACAGAAAGGTGGTTACCCTTCCCTTTATATTTATGACAGTGGTAGAGGCCCCATGGTGCCAGGCGCTGCATAGACACAGACAGTCCCTGCCCCAAGCAGCTCACAGTCAGAACAGACCAGACGAAGAGTTGGAGAGGAAAGTGAGGCACTGTGAGGGGACAGGACTTGCCCAAGCTCACCCAGCTGGTCCGTGGGCATAGAACCCAGGTGTCCTGCCACTCTGGGGTGACACCTTGGAGGGAGGTCCGAGAAGAGCAGCACAAACAAGGAGGATGGCAGGAGCTGTACAGAGAGGTTAGAAGGGGGACGTGATAACAGGCGTCAAATGCCGTCCACGTCCCGAGGACTAGCTTGCCATAAAGCAGCATCACTGCCCATCCCCGCTCCTGGCTCAATGCTTCCCCTTTGGGCTGGCCCTCTCCACCCCCTATTCCAGTGAAGCCAGCAGTGGGCTTGTCCTCATCCCATGGCCATGCCAGCCACTCCTGTACCCGCTCTGTGCCCTTTGCTTTCTCAGGGCATGGGCACTGACGAAGATGCTTTGACCGAAATTCTCTCCACTCGATCCAACCAGCAGCTCAGAGAAATCCTGGCCTTTTACCAGCAAGGTAAAAGTGGGGGCGGGGAAGGCCAGGGGCTGTGAGGGGAGCCCCAGTTTAGTGCTGTCTGAGCCCTGGAGGAAGGGCCCTGCTACCCTGAGGACATTTGGATCCGTGTGTCTCTACAGCCAGCTGGGATTCCTTTTTCAATAAAAACGGGCCGGGGGGGGGGGGAGGGAATCATTTTGTCATCTATCAGTCAGGCTCCTTGCTTGAACTACATCTCCCATGATGCACCACACTCTCCCCTTTTCGTGAGGAAGGTGGTGCATCATGGGAATCACTGGCCATGATGCATCATGGGAAATGTAGTCCAGCCAGGGAGCCTAGCCCAAGAGAGGAAAATGGGGAGCATGAGGCACTGCAATAGCATTTCCTAATTGAAAGAGTTCAATTTTGGGGCATTCTGCTTTTCAATGAAAAATGAAACTTTTCTGTGGGGGAGTAGATATGTGTTGCGATTTTGTGTTTTTTAGTCAAAACCCCAATTTTCTGTCAAAAAACAGTTTCAATGAAAAATTTTGGACCAGTCCTATGTGGTCGCACATTAGGGTCGCTTTCTGTCCCCCCACCCCAAGGCTAGAGTATATATACAGGCTTCGGCAGCTAGCCTAGCAGGGGTGCTCCTTTAACTCAAGCAGAAGAGGTTGCTGCTTTTAAATCCAGGGGTCTCTTGGTTTGATCCCTGCATATATTCTAGCTGGCGGCCGTGTTACCCATGCAAGCCCACTGAGCTGAATTCCCCTTTAACCAGGGTGGTTTCTCTATCTCCAGATTTTAAAGCAGACCCTGAGAAGGACATAGCCTTGGAAACCAGCGGTTGGTTCAAGGAAATTCTCCTGGTGCTAGCAAAGGTAAAACTTTGTTTGGTTCCTTTTCTGCATGACCTGAATGGGCACGTACACTGGGGACCACTGCTCAGCTGCAGGAACCAGCAGAGCAAGGGTGGGGGGCCGAGCACGCACCCACCTGCTTTACCATCTCCAGCACTCCCTTCCCTCAGCATTTGTGGGCATCATGGTACATACAGCTACTGGGAAACAGACAAGCTTCCACCCCACTTGAGACCCAGCTTTGTTTCTGTTAATTACCAGACAGCCACTCTCTGCCTCCTCCACGCAGCCTACCCAAGGGTCCTCTAGTGGCTGAATATTGTAACTGCGAGCGGACATCCTGTTAGGTGGGTTGTGGGGCGAGGGACTCCAGCTCTGACCACGTCACAAATCCATCTCTCCGGCCTTCTACCCTGCAGGGGAAGCGTGAGCGCGACACCGGGATCATCGACTATGCCCTGATACAGCAGGATGCCGAGGTGAACCTGGGGATGTGCTCAAGTGGGGGGGGGGTGAGTTGTTGAAATCCTCCTGCTGGACTGATTGGGGGGAGTTCCATGCCTCCCGGGGTCCCCAGGGATCCATGCTCAGAGAGAGGCATTGGGATGGGGTCCTTTGGGATGGCGTCAGCCTCCTGAGGCCAAGGAGCCGTGGCAGCAGTCAGTACTGCACCTTGCTGTACACCGGCCACAGGCCACAGTAGTGACACGATTGGCACCAATGGGCGGCTGCCCCCTGCCCATTGCACCTGTTCGTCCCCGTGCTTCTGGATCACGTGCCCCTTGCCTGCCTCAGGTCTGAGCTTCCCCAGCGAAGCCAAGCTCAGTGCACCTTTGCTCAGAGCTGCCTGGTTATGGCTCTGGAATAGATGCCCCCGGTCCCATCTTGCTGCATCCCCCAACCCAGAACACAGTGGGCTTAATTCCAGGCTAATGGGGAAGCCCTCTGGGGGGGAGTCACTTCTCGCAGCACCCACAGCCCATCACCACTCTCCTCCTCTTCCAGGCTCTTGCAGACCCAGGAGCCAGCAGTGAGGGGGCCGGTGAGAGGACATGGATAAGCATCTTCACGCAGCGAAGCCCTGAGCATCTCAGCAGAGGCAAGGCCCAGATGCCCTGCTGCAGGAACCTGGCGTCACTCACAGCTGGGAGCTGGCACAGGGAGTCGGGGCATTTCTCTCTCTGTGTCCATGTGGCCCGACCCAGGGGTACCCTGGAAATTTTGTCCACGGGCTGCCCCACCCCCTTGCAGGCACTCGCCACTAGTCCTGCAGGGACATGGCCTCCTGGAAGCAGGGTGCGGCTGGGCAGGGCCCTGGGGGGAAGCCCTGGTACAGGAACCGGCCCCATAGCAGCAGGGGAGAAGGGGCAGTGGCCACCTCACTGTCCACTCAGGTTTGGACCTGCAGCCCCTCTGTCATGACAAGGGTGCTGGTCGGGCCAAGTCTGAGTGAGTGGTGTCATGATCTGACACATGGGGGTTCTATGCTGCTTAGGTCTCACCCATGGTCAGTGGGGTGGCCAGCACTGCACCCCCTTACCACTGCCATGGGGCTGGCTTCTGCACCCCGGCTCCCCATCGGGGGGCTGCCCGGCCTCCAGCGGCCCATTTCCCCTCTGCTCTGCCCCCAGGACTCGTTCAGCAACAGCCTGGAGACCTGCACAAGCATGGGAAGCTGCAGTGGGTACCCGCCCGGGGGAGCCGGCCAGGACGGGGGTGGCAGGCGCACACCATGTGAAAAATGTCTGCAGGCATCCTGGCCCCAGGGTAGATGGTGTCATGCGGGCAACGCTGTATTTCACCAGTGTCGCTTGTTTTGCTCGGCAGGGCAGGAGTGAACCCTACCCTAAGAGTGCAGTGTGGCAGGTCTGCGCAGCGTGTCCCTGCCCCAGGAGCGCTTTGCTGGTACGGCGCCCCGGGACAGCCCCCCGGCAAAGCACGCCACGTGCAGGCCAGGACTAACTCTCCCCTTTCCAACTCTGGTAGTGTTCAGTCAGTACCGGAAATCCCACGGGCTGGAGGTGGAGGAGACCATCTGCAAGCGCTTCCGGGGAGATGGCCAGATGGCCATGCTGGCCCTAGGTAAGCACTAACCTGGGCTGCAGTTGGGTCTGGGTCCCCTGAACCTGGGAGCGCCATCAGCCAAGTGCAGTTCAGAGGCAGAAGGGCCCAGGGGTTAGTGTGCCAACTGGGGGGTTGTGCTCTGCTAGGGACTCCCAGGGTGACCTTGGACCAGTCGCTCCATGCCTCAGTTTCCCATGGGGACCGTGGCATTTACCTGCCTCACAGCAGGTTGGATCAATCCGCTAAAGCCTGGGAAGTGCTCAGGGATGGCGGCCGGAGAGGTAGAAGAGAATATTTAGTGGGAGTCACTATTGCAGATTCCCTGTTTTCTGATGGCGTCATCCACGGGTGAGGGCCCCATTTATAAAGGGCTAATCCCTGGCGAATGGACGGGGGATGCACGGTGCAGACATGAGTAGTGGGTGGTGGGCGTGGCTTTGCGGCCATCAGAAGAAGGGAGCATAGATGGTTCTAAGGACCCCATTTGACTTCGTCTAGAGCACCCGATTGATTCACATAGGTTATACGTTCTGTGGGACAGGGACTGGATTTGTACAGTGCCTAGCGCAATGGGGGCCTGGGCCAAGCTACTCATTTATTTATTAACTCGTTATAAACAGACCCTGCAGCATCAAGTGAGAGCCAGGCTTTGGGCTCCACTCAAGGCCTCGAAGAACACGAGCATGCGCAGGGCAGTGGGCACGAAGGGTTCTGGGCTCGATAGGTGACTCGGGGCTGGCACCGAGCTGCCTGGCCTTGAGGGACAAGATGGGCGATCGCTGCCCCTGGGGCACCAGGACAAATGCCACCTCCTTGCTAAGGAGCATTGCCATCCGCTGGCCTCTCTGTGCAGCGAGTGCGGTGGGTCTCAGCGCAGTTCCTAGCAAGCCGGCGTTTGCCTGGCAGACGCCAACTGCAGCATTGTCTCTAGCGAGCCCCTCGGGCTGGCAGCCCCCCCTGAGTGGCTGAGCACCGAAGAGGTTATGGGGGTGGAACCGCCTGCCCCGTCAGCTATGGGAGAATCCCCAGGAGGTGTGTACAGTACAGGGCTTATGACACTGAGTGGAGCAGTTCTGATTCCATCCATCAAAGTGCAGTGGTGCCCCGTGCATGCCAGCCAGCATGTGCCATGGCTTGAACCCTGGGCCTCCCCTCTCATTTCAGCCTCGGCGTGCAGGAACACCCCGCGCTACTTTGCCGAGAAGCTGCACTATGCCATGAAGGTGAGTCGCCTTCAACCCGTGCCAGTGAATCGGCGGTGTATGGGCCCAGCGGCCTTTTGGGGCAGCCCGGCAGTGATGTTCGGGCTGCAGGGGGTTCTGTGCATGCCGCATGGGTCAGGCAGGACCTTTAGCCATCGGGAGGGGGCCAATGCTGCATTAGTCTGCTTGCAGGGGGCAGTTACTGGGCTGTAGAAACCAATGGGGATACAGTGACCCCTACCACCAGAACTTGGGGCTCCACTTCCCATCTATCGGCGGCTGAAATTTCTCCATCTCCCAGCCTGAGCGGGCACCTCCTCTCTCCTCCCCTCCCCCACAGGGCCCCGGCACCGATGACAAAGTCCTGATCCGTGTCCTGGTCTCCCGCAGTGAAACCGACCTGCTGAGCATTCGCTCCGAGTTCAAGAAGTGCCATGGGAAGTCTCTGTACTCCTGTCTCCAGGTCAGCCTGCTGCGCCCGCCCGGGGGCAGAGACAGAGACAGAACCAACACCAGCATGCCCTAGAACCCGGGGGCATAGAGCCGCCAGGCCAAGCACCCCCCCGTGGTCCTGACTCCCACATTCCCTGCTCTACCCACTAGACCCCACTTTCCTCCCAGCACCAGGATTAGAACCCAGGAGTCCTGGCTCCCAGCCCCTTGCCTAGTGAGAGCAAGACCGGACCCTGCTCCTTGGAGTCAGGCATAGAATCTGGGCCCTCCACCACCAACTTTCCTGTCCTACCCACTAGACTGCGCTGCTTTCTTCCAGTGTTTGCTGTAAAGGTTTAGGTTGGGAAATGTCTCATTGCTCTCTCCTTTCCTTGCTCCAGGTGGAGACGAGAGGCGATTACCAGGCAGCCCTGCTAGCCTTGTGCAGGGCGGAAGACCTATAGGGCAGCTGCCAGCTTCGGAGAAACCCGCTGAGCCCATTGGCCTGCAGAAAACGGTGGGGAACAGTGCACCAGGGAGGGAGGGAAGCATGAGTCCGCCCAGTGGCATCGGGTTCATTCCTTTTATCACGTTCACTCATTTTATCATGGAAACAGCCATGAGCCGCACTCAGCAGGGTGCATCTACGCTGCAACCGGGGTATGTGATCGCATCCCCGAGCCTTGAATAACAAGAGCAGGGATGGGGGGCTGCCCGGGCAAGCCCTGCCCTCCCAGAATTCTGGGTATTTAGTTGAGCGGCCTCCGCTCATGCAGTGTTTCAACAGGTGCGCGCATCACTGCTGTTGTTGGAGCGAGCTGGCTAGATCCCCGCTGCATGCTCTGCAATCACACTTCCCCAGGGCAGGGCAGACCATTTTTAAATCAAGGTTGGAGGTTTTGCTAAACGTTCTGCCCTAGGAATTGTTTCAGGGCAGGTCTCTGGCCTGCACAATCCAGGAGGTCAGTCTAGATGATCACAATGGTCCCTTCTGGCCTTGGACTCTAGAAATACCAGGACCTGCAGCCGTCCCGGAACTGAGAAATCAGGAGTGCTGCCAATTCTTGCGATGTTCTTGAAGTCCCAGCTCCAGGAGTCATGTGATTCTGGGGGAACGTTAGCTTGCATTTTCAAAAAAGGCTTCGTCCACATGGGAAAGTTTTCCAGTATGTTGTTTTTAAACTGATATAGTTATACTGGTATAACCTCCTCCATGGACACGCCTATCCTGGTGCAAGAGGGCCATTTAGCTACGTCACTTGGGAAAGGGTTTAAGTGAAATCCAATACACACCCCCGTCCTACTGAAATAAGAGGGGCCACACCCGGGGTTACCCCAGTATTTCTCTCTCTGGCTAATTATAATACCTAGCTCTGATATTGTGCTTTTGTTCAGCAGAGTGCAAAGTGTTTTCTAACAGAGGGCAGTGTTCCTATCCCAATTTTACAACTGAGGCACAGAGCAGGCGGTGACTTGCCCAAGGTCACCCAGCAGGCCAGAGCTGCCATGTCCTCCCAGTCCAGCACTCCAGCTACTAAAACACTGCTGTGTAGACACACTCTCAATTTTTAGCCCTTGGGCTGGTGGAAAGAAGCTTGAGAATGTGACCTCAGGGCAACCCTCAAGGTTCAGAAACCGGGAGCTGGGGAACAGGGAGCCAGACTCCAAATTTATTATTTTTCAACAATCTCATGATTCTTCAGCCATGCTTGTGATATTTGCAGGCCTGATACCTGGTGTTTGATCCCTTGACTTTGGCAACAGAGAGTCAGGAAAATTGGTTTTGGCTCCGGCTTGGCCACTGTTAAAATTTCGACCTTCATAACTGTCAATCAGGAGGTGATTTTTTTTAACCAGTATAGTCAGACCAATGGGTCAAATCGCACTGTGTATACCAGTATAAAAGTACCTTATACTGGTACGGCTGATTCCCCTTCCCCTATAGAACCAGCTATGCTGGCATAATGCACCTCTCTCCTCATATAACTGCATCCCCACTAGGGCCATGCCTACCCTGTAGATCAATGGCTCTCAACTTTTCCAGACGACTGTACCCCTTTCAGGAGTCTGATTTGTCTTGTGTACCTTCACTTTTGCTTACAAAACCAGACATAAAAATACAGTTCTGGAAGTTCTCTGCATAGCGCTGGTTGAGAACCACTGCTATAGCCTTCTGCCAGCATCTAGCTGAGATCTAAACAGCTGAGAGCTGCCCCTTTAAGGCCAGGGCTACCCCGACCTCGGCTGGTATAGCTATGGCAGCCAGTAGCATCATCCCCGAGCTACAGTGTTATACCCCCACCGTAGACACAGTTATACGAGCGTTGCTCGTTTTGCTGGGCGGGGCCAGTAAAAGTGCGGTTTTGCCAGTGTAAGCTGCGTCCGCACTAAGCGTGCTTTGCTGTTCTATCACTGTAGTGTAGGGTCAAGCAGGGCCCTGGCTGCAGTGGGGGTTGGCTGCTTTAATTATACCAGGCTGTCGTTCAAAGTGGCACAACTTTCTAGCAGAGACACTTGTGCCTATCTGGCCCCACTCACGGTGGTGTGGACTCAGAGTGCCTCGGAGGCAGGGCCGTGCTGTTATCCCCCTCGCGTGGATGGGGAGCCGGCGCTCACAAAAGTGACGAGATTGGCCCAAGGCCATGCGGGGAGGCTGGGGGTTCTGGTAGGACTGAATGCTGCTAGAATCGAGCACTCGCCATGTTCGTTTCCTGGAAAGAAGCCGATGGGAGGCCCTGCGGCTCTGCTGAACTGAATCACTCCGCCAAAATGAAACACGCATCATTTAAAAAAATAAATGATGAAACCCTTGGTTATGGAAAGAATGAAGCAACCGTCCCCTTTAATTTTCTCAGCCCAGAGGTGGCATGGTGCAGGGTGACCAAGGATCCAGTGGTGGAGTCAGGAAGAGAACCCAGGAGTCCTGACTCCCAGGCCTTCTCCTCACCCCACGTCCCTCCCCAGAGCTGGAAACGCAACCCAGGTGTCCTGCCTCCCAGGGGTCAGTTGCTCAGTGACACCTAAAATGGTCCACTGTTGCTGCAGTACCATGTATTGTTTTTAGGCAGGTCCTACATAAACAGCGACTTTTTAAATTCACCCTTTGCTGGCAACGGAGACTAACGAGAGAAGCAGCGGCTCCCGCAGGGTGACTGACAGGCTGGCAAAGGGGGCCTCAGAAAAGTTAGAAGAAAGAAACACAAATTGGATTCCTGGCTCACTGCTCAAATCATGTCAGTTTCCCACACCGATGCAGTCATAAATATGAAAGGAAGGGTAACCACCTTTCTGTATACAGTGCTATAAAATCCCTCCTGGCCAGAGGCAACATCCTGTTACCTGTAAAGGTTAAGAAGCTCAGGTAACCTGGTTGGCACCTGACCCAAAGTGACCAATGAGGGGACAAGATACTTTCAAATCTGGAGCAGGTGGGGGGGGGAAGGCTTTTGTCTGTCTGTGTGATACCTTTGCAGGGAACAGATCAAGGATGCAAGCCCTCCAACTCTTGTAAAATTAGTAAGTAATCTAGCTAGAACATGCTTTAGGTTTTTTTTGTTTTGGCTTGTGAAATTCACTGTGCTGGAGGAAATGCGTATTCCTGTTTTTGTGTCTTTTTGTAACTTAAGGTTTTGCCAAGAGGGATTCTCTATGTTTTGAATCTGACTGCCTGTAAGATTATCTTCCATTCTGATCTCACAGAGTTGTTCTCTTATCTTTTTTTGTTCTTCTGATAAAGTTCTGGTTTTTTAAGAATCTGATTGGGGTTTTCGGGTCTTAAAAATCCAAGGCTGGTTTGTGCTCATCTTGTTTATTCTCAAGCCTCCCCAGGAAAGGGGGTGTAAGGGCGTGGGGGGATATTTTGGGGAAACAGGAACTCCAAGTGGTCCTTTCCCTGTTCTTTGTCTAAATCACTTGGCGGTGGCAGCATACTGTTCAAAGATAAGGCGAAATTTGTGCCTTGGGAAAGTTTTTAACCTAAGCTGGTAAAAATAAGCTTAAGGGGTTTTTCATGCAGGTCCCCCCATCTGTACCCTAGAGTTCAGAGTGGGGAAGGGAACCCTGACAGGTGCTGTGTGGGCCTGGCTGAGGTTAGGACCCAGTGAGGTTGTGCTATGGAGGTGCAGCGTTTTTAGGCTCCTAGATTGGAACAAACCGAATGAAGGCTTGTCTACACTCAAAAGTTAAGTCAGATTAAGGTAGGGCATGAATTTAAATTGCAGTGGTTATTCCCGAATAGAGACACTAATTCTGTCAGAAGAGTGCCTTATTTCCTTTGTAGCTTAATCCAGATTAAACTACAGCAGAACAAATTCCCTCAATCCAGACTCTGTCCACACAGGATGCTAATCAGGTACAGCTATTCCAGAGTAACTCCACAGGTGGACAAGCCCAGGCACCAAAACTGGGGAGCGGACAGGGAAGGGGGAGGATGGGCTTGGTCCTGACCCAGAACACGCTCTTCTGCCAGTGACCAGCAGGAAGGGAGGTTGTCGAGTCTCAGTCATCTCCAAGGGTGGCCGCATCCCCCAAAGACACTGCAGGTAGCCTGTTCTGGAGGCCCCAATGGTTGGAAGGAAAAGGCAGCTGGCCTCGAGACGTGCTTTGGGCATGGAGGAGACATCGGGGACTTTCACTTTTTAGTCTCCGTTGCCACCAAAACAACAACAAAAAACCCGACAGTCTTCACTGTTTATGTAGGACCGACCTAAAAACACTATGCCTGACTTGCAGAAGAGCAACTCCCACTGGACTTTAATTGGACTTGGAGTGGGGGGGCCTTCAGGCCCCTGGGAAAGTCAGGCCCCCCAACACTCTAAGCTCCTGGGTACTGGAGCAGCTACACAAGCCTCAGTCCTGGGACAGTTACCAGCAATGCCCCCCATGAATTAAAAACCACCATGAGTGATGCTGTGTTCTTTGCAAGAGGCAAAATGCCCCCCCTCCCCATGCTGGATGGACAAAAAGATGGACATTCCCGGGGCGGGAGACAAACACCCAGCAGACTGCAGCCCAAGGGCTGGATCGAACAGACAAGCCCCAGAGACTGACATACAGAAAGTCGTCAGACCAGTCCTAGGGAGACAGATGCCCCATGAGCACATAGGAACAAGCCCCCAGCCCTAGAGACACCCCCCCCCCCAAACCATCACACCAGTACCCTAGGGAAAGACACTTTTATTTCCAAACGTCTAAGGCAGTGTTACAAATAACGGAGAGTAGAAAAGAGACTAAAACTCCTCAAGCCCGAGAGCGTAAGAGCAGGGGGACAGAGCCCAGCCCCCTGGGAAGGCAAGTGCCCAGGTGCTTACCACAGAAGGTTCGTTAGTGTCCTGAAAGTTTGATCCTGATCCCATTCAATCCACGGGGTGGAGGCGGGGGACGTCACAGGATGAGGAGTGGGGCAGGGTTAACTAACCCATGGGAGCCACCCTGATCCCAGGTCCTAAACGTGCCCCTCCCCACTGCAGCTTTTCTGGGGAGGAGGCTGTCTGGAAGAGGAATTGGGCAGAACCAGCAAAGGACAGGAACAGGAGATGCCATTCCTGTGGGCTCGGCCGCTGCTGATCTGGAACGGCCAGCGAGCATCTCGGTCCTGGCGCTGGGCTCCCTGCCTCTCCTAGGGGCAGGCAGCACCCCCTCTGCCCCGGCCAGCACTGGGATCCAGCCTGCAGTCACCTGGGAGCCGGCATAACCGCGCTCCCCCCCACTCGAGCTGCAAGTCCCGCTGGCTCCTGCGTCACTCGGCGTCTTGCGAGCAGGAGAAGGGGCTCAGAGTACCTCCCCTGACCCAGCTAGGTGGCTGCTGATGCCAACGGGGTGCGATAACCACCATCCCGCCTCGGGTTGTTTTCCACAGGGTCTGGTTTAAACCCTCCCTGCTGGAGGGAGGACGGTGCCATGGCAGACAGGGCTAAGGGAAAGCTTTGTCCCAGCAGGGAATTTACATCCAAACCTTCCCCCTACTCCTACGCTCTGGGCGCTTTACTCTGCAAATTATTTCAATGCACCCTGAAAACGCACTTCCTGCAGCTCGGATCGCGTCATTGGGCTGGAGAGAGTTTGGACCCGACAGATCCCCTCCCCCTGCAATCCACTTGCCCCCCGAGCCACCGCTGGCTCTGCCTCCGTGCCAATGCTGCCTTAGTTAATTAGAGCCGATGGCCTTGCCCGCTGAATTCCCAGCGGGACCACTGAGTGCAGGATCGGGCCCACCCAAGGGGAGACTACACAGGAGGGGGCAGGGGGGAAATTCTGCACTCGCCCAGCCATGAGAATCGAATCAAGGAGGCAGCAACTCATTGGCTAGCACCCTGGGGACCTTCTGCATCCTCCTGTCTGCGTCAAGGCCTTGCAGAGCATCTCTTGGCCCTCCGGCAGGAGGGGGACACACGGGCGTCCCGCCAGCTTTGTAAGTGCACCCCCTGCCCCAGAGACCCTGCACAGGCCGTTGCTCCTTAGTTGCACTGGATTCACGAGAGGCACTGGGCAGCTGCCTGGGACACTCGGTGGGTTAGCTGCCCCCGCTCGAGGGAGGCTGGCAGCTGCTGCTTCGTGCCTGTTAAATAAGCCTCTGTGTTTTCACAGCATCACAGCTGCTTCTATCTGTGGATCCCAAAGCATGTGAGGAAGGAGTGGGTGAACTGGTACCATCACCCCCTTTTCTCCCCTCTGCCCCTGCTATATCCGATGGAGAAATGGAGGAACAGGGTAGGGAAGCAACTTGCCCCAGCATCCCACAGCGAGTCAGGGTGAGAGCTGGGAATGGAACCCAGGAGTCCTGGCTCCAAGTCCCCACCAGCTCTAATCACTGATCCCACTCCCCCCCCAGAGCTGGGAAGAGAACCCAGGAGTCCTGGCTCACACTCATACCCCCACCCTCTGCTAAGCTCTAGATCCTACTCTGCTCCCAGAGCTGGGACTGGAACCCAGGAGTCCGGGCTCTGATCACTGAACTCTCTGCCTCTGGAAGAGGAGAGCACTCGGTATCTTTGGGGAGAGCTCAGAGGTACGAGGTACAGTTGAGGGCGTCGGGGGTGAGGAGAAACTGCAGCCAATGCACAGCCCGGCTGGACTCCGCCCTGCACGGTCCCTCCCGCGCTGCGATGCGCAGGCCTGGGAGATGCCAGCAGCACGGAACGAGGTTTCACCCCCGCAGCGCGGGAGCCAGGGCTGGGTTCTTCGGGAAGCGGGTCCCGTGCTGGGGAGGGCAGGGGCCAGGGGAAGCGGAGGCGAGGCGAGCCCCACCGGGGCTGTTGTCTGGGAGTCTTCACGGTGACACGGCAGGACCATGGGAGGGCGAGGGGTCCGAAAGCAGCAGGCAGGGAGGCGAGCGGCTCTAGAGCAGGACACAGTCCGACTCCTGCTTATGTCTGTGCCTGCGTTCCCCGGCCGGCCGGCTGGCCGGCTGAGCTCTCCCCTGAAACCAAGGAGACAAAAAAGCAGCTGCTACCTTCAGCGATCTCAGGGTGCTTTTCAGACCAGTCCCATTCCCCCCCCTCGCCCCCCGCCCCAATATCCTCTCCTAGGAGGAGGCGATGGAAGCAAAGAGAGGGGGAGTGACTTGGCACGTGGCCTTGGCGCAGCCAGGGTTGGAACCTGGGGGTCCTGGGGCCAGCCCCCTCTCTAATCATTAGGCAATACTCCTCCCAGAGCTAGGCATCTGAGTCAATGGGCCCCAGTTTCCAGGTCTCTCCCCTGGCACCCTCCACAGGCTTGGGAACAGAAGCCAGGCGCCCGGCCTCACTTCCAGGCTCCAGTCGCTGTCCTGAGAGATGCAGCTGCTGCAGGAGAGGTTTTGGAGTTCGATTCCCATGCAAAGCCACAGATCCCTGATCCGCCCGCTGCCACGGAGCAAAGGCCTGCGGGCCGTGGCTAAGCCGTGGTGAGGAGGAGACAGAACTGCACAGGACAAAGTCGCTGTCCCAGCGCCACCGAGAGTGACCGGCGCGTCAGCCCCACACAAGGGGGAAGACTGGCCTGACCAGAAGAGGGATGCTCGGGCTGAGCTGGGCAACTCCTGGGTGGGAGGGTTAAAGGGAGGCTGGAATGGACCCACCCTGCCCCACCACGCACGGGGCACGGGTTTGAGTTTCCCTCGCCCTAGGCGGGTGCGACCCCCACAGCACCCCCTGCTGGCTGGTCTCGGAGCAGCGCTGACAGGCTCTCCAGGATCCCGGAGGAAGCAAGGTCCTCATGGCAGGGGAGTGGGAGGGGGCTGCAACGTGTTCTGGGAGGGAGGCCAGGGCCCATTACCTGCGCGGGAGGCGCTGCTGGCTGCTGGTGCTGCTGGTATTCCTCTTGCTGCAGCTGGCGTGCAAGCTCTAGGTCGCTCAGGGCAGAGGGGCCCTGCTGCTGTTGCTGCAAGGACAGGGCGATCATGTAGTCCTGGGGGCAAGGGGGGGTGGTGGGGAGAGACGTGGTCAGTGCTGGGACTCCCAGGGAGCGAGACACACGGAAGAAGAGATCTCATACCCCAGAGGGTCCCGAAGCCCGACACTAATTGTGCACATACAGGATCACTCGCCCAGCACTGGGACGCGGCCACCTCTGGGGAGCAACGCCGCAACCATTTAACGACGGCGCTGCAAAACGCTTGGGGGCAGGAACGAGAGACAAGTCGCTGAAGGGGTACGTCAGTCTCAACAGGCCTCTGCACGAATTCACTTAGCAGTGATTATCGGGGGGCGGGGGGGGGAGGTTTGGAAGGCTCGGGGGCTCTGGGCTCGGTCACCTGTCCACAGTGACCCCCCTGCCCAGAGGTTCTATCACCCTCGCTCTACGGGGTGTGTGGGGGGGAACGGAAGCTCAGAGGGGTTATGAGACTCAGAGCCACCCAGAGAGACCCTGAGCTCCTATCTCCCTCACTGACCTCCCAGGAGGCCTGGCTCCCAGCGTCACCCTGCTCTAACCACTAGACTACATTGCCCTAAAGATAAGGATCCTGCTACAGCAGATACCGATTCCTGGAGGTGATACATTTCAGTCAGAAGAGCAGGGGAGCTACAAATTCCATTCTCTAGGCCACATATCCTGTCTGGAGCTGGAAAGAGAACCCAGGAGTCCCAGCTCCCAGTCCCCTTTGCTGTAACTACTAGGCCACATTCCCCTCCTCTAGCTGGAAAGGAACCCAGGAGTCCTGAAGCCCAGCCCCCTCTGCTCGAACCGCTCAGATATGCTACTGTAACTAAGCACCTCCCAGCGCAGTCGGGCCTCTGCTGAGCCATTTGTTTCCTACCTGGTCCACCTGCCTCTGCTCCTGGGGGGAGCTGCCGGCCGCCTCCTTCCCCAGGGTGTGGCTCAGGTGGAACTCGGCGTCACAGAAGCAGCTGTCCCCATCCACGTTGTGCAGGCTCTCCCAGGTCACCTTCTCCTCCTGCAGGAAGCCCTGGTCTGTGACCAGCAGGTACAGGTGGCCCTGTGGAGAGATGAGTAAGAGACAGCGTCCCCTTGAGAGCCCTCAGAGGGTGGGCAGAGCGGCAGCCTGTGATCCACTAGGGCACAGAGACAACAACCCCTGGGGACGTCGCAATCAAGGGGAACCATCACCCCACCTCTAGTGGGGCACACAAGCCTCCATGCAAGGCAGGAAAGGAACCTAGATGGGAACCTGGGAGGCAGTGACCAAGAGATGGTCAAGTTCAGGATCCTGACACAAGGAAGAAAGGAAAGCAGCAAAATATGGACCCTGGACTTCAGAAAAGCAGACTTTGACTCCCTCAGGGAACTGATGGGCAGGATCCCCTGGGAGAATAACATGAGGGGGAAAGGAGTCCAGGAGAGCTGGCTGTATTTTAAAGAATCCTTACTGAGGTTACAGGGACAAACCATCCCGATGTGTAGAAAGAATAGTAAATATGGCAGACGACCAGCTTGGCTTAACAGTGAAATCCTTGCTGCTCTTAAATACAAAAAAGAAGCTTACAAGAAGTGGAAGATTGGACAAATGACCAGGGATGAGTAGAAAACTATTGCTCGGGCTTGCAGGAGTGAAATCAGGAAGGCCAAATCACACCTGGAGTTGCAGCTAGCAAGAGGTGTTAAGAGTAACAAGAAGGGTTTCTTCAGGTATGTTAGCAACAAGAAGAAAGTCAAGGAAAGTGAATGAGGGAGGCAATCTAGTGACAGAGGATGTGGAAAAAGCTAATGTACTCAGTGCTTTTTTTGCCTCTGTCTTCACGAACAAGGTCAGCTCCCTGACTACTGCACTGGGCAGCACAGCATGGGGAGGAGGTGACCAGCCCTCTGTGGAGAAAGAAGTGGTTAGGGACTATTAAGAAAAGCTGGACGAGCACAAGTCCATGGGGCCGGATGCGCTGCGTCCGAGAGTGCTAAAGGAGTTGGCGGATGTGATTGCAGAGCCATTGGCCATTATCTTTGAAAACTCATGGCGATCGGGGGAAGTCCCGGACGACTGGAAAAAGGCTAATGTAGTGCCCATCTTTAAAAAAGGGAAGGAGGATCCTGGGGACTGCAGGCCAGTCAGCCTCACCTCAGTCCCTGGAAAAATCATGGAGCAGGCCCTCAAGGAATCAATTCTGAAGCACTTAGAGGAGAGGAAAGTGATCAGGAACAGTCAGCATGGATTCACCAAGGGCAAATCATGCCTGACTAATCTAATTGCCTTCTATGATAAGATAACTGGCTCTGTGGATGAGGGGAAAGCAGTGGAAGTGTTATTCCTTGACTTTAGCAAAGCTTTTGACACGGTCTCCCACAGTATTCTTGCCAGCAAGTTACAGAATTATGGGCTGGATGAATGGACTATAAGGTGGGTAGAAAGTTGGCTAGATTGTCGGACTCAACGGGTAGTGATCAATGGCTTCATGTCTAGTTGGCAGCTGGTATCAAGTGGAGTGCCCCAAGGGTCGGTCCTGGGGCCGGTTTTGTTCAATATCTTCATTAATGATCTGGAGGATGGTGTGGATTGCACCCTCAGCAAGTTTGCAGATGACACTAAACTATGAGGAGAGGTAGATACACTGGAGGATAGGGATAGGATACAGAGGGATCTAGACAAATTGGAGGATTGGGCCAAAAGAAATCTGATGAGGTTCAACAAGGACAAGTGCAGAGTCCTGCACTTAGGACGGAAGAATCCCATGTACCGCTGCAGACTAGGGACCGAATGGCTCAGCAGCAGTTCTGCAGAAAAGGACCTAGGGGTTACAGTGGACGAGAAGCTGGATATGAGTCAACACTGTGCCCTTGTTGCCAAGAAGGCCAATGGCATTTTGGGATGTATAGGTAGGGGCATTGCCAGCAGATCGAGGGACGTGATCGTTCCCCTCTATTCGACATTGGTGAGGCCTCATCTGGAGTACTGTGTCCAGTTTTAGGCCCCACACTACAAGAAGGATGTGGAAATATTGGAAAACGTTCAGTGGAGGGCAACAAAAATGATTAGGGGACTGGAACAATGACTTATGAGGAGAGGCTGAGGGAACTGGGATTGTTTAATCTGCGGAAGAGAAGAATGAGGGGGGATTTGATAGCTGCTTTCAACTACCTGAAAGGGGGTTCCAAGGAGGATGGACCTAGACTGTTCTCAGTGGTAGCAGATGACAGAACAAGGAGTCTCAAGTTGCAGTGGGGGAGGTTTAGGTTGGATATTAGGAAAAACTTTTTCACTAGGAGGGTGGTGAAACACTGGAATGCGTTACCTAGGGAGGCGGTGGAATCTCCTTCCTTAGAAGTTTTTAAGGTCAGGCTTGACAATGCCCTGGCTGGGATGATTTGATTGGGGATTGGTCCTGCTTTGAGCAGGGGGTTGGACTAGATGACCTCCTGAGGTCCCTTCCAACCCTGATATTCTATGATTCTATGAAAGGGTTAATGGGCTACTGCAGGCCCAAATAGAGACATTGGGGAAACCGAGGCACGGCTGCCACAAATGCTGCAACAGGCCATAAAGGGCTGTGATGGGGCAGCAGCTGTGCCTCAGTTTCCCCAGTGTCTCTATTTGGGCCTTCAGTAGCCCACTAACCCTTTCCTGCCTTGTGTGGAGCCTCCCCAGCCACAGAGCCCATATGTGCAAATGCACGCAGCAGCGGTTATGGAAGGCAGAGGTGTGGGTGGAAGGGGCCAGGCTGACCTGGTGCTTGATCATGGTGCTGAAGTGGTTGTTTCTGAAGAAGACACTTAGTTCCCCCTCTTTGACCGCAGCTGTGAGCTCGCACAGGCCGTGGTAGGTCAGCTGGGTGGCTGTGGACTCCAGGAACTGCTCGGCGATCAGGCCTGGGGCGGAGAAACAAGGCGTCAGGTGGGGTGCGGGCATGAACTGGGGTGTTAGACCGGTGCTCAGCGTGGGTGCACCGATGATAGGCGTGAAACCGGTTCAACTTGCGCCTACGAATTTACCGACAGTAGCTAAACCGATTTACCAAACCAGAGAGACACAAGGCGGGACGGAAACCAGCGACACAGGGAAGGGAAGTGACTTGCTCAGCATCAGAGCAGGGAGCAGAACCCAGGTCTCCTGCGTCCCAATCCAGCACCCTACCCACTGGGCCACTCTGCCTAGCGACCCACAGCTTGGGAAGTGAACAAGCTGCAGCCTCACCGAGCAGCGGTAGGAAAACGCATGGAGGGGGGTGAGCGGGAATACCTTTGGGGTGGGGGGGCAGGTGCTCTGCTGAGCAGCGGTTTAACTCCCTCCACGCCCGTAGAGGAGTCAGCATTTGTCCAGGCAGCCAGGGAACAGCTCGGATGCCTCGTCCCCAGCTAAACCTCCTGGCGCAACCCGACGGCCTGTTTGTCTGATGTAGGTGCAACGCAACAAAGGCAGGTCGGGAGAGAACAGGGTTTCAGAGCAACCTGGCAAGGCCTTAAATGGAAACGCAGCCAGGCGCGGGGTGACTCCTCCCTGAGCTTTTCCCACCTGACGACACTGGGTGGGCTGGTGGAAATGCGGTGGGGGGTGGAGTGTCCCTTAACTGCAGCACCCCCGCGCTCAGCACAGCCAGGCCTCTTAAAGGGTCGGATGCACATCCTCTGATTCCCTGGGGAACCCCAGTTCCTCGCTGCCCGTGACCAAGCCTGTACCCTGGCTATTCTGCACTCTTCCACTGGCACATGGGGGGTCCCCTGAGGGTGGCACAGGCTCCCATAACCCCTGATTAGGGGAGACTGTACCCACCCCCGTACCAGTGCAGCAGTGAATCTGGCCATGCCGTTTACCCCACTGCAGATCTGAAATCGCTTCCCTCATCAGGCACCTAACGGGGGCGGAGTGCCCTCGTTGTTCCTCCTCTGTTAACAATGTAAAGAGCCCCCAAAAGGCCAGGGGAGCTCTAGCACCCAGGAGGTCCCCCCAGCCGAGGTTTGGGGGCGGGGAGTTGAGCTCTCCAGGGAATGGGGATTTACCTTCGGTGACCAGGTTGGGGTCGCTCGAGTGTTTGCAGGTGATGATCTTCTCCACCAGCTGGTTGTAGCTCAGCTTGCCCACGGCCTGGGCCGCGTCCGGACTCTGGAGCAGAAAGGGGGTGGAGGGGGAGAGGAGACGGCCCAAGGAGCCCGGGGAGGGCTCCAGAGAGGGCTTTTTAAGCAGAAGGGAAAGCGCAGGCCTGACCGGTCACTACCCTGTGGCCCCTTTGCGCCCGTGAGGACGGTGCACAGGGAGTTTAATGCCCAGGCAACCTGCCCCTCCGCCCCACAAGGGGACGCTCCCCTCAAGCAGAGCCAGCCCTGCCCCCACTCCAGGGATTCTGGTGCCGTCCTGTGCTCTGGCTATCCATTGCCTTGCAAAGCCCCATGGGGGGCCAAAGAACCAGAGGTGCCAGTCAGGGCCATATGGGTGCCCGCTGCCCCTGCACTGGGGCGGTGCAGGCTGCCTGCCCTCTGTGCCACTGCCAGCAATGGGGCAAACCTGCCCTGGTGTCTCCATTGGTCTTTTAGCTGCACCTTTGGTTTTAAGTTGTAAATGAAAGAGTCAGGAGACTGGGGCCCCTGATTATTCCCAGATCTGGGACAGCCGGGCCACCACGCTGCTCCCCTGCCCCCACCTCTCCTGGAAGAAGGCACCCCATCCTTCTGTATGGGGAGAGCTCAGCCACAGTAGCCCGCTCCATCCTTGGCTCTCTGCTGGGCAGCCAACAAGGGCAGCTATTATGTTGGTGGCCTCTTTGGGGTGCAATTCAGACACATCTGCTTTGAAAATGGGACCAGAGCCCTGCTCAGGTCACTCAAACAGCCCTGGGGGGCAGAGTGCTTGGTCACTACCAGCCCGGCTGGATTCGAACTGGCAGCCGATGGGGAAAGAAAGCCTTGCTCTGTTGAAGCCCACAGGAATTTTGCCATCGGCTTCAGCGAGGCCAGGATTTCACCTGCAAAACCCCCAACCCACCCACTCACCCTTGTGTCTCAACATTGGCCCAAACCCTGGCTCTTGGTCCCAGAGATGTTTCTGCTCTTCTCCCACTATCTGGGGGCTGGGCTCGACTTCCTTCTGCAGTCGGGGCCGAAGCTGCCGTCAGCTTGGCCTGACCACACAACATTGCAGAGACAAAATGCACCATCTCCTGCCCAGTTAGACTGGCACCTCCCATGGACCGTCCCCTCCATTCTTGGAGTGGACGTGGACGCGTGTCACCCCGCTGGGTGGAGTGACGGCCCTTGAACGTGCTCCAAACTCTTCATTTTTCCCCCAGACGTTCCCAGCTACCAGCAGCCATAAGAAGCTGCATTAAGAAGCTCTGGACAGGACTTCAGCTTTGTCAATTCCTAAAAACCCCTCTGAGTTTACACCTGCCTTTGTCCTTGCTCATATAATAACCATAATGCCATCCAGCTCTTTCCGACTGCTCTTTCGTCAGCAGATCTCACAGCACTTTGCAATGGGAAAACTGAGTCAAGGGGCGGGGACATGACTTGTCCAAGGTCACCCAGCAGGGCAGTGGTAGAGCTGGAGATGCAACTCAGTGCTACAAGGACCAGTCGAGTGCTCTATCCACTAGATCACACTGTCTCCCCCTTCCCTGCTCCACCCCCTCCACACACTGGCTCTGGCTTGTATCCATTCAACGCACAGGGTGGACTTTACAACAATGGCACTCACCTGGGGGTCCACCAGCCAGCCGTGGTACAGCGGGACGTTCAGGAGGTCAAAGACGATGCACTCCGGGGTGTACTCGAAGTCGGAGACGCCCGTGAACCTCACGTTCACGTCAAGCCCCGTGGACAGTTTGGGCAAGACCATCATGGCATCGTTGACGTTCTGGAGTTGGGAAAGAGAGAGGAGAGCACCTTGTGTAGATAGGAGACAGAGGAGCGGTGGCAAGGGAGGGGCTGGGATTCCTGCTTTCCTCCTATCCCTGCCTTGTTGGTCTCTTACATCCTGTTGTCACATCGTTCATAAGCACTCCAGAGTGGGAACCATCTCTCTGTGACTTGTCCGTGCAGCACCCAGCACAACGGGGCCCTGATCCTCGGCAAGTGTTCCTAGCGGTAACGACTGGCAGTCGGGACTCTTGGGTTCTCTTTCTGGCCCTGGCCACTCACTTCACCAATCTGTGTCCTCCCAGCGCAGGGACCGTCTCTTGTGAGGCCAGCACAGCGTCCAGTACAATGGGGTCCCAATCCTGAATCGGGCACTACTATAACTTAAATACTTCCTAGCCCAGCAGCTGAGACTCAGTCAGGACTTGTCCATGCAGAGACATTAACCAGAGGAGCCATTCCAGAATCGCTCCCCGTGTGGGCACTCCACTCCAGAACACGAGTCACTCTGCCCTAGAACAATCATCACACTTCCAAAGCGGAGTAATTATTCTGGAATGTCACTTTTATTCTGGAACTGAGCATCCACAAGGAGAGCTCCTCCAGGAGAGCTTCTACAGCACTAGTTGGGTCAGTCAATTTCCTGGTGTAGACAAGCCATTAGTGCTTGCAAAATGCTTTGAGCAGAGGAAAGGCCAGCCTGGATCAGACCTGAGCCCACCTACAGCCCAGTATCCCAACTCCCACAACGGCCAGCTCCAGATGCCTTCGAGGAAGGTGCACAAACCCCACAGGAGGCAGACGTGGGATGACCAGTCTCTCCGAACAGCTCCTCCTAGCCCCTTCAGAGATGGATTTCAACCCTGAAGTTCTATCTCCCTTCCAGTGCTCATTTAGTCAGCACTAACTATTCTAGTTTTGGCTATACTTGTTCTCCATATGGACACCCAACTCCTCTTTGAGACGTGCTATATTTTTGGCCTTAGTGGCCTCCAGAAGCAAGGAGTTCCACAGGTTAATCACACGTCTCCTTTTATTAGCTTAGAATTTACCACCTTTTAATCTCCTCGACTGTCCTCTTGTTCTCATATAAACGAGAGAGAACAGAAGAGCCTGCTCGACATTCTCTGTCCCATTCATCACTGCATATGCTTTTACCGTGTCTCCTCTTATTTGCCTCTTCCGTAAAGGTAAAACAATTCCAATGTTTCCAATCTCACTTCATTGGAGAGTCTTTTCAGGCCTCCAGTCATTCTTGCTGCCCCTCTAAACCCCAGGCTAGTTCTGCCCTATGCTTTTGGGGCTGGGGTAGCCAGAACAAGCTGCACAGCTGATCAAAATCCAGACAAGATGCTCATGTGGGATGGAGGACACAGGTCTGAAAGGGGCCTTCTGGCTCGCTGAGTCCACAGTCCCTTCTAGCACAGACAACCCTGCCACGGCAGCCCGTTCAGAAACTGATCAAGCTCCATCTTCAGACTAGTTAGGCCACTTTCCCCTCCTATTGGAGGCTGGTCCAGAACCTTCCTCCTCTGGTGGCTACAAACCTGCTTTTAATTTCCAGCCTCCGTTGACTCCTGGCCAGTTTAATCCCCATTTGTCCTTGGGCCAGCGCTCTCCTTTAGCTTCAATGGCTCCTCTCCCTAGTGGAAAGGGCCGTAGAAGCAGAAGGTATCCTTAGGGTAGATGCAGCTCTGAAATTGCACTCAATCAACTATTCTGCAACTTATCTAAGCAGGCATCTATCTGGCCTTCACCAGCAACAAATGTGAGTGTGGATTTTTTTTAATCCCTATAACCCAGATGGAAAGTGTTACCTAAATAACTTTTATTTATTTTATATCAGGGCTGGCCAAATTTACTGACCCTCCGAGCCGCATAGAACAATCTACAGAAGTTCGAGAGCCGGGGCATAACTGCCGGAGCTCGGGGCTGCTGCCCTGCGGGAGGCACTTACCGGGGCTCGGGGCTGAAGCCCCATTCCTGCTGAAGCCCCGAGCCCCGGCAGGCACACTCCATGGAGCGGAAGCCCCGAGATCATCCTCCCCACTGGGCAGAAGCCCCTACCCAACCACCCCGCTGCAAGACAGAGGTCCTGAGCTTGCCCCACAAGTCTGGTAGGTGGAGAATGGGGGGAGCACTGGGGGCTCTGTGAGCCACACACTAATTTCAAAAGAGTCCCATGTGGCTTGTGAACCATGGTTTGGTCACCCCTATTTTATATAGACACACAGATTGGGGTTTTTGTTTGTTTACATAGATGGAGAAACTGAGGCACCGGGTAGATTAAGTGGCTCGCACAAGGCCATCAACTGGGCCAATGGCAGAACAAGTCCCTGTCCAGTGCTCTAACTTCTAGACTACTCTTGATAGCTACACAGCTCCCAGATTTGCAGGTTCCTTTGCAACATGTGAGGCCTCTCCCCCTCACAGTGGGGCTGCAGTTCAGGATGACAGGATAGGCATTTTTAAACAGGGTTCAGGTTGGAGCCCTGCCGCCCGGACCTCCCTCGATACTCTGCAGAAGGAGGGTGTGGATCCAGATGGTCTCACCTGCTGAAAGTTGAGCTGCAGCCCTTCCGAATTCTCTTGGGGTTTGATGGATAAGATGCAGTCGCCTTTGAGACAAGAAAACACCCAGTCCCGATTACTAATGGATGGTACTTACCTAGTCCCCCAATACTGTAATACCTGGGCACCATTCTCTAATGTTTTTATCCTCACAGCCCCCCCGTGAGCCAGAACAGGGCCATTATCCCCATTGTACAGATGGGGAAACGGAGGCACAGAGAGGCTAAGTGACTTGACCAAGGTTACACAGGGAGTCTGTGGCAGAGCCAGGAACTGGAGTATCCTTTTTGCCTCTAGGACCAGGGCAAGGGCTTGGCCTATCCCTGGGCATGGACTGGATCTAGATTATGGTCAAGATGACGATTCCTGCACAGGCTCAATTTGATGGCTCTCTGTCTAGCCCTGCAGCATGGTCCTCATGGGATCAGGGGATGAAGACTGGGATGGAGGCGGGTGTGGGGGGGAACAGAACGGAGACACACTAAATGCAGCCTGTTTCCCATTTGTGTTTGGGGCAGGGAAGAAAGGCACCCACTCAAGCAGGCAGGAGATAGCATTAAGGGTCCAGTCCTGCCTTCTTTTTTGTGTACCTATGTCATAACCATACAGATAAGAGTAGCATAAAATCCCTCCTTTACCTGTAATGAGTTAAGAAGCTCAAATAACCTGGTTGGCACCTGCCCAAAAGGACCAATAAGGGAAGAAGATCCTTTCAAATCTGTGGGGGGAAGTTTTGTTGTGCTCTGTTTTGTTGTGTGTTCTCTCGGGACAAAGAGAGGGACCAGGCAGGAAAAAAAAAAACCTCTCCTAAAACCCTACCTGAAATAAGTATCTAGATTACAAAAATTATAAGTAAAGCAAGGAAATGCGTTAGATTATCTTTTGTTTTAGCTTGTGAATTTTCCCTATGCTAAGAGTGAGGTTTATTTCTGTTTTTTGTAACTTTGAAGTTTTGCCTAAAGGGCAATCCTCTGTGTTTTAAATCTTATTACCCTGCAAAATTACCTTCCATCCTGATTTTACAGAGGTGCTTCTTTTACTTTTTTCTTTATAATAAAGTTCCGTTTTTAAGAATCTGATTGGGTTTTAGTGTCCTAAACACCCAAGAGTCTGGTCTGTGCTCACCTTGTTTACCTATTTGGTTGGTATATTATTCTCAAGCCTCCCCAGGAAAGGGGGTGAAGAGGCTTGGGGGGATATTTTGGGGAAACAGGAACTCCAAGTGGTCCTTTCCCTGAATCTTTGTCTAACTCATTTGGTGGTGGCAGCAATCCCATCCAAGGACAAGGAAGAATTTGTGCCTTGGGGAAGTTTTTAACCTAAGATGGTAGAAATAAGCCTAGGGGGTCTTTCATATGGGTCCCCACATCTGTACCCCAGAGTTCAGAGTGGGGAGGGAACCCTGACATGGTGGCAGCGAATGGGATCGTTTTGAACCAGAAGCACAGACCTGATGATTTTAAAAGCAATTTTTCTTTTGGCTGATTGAAAACCAGGGAGGTTTTTTTTGTTGTTGTTTTTGTTTTTTAAGCTGAGAGCAGCTGGAGATTTTTTCTTTACCTGGAGGCAGAGGAGTTAAGTTACAGCAAGGGAATTTATAAGCTGATTTCCCCCCCTCCCCTTTCTAGCTCTCGGGTTAGGGTAGGCTAAGCGCAGGAAGGCTAGGATGATGGAAAGTGAGGTCCAAAAGAAACTAGAATTAGCCAGATTTGAAGCTGAAGAGAGACAGAAAGAACATGAAAGACAGATGGCCTTAAAATGCTTAGAGTTGGAAGCAGAGGAGAGGAAACAGGCAAAACACTTGGAGACGGAAATGGAGACAAAATGCTTGGATACGGAGTTAGAGCTGAAGTGCTTAGATCTGGAAAGGGCTAAGCTGGGTCTACCAGATAACCCTAACAATCCTTCTCCAGGTGCCGCTCCCCATTCCAAAAAATTCCCTACCTACAAGGTAAGTGATGATACAGAGGCCTTCTTAGAAAATTCTGAAACAGCCTGCCTTGGGTACAGCATCTCTAAGGACCAGTATATGGTGAAACTGAGGCCGCAGCTCAGTGGACCCTTAGCAGTGGTGGCAGCAATCCCATCCAAGGACAAGGAAGGATTTCTGCCTTGGGGAAGTTTTTAACCTAAGCTGGTAGAAATAAGCTTAGGGGGTCTTTCATGCGGGTCCCCACATCTGTACCCCAGAGTTCAGAGTGGGGAGGGAACTCTGACATGGTGAATTCCCAGAGAAGCTGATGGGAATTTTGAGCACCCCAGGAACACAGGATAGTTCCAGGAAGCCCAGTGCCCTCAGGTGCTCTCCTGAATTCACCACTTACCGAGATGCGCCATCAACTCGTCTGACGTGATCACTTCCTTCTGGGGGGAGAGTTTCACCTGCAGACAGACGGAAGGTGGCGAAGTTAGTGAAGGACCCTCTCTCCCAGCACTGCTTTGACCCTCAAGGCTTCCCCTTGAATCAGGGCACAGCGATAATCAATACCAATAACATCCTTACGCAGATTTGCCATGCCACATGAGATGGTCCAACTAACCCAGTAGCCCCGCTTCAGCCATATTGGGGTCAGACACTTGGTCCATCTAGTCTGGCTCCTGTCATACTGATTCAGACCATTAGCCCTCTTAACCCATTATCCCACGTTGGGAAACCCACATCACCACCAGCCAACACTGGATGTTTCAGAAGATGGCACGAAAACAACCACCTCACCATAAGGTGGACTTTTCATCCATCAATTGCTAAACACTTTCCCACACTGCATCAGTCTTGTTACCCCTGTTTGACAGATGGGAAAACTGAGGCACATAGAGAGGCAGTGACTTGCCCAAGGTCATAGAGCAAATCAGAGGCAGGGTTGGGAATAGAACCAGGTCTCCTGAGTCTCAGGCCCTGATCTACTGGGCCATGCTACCTAACAACGCTGCACAGAGGTAGAAAAATCCTTCCTGACCGCTGCGGTAGCCAGCAGGTGCCTTGAAGCATGAGACTTGACTACACTTATTTTTACCGTAACGGCAGACACATCCCAGGATACCAAAACCCACTGTGAGTCTTTCCACGCACTTCAGGGGGCTGGCTCTGACCCCGAGATGAGAAGAACCCTGACAACAGGAGTTCAGAGCGCAAATGCTTCAGCGACTACAGAACAGTTCTGCGGCAACAGCAGCTCGGCACGCGTTCCCCACGCATGCACTGAGAGGGACCATGTCCTCCCAGGGGTCGCTGGAGAGAGCACACAACAGCAGATAGCTAGCATCAGCCCTCAAGTCCCCCCCTGGAGCAGGTTTCCCCAGTGTCCTGGATACTTATCTGGGTCCCATTGTATCTGAGCACTTTATAGTCCAAGCGCCTGTGTGGGGCTGGGCTATTATCCCCATTTTACATCTGGGGAAACTGAGGCACGGAGATGCTAATGACTGGCCCAAGGTCTCTCAGAGTCTGTGGCAGAGCAGGGACTTGAACCTAGGTCTCCCCAGTACTAGGTCAGTGCCCTAACCCTCAGGCCATCCAACCTCTCAGTACGAGTAGCCTCCTCTGTGCCACTAGATAACAGCCTCTCACATGAACTACATTAGATCTCTAGGTCCTTACCGCCCCCTCCTCGCACCCAGCACACCTGCTCTGAACAGCAGTACTGGGCCTCCCCTAGCTCCCACCTACCTTCCACTGCAGGAACAGGATGTTCATGATGGCCAGGAGTGGGCAGGGCCCATTCTCACACTGGGTGATGATGGGTGTCCTCTCCCCTTTCCAGCTGATCCACTTCACGCAATAGAAGTCAGGCTCGGTCTCGCCGGCTGGGGGCCGGGCCTTGGTGGCATCAGACGCCTGCTCTGCGGAGCCTGGCCTAGGGCTGGCGATGGGGTCGTCCGGTGGGGAGGTGACCCCTCCCGCTCGGATGCTCCCGCTTGGGGGAGGCTGCTTCTCTTTGGGGTCCGCCCTTCCTTCTGGCTCCCCACGCTCCAGCCACTTGCCTTTGTCACTGGGCCCTGCTCTTGGGGACGGATCCTTCCTTGGGGTGTCCTCATGCTCCTGGCATGCGGCCTGTTGGCAGCTCAAGCTGCCCTGCCCAGAAGGAGCCTCCTCGCTGTGCGTTACCGCAATCCCCTTTGGGCTTTCTGGCTCCTGCCCATTCAGCATGCGGCCCTGCCCTGCTGCAGCCTGGGTTCCATCCTCCATGCCGGCAGCGTCCTCCCCTAGCCCCAGAGGGGCCTGGCAGATTTCAGGTCTGGTGACTTCTGCGTTTACATCATCCCCTTTCGTGGCCATGGGATCCACCTGCTCAAGTCGGGGCTCCATCTGGCCCAGACAAAACCCCTTCCGCAGTGCCCCTCAATGTCCTTAGTACATTCACCGGGGCAGAGAGCGGATCACGCAGGCTGGTCCCTCTCTGGTAACCAGCTCCAGCTGCAATCCCGGTTCACTTTCCGCTGCAGTCTGACTCTGTCGCGTATTTCGCTCCCGTCCCTGACTCTACAAATTCTCACGGAAGCCAATTCCACTGAACACGACTGGAGGGGGGTAAGCAACAACCACACCTGCTTCTGGAAAAGAAAAAAAAATAAAAAATCCCCACGTCTCAACCTAGCCTTTACAAACCCATCAAGTCCGTCCAGTAACAATCAAGGACTATGTTTCTTTCAAGGATATAAAAATAGTATGTTTTAAGCAAAACAAACTCTTATTCATTGATCAGGTTCAGAGCTCTTTCCTCTTCCTGTCTATTAATTTAGATTCCCCATTAAATTTGTTCAAATTAATAAAAAAAGTATATCTAAAAAGAATAAGATTATCATATATAGCTCCTTTTAAAACAGTCTAATTCTTGTTCCAGAATCTATTTAGTGCTGCTTGGTCAGTCCAGGGTATTTAAAAAAAAATAAAAATCTTTGTTAGGCACTTTGAGGTTTCTATGAAAGTTGTTTTTTTAAAGGTCGCCCCCTCCCAAAAAACCTGATTCCAAACTGATGCCTGGCCTATCCCTTATCAATCAATTTCCTCAAGGCAAATTAATCCCAATCCCTCTTCCTTTCATGTTTTAAATTCAATTACTCAGCACTGATGAAATGCAATATTCCACCTGCTCTGTGTGCGTATACTTTGGATAATTATAGCCCAAGATCACCTTTAAAAATAAAAAAAGGTGTCTGCAACTGGCTTCTCAATGCTTTTCAGGGTGTAGAAAAGTAACAATAATCTAGAAAGAAGGGGAGAGATTTTAACTCAAAACAAAACAAAGACAGAACAACTAGCTTGCAAAACAGGCCTGACGTAATTATAGAAAATGTATGTTCCCACCCCCCGCAATCTATAGAGCAAAGATTTTCCTACAAAAAGTATTTTTAAGTCATGAAATAAAAAAAGCAAAGTCAGTGGGGTTGTTTGGCTAATTCTTGCCTTATCAGTGGTCTGGAATCTCCTGATTCCTCCCAATTCTTTACCTAAAGTCCTTTTCTCTCTAGCCTTGAGGTTATGTCAACAGAGCAGAGGGCTGGTGCTTTCTTATCTTGTTTTGACCTGATCTGTAGATCTTTCCACCTAGTGCGTTGACTTGCCTTTCCAGTTTTTCTCCCGTAGCTGTTTAACTGGGTTGGGGCATTGGCAGCATTGTCAGATGGAGCTCCAGTAGGAAGACTCCTCCTTGTTCACTGAACAAACACACAGAGGAGAAGAGAAAGAGTGAACTAATAATTCCATTATGAGATTTCCAGTAATCGTTACAGGTCAGCTCATTTGCAGCTGGACAGACACACACCTAATGGATATCAGCTTTGCTTGGCACACAGCAATACAGGCCAGGACTTTCCAGCAACCCGTGTTTTTTTAGGTGCCCAGCTTCAGATGCCTTAAGGGGACCTTGTTTATCTAGGTCCTTTAAAAAGTGTCTGAAGTTGGCTCCCCAGAAACAAGGCCAGCAACATCAGTCCCCTTTTGGAAATCTTGGCTGCATTTCCCGTTTCCGGGCCTTTTTTCCATGCTGATCCCTAGAGCACTGATTCCCTTCCCCATCCCAAACCAACTGCTTCAATTCATTCAAATCCCCCTGCTGTAGCAGGTACAAATTCATCACAGGCAGAGTGGCATAATGGAGAGTGCCCTGGCCTAGGAATTTGGAGAGCTGGGTTCTATTCTCAGCTCTGCCACTGGCCTGCTGGGTGACCTTGGGCAAGTCACTGCCCTGTTCTGTGCCTCAGCTTCCCCACCTGTAAAATGAGGATAATGAGACTGACCTCCTTTGAGATTTACTGATGAAAAATACTAGGGATTATTATTACATGCCTCCGCTGAGTATCCAAGAGATTTAATCACCTTAATCCTTATTCTTCCTCACACCCTCCCCATAACCCCCCCCCCCAAATTTATGGCTCTCACTTTTCATATCAAGTCTGAAAGCAAATGAACTGTAAACCCTCCAAGGCAGGGTCAGTGGGTAGATTCTTACAGGGAGACCTTTCAGAATCCTACTCCGGCCCTTTTTGTTTGGTATGGAAGTTGCTTGGCTCACGGGAAGCACAGAAAGAAAGAAAGAAAACCTCTAGTAGCAACAAAAAATACACACCCAGCCAGAAAACAGCACTTAGGGCATGTCCACACACAGCACTTGTACCATCTTATACCTGTATAAGTATAAAACAGTAACACCCCTCCAGCGTGGATGCAGTTCCAGCCATTCATCGATTCTAAGGCCAAAAGGGACCACTGTGATCACCTCTAGTCTGACCTCCTGCATAGCACAAGCCATAGGACATCCCTGAATTAATCCCTGTTTGAACCAGAGCAAATCTTTTAAAAAGAACATCCAATCTGGATTTTAAAATGGCCAGTGACGGAGAAGCCAACATAGAGAAGAGGTATAAGCTATCCCAGTGTAATGTTTATACTTGTATAACTGCGTTCACACTGGGGGGCTGGACTGGTATAACTATATCAGTTAAAAAAAAAGATCCCCCCCGATATAATTAAGGCTATGTCTACACTAGAGAGCTTTAGAGAGCTTACGACACAGCCGTAAGCTCACTCATGTAGCTGCTCTATGTTGATGGGAGGGAGCTCATGCTACCACTTATGCCGGCGTAACTTATGTCGCTCAGGTGGGCGGCTTAAGTTTTGCTGACATAAGCGGTCACGCAGACATAGCCTCAATCAGTCCAAAAACCTGTGTGTAGACCAGGCCTTCTAGTTAAAGGAAAGATGCCAATCAAATGCATGCAGCCAACACCCTCCCTTGCTTTAAACCCCTCCTTAAGGCACACTTCCAGAAACCAATCATAATGCAAAGTTAACGATATGCTAAGTAGGTGGCCTGTTAGCACCTCATTAACATCTTGGTCATTTATCATTTAGGCACACAAACCAGCTGTATGGTTCCTTAGCTAAGTCCTGGTCTACACTCCAGAGAGAGATCTTAAGGCAGCTTACATCAACCTAACCCTGTAAGCCTACACCCTAAAATGCAGCTCCCACTGGTGTAACTTGCCCACAACACCAACTTAATAACTCCACCTCCGCAAGAGGCGGAGCGCTTAGGTCAAGGTAGTTAGGTTGATGCGGTATCAGTGTAGACACTGCATTGCTTACATCGCCTGTTGCTACTTTTCAGAAGCCGTGCCACAATGCCCCGCGCTGACAGTTAAATCGCTGCAAGCGCTCCTGGTGAGGACACAAGGAGCGTACCACGCACGTGCAAAAGCAGTTTAATTACTCTGGTGGCTGTACATCGACATAACTCAGCTCGCCTTCATTTCGTAGTGTAAACTTGCCCTAATAGAGTCTTCCATGCGTGCCACCCATCTTCCCCACACCCTTCTGTCTGCTCTGCGCCCTGCCGGCACTTCTCCACATTTAAACCCTGATCCTGCAGAGACTTAACAAACATGCTTAACTTTATATACTGCAAGCCCCACTGAAGTGGGTGTATTTTACCACTGGCTTCAGCAGGACCACGCCATACTTGGAGGTCATGGGCTCAGCGCAGGAATCAGTGGGCGAAATTCTATGGCCTGTGTTATACAGGAGGTCAGACTAGATTACCATAATAGTCCCTCCTACCCTTAAAAATCTAGGACTCTGAACTGTAATATCTGTAGGGCAAGGACTGTCTTATATTTGTATAGAGCCCAGCACCCTAATAATAATCATAGCTCTCAGCTGGCTCTTTTCATCAGTAGATCGCAAAGCACTTTACAGAAGAGGTCAGATAGGGAAACAAAGGCACAGAGAGGGGAAGCCACTTGCCCAAAGCCACCCAGCAGGCCAGGGGCTGAGTCAGGAGCAGAATCCAGGTCTCTTGAGTCCCAATCCAGTGCACTACCCACTAGCCCACACTACTGGGATCCTGCTCTTGATTTGGCCCTCTGGGTGCTGTTGAAATAAAAAACAAACAAACAAACATAATAATTATTGAGTGAAACAAAGATGCCTTATACCGGTAGGGTTTTATTTGCCTTCCCACACAGGAACAGCTATCCCAGGATACTGCACCTCTCTACCAATATAACCATGTCCACACTAAGGTTATGTCTACACGACACACTTCTGGCGGTCAGCGATGCGAAGAGCTGCGATTCCTGACTGAAACAGCTGTACCAACAAAAGGCCCTAGGGCGGACACAGTTGTGCAAGCAACACTGCGCTTTTCCTGGTCTCGCTTGTTTTGCTCCGGGCAGAGGCTGGAATAAGCTGTACCAGCAAAAGTGCAGTTTTGCCAGTATACACAGGCCCCGTCTACACTACAAACTTACGTCAGCATAACTACATCACTCAGGGGTGTGAAAAATCCCCCCCCGCCCCGAGTGATGCAGTTATACCGAGCTAGCCCTGGGTGCAGACAGCGCTGTCGGCGGGACGGCTTCTCCCATTAACACAGCTCCCGCCTCTTGCGGAAATGGATGAACGACGCCGACGGGAGAAGCGCTCCCAATGGCGTAGCAGCGTCTCCACTGATGCGCTACAGAGGCTTTGGTGCAGCTGCAGCTTTTTAAGTGTAGACCTGCCCGCGGCATCCGCTGCAGGAGTGCTTTGTTGGTACAGTATACCAGTATAAGAACGGCCATACTGGGTCAGACCAAAGGTCCATCGAGCCCACTATCCCGTCTTCCGACAGTGGCCAGTGCCAGGTGCCCCAGAGGGAATGAACAGAACAGGGGATCATCAAGTGACCCACCCCCTGTGGCCCATTCCCAGCTTCTGGCAAACAGAGGGTAGGGTCACCGTCCCTGCCCACCCTGGCTAATAACCATTGATGGACCTATCCTCCATTAATTTATCTAGTTCTTTCTTGAATCCTGTTATAGTCTTGGCCTTCACAACATCCTCTGGCAAGGAGTTCCACAGGTTGACGGTGCGTTGTGTGAAGAGTATGGCTACACCGGCTGAGCACCGTAGACATGGGCTTGGAGTAGGGAGGTTTACTGCTTTATAGTGAAAAAAGAAAAAGGAGTACTTGTGGCATCTTAGAGACTTACAAATTTATTTGAGCATAAGCTTTCATGAGCTACAGCTCACTTCATCGGATGCATTCAGTGGAAAACCAGGCCAATGGGGGCTGCGGGAAGCAGTGCGGGCCAAGGGACATGTTGGCCGCCCTTCCCGCAGCCCCCATTGGCCTGGAGCAGTGAACCGCGGCCAATGGGAGCCGCGATCGACCGAACCTGCGGACGCGGCAGGTGAACAAGCGGCGGATCGGCTTTGAGAACCACTGTTCTAGGCTCTTCCCACCTCCTGATGACATGAGCAGCACTAAAGCCTCGGCAGTCAGCTGTTGACGGCTCCATCAGAGGGGGATGAAGAACTACAACCAAGGCTCAGAGCTGCAACAGGCCTGAAAACTTGCTTCAGTCAGTCAGGTCTACTGATCTCATTCACACGAGCAGAACGGAAAAAGCGACCGTGTAAAATTTGCCCTTTTCTAGCTACAGCCACAGCTTTAAAAAAAAAGAAAAAAAAAAAAAGAGGAAAGTCAAGTCATTTCAGCCCAGATCCAGGAAAGCGCTTAATCACATACTAAACTATCAGCACATCGGTAGTACCATGGAAGTCAATTGGAACTGTTCCTGTGCTTAAAAGTTAAGCACATGCTTAAGTGCTTTGCTGGATCAGGACCAGAGAAATTTAAAAGCACCCTTAAAAGCAGCCAGGATACATTAAAGCTTCCTCTATTTGCATGCTGAGTACATAGGGGATTCCAGGGAGAAAGGAGAGTGGTGAAGAGTTGCCAGCTACAGTGCTTTGGAAGCCAGAGTACCCTGCATTGATAGAAAAGGATACGGACGCAGCTGTGAATTCTGTCTTGCCATGGTAATTCACTGCCAGCTCCCTTAATGCCAAATCACGAGCGATAATGGAGTTTGTTATGACAGATTACAGAGAGACAGGATCCAGGCGCCCACCATTCATGACAGAAGCATCCAGCTTCCACCTTATTCTCTGCAGTCTAATGTCTGAAAACAAGCTTTCAAAGCCACCTGCAATTTAGGCACCATCTGACCCCTCCTCCGCAACCTCTCTGCCGAGACTAAGGATTGAATGGGTCACGTACATGAGCTTCCCCTTTGGGGGACCCCTCCCCAGACCAAGGTTGAGGCACATTGGCAGTGGGAGAATTGGTGGGGGTTACCTGCCTTGCCAGTGATAGAGGGGACTTGAGATCGGAGACTGTCAAGCCAGCCCTGTTGCCAGCTGGAAATGCTCTTGCTTTAAGAGTATATATCTGATGTTTCTTCCCAAGGAAAATACGATCAGAACATTTGCAGTCACGGTCCTGTCACCAGTCTTGCCTGCCCCAGGTATTAAAATAAATAAAAGTCACTAGTCAGGATCCTAAAGAAATCACGGATTTGTTTTGGGTTTGTTTTTGTTTTTTAATATAGATGTGGGGTTCTTTCTATTCACTTCTTGGCCTCTGAGAGCACTGGCCATTATTTGTCTCCTTGTGCTCCCCTGTCTGAAGTATCCATCTATTCTCTCTTTTCTTATAGTTTTCGCAGACTAGAAGCTCTTTGGAATGGAGGTCCTCTTTTTGTTCTGTTTGTACAGCACCCTAGCACAGTGCGGTCCTACTTTATGACTATAATACAAGTAATAACTGAGCCTTCAGGTTTCATGTTTTCAATCTTTTCTCCACCACCACCGGGGCTAGACATTTTAAAAAAAGGAAAGTTGCAATTCTCCCACACCACATGACACCAGAAGCTGGGGCTTTAAGAAACACATCAAATATCACAAGACTTGCAACAACAAAACAAAAAATTACAAGAGATGGCAATGTTGTGCTCCAGAATCTCACATTCCTTCCTTGGGCCACTCCCCGGAGCTGTCAAAACAGCCATTGCATCACAGCCGACAAAGACAACTTATCAGAAGTGAAACCCTGAGAAAACACTTTTCACCCAAATTCCTCCTCAGCCATAGTCCACTAGATTGTGTCACTTGCTCATTTCCGTGCTCGGTCTTAAATGGCTAGCAGGCATAGAGTCTAGTGGGGAGAGCAGGACTCCTGGGTTCTATCCCCATCTCTGTCACTGACTTGCTGTAGCCCACTGGGTAAACCAATCCCAGCTTTATGCCTCAGTTTCCCCACCTGTAAAATGAGGATAACAGCACATACCATACCAAAACACATGCGGGGGTGGGAGGGAAGAGGGGGAAGAGAGGAGGGCTTTTAAATGCAAACCTTATTCAGTTAAAAGTTTTGTGACAGGTAAGAACGGTCGTTTACTTTGTACAGGCAGCAAGCAATTTGCTCTGCAAGCCCTCGGACGAGAACACAGATTAGAATCAGAGCTGGTGAAATCATGGGGCTAGATGGGACTATGGCACTGCATTGAAATCAGAGTTGCACCCATTTACTCTGGCGGTGAATTTGGCCCCAGGATAGAAAGGGTTAAGTCGGCGAGGCCTGGGTGGAAAGGGGAAGGGGTCTCCGTTGCCACATGAGAAGCTGGCTTCAAATATCTAGGCCTCAGGACCTAGATGCCACGGGGATGGGTGCTCTATAAATAGCTACAAAAAGGGAGGGCTGACCTTTTTACTGGTGTCCTGTAGGATCATCTGAGGGGACAGAGTCATGGGGACCGCAAAACAACGAAGAGAGCTCACGTGCCATTCTCCGTGAGAGATGGGTTTAAGAGAGCAGCTTTTAAACAGGCAAACTAGGGTGATCCATGGCACCCATCCCCTTCCCAGAACACGAGCGGCTTCTGACTGCAAATTACGGGTTTACGAGCTTAGCCTAGAGTGACCCAGTTTCTTAACTGGGGTCCTGTTGTCTGGGCTCTCAGCAGCCACCACGGCTTGCGTGGCTCTCCCGGGCACACTCAGCATGGACTCTCTGAGCCTCTCCCTCCTCCGGGATCCCACGCTCCAGCGCAGCAAAATAAAAGGAGCATCTGCGAAGGAGATGGCAGGCCTTAGGCTGGAACCAGAGAGCAGCCAGGGTCCCAGCAAACTTTCCACACTGGATTCATTGCTTAGTGAATTCAGGCAGCCGCTGCCAGGAGGTTGGATGCCACCCAGGCAAAGTTTCACCCCTGCTTTGGATAACTTCTCCAAGCCAAGTCACAAGCCTCTGGCTCCACCCCTCCTTGTGCCTTACCACATAACAATCTTTTCTCAAGCTTTGCAACACACACACATGCAAAGAGACGCTCCCAAGCTTGTCCATTAATTGTAGGAACACCGCACCCTAGGTGGCTGGGCATTTGTTCCATAATCGTCCTGAGTTCCCTTTGCAAACAAGCCGCCGGCAAACCCCAGAGACGGGTTCTGAGCAGCAAAGCATTGAGGCTGGGTCTGCACTGCTTCAGAAGCGGGGAGCATGCTGCTCTTGGAGCAAGGGGCAAGATGGGTTTGCCCATATGGGTGCCCCCTGCCGACATTAAAAGCAAAGCTTTTACACCATGCAAACAGACACTGCTTGCTCTGGGGATGAGGGAAGTGGCTTGCAGCAAGCAGGTTTAGCACTTACAGGAGAGATTATTAGCTCTTAAGAACAACCCCAGGTCCCCCCCCGCCCATATTTTATTACAGTGCACCAGCCAAACTGAGTCAGCCACCCCTGCCCCAAAGACAGCCAGCAAATGAGTTGTCGCCTTGCGGCTCCAAACCACCCCCCTAAATTACAGCTGTGACAGTGATCACAACCCACTGATTAGCCCCCTCCCGCACACATACACCCTCTGCAAACTCCCTTCCTCAGCAGCCATATTTCTTTCACAGCTGGCATCTGCCCCACTCCCCACCACGCAAGCCGCGGTGCCTCCAGATTTTTACCTGGCATGGGGGTGCATGTAAAAGTTTCTTTGCAGACTTCACTCTGACGCTGCTTCAGGGCAAGGAACGACTTTTCCTCACCCTCGTCCTGTTGTCAGCACTGCGCTGCTCTCCCGTCCCCTCCCCTCTTAGTGCTCATGTAAATGCAACTAATCCAGATTCTACTATGACTGTGCTAAATCCCTGTATCTTTCCTCCCCCGGACATATAGATGCATGCAAGCTCTCCTGCCTGCATGGGGTGCCCCAAACATCCCTGGAACTCTCTGAGACTACTTTGCTGCCTTCTCTAGGAAGTTTTTTATTTTTTATTTTTTTTCTCCCCCCTGGGTGCATTGATCAAAGACAGGACTCCAGGCTGCTGGGGAAAGAAAAGCCGCGTGGGTTTCTTGGCTTAGCTTTTGAGTTTGCAGAAGAGACATCTGCTGGGTTGGAGGATTTACAGCAGCCAAGGGGGAGGGAAAAGAGATTGTTTCCCCCCTTCCCTCCCAGTTGAAGCAATGCACAAGAGCTAGCTGGAGAAAGAAAGGCAGGGCAAACAGTAGCAACGAAATTAGCCTTACTTGGTATGTGCAGGAGCTGTCTCATAGGATAAGAGTCCAGGGCCAAAGCAAAGCAGAATTAGCAAATCAACCTACTGGGGATTACACTGAAATATCATCATGTTCATTTAAGGCCTGCAGGATCTGACCTAGTGGGTCACGTGGCTGGTCCATCAAGTTTCTTATCCAACAGCAGCCGGTGCCCAGTTCCCGTGATTTTATTGTGAGTCTGGCAATATTTGGTGTGTGTTTCTTAAAGCTCCAGCTGCTGGAGGCATGTGATTAGGTGTGGCTCTCAGGTGGGGTATGTGTGTTTTAAGTAGCTTTCTAGCTTTCGTGGTTACGGAGAAGAGCTAGAAAATGTGATTGAGACAACAGGTGGCAAATAAAAAGAACCTCGCTTTAAAAAATAAAAATAAGCAAACAAAAAAGCGCATGTGATTCTTAAGCCAACCTTGTCAGATTTGGGGGGCCTGACTCATCTTTAGGGGAAACGCCTCCATAAAGCAGGTAAACAGTTGTGGGATACTCTTTAAATTTAGGACAGCAGCTGAGGGGGTTGTAACAGAAATGATCAGATAATAATTCAGAGAATACAATCTGCCTAGCCCTGCAATGACATTAATTAGGAGGGTGCGCACTTTGTAGCTTGCCTAGGCTGAGCTCAATGCACACCCCAGGGGCTTCTTGCATCCCTCCATTCCCCCCACCCCACAGCTCCCTGGGTACCACACTTCCATATCGCTCTCTTCTAGAGACTCCCTACAATCCCCCCATGCCAGGGGCTGTGTACCCACCATTCCTCCGATATCCCCCATTCCCCCATGCTAGGCACTGCATGCCCCTCATTTCACCAATGCCCATTTCTCTCTCCCCCCCATACTGGAGGCTGTGTGCTACCCCATTCTCCTCTCCCTCCATTCTCCCCCTATGTTTCCCATTCCTCTCTGCCCCCATACCAGCAGCTGTGCCCCCCACTCTCTCGTCCTCATCCCAGGCCAGGGTCTCTGTGAGTCACCCCTACAAACTCCCAGATGAAATAACAAACCCCTGTTGCCTATCTTCATTATAAGGAGTACATCACAGCTCATGGGGTTTTTATACCAGATGCCTCCCTCCAGCAGAGCCAATTCTACTCTCGCCCTGGACAAATATCACCAGAAGACCTTTAAAAACCATCCTGATTGGCATAATGGATGGCACAGAAGCGTGCAGAGCCATTCATGTTTAGGTCACCGGTTCCAACCTAGCCCAGGTTATTAAGTGGCCAAAAAAATATCAGCCTGTCTGAAATGAGCTGGCAGGGACAGGCGCGTGCAACACAAAACCCACCGTCACTCTTGTAGCGTTCCCCCCACGAGATTCATGATATTTCCAGCTGGGAATCATGAGATTGCAAGAGACTCTTCAGCTTTTCTTAGAAAGGAAACAAGAAAAAAAGTAACTTTCTTGTCCTAATGGTTGAAGAGAACCGCTTAAAAACATGAAGCAATTGAACCCTAAAGTCTCAGATACCAGAAAGCAAAGAAGACCACCCCCCCCCAAAACGTTGCAGTGGTATAAAAAAGTTCATAATTTTAAGCCAATAATGATTTAAAAACAAATATGATTTTTTACCCTTTAGACGTACCCTTTTCTCTTTAATCTGTTCTGTGCTTCTTTATCGGGAAGTGAAACTGGTTCACAGACAACATTGTCGGCCTAATTGCAATTTGCTGCAGGTTATTTTTGCCCTGTGATGATTAGTTTTTTTAATTAAAGTATTTATTGTAAAGGGAGTGTGTGACAGACATGCAACTCACACACTGGCCTCTCTATTTCTGAACTGCAGCTGTCAAAGAAATGCCATCTCCCACAAGCCGGCTGCTGCACTGGATTTGGGTCTCATATCTGAAGCTTAGCTAAAGGTAAGAGGAGTAATTCAGAAGACACAATAAGAAGCAGGGCTGCTGCAACAATGTAGGAAAAAGAACCAGTCCAGAAATGAGCCCTTCTTAAAGGAGAGCCAGTGGATTATGTAAATAACACAAGTTGGAAGTTAGGTAGCAGGGAATATTGTTTTCTGGCAGTGGTTTTCTGAGGTTTTGGATCAAAGAAATGTAGCGAACAACAAATCAGGATTCAAGGCAACAACCGTTACAGGGTGTGCAAAGCTGGAGGGGGGATGGAGAATCGTGTGACTGTGAAAAGCCAGACCCCCGCCCCATCAGTACTTCCACAGAGCTCCCTCTGTCCTTGTCACTTGGCCTGAATGATCTGCCTCACTTCTGTCAAACTGGATCAACACACAACCCCTTCCCTTTCCTACACACAGCCCCCATATACTCCAGCAACTACTCACCCACCCCTTTCCCACAAATCCCACAACTACACACACTCACAGCTGCTGCCCAGGTGTATTTCCATATAACCCCTCACTTGCAAAGTACTTTCCCCCGACACGGTCACCTACCCATCCCCACAGCACTTGAATAAGAATGGCCTTACTGGGTCAGACCAAGGGTCCATCTAGCCCAGTATCCCGTCTTCCGACAGTGGCCAGTGCCAGGTGCCTCAGAGGGAACGAACAGAACAGGAAATCATCAAGTGACCCAGCCCCTGTCGCCCATTCCCAGCTTCTGGCAAACAGAGGGTAGGGACACCATCCCTGCCCACCCTGGCTAATAGCCATTGGTGGACCTGTCCTCCATGAACTTATCTAGTTCTTTTTTGAACCCTGTTATGGTCTTGGCCTTCACAACATCCTCTGGCAAAGAGTTCCACAGGTTGACTGTGTGTTGTGTGAAGAAATACTTCCTTTTGTTTGTTTTAAACCTGCTGCCTATTAATTTCATTGGGTGACCCCTCGTTCTTGTGTTATGAGAAGTAGTAAACAACACTTCCTTATCTACTTTCTCTACACCGGTCATGATTTTATAGTCCTCTATCATAGCTCCCCTTAGCCGTCTCTTTTCCAAGCTGAAAAGTCCCAGTCTTATTAATCTCTCCTCACACGGAAGCCGTTCCATCCCCCTCATCATTTTTGTTGCCCCTTTTCTGAACCTTTCCAATTCCAATGTGTCTTTTTTGAGATGGAGTGACCACACACCACACGCAGTATTCCAGATGTGGGCGTACCAGAGATTTATATAGAGGCAACATGATATTTTCTGTCCTATTATCTATCCCTTTCTTAATGATTCCCAGCATTCTGGTCACTTTTTTGGCTGCCGCTGCACACTGAGTAGATGTTTTCAGAGATCGATCCACAAGGACCCCAAGAGCTCTTTCTGGAGTGGTAATAGCGAATTTAGACCCCATCATTGTATATGTCGAGTTGGGATTAAGCTTTCCAAACCCCTCGGCACACAACCACCGCCTCACACGGCTCCCTGCAAACACGCTTATTCCTACATACAAACACATAACTACACACACACTCCCCCTCACAACCTCTAGACTACCATCCCTCTACTCATTACACACAAATACTCCCCATCACAATCCCTTACACTCACACCGCCCCATCACAATCCCTTACACTCACACCAAATTACACACTAACTACACACACGGTCTCCCGACTCAATTCCCTGTGTTCAGAACCCTCCTACACACACTCCACCATCAGAACCCATACACACTCACTCCCAACTACACATACACATCACAACCCCCTAAACTCACAACCCTCCTATGCACAAACTCACAACTACGGACCCTATCCTGCACACACAACCCTCCCACACATACACCATCGCAACCCTTACAAGCACACTCCTGATCAGAACCCCATGCACACTCATTTACAGCTACACACACACTCTCCATTACAACCCCCACAATCACAGAAAACTCCCAACATTCACAACCATACACACTGCCCAACCACACTCCCTCCTACACACTCCACCATCGCAACCCTTATACACTCACTATACACATACACTCCCCCATCACAATCCGCTACAATCACACCAACCCCATACACACTCACCACACAAACATACTCTCCCATTGGAACCCCTATCCACTACTCACAGCTACACACACACATCATAATCTCTGACATGCACAATCTTCCAACACATTTACAACCACATTCCCTCCCCATCACAACCCCCTACACTCAGACCAGATTCCTATACACTCTCCACACACACCCCCACACAACCCCCCACACTCCCTTCTAAATTCATAACCCTCCTATATACTCACAAGTTACCACACACACTCCTGATTACACACACACTCATAATTACTGTACAAACACATCCATCACAACCCCGCACAGTTTCTCCCATTAGACCCTCTCCTACACACAAAATCCTCCGACACACACAAACTCCCCCATCACAGCCCCCCGCAGTCATACCTTTCCCTACACAAACCCCACAGTCACACCCTCTGCTACAAACACAGACAACCCCACAGTCACACTCTCCCCTACACGCATAACCCCCGCAGTCACCCCTCCACTACACACACACAACCCTGCAGTCACACCTTCCCTTACACACCCACACACAACCTCAGCAGTCACACCCTTTCCTACACACCCACATACAACCCTGCAGTCACACCCTCCCCTACACATGCACTACCCTGCAGTCACACCCACACCAACACACACAACCCCGCAGTCACACCCTCCCCTACACACACACAACCCCGCAGTCACACCCTCCCCTTCACACACACAACCCCGCAGTCACACCGTCCCCTACACACACACAACCCTGCAGTCACACCCTCCCCTTCACACACAACCCCGCAGTCACACCCTCCCCTTCACACACACTACCCTGCAGTCACACCCACACCAACACACACAACCCCGCAGTCACACCCTCCCCTACACACACACAACCCTGCAGTCACACCCTCCCCTACACACGCACTACCCTGCAGTCACACCCACACCAACACACACAACCCCGCAGTCACACCCTCCCCTACACACACACAACCCTGCAGTCACACCCTCCCCTACACACGCACTACCCTGCAGTCACACCCTCCCCTACACACGCACTACCCTGCAGTCACACCCTCCCCTACACACACACAACCCCGCAGTCACACCCTCCCCTACACACGCACTACCCTGCAGTCACACCCACACCAACACACACAACCCCGAGGCCACACCCTCCCCTACACACACACACAACCCCGCAGTCACACCCTCCCCTACACACACACAACCCTGCAGTCACACCCTCCCCTACACACGCACTACCCCGCAGTCACACCCACACCAACACACACAACCCCGCAGTCACACCCTCCCCTACACACACACAACCCCGCAGTCACACCCTCCCCTACACACGCACTACCCTGCAGTCACACCCACACCAACACACACAACCCCGAGGCCACACCCTCCCCTACACACACACACAACCCCGCAGTCACACCCTCCCCTACACACACACAACCCTGCAGTCACACCCTCCCCTACACACGCACTACCCTGCAGTCACACCCACACCAACACACACAACCCCGCAGTCACACCCTCCCCTACACACACACAACCCTGCAGTCACACCCACACCAACACACACAACCCCGCAGTCACACCCTCCCCTACACACCCACTACCCTGCAGTCACACCCACACCAACACACACAACCCCGCAGTCACACCCTCCCCTACACACACACAACCCCGCAGTCACACCCTCCCCTACACACGCACTACCCTGCAGTCACACCCACACCAACACACACAACCCCGAGGCCACACCCTCCCCTACACACACACACAACCCCGCAGTCACACCCTCCCCTACACACACACAACCCTGCAGTCACACCCTCCCCTACACACGCACTACCCCGCAGTCACACCCTCCCCTACACACACACAACCCTGCAGTCACACCCTCCCCTACACACGCACTACCCTGCAGTCACACCCACACCAACACACACAACCCCGCAGTCACACCCTCCCCTACACACACACACAACCCCGCAGTCACACCCTCCCCTACACACACACACACACAACCCCGCGGTCACACCCTCCCCTACACACACACACAACCCCGCGGTCACACCCTCCCCTACACACACACACAACCCCGCAGTCACACCCTCCCCTACACACACACACAACCCCGCAGTCACACCCTCCCCTACACACACACACACACACAACCCCGCGGTCACACCCACCCAGTGACACTCCCGCTCTCTCGCTCCCCGGGGCCGCCTCCATTTCCCGGCAGCCCCGCGTGTGGCTCGTACGGAGGCGCCGGGCCGGGCTCCCCAGCCCGGCGGGAGGAGCCGCCCGCTCGCTCCGGAGCCAGGGCTCGCTGCGGCCGCCGCCCCCTGCCCCGCTGCCCGCCCGCCCGCCCGCCATGGAGAGCTTCGTGCGGAGCCGCCGGGCCGCCCTGCAGGTAGCGGGCCGGGCGCTGGGGGCAGGGGCCGGGGGGAGCCCTGGGGGTGAGGGGCTGGGGGAGCTATGGGGGGCAGAGTCTGGAGGGGGCACTGGGGGGTGAGGGGCTGTGGAAGGAGCGGGAGCTATGGGGGAGCAGGAAGGGGGGTATGGGGTGATGGGCTGTGGAAATAGGGGGAGCTACGGGGGGCAGAGGCTGCGGGGAGCAGGAGGGGGCACTTGGGGGGGTGAGGGGCTGTGGAAGGAGCGGGAGCTATGGGGGGCAGGGGGGAGCAGGAGGGGACACACGGGTGAGGGCCTGTGGAGCTATGGGGGGCAGGGGGGAGCAGGAGGGGGCACTGGGGGGTGAGGGGCTGTGGAAGGAGCAGCAGCTATGGGGGGCAGGGGCAGGGGGGAACAGGAGGGGGGCACTGGGGGGGTGAAGGGCTGTGGAAGGAGCGGGAGCTATGGGGGGCAGGGGCAGCAGGAGGGGGGGTATGGGGTGATGAGGGGCTGTGGAAATAGGGGAGCTATGGGGGGCAGGGGCTGGGGGGAGCAGGAGGGGCATGGGGGGTTGAGGGCTTGTGGAAAGAGCGGGAACTATGGGGAGCAGGGGCTGGGCAGAGCAGGAGGGGACATGGGGGGTGAGGGGCTCTGGAGCTATGGGGGGCAGTGGAAGCAGGAGGGGGGCATGGGGGGATGAGGGGCTGTGGAAGCAGTGGGAGCTATGGGGGGCAGAGGCTGGAGGGGAGCAGGAGGCGGGCACTGGGGGGATGAGGGACTGTGGAAGGAACGGGCGCTATGGAGGGGCTGGAGGGAGGGCATGGGGGGCCCATGGGCTGGGGAGAGCACAGGGAGACCATAGAAGGAGCTTCATCTCTGGCTCCCACAAAGCTTCCCCTCCATCGCCCTCCTCACAAACCCCAGCTGTCCCTGCTGCTCCCCCAGCCTTGGTGCCCCCTGAACTTCCCCTTGCTGCTCCCCCCAGAACCACACAGCCTGGTCCTGTCTCTCCCGCGCCCCAACCCACCTCCCGCACTTGCTGCTCCCCAGCCTGACCTCCACTCCACAGCTCACCCCACTCTCACCCTGTCCATCGCTGCCCCCTGCTGCTCCCTGCTCCTTTAGTCCATGGTCCCCTTTGCCTCCCAGCACCCACCAACCGCTGCCCCCGATTCCTCCCCCATCCATCCATGCCCGGTCCTCCAGCTTTCTCCATGCCCCTCCAAACCTCCCCATCCCCCCTTCAATCTCTGCTTCCCCTAACCCCATGGTCCCCCTCCATGCTGCCCCCATGACCTTCTATCTCCCCTCATCCTGGCTCTGGGACTGGCCTGGGATCTAGGCTAAGGTGCCAAGATGCTGCAGGGATGGGCACCAATGTAAGAGCCTAGTTTGATGTAGCCCATTTACACCTGCAGAACTAGGACAAAGTGTACCCGGGGACTGAATTATTCTCTCTTTGGTGGCGGGACTGAACCCAGCACTTAGCCAAACATATTGATCCTGGAACTGACCTTATACCTCGACCTAGAAAATCACGGTGCTCTGATTACTATCGTGCTTTCCCCCTACCCCTGTAGCTTTTCGAAAATGACATTAGCAGCTGATCTCTCCTGATCCAGGAGAGTTAGAGACAGTTAGAGACTGAGGCTGGCATCTTCAAAGGATCCTTACAGGGAAGTTAGACTCCCATATCCCACTGACTTTCAGTGAAAGGTGGGTACCAAACTCCTTTCAAGTTCCGAGGAGAATCCCAGCCTAAGACTTTCTACTACTGGGGTGCTGGACTCTGAAGCACTGTCTGCTGTCTTAAGAACCCCTAGAACCAGTGACAGCTAAAATCATGGGTGAATTTATGTAGAGAACGAAATTTAAACAAGATACACCTTTAAAGTGACTTACCAGAGATTATAAGAAATATATATACCCCACTTCAAATCACAGGAGGGTCAATTTTCCAGGGGTGTCTAGTTCTGATGTTTCATGTGATGCTGGACTTAAATTCTACCATCAGGCTAGCGTTTTGTTTTGGTGCTAGTTCAAATTGGCTTTTGCATATCCTGGACCCATATAATTTCCTTTACCTGTGGGACCCGTTGACTGACAAATATTATGAAAACAGGCTGAAGTTGTGGAAACAAAGGGGCTGGTGTTTAATGTTAGTGTGTATGGGCAGGGAGAGGGAGTGTCAGAAGTGGATGCACAAAATGACTCAGTTTTTGCCCTTAGGGAGAAGCTGTTGTTTTCATGTCTTTAGCATTTTCAGTTCTGCTGTGATGGGCAGCTGTGCACAGTGCTAAAGTGAACAGGTTACAGTGTCAAAATAAGAAGCGCAGGAAATAGAGGTGGTAAAGACCTGTTAGAATTTAGTGTCGCCTTGTTTGTATTGGAGACGTCTCTCCAGGAATGAAGTAGACCTTGGCTGTAACACTGAACAGATACGTTTTAGAAATTAAGGTGCTCCACTAATTTGAAAATCAGCAAAGGTCTCGCTTGCTAGTATACATGTGATCTCTGCCCAGGCTATAAACTCATGGTAAGGGCGAAGTTGTGTGTCAGATCCGAGACTTTACTGCACTGTGAATCTGGAGAGAATTCTCTTTGCACTGGGCTAGGGCACCCTCACCAATGTGTAACTCTCCAACAGCAGTCACAGGCTGACAGCTCTGTATGATGTGGGGCATTCTGACATGTGAGCAAAGTGGCAAAAGAATGGACTTGTGGTTAAGACACGTGACTGCGAGTCAGGAAACATGGGTTCTGTTCCTGCCGCAGACGTCCAATGTCACATGAGACAAGTCTCTGGGCCTCAGTTTCCCCATCTGTACAACACCTCCCTATTGCACAGGGCTGTGGGAGCGGAACATCTGACATCATATATCTTTGGAGCAACCTTTTCATAGATTAGCATAGAGTGCTGTAAGCATGTTCAAAAGGACCCTATAGATGAAGACCTGTCAGTCAAATGAAATATGAGTGGGCCCTCCTTTAGGGATTCATTCTGGCCTCCGGGCCCTGCTTGTCTTTTCAAGGCCTAGTACTTTTTTGCTTTGCTTATGTGAAATAAATTAGTAAGGCTGGGATATGCAATTAAACAGTCATCGCTGGCCTCTGAAGTATTTGAGATGGTGATATACTTGAGAAGCTTGGGGATGTCGTGATTAGCATGAACCTATCAGAAACAGCGTAATCCATGTGGGGAAATGAAAATGGAAGATTCCCTGCCTCTTACAATAGAGTGTGTTTCTTCCCATCTCCCCAAGTGTGCCAAAATTCAAGTGAAGGCAACAGTTCTATGCAAGCAGGTTTGTGTGGGGTAAACAGCTGAGAATTGCTGAGTGTTTTTTTACAATGAGTTTTGCCATCCCAATGCTGTTTGTGGCCATTCCACGAGTTTGCGTTTGGGCAGAAATTCTCATGCCACGAGCTCCTCTGTCTCTCTGCATCTGGAAAATGTCATTCATCTTATTTGATCAAGGGATACAAAAATATTAAAACCCCCAAAACCTTGATAACGTGATACAATGCTTTTTGCAGAGACATTCTAATGGATGCAATGGAGAATTAGGTCACTCAGCTAGCTACAGGCCGTGACAATATCGGTGTGCTTGAGGAGCAATGGAAGATATGAAAGAAGAGTCTTGTCTATTTTGATCCTGGTTACTTTGCAATTTAAATTACATTTCTCTTCTAATAGCTTTAGATTTCCTAACCAGAGTGTAGCGCTGTCATGCTTCTCTACACTGATACCTTGTTATGATAAGGTAATTATAGATGAGTATTTTAATGCAGTTCTTTGAGGAGAGACATGAGCTAGTCAGCAGCAGGTAATATGTTTAATCTCTCTCTGCACAGAGGTGTAAAAATATCAGCTGAGATTTAAAAGGAATCTATTTGACATTTCAGTATACAGTAGAAACTCCCTATTTCTCGGCTAATCCCCGGCTTTGATCGTTCTTTCTGAAAACCCTCCCCAGTTCTCGGGGGGTGGGGGGAGGGAATAAATAGCAAAGCTAATGCAGTGATGTCTCCTGTTACTAATACTTACTGTTGTTATTCGTAGTAGGGTAACACTCAGAGGCTCCAGCTGAGATCAGGGCCCCATTGAGCCTTGTGCTGCACAGACACTGAATAACTGAGATGAGGGGCCCCGTCATACTGGCTGCTGCACGCACACAGAGAGACCGAGATCTGGGGCCCATTGTGCCAGCCGCTGCGCACGCACACAGAGTAAGAAACGGTCCCTGTCCTGAAGAGTTTACGATCTAAATAGACAAAAGGTGGAAGGAGAGGAAGAAGATTATCCCCTCTTTGCAGATGGGAAAACTGAGGTGCAGAGCAATTTCATTGACTTTCCTAGAACCCAGATCTCCTGGGTCCCAGTCTAGTGCCTTAGCTGCAAGACCAACCTTCCTCCCCACAGTTACAAAGTGCTATGAAGAATTATCCCCACTTTCCCTAGTGTTTCTTCCACGGTGAAATGGATAGGTTAGCAACATGGTGTCTTACCCATTCCGGGAGCGGCTCATCTTCCCCAGTGTTGAGTGTGTGTTTTGAATGCTAGGCCATGGACTGCATGCGTTTCACATGTCTGTCTCCAAGGGTGAGGCCATCAGCAGATGCCCAAAGGACTCTTGAATTAGTGCTAAAATTGCCTCATCGCGATCTGTTTGGGCCCCCTGCGTCTGTTCCTGGAGATGCTGCTTGCGGTGACCCTGGAGCTGCTGCTTTTTGGCTGGTGACACTTGTGGGAGAAGCACAGGGCCTCCATAAAGTGAGGCAGGCATTCCTGTCCTCCCATCCCATGGAGGTTATGCTGAAGGACAGTCCCCCACCTTTCCATGTTGCTAGAGTCTTGAAGGCAGGTGACACCCAATAAACCTACCTTCCAGTGCTGCAGTGAGGAGGGGAGGGCTGGGACACTGACTCCCAAAGAGTAGGACTTAGAATCATAGAATCATAGAATATCAGGGTTGGAAGGGACCCCAGAAGGTCATCTAGTCCAACCCCCTGCTCAAAGCAGGACCAATTCCCAGTTAAATCATCCCAGCCAGGGCTTTGTCAAGACTTCACTTCTCCTTTCTCCTTCCCCCCGTGCTGCCTGGTATCATTGCCCGTCTTGCTCACCGACCGGCCCGCTTCTCTGCGCTGGGTAGCAGAGAGGACCTAGCGGTGGGACTAAGGCCTTATTTAACACAAGGGTTTTTAGCCAGTGGTGTATCGCATTGTGTTCACTGCCTCGGGCCTGATTCTTCCTTGCTCTGCACCATGTGCAATCGCTGACACAGTGCAGGTTTCAAGATCGGGTATTTATTTTTCGGGGCTGTAAAAATGCAAGGGGTGGTTAAAAAGGAACAGTCTTCCCCAGTGCACAATTGACTTCCTGTATGCTGGGGTTATTTTTGCCTTCCTCTGAAGCATCAGCGATGGGCTCCAGCTGGAGACGGGAGACTGGACAGGGTGGGGCAGTGCTCTGAGCTGATACCGAGAATCCTTTTTTCTTAGATGCCTGGCTGGTGGGTCTTGCTCACATATTCAGGGTCTCGAAGGAATTTCCTCCCCTGGGCACGTTCCACCTAATCAGTTCCCTGCCGTTGGTGTAACCTTGGTCTCTCCTGTTCTCTGCCTGTGGCACACAGTTTAGTCTCCTGAGAGCTGAAATGTTTTGGTTTAGTCGATGGGCTTAATATTGGGGTGTCTGGGTGAAATGTGTGATACAGGAGGCCAGACTGGATGATCTAATCCAGGGGTCAGCAATTTTCGGCAGGTGGCCCATCAGGGTAATCCACTGGCAGACCGCGAGACATTTTGTTTACGTTGACCATCCGCAGGCACGGCCCCCCGCATCTCCCAGTGACTGCGGTTCGCCATTCCCGGCACCTGATCCAATCGGTCTCTTCCAACCTTAAACTTGCATGAAACTATAAAAAAGCAGCATATGTCTTTGATTCTAAGTGCTCCATGGTGCATGGTTTGCTCTAGGAAGCCTCCTTCGCCCCATTGTTAACGTAAATCATCACCCAGCTCTTAGAACCGTATTTCCCATCTTTATGGTCTCCACTGGAGTTGTCTGCAAATGGACCTGGCAGCGTGCCTCGGCAGGACTGTTTCAGACCAGGGCGGAAGGAACTAATTCAAAGCTAAAGGGCCCTCACAGAGAGAGCTCCAGCAGCTGCGCCATCTCTCTGATGGGAGCGGGGAGTGCCCTGCTCTGACTGCATCTGTGGCAGTAGGACCTGGGGAGAAGAACAGTTGTTGGTAAATAGGTCCCTGGCCATGTACTCAAATCTGCCTCGCTGCTGAATCACTGTTGGGTTTATACAGACTTTGCACCGGGGTGAATGAGGCCCGTACGATACACACGCTGCATTGGTGTAAGGCTTCGTTTATATCTGCACTAGGGATCGGCCTCAGCATAACTACTCCGGTGGCTAAAAGCCAGGCCATAGACAAAGCCTGAGTGGTGGGGTGTAACCTAAATGCTGACCTGGTGAAGGGGTCCCCTTGTTCTGGAGATCAAACAGGACACAGAGAGGGGTGGAAGTGTGGAGAGCTGGGACAAAAAGCTGCTTTCTCCTGGCCTGACGGACTCTGCTGGCTGCTGAGAGGAGCTGGGAGGATGAATGCAGGGTGGGTGTTCTTCCATAATAACTGTTTGTTTGGGGCTGCACATAAACAAGCCTCTGTGTGCGGCTCACTGAGTGTGGCCTGTTTGCGCCAAGCGCATCAGTGACGTCGTCTGGCTGCTATTCGTGTGTGTCTTTGCCTGCCGCAAAAATAAGTCTGCTGCATTTGCTTGAGACTCGCGTGAAGTCATGCTTATGCTGGGCCTGCAAATTAATGCTGCCTGCCTGTGAGACAATGCGCGTTACCTTTGCAAGGCTAAAAAGAGAGAGAAAAGTTGGGCAGGAGAAAAGGTGATGTTAAAACCCTGAGTGGCAGTGTGGCTCAGTGGGACAGCACGTTGAACTGGGCCTCCTGGGTTCTAGACCTAGCTCTGCCAGTGACCGCAGGCAAATCATTTTCCCATTCTCTGCCTCAGTTTCCCCTCCCTTTGTTTTGTTTACTTAGGCTGTAAGCTCTTGGCAGCAGGAACTGTCCTGGGTACAGTGCCTGACATAGTGGGGTTCCACTCTCAGTGCAGACCTCTCTAGGCACTGCGGTAAATTGCTCTGAATACTGCCCTGGCCCAAGCAGAGTGGTGACCCAGGCACCCAAGTGATTTATTCAGAGTCGACGAGGTTTGGACTCTTCAGCGTCTAGATTTTTTTTTGAAAATGGGAGTTAGGCTCCATTTTGAAAATGTTCCACTAAGTGAATTGTGTAAGGAAGTCTGAGGCAAAACAGGGACTTGAACCCACATCTCCTGAGCCCCAGGCTGGTATTTTAACCACTGCACCATCCCTCATCTCTAGATCCAGCTCACTATCCTGTCTCTCATAGAGGCCAGAACCAGCTGCTTCAGAGGAAGGTGCAAGCCACCCTTACAGTGGGCCGCTACGGAATAACCTTCTTGTAAAGGAATTTTCTTCCTGTCACCTTCACTTAGAGTCAGTGTATGCCCTGAAGCAGGAAGATTTATTTCCCTTCTGATCTTTTCTTTAATTCCACCTAAAGTATCTTTGGAGGCCCTCATTACCAATAAAAAAGACCAATCCTTGTGAATCTGACTGAGCTGTTCGCCTTGCTGAAATCTTGTGATTTGTGAAATCAGTGAGTCCCACAGGCCAGGTGCATGCTGTATAGAAATAAAACCATTTCCTTTCCACAGTCTGTTACTGACTGCCTTCTGCTGAATAATATCCCCTTGTTCTAACCAGGCCCCTGGACTGAGCACGAGAGCATACTCCCTCCCGGAGCTGAGTCTTGTGTTCTGGGAAGATAACTCGAACTGTCCCAAGTTCTCTTCTCTCCATTGTCAGCTATTTTCATACTCAATCATATTCCCTCTCACACGTCGCTTCTGAAAACTAAACCGTCTCCGCCTTTTCAATCTGGATGTTTTCCCATAAGGTCCTCTCTGTTCTGGCAATCTCGTTCTGGAATAGCGGGGCCAGAATTGAATCCAGTATCCCAGGAAGAGAGCTACCATTGCTAGAGGTATTATTATTTTTTATTTGGATTGCAGTCCCAGGATCAAAAATCGAGATATGCCTGGTGTTATAGAAGTGAGTCAGTGCTGACTAGGATAAAGTAACTCTCCTATATGGTGGTGCAGTCATTGAGTCAAGGCGGGATGTCTTTGTACAATATACATGCCTGCCCACCCAGAAGGTATGGGCTCGATGCAGAAGTTACTGGGTGAGGTTCTGTGGCTGGTGGTATGTAGTAGATCAGACTACATGCTCAGAATGGTCCCATAAAAATCTAGGTCTCTATGAATATGCTGCTTGTATTATTTAGATGGAAAGACAATTTTAATTGCCTTTGCTCCCCTGAAAAAAATCCATTCTGATTCCAAAAGGTGCCAGGGTGTCTCTTACAATCCTAATGGATCAGACCTGTCATGTTGATTTAATGTGTTTGCAGGAATGGCTGGGACATCGCTGCCATTCCCAGATAGCGCAAAGGTAAATTAGCTTTGAAAAGGCTGCACACATCCCTCTCCGAGACCTTTGAGTGCCTTTTAGTGCAAATTGCTTGTGCATTTCTCGGTGAGGTTGTTTTCTTTCCTCCCCAGGGGCCATATGCTGCTGTTTTGCATGTTCGCTCGGTAACATGCAGCTCTTAACTCTGCTCCATAAATGCATTATCCCAGCCTTGCTTATCTAAAGTGCTTGGCCAGCCAGCGCCCAGCGCTTCGAACCCGGCACCGAGTGTGTCCGCCTGTTCTCTTGACAGTAACTGGGAAACGGATGCTGCCTCTTTGCACCTGGGAGGAATGGCAAATCGCTTTTAGGGAGCTGGTGCAAATCTGCCTTGTTTGCTGTCTGACAAGGAGGGCTTCTTTGCTGCTGCATCCGTTTGCTTTTGCAGGTACCAAAAGCTTCATTCATAAGTGGTCACCGAGACCTTGCTACCCATGTGTAGTTTCCAGGCTCACTTTTCATTGGCAAGTTTCAGCACCGGAGCAAAAGGGCCAGTGTAGAGATTGGAGCGTCGGAACCAGCTCAGAGGCCGTAAGAGTCTCAGTCAACCCTTCACCCCACATTCACATTGAACCTCAAATGTCTTGGGGCTGATTCTCCTTTTGCCCTGCACTTCGTGCAGTCACGTACGCTGTTGTAAACTGCTGGCAGGTCAGCATAGTTGTGCTGTTGTAAATGACTTCATGGCAAACAGAGAATCATGCCCCTCCGTTTTAAACTCCCTCCTTCATCCCTTTCCGTTTTCCTTGCATCTGAATTTCTGGCTGCAGCCAGAGGAGTCTGCTTATCTTCCCACGTGCACTGACCTAATACTGGTCTAAACTGGAGTTACAGGAGTAAAATGGTGTGAAAGGAGAATCTGGCCCACAGCTTGTTCTTGCAGCTCTCTTTGCACATGCCTTCCCTCCCCCCCACCCAGATGTTTTAGAACCAAAGAGAATCGATAGCAGCTGGCGTTTCGATTGCGTCTCTGACAAGCCGGTTATGGGCCTGCTGTGTTAGGAGCACAGCGTCCTGAGTTCTGGCTGCCTGTGTTTTGTTATAGGCTGCCAGAAACCTTCTCTTTTGCTCCGTGAACCCCAGATGTTTATCTCCCCTTCAAAACACAGAGCAGCCTACTGACCCCCTGTGAGCACAGAGCAAAGCAATCGCCAGTGGTACTGACATTGCCTTCCTCCAAGGGCCATTTGTACGCAGCAGGTCTCACACCCTCTCTGTGCTGTTGGACAATATTGGATTATTAACCTTATTTTACAGGCACAAAGTTTCAGAGCTAGGAATGGGCCCCAGGAGTCCTGATACCCAGGGCCCTGGTCTGAGTACGAGAGCGTGCTCCCTCCCAGAGCTGAGTCCTGGCTCCCAGTCCCCTGGTTTAGCCACTGAACGACGCTGGCGAGTGGAAAACATTGGTGCAGCTCCTTCTTACTGTGTTCCCGAAGGGATTCCATTCCTTTGTCAGTTTCATGCTGGGTCAAGGTGGTCACTGCGGGGCTGACAGCCCGGTGTGCGTCTCTGAACACTGCCAGTCTGTGAACCTGGGGGAGTGGGAGGCGAATCTGGCACTACAGAGAGTGCTTGTGGGTGCGTCTCTAATCAGCTGAACGTCTCCCCCTATATTGGCTCCTCTAACCCAGAGGTGGCCGGTGACTGTTACCTTTGGAGCATCTTGGTGGCTGGGTCGGGCATATGCTCTGGGGGCCTGGGGATTGCTCAGCAGATGAACTTGGGAGCCTCAGGTCCTTAAGCCAGCAAAGGGTCTAGAATGACCAAGGCTTCCTGGGCCAGACAGAGAGGAGCCGGGCGGGAAGACCCTGTCATGTCAGCTCCCCAGCTCAGCCTGCCCACAGGGGAGACGGTGCGTGTTTTCCTTCTGCATCAGCTCATAGGAGTGAGTCTTTTTCCCGTGCAAGCGACATTGGGCCTGCTCTGCCTGGATTCAAAGCCTGCTGTCTCTTGGCAGGAGCATGTCCAGCACAGGCAGGAAGTCCACGTGGTGCTGGGGAATGAAGCCTGCGATCTGGACTCCATGGTGTCGGCGCTTGCCCTGGCTTATTACTTGGCAAAGGTGAGTGCTGCCCTGAGGCTTGGCTCCGCTTTGGAGCTCTGCTTCGGCTGGGGTGGAATTAACGGGGATGGGGAGGGAAGGGGCTCTCTCTGTGCAAGGGGGCACATGGGGCAATTGGGTTGGTGACCACATAGCACTGAGACCAATGCACACTAGGGCTGCTGTGTGATGCCTGGACCCCCCTGGGCTGGGCTTTCCATAGCCAAGGCCTGCTGCTAATTGTCCCTGAGGTTCACTGTGTTCTCCTGCAGACCTCTCTGGAGTCCAGGGCGGCATTCGTCCCTGTGCTGAACATCCCCCGCTCGGAGTTCCCCTTGCGCACAGAGAGCGCCTTCCTCCTGCAGGAGCAGCAGATCCCCGACAGCTGCCTGATCTTCCGGGATGAGATCGACCTGCATGCGCTGCACCGGGCTGGCCTCCTCTCCTTGACGCTGGTTGACCACCACATCCTGCCGAGGCAAGTGGAGAGGCGGTGCGGGGGACTTAGGAGATCTGGGGTGGGGGCTAATCCTGGCTCTGCCACCGACCTACTGGGTGACCTTGGGCAAGTCACTTCCCCTCTTTGTGCCTCAGTTTCCCCATCTGTAAAATGAGGCCAAGGACACTGAGCCACCTTTATAAAGTTTTGAGATGTACGGATGGAACACGCGATACGGCAGCTCGGTGTTATCATTAAATCACTGGTGGGGGCTCCAGGCAGGACGGAGTGGGGAGTAAATGATGGGCAAATGAAGACATTATTACTTGTATTGTGGTACAATCCTGGCCCAGGACCCTGTTGTGCTAGGCACCATACGGATGCAGAACAGAAGGAGGGCCTCTGCCCCTACGAGCTTGCAATCGAAGTAGATGATATTGCTTAGCCTTATAAACAGAGGGACTGTCTTGTCCACGGCGTGGATGGCATCCTTGCTGGATTATGAAAGATGGGTGCACAAGGGCAGGTGGGAACCCCTAAAGCAGAGGTGGGCAAACTATGGCCCACGGGCACATCTGGCCCGCGGGCCCATCCTGCCCGGTCCCTGAGCTCCTGGCTGGAGAGGCTAACCCCCAGCCCCTCCCCCACTGTCCCTCCTCCCCCGCAGCCTCAGCTCACAGCATCACTAGTGCTCTGCCCCGCTGCTCCTCCCGGGCAGCGTGGCTGGCTCTGGCCGTGCGGCGGGGCTCCAAGCCCCTGCCACTCTGAGTGGCATGGTAAGGGGGCGGGGTGCCGGGGGGTTGGATAAGGGGCAGGGGGTCCCCAGTGGGCAGTCAGGGGACAGAGAGCAGAGGGCAGCTGGGGGGGGCGGAGGTTCTGGGGGGGTGGTCAGGGGACAGGGAGCAGGGGGCGGTTGGATAGGCATGGGAGTCCTGGGGGCCCTGTCGGGGGCGTGGGTGTGGATAGGGGTCAGGGGGCAGTTGGACGGGGCAGAGGTTCGGGGGGGGGGGGTGGTCAGGGAGCGGGAAGTGGGAGGGGGCAGATAGGGGGCGGGGCCAGGCTGTTTGGGGAGGCACAGCCTTCCCCACCTGGCTCTCCATACAGTTTCGCGACCCTGATGTGGCCCTCGAGCCAAAAAGTTTGCCCACCCCTGCCCTAGAGGAGCGAGTGACTCACTTTTAAAATATTCCTAATCTTGCTGTCAGCTCATGACTCATGGGCACTGGGGAAGAGACGGGTCTTTCCCAGGGACAGCTCCCTGCACACGGGGTCAGCATGGGACAAGGCACAGAGGGCTTGGGCCGGGTGGGTTGCTACCCACCACAGCAGATCTGATGTCCAGACAAGTTCATGAACCCTTCAGCTGCCTTGGGAGGAGCTGGGAGACCTCTTGTGGCTGGAAGGGACCTACAGACAGGAGCCACGGCGTCCCCACAGCTGCTCTGCATCCCTGGGTGCTCTGGGAGGGTTTTGCTAAAGGGGATGAGGTGTAAAATCTCTGATATGAGCAGGCAGGTGTGCGCAGCATCCCCCTGCGTCTCTGGGAACCCGAACACGATGGCATTCTCCCTTCGTCTTCTACATGCGTGTCTGCCGTCCTTTCCTGTGCCCGCCTTGCCGCCACCCCACCCCATTCCTACACCACCCTCACCCCTGCCCACGCTCCATGTATTGTCTCCCCCTCTACATGGCTACCCCAACCTCACCGCCCCTCCCCCCCTCCCCCGCAGTTGCCATATCATCCTTTCCCTGTTTAGGGGCTGAAAACCCCCTCCCCTCACTGCAGCACCGCCCTCAGCCCAGCACCTTTGCATGTGCATGTCAGTATATTTTCAGTGTAGAGGAAATAAGCCCCCATCGGTCTTTATTGGTGGGGGGCGGGGTAAGAAAAGAGCCCGAGAGGAGGAATTTTCAGTCCGTCCCCAGGGTGATGCTATAAATACACAATAACGCCCACCAGGGTGCACCATAACGCCCTTGGATGCTCTCGGGTGGATGGTGTAGCCAAAAGGACAGATTCCATCCCTGGGGTGACTCCATTGACCCTAAGTCCCTCATTTTGGCGTGGGGGTAGAAATTGCAGAGAGAAACGCCTGGGGACAAAACTGGGGTCTTTCTCGGCCTGCGCCCACCTCTCCAGAGGGGGGTGCTCTCACGGGCACCGCCGCTCACGTCCCCGTCTTGCCCGCCCAGCGGAGACGCAGCCCTGGAGGAGGCCGTGATCGAGGTGATCGACCATCGGCCCCTGGAGAGGGAGCCTCGGTGCAGAGTCACCGCGGAGCTGGTGGGCTCCTGCGCCACGCTGGTGACGGAGAGGATTGTGCAGGGCCCAGCGGAGCTGTTGGACAGACAGACGGCCGCCCTGCTACTCGGTGAGAGCGGTGCTAGCCTGTTTTGACGTTCAGGGAGGGGTGTAGAGTTCTGGGGCGGAGACCCACAGCTGCAAGTATCAGGCCCGTCTCCCAGGCTGTATCCTGCTGGCTGTAAAACCGACCCCTAAGCAGCAGCATGCTCAGCAGGGCTGCATCTGCACCAACCCAGGAAGCAGCAAATCCTGGACTCCTGCAAGGCCAGTCTATTGCAGCAGGGCTTTGCTTAGGGGAGATATAACAAGCACCTGTCTAGACCCCAAGGCTCTAACTCCCCAGCTCATGTCTAAGATCACAAAAACCGTGTATGGGTCTCTATTTGCTCCTGGCTTGGCTCACACTATGTTTGTGTCAACTGCTGCTCCCTTTGCTTTAAAGGTACAATACTTCTGGATTGTGTTAATATGACTCCAGAAGCTGGGAAAGTGACTCCCAAAGACAGTCAGTACGTGGCCCTGTTGGAATCCAAGTTCCCAGACCTCCCAGCGAGGAGCATCCTGTTTGAGGCTCTGCAGACAGCCAAGTTCGATGTGTCAGGTACCAGCTTTTCGCGGATTGATCGGGGATCAAGTGGGACAGATGGGGAAGGCAGGGGCTGCGTGGAGCTTATATAGTTGGAGGCATTAAATCAGACGAGTATCCGAATTCATCTGAAAACAGTCCAAGAATCCACCTAGCAGAGTGGTCAGAGGGTTGTGTGTGCGAATGATGTCTGAGTCTTTTGGAGCGTCAAAACGCAAAGCTCCCTGGAAGTGATCCAAGCTCCCGCTGGGAATGAACATCCCTCTTCGCTCACGTTTGCCCCTCTCATTTTTCCAGGGCTCACTACGGACCAGATGCTGCGAAAGGACCTTAAGGCGCTGTCGAGCGACGGGCTCATTCTGGCCATCAGTGCTGTGTACGTGACGCTGGAGGTAAGGATCAATAAAACATGGGGATACTGAGGCGCAGGGAAGTGAAGTGACTTGCCCCGGACCACAGAGGGAGTCAGTGGCGGAGCTGGGAATAGAGCCCAGGAGTGAAAGCACCTTTTGCCTGCTGGGTATCTGTGCATTTTGCTATTTAAATGTTATCCTGTGCAAGTGGGAAGAAGCCGATCCTATGGTTGGGAGCTAGGTTTTCTCCCTAGCCCTGCCAATGAAGTGGGGAATAATGCTGCCCATCTACCTCGCAGGGCAATGGAGGGTTTTCTATCTCTCCATGGTACTTATCAGTGTAGTATCTGAGCACCTTCCCTCACAACCCGCCTCTGAGGCAGAGCAATGCTGTTATCTCCATCATACAGGTGGGGAACTGAGTCACAGAGAGGGAACTTGCCCAAGGTCACCCAGCAGGCCAGTGGCTGAGCTGGGAATAGAACCCAGGTCTCCTACATCCCAGTCTGTTGCTCTATCCATTAGATCACACTGCTGCCAAATAGGCATTCCTTCTCCAAGGAGCCTATAGTCTGAACAGTTCAGACATAACAGGTGCATGAGACAAGCGGGTGGTGCTGGGGGTGGGGGAGGACGACAGGGTAGTAAGACGGGCGGGAGCTGGAAGCGTTGCCTGCCGTCCTGTCCCGTCGCGTGCCTGTGCGTTCTGGACTCTGACGCCGCTCGCTGGTCTTGCCTAGGCCTTCCTGCAGCGGCCTGGCTTGCAGCAGGACCTGTGCGCCTTCTGCCAGCGGTATGGCTACGGTGGGTTGGTAGCCATGACAATATCCTTCAATGAGCGGAACGAGCCATTCCGGCAGCTCGCGGTGTACAGCCAGCAGGCGGCGGTGCGCACAGCGGTGAGCATAGTTGGGGCATGCTGCCTACCTGCCCGGGGTCTGCCCTCAGATTCTCAAGGGATATTCCAGAGCCGCCCGCCCTTCCTCAGTGACCAGTCCCAGAAGCCCATGCATATAACAAACTGAGGGCAAGCACTAGATCCCCTGCTTGCGCCCTGATCCTGTACAGCATTTAAACAGGTGCTTTACTGCAGTCACATAGAATCATAGGACTGGAGGGGACCTCAAGAGGTCGTCTAGTCCAGTCCCCTGCACTCATGGCAGGACTAAGTATTATCTAGACCATCCCTGACAGAGGTTTGTCCAACCTGCTCTTAAAAGTCTCCAATGATGGAGATTCCACAACCTCCCCGGGCAATTTATTCCAGTGCTTAACCACCCTGACAGTAAGGAAGTTTTTCCTAATGTCCAGCCTAAACCTCACTTGCTGCAATTTAAGCCCATTACTTCTTGTCCTGTCCTCAGAGGTTACGAGAACAATATTTCTCCCTCCTCCTTGTAACAACCGTTTATGTACATGGAAACTGCTATCCTGGCCCCCTTCAGTCTTCTCTTCTCCAGACTAGACAAACTCATTTTTTTCAGCCTTCCCTCATAGGTCATGTTTTCTAGACATGTATGACTTAGATTCTGACCCAGCAAAGCACTTATCTGACTTGCTCTCATAGTGGCCCATTGCTCTAGTCTGGCCGTTGCTTGACCCCTGATAATCCCTGCCCCCAAAGCTGCCCCTCCCTGCCGCCCCCATCTTGGGAACCTCTAGAAATGGAGCAAGGGGAGGAACTGGACCTTGGTTGTTGCTTCTGCAAAGAGCCCAGAGCAGAAACGGATTTGCTCCTGCTGCAGATGGGGCAGAATGTGAAGGGGTTTGGGAGCCAAAGCTTGGGATCTGGGGGTTTTGTTTGTACAACGTAAAACACAAGGGAGCTGCCTGCAGGAAGAGCCCCCGCTTGGTATCTGACTCTCTGGGTGCCCCTGGACTTGTGAATTCCCAGATCAGCGTGCTGGGCTATAACCAGCACCTTCCTCTTTGCTGCAGTGGCGGGTGGCTGGCTGGGAGAGGATTTACAGGGTGGTGGCGTGTCCCCGGTGGGTTACCTCCTCCGGCCCCCGCCCTCCTGCGGACCTGGCCCCCAGCTCAGCAGAGCGCTGAAGTCCTGTGGGAATCAGTCCCTTATGAAACACCCACCCAAGTGCTTTGCTGAATCGGGGCCCAGGTGCACAAACTGTGCAGCACCTTCCACGGCTGTCTGGTTCCAAGCACCGTCCACCCTGGAAACCGGCTCACCTGCCTGTTGTGCCGAGCTCCCAGCCGAGCCACTCTCCACCCAAGTGGAAGCAAAACTGCTTGAGAGCCCTGTTCCCCTCCCCCCGCCACCTCAGTGGGTGTTTCTAGGTCCCCGCAAATCCCCCCTCCCTCAACCCCTCAAGGCTCAGCACTGCAGCCCCCCCATCCTCTGCCCATCAGAGCTCGTTCATGCCACGGTCGCTCCCGTAGCCGGTGGGGTAGCTGCTGAGCTGTGAAGGCTTCGGCGTTCACCCTTCGGCTCCAAGGCCACCCCCAGCGCAGCAGCCCACGTGCCTGCAGAGTTTGCTGCGGTGCTTTCCAGAGCCTGGCGAGAACCTACCACGAGAGTGGGGGCGGAGGGGGGAGGCCATGTTTACTCCCCCCATCCCCAGCCATGCAGCAACGGCTCCCCCCACCACCACCCCCTCCGATCCCTCGCCACCGCTCGTCACTCATTAACCGTGGTCAAAGGTTTAGAGCCGTGGGAGGGATCCCGGGCTAATCGCCCGGGTGGGTCAGAGATCACAGCAGCCGAGGGGACCGAGCGGGAGACAGCAGCCTTAGAGATGAGAGGTAAGAGGCTCCTTTTTCCATCCCTGCAACCGGCTCTGCTCCAACGGGAAATGCCCTCCGTGTGATCCTGCCCCGACGTGCACCCTCGGCACCTCCCGCACCCAGTGCTTTGCCTCTGGAGGCTGAATCCAGAGGCTGGACTGGGCAGATACAAGCTGAATGACGATCATTAGAAACCAACCTGTCTCCCCCGGCTGCCGACACACACACATCTGCCCTGTCAGCCGCTGTCCACTCATTTTACTTGTTCCTTAACGCTCAGCTCTGAGCTCGCGGTCCCCTGGGGTTGTCTGTGGGGGGCGTGAAACCCTTCCCTGGGCTGTGGGGGACACGTACGTTTTCTCTCAATTGACTGGCTGCCCAGGCACGGGAGACTTGGAGTCTGACACTCAGCTACCCTAATAAGGGTAGCTCCTTTGGAGTATGTGGGCCAGATCTCCGGCTGGTGTAAATCCGCCTTAGCTCCATTGGAGTCTGTGGGCCAGAGCCACAGCTGGTGTAAATCCATCGTAGCTCCATTGGAGTCTGTGGGCCAAATCCCTGATTGGAGCTCCAGCAGATTTACCCCATTGGAATCCATGGGCCAGATCCCCGGCTGGTGTAAATCAGTGTCGCTCTCTTGGGATGTGCCGACTGACACCAACTGAGGATCTGGCCCGCTCTCTGGCAGACTGAGCAACCTGGGAGCTGTATCCAAGCTTGTGGGGAGAGCGACCCTGGGATCAGAAGGGCCTGGCTGGGAGCACCGAGAGCAGAGACCCCAGCTCTGGGCTCTGCTCGCACCCTGGCATTGCAGACCTGCTACAGCAGCAATGGTGGGGTGCAGCAGAATGGGGCTCCCGCCCAGGATCCAATCAGTGTGAGGCAAGCTATGTATAATTCCCTCTCCCCTCAAATGGTGTAAATCCGTGGAGCTGCACCAGTTTACAACCAGTGTGGGATCTGGCCCTGAGCATATCCGAATAACCTGGCTAGTGCCCCAAACAGCAGAAATGTAGGAGGGGAGTTGGGGGGTCAGCCCAGTACAGCTCCGGCTTTGCTGTACTATGCGTGTCATGATCCCATCCCTGCTGCATTGTGACAGCAGGTTCAGTCTTCGGGAGGGTCCTTGGCTCTCAGCCGGCTCCTCACCCCCTCGTGTTTCTGTCCCCAATAGGTATGTGGCATTCTGGAGCGTGCTAATAACCCGCCCCTGGACCTCTCCCCTCTGGGGAGCCTCTACCCCAACCTCTGTGCCTACCACCAAGGCAACACAGTTGCATCACGTAAGAAAGTCCTCCCGATCCTTAAAGACTTCCTAAGGGAGTGGGGCACAGCGGCTGGCACCATGCATCCTGCGGACAAAGATTCCTGTGGCATGACGAGACCAGAGCCAAAAGACTCCTCTGCCGGTTGCGGTGAAAGCGACGAGAACCCGGAGGACTCGGATGTGGCTGGCGAAGCGGGTGCCCTGGAGTACGAGCCAAGGGGCAGGAGAGATCCAGGCAGGTGCCCGAGGCATGGGGATGCCTTGCTGGAGGACGATGCCCCGTTGCCTCCCACCCCCATGAACAGCCTGGTGGATGAGTGCCCTCTGGACAGGGGGCTGCCCAAGCTGTCGGTGGAGGCGATCTTCGAGAAGTTCAGCCACATCACGGTGGTGCGCCCCTCTGCCAGCAGCAGCCCCGAGAAGAAATGACACCGGGGCTGGTGCCCGCTCGGGTTTCAGGGAAGCGATTGCAATCCTGGTGCTCTGGGATTAGATGCGTGGCCTCTTTCTGTGTGTGGATGAAACACGTCCGTCTGTCTCACGGGGACGTGGACCCTGGCCTCTGCAATAAAAGCCAGACACAGGCACTTTTGTCAGCGATGCTCCAGAACCGACTTCCAGCCAGCTCCTCCTCCAGCGGGGAATTTCATGGGAAAGCCAAACCAAAACACCAGCAGCGTGGCACCCCCCCCCCCCCAGTGCAAAGTGCAGCTGCAGTTTAAAGGCACCGAGGGGTTTGATCCTGACTGGACTGTGCCCACAAGTACCACCTCCTTCTTCTCTGTTACAGTGATTTCTTTAAACCCTGCCCTGGCGCAGCCCCAGCTGCCTCTTGCGTCACCGTGCCCTAGGTCGTGAGCGGTTGTGCTGTGTTATGCGGAAGAATGCCCAGGTCCAGCAGCCCCTGAGACCCATTCCACGTTGTGTCCCCTTCCTGTGTGCACCGGCTTACCCCTCGCATCGTGGGAGGGGAGATCTCGGCCCCACTCTTGTTGAACCCTGTGTGGATTTGGCAGCGTCGTTTCCACCCAGAATCCCCCGTCGGGGAACAGCAATAAAGGAGAGGAACTTCTCTCCCGTCTCCTCTCCTCCCGGTCCATGTGACACAGTCGGCCGTCGTGCCTCCTGTGAGCCATTGGGTCTGCCATGTACCTGCCTGCCTGCGCAGCACCGTGCGTAAAGGAAAACTCTTCCTTCCCACCGTCCCCATTATCTGTGGTCATCATTGTCCAGTCCCTTTGAAACCCTGGCTGGGCAGCTTTGGAAAGTGACCCCCAGGGCAGTGAATTCTAGCCAGCTGTCCGGGGGTTGTGTGAAGGGGTTTCTAGTGATTGGTTCCTAAAGCTCTGCCCTGGAAAGCGACCGTGAGAGGGAGCTGAGCCCAGGGCCAGGACAAACTGCTTTGAGGTCCTGTTAGCAAACCAGGGCCAGCCCGGCTCTGTGGGGAGGGGGCTGGGGTCTCTCCTTGTTAACCCCATGGGAACAGCCCGGCTCTACGAGGAGGAGGCTGGGGTTTGTTCCTCCTTGTGCATCATGTATGGAATCATTACTAATTTCCAGTTACAGGTTTTATAGGGCATTTTTGTTGTCGTCCCCCTCCCGCCTGCCCGGTGCACAAGAAGGAAGGAGCCCGGCTTGACTTTTGGAGCCCTGGCTGAGTTTGCAGGGCTCGCAATGAGGAAAACCCTCCTCAGTGCTCGTGAACTGGGCGTGTTTGCTTCTGAGTCACTGAGGGAATAACCACAAAATCCCAGCCTGCTGTCTTTACTGGCCTACTGGAGAGCTGAGCTACCTGTCCCTTGGCACGGTCCAACCTGCGGGTGGGGAAATGGATGGTACAGAATGCCCCAATGCGTCCGTCCCTTCTCCCGAGGGGACTGGCAGGGTGTCCCTGTGACCCACAGCATAGTTCCCCTTTGAAAGTAGCCATTAATGAGGCACTTTTCAGGTGGCGACCATTCATTAAACTATCAAAGGGGCCACACTATCAGCTTGCCCTTAACTCAGCCTCTTTTGGTGTGGGCTCACTTGATTTCAGGCCCGGTTTCGTGTCTACAATTCTGTGGGCTGGCAATTCAGAGTGCTTGAGGCCTTGTCTACATGGGAAATTTGCACCAGTTCAAGTTAAATTGGCTTTTTAACCAATATTGTTAAATCAGGGCAAACCCCTGCGTGGACTCTGAGGGGGGGGAAGGGGCTTATTTCAGTTTAATTTTAAGCCAGTTCCCAATTGGCTTCAGTTAAACAAAACCAGCCACTCGTAACGGAAATCAGTTTCCACACGGGTTATAGCCGTATATTGATTTAAATTCACACCATGGATTTATGCCAGTGCAAATGTCCCATGTAGCCACGACCTTAAATGATTTATGCTTGCCACCTAGAAGCTTCTGTTGTTCAGAGGGATGGGTGTGAGATTCCCCTTGTCCTCAGAGGGTAGGGGGTGGGAGATGAGCTCTTTAGATAATCTGGCCCCAAAGGAACATGTGATCCCATTTTATTTAGGTAGCTACATAGGAACGGAGCCCTCCGGCAAACTTGGCCCCATGGTCCTGACTCTTGTCTGCAAATCAGGAGTTCAAGCAGCAAATTGACCGAAATTGCAGGTTGGTACAATTGGGCCTGCAAAAACCGGAAACTCTGGCCTCGAAATCTTTTCCAGGCTCCGTTCCTTGGAAATGGCCCTAATCCACCGCCCTGCTGGTGCTTTCGTTGTTAAGGACGGGCTTCCACCCTGTGGCAGTCGTTCTAATGCACCTGGCACCCAGGAACTGGCCTTCTCCAAAATTGTCATTCTGGGCTCTCACATGATAATTGTAATGGACCTGTGCCTCCTAGAGAGGCCTCAGGTACTGACACTGCAGGTTAGCAAGTAACCGCGTGTGCCCCCAAGCCGGGTCCACTCTGTGGGGCACTTGCATGAAGGGGAAAAACTCCCTGACCCCATAGTCCGACCCCCGTGTAACCCCATTGTCTGCGGTGGCTGTGAATAAGCCTCGGGTGCTAGAACCCCCAGGCGTGTTCCTCAGTGCGTCATGAATTCCCCTCCTCCCTTTGATCTTGTGAATCATCTAACCCTGGTACGTCTCTATGGTACGTACACCCTAGAGAGACCCCCTTGTGGCGGAGCCCTGAGCCTCCTACGCTACTGTCTGTGTCTGTCCATACGTCCCACAACCAAAGGCTCTAACAGGTGGGTCTGGGAGCTGCACTGATGGACGACGTCGATACCGGGAAATGAATGCTGTGTCTGAATCCCTCTCGATTTAGTAGCTATAATGCGGTCTGTCTACGAAAGCAACGTGCATCCTTATTCATGGAGGACACCTCGAGAGGTTCAGGCTCCGAGGCTGTCAGTCCTACACCGTGCACCAGAAGTAAGACAGAACCAGGTATGCAGGGTGTGATCTCCCTCTTTGTGTGTATTGTAGTGGTACGCAGGAGCCCCAGTCACAGACCAAGACCCCATGGTGCTAGGTGCCGTACAAACACAGAACAGACAATCTGTGTCCTAAAGAGCAGGGAAGCAGAAAGGCCCTGGAGCGTTTAATGAAAGCTTTAGTATCTGCCTGGTAGAGTTGGGGGTGACATTACATAGCCCTTTTCCAAGTTGTCTTTGCAACACCCCTCTGGGTGAGTGTGGTCATTATACCTGCTGTGCAGCTGGGGGAAACTGAGGCACAGCGGGGGATGTGTCCTACCATCAGCGAGTTGGTGTCCACTGGGGTATGATTTCAGGAGCTCCCAGCTCAGGCTGCCCCACATGGTAATCAAAGGAGCCAGGATGCGTTTGCGATCTGTGGGGCAAAGAAAATCTGCTTTGGGGTGAGGGGTGGGGGAAGGGAGATATTGAACTTGTGGGGAGTGGGGTAGGAAAACTCTCAGTTCTATCAGAGCTGGGGTTTAATTCACCCTTGTGCAGGGATAGGGGAGCAGCACAAAGCTTAATGCATCACATAAGCCAGCAAAATTGGCCTCCATGCCCTGATTTAGGAAAGCATCCCTATTCGGGAGAGGTGCTTAAAGTTAAACACGTGCTTAAGTGATTTCCTGAGTCTGGGTTGGATAGATCTTTGGAGGGGGGGTGTCAATTTCACTCTGGATGCAGGCTGCTGTTAAACTGGGTATCAGCTGAAGTAACATACAGTATGTAATAAAGGCAAAACAAGATGAGAAGCAGCTTTATTTCAATGGAAGGGACCGAGGCACAGTGAAGAGAATGCGGTTTGCTTTTTCATCCAGTGTAGCATTGTGTAAATCACATTTTAGCAAGAGAACCAATGAGCACCTCAGTTGTCACTGTGGGTCTGTAAGCCTTTCTGTTCCATTCCCAGCAAGCCCCTCCGCAGCGGAGTGAGCGGCTGTTCTCAGCTGGCAGGGTTTCCGATGGTAACGTTTTGTTAGTCTTTTTTTTTTTTTTTAAATGATTTGATACGGTAATTTCCCTTCCAACACTTTTGGGGTGTTGTATTTTTATGTAGGCCGCAGGTCTACTAAAATGTGCTACGTTTCAAAATTTATTTCAAAATTGTTGTATGAAAAAAGAGAAATATTACGTAACCAAAGTTTTTTTTGTTTTTGTAATTCTGATGATCTTGCATTTTAAGGATTAAATTTGTGTGCTTTCCTGGCTGTGTTGTTGTTTGTGTGTGTGTGTACTTTAACACACACACGCTCTCCCCCTGCTCATGGTGGTGTATATTTTAGAACCACCACCCCTCATCCACCCCCCCATTCATGGTTAAGGATTCTGTGACTTTCCGTGACTTCTGCAGCGGCCAGTGTGGCTGGTTCCGGGGTTGCCCAAGCGGGGTTGCCGCTGCTGGGGCAGTTTGGGTGTGGGAGGGGGCTCAGGGTTGGGGTGAGGGGGGGCGCTTATTGGGGGGGGGCTTCCCGAAAGTGGCCAGCACGTCCCTCTAGCTCCTAGTCGGAGGGGCTGGGGGGCTCTGCATGCCGCCACGGCCTGGAGGCACCACCCCCACAGCTCCTATTGGCTGTGGTTCCCGGCCAATGGGAGCTGCCTGCCCCACCAGCACCAGCAGGGGTCCCGGGCTACCCCCCCCCCCCCGGCGCCCTCAGACCGCCTCCTCAGAGCACCCCTGGCCCAAGTTTTACTCATGGGTATAGTGCAAGTCATGGACAGGTCACAGGCCGTGAATTTTTGTTTACTGCCCGCGACCTGTCCATGACTTTTACTAAAAATACCCGTGACTAAAACGTAGCCTTATTCATGGTATTTGTTGTGTGGATCATAATCAAACACAAAAGACCGAACAACCCTTTTTGTGACAAATTCTGCTCTTGCTTAGATGCAGGTGGATTGACGACCTCTTCTGGATCTAAAAGCACCAGCCTCTCCATTTTGCGCTAAAAGAGCACGTGACTCATTGTTAGCTCTTAGGCAGTAGCAGACTTATCAGGCTCTGTGCTCTGTAGTCACTAGAGAGGGCTAAAGAACCACACTGGTATCCTCACACCCATTTCACAAATTTGAGGGGTGTGTCTGGAGGCCAGGGCTGCCTCCGTGATAAGACTGAAGAGTGGGGAGGACAGAGGGTGAAATTCACCCATGTGCAGAGGGAACGTGAGTGGTGCACAGAGCAGCCCCCCTCCTCAAAGCGGAGCAAGTTTCTCCAGGAGGCTTGATTTGCCATCTCCTTACACCAGTGCAGAGTGGGGCGTGAAACTCCGCTGCATCACAATGGTAGCATTGTTGCGCTTACTTTGCACTGGTGTAAAAGACAGCCCTGTGACAATCACGACATGAACACAAGAGACGTTAGATAAAAACATAAATTCTCTTGCTGGAAGGTCATAACAACACAACTGTATTTCTTAGCATTCAGAATGATAATACGTAAGAACCCCAAAACAGAAAGAGGCAAAACGGGCTGCTCCCTAAAACAGAGGCACAGCTCGATACACCTTCCTCTAGGCTGGCTCTCTGTAGAGACTGAACATTACTGCTAGATTCAGTCTTACGCTTCCCTACAGAGCTCTTGCAAGCAGAACCAGAAAAAAGCCCTGAAATTTAAAGTGACAGTTTACACTTTTAAACTGTTTTAAGACACTCCAAGCACAAAGGTGCAGTGCAATGCCAAAGGGGGCCTGTGATGACCACCATAAAAGCGCAAATGTCTAGGCGCCTATGCCAGTTAAGCACCCACATCTCTTTGAAATTTCAAAGGCTGCTTTGGAAATTTCGGTCTAAACACTCCTTTCCTTCTGCCAGAGCTGGATTAAAGGTCCCTTGTAAAGAGAAAAGTAAACTGGGGTCACACCCATATTTTTACTGCCTTGTTTTGTTTAAAGGCCTGAAAGCCTTTTAAAATTGGCCCTGCTTGGTTTTATACTTTTAGAAATATCAGGCATATCAATTCACTTTTCTGCTGCGTGGGCTCAGAGAACTAAATGGGGAGCAGCCTCCCGGGAGCTGGGAGGATCTTTAATGAAGAGAGCATTCTTCCCAACTGTTTGCCGAGCATTTGAGTTAAATGGGTGTTTGTTTTTTTAAAGGATGCCTAAAGTTAAGCATATGCTCAAGTGCTTAACTAAGACTAAAAAAAGATAGATAGTTTTTTGTTTTGTTTTTTTTTGGTCAGATCACTGTTTAAACACATTTATGAGTCACACTTTGCCCCGACTTGCTTTTTTCAGTCAAATGTGTAACCGAAGCTCCGGTATTTACCTAATAGTTCCTGGCAGTGGCAGCATCCCATTGTAATGAGGAAAATAAATGTTTGATTTTGCAGCTTGAAAGACAAAACACAATAGCTGAGGTGCTAAGCAGGGTTCTCTCTCCCCTACCTTTACCAGACACACACTTTGATTGCTTAGCTTTGAAAGGGAAGGGAGGGTTGGGGGGAACAGAAAAAGCTTTACAGGCCTGTTCCTGAACTAGTGGAGAATTGGCAAGATTGTGCCACAAGAAATAATTAAACCGGATTGAGATGGGGAGAGCCTTTTATCCAGGCTCAGTCAAACTTTTAGTTATTGTTAACGCCAATTTAAAACTCAAAGGCCTGACCGGGGAGAGGGGAGGGAGAAAAACTTTCTTTGTTAAAGATACAACAGTCTGACCCTATCCTTAAAGGCTGAAAAACACTCTCAGTCCATATCACTGGGCCCTGCAAAAGCAGGGATGGCTGGCTTTGAAAGCCTTATGGCTGTTCTTTTTTTAAAAAAAAAAACAAAACAACAACCCTGCTTTGATGACTCAATTCAACTACATGAGCAAGAGGTTTGGAGGCTCATCTAAGCGGAAAGACCAGTCTTCCCACAATTCCGCAGTGAGCATCAGTTCGTTCCACCCTGGAAACATGACATCATCAGAGCACGCTCTCATTGGCCGAGCAGTACCTCTGAGGGCAGATGCAGACACAGCTGACGGATCCCTGGTGCCAATGATCAGATCACGCCTGGGTTGGAAAAGTCACCCTTGTATGTAGACTGAAGAAGGCCTGTGCACACAAGCGTCTGTGCACAAGCGTACGCACAGGTCTATGTTCGATTGTAAGGCCAGAGGGGCCTATTAGCTCATCTAGTCTGACTTGTATAACAGGGGCTGGAGAATTGCACCCTATTACCTTGTATGAGTTTTGTTTATTTTAAAGGGCTGCTGGAAGATACGAACTGCGGACCATTTGTGATGAAGCTGGGGAAAATCCCCCCCTGAATTCTGAAACTCTGCTGCATGACGGAAACAGCATTTGTTGGACTTCTCTATATTACCAGAGCAATTTAAGGCCCAAACTGAGATCAGGGTCGCATTGTGCTGGCTGTTGCACAGACACAACCTGAGAGACTCTCTGCCCCAGAGAACTCCCAGTCTAGATAGGCAAAGACAGGCTGATAGTTGTCATTTTACAGATAGGAAAACTGAGGTCCAGAGCGATGGTGCGATGTGTCAAAGGTCACACAGGGAGTTAGTGGCAGAGCTGGAAACTGCATGCAGGGGTCTTAGTCCCCTCACTCATCCCCAAGAAAGTTCTACCACTTAATTAGAGCTTTTTTTTGAGCTGAGTTGCTCAAAGCCCTCCCGTCCGACAGCCTGGTGAGCGGCACGGACGGACAAGGGGGTTCCGTGACGAGCCCAAGGGTGAGTTCGTTCTGCACACCGTTCCTTTTCCTTTTCAGTACAGCATGTGTCCCCTTACGTACAGGGCAGGGACGCTGGGGAATCCCGAAAGCCAGGGCCAAGGCGTGACTGTGTTTCTGAGTGAAGTGTGTGGCAGAGAAAACAGGAAGCCGGTGAGGCAGTGGCTGGTCCTTGAAGCAGGGGAAGTGGCGGCGGGGGGGGGCATGTTGCTGTGGCAACCCACATGCCAAGTGTGGTTCCTGGCAGCTGCCCGTCGGCGTTTCGCAGCAACCCAGGCTGCTCTGAGTCAATGGAAAAGCTGAGCTGGGCCTGGAGGCCAGGGGAGGGTTTGTCGGTGTCGTTAACGGCCCTGGTCGCTTCCCCTGGATGCTGGCCCAGCACACTAGAGAGCAGGTCGGGGCTCAAATTCTTGCTGGGGCCTCATATTCCCCCATCCTGGGGTTCCTGCCCATGAGAGAGGCTGGGAGCCAGAGACTGCAAGCTCCTTCACGGTGGGGACCGTCTTTTTGCTCTCTTTTTCTGCAGCACCTAGCACATCTAGGTACAATTGTGATACAGAGGATGCCTTTGGATCCCTCAGTGCTGCCTCCCTAGTTGGCGAGGGGAGGTGGGAATTTTGACTATTGCCTGGCACTCCTTGTCCTTTTGCCCTTTTCCTGCTTCCCCTCCCCAACAAAAGGCTGAAGGAGCTGCTGCTGCAGCGTGCTCAGAATGAGCCAGTCAGGGGAATGAGGCCCCCAGGAATCTTGCCGGGAACAGAGGGGGGCATTGTTCCGTACTGGAGTGGGGAATCTGAGGCACAGAGACTCGCCGAAGGTCATCGAGTGAGTCAGCAGCAGAGCCAGGAATAGGACGCAGGAATCCCTCTGTCTCAGATAACTAGCCCCTGCGACCGGCGGGGGGACCTTTTTCTCAGGTCCCTAGGACATGGCTGCTTGTCTCCTCCCACTGTGCCTAGGATCTAATACCAGGACGGGTAACCTTGCTGTAGAGTTACCTACAGCTGCAGCCCCCAGTTTTGCCCTGAGCTTGGGGGGCCAGTTGGGATCCAGGGGTTTTGCCGGAAGCTGATGCTGTCCTTGGAGGACGTTTCATTATGATGGAGCCCTGTGCCTGGGCCCACCTGCCTCAGCCCAGACACAGCAGCCGGCAAACTGGGGGTAACAGAGAGCAATCACCCCCATACACACACGGCCCCTTCTGCCACTCCAGAGCACTGTTTGCAGGGGTGGAACAATGGGCACTAGGACCCAGCGAATTCTCACCAGGTGGAGTCAGGAGGTGCGAATGCAGACAAACCAGTTTGGGATGAGCAGTACAGGGGCCATAACTGGTGTCCTAGAGCCACAGGAGGGAAAATCCATTGGGGATTTGGCTCCCCAAGAAGGGGGGAAAAACCCGGCTAACTTCAGTGTTTTCTGAGGGCTGGAACAATGGGTTCCTACGTCTATGATGAGAAACTCCAGCCTCAAAGGTGAGTAGCCCAGCTGGGTGTCTTTGACCCCACTCAGGCCGGATTCTGATCTCCGTTAATCCAGATCAGTCATTCTCGCGTATCCCTGCTGGGGGTACACACAGGTCGTCCAGGGGGTACATCAACTCATCTCAATATTTGCCTAGTCTTGCAACAGGCTGCACAAAAAGCAACTAGCAAAATCCGTACAAACTAAAATTTCATACAGTGACTTGTTTATCTTGCTCTGTATACTATACACTGACATGTAAGTGTGATATTTCTATTCCAATTGATTTATTTCATAAGTACATGGTAAAAACGAGAGTCAGTCGGCAATTTTGCAGTAACAGTGAGCTGTCACACTTCTGTGTTTCTATGTCCGCTGTTGCAAGCAAGTAGTTTTAAGTGAGGTGAAACTTATGGGTACGCAAGACAAATCAGACTCCTGAAAGGGGTACAATAGTCAGGAAAGGTTGAGAGCCACTGATCCAGAGCGACTCCACTCCAGTTTAAATGAGATCCGGAGTGTCCGACGCTGTTTGAATCTAGCTTGGGAGATTCAGGTTCCCAGTTCACTGCATTGGCTGGGCCAATGAGATAGGCAGCTTCAGGATTCTCTCCTGAGTGTACCTGGTGGTGCCCATCGGTGTGGTGTCTAAACACGGTGGAACCAGCAAACACTGTTTAGGATTGTTGCGGGAGGCATCTGGAGAATCAGGCATGTGTTGTCCTTGCGATTTTATTGACTGAATCATACTGTGCCGGGCCTTTCAGACAGGCTGATAAATCCAGCTCAGAAAGTGGACGGTTTCTGAAAGTGGGGCCCGATCCTGTAGTGATTCTGCCAAGCAGAGGGCCAGGTTTTTTCAGTACTTAGCACCCACAATTGGGACAAGACTTTCTGAAGATCTCATGGGAGTTGAGCTGAAATTCCAGCCCATAATACAGTGGAATGTGTGCTGCAGTAAGCTACTACTCCCCTAGTGTTTTCAGAATCAGGCTCAGAGACTGTCATGTAAACCTTACAAGACAGGGTCGGCCTCAGTCTGTTCTTACAGTAGTGAGCAGGGATTCCAATCCGGATTGGGACCCTGTTGTACTGGATGCTGTCACTGGAAGACACGGTCCCTGCCCCAAGGTGCTTACAATCCAGCAGCATACAACCAGGCATGGGAGAAAGATACACAGCCTGGATTTTCAAAAGTGACTAGTGATTTTTGGCTGCCACAACTTTGGGCAAAATTTGTCAGTCAAAACTTTTTTTGTCCTGCTGTAAAATGCAGATTTGACAGCCCCAAAATTTCAAAAAACAAATACTCCCTGAAAGTCAAAATGCAACTTTTTGATTTTCCAATTCAAAAAGACTTGTTGTTTTGACATTTTCTTTCAATTTACTTTTAAAAAAATGTAAAACGTTTTAAAAAATGCTCAAAATCCAAACAAAATGTTCCACTTGAGGTCGAATGAAACATTTCATATGACCTGAAACTAGGTTTTTGTTTTTGTTTTTTTTTACTTTTTGATTTGCCAAAAATTTTGGATTTGGGTTGAATGAAATTTTTTTTTGCTGCTTTTTTGGAATTGCCAGTTATATGAGATGCTTGTAAGGGATGTGGGTGAAATCACAGGCCCCACTGAAATCACAGGCAAAATTCCACTGACTTCCAGGGGCCCAGGATTTTGCCCGTGGTGTTCAGACCGAATAGGGGTTCAGCAATTTCTGGAAATTAGGGCTCCTTAGTGTCTGTGGTTTGCAGTGTTGCCAATCCAAAGAGGTTTTTTTTGTTTTGTTTTTTTTAAACTGAGTCATGCCTCAAAAAAATCAGTAATAATGAATTTTGGGTTCTTTGTCTTCTGGAGTTTGAACCACAATCACAAGGGCTGCATACTTCCTTGTTTTCTTTAAATGAAAGTTGAGATTCTGACACGACTCCAGGAGCTGGGACTTTTAGGAGTGACCCCCCCCCCCACCTCTCCAAATAGCATGAGAATCCTAATTTTATTGGCAGCCCAAAATCACTAGTTACTGTTGAAAATTGAGGCCCCATATATCCCTGGTTTCAATTCTACCCTTACTTAGATTGGGAACTCAGAGGGATTGGGAACTCAGAGGGATGACTGTCTCTTTGTTCTTTCAGAGAGGCGGCCGTGTTAGTCTGTATCAGCAAAAACAACAAGGAGTCCTTGTGGCACCTTAGAGACTAACACATTTATTTGGGCAAAAGCTTTCGTGGACTAGAACCCACTTCATCAGATGCATGGAGTGGAAAATACTTGATAAGGCAACTCCTATCTTTTCATGTGCTGTGTATTTATACCTGCTGCTGTATTTTCATTCCATGCATCTGATGAAATGGGTTCTAACCCGTGAAAGTTTATGCCCAGAAAAATTTGTTAGTCTCTAAGGTGCCACAAGGACTCCTTGTTGTTTGTTCTTTGTTTGTACAGTGCCTAGCACAATGACATTTTGGCTCATGACATTACCACTATATAAATAATAACAATAATACCCTGACTTTTATTAGCTGGCTAATTATTTTACACCTCTCAGAAGAAGTGGGTCTTGAGGAGGGATTTGAGGGGAGGGGGAGGCAGGCTGGTGGGTAAGATGGGGCTAGAGCTCTATGATGGGGAAAAGCTGCATGAAAGATGATTCCTAAGGAGAGAAATGATGTTTTGAAACACTGTCAGTTTCCAGCAGCCAGGGGTCAGATCTTGAGCTGATGTCACAGGGGTTGGCACCAATGGAATGATCAGGATTTAGACAGCTGTAAATTCTATTATTATTTGTGTTGCGGTCGCCCTGATCTTGACCAGGAGCCCAGTGCGCTAGGCGCTGTACAAACAGAACAGCAAGACAGTCCCTTCCCCAATATGCTTTATAACAACATGTGGATTTTGCTGAATGCTGCTTATACATCCCACTCAATGGTCACAAACGCTAAATGATCGTTGCCACTTAAAGATTTTGAATCCAATTAAATATTTCCCTTTGCCCTCCCTCTGGCTGGCTTGTCAGTTTAGACCGGACACTCTTCAGGGTGGGGATGGTGTGTCTCATTATTTAGAGGAAGGTCTCTGGCCTGTGCTATGCAGGATGATCATGGCGTCCCTTCTGGGCGTAGAATCGATGGATTCGGGTTAGCAGGGCATTCTGGAGCTGGAAAGGGCTCCGTTACTGCTCCTGGTGGGGCGAAACCAGTTGAGAGCCCGTGTTAAGGTTCAGAAGGCAGGTGAGGCATAATCACTGGAGAATTACACAGGGAGTCACTCCAGCTTGCCAGCCTGCTTCATGACTTGTTTGTTTTCTTTGGAGGAGGGTGGAGCAGAAAAAACACCCAAACTCTTGCTGTTGAACAGAGAGGGTGGATGTTTCATTGTCTCTGTGCCTCTGTCCGCTGAAGACAGGGCGAGGAGAAAGTGGTGGGACTTGATGCTCTGCCCACAACCCTGTGCTCCGCCCAAAATCCCCCTTTAAAATGAGCAGGAACGAAATAGCAAATGTTAGCGACCACCATTAGGCTTCAGAGTCAGCATGTCACTCGGCAGTAAAGCGCTTTACTGAGGATTTCATAACTCGCCCTGTTGGAACTGCAGGTGCAGCTTTGCCAAGCGGGAGGTGATTTTGTGGGAGCTGGATTTTAAACCAGAATGCCGGAAATCACACCCGCCGGGGGATTTTATAGCCCATGTGAAAGATAGCGCCTCCATCAGGACCTAGCGCCAGCAGCTCACAAGGGGAGAGTACACCCTGTTGCATTGCGGACACCACTTCCTGTAACAGCCTGAGCAGGGAGGCAGTGTGGCCTAGTGGACAGAACAGCGGACTGGCACTCAGGAGACCAGCATTGCTTTGAGAACTACTGAGAAAAAAGGTAGGTAGGCATTACTATTAGGCTGCTTCTTAGGTCTCCCCTCCAAATATTGACCAGGTCTGACCCTGCATAGTTGCTCAGACACAACTTACAGGATGGGGGACTCTATCCTGGGAAGCAGCAAATCTGCAGGAGATTTGAGAGTCATGGTGGATAATCAGCTGCACATGAACTCCTAGTGCAACATCGTGGCCAAGAGGGCTTATGCGATCCTGCGATGCAGAAAGAGGGGAATCTTGAGGAGGAGCAGAGAGGTGATTTTGTATTTGGCACTGGTGAGATCCAGTTCTGGTGCCCACAATTCAAGGATGTTGATAAATTGGAGAGGGGTCAGTGAAGAGCCACGAGACTGATTAAAGGTTAGAAAACCTGCCTTACCGTGAGAGACGCAAGGAGCTCGATCTGTTTAGCTTAACAAAGAGAAGGTTAAGGGGCGCCTTATAGGTATAAGTAACTACATGAGGAACAAATATTTACTAGTGGTCTCTTCCATCTAGTAGAGAAAGGGGTAACAGGATCCAACGGCTGGAAGTTGACACTAGACAAATTCAGCCAGGAAATAAGGGGTGAGTTTTTAACAGTGAGCGCAATTAACCATTAGAACAACTTACTAAGGATCATGGTGGATTCTCCACTGACAAGTTTTTAAATCCAGTTTGGAGGTTGTTCTCCAAGATCTGCTCCAGAAATGATTTGGCAGAGGTCTCTGGCCTGTGCGATCCAGGAGGTCAGACCAGATGGTCACAACGGTCCCTTGTGGCTTTGGAATCTCTGATGAGTGCACGTTTGATGGCAACACAATAGCAAAGAAGCCAGGAGAAACCGTGGGCAGCACCCCCTCCCCGCAGCCCCAGCCGTGTTTGAGACCATCCCGCTGCCTCACCCCATCTGTATGCACCACACACTTCCGGCCCCACGGGGTCCCGCTAACCGAGTCGTGTGCCAGCCTGTCTGGGAGCTCCCGGTCCAGGGCAGGTTGGAGCAGCAGGGCGTGTGCCTGGAAGCCACAGATCACCGGGAAGGAATGTGTTGGCAGCACGGAAGGTGTTGTTATGCTCATTAAGATGCTAATCACGTTGTCCTGATGAGAGAGGCCAGCTGGGCAGGGGAAAAAGAACAGGAGGACTTGTGGCCCCTTAGAGACTAACTAATTTATTAGAGCATAAGCTTTCGTGGGCTACAGCCCACCTCATCGGATGCATAGAATGGAACATATATATATATATATACACATACAGATAAGTTGGAAGTTACCATACAAACTGTGAGAGGCTAATTAGTTAAGATGAGCTATTATCAGCAGGAGAAAAATACTTTTGTAGTGATGATGAAGATGGCCCATTTAGACAGTTGACAAGAAGGTGCGAGGACACTTAACATGGGGAAATAGATTCAATATGTGAATGACCCAGCCACTCCCAGGCTCTATTCAAACCCAAGTTAATGATATCTAGTTTGCATAAAGAAAAGGAGTACTTGTGGCACCTTAGAGACTAACCAATTTATTTGAGCATGAGCTTTCGTGAGCTACAGCTCACTTCATCGGATGCATGCCGTGGAAACTGCAGCAGACTTTATATATACACAGAGAATATGAAAAAATACCTCCTCCCACCCCATTGTCCAGCTGGTAATAGCTTATCTAAAGTGATCATCAGGTGGGCCATTTCCAGCACAAATCCAGGTTTTCTCACCCTCCACCCCCCCCACAAATTCACTCTCCTGCTGGTGATAGCCCATCCAAAGTGACAACTCTTTACACAATGTGCATGATAATAAAGTTGGGCCATTTCCTGCACAAATCCAGGTTCTCTCACCCCCTCACCCCCCTCCCAAAAACCACACACACAAACTCACTATCCTGCTGGTAATAGCTCATCCAAAGTGACCATTCTCCCTACAATGTGCATAATTAAGGTGGGCCATTTCCAGCACAAATCCAGGTTTTCTCACATCCCCCCCACCCCCATACACACACAAACTCACTTTGTTATCCAATAAACCAACTTTATTATCATGCACATTGTGTAAAGAGTTGTCACTTTGGATGTGCCCATTTATTCTTTTACGTAGAGACTGTCTGGTTTGACCAATGTACATGGCAGAGGGGCATTGCTGGCACCGGATGGCATATATCACATTGGTAGATGTGCAGGTGACTAATGTGATTAGATCCTATGATGGTGTCACTTGAATAAATATGTGGACAGAGTTGGCATCGGGCTTTGTTGCAAGGATAGGTTCCTGGGTTAGTGTTTTTAGTGTGTGGTTTGTAGTTGCTGGTGAGTGTTTGCTTCGGGTTCGGGGGCTGTGTGTAAGCGACAGTGTGTGTGTGTGTGTGTGTATATACAATAGATATAGATCGATATATCTATCTTCTTACTATATGTTCCATTCTATGCATCCGATGAAGTGGGCCGTAGCTCACGAAAGCTTACGCTCTAATAAATTGGTTAGTCTCTAAGGTGCCACAAGTACTCCTGTTCTTTTTGCGGGTACAGACTAACTTGGCTGCTGCTCTGAAACCTGTCATTGGGCAGGGGAAGACACCCCAATCCCTGCACGAGGGTACCCCTGGTTCTTAGTGTCACGTCACTGCTTCCTCCTCTCCCTTCTGCTGACACCGATGTTTTTTTACCCATGCCCCTACACTGCTTATGTCCCCACAGGCCTGGTCTGCTGGCTTCATCCAGCCCAGCTGTTCTGTGCTTCAGGGCACAGGCACCAGGGTCCGGAGGGAACTGAATCCCTTTCCCGCTGCAACACGGCAGAAGTTATTGGAGACAGACTAGAGGGAGCAGGGTCTTAGCTGGTGTAGCCAGAGCTAAGGCCCTGTCTACGCTGTGGGTGTTAAAGCTTCACAGCTAGGGCCCTATAGTGCGGCCACTTCCTACAGCAACAGAAGTGAGCATTTCATTCCTGTTGGATCTCCCCAAGCAGTCTGCCGTCAGACTAACCGCATCTACCGCAGGGGTTAGACTGGCACAGCAACAGCGCTTGGGGGTGTGGATGTGTCACCCCCCTCCGCCCTGTAGCTATGTAGAGCCGAATGTTAAGGGTAGTCCAGGGAGTCACCTGTGGGATGATCTGGGCGCCCGCAGGACCGGGATAGAACCCAGGAAGCTGGGGGGGGGCCCAACGAAATGAATAGGTGGCAGGTTTCCAACAAACGTAAGGAAGTTCTTCACACAACGCACGGTCAGCCTGTGACCCAGGCAGAGTGTGGATGAAAATCTGGTAAACTTTCAATTTCCGTTCTGCAGGAAATTCCTTTCAAAATTTTCTTCCATCGCAAATTGACAGGAAGAGTTGAAATTCCGAATGCTGCATTTTGACTTTTGTATTAATGGTGGAATTAATTTGCATCGCAGCCAATCACCGTACAATCTTGAGCTTTGGAAGAAGGCTATAAAAGTCGCCGGCCCGGAATAGAGAAGTGGCAAGACAGAAGAAGATATAATATCATCAATAGGATATAAAATAACATAAACGTCAGAATGATCGAGTGAAAACAAAGTGCTTTGACCTTATTGAAAGGAGACATTTGGATCATTATCCACGGATACATTCTCAGGAGCCATTTTGATTTTGTTCAGTCAGGATTTTCCGATCGGAAACGGTCAGAAAATTTTCAACCAGCGCTTGAGCGACGTATTAGCTCTACCGACCTCAACAAAGCTGCTCCCACTGATGCTCAAAGAGAATCCCCCTCCCTTTCCTCCTTCTGCCTGCAAAGAAGTTGTACGGCAGGCCCCTCTGAGGGTGATTGGAGCATCACCAGCCCCAGCTGTTCAAACATACGGAGTCAGGCCCTAAAAAAACCCATGAGATTCTATTAAAAAATGAATCTTGAGTTCTTTTTTCTTTGCTGTTTGGCTTCTGAGCCTTTAGGGTTGCGCTCGGGTCCTGTTCTCAAGTTTTTTTTTCTGCAACCACGAGGCTAGAAATGTACTTTTAGCTTGAAGAAGAATCGCAAGAGTTGTCGATGCTTGATTGTTTTCTATATGACCGTAATGCCTCGGCCAGGGCCCCGTTGTGCTGGGCGCTGCCCAGACACAGCCCCTGCACCAAAGAGCTTACAGCCTGAATACACGGGAGGGACAAAAGAGGAGCGGGAAGTGGTTTGCCCAAAGTCACACAACAGATCAGAGCTGGGATTAGAACCCAGACCTCCTGCCTCACTGCATCTGAACATACTGCATTGGACAGAACTCTGTCTCAGAGGTGGGCAAACCACGGCCTGCCGGCCACATCCGGCCCGCAGGACCCTCCTGCCCGGCCCCTGAGCTCCTGGCCCGGGAGGCTCGCCCCCAGCCCCTCCCCTGCTGTTCCCCCTCCCCTGCAGCCTCAGCTCTCTGTGCTGCTGGCACAATGCTCTGGGCGGCGAGCTCTGGCCGGGCAGCGCAGCTGCAGAGCCGCGCCCTGAGCCGGTGCTCTGTGCTGTGCTGTCCTAGTCCCCGCTCCCAAAGTGGGCCCAAAGTGACACCTGTTTTCTAACCTCCCCTGCTTGCTGGATTTAAGTTTCCTTAGAGACGCAGAGTGGCTGGGTGCTGCGTTGGCTCTCCGGGCTTGTGTAAACAGGACCAGCCCTGCGCTGGACTACAGGGCTTGCTAGGGTGGCGCTGGGTTGATTTTCTTGGGCGTGCCAGCGAGTGCCGCCAGGTACAGGGCTGATATCCGCTGGCTCAAGAAAGGGAAAGCTGCCGGCTCTAAGCAGCTGCTCCGATGTTTTCCTTCTTTGCGACGGGCCCAAGTGGCAGTGGGGCCCGCTGGACGCGTTTGTAACTGAGCAGTGTTGAGAGGTAATTGCCAACTGCCTCAAGAGGCCGGGGGGGCAGTTACGGGATCCCCTACACGCCAGCGGAGGTGATTCTAGCCTGGCGCTAGCTGGAGATGGACGCTCAAACAGGTGGAGCTGTGATCACCCTGTATGTTTCAACACAGGGCTTCCGCCTTGGGGCAGGCTCGGGGCAAGGGGACGTGGGCCAGGCACAGCATGGACTCTGCCAGCCAGGCTGTCATGGAAAGGGTGGGTGGGTGCCTCCTGCTGGCGTCTTGGTTCCTCCCCAGCTGCAGCGGGGGTGTAAGTCGGGCTTTGGGGGACAGCATGGGTGGGGGAGGGGGATGGTGGCCATGCCGCAGGCTCAGCGCTCTTGCATCCAGGAGAACTCAGCACCCTCTGGGGTTCAGGGGGGTGGGATCTGAATGTGAACCCGGGTTCCAGTCTCGGGGCTTGAGTCCATCTCCTGGGCGCCGTAGGCTGGGGAAGAGCAGAGCTGAGCTCTCTGCGCGGGCACTCTGCCATCCCGTTCCCACCTTGCCATGGTAGCAACGGGGTGGCGGGGATCTTAGATGATGGGGAATAGGAGGGGAATCATAGAATCATAGAATCATAGAATATCAGGGTTGGAAGGGACCCCAGAAGGTCATCTAGTCCAACCCCCTGCTCGAAGCAGGACCAATTCCCAGTTAAATCATCCCAGCCAGGGCTTTGTCAAGCCTGACCTTAAAAACCTCTAAGGAAGGAGATTCTACCACCTCCCTAGGTAACGCATTCCAGTGTTTCACCACCCTCTTAGTGAAAAAGTTTTTCCTAATATCCAATCTAAACCTCCCCCACTGCAACTTGAGACCATTACTCCTGGTTCTGTCATCTGCTACCATTGAGAACAGTCTACAGCCATCCTCTTTGGAACCCCCTTTCAGGTAGTTGAAAGCAGCCATCAAATCCCCCCTCATTCTTCTCTTCTGCAGGCTAAACAATCCCAGCTCCCTCAGTCTCTCCTCATAACTCGTGTTCCAGACCCCTAATCATTTTTGTTGCCCTTCGCTGGACTCTCTCCAATTTATCCACATCCTTCTTGAAGTGTGGGGCCCAAAACTGGACACAGTACTCCAGATGAGGCCTCACCAATGTCGAATAGAGGGGAACGATCACGTCCCTCGATCTGCTCGCTATGCCCCTACTTATACATCCCAAAATGCCATTGGCCTTCTTGGCAACAAGGGCACACTGCTGACTCATATCCAGCTTCTCGTCCACTGTCACCCCTAGGTCCTTTTCCGCAGAACTGCTGCCTAGCCATTCGGTCCCTAGTCTGTAGCTGTGCATTGGGTTCTTCCGTCCTAAGTGCAGGACCCTGCACTTATCCTTATTGAACCTCATCAGATTTCTTTTGGCCCAATCCTCCAATTTGTCTAGGTCCTTCTGTATCCTATCCCTCCCCTCCAGCGTATCTACCACTCCTCCCAGTTTAGTATCATCCGCAAATTTGCTGAGAGTGCAGTCCACACCATCCTCCAGATCATTTATGAAGATATTGAACAAAACCGGCCCCAGGACCGACCCTTGGGGCACTCCACTTGATACCGGCTGCCAACTAGACATGGAGCCATTGATCACTACCCGTTGAGCCTGACAATCTAGCCAGCTTTCTACCCACCTTATAGTGCAGGAGTCAGGAGGGGCTGGGTCATAGACGATGGATGTGGAGGCAGGACCTGAGTGACAGAAGGTGGGGGGGGCCGGCAATGGGGTTGGGTGGGGGGTGGGTGTTAGAGGGAAAAAGAGGAGGAGATGGAGACATGGGTGACGAGGGGAAGGGGGTATGGGAAGGGGGAAGGAGGTATGGGAAGGGTGGAGGTGAGGTGTGAGTCCAGTGGGGAGGCAGGGCCCAGGTGGCAGGAGGTGGGGGTCAGGTGACAGGCTTGGGGCAGGGAGGTGGGGCCTGGGTGCCCAGGTGGGGGGATGGGGCCTGGGTGCCCAGGCTGGGGGAGGTGGCCGCGGGACAATCTTCTCTCTTGCAGTGAGGTCCCTGCTCCAGAGGAGCTGGAAGAACGGGGGACCCCCCCTTGGTCTGGCACCAAGAATGCCCTCTGGGGTCCATATTGGGCCATGCCAGACCAAGCCTGGAGGGGAGCCGAGCGGTGGCAGAGGGTGCCCTCGCTGAGGGATGGGCATGCCCTGCCCACCCGCAGCAGGGTCAAAGCAGGGAGCAGCTGCCCTGTGGTCCTGGCGGTGCTGGGTTTGGTACTGGTCCCTCTGGGCAGGAGGCTGTGTGGGGGCATCCAGGGGCTCTGGGGAAAGACCCACAGCCCAGGGAAGGCCTCCCAGCAGCAGGGCCAGATACCTCAGCCCTGCCCTGTGGGGACCCGCCTCGAGGCGTAAGACAGGAGCCCCTTCCCTCCTGGGGCTCTGTGCCCAGGCTGCCAGTGAGGGACCCCTGATGTTAGTGCCAGCTGGGGCAGGGACATCTGGGACACAAGGCTGAGCCCCAGCAAACTCATTCCATGTGGGAGGTGGTAACAGCTCCTGGTTTCTAGGAGCCCGGCTGGGTCTGAGCCGTGGATGGGCTCCATTCACAGCCTGGGGGGCCTGGCCCTGGGAAGGCTGCAATCTGGGTTCAGGCCAAACCTCCTGCTGAGGACGGAACTGCCCTTGGGGTCGTCCCTGTTTAGATGCGTTCTCCTGGCCAATCATAGACTGGCCCGAACCCAGTTCCTCCAGCCCACGCTCTCCTCTGTTGGCATTGTAGCGACCAGAAGGATCCGGAGAAGCAGGCCGTGGCCAAGCAGCGGGAGGGAGCCGTATCCATCCAGGACATGGAGCTGAAGGAGGAGTGGCAAGACGAGGAGTTCCCGGGGTGAGAGATGCAGCGGGGAGGGGGGGGTTCTGGCTGGGATCCTCACCGCATCTCCTGTCGCCCCATCCCGGGGGCAATGGGAGGTGACACACATGGCCCCGGCCCCGCTCACATCACTGCCCCTGGGGGACCCCAAAGGGCTGGCGCCAGCATGGTGAATTTGAGCTGCACTGTCAGGAGGATGGGGGCGTCCTTGGTGATCAGTGGTTCAGTCTGCGGTGTGGGGAGGGACTAGAAAATCCAGAACGGGTGTCGGTCTGATGAGGCAGCTGGCGCCAGGGAGCTCAGGGCTCAGCCAAGGGGTTCGACGTATGGAAGGGGTCAACCGCCCCCTTCCAGCCAGTGTCTTTCAAGAAGCCACATGACTGGTAGAGGCAGCGTGGACCAGCAGATAGCCCCCTCGCCTGGCGGTCTCAGGACTTCTGGGTTCTGTGGCTGACTCAGGGCAAGGAATGCACTAATTTAGTGGATAGAATGGGGGACGGGCAACCAAGACTCCGGGCTTCTGTGCCCAGCTCTGCTAGTGACCCGGGGAGAGTTGCTTCCTGGCTCTGTGCCTCAGTTTCTCCTCCTGTAGAATAGGGATTGATGGACAAAATGACTAGCAAACAGTTGGCCATAAAGAGGAAGCAAAGTCTATATTTAACCCCCACAGTGGAAAGCACCCGGCACAGACACTCTGAGCACACGCAAAGCACAATTGGTGTCTGTGACTGGATCCATCAGGCGGCAGGGGTTGTATTCCCATCTCCTTCCAACAGGCAGCTGTTGCTAGCGGTCACGTGCAGAACAGTGCACAGCTCTGCTGTTTACCCAGCGGGGAGTGTCGTGGGGGAGGAGGGAGAGAAGGGGAGAGGGCAGAAAAGGAACCGCGTTGTAAATGACAGGAGGTGGGGTTTGAGAGCCAGGACGAAGCCTTCTGGGGGACCTGGGTTCAAATCCTCAGGTGAAATGAGTTGGGTGGTCTCAGTTGGCCGACTACATTGTGCGGCTGTCTGGTCCGGCTCGTCCTAGAGGTGAGAGGTCAGAGGGCCATCGGCAGAGCTGTGTGTGTGAGGAGCCAAGGCCTGGACTAGCAAGTGGGGGGGCTGTGGGTTGGCCCTGAGGGGCACGGGCAGCCCAGGACTGGAATAGCGGGGACAGCAGGGCAGGGTTTCAGCAGCAGAGCCTCCTGTATGTGAAACTTGCTCCACAGCTGACTCTCCTGTAGGTAGCTCTGGCGCTAGGCCAGTGTCATTATTTCCATTTAACAGATGGGGAAACTGAGGCACAATGTGATGCCATAACATTCACTCGAGGGCACAATCCCCACCCTGGCTCTAGCCACTCGCCTCCCCTCCCAGAGCCAGGAATGGAACCCGTGAGCCCTGACTCCCCACCCCCCTCTTCTAACCATTAGATCACACTCCCTGCCCAGAGATGGGGATAGAACCCAGGACTCCTAGCCCCCTCCCCCACCGGAACATAGCAGTTCAGAGCTGGGAGAGATGCTCTAGCCCAGCGTTTCTCAACCTTTTTGATACCAGGGACCGGCTTGCGTCAGGGAGATCTCAGGGACTGGCGCCAGTCCACGGACCGGTCATTGAGAAACACTAGCCGTCCCTGCCCCGACCCCGTGAGTGTCTCATCCTCCCCTGTCTTGCAGGCCTCTCCCGGAGGAGGTCTCTGAGGAGGACCTTGAAGACTCCGGCGGGGAGCCCAGCCCAGGTAAGGCCATGCCCAGAGGGGGGCGGGTGAAGGTAGGAGGGCAAGACCCCAAGAACACCAACCGGGAAGGCTCTGGGTGTGAGCACGCTGGGGGTGCGTCCCCCCGGATCTCCAGTCCCACAAACACCCCCGGGGCACAGCTGACCTAGGTGGGAAGGTTTTGTCCACTTGGCCCCAATCCAGCTATCGGTGCATAAGCAGCGGTGTTTTCTGGACCATACGTTTTCCTTCCCTCCCCTCCCTATTTTCTGTTTCACATCCTTTCTTTCTTGCTCTTGTTTGCCTTGATCCTTCCACCCCCCCACCCCCAGTCGCCCCCAACACCCTGGAGCTTTGTGGGAAGCGGCATATGAAGAAGCGGCTGCCGGCGCCGGATCTCAGCCTGTCTTTGGACCGGGCCGAGGGCTCGGTGCTGTCGGGCGACTACCCGGACCGCACGCCGGACGGCAGCCTGGACATCAACGTGGACGAGCTGGAGACGCCGTCCGAGAGCGAGCTGCTGGATGGGCCTGAGGGCGGCCATGACTTCGACTGGGAAGGTGGGGCCGGAGAGAGGATGCGCCCGTGGCTGGGTTGGGCTGGGCTGAGCATCAGGGCAGGGGAGGGTTGAGTGGGGGGCAGGTCTGGTTGAGATGTGGGGATGGGTGGGAAGCAGGCCTGGCTGGGGCTCGTAATGGCGGGGAGCATAGACAAAGCTGAGGTGGTGGGTTGGGATCGGCAGGGGGAGTTGAAGTGGTGGGTCAGGAAGGGCGAGTGAAAATGGGGGGCAGGCTTGGTGTGGGGCTGGGACTGGCTGGAGATTTGGAAGGGCGGTTCCAGGGAAGTTGAGTGTGATGGGTTCAGTCACAGGGACCCCCTTGGGACTATCACCTGATGTGCTGAACCTACCTCTGAGTCCATTTTCCCTGCCAGCTTGGGACTCCAGAACCCTGCCTTGTTGAGCCAGACACACTAGCCTGCTGCAACCCAGACCGAGGGTCTGGACCACGGCCCCAAGAACTGCAGGCTTTAAGTGAAAACAGATTAGCAGGTTACCTGCCTCCAGCACCCAGACACCCAGCTCCCCGTGGGATCCAAACCCCAAATAAATACGTTTTACTCTGTATAAAGCTTATCCAGGGTAAATTCATAAACTGTCTGCCCTCTATAACACTGATAGAGAGAGATGCACAACTGTTTTCTCCCCCATGTATTAATCACTTCCTCTGGGTTTATTAATAAACAAAAATGATTTTATTAAGTATAAAAAGTAGGATTTAAGTGGTTTCAAGTAATAACAGACAGAACAAAGAAAAGTTACCAAGCAATATAAAGCAAAAACATGCAAGTCTAAGCCTAATACATTAAGAAACTGAGTACAGGTAAATCCCACCCTCAGAGATGTTCCAATAAGCTTCTTTCACAGACTAGGCTCCTTCCTGGTCTGGGCCCAATCCTTTCCCCTGGTACAGTCCTTGTTAATTCCAGCAAACATCTTAGGTGGAAACTAGGGGTTTTCTCATGACTTGCCTCCCCCTTTTATAGCTTTGGCACAAGGCGGGAATCGTTTGCCTCTCTGGGTCCCCACCCCTCGTTCTAACTGGAAAAGTACCAGTTTTAAGATGGATTCCAATATCATGTGACCTGGTCACATGTCCTGTGAGACCTCATTCTTCATTACCCACACAGGTACACAGGAAGGTTTGCAACTAAACAGAGCCATTTACAACCAATTGTCCTAGTTAATGGGAACCATCAAGATTCTAAACCACCATTAATGGCCCACACTTTGCATAATTACAGTAGGACCTCAGAGTTATACTTCATATTTCTAGCTTCAGATACAAGAATGACACATGCATACAAATAGGAGGAATATATTCAGTAGGTTATAACCTTTGTTATGATACCTTACAAGAGACCTTTTGCATAAAGCATATTCCAGTTACATCATATTCACTGTCATAAGCATATTTCCATATGGAGTGCAATGTCACTTTGAATTTGGTTAGAGGTTGGGGTGAAGGGAGGGGGGCCTGAGGGGTGGGGTTAAAGGAAGGTGTGGGGTTTGATTGGAGCTTTGATGGGGAGTATTGGGTAGGGGGTTGGGGTGGAGTGGTGAGGGATTGGTTGGTGAGTGAGGGGGTTGGGGGGGTCGAGAGGTTGGTTGGTTGTTGGAGTTGGGGGATGGTGGGGGGGTGAGGGGTTGGTAGTGGTGGGGGGTTGAAGGGTTGGGAGGTCGAGGGTTGGTTGTGGCAAGGGGTTGGTTGGTTGGGATGAGGGGTCGAGGGGTTGGTTGGGGTGAGGGGTTGGGGGGTCAGGGGTGGTTGGTTGTGGTGAGGGCTTGGGGGGTCAAGGATGGATGTTTGGCTGGAAGGTTCCAAGGGAGCTGGGTTTGGGGGGAAGGTTTGGGAGGGGACTGGGGTCACTTTCGGGGGGGTGATTCTCCTTTCCTTGGCCTCATTTCCTCACACCCACTGATACCCATCTCATGGGCACCCTAGTGCCCCAAGGGGGCCGTACATTGCAGAACACAAGGCAGGGCCCAGGTGCTTTCTGGTTATTGGTAAAAGTTCAGAAAAGAGCCCAGGAGCCTTTCCTAATACACCCGCCCCGCCCTTGTCCCTTCTCTCCACAGATGAACTGCCCAGGGCCCGGCGCCTGGACAGCAGCCTGCTTGAGGAGAAACTCAGTGAGGGGCGCATGGTGGACGTTGAGGACAAGGACGGACGGAAGTGGAGGATTTTCCTGACGGACGAGCAGGAGCAGAAAGTGGATCTGAGCATCGTCGAGCCCTACAAGAGGGTCATCTCCCATGGAGGTAACGGGAGAGCTCATAGCCCTGGGGTCTGGTGCTTAGAATGGGAGGCAGCAGGACTCCTGGGTTCTATTCCCGGCTCTGGGAGGGAAACTTGGTGCAAGGGGGCTGGGATTCAGGACTCCTGCGTTCTCCTGGGAGTGGGGTCCCAGAGTTATGATTTACATGGTGCCCGTCAGTACCCCAGGCACTTTACGGGGCATAGCAAGCACAGCCAATCGGAGGAAGCTCCTGCCCCAAGAAATCCACGACCCCAGCCCTACGGGACTCCGGCGTCTAAGCCTGCTGTAGTAAACCCAGTTCCACACAGCCTGCGTGCCCAGAGGACCATGGGACGCTGTTCACAATGGCAGCCCCGTCTGTGTGGGTCAGGGGCCAAGCAAAGCTGCCAAACTGACCTGGTCTGGGCCAGTCCCAGAGCTTCCCTGTGGGGGGAGGACAGGTGTGCCGAGGTGTAAGGTGGCGGGGCTAGGCGCCTGTTCCAGCTGGACCCACACGCTCTGCTCTGCCGCTCCAGGGTACTACGGGGAAGGCCTCAATGCCATCATCCTCTTTGCCTCCTGCTACCTGCCCCACAGCAGCATCCCTGACTATCCGTACGTGATGGAGCACCTGTTCAGGTGAGCATGCTGCCCCCTGCTGGCTAGTGAACGAGCTGCAGGGGTAACAGCCTGGGACGGGGAATGGGCAGTGGGCTGGGGATGGCTCTGGCCCCCCTTCTGGAAAGTGACTCCGACGTAAAGCTGTGGTCACTGGAGGGGCAGAAGGGATGTTGCCTCTTTAAGCCATCTGCATGGGGTACGTTCCCAGGCTGGGCTCGGCTTCCCCCCACCTCAGACTCAATTCCTCTGGGACGCAGCGCAGCACAGAGGGGCAGGGGAGCCAGCATCAGATGCTCATTATATTCGGTCTGCCCTGGCAGCATAAAGGAGCCTTAAAGTGGGTGCAAACAGCCCCCTGAAACAGCCCCCTTCTGTGGACCTGGTGTAGGGGCCCTGTACCCTGCCCTGGCATAGCGGGCAGATTGGGCCTGTGGCCGCATTGCAGTGTGCTCTGGCTATTCCCTGCTGCAGGTAGGATTCCCGCGGCTCCTGTAATTTACTCCATGGCACCAGAATATGGGGGAGCCCAAAGGTGGCATAAAACCACCCTAACCCTGAGGTCAGGGACCGAATACCTGGAAATCGGGACCCTACTGATGAGAGCAGCAGGAATGGATAAACCCCTGAATAGCCTTGAAGTCCATTGGGGAGGTAGGGGGCAGCCCTCCTTTGCCCTGGGATTCTTGGAATCTCCCCATAAACATCAGGAGGTATTGGGATGCCATCGCAGCTGTTTCTCTGGCCCTTTACTGTCCTGGTAAATTGACCCTTAAAGTGCCAAAACCCTCTTTTAAAATAAGCCTCTCTCTTATAACAGTCTCCTCCCCAGCCCTGCCTAGCTGCCTGCAGCGCTGCCAACGGGAACACGGGCTGTTCCCCTTCTGAACTCACTCAGTCTCTTCCGTTTCCAGACCATACATGAGGACCGTCAGTGCACTAGTCAGGACTGGGAAGCTGCTGGCACAGGAAGGGTTAAATGCTACAGCAATGGGCATGTTGTGAATGCCTAATATAGAATATGGGCCAGTAGTTAGTGCTGGTGACTGGGCATCAGGACTCCTAGGTTCTCTGCCCAGCTCTGGGTGGGGAATGTGGCCTATTGGTTAGCGCAAGCAACAGGAGGTCAGGACTCCTGTGTTCTATTCCCGACTCATTGTGTGACCTTGGGCTAGTCACAGCTCTGCTCTGTGCCTCTGTTTCCCCATCTGTGAAATAGGGGTGAGGGATAAGAAAATTTACCTCACTGTTGGGGGGCGTGGGTGTGATGTGAAGCTCAATCCACGACTGTAGCATGGAAGTGCTTTGTGCCTAGAGGAGGGCTGGTTCCAGGCTGCAACGCTGGACCTCCTTTCTGCTCTCCTGGCAGGTACATCATCGGGACCCTGGAGGTGATGGTGGCAGAAAGCTACATACTGGTGTGTCTGAATGGTGCCACGCTCCGCAGCCAGATCCCGTCCTTCGGCTGGATAAAGCAATGCTACCGGACCATTGACCGGCGGTAAGACGCAGCAGGGGACCGAACACCAGGGGGAACGCTGCTTCCCCAGCCCACAAAAGGGAAGGCACCCCTTCACTGTTAGCCCCATCCCTCTTCCGTTCCCCCCTTACTCTAGCTGCTGGTGAGCCAGGACTACATCAGGAACTTGCTGAAGAGCTGGGAACAGAACACACGAGTCCTAATTCCCAACCACCCTGCTCTCATCACTAGATGCCCCCCCTCCCTCCCCGGGTGGGGAATAGAACTCAGGAGTCCAGACCCCAGGAGTCCTAAATACCTTCGCTCCCGGAGCCGGGAATAGAACCCAGGAGTTTTCACACTGAGTCATCTGCATTAACTCACAGACTCCACTCCCCATCCAGAGCTGCTTTGTTGCCCATATGGAAGACTCAAGACTGGGTGGGTTCCCTGTTCAGTTCAGCGGTGGCTCTGGCTGGCTGCAATTTCAACTCCTTTCCCCCACACACACCCCCGATCCCAGCCAGAATCTGTACCCCTGAGTCACTGGCAACAGGGAAACAGCTGCTTCCTACCTGGCTTGCACGGCGCGAAGGCCAGTGAGGCTGACACTGTGATACAGACTGGGCCATAAAAAAAATCCCAGCCTGGGTGAGGATGGAAACTGCAGCCTCCCTCGGAGGGGCTGGGAGAAGGGACTGCGCTGGGCTGTGGTGAGTATAAAGGGAGGGTTCTCTCACGAGGCTGCTGGACAGAAGCAGACCCTATGGCTGTCTCTGGCACCCCAGCTCCCAGCCTCTGGGCTTTGTAAGCAGAGGATTTAATCTGGAATAAAGTGATTTTTTTATTCCAGAATGGAGTGTCCATATGCGGAGTTACCCTGGTCAGTTTCCCCACGTAGACAAGCCCTTCGCTACCTCTAAAAGAAAGAGCTCCTGGACTTCAGAGGCCCTGCCTTGGACCTGGGGCCCATCCAGAAACCTCCTACTGGCTCCTGATGGTTAGATGTTGGCTCATGCCTTGAATCAGGATGGTTTATAGCCCTTTCAAGCCCCGCTTTTTTTAAAGCTAGGATTTTCAAAGGCATGCAGCTCTGGTTGAACCCTAGCGGGATTCCTTGACTCCCATTAGCCTCCTTCAATGCCGGCCTCAGCACTGATGACTGTAACAAGGGAGTCTTGTTGGCCAGATCAACGTCGGGCCCTATTTTCAATCCTGCTGAACTCTTGGCTTCAGGGATATCTTGTGTCAGTGAGTTCCACCGGCTAATCGATATCTCGTGTCCTGTGTTCTTTGCATTGTTTCAGGCTCCGTAAGAACCTGAAGGCCATGATTATTGTCCATCCCACCTGGTACGTCAAGGCGCTGATGACCGTTATCCGCCCCTTCCTCAGGTAGTGTGGGCTGGACTCTTTACTTGGCCTGTGGGAGGCTACCAACAGAGGGGTGTGTGTGCGTCTACATGTGTGCGAGCAGGTTGGCGGCCACCCAGCCTGCAGTATCAGAACACCCCTGGAGATGGTGCCCAGACTGCTCATGGGCCCGGTGGGCTGCATGTTGTTAGCGTCAGACCATCCATGAGCCTCACCAGGCTCCAGCGTCTGCAAGGCCAACTGCTACCCTAAGGGGGCGCCAGGAATAGCCAGTGTCTGGTGCGTCCCCTTGCTCTGCAGTACCTGAGCGCGTTAACCCCTCGCTGGCTGGAGAGGCTCGAGCCCGCCTCCCCCACAGACTGTTCCATGCGAAGAGCTTTTTACGCCTTCAGCAATATTTCCTCCCTGAGCCTGGGCCTCCTCGTGGCAGCTAGCAATGCAGGCCAGGGCTCTGCAGCCCAGAGAGCGGTGCTGTTAGCTACATGGGTGCATGGGGCAGGGCAGCATGGAGCAAGATTCTAGCCCAGGATTTCTTGGATGCCCTTCACCAGCATTCCCTAGGTGCCCAGATACCGTGACAATGGGCACCGTGTAAAGACCTGGATTTCGCCTGCCAGCTGCAGCCTTGTCATAGTGGTTCCCTCTCCCCACGAAACTCAGGAAGCAGCTCTGCAGTCTGGGGAAGGGTTAAGCCCTTAAACCAGACTGGCCCATCGAGCAAAGTGGGGTGCCAAACACAAGCCAGCCTGACACATGCTGTTCAGCAGAGGGCAGTGTTGTACATTACAGGTACCAGTTCGTATTACAGTCCCTCCAGAACAGCAGCAGGATGGGGTGTGGCTGAGATTGCAGGACTAACAACTGGGAGTCAGATACAGGCCCCCTGCCATACAGCTGCGGGGGATGGATACATGCTAGCTGCAGAATTCAGGTCAATGATTTCATGATTCAGGGGCCCAATGTGAGGCATCTGAAAGGAGCCTGTGTTTTTTCAGAATGCACCAAGAACATGCCAACTCTCTCCATGTTTGATGTTTGTCTTAAAGCCCCAGCTCCCAGAGTTAGGTGATGACGGGAAAAATCTTGGCTTTCGTTGAAAAAAAGAAAGGCGTTTCCTGCCCTCGTGGCTGTAGAGGAAAGCTTGGCATGTGACCCAGTGCATAATAAAGGCTCGAAGACCAGACAACAAATAAAAGGGAACTTGTTTGGCTTAAAAATCATGAGATTTTTTTTAAAAAAACCCCACAATCTCTTGATTTATTTGACATGTGACTCTGGAATGCTTGGAGTTGGCAACGCTGCCCCAACCCTCTGAAAATCAGGCCCCTTTCAGGTGTGTCAAGTGGGGTCCCCAGAGACAGACACCTCAAATTACTAGTCAGTTTCAAAAGTCCTGACCTTAACCTATCTGTGTGCGTGAGAGTCCTGACCGAAACCTGTTTGTGTGTGAGCGTGCGCCGTTTGCGTCAAGCGTGAAGAAAATACAAAAACCCATGTGCCTTCCCGCACAGAGCATTTTCGGTCAAGCTGGGGTGTCCGGCTTTTGAAGGCTTGATTAATTCACGGATCCGAATGCCCTTCTCAAAGGTCTTTGCAGGCTTTTGCTGCAGTCTCCTCACTCTCTCTCCCCCTGAAAGCTTTACTGAGTCTGTGGTGGGAGCAGTGCTGCGAGGGGGTATTTAACATTTCCTCCGAACGCCTAGCCGTAACACACCGCACGGAGACCCTTCCCTTGTAGTGTGTGAAACGTTGAATGCGCCACATAAAAGTGCCGGCCTGGCTCACGAAGGCTTGGGGATGAGATAAGTGGGCCAGATTCTTGCCTGGTGTAAACTGGCATAGTTCCATGAGCTTACACCCATTTGCGCCACACCAGAGTGCCTTTTGCCCACAGATTGCTGGTTCCAATCCCGCTTGGGATCAACTGGCTGTTTGTTGGCCTGTGTGCAGTCAGCTGATAGGACTCAGCACTTGGGCTGTCTAACTGGTGCTAAAGTATCAGCCGTGGCAGCAGACAGGCCTGGGAGACTCCATAGACGAGCTACAGCGTATCTTCCCCCAAACCCACGGAGCTTCCCCCCAGCATGCATGGGGTTGTGCAAAGGGGGAATCTCATGTTTCAGGGCTTGAGCTGATGGCCTGCAGGGGTCATTCTGGCCAGATGCATTCTGGGCAATGTTCCCTCTAATTTTTGACAGGCTGTGTGTGCAAAAAATTTCTTCTGTGCAAATTTTTGTGCACGCGTTGTTTTGCCGTGTGCATGAGGTTTAGGATCTGTGTGCACACGCACAACTTAGAGGGAACAGTGATTTTTTTTTTTCTGCCACAGCAGAGATTGGCCACAGCTGGAGACAGGACACTGGACAGGCACTGTGCATGGGTGGGTCACTAGTTAGATGTAAATCACGTTGCTTAACACGTTCGTGGAAGGTGCCTCGGTGCTGGGGGCGGGCTAGGAACCTAGGTAGAACAGGCCAGACTAGAGGGCTGTCATCCTGGTGCCCTGCAAGACGCCCTGATGGGAAAACAACTGTTCATGTGATCTGAATGACCTATCCCCCCCTTCTGCCTCCTCTCCCAGCTCCAAGTTTGGCAGGAAAGTGCAGTTCGTGGACAGCCTGTGGGAGCTGTCGCAACAGATTCCTCTTGAGCAAGTGCACATCCCCGACTGCATCCGACAGTGAGTTGAGCATCCTTCCCTCCTCATCTCGATGGCTGGCGCCTCTCGTGCTGGTTGTGGGGTGCGGCAGGTTCGACTAGGCTGGGATCCATCTGCCTCCAGGGCAGTGAGGATTAAGTGGAAGCCTTTGAATTCCACCCCCCGGCCCCGTCACCTTCTTCCCCTTTTTATTTCTCCACACCCTAATTTTTGTCATCTCCTGCCCCCCCCGGGAGGGGGGGGCTATTAACCCTTCACACGTAGGCAGGTCAGTGTTATTGCCCCCTTATACAGGGAAGGGAAGGGAGTTAGGAATAGAACCCAGGTGTCCTGGCTCCCAGTGCTACACCGGGAGCGGGCTTGTGCTGGTGTAGCTGCCCCAGTTCAGACCAGTCGTGTTGATGCCTGCGCCAGCAACTTGCACTGGTGTACATCACCCCCGTGCAAAACCACGTTGGTGCAGACAAGGCCAGAGATTGCAAAGCAAAGTCGTCCCTGTTCCCCTTTTGAGCCAACCTCTCATCTCGGGTCCGGGTCCCATTTTGTGTTGCAGGCCCAAGAGACCTGGCATGGCTTTACCCCACCACTGCCCCTGCTGCATTCTGTGCCACTCCAAGAGCCAGAACACCCCCTTGGTGTAACACAGAGCGCCCTGGCCCATCCCAGCTGCCTACGCGGGGTCACTAGGGTACACTGTGCCTACCTTGGGGGGAATTCTCCCCTGGCCCAGGGGCTGAAGCAGAGGACAAAATCTGGGCCAATGGCCACATCAGTGCCTTTATTTCTTCTCTTTTCTCCCCTAGGCTGGATCACAGCTGGAACAGCTCCAGGGACACACAGCGGTGATGCCAGCGGGAGGCTGCACAGCAGCAGACCCCAGCGCTAATAGGGGCAGTCACGCTGCATAGCTCTGTTACTTCTTCCCACCAGTGTTCCTTTAAAGGAGAAACTGAAGCGACCGGGTTTGGGAAAGGCGCTTGCCGCCAGGGCTTTGTAAATAGGTCCAGCTTAAATGGATGCTTAAACATTGGGGGGGGGCTTCTCAGGTTAGGCCGGCTTAAATGGAGGACTTGGCTTACACAGGTTTTTATGTGAGTGCTGTTAGCAGTTAGAAACGGAGCATATGCGTTCTTGGGCTCAGTCCAGGGGTTCTCTGGCCTGTGAGACAGGAGGTCAAACCACATGATCTAACCGCCCCTTGTGGTCTTGCAATCCCTCAACTACAAGGCACTTGGATAGTTCCGCAGCCTGAGCCCGCTGACCCAGACCAGCTGCAGGGTTTTTATCGCAATGTAGACGTACTCCTGTGGACCTAAAACCAGTGGCTGTTGGTCTCACTCGGACTGATCCCAGCTGGCTTTATGGATGGAAACAAGTTTTTTCACCTGCACACCTGCTACAGCTACAGGAGAGGGAGTCATTTCGCCATAGCGCAGCGCTGGCCAAGGAAGCAGGAGTTCCTGTGAGCCCCAAAGAGCTGATCCAGCTCTTGAAGAAGGCACTGGGTTCCGTTCTGCCTCCTACATCCTTGGCGGAACCAGCTCCAGCATTTTGTTCCCAAGAGGCAGAAAATGCCCAGGTCCTGGCAGCTGGAAAAGTGATGCTCCGACCAGCTCCAGGTTAGCCTGGAAGGGAGAGGGGAGAACAGGGACCCGGTGGGGAAAGCAGAGCAGCAGCATTAGCTTTGTTAATTCCGGGCACCTTTCAAGGGAAGTGTCTCTGTTTGCAAAGGGCACCGAAGCAGCCAGGACCCAGGTGTCTAGAAATACCATGCCCAGGGTCAAAAGACTTCACTCTGCATCCTGCCAGAGCTCCCCCTAGGCAGTGATGGGACCCTGCAAGCTGGGGAGTGGGACAAGGGCAAATGTATTTCACAAAGAGTGTTTTTCTCCCAAGTGTTTATTGTCCGAAGTCTGACGCAGGAAACTAACCAGCTCTCCCAACACCCAGCCCCATTATAACCTTGCATTTAGCTTTCCCAGACTACGCTTCCATGCTGTTTGTCTCTCTCCACTGCCCAGGCATGCATCATTAGTCCTTGATTAGTGTGAGATCTCCTGGGTGTGTGTCCTCAGCCCCGCATATCATTGCCCTGGGGGCGAGGAAGCTGCCAGAGTTAACCCTGTGTTACTCAGACATTTTTAAGCAACAAATGGCCCGCCACATTACCAACAAACCCCCAGGCTGTTAAAGCTGCAGGAAGTTTTCAGAGCTAAGAGGGAGATCTTCCAAGGCACAGCTGGCTATGCGCTCCCCAGGTGCCACTGACTTCCAGTGGGTGCCCAACAGCCCTGGGTGGCTTTGGCACGTCATTCCCAAAGTCACTTTTCACCCCTTGGCTGTTCACTTTTGTTTTGCCTTTCACTTCGGTTGATGGTGCTGTGTTTGGGTTCCCAGTACTGCAAGGAGGTCGAATTTTCACAAGTACCTCAGGGACTTACATGCATTTTCAAGTCCAGAGCCTCAAAGGTGCTTAGGTGCCTAACTCCCACGCATGTCACTGGGAGTTGGGCACCTAAATATGTCTGAGATGCTGGGTCTTCGGAGCCTAGATCTCACTGAAAGGCTATGGGACTTGGGCACCTGTCGCCTAAATGCTTTTGAAAATTTTACCCCAAGTCCCATTTTCAAAAGCGACTTAGGCAAGATTTTCAAAAGGGTCTAGTGATTTGAGGGGTCTGATTTGAGGGGGCCTGACTTTCTGAGGGAGGGTGCTCAGCACTTTATGAAAAGGAGGGACCTTTAAGGTATCATACGCTGTAGTTGCCCCTTCACCCCCCCCCCCGCCGCCCCGCCCCAACAACGAGGCACCCAAAATCGCCACTCACATTTCAAAATCCCAGCCTAAGTCTCAGGTAAAGTCCATGAGATTTAGGCTCCTAAGTGCCTTAGTCTCTTCTGAAAATGGGATTTGAGGGCCAGATTTTTAAAAGGTACTTACGAGCCGAAAGGCGCACAGAGGTGCTATGGGGAGGTTCAAAAGTGCCTAATTCCCATTGGTGTGGAGTTGAGACACCTAGGTGCTTCTGAAACTCCCACGAGGTTCCCTGTCTGCACCTTTAGACACCTAAATACTTTTTAAAATGCATCCCTAGGCTCCTAAGTCACTTAGGGGCTTTTGAAAATGTTACCCTTGATCTAAACCCCAGCTGTGTTCTTTGATGTAAATATAGCAGCTGTGCCTTAGACTGGAAGCTCTTTGTGCAGCACCAGCATCATGGGGTCCCGAGCCATGACCGGGGCTGCCAGGCCCAACCACAGTCCACATCATACCACTAGCATCAAGGATGACATGAGGGGAGAAACGAGGGGCTCAGGGGGACCCCCAAAATATCTATAACTGAGGTGAAATGGGAGAGGATGGGGCCTCAGCGAACACAATGGGCCGGGGCCCCAAATTTCTCTCGATAGGCCTGACTGGAACCGCAGTGGGGGTCTCCGAGCCCAGGCTCCGGTCCAAGCTCGCACTGCAATTTTTAGCCTCCCGAGCCCGAATCAGCCAATCTGGGCCAGCCGTGGCCATGCTGCAGGTCTTCTATTGCAGTGTAGCTGTGCCTATTGTCTGGGGCAAGCTGGAGGGGGTTTCCTGAGAGCAGCAGATGGCACTCCCCTCCCCTGAGAGTCTGGGTACCATCACCCCCGAATCCTATCCCTCCCAGGGCATGGCAGATGCCGCACAGCTGGGCAGCACCCATGGCACCGTGGTAACTATTTTGAAAAGGCTCCTGCATGGTCTGGTGCTTGCACCTTTTGCACATTCACACGCCGATGCGGTTTACCGCTGACGCTATAGGCACTGTATTTATTGTACCACGTTTGGATGTTTACAAAAATGAAATAAAGTGACGGGACACACGTCTGGTTCCTTAGCTCAGTTTCTCTGGCCACACTGGTGGCCAGGAGGCATTTTCAAAGCTCTGGGCCACGGGCAAAAATGATCAACCACATGCATCCCAACTCCTTTGGGTCAGTGTCTGGGAAGAAGGCAGCAAAAGTGGAGCTTATTGTAGACAGTGGCCAGGCATCATACCTGTTCTGACCTCTGTGTTTCTCATGCAACAGTGGAGGACTTTGCTAACTCCTAAAAATCAAAACCGTGCAGACCCTGGCTCCCTTGCTCAGCTCACACAGCGAGGTGGACTTAAAACCCAGGCGTTCTCCCTGCAATCACAACAGCAACTGTTGACAACAGCAGTTGTTGCCAGAAGCTGGGAATGGGCAACAGGGGATGGGTCACTTGATGATTCCCTGTTCTGTTCATTCCCACTGGGGCACCTGGCACTGGCCGCTGTTGGAAGGCAGGATACTGGGCTCGATGGACCTTTGGTCTGACCCAGTAGGGCCGTTCTTATGTTAGATTAACTGTTTTCATTAGTGACAGGTTTCAGAGTAACAGCCGTGTTAGTCTGTATTCACAAAAAGAAAAGGAGTACTTGTGGCACCTTAGAGACTAACCAATTTATTTGAGCATAAGCTTTCGTGAGCTACAGCTCACTTCATCGGATGCATACTGTGGAAAGTTAGAAGATCTTTTTATATACACACAAAGCATGAAAAAATACCTCCTCCCACCCCACTTTCCTGCTGGTAATAGCTTATCTAAAGTGATCACTCTCCTTACAATGTGTATGATAATAAAGGTGGGCCATTTCCAGCACAAATCCAGGGTTTAACAAGAATGTGGGGGGAGGGGTAGGAAAAAACAAGGGGAAATAGGTTACCTTGCATAATGACTTAGCCACTCCCAGTCTCTATTCAAGCCTAAGTTAATTGTATCCAATTTGCAAATGAATTCCAATTCAACAGTTTCTCGCTGGAGTCTGGATTTGAAATTTTTTTGTTTTAATATTGCGACCTTTAGGTCTGAGATCGAGTGATCAGAGAGATTGAAGTGTTCTCCGACTGGTTTATGAACGTTATAATTCTTGACATCTGATTTGTGTCCATTTATTCTTTTACGTAGAGACTGTCCAGTTTGACCAATGTACATGGCAGAGGGGCATTGCTGGCACATGATGGCATATATCACATCGGTGGATGTGCAGGTGAACAAGCCTCTGATAGTGTGGCTGATGTTATTAGGCCCTGTGATGGTGTCCCCTGAATAGATATGAGGGCACAGTTGGCAATGGGCTTTGTTGCAAGGACAGGTTCCTGGGTTAGTGGTTCTGTTGTGTGGTATGTGGTTGCCGGTGAGTATTTGCTTCAGGTTGGGGGGCTGTCTGTAGGCAAGGACTGGCCTGTCTCCCAAGATTTGTGAGAGTGTTGAGTCATCCATGCATTGGAGGGGTTTTAGTTGGGGGCTGAAGGTGACGGCTAGTGGCGTTCTGTTATTTTCTTTGTTAGGCCTGTCCTGGAGTAGGTGACTTCTGGGTACTCTTCTGGCTCTGTCAATCTATTTCCTCACTTCCCAGGTGGGTATTGTAGTTGTAAGAATGCTTGACAGAGATCTTGTAGGTGTTTGTCTCTGTCTGAGGGGTTGGAGCAAATGCGGTTGTATCGCGGAGCTTGGCTGTAGACGATGGATCGTGTGGTGTGGTCAGGGTGAAAGCTGGAGGCATGTAGGTAGGAATAGCGGTCAGTAGGTTTCCGGTATAGGGCGGTGTTTATGTGATCATCGTTTATTAGCACTGTAGTGTCCAGGAAGTGGATCTCTTGTGTTGACTGGACCAGGCTGAGGTTGATGGTGGGATGGAAATTGTTGAAATCATGGTGGAATTCCTCAAGGGCTTCTTTTCCATGGGTCCAGATGATGAAGATGTCATCAATATAGCGCAAGTAGAGTAGGGGCATTAGGGGACGAATGGACACAAATCAGATGTCAAGAATTATAACATTCATAAACCAGTCGGAGAACACTTCAATCTCTCTGGTCACTCGATCTCAGACCTAAAGGTCGCAATATTAAAACAAAAAAACTTCAAATCCAGACTCCAGCAAGAAACTGTTGAATTGGAATTCATTTGCAAATTGGATACAATTAACTTAGGCTTGAATAGAGACTGGGAGTGGCTAAGTCATTATGCAAGGTAGCCTGTTTCCCCTTGTTTTTTCCTACCCCCCCCCCCCCCACATTCTTGTTAAACCCTGGATTTGTGCTGGAAATGGCCCACCTTGATTATCATACACATTGTAAGGAGAGGTTTCAGAGTAACAGCCGTGTTAGTCTGTATTCGCAAAAAGAAAAGGAGTACTTGTGGCACCTTAGAGACTAACCAATTTATTAGAGCATAAGCTTTCGTGAGCTACAGCTCACTTCCTCAGATGCTCACGAAAGCTTATGCTCTAATAAATTGGTTAGTCTCTAAGGTGCCACAAGTACTCCTTTTCTTATTGTAAGGAGAGTGGTCACTTTAGATAAGCTATTACCAGCAGGAGAGTTGGTTTGTGTGTGTGTGGGGGGGGGGGGGGTGAGAAAACCTGGATTTGTGCTGGAAAGGGCCCAATTGATTACCATACACATTTTCAGGAGAGTGATCGCTAATGTCAGCTAATGTCAGGAGGGCAGAGGAAAAAACCACACCCCCAACTGCCATAGCTCTGGCAGCAAAAGCCCCAGTGTAAATGTAGATAGACCAAGTCCTTGTACCTGTATAGATTATTCCCTTCAGGAAACTGCTATAAACTATACCAGCAGAAGTATAAACTGCATCATTCCTCGGAGGGTTTGTGAGACAGCAATACCAAGAAACCATTTCTAGTGTAGGCAACAACCTCAATGAGATGGTGGCACTCTTATCACAAGCAGACGGCACTGATGCTTGAATAGGCTGGTTTCTGTTTGAATGTCTTGTAGCGTGCACATATGGTTTGGTCCATCTACATGCTCTGTGCAGAGCAGCTCAAATGCTGAGCATACTTTGCTGCATGCTAGGTGAAATCGGCCTGGATTTGAAACAGGCCTGAGCCCCAGTCCTTCGCTCTGCAAAAATACATGGCTGCAAAATGGCTTAATTTGGGTTAGAAAAGGAGGGGAGGCAGAGTAAATCACTGAGCATAGAGTTGACTAACCAATTTATTTGAGCATGAGCTTTCGTGAGCTACAGCATAAAAAAGAAGCTTACAAGAAGTGGAAGGTTGGACATATGACCAGGGAAGAGTATAAAAATATTGCTCGGGCATGTAGGAATGAAATTAGGAGGGCCAAATCGCACCTGGAGCTGCAGCTAGCGAGAGATGTTAAGAGTAACAAGAAGGGTTTCTTCAGGTATGTTGGCAACAAGAAGAAAGCCAAGGAAAGTGTAGTCCCCTTAATGAATGAGGGAGGCAACCTAGTGACAGAGGATGTGGAAAAAGCTAATGTACTCAATGCTTTTTTTGCCTCTGTCTTCATGAACAAGGTCAGCTCCCAGACTGCTGTGCTGGGCATCACAACATGGGGAATAGATGGCCAGCCCTCTGTGGAGATAGAGGTGGTTAGGGACTATTTAGAAAAGCTGGACGTGCACAAGTCCATGGGGCCGGACAAGTTGCATCCGAGAGTGCTAAAGGAGTTGGCGGATGTGATTGCAGAGCCATTGGCCATTATCTAAACTCGTGGCGAACGGGGGAAGTCCCGGATGACTGGAAAAAGGCTAATGTAGTGCCAATCTTTAAAAAAGGGAAGAAGGAGGATTCTGGGAACTACAGGCCAGTGAGCCTCACCTCAGTCCCTGGAAAAATCATGGAGCAGGTCCGCAAAGAATCAATCCTGAAGCACTTACATGAGAGGAAAGTGATCAGGAACAGTCAGCATGGATTCACCAAAGGAAGGTCATGCCTGACTAATCTAATCGCCTTCTATGATGAGATTACTGGTTCTGTGGATGAAGGGAAAGCAGTGGATGTATTGTATCTTGACTTTAGCAAAGCTTTTGACACGGTCTCCCACAGTATTCTTGTCAGCAAGTTAAAGAAGTATGGGCTGGATGAATGCACTATAAGGTGGGTAGAAAGTTAGCTAGATTGTCGGGCTCAACGGGTAGTGATCAATGGCTCCATGTCTAGTTGGCAGCCGGTGTCAAGTGGAGTGCCCCAGGGGTCGGTCCTGGGGCCGGTTTTGTTCAATATCTTCATAAATGATCTGGAGGATGGTGTGGATTGCACTCTCAGCAAATTTGCGGATGATACTAAACTGGGAGGAGTGGTAGATACGCTGGAGGGCAGGGATAGGATACAGAAGGACCTAGACAAAGTGGAGGATTGGGCCAAAAGAAATCTGATGAGGTTCAATAAGGATAAGTGCAGGGTCCTGCACTTAGGATGGAAGAACCCAATGCACAGCTACAGACTAGGGACCGAATGGCTAGGCAGCAGTTCTGCGGAAAAGGACCTAGGGGTGACAGTGGACAAGAAGCTGGATATGAGTCAGCAGTGTGCTCTTGTTGCCAAGAAGGCCAATGGCATTTTGGGATGTATAAGTAGGGGCATAGCGAGCAGATCGAGGGACGTGATCGTCCCCCTCTATTCGACATTGGTGAGGCCTCATCTGGAGTACTGTGTCCAGTTTTGGGCCCCACACTACAAGAAGGATGTGGATAAATTGGAGAGAGTCCAGCGAAGGGCAACAAAAATGATTAGGGGTCTGGAACACATTAGTTATGAGGAGAGACTGAGGGAACTGGGATTGTTTAGTCTGCGGAAGAGAAGAATGAGGGGGGATTTGATAGCTGCTTTCAACTACCTGAGAGGTAGTTCCAGAGAGGATGGTTCTAGACTATTCTCAGTGGTGGAAGAGGACAGGACAAGGAGTAATGGTCTCAAGTTGCAGTGGGGGAGGTTTAGATTGGATATTAGGAAAAACTTCACTAGGAGGGTGGTGAAACACTGGAATGCGTTGCCTAGGGAGGTGGTGGAATCTCCTTCCTTAGAAGTTTTTAAGGTCAGGCTTGACAAAGCCCTGGCTGGGATGATTTAATTGGGGATGCGTCCTTCTTTTGAGCAGGGGGTTGGACTAGATGACCTCCTGAGGTCCCTTCCAACCCTGATATTCTATGATTCATCGGATGCATACTGTGGAAACTGCAGAAGACATTATATGTAGCTCACGAAAGCTCATGCTCAAATAAATTGGTTAGTCTCTAAGGTGCCACAAGTACTCCTTTTCTTTTTGCGAATACAGACTAACACGGCTGTTACTCTGAAACCTGAGCATAGAGTTGTAAGGGGAGGGTTGCCCTCAAGGACCACTGAAACTGGGACCCTCGTGGGGGGTGGTTAGTTCCTGAGGGCTGGGCAATGGGCAAAGGCTGCAGCTATGTGGCCTTTGCAGGAGCTGAGCTTCGCCTCTGTCACTGTGGGAACCTGCAAAGGGCACAGATGCCTTTTGTGCGGTTTGGTTAGAAAAGGCCACGTTAGAGCACACGGAACAAAGCCAGCACCCGCTTCTCCCCCGCAGCACCCGGTACAGCGGCAGCTACATTGTCACGCTCCCCCAGGACCCCTTGCAAATCTGCACCTCCACTTGCCGGGGCCCCCTGAAAAATCCACCACACCTCTCCCAGGCCCTCCTGAAAAGCCACAAATTCCCAGACCAGATGCCATCCTCCCTCCCCCGCCCCGTTCTGGTCCAGGCACCAAGCCAAACCTGCATCTGGGGCAATGCATACACCCTGCCGGTGCAGCAGGCTAAGGGTGTGTCACCTCTCCCCCCACCGCCCCGCGGGTGCTGCCCTGCAAAATGCAACCAGCCCCCAAACCCCATGCCGTGCAAAGCAGCAAATGCCTCCTCCTCGGTGCTGCCGGACTTAACAGGCGCCATGCAACCCGCTCGCATACAAAACACGTGCAACCGCCTCCTTCTCCCCGGCGCTCGGCCGGCGGGGGGGAAGGGTCTGTCCTCTGCACCAGGGCTTGCAATGGTACCCCCCCACACAAACACTTATCCCGCAGCTGGGTGGGGCTCTGCCGGCTGCACCAGCTCTTGCAATGCGACCCCCTCACCCCCTTATCCCGCAGCTGCGTGGGACTGTCAGCTGCACCAGGGCTTGCAATGCGACCCCCCCACCCCCTTATCCCGCAGCTGGGTGGGGCTCTGCCGGCTGCACCAGGGCTTGCAATGCGACCCCCCCACCCCCTTATCCCGCAGCTGGGTGGGGCTCTGTCGGCTGCACCAGGGCTTGCAATGCGACCCCCCCCACCCCCTTATCCCGCAGCTGCGTGGGGCTCTGTCGGCTGCACCAGGGCTTGCAATGCGACCCCCCCACCCCCTTATCCCGCAGCTGCGTGGGGCTCTGTCGGCTGCACCAGGGCTTGCAATGCGACCCCCCCACCCCCTTATCCCGCAGCTGGGTGGGGCTCTGTCGACTGCACCAAGGCTCTGCCGGTGCAAAGCAGGCGCGTGCCTCCCCCAGGGGCAGGCTCGCGCCCCGCCCAGCCAACGACCCGCCGCCCCCCCCCCATTCGAACGACGCTCGGGAGCCTGGGGAAGGCAGCGGCTCCCCCTCCCACCAGCAACAGCTTGTGGGAGTCTGCCCCCCCCCGAGAGAGACTCTTCTCCCCCCCTCCACAGGGTCTGGGGTCTCCCCTGAGCCCCCCCCTGAGACTCTGCCCTCCACAGGGTCTGGGGTTTCCCCTGAGCCCCCCAGTAATCTGAGCCCCCCCCAAGAGAGTGACTGCCCCCCACAGGGACCTGGCCTCTCCCCTGCATCCCCCCAGCAACCTGAGACCCTCCCCGAGAGAGCAACTCTGCTCCGTGGGGTCTCACCTGTGCCCCCCGCCCCCGAGAGAGCCCAGCCCCCCAGGAATCTGGGGGATCCCTTGCATACCCCCCCACCTGTCTGAGCCCTTCTGAGTGATATTCTCCCCCCCCCATAAGCCACCCCCCAGAGGCTTGGGAGCCCTAACTGCCTGAGCCTTTGAGAGAGTCTCTCTCCACCCACACCCCCCCCCCCAACCCTCCTAGGAGCCTGGGGTCTCCCCATCCCCTGTGAGGTACCCTAGTCCCCTCCCAGAGGAGCCATCGGAAAGGGGGGGGTTCGCCCCCCCCATGAGGATGGGGCTGCTCCCTGGTGCCCTGGCCCTGCTCCTGGCCCTGCAGGCGGCCTCGGCCCTGGCTGTAGGCCCAGGGGGGCGCAACCAGCCCCAAGAAGCCACTGCCCACTCATCCTCCACGATGATCAGTGGCATGACAGCCCCGACCGCCATGGCGACACTCTCCGATGCCTTGGCTAGGGCCACCACGCCCGAGGTTGGTGGGCAGACCCTGGAGGCCTCAAGCAAGAAAGTGGTCACCCCGGGCAACGGTGTAGGCTATGAGTTTACCACGGCCAACGGTGAAGAGTATGAGGTCATCACCGGCAGCAACAGCGGGTATGAGGTCACCACGGGCAACGATATCCTGAGCAACACCATGGGCTCTGGGGGAGTGATCGGCGTGGGAGACACCCGCTACAAGTGGCTGGCGTGGAGCAAGTGGTATTGCAACTGTGAGATGGGTAGCATGTCCCGGGTGCGAGACATCGCCTACACGGTGCCCAGCCTGCAGCTAGATCCAGACGACTACAACGCCCTCCGCTTCCAGCGCGTAGCTTGCAGCTACAGCCACTGCAAGTGCAGCCACAAGCACCGTGAGTGCGAGCATGCGAAGGTGACCTGCGATGCCCCCAACCTCTACCTGTGCGCTGTCAGGGATGTCCGGCGGGCCCGGTACCGCCAGGCTCGGCACTTCTGGATACGAGTCCGCATGGAGCTCAAGGGGCTGTGGAAGAGCATCCGAGAGGCCTTCTCCCAGCTCAAGGAGGTGAGGATGGGCTGGTGCTGCCACCTGCCCATAGGAAGGGTGTGGAATGGAGGGTCGTGGACAAGGTATCCAGGCTGCATGGTCTGGGAGTGCAGGGAAGCACAGGCAGGATATCCAGGATTCATGTGCTGGGAGTTTGGGAGCACACAGCCACAGAGCCCAGGGATGCATGGGCTGGGATTCTGGGCGTCAGGATGCATATCTTACAAGGCATTTTATGGGAGCTAAAGGAAGCATCTTTTAATCAACCTACTAAAATATTTCCGCCTCTGGTTTCCCAGTGCATCCTGTCGTCCGTGAATCTTTCAGATTCTAAATGTAAATGACCCTGCCTCCACCCAGGGGTCATTAGCAGGGGTCAGCATCTCTGCATTGATCTCTCTGAGCTAACACATTAGCTAGTAGCAATAGTAGGCTGCTATGCTCTAGGGCAGTGGTTCCCAAACTTGTTCCACCGCTTGTGCAGGGAAAGCCCCTGGCGGGCCGGGCCGGTTTGTTTACCTGCCCCGTCCGCAGGTTCAGCCGATCGGGGCCGCTCCAGCAGCTCCCATCGGCCTAGAGCAGCGAACCGTGGCCACTGGGAGCCGCAATCAGCCGAACCTGCGGACGCAGCAGGTAAACAAAGCGGCCCAGCCCACCAGGGGCTTTCCCCGCACAAGCGGTGGAACAAGTTTGGGAACCACTGCTTTAGGGGATCCTACACTAGAGGGAGGTATCAGAGTAACAGCCGTGTTAGTGTGTATTCGCAAAAAGAAAAGGAGGACTTGTGGCACCTTAGAGACTAACCAATTTATTAGAGCATAAGCTTTCGTGAGCTTTAGATAAGCTATTACCAGCAGGACAGTGGGGTGGGAGGAGGTATTGTTTCATATTCTCTGTGTATATATAAAGTCTGCTGCAGTTTCCACGATATGCATCTGATGAAGTGAGCTGTAGCTCACGAAAGCTTATGCTCTAATAAATTGGTTAGTCTCTAAGGTGCCACAAGTCCTCCTTTTCTTTTAGAGGGAGGTATGACACACTACTCTTGCCAGTGTGTTACCAAAGCACTTCGAGGTAAGGGGTGCCTGTGTGTACTGCATAGCCATGAGTACATCAGTGTGATGAACAAATGACACATAATTACAGTGATGCATTTAAAATCGAGGGAAAAAGACAGTTTGAAACAAGAATTTATACGCGGTCAAATGGTGGATTCAACCACTTCAATCGTTAACCAGCAAAATCACCAGGCATTAGCCTGCTTTGCTATAATGACTGTCAGTACATTCTGTACAGTACAGGCAATTGGTGGAATCAATTTTCTTTGAGCTGTTAATAGTAATGGGCCTGATTGTAGGCGGTTAATCAGTTTTCACTTTGGTGGGTGTCTGCAGGAATGAGGGCAGAGTAAAAGCAATCCAGCCTTATTACTCCTGATTCATTCCAGTTGTTGAAGCTACTTATAATGGGCATAAGTTTCTGCAAGTTTCTGCATTTCTGAGATGCTGCAGGCCTCACCGTAGAAACACTCTGCATTTGTTTAACGGGACACCCAGCATGAATGTTTGCAGGATCTGGGCCTATTTATTTTTAAATTTCTGAACATGGCCATTACATAATCTCTGGACAAAGCCTTTTTAAAATTAAAACTCACCAAAATTTGCTGACCCTAGTGATCATGTATTTCTGTGTTCCACCTCCTAGACTGTTGTAGGCATGCAAACTTTAAGCTGTTTAAGGAGGTTAGAATCTAATATTGTTATTGCGTAAAGTGAAAGAGGCACCAAATTAGCGCTTGATTTACATTTACACTGCAGCCTTGGCATTTACAACCCCTTTAAAGCCCATTTGCACTGCTAGAGGGATACAAATGAGACTCAAGCCTTTCTGATTTTTTTTATATGAACATGCATCTGTGATGGGTAGAGATGATATTTATATGTGAATTAAATACTGGTGCCAGGCGGTGTTGTGAAGGCCAAAAGTACAACTGGGTTCAAAAAAGAATTAGCTATTGATGGATCTCTCCTCCATAGACTTAGCTATTAGTCAAGATGGTCAGGCGGACGCAACCCCATGCTCCAGGTGTCCCTAAATCTCTAACTGCCAGAACCTGGGACCCAGCGACAGGGGTGGATCAGTCGAACTTGCCCTGGTCTGTTCATTTCCTCTGAAGCATTTGGCACCAGCCACTGTTGGAAGACAGGATAGTGGGCTAGATGGCCCATTGGTCTGGTCCAGCATGGCTGTTCATATGTTATTATTGTATGGCAGTAAAACATACATAGTTTGGTCGATTAGCAAGCTAAGCTAATGCTGTTTAATTGATTTTCTTTCTTCTCTAGGAACACAGCTGAAGATGAACTCCGTGTTCAGGGTTAAGCAGCTGCAGTCTCTGTTGTCAGCAGCTGGCAGTAGCACTCAATCACGCTAGTGCCTCCAGTGAAATTTGTAGTAAATGCTCTTTACAAATCAGTATCTACTCCGGTGCTTTATTGGGAAAGTCCATTGTTTCTAAAGGTGAGTGTCATTTCAGCCCCTGTTCTGAGGCATGCTTTAACCAGAGAAGTCACGCTGACCTGGACAGAGAGTGGCTGGCAGTTCCACTGTACCCCAATTGCTTTCCTCACCTCCCAACAGAGAACACAGATGGGATAGTGCGTAGGGTGCTAGATTAGGATTTAGAAGACCTAGCTTCAAGTCCCTTCTTTGCTAGACATGGCCCTCAGCCTCTCTGTACCTCAGTTTCCCATTTGTACGTTGGGGACAACAGGGCCACCCTACCTCACAGGGTGGTGTGAGGATAAATACATTAAACAGTGTGAGGTGTTCAGATACGTAGCTAAGCTAAAACACAGGATAAGCTGGTCTTCCCCCTCACTTTGAAATAGCCAGTTGCTAAAGGTCAAAAGTTTTCAGCAGGTAGATCTGAAAAAGCCCTTGTAGACCATCTAAGTCTGTTCCCCTGCCTGAACTAAGTCGATTTTGCCTGTAGCGAACATAACAGCTAGTAATAGACTGATCTCGGCTTTTATAGCTTTAAAAAGAAAAGGGTTGTTACTTAAACACAGTGGAGTTACTGCCACTCGCACCAACACAGGGGTGGCTCTTCTGAAGTTAATATGCGGCTCCTTGTCTAGGCACCTACGCTGGGGCTGGAGCTACAGGCTCCAACTTTCCAATGTGCTGGGGGGCGCTCACTGCTCAAGCCCTGGCTCTGCCACAGGCCCTGCCTCCACTCCACCCCTTCCCACCCTCTCCCCTGAGCCTGCCATGCCCTCACTCTTTTACCTCCCCCAGCCTCCTGCAGCCACAAAACAGCTGATCTGGAGATGCAGGGATGGAGGGGGAGGCACTGATCGGCAGGGCTGCTGACGTATTACTGTGGCTCTTTGGTAATGTACATTGGTAAATTCTGGCTCCTTCTCAAGCTCAGGTTGGCCACCCCTGCACCAACACAATGCAGAACCACCAATGGAAGCATTATTGTAGGGCTGCGCATGAGTTCTTGGTGTCGACTTTAAGTACAGGGCAACAGGCCAAATTTTGGAGCTCCCCAACTTGAACATTGTCACTTTAAGTTGCAAGCATGCTGGTATCATTGTTGTTAGTAAAGTGTTAATAGTCCAGACCTATTTTCCACCAAAGTAAAGAGAAAGCACAGTTGAAATTGGCACAGGATTAAAATGTTTGTGATAACCCCTCTTAATAGATCAAGGGCCTAATTCTGACCTCACCTTGATTTTACTAAAATTTTAGCTGGTGTAAAGAGTTTAGGGAGTCCATTAACTGCACGCATTTAATCAGCTCCTGTAATTCACAGCCAACGGTACTAGACTTTCGGGCATATTTGTTTAAAAAACATTGCATGCAAATGTGTGTTGCTTGATAGATCAGATCTTTCAAAAATCCAACAGAGGAAATGGATGCTAGTATGATAAAGCAGGAAATGTTTACTGCCAGGAAGAGAACAAAATGGTTTGAAGGTCTAGATGTTATTTTGTGGCACTTATATTTATTAATCTGATTCCCTACCCACCTCCATAGCTGATGCAACTGCCTTAGGTAGAAAGTCAAGGGAATTAGCAACATGCTGCTCCATTTATCACCTAAAGAAATCCCATTCTGTATCAGACTAGAAATAAATTGCAAATTTCTAACACGGTGGGTATTTCACCATTGGAACAACTCACTTAGGAACTGTTGGGTTGTCGCTCAGCAACAGGCATTGAGCCTTCTTGTGGATAGAAATTCTGGTTTTATATTGTTAGCAGGGTTAATGGGTTCCACTACTAAACCAATAACAGGAAATGAGCAGGGGGAGGTCTTCAGGCTCGTTCTGCAGTAGAATCTCAGAGTTACAAACTGACCAGTCAATCACACCCCTCGTTTGGAATTGGAAGTACGCAATCAGGCAGCAGCAGAGACGAAAAAAGAAATAAATACAGTACAGTACTGTGTTAAATGTAAACTACTAAAAATAAATAAAGGGAAAGCAGCATTTTTCTTACCTCCATTCCCAAGGAGTTTGTAACTCTGAGGTTCTACTGTATTTGCTCTGGTCTAGAAGGCTACCCTGCCTAGCATAACTCCCTTTTACAGCTTTTATTCCTTGTAGAAAGCCTATGCCAGTCCTTGATTTAATTTAGATTTACCAGACCAATTAGTTTGTAGGTCAATCTGCAGTGGGGAGCAGGTAGGGGAAGCTGAGATGATGACTCTTTCATGAATGAGAATGTCACCTTTTTCATCCACCTGAGCATCTTATGTTCTGTATAAATATTTAATAGTAGGAACTGAAAATTATGGAACAGAAGTTAAAGTTTATTTGTAAAGGGGCGGGGGGGGGGGAAGGACACAGAGGGACAGTCCAACCTTCCACTTCACAAAACAGGATAGTCTCTTTTCATACAAGCAGTCAGACAAAAATCTTTAACTTTTATTTTATTTTCAAACAAACACACACTGTGTAGGAAAAGTTAAGGTGTGTAAAAGAGAAAGAAGGCTATTTCTGTACAACTGTTCCACAAAATCCTTTTGCACAGAAGAATATAAAATTGTAAATTTTCTACAACAGTGTCTCAGTACAGCAGAGATTATGATAAATACATTTCAGTGTATTTGGATTTATTGTAAGAGGGATCCACCGAATAGCTATCGCTATGGCTTCCCAGTGCTCAGTTTCTTTAGCCGTGATACCTTTTCATATGCAATGCATTTCTTGCTTTAAAAAAAAAGTTTTTTTTTTAGGTAACATCAGAATAGCCCAGCTATTCTATCAGAGTGATTGTTTTCAACAGGCCAGCTGTGAAATCCATAGTTTGTGCAGGAGCTAGAATTTTACATCATCAACTTACTTATTTAAAAATCAAGTTATTGGAAAACTGAGCCAGATTCTTGTGATAAAGCCTGTGCTTTTTTTTTTTCTCCTCTTTGCCAACAGTTGATCTTTTCCAAATGTATGATAGCTGAGTAAGTTCATTCAGCAAAGCATCCCTCCTTCTTACCCATTCTGCCATTTTTTTGCTTGTGGCTTAAAAAAAAAAAATTAAAAAAAATATCCACAGATCCTCCATTTCTTGCACACCGCAAACTTCCATGGGAATTTGAGGCACTCAAGTGATGGAGGTCCAGGACCTAGTTCTCCAAAACAGCCAGGAAGTAAAAGAGTTCTCCAGAACTCTTTCAGCAAAGAGAGGATTTAGCAGAGCAGAGAAAGCCATCAGGCTTCTGCAGCATTGAATGAGAGAGTTGTTTTTCAGGATTATTTTATCCACAGGGATTCTGGTCTCTGCCTAAGACTGTTCCAGATCTCTCTTTTCCATTTGATTTGCCCAATTGCTTCTGCTCATTGGGAAACTCTTGAGGATTTATAAATGCACAAGTACAGGTGCCTTGCTGCCTCCTACTCATGTGTGAAGAAATGTCCTTGTCATTCTCCATCATCCTGCACCATGTGCAGTTATTTAAAGCATGTAAAGTCACTGCTATTCTGGCAATATTTGCATTCATGTAAATGAGTGTACAATATGCAGGACAACAGAGAGTGAGGCCCCTCCTGCCTCTTGTGGCTTCAGGCTTTTAGTGCTAAAGCTTGTTCTCAGTGGCAAGACTCCCATTGACTTCAATGGGGCAGGATCAGGGCCTTAAAATGAGCATATCACACTTGGCCCTTGACTCCAGTAAGAGCGGAGTGCTTGTTAATGTCAATGGGAAGTTTGGTTCGCTTAAAGACTGCAGAATATTGGTCCTTACTTTGTTTCTCAACGCAAACAGACATGCGGAGCATGGTAAGAAAGGGTTTTGCCCGGATACCATGGACCAGAGAGGTTGGTAGGGAGGGGATGATTTTCATTTAATAGTGACTTGTCAGGTCAAATTGGGATCCAAAACTCAGGTTTTGTTTAAAAATAAGCTTTTAAAAACCAATATCCACCTGTAGATAGAAAATAAAATTTAAAAAATGGAAACAATTAAAAAACAAAAACCACCACACAAACGTTACATCCCCCTGCAGTAGTTGGGTTGCAGTACACTGCAGTGTTCCGCTAGTGGGGGTGAACATAAAACTGAAACGGACTAGAAACTAAAAGGGGAAAATGACCTATTTTCACTGTCAAAGCTGAGAGAAACATACAAAGTAATCAAAACTACATAAATAGTGAAACGTGAACTTGACTTTTAATTTTTTTTCCAGTTACAATCATCTAACAATACAGAAATTCATGTTGTGAGGTTTTAAAATATGATTTAACCCGACAGTGATTTTTTAAAAAGTCACAGGGCCAGATTTGATTTCTATCAGCGGGGTATACCTGGAGCAACTCTTCTAGAGTCAGATGCCAGATCTGCAGCTGTGTGAGTGATCGAGATTAGGTTGTAACTGGCAGTTAAAATCTTCTAAAAGCTTGCAAAAATAGATGTGCCTTTTGCAACAAACAAAATGGTGTGTTTCCTACTCCGTTGTGTGAAATGTCACCAATTCAAGGCCAGGTTCTGCCCTCATTTAAAGTAGTGTAAATCCAGTGTTGTCATCAGTATTATTCTGGATTTTACACCGAGTTAGATGGAGGCACTCTGCATTTCCACAAATCTAAAAGAAGAGTGCTTGTTCCTCTGACTGGAACCTGGCATGCTGACCAATAATGCCCCTTCACTTTGTAGGAACACTAGCAGGCAAACGAGATGCTTTTGCAACAGGCTTTCAGAGCCTCAGCTAAACAGTAGCTTTATGTAAGTTTCTAGCTTTCAATGTACAAACAGGACTAAAAAAAATAAAATAAAATAAAAAAAATGCAGAGACTGTCAGGATCTTAACCGTACATCAGACAGACTCCAGTTCAGGGCAAACCATTTTAACCCCTCCCCACCTCGCCTCAGTATGTGCTCATAGAAAGGATGGCAGCATCTCCATTTCGACAATCTGTTCCATGTCAACAAATGCATTTGGCAGTTCTAAAGACACCCTCCCTCAGGATAGCACAAAAGTTTTAGTTTCAGGTTTTGGAAAAACTGAATCAGCATCTGCAGTTCATTTATAAAATACCAAGGAGAACAACACAGTACAGGAGGAAAATCAGTGGAAGAGCACGGACTAGCTTTCTGCAGAAGAACTGATTTATCTCCATAGGTCAGCTTTCAAAGCTTCATCCAGAATATCTTCTGCTGTCAATGCAAATCAGGCCTAAAACTTTTCAGAAACTGGTGAAAAAGAGCGTAGCACATGAAGCAAAAAAACAGAGAATGCAATACAGAGTTTCCTTCTCACCTTTGACCAGAGTGTGCATGTATATAGCTAAGCAACAATACACAAAGAGGTGTGGTTGCAATTTACTAACTCACAAGCATGTTGGGACATACAAATATGAAACAACTAGGAGCGCCTACAGTTCCCAACACAAACTTAGATTATTTTTCCTAATTTTGGGGTGAATTTAATGCTGATAAAAAGGCACCAGATTGGGACCTTTGGAGACCAACATCTTCCCTCCCACTGGGACAACAGCAAGGCAAGCTTCCCACAACACATAGCCCAGCTAGTGTCTTTCACTCTGCTCCAGAGGGGAATCCAGTTGCCGTAGCGCATCCAAACCTGCGCCTTGCCTTAGAGACTACCAGAAATCGTAATAGCAGTGTGTGTCACTGGGGCAGAGACTCACCAAACAGCTGTTAGATAGCTAACAATAGCTTTCCATGGCTACTGACATGGGCTGAATTTGTAGGAGCAGCCTAGAATTTAAGAAGCTCCGTATCCCACTACCAGGTCCCACAAGCCGTCTGGCCCTTCACAAAACAAGGCTGTTTAAAAGGGGAGGCTAGCAAGCTCTGCAGTCCTTGGCTACTTCTCAGTTATCGTGCTCTCAATCCAAGCCACTTGGTAAACCACGCTGATGTTTATACTCTGTACCAAACCATAGCAGCTCTCGTCCACTGTATCAATAACTTACTGCCACACTCATTGATAGGAATCCTGAAGCAGAGCTGTAGTGACAGTTAGCTGCATATCCAGTCAGGCCCCAATGATTCATTTGCTGTTCCAAGATTTAGTCCTTCCCCTTATGGCCAATGTCCTGCTTTGTACAGCTATTGACCAAATGCTCTGCCCGCTTACACCCTGGGCAGCTCCTGCTCTCACGTGTATGGTCATAAATCAAGGGTTATTGCACTGAGCTCAGTGGGAGTTACTCCAGTAAAGAGATGAATTGGGCCCATTGCCTGTAAGCAAGAGGTAATGGGGAGCAATGCCCCCCATAGATGAAAGACAAATCAGCTGCTTGCTCTTCTGGGGAATGTACCAGGGGACTAGTTTCAAAGGTGAATGTAGGGGAGAGATTCAGAGACGAACACTTTGAAGAGACTTTTCAATTCCCAGAGCATATTTCACTTAGAGCGAGTTGCTGTCAAAGCAGCCTTATTCCCCTTGGCTGTGGATGTGTTGGAATTGTTGCAGCAGGCGGTGTGTGCCTTATCCTTTGGGCCCCCACTTCTCATTATTGAAAACTTTATGGTCACATTATTAAAAGCCTGCTCCATAGCTCCTTGAAGCCAAGGTATTCTGTTCATCAACAGGCTTTGGACTGGGCCTTAAGAGAACAATTCTGACTGTATCCACAGTGACTTTGGATGGGATCAGTTCCTGCTGGCATGGGTACACTTTAGAGGAAACATATTGCAGGTAGAGTTTCGTGAAGACGGATGCTCTCTCCTGGAGGACAACTCAATCAGAAAGAGGTAGTAACCGTAATTCTTCAGACGTGTTTGCGGGGGGATACTGAATCATCGCTAGGCGATTCACCTTTAGGGGTTTGTCTCCGGGGCTATTGGCAGTACTGTTCTAATACTGTGGAAATAGACGAGATATAGCTGAGGACTTCTAAATTAGCTTTCCGTCTTAAAACGGAAACAAAAAACCCACGTATGTGTGTGTTTGTACCACACTGGCATCTAACAGAAATATGGAGGAAGATCCCCTTTCAACCATGACTGTAGTTTACACGCATCACCTCTTACAGGACTGGTCTCGTCACAGAAACCTGTTCCACACACTGCATGAGACAGGTCTTAAAGCCGCAGGCCAAAGTTGTTCAAAAGTGACTTGGGATTTTAAAGGGGCTGTTTTTCAGAGGCGCACCTCACTTTCTGAAAATCAAGCCACATTAAGGTGTCTCCAAACTGAGGCCCTGAAAATCACTATTCAGTTCTGAAGATATTGGCCATTAATATGTCCTCCTAAGTACGCCGTTGATTGCTGTGTTGGGCATTTCATTGTGCACCTGAAGAAGTATCGAGATCACTGGGTAAATCCATTCCTTCTAAAAGTCCTGTTATATAGCACAGACAGCTCTTTGCAGAATGCTAATCCTCACAACATCCCTGTGAGGTAGGCACGTTATTATGAGCTGGGGAAACTGAGGCAGGGAGGCCACCCTTTTGAAAATAGTCTACTAACTTTGGGTGTTCAACCTGCGACATCAAGAGCCTGATTTTCAGCTGGGTCACGTCCCCGAACTTCAGAAGCTTGGCACTTGTGAAAATCAGCCTCCAAGTTGGGCACCCAAAATTGGTGGAGACCTTTTAAAACGTAGGCCTAAGGCCTTGACTCGGGAAAGCACTTAAGACCAAGCTGCAAGAGGAATCTAAGTCAGAGGCAGGACTAGCACTCGGAAGTTCCGCTCTCGAACAGCTAGACCCTCTATTGCTCACGAATATTCCCATCTTAAAGCTCGGCTAATTAAGTTGTGTAGAGCCACGGACATGAATATTTTCTCGTTCTATTAAAAACCAGTTAAGCCGAACACATTGGTGTTAAACGAGTGTTTTGCTCTGACAGCGATCCTGATCATCAGCCCCTAAATTGGTTCAAATTCCAAAGAGGAAATCGTATAGCTTGAAGACCAGCACATGTTTTAGCAGTGTCCTTTCCCCTCCCACTGAAGGTGGGACCAAGCGATGCTTTGACAGTTTCATGGGCTGATTTTTGATTCTTCACGGCAGCGCTGAAAAACTGTTGAATAGACTGGTGTTTGGCTGTTATTTTTGTGCTTATAGTCATGAATAGAGTTAGAGGGCTCTGAAAAAAAACCAACAACCACAAAACACAAGCTTCTGGGATTCACACGGGGGGGGGGGAAGCCATTAGGAGCGGAGCTTTCAGTATTAAAAAAAAAAAAGAAAAAACCCCACATTGCACTTTCAATGAAACTTATTAGATGCTGAGAAAACATGTAAAAAAAAATCAAAGTTTGAGATCAGTTTGCATAAGTTATTGAGTGAATAAAGCGCTAAATATTTGTATTTCCGCCTGTCTGGCAGACAGGCAATTCAAGTGTGGGCTGTTGATGTAGCCTGGAACCTGCAAAGTGAAACAGATTAAAGCAAGAGTTAAAATGTGGTGGCAGAGAAGAAGAGTGAATTGCTAGAAGTGGGTGAATTTCATCCCTGTGCAGAAGGTCAGCACAAGGGTTTATGCACCACTTAAACAATCTTGCCCAGAATCTGAGCTGCCCCTAGAGTCGGTGAAGACACAAAGGACTAGCCAGGGAGCATGGACAGGCTTATCAGTTACAGTGGCCGTCTCTAAAAATGAAAGCGGACATCTCTAGCGTTTATGCTTGAGAAGCAAACTTTCTAAAGGTGACCAAAGCATCTGTCTGCCTGAGTTTGCAGAGAGCTGGAAATGCTCTCTCAGATTTGTCTGTGCTGGTGCTAACTCGGACGCCAAGGAAGATACTCCAGATGGCAGTGTCATTAACTATTTCACTGTTCAAAACATGTAAGAAAGGAGAAGGAGCACGGGACATGCCCGAGACTAGACTTGGGGAAACAGATGTCTGTATTAAGTTATATCTGCCTTTAACGCCAGCTGAGGGTGGGGTACAGATAGGGAAGAGTGTGTGTTTGATTCGGTTACTGAAGGGGCAAGATTTCAGCTTCCAAAAGTTTGGGAATTGCTGACTGGAGCGGTGCCTGGGGCCTTGTGCTGATTTTCAGCAGAGGGATGAATTTCACCCCCTATAAGAAAGGAACTTAGGAGGTGGCATATGGTTTGGTCTTTTATTTTCCCCCCAGCTTTATATTATGATCTAAGCAGTTTGTAGGGATGTGCTTTCTCTGTTCATCTGGAGATCGGACTGCTGGAGTAATCATATGAAATGATTAGGATGGAGCTGGGGGAGGATTATATTTTAAGGCCAAGCTTTTCAGAAGTACCCAGCCCAACTTGAGATACTACGAAGGTGCCCATTTTACTTTTAGAAGGTGAGGGTCCCGCAGATTCTGAACAGCCACACCCCCTTTAGGGTATATCTACACTGCACACTCAGCCTGGCCTCTGACTTGGGTTTGAGCCCAACCTGCCCTCCACGCAATCCACTCCCAAATTAGTCTGACTTGGGTCAGCCAGCACTCAGGATCCAGGTATTAGGACTCTGCCAAGGAGGGTGGGTTAGAGCCAGAGTCCCAATGTGACTCAGGTTAGCTCAAGCTGCAGACTCGAGTTAGAAGGTCTGCGTAGTGCAATATGGACACATTAAACACGGCTGTGAGACCTGGGTCCAGGAATTGTAAGCCCAGGTTTACAGTGCAGTGGGGACGCTCAATTACGGGCTTGGAAGCACCGAGTCTGCAAGCCCAGGTCCTGCAGACTTGGGCTAACTGTGCGATGTAGACATACCCTTAGAGTGCCTCAAGTTGGACAGCCAAAAATTAAGGCATCCAAGATCACTGGGCATTTGGAAAGCCTCAACCTACAGGTTCCAAGGCTGGGATTTCAGTGAGATTCAGGCCTCAAACCCCAGCCCTAATGTGAAACCTACCGGACCTCAGTGTGTAATGCCTACTAGCAGTAAACGGAAAAGTGATCAGTGCAGCGGCTGACTGATTTTACATCTGGACCTAATCAGATTAATTGATTGAGATAGTATGTTCTGTGCAGTCATCATGCAGAAGGGGACATTTCCTCTTCCAAAATTCACAGAGATAGCAAGGTACTTACACTCTGTTGCTACACTCCACTGCTAGAGCTACAAAACTCTGGAGCTACTCCATTGTCTCTCCCGTCCGCCTTTGGATCTCATCTCTTGAACAGCGCCTGTCTGCAGAGAGAGCACGCACGCTTAAAACATGGTCATTTAAAACTGCGCCTCTAGGATATTTTTGTGCAAAGGGGTAGAACATTTGTGTTAGTGACGGCCTAGCTAAGAACTGCTACCAAGCTGTACTGCGCATGGATTAGAAAGAGCTGCACTGAAATCAACCAGCATCTACTGAGAATGTGTTTTTGGTCGCCTGACAAAGCTGCCATAGAGTGGTTTGAGCAGAGTTCTGCAAGTTAGAACTCCTGAATTCCTTCCTTCAGGCTACAGCAGGGCATGTAGGCTAGTTGAGAGGCAGGAGCTTAGAGTTACAACTCCTGGGTTTCATACCAAACTCTGTGAGAGAAGTGTGGTCCCGTGGTTAGAGCAAGAGGCATTGTGAGTCCAGATTCCTGGGTTCTAGCCTCAGTTCTGCCACTGATTTGCTGTGTGATCTTGGCTAAGTGACTTTTGCTTGGCACAAAGATGGGGGATAGATAGTGCTGCCTTACCTGACAAGGTGGAAGATGGGCAGCACCAGAGAGTTTGCTTCCAAGCCCTTCATGGTGGAGAGGAGCATAAAGGGAAAAATCTGCATCCCTTCTCCCACTGGGAGTTTCCCTCATCTGGGCAAGAATGCAAAGGACACAGAGGAGCCCTACTCATGGAGCTCGGAGGTGGTGGGGTGTCTTTAGCAAGGCCATAGCTGGCTTTCCGCAGAGGGGTTCTCTGCCTCTGTGGGATCTCAGATATGCCCTCTCTGGTTCCTATCCTGCCCTACATGCCAGATGGCTTCTCTGCCCGGTTGCATGTGTCATTTCCCACCCTGCCACTGCATCAAGAGAACCCTGGATCTGGCAGCCACTCTAACACATGGCTCACTACAAGCACCGAGGCTGTCTGCTCAATCGGAGGATCTTTGCTACCTAGTTATGGGGGAGAAGAGACACTGGCTGTTTGTTTCCTGCCCCTTCTGTGCTCAGCGCCTGGTCCAGTTCCTGTCTGACTTTTCCCACCTGCCAGGGCAGGGCTGGCTGGGGCTCTTTTTTAGCACGCCACCTGGGTGCTGCTGGGACCGGAAAGCATTTCTGCAGATAGTGTCCACTTAAATCAGGTTTAAGGGTGGAAGGTGAGATGGTATATCAGGAGGATGCGATTTTAAAGCCCAATATCCCAACCCACCTGCACCCCTCTCTTGGGAGTCTGATGGGAGAAAGAGAGGGCACTCTAGTGAGGCAGTTTCTCCTTACCCTCCACCTAGCTTAATGTGGTGGTGTTGGATTCATCTCATCTCTTCTCCTCCTGCATCCTAGTTTTGTGTCTCCTGCCACTTCTCTCCCCTCAAAATTCAGGCAGCTGCTCATTAAGCTCAGCCAGCTGAGATGTTGCTTATGTTTTATGCTGGTGGATCTTAGAGAATAAGTGCTGAACAAGGAGATGCCATCCAACTTATTGCAGAGCCTGTGATATTCCTTTAATACCTTCAAGATGTACCTGCCTGGCTTTGTTTCTTCAGCTGCAAGGGAGCCATATAAGCACCATTAACCCTGGGTCATGGTCATAGACCCCAAAAGAGATTGTTAGCAGGCTAACCAACTTTGTTCAGCATTAACATTTCCGCACATTTCAGGAGAACCAATGACCACAGCAGACAGAACTAGCCATCAGGACTCCTGGGTTCCATTCCCAGGTCTGGGAGGGAGCAACATCTAGTGATCAGAGCAGCTGGGCCCGGGAATGGAACTCAGGAGTCCTGACTCCGAACTCTACAAATGTGTGAATGCGGCAAGTCACTTCCTCTCTGTAGCCCATCGATAAGGGGAGGCGGGAGGGAACTGGTCACCACAGACCCTCCTCGCAGCTGAGGGGATTGGAGACAGTCGTTCATTCCTGTTTGTAAAGCGCATTGAAATCATCAGCTAGGGAAGCACCACGTGAAGATAAATGATTAGCATCAGTGCAAAGCCATTGACCGAAAAAGCCCCAAAACTTTGGTTCCTCTAGAAGGAAACTCCAGCATGAAGGTCACTTGCAAAAAGACCCTAGGATTTTTAGTGCCGGCTGCACTACGTTCCGAGTGAGTTCACTGCCATCATTCACCACCCTTTTTCAGCGCACACTGTCTGCATGCCTGGCAAGGGCAGGCTGGATCCCAAGGAGACTTTCTCTCTCTATGCTTCCAGGCCCCACCCTTGGAGTTAAGCAGGTTTAATGAACTGGGCAGGAGCAACCTGGCAAAATACAACTCGTCCTCAGGCTGACCTGACACTTGCAAGAGGAAAAAGGAGTTATGTAACTGCTGCCCCCACCCTAGCTGCCCCCTCGGCTAGCTGCCGAGCACCTTCCCTTCTCATGGGAGGTGAGGGCACTCTGAGCCATAGGGGAAGCGCAGAGCGCCTGGCAGGATCAGATCCCAGCAGAACTCCAACTAAGAGAATGTAAGGCAGCACCTTATAAGCCTGGGCAGAGCATGTGCCAATCTGCTGAGTTAACTTTGACCACATTTGTGTTTGCAGCACGTCTCCGCCTTGCTGCAAAACAAGATTATACTGGCTCCAGCCGAATCCGTGGGTTAGCTGCCTCCTCCCAGTCCCAGCACGGCCTTAACTGTGGCCTTTCTTGCAGGTGGACCTATTCTATCACTTTCCCCAAGTGAAACCATTTGATCATAAAAACAAACATGCCCAGTTAATCCCCAGTCTTAGGGTTCATTAGTTACGCTCAGACCCTCCAAGCCCAGTTCCCACAACTCCACCACCCTCCCCACCACCGCATACCCGAGAATAAAGATCAGGCCCAGTTATCTTCTGGCCAGCACATCTGCCTTTGCACAGCCCATACCCAACGCTTCCCAAGCTTTGGCCTCTGGCTTCCCTGGGGCTGCTTCTGCAAGATGCTAAGGGACTTGGACAGCCCTGAGGGGGAAAGCGCTGCTTCTTTCCAGCTGCTGGCTGCACAGCTGCCCCTGCTTCTCCCGAGTCCTCCGGGCCACATTCTGAAAGGGGCTTTAGAGCTGCAGGCCAGGGCCCCGGGGAATCGCAGCTCCCACAATTGTGGCCATGGGGGTGGTGCTGCACTGCGCAGAGCCACCTGCACACCCCCTGCACCAAACAGGAGCTGCCCCAGGTAAGTACTCTGCACCTCCTGCCTGCCCCAGCCCTGAGCCTCCTCCCGCATCCCCACCCTGAGCGCCCTCCCAGACGCCGCACCCCACCCTGAGCACCCGCTGTATCACAAAGTGTTAAACCAAAGATTTTCAAAAATAATAAAGCATATTCAATCATATTGCTCTCACTAAAATTAATTGTTTTTTTTAGCGAGAGCAAAAAGGTTTTTTGCACCTTTAAATTTTTTTAAAAAAATTTTCATCTTTATAATTTCTATTTTGTGTGTATGTTTTTGTAATTTACACAGTATATTAGTACATGTATATAATTTTATATATTGGGGGTGCGTGCTCAAAAAATTTTTACTGATAGGGGTGCGCGATCAAAAAAGTTTGGATACCACTGATCTAGAGCATACCAACTGGGATGGGGGCTGTATGAAATCAGAGGATACCTTCTTTAACATTGTCTTTCAGTGAACTGAACCAAGAGGGAAGGTCCCCCACGGTCAGGAATGGAGACAGTTGAATAAGAGAGAGTTCCTGAAGAGGCTGCAAAAAGAGGATAGTTGTTTGGCCATAAAAATTCGTGAAGTGGCAAAGGAGAAATGGAATTAATCCAGGGCAGTCTCCTGCATGGTGCAGGTCAGGAGGTCAGACTAGATGATTGCGGTGGTCTCTTCTGACTTTAGAATCCAAGAACCTGTGAATGGTGCTGACGTCAGTCACTGGTGGAAAGAGCCACCTGGGAACCTCTGTAGTTGGATTCCTTATCCTTGCTCAGGTAGGACTGGCTTTTTTGTTTTACACGGGGTCCCATAAATCAGTAGAAGCTGGGTGATGGGCTGGAGTTGGTGCTGGGCAGCACCTTGTTAAAGTTCTCAGCAGATTGAAGGACAGTTTTCCTTGCTCTGAATGATCAAGGTCCCATTGAACCATCTCTGCTAGGTCTGATTGCCTTGAGGCCCAAGCTTCTTCTGAAGAGTAAATGTTATGCCCTTGGAATACACCAGCTTACGCGCACGCACACACACACACGCTCTCTCTCTCGGAGGATCCTCTAGATTGCCTACAGGGTCTTCACTTCACTGAGCCCTGCTTTTACCCCATTCCCATCTCAAACCACTCTGCTTTCTGTGCACTCAGTACGTTGATCATGGGAAAACCTAGGGGGGTTCCAGAGAAAAGCACTTCATACCTGTTTGTTGGCCCAGCCCTGTGGCTCTCTTCCTTGGCTGTGGTTCCCAGGAAGTGTTTTTGTTTAAGTGAGAAAACAAATGAGAAGAGTCAGTGGCAATGGTGCAAAGAAAATCCAGGAGTCCAGAATCCCAGTCCACACTCTGAATGGACTCAGGAATGTGGACAACTAGACCCAGAGCCACAAAAGGAGTAGTCAGCCATGCAGAAAGAGTTGCTCGGGCCCGCTCTGTCCAAGTGCATTTAGAGGAGAAAAAAAAAAAACAAAACCTACAGCTGACCCATCACATTACCTTTGTTGTGAAACTCCCTCACCCTCTAGCCTGCCAAATTAAACACCCTGCTGCTAGGATTTGCAAGTCACAGTCAAGAGCGATTTCACCAAGGCTGCGAGCAACTTCCCGTCAGCTGCAGGAAGGACACCCAACATGTCACAACAAATATCTCCTGTGTCGCTCTTCAGAACATGACACTCTCCTCCTCCAGGAAGCTTGGTGGCAAAATGTTTACTGCTGGGGGAGCGTGGTGGGGAGGGAAATGCCCCCTTCTCCTCCTTTACAGGTCATGGCTTGAAACTACACAGCCATCACAGTAACAGCCATGACAATGATCAGCAGGAATCAATGCAGCATGGCAGCTGTCCCACAGAACCGCTCCTCCAGCAGACAGTGCCCGATCTAAGAACACCATACTCGCAGCGTGGCTGAAGCCTATGTGTCCACCGAACAAGGGACACCAGCCTTGATGGCTTCCCCCTCCATCCTTGCTCAGTCCTGACCTGCGAGGCTGAGAATTTGGGGTCCATTCAGTCCGTGGCCTATGCTGCCATCAGCACTAGTGACACTAGGTTTTGTGATAGGGATGCCTGTGCTCCAAGACCTGACTAGAGCCACCAGCTCCATCCGCATTGGAGCTACCAGTCAGCTGCCTGCAGCCAGTTGCCACCACCCAGGACTGGATTTGAACCGATGATCCAGCGGGGATAAGCCTCATCACCTACATTTCCTTGAACCACCCAGTTCGGAAGGGAGACACCTCTGAAGTCACCCTGGTGCAGCTGTAGTGGCTGGTTCTACCCATGCAGAGTCAGTGCGACGTGCACAGGGTGTGGAGCACTGCGGCTGTTCTCGGTGCCGTTACCATTCTAAAGCAAACATGCGCTTGTGAGGATAGACCAGAAAAAGGACTTTTACGGGCCGCCTCTTTGGGAAAGCCCCTGTAGATTTTTCTGCTATGAGTGGATAGGTTGCTACCTGAGCGTTATCTCCGTCTTGCAGATAGGGAAAAGGAGGCTAGAAAGGTGAAGTGCTCAAGCCAGTGGCAGGGCAGAGATTCCCAGGACTCCCGACGCCCACTCCTGTGCTTACTCCATTCGAGGAGGCCGTATCTGTGCGGCGCAGGGACTTCTTGCCAAAGCAGAGAATCAGCGTCTAACCTGGTGCGTGGCTTTATGCCACAGAGAAGCCTGTGAAAGCTGAGAAGCCCCAAAGTCCAGAAGGATGTGAGAGAATCTGTCTTCCTGATGCAAATTGTACTCCAAATTCCAGAGCCACATCTTAGTTAAGTGCCGCTGCTTAGGTACGTGCGAGTTTTTGCCCTGGCGAAGGCACATGCCATGCTGCAGGGAGGCAACATTCCCTGATGCCGTGCTGTGGTGCTTGATGAATCCCAGGCTTTGGGAATTGCAGTGAGCACTTTAGAAGAGAGCACAGGGCACTTGGATGTAACAGCTGGGGCACAAGGAGGCTCTTACGTAAAGATTTCCACTGCTTAAATAACGCAGACCAGAATACTGCAAGAGGCGCAGACATACGGGCAGAGAGAATGCCAGGCCAAGAGGAACAGACTCAAGAGAGCAGCAAGGGTAAACACTCCTGGGCATTTACTCTCGTCAGTTTGGGAGTCTGGCTGCCATTAGAAGCTGCCTTTTTCCCCAGCAGCTGCAATCAGCTGGGGTGCTCAAGCTAACAGCCTCCCCAGTATAGATGGGACAGGGCTGGTAGAATGGTGCCTTCCGTGAAGGGTCTTAGACCCTGGATCTTCCTCTCCCTGTTGGCCCAATGGAGGATCCCGCTGGTGGATGGAGAGGCCGCGCAGGGTGCTCTAGAGATCAGGAGTGTCTTAGGCTTCCCCTGCAGAAGGCTGGATAAATGAGATGGCTTGAGAGGGAGAATATAACTTGTGGCAGGTCAGGTGCCCATCTAGCTGGATCTTTGTATTGCACACACAGGCACCGGACACATGGAAATAAACAAACTCGTTAGATCGGACTAAGCGCAAAATCCAGATCCTAATGGCAGAACTTCCACTGCCCTCCATGGGACCAGGGTTTCACTCTAAACCAGTAACTCAGAAGCCTGGGGTAGATGCTTCCCAGTCTGAAAAACAGCCAAACAGCCAGCGTTTTTCATTTGCATCTGATGAAGTTGTTATATCCCATGAAAGTTTATGCCCAAATAAATCTGTTAGTCTCTAAGGTGCCACAAAGACTCCTCGTTGTTTTTACCGATACAGACTAACACGGCTACCTCTCTTAAACCTGTTTTTCATTTGCAAGTCTCCCTGTGTCCCACCTCTTCCTCCTGCTGCTTGGCTCAGGCCGTTTAGCCTCATGGCCCAAATCACCCCCCCAGTAACCCTCAAGTCTCTCACCCTCCTCTAGGAACATTTACTCAGGACCAGATCTGCCTGCGGTCCCTTAGCCCACCTTCAGTGGAAGCCTCAGCCCCACAGGCTTTAAGAAATTGAGGGGGGATAGATCCGAGTCCCTCCCCATGAAAGGGCACAGTCTGTTGTGTTAGCTTTCACCCTGGCCTCCAAACACAGCTGCTGAGTCAAACAGATTCTGGTGCATGTGATTGATCTAGTGGAAGGCAGGCAGCAGCAAGCCTGGGTGTGTCGGGTCACAAGGAGGCATTTCCATACGCTTAACAGTGTCTTTAATGTTACATATGTAAATAGGCTGGTAAAAATCCACTTGGTGTGGTGTCAATTATTGTTTAATAGGTGGGTGTGTAGGCAGTCCTTAGAAGCATAAAGTTCACAGGCAGCCCACTAGAGGGGGCCTAAGAGCAGTAACAGCTACACCTTTCCATTAGTGAGGGAGGCCTCCTAGCAGCAGAATGCCAAGGAATTTTAGGGCTGGTCTACATGGGGACATGCAGGAATATTAATCTGAATTAACTGAAGGTGTGAATTTGAAGTAGATTTAAACAGCATTAAATCCCCATGAGGCCACTGTTATTCAGAACTAAGTGACCTTAATTCGGTTTAGTGTAATTCACTTCGAAAGTGAATTTAGCTAAACCAAATTCAGGCCACTTCAATTCACAGTGAGGATGTTCACACAGGGGTTTAATGCAGTTTAACTAATCCACTTCAAATTCACACCTTTAGTTAATTCAGATTAATATTCCTGGATGTCCCCATGTAGACCAGCCCTCAGACTAACCCGCCAGCCCAAGTGATTTACAAAAGTGAACCCATGGCAGAGGTAGGAATTGCCTCTAGGTGTCTGGTCATCTAGACCTGTTCCTTAGGCACAAGGATCTCCTCCAGCTGCCCAGACTGTTATTAATTATCCCTATTACATAGACCCCAGTCAGTCAGGGCCCAGTTGTACTAGGTGCTCTACAAAACAGAGCCATCCCCCACTCCTCTAAACATGAACATGGTCTCCACCCTGGGAACCCCTGCCAGAACTCCCCTCTCCCTGATTCTGCAGCATTAGAAGGTCAGTCGTGACCCCCAAGTTAAGAACTCATGCACTAGACCACGTTCGCTTCCCATTTGTTCCACACGCGCCCCATAGCATTTTGCTTATCTGTCAAAGGCTCAGCACTGATCCAAGGGTGAAGTTCCTCTCCGCAGAGTTTTGAGTCACACAAGCAGGATGTTCATTTTAGACAAAAGCAGCACAACAGCAGCTTCTCAGCTCTGACTGAGAGTTCATTTACTGTTTCCCATCCTGGGCAATAAAATAATACCAATCAGCAGCATTTAAGTCGGTCTTACAAAAGAGTCATGAAAATTTTCCGGCCCAGCAAGCAGGAGAGTGGAGTTTTGCATGGCTGATGTACGTGTAGCCAGAAGGGGCTGCTCTAGGCAGAATTAGAGAGCTCTGTTTTGACTCAGTGGCAACCTCTCTGCAGCTTGCTGGGGTAGCACAAGAGCTTGTCTACATGGGGACATGCAGGAAAGTTAATTCGAATTAACGAACAGTGTGAATTTGAAGTGGATTAGTTAAACCACATTAAACACCTGTGTGAACACCCTCATTTAGAATTAAAATGGCCTTAATTTGGTTTCTGAATAAACTGCAGTGAGAACACCTTCAGTCAGAAACCAAATTAAGGCCATTTTAATTCTAATGGAGGGTGTTCACACAGGGGTTTAATGTAGTTTAACTAATCCACTGCAAATTTACAGTTAATTTGGATCAACTTTCCTTCATATCCCTGTGTAGACAAGCCCTCCGTTTCTTCCCTGAAGTTGCAGTGGGGTATTATTCTACAGATTTTCCTCTGCCCCAGATGAAGAAGTAAATGATACGGTACCATGGGAAGGCCCTCGTTAGCTGCCATATCACCTGATCCGATGTGCGTCAGGTGTACAAAATTCATCGGCTCCCCTATCATGGTACGGTCAATTCGCCTCCTCTTCTTTTTCTGCAGGGATAACAAAAAAGAAGACTTAACAGACACAGAAATTAATATTAGTTTCCTGTTGGCAAAGAGAGATGCATCAACAGGCATTTGGGGCATGGACTGTGCCCACTGGGCTTTGTGGCAAGGGCAGTTAGTGGGTTAAATAATACACGTTTTGCCCCTTTGTGTGTTTTTTAAGGGCTCTCAAAGTGCTTTATATAGGAGGGAGTGTTTCATCGTGCCCAAGTTACACATGGGGAAACTGAAGCACAGACAGGGGCAGGGACTTGGCCAAAGTTGCAGAGGAGTCGGTGGCAGCACCAGGAATAGAACTCCGATCCTAGCTGGCTGATTTCTAGAGCAATGCAGGCACCGATTCCGTGCTGTGTCTCTCGAGATGGGAAGGGGGCTATATGCTGCCTGAATTCTGACTCTCCTAGGTGCTGTTGGCCCCCCGTGGTAAGTTAGAGCAGCTCTGGGGCTCCGGCCTGCACTTCCAGAGCACACAGCACTATGGGTCCTCCCACCCAGGTCAGGGGACAACACAGAACAATGTACCCCGCCCTGTGCTGCTCCTGCTCTGGGGAAATTCTCCCCAGGCCTCTAGCCACCTTTTCACAGTCCCTTTCGCTGCTGGAGTGGCATTCAGGGGCCAGATGGGAGCCCAGAATCAGTCCCCTGTGGGCCAGATTCTGCTGTCAGGTCCACTGCTAGAGTCGGAGTAACTCCCCTAAGTCCATGGAGTGAGAGCGGAATCTATCCCAGAGCCCATGAAATGGAAGAAAGTTGGAGAGCGTGTGTGACAGATTCGTGTCAACCACCCCCTGCCTCCAGAGCTTGAGTCATTAAGGTACCCAGAAAGCGGAAGCTCAGCCAGCCCACATGAGTTTGTCCCCAGAGCGGCTGGGGAAGGAGGGCATCTCAGATGGGAAGGACCCCCAGAGACAGGGAATTCCTGGTAATCACATGAAATCAATCTCCTGCCTGATCCTCATGGCTGAATCTTGCTCCATAGAAGATAAACCTAGCCTGGCCAAAGGCCCGGCTGATGTTCCCTGGCCCGAACATTCCTTCCTGGCCCCCAGACCTGGTGCTGGGGTGAATGAGTGTAGTGAGGCAGAAGATCCTCATGTCAGCCCCCAAGTTACAGCCTTGTGCCTGCCGGCCAGGTGCATTCCAAGGGGTTTTGCTCGTGGCTACTACCAAAGGCAGGCCAGTTAGGCCATGAGTCTGATCTGGCTTGGGTACTTCCTACGGATTGCAGGCAAACACAAGGAGAGGGAAACACATCCCAGCTGTAGAGTCAGAGTCAGAACCCTATCTGAGAAGACATCAAAGGATTTTAGATACCCCAGGTCAGGAGCTAAGACAGCAGCAGTGAACAAACCTTCCTGCCCTACCGCCAGCCCAAGAGTGGTCGCTAAAGCTGAACTTCCCAACCCACAACATGGGGGTGGGTTTGAGATTACGTCTATTGTGGAATGAAGGAGGGGTGTGTGGGGGGGAAAAATACTCCCACCATTCAAATAGGGTAAGTAAACCTAATTGCTCTGGAGAGGGAGGGGGACTTCCAAGCACTAGACACTCCAGCAATGGGTGAGAGACAGATCTAACCACGACTTGTGAATGCGATGTGAATACCTCTATGCTTGCAGCTAACCGCACTCAGCTGCCAATGGGACCTGCAAGCCCTGCATGAGATCTCCTGCTGGCCTGCAGCCTTCACTTCTCTGCCTCTGTCAGGCAGCAAACAGTGACTTCACCTCCCTCCCCCCCCCCCCCCCCGCCACGCTCCGGGTAAGTTTTGACAGGATGTCTGGCCACAATGCCCGCTAGCTGTAGAGACCAGTGCTTTGAAGCCAAGAACCCAGGCTGTAACTGTGAGGAAATGTTTCAAAATACGCTGTCCTTTCAACAGGAAGCGGAAGGATGGATGCAGAGCGCAGAAGGGCTGCAGCAGCAGCATAGGGATGCCCAGGTTGGAAGCAGCCCATTCCCTATCTAACCCTTTGGCCAGGCTCCCCTGGCAGCTTAGGGGATCCACATTGCATAATACAGGGCCAGGTTCTTTTCACAGTATCAGCATCGCTTGCATTGTGGACATTTTACATCATGCTGTGAAACATTCGGCATCAGCTACAGTCAGACAGGACTGGACGGACCATCACTCTGCTCTGGGCATGGGCTGGCTCCTCAGCTGGCATAAACTGCAGAGCTAGTCAAAAATGTTTCCAATCAAATGGTTTGCCACCAAAAAATGCTGATTCAGCAAAATCCAAACATTTAGTGGGAATGTATCGATTTAGTTGAAAATTGATGGGAAGTCATTGAAACATCTAATTTATAGGGGACATTACGGTTGAAATGAAAATGTAGAATAAAAAAGCCAGAATAGAACACGTCAGTAAGGTTGTTTTGATGTTTCTAAACATCTTCAAAATTTCATTATGCAGCAAAGTTTGAAATTTGGATGCTTTGTTCTCATTTGGGACAAAAGGAGGTTTCTTGACCAGCTCTAATAAACAGACTTTCCTCCCCGACTTCAACAGAGCTACGCTACGATGGGACGCGCAGCCCGCATTAGCCATAAACGAGGGCCCACAAGGCCAATTAAATCATCTGGCCTCACCTGAGAGAAAAACAGGCCAGGGTTAACTGAGCTAGAAACCCAGCAGGGGAAGGGTTGGTCCAGTATTATAAAGCTAAGAAGCGGAGACCAGAAAGCGGCTGACTGTACAAACTAGGTGCAGTGGGGATAAAGGGAAGAATGCGTGAATGGATTAGAGAATTTTTGAGTAAACTGACCAGGCAGGTCAGAGTTGGGAAAGTTATGTCGAATATCATTTTAACAATGGTACACCACAGGGAAGTGCCATCAGCCCGTCATCATTTAATATTGGGATAGATCTTCAAAACAAATAAGTGCTGGTGTCCCTCTATTTTCAGAGGATTGTGCTGGATGAGTTAGGAGCAGGAATGCTGAGGTGGCCAGAAAGAGACTCAACAAAGCAGTATGAGAGACTTCGGCCTGGAGAAATGCATGTGGGTTTCAAGTTCTCCATTGTAAAACAAAAGGATTGTTCTTCACAAAGAGGAAAGCTACAAAGGAATGTAAACTGTGTACGGAGCACAAATAGACTTGAGTTAACAGGTTTTGATTTCTAGGGGTATATTTGATACTAGATTACTTTGGAAAGATCATACAGATTACTAAAGACAAATGCAAAGGAAGGATCAACCTGCTTAAAAAGTCTTGCGGGGACTAATTTGGGGGGTGGATAAGAAAACACAGCTGATGGATATGGAGCCTTAATTCAGACCAGACCAGTTATCTATCAGCTATGGCTGCCAAGCTCTTGGGTAAGCATCAAAAGCAGAACTTGATCAATTAGATTTAACTCATAGTGCCTGCGCTCGTATTGTGTGGGGTGCATTTATTACAACACCCACAGGAACGTTACAGCCAGCTGTTAGTGAAATGCCAGTTCCACCGCCAGAGAAGCTCCTAGATCTAACTTTCTGGGCCAAAGTTAATGGGGATTGCAGTGATGAAACATACCAAAACAAGTGTATGAGGATTGTTGGGATTTCAACAGGTGAACTAAAACACTCAACGTTAGAACTCCACATACTGTCCAATTAAAACATGGATGCAGGAGTTGAAAGACAAGGAAAAGCTAAACGAAGGGAAAACTTTTAGTCATGGGAAAATTAGTTATGGATGGAAAGCCACACGTCCAAATGTGGATTTAGATTTATTTGATAAACTTAAGGGTAAATAGGAGACAATAGGTATGAAAAAAGTAAGTGTACCCAGTATCTAGATGAAAAGTGGAGTCGTTTTTGTCAAATATATACAGATGGGTCCAAAAATGAAAAAAAACAGGAAGAGTAGGAAACAGCATATTGTGTACCAAAAGTCAGGAATTAGTGCATCTAAAAGAATAGCCGATTTTGTAGCCGTCATGCCAGCCAAACTAGTAGCAACAATGCTGGCATTAAACTGGACCTGTGATGTACAGCCAGCAGTGGCAGCCAGTCATCTTTTCTGACTCAATATCAAGCCTTATTTCAATAACAAAATGGGTGTCTCCCTATGTAGAAGTGATTTAAATCAATGAAATGGTATTTCGCATAACAAAACTAGAACAGCTGGGGATGAATGTAGCATTAACTTGGATTCCAGCCCATATCAAGCTAACAGGGAACGAAATGGCAGACAAAGCAGCTAATAAAAGCACTGTAAGAAATGGAAGGCTTGATACAGAAAAACCCTTCAGTGTGTTTGAGCAATGTCAATCCAGGTTATTAGAGAGACAAGGTAAGTGAAATAATATCTTTTATTGGAGAGAGAGACGAGCTTTTGAGCCACACAGAGCTCTTCAACAGAAGTTGCTCCAAAAAAAAAAAAAAAAAAAAAAAAAGATTACCTTGCCCTCACCTTGTCTCATGACTAGACAGAAATTCAAAAGCCTAGTACAGCAAAACTTAAGAGAAGAATGCAAAAAATATGGATCAATTAAAAAAAACCAAAACAAAGGAAGAAGATTTTTTGGATTCTGCCCTAGAGTTGCGGATAATGACGTACCTTAGGGCCTGGATGGGAAAAACGAAATGATTTTGTGTGGAGTATTAATTGGCCCCTGTGGTTTGAATGCAAATCTTTTTCAACTCAATAAACACAAAGGTGGACTATGTGTACATTAAAGAAACAATGGATTGCCTTTCCTGGATATGTAAGGGGTTTGATAAAGAAAGGGAAAAGCTCTGAGAAATTGAAATGGCTTAAAGTTACAAATGTTACATTAGGTTATTTATGGAAAATATTGTGGAAAGAGGGCACTATTAGAATGGTGTGGTTCCATTACCTTTTAGACACAGGGCAGAACGAGAGAATATAAACTGCTGGGTACTTAAATAGGAGAGTTGGTGGTGACTATAGACTGACCAGTCAAGCCTGGTTTGCCGTGAAAGAAGAGCACGACAAGAAACCCAGAAGGAGGAAGGAGAAGATAGGGAAGCTGGTAGGAAGAAGCCCAGGGAAACATCAAAAGGGGCCGGAGGACCTGGATTGCTGGTTGGTAGGGTCCCTGGGTTGGTATCTGCTGTAGGGGTGGGCCTGGGTTCCCCGCCAACCACTGGTATAGTGGCACAGAGCTTCGAGCTGGGGCTGAGCACTGGCTGGGGATGGCACTGGGACAGTGGTCCTGTTGGAATTTGTAACCCCGGAAGGGGTGGCCTAAATGATGAGCTGGCCGAAGGGCCAAGCGCCATACGGGGCTTTACACCAGACCTCTCTTGGTGCCTGGGAGGAAGGTGATTGGGGCAGAGGAATGGGGATCATGCGTCTGTGGAAGGAGGATGAACTTGATCGAATCAAACCCAAACTCCTCCTTGGAAGGGTTAATGCCGATACTCCAAGCAGCCCAGGGCCCCAGAGGGAATCAGCTCGCAAGTTTCTGTTCGCATTTCAGGGCAGAAGATTATTTTTAGATTTCTGTGAGAACTGCCTGTGTGTGGGGAGAGGGAAGATGGGGGGGGGGGGGCACAGATGGCTGGCAGCAAAGCAGAAAGGGGAGGGTGGCGCAGAAGCAGGGAGCCGCACACAATAACTCTCTGCAGTCAGACCTTGGTGCAACCTCCAACTGCAGCCTAGGAGGCGTCCAGTTGGCACATCCCCCGCATACCTGCAGAGGAAGGAACACACCCAGCAGCGACCGTGCATTAGGGCTGCCCTGGGCCGGGCACGCCAAGGGTTAAGTACATTCCAGCCTAGGGAAAGAAAGGCCCAAACAAGCTAGCGAATTAATGAAGACTTTGGAAGTTGGCAGCAAGCGCCGGTGGATTCCTGCCTCCGCGCTCTGCTCCGCGAGAGGGGAACATGGCTCTTATCACCAAGGGGCCTTCGGTGCCAGGACCAATTCACAGACTGGTATTCGGCTGGCACCACTCACCCCCTCCGGTTCCCAGCTGACGGGGCTGCCTGTGTGTGCGTTCGTCTGGGCTGGAGGCTGGGGGAGGAGAGAAACAGCTAGAGACTGAGCAAAGCAGGCCAGACAAAAGAAGGACTGAGCAGATGGCAAAGAGCATTGTGTAATGAATAGTGCGCAGGATTGGGCATCCAGACTCCTGGGTTTGTTTGCCAGCTCTGCCACTGTTTCGCCACGTGACTCTGGGCAAGTTACTTCCCTTCCAACCCCTTAGAATTTGACACCCTGCTCTCCTCTTCCACTGGCCTCTCTATCCCTCAGCACCATCTTGCGCCTCTTGGTGCGAGAGACTTCTTCTCTGCAGCCCTGGAACAGCCTCTCTGTATCTCTCTACCCAGTCTTAAATCCTAGGACATGTGCCAGGCTCCCCCAGGGGGCAAAACCTCTCCTGGAATCCCCCTCTGCATTAACACCCAAAGGCTTCCTCCCTCCAGGACGCAGCCTTGCTCCAGATACCTGCTCCTCTGGGCTGGCCAGGATAAGAGCAGAGGGTAGCGGATTCCCAACAAGCTGCTCCTCTAGATGACGATTCAGCGCAGAAAAGGGGAGCCAGGAAAGAAGATGCATTAACCCCCTGAACAAACACTGCCAGGGCTGGAGCATGGGAGTGAGACAGCCCTGGACTCGGACGAGGTAGTAATGTTTCAGTGGGCAGAGTTAAACATTCTGGCTGGATTTCACCGCGTCGTTCTAGTCTGAAAAGTGACTCAGAGAAAGGCTCCTTCCTAAGCAAATCATCCTGCCCCCTGCATGTGTATTCAGAGTCCTGGTTGCTTAGCCCTACAGACCCTACGCCCAGCTCTAGGAGGGTGAGCTAGGTTCTGTTCCAGCTCACCACAAGGCTAGTCCATTCCTGCTGCAGAAGCTTTAAGCACTGGTGATGCACCAGCTAGTGCTGAATCCAGATCACTTTCCCAGAACCGCGACTTAAAGCAGAGTACTACTTCTACACTGAGCAGATCTGAACTGGAGTTATTGAGAGAAAACAAACGGGGCGGGGAACTGCACGATGCCTCATTTGGGAAGCTGCTTCTCTGAACTGAGCCCTTCTTTACAAATGGGGCTGGGCAATGGGGTGGCCAGTAACGATTTTTTTTTAAACTTTGCTGCTTAAAATAAGAGCGATCAAGTCTCATGCTTCAGGGCTGACTGTAGCAGGGGCCAGGAAGGAATCTCTCTCCTGCAGAACTGCACCATTGGCCAAGCATAACTGGGGGTTTCTCCCTTGCCTCTTTCTGCAGAGGCAGCAGTTTTCAGTGTCAGCCAGCTCAATGGTCTGATCCAGAATGCAGGAGCCAGGTGATCTGGATTTGGAGCTGCTCTGGAATCGATGAATGCTGTGCGTTGACCTGATTGTTGAACCAATATATTCATACAATAACATCCCAATTCAATGGGAGGAGGGGGGACAGAAACAAGCAGGAAGGCAAAGAATGGCTCTAGATAGCCACCGCTCAGCAAACACTTAAGAGTTGTTAAGAGACAATGGCAGATCGGTTAGCTTGATGATTTCATCTCCGGCACAGACCAACCTACAACTACAACACTGTCGCAGTTCAATGTAAAGCACTGCCTACTCCAAGAAAAGGGGGTTCTCCTATCGCTGCAGTTAATCCACCTCCCCGAGAGGTCGTAGCTTGGAAGCGCTGTCTGCGCTGGCGGTTAGGTTGGGTTAACTATGTCGCTTGGAGGGGTGGATTTTTCACACCCCTGAGCAACTTCTCTTTTCACTGTAGACCAACCCTTAGACACAGGCACCTGTGGGGAGCGACTGAAGAAGCTACGCCTGCCTCGTTTACCATTTGGGGATGCCTGTAGCCTCTTCCACAACCCTTTCCTCTCTCGTGCTTGGTTCCTACTGCTAAAGACAACCAGCGCTCTGGTCCCAGAATTCCAAAGGGAAGAACTGCAGCTGTCCAAGCTCGGTCAGCCCCACTGGCTAAGCACAGGATGTTGTAGCCTAGAGCCCAGTCTAAGCCCTCATTTACACGGGGACACTCAGAAAAGTGAATCTGAATTAAAAAAATTGATGCCCCCGAGCGCCGTAGCTAAGCCAACCTAATCCCCAGTGTATACGCAGCTAGGTGGATGAAAGAAGTACTCCATCTCTCCGAGAGGTGGATTTGCTACAGTGATGTCACTAGTTTGCGTCACTGTAGCTAGTCTTTCATTCAAATGCTACAGCTGCACTACTGTAGTGTTTCTAGCGCAGACAAAGCCTGAGCGTCCCCATGTAGACACGGGCGAAGGGTGGGGAGCTGCAGACTGCCAGCCCAGGAGAGCCCGGACACCGGGGCAGTGGGGTTTGCGCTCCAAGATGCGGCTAGCTCGGTAACCATGACAACGGGGTGGGTTGACAGATGTTCTCCTCCGGGGCTGGCAGATTAAGTGGAACAATGAACCGATCGGGTAGGGCAGGAGTTGGGATGAAGTCAGGGTACCAGACTACAGGGAGCAATAGACTGATCCGGTAGGGCAAACCCCACGTGCCCAGGTTGCACGATACCTCCCTCCCGCCCCGTCCCATGCGGCCGGCATCAAAAGGTGACAAGTTTACATGGAAACGACTTACTGGTTGTGGTTTCTCAACTACGCAGCAGCCCAGCTTGTGCCAAAAATCACTCATATTTGCAGAGGCTTCCAGTTTTTCTTCTTTTCCTTCTGGTCGCTCCGCTCCCAGATGTGGTCAAGGCTCTCCAGCCCCCGGCTTCACTCCCACTTGAACGGGGAGGGTCTACACCCAAGAGAAATGGCAGCCCAGGCCCTGCTTTGAGTCACTCCATGGAGCAGGTGTAGTTGGTCTCTGCTAGGAAATCTCAAGGGAAGCAGGGGAAGGTCACTTTCCCTTCAGTTCTCAGGGTCGTGGGTCACCGTTCAGGTCCCCCAGCTCAAAGCCTGCGCTGGTCACACCTACCAAGGAAGGAGAGGTTTGATTAGGACACTTATCAGGATGCATAGGAGTACGGGCAATCTGTGGGGCACATCTCCATTCCAGCTCCCCCCCCACACCCTGCAGACATCCCACAGAGCCACGGCTGAGGTACCATCATCTCCAGAGGGCTGGGTTACAGCGTCTCCTCCATCCAGGGCACCATGGCAGAGAAGAGAATGACTCATGAGTCAGCCCAAGCAGACATAAGCTGGAAATACCCCTGTGCACTGAGGACTCCAGCAGTCTCAGAGGAACACAAAGGGCCCTTGAGTTACTAGGCTGTGAGTCGTGGCTTCCCCCACACCAGCCAAGGTAGCCTTCCAGCAGCACACTTTCCCAAGTCCAGAGGTTGTGTTGTTGGTCAGTTAAACAATACATCTGATTAAAAGATCTCATGCTTTAGGGAACAAGCGGCAGGGGTCAGGAAGGAAGTCTCTTACCCCATGGGATAGCATTGCACAATTTTTTAGCTTTTGGAATTCCAGTAGGGATTGGTCACAGCAGGAGGCAGGACACCAGACTAGACAGACTTGTGACTGTATCTGGCTATGGCAAATGCTGTGTGCTGACCAGGTGAGTGGGGCAGGACTCCTGAATTCTGTTCCCACATCACTGGGAGAAAAGTGTGGTCTAATGGTTGGGGAAGGGGGATGCCTGAAAGTCTGGATTCCATTCCCAGTTCTGCCACTGACTCGCTGCATGACTTTGTGGTGAGTCACTTTCCCTGATCCTGGCCTCAGTTTCCCCATCTGTAAAATGGGTGCAACATGCACTTTGAGTTCCGTGCACAAAAAAAAGTCACCCTAGAAATGCAGTGTTAGTAGTCACTGAACTCTGCTCATTTCTTTTGTAGTCTGGGGATCATTTAAATATATTTCCTAAAAAACATGCTCTAGTTCAAATAAGAATGAAGTCCTATGGCCTCCCTGAGGGGTGGCCCAACTGCAGCTTGCGGGCCACTCTTTTACTGTTAAAGTGCGGCTCGCAGAACCCCCCTATTCTCCACCTACCGGGGTGTGTGTGTGGGGGGGGAAAACTCAGGGCTTCTGCCTTGCAGCAGGTGGTGGGGCTAGGGGTTTCTGCCCCTTAGTGGGGGAGAAGGAGCAGGAAGGTCTAGGGGACTTCTGAACCCCGGCAGTTGCCTCCTGTAGGGCTGGGCTTCAGTACCTCACTTGCTGAAGCCCCAAGCAGCGGCAGGCACTCCCTGGGGGGCTGAAACCTCAAGCCCCCACACCCTGCCGCAGGGCAGAAGCACCAAGCAGGTGTGCCCGGCTCTTGCACTTCTGAAGATGATCGTATGCGGCTCGGAGGATCAGTAAAGTTTGGCCACCCCTGGACTTGGAACACAGTGATCCCTTCTGGGCTTAGAATCTATTAATAATTTTCTACCCTTCTCGGTCACACGCCCACACTGCAACCCGCATCAGAAACAACATCCCAACAAATACCCTAGAAAAGTCTGCTGTGCCCGGGGTTGGGGTTCACGACCCCCGCAGGCTCCCAGACAGCCAGATCCTTAACGACCGACATCACCCAACGCCACTCAGCTCGGCTTCTTTCGGCTTGAGCGTCTTCCAGTTTGCTTTGAGAGGAGGTGCGAGGTCTGCTTCTCAGAGGCTCTGGGTGGGGTTGCAGCACTCTCCAGACATAGCCGCAACCACTTCCTGGGCGGCAGCTGCAACCCAAAGCTCTAAACACCATGTCAGCGAGTTCCCCTTGAACTTTCTCTTTGCTCCCAGTTTGTGCCAGCTTAAAGCCTCCTACAATGTGCCCAAAGGATCAGAAAGATCGGCAGATAGGTCGGTGGGAAGGGTGGCCTGTGCTGGTCTGGAATAGGCTGCCCTCCTCTTTCCCGGGGGTCAGGGCTGAGTGGAGACAGGGAAGGGGCCCCCGTTAAAGCTGTGAACCGGGAAGCTTTCGACTGTCTAGGGCACAGTTTGGCATCTCCTGCCATGTCAGGGCTCTGTCTAGCAGGGAAGGATGATTCTTCCCATGTCAGAGGAGGAAATTTGAGGCACAGAGGGGGAAGGGACTTGCTCAAGGTCCCAGTGGGAGAGCCAGGAATAGAACCCAGGAGTCCTGCTGCCAATGTCCTGGAAGGATTGCTTCCCCGCCCCTCCTCCTTAGAACAGCATGGGGAGGCAGTGGGTGATGCCCAGAGGGGCACATGAATGGAGAGAGGGCTCACAAATGCATTTACTTTATTGACAACATCTTTAAATATGATCTTTCGCTTCGCTGGAGGCACATGCTGTTCTCTGACAGGTCTGCAAAGCTGCCCTCTTCCGGGTGAGCTTGACACACCCTTCCCAGACCCCAGCACGGCGGGTAACACGGCCCTGGCCACCGAGCAAGTCGGACACCCCTGCACGAGCTGGTGCCGGGCAGCTGGGAACCCACCCTTTGTTAGTGGCAGTGGTTGCAGCCAACAGCCCAGCTCCTCTGTTCTGATATGCTGACCCCTTGTTCCTGAGCCACGCTGGCTCAGGAAGGGTCACGGCTTCCCATCCCTACAGCTCAGGAGAGACTCTGTCCCTGTTCAGATTCAGGGATCTTCCTCCCCCCAGCAGGGCGGGTCAGCGACGCTCCGCTGCAGCGCAAGCGAGGAGGAAAAAAAAAAAAAAAAAAAAGAGTCGACAGCCGTTGCAAGCTCCCCGGCACGGAGTTATTCAGGGCAGGGCCTCTGGGAGCAGCGAGCATCATTGCTACGGCTGCAGAGCCTCCGCTTCCCAAGCGGGCGGTGCAGCGAGGCAGGGGGGAAGTGGTCCAGGTTAGAACCGCTGCCCAAGATCCTCACGCCTTCAGCGATGGCGGGCCACAAAACAAAATGCCCACGCTGCACCTGGCCAGCTGAGCGGGCCCACAGGATGCTACACAGGTGGCTCCATGCTTAAGAGCTCTGCATCCATCAGTTCACAGCGGCCTTTTCTCTCAAACCTTACAGTTTGCTGCTCGTGGGCAAAACCTCACACCCCCAAATCCGGTCTCATTAACGTTAAAGATCCCAGGGCGTTAAGAGTAGGGATCTGCCCTATTTTCCTAGGCCAGAATTCCTCCACTCCCTACAGTTGCACCTGTCAATTGCCACCCTCCACCCCAGAAGCGGCTGCATGTCTGTGGGGCTGCGTGTACACTTGATGAATGATGCTATAGAAATAGACAATATTATCGTTACAGGGGTAGACGAAGATCCCGTCTGACCCCTGCAGCAATCAGCTGACCCCAGGAAATGAGAGAGTGGCGAATAACTACCAGTGTTGTGGGACATCCAGCCTTTCACCACGTATCTGGAGAGCGGACGCACAACAGCGTGCAGCGCTGAGATGCCCCGGAGTTCCAAGCACTTTACAAAGAACCCCTCGCTCTCATTCAATGCTTTCTATCTCGAGAGCTCAAAGCACGTTGCAAGGGCAGGCAAATACCGCCAGGCCCATTTTGTAGATGAGGAAAGGGAGTCATGCAGACTGGAAGTGATTTGCTCAAGGTCACACAGCAGAGCCCAGGACAGAACCCAGGTCTCCTGTGCTCTAACCACTGGACAGCAATGCCTTTCCGCATGGCTCCAGCAACTCCTCTGAAAATCCACTGAATTTTTGCTTTGACTCAAACATTTGACTCAATAAAAGGAAAGGAAACACGATCAGCACTAGCTACTCAGTGTGGCTGACTCTAATCCTCAGCAGCGAGGGCAGGAACATGTCAGAACAGGAGTAGCCGCCACAGAAAACCAAATAGTGAAACTGAACTAACCAGGTACTGAATCCGATGCCCTAGATCCAGCAGCTTTTGAATCAAGACATCAAACAAAGGCCTGGCCACTCCCGGGTTATTAAAGATCCAACCCACGATGCTCCTCACAAGAGTTAACCAAATTGCAACCTAGTCAGTCTAACTATGGTTTGTTTCCCATCCCTTTGATTTCATCCAGAAAAGATCTGGTCCTAAGCTTGTGGTGAGAGGCTGCTAAAGAGATGCCACGCTGCTTTCAGCCCCAGAGGTGGCTGCATTTCAGGGACAGGTGAAGCAATGTCTGTATGGCTCATTCATAAACCACTCTGGGGTGAAAGGTACAATATCAAAGGGGATTTATTGTTTAATATATCACCCGAGACCCCATTTGCCTTCGTAGCCTGGGCTTGTCCACTGGTAGCGGCAGCATGTCCTATTCAGGACACACCTGGAGACATGCAGCTTAGAAGGTTGAATTTAAAGATAATCCGGATTAGATGTGGTCAGAAAGCAGGTATTTTCCCCCCACCTCTCATGGAAACTTTGGATCTCCTCCACCACACACCCAAATTTGTTTTCATCAAAATTTTCCACAGAAGCATTTGAATTTTTTGCTGAAAAACAGAATCTGTCAATTCTGAAATGCTGCCGCAGTGCCTCATAGGAGTCGTGGTGCAGTTAGCTTGGGCTCCCATTCTTCTCTAAAGGCCAGGCAGCCTGGTAGGACTACATCTGCATTTGTAGTGGTGCATCATGGGAGATGTAGTCTGGCTGGGAACTGCTGCCCGTAGATGCGAATGAGGACATAAGGAAACCCATCTGCAACTGTTTTAACACTGGAGGACCTGCAGAAGCGGATAGCTTCCTCAGCCCTTAAATGGAGGGGGTGTGGAGAGAGATTTTCATAGAATCATGGGGTTACAAGGGACCGCAAGGGCCATCTAGTCTAAGCCTCTGCCAAGATGCAGGATTTGTTGGGAATAAACCATCCAAGCCTCTTGAGAGCCTCCATGAAAGGAGCTTCCACACCTCCCTAGGCATCTGTTCAGTTGTCCTACTGTGCTTGCAGTTAAGAAGTTTTTCCTGAGATTTAATCTAAATCTGCCATGCTGTAGTTTGAACCCACTGCCTCTTGTCCTGCCCTCTGTGGCAATAGACAGCACTTTTCCTCCATCTTTTTTATGGCAGCCTTTCAAGTATTTGAAGGCTGCTATCGCGTCCCCCCCTTAATCTCCTCTTTTCCAAACTAAACATACCCAGTTCCTTCAGCCTTTGCAGCGCTTGCATTCCATCCCTTGGATCATCTTTGTCACTCGCCTCTGGATCCTTCCCAGTTTCTCTACATCGATGACCAAAATTGGACACACTACTCCAGCTGAAGACCTAAGCACTGCTCTATTCAGCATTGGTGTCACCTCCCAGGACTTGCCTCTGTTAATGCAACTCAAAAAATGGCATTTGTTTTTTGGGGGTTTTTTTTGTAACAGCATCACATTGACGACTCGCGTGGAGGATGTGATCCACCACAACTCCCTGATCCTTCTCAGCAGTGCTAAGGGAAGAGAAACCAAATGCACAAATATAGACTGGGGGGATAACTGGCTTGGTAGCAGCACTGCTGAGAAGCAGGACCCTTACTTTGGTCATGGTTGAATTTCATTTTGTCGTCTATAGCCCAGTTCTCCAGTTTATCAAGATCCCTCTAAATTTTAGGTCTGTCCTCCAAAGTGTTTGCAACTCCCCCCGCCCCTGCAGCTTTGTTATAAAATTTGATCAGTCTGCTCTCTAGTCTTGCATCCAGGTCATTAATAAAGATGTTAAACACCAGACCCAGAACAGATCCCCATGGAACCTCACCGGAGGCCTCCTTCCAATCTGACATCATTCCATTAATCGTTTCCAATTGTTTAACCAATAATGGTCTGCACTTCTCCAGCTTACTTACAAGAATGTCATGTGGAACTGTGTCTAAAGCCTTGCTGAAGTCCAGGTATATGATGTCCACCACGTTCCCCCTATCCATTAAACAAGTTAACTTGTCAGATAAGGAAATCAAGCTGGTTTGGCATGATTTGTTCTTGGTAAATCCATGCTGGCTGACCAGCGTAGACAAGGCCCAGAAGGATCCAAGTCCACTTCTCCCCACCCCTTGCACGTCACCTTTAAATTCATTAAGCAAGTACACAAACTGCCAGACAAAGCAGCTCCCCATCATAATAAGATTATTCTCAAAAGGCCTTTTTTTTTGGCGCTCCTTCCTTCACCAGTAAGGCAAGTGCTAGTTCCCCATAGAGAAAGATCGGGGCGAGAGACAAGGCCTCCCGGTTTGAAAACGGCTGTCTGTTCAGATAACAGGAAGCTGCTTTCAGTGGAGCTGAACAGGGCTGCATTTTATTCTCTCTCTCTCTCTCTCACCATCAACAAAAGTGTCTCCCGGGAGGTCTGCTCTGCAGGGGGAGGTTTTTCAGGCCATCGCCTCTCGTTATTGTCCCCGTGGCTCATTAACCTGGCGTGTCAGTTGACTGACTCCTGGTGTGTCCTGAAACCACTCCAGCCCCTAAGGCATCACGCTTCCTGCTACATAACCCAAACTGGGGCTGTTACTTTCCCTACCTTGTCTGAGATCTGGCTGGCTGAATCATTCCAAACCCAACTGTGCTACGCCTGATGCTGCTGCGTTATTTACCTCGCAGGAGCTCCAACAGACTCCAGGCGAGATTGAAGCCCCGTGGTGCAAGGTGCTGTACAAACACATGCGGCAAAGACTGCTTTTGTCCAAGGAGTTCACAACCTATAGAACAGTGGTGGGCAACCTGCGGCCCATCAGGGTAGTCCGCTGGCAGGCTGCGAGACAGTTTGTTTACACCGACCGTCCACAGGCACAGCTGCCCGCAGCTCCCAGCGGCTGTGGTTTGCCGTTCTCAGCCAATGGGATAGAAGGACCACCACCAACAGGTGGATACAGCAAACTCTCCTCCTCCCCATCTGGGAGCAGCGATACGGTTCTGCTGAGCAGTGGCTGGGCAGGTCAGCTAACCAGCGTGGTGTTTGTTTGCAGACCTCACAGCAGAGGGGGAATTTGCAGAACTAGGGCATAGCTTTGCCCAGGCAGAGGGGGTGGCATGAGACACAGCGGGAAGGCGCTGGTGGGAAAATTTGGCATATGGGCAGGAGAGGAAGAGTCAGGCGAGGAGAGGCCATGAAGGGCCTTAAAAAAGCAGAGACCAGGTTCTGAGCCTCTAACTCGTTCAACTTGGGGTCGCGTGCACGGCACACCTGGCGGGAGCTCGGCACATCTCAGGATCGGGCCCTGAGTCAGCCATCCTTGCAGGGTCACTCGCTCTGCCCGGACACAGCTGGGATGATGCTGAAGGGGAGGCTACTGGACATAGACCTTGTGGTTCTCTAGCTCCCGGCCAGGCTCGCTCAGCCTGTGCTAGCTACTATCCACACACAGGGTCTGACCAGCTCCTCTACCAGGGGAACAGATGGCAGGGTGTTGTTCGCACAGGGCTGTAGGGGTGCCCGGGACTTGATGGAGTACCAGGCCCAGTGTCCCAACAGGGTTACAACCCCAACAAGGCATATCACAGAGATCACACCACCAGAAGGGCCAGGCCGCGGGGAGAACATGACACTCAGCAGCCAGAGAAGAGCTTGCGGTTAGAAAAGTGACTCAGCAGAGATGACAACAGCCTGGGTGTCCATAGTTATGCTTTGTTGGCAACTCAATACCTCCCCCCTGCCTCTCTCTAGCGCCTCCTGGCTTAAGGATATCAATGTGCAGAGTCTCTCACCATGCCCAGGAGACAGGCGTTATTCCCATCACCCCGTTTATAGATGGAGTAGAGGGAGGGGAAGCAACGGGTCCAAGATCAGAGGGGAAATCAGCAGCAGACCAAGGGTGCTTCACTTTAAATCTTCAAGGGTTTTTCGGGGTGGGGGGGTATGGGGGGTGTTAAGTTTGCCACACTGCAATCTCCACGAGGAGCTGGAAATCACAGCCATGTTCCTTCCACCTCCTACGTCCCACAGTGATGCTGCTATCGGAGGGTCCTTTAGACCAGTGCTGCTCAAGCTATCTGATGTGGGGGACCGGCAAATGTGCGTGCAGACTGGCAGCCGATGGCTCACGGACCGGCACTGGTCCGTGGACCACCACTTGGCGTAGCACTGCTTTAGACAATGCACGAGTCGGAATAGATTCCGGTTCACTCCCCCAGAGCTCTATCAGGGATAATAGGAATTAAAATGGGTTTGCCTCATTAAGGGAAGCAGGTACAGCTCAGAGACGGGGGAACGGGAGCAGCAGAGTGAGGGGTAAGCCGCAGCTGGGTATGAACAGCCCTCTTCCTGACCTGGCTCCCTTTGGAGCCAGTGGGAGTTTTGCTGATGGATTTCAATCGGAGGAAAGTCTAGCCCTGCAGAACGCTTCATCCTTCCTCCTGCTTAGGGGACCCTGCACTTCGCCTCTGGTTTCAAAGAGATTATATCTCCCTATAGCCACCAGCGACAGCCTCCAGCCACGTTGAAGTGTGTGATTCTGCTTAGAGGGCCGGTCCTTTTGCACAGCGTGCGTATTTGCACACACCACCACATGTGCTCTGCCAGGCACCTCTTAACATCAGCGCAGTCCCGCCTGATTTACACCCGTGTAAGCGAGAGGAGACTCCAGCCCAGGGAGAGAACAGGACATTGCACCGGGAATCTGTCCAGGGAAGAAGGTTCACCCATGCAAAGACCAAAACAAACCCTGACAAATGGGGTTATAAATAGTCTGTCCCTTCCCGGCAGGTCTTAGAGGTTAAAAACCTTAAATTCTAAAAGGAGAAGGGGGGAAAATAAATCTATTTTCAGCTGGGCTCTGGGCACTGACTCAAAGCCCAAACAACAAATAAGCAGAGGGCAGTTCAGCAGGCCAGACAGCCAGGGGGAGAAAAGGGTGGTTTTCATGTGGTTACTGGCTAGAACCCAACACTCCAATCCATAACTTTGCGGGCAGGGGATGGGAGAGTGCGCGGTAAGGGGGTTTTCATAACCTAGGAGATCTGGGAAAGACTTTCTGGATCACCCAGCTTAGCGCAGGACTGTTCCCACAGGCATGGGCTCCACTTCTCTTCTACAAGCGTGATGGCCAAATAACTCCTAGTTTCCAGTGCTCTGAGAAGAGGATTGGGCCCTGTTCCTGCAGCACGAACCCATCCTGGTTCAAGCTGCTTCCCACTCCCGTGCCCTGGGGATCGTCACCAACTGGGATTTTGGAACCACTGAAGGAGGACTGCCACGCCTCGGCAAATCCAAGGAAGCCTGGGATAACACCCCAAATCCCACTCAAACCTGGATTAGCTGGTGCTGGTGTCTGTAGCCTGGTGGCAGACAAATGGATATAGGCCTAGCCTGGAAATCTGGGTTCTATTCCTTGCCTTATGTGTCCATGCCTCAGTTTCCCCCCAACTGTAAAATATAGAGAACAATGCTTGAGCGCTGAAGGTATTATTTTGTGGGTGAACCTGAAGGAACTTGAGCCCTTAGGGCATACCAGCAATTCTGGGTCAGACTTTGCCTGCACACACAATGTGTAGTGCCTTAACTATACACAACACCCCCATCCAGCGGAGGAACAGTTAGAACTGTACAAGGAGTACTTATTCCATATAGCTTATTCCCATAAGGCCTAGTCCCATTATCCTGGGATTCAGCAGACCTGGGGTCTATTCTGGCTCTGGGTGACCTTGGGCAAGTCACATCCCTGCCCCAGTTTCCCCACATATAAAATAGGGACAATGATACTGACCTGCTTTGAAAAGCGCTTTGCGATCTAGGGGCTGATCTGCATTGGGAACTCACTTCGGCATAGACACATTGCACAGGGGTGTGACAGCCGCACCGGAGAGACGCAGCGATGCGGACCTAACCCCTGGTGTAGACAGCGCTGGGTCACCAGAAGAATTCTTCCGGCAACCTAGCTACTGCCTCAGGGAGGTGGATGACTTATGCTGATGGGAGACCACATCCCGTCTACATTGAGGTGCTGCAGCTTGGCAGCTGTAGTGGTTTAAGTGTAGATGGGATGGAAAAGCAGCTACATAAGAGGTAGGTGGTGGTGTTATTTTTACCAGTATAACCGAGCCCTCCCTAGGGATTGTAGCTGGATATTTATATCGGTAAAACAATCACACCCCAGCATAGTTCTACTGGGAAACACTGTCTGTCACCCAGGCCTTCATCAGCCAAAAGGAAAAACATTTCCCAGAGGTAGGGGAATGAGCGAGAGCCCTTTGCTGCGTCACGCCAGCCCTTGCCGCACGCAGGTCTAGAGGGGGGGATTGTTTTGATTACACATTGGAAAACAGGAAAGGTCACTTCCTCTGCCCCGGCAGCCCGAGTGCAGCAGACTTGAAAGGGAACCTTTGGCGCATTTGCCGGCAAGGCTGGGCCGTGTGCTTCCTGACTTGGGGGCGGGGGGAGAGTCACCTCTCCTTTACAAAAAGAAAAGGAGGACTTGTGGCACCTTAGAGACTAACCAATTTATTTGAGCATGAGCTTTCGTGAGCTACAGCTCACTTCATCGGATTTCAGCTGTAGCTCACGCTCAAATAAATTGGTTAGTCTCTAAGGTGCCACAAGTCCTCCTTTTCTTTTTGCGAATACAGACTAACATGGCTGTTACTCTGAAACCTCTCCTTTACATTTGCCGCAGGCCCCTCCTGGCTGCCTGCTCCAGCCAAAGCAGCAGAGAGAGACAGCTGTTGATTTCAGCACCTCATTTACATCGAGGCACCCTCTATGCCACCAGAGTGGCAGAACCCACTCCCCACACCCTGGGCACAGCTAGTGTGGGGCAGGCATAAGGGCTCTGTGTCAGCCCTGCTCCCAACACAGAGGGCAGATGAGGGGCGTTTGGCTGGAATTCACTGCACGGGGGCTGAGAACCTGCTCTGGCCCTAATTCAGGGCAGCCGCTGAGGGCTGGGAAGGGCCCTGCGCGGCCCCAGAACAGGGGGAGGGCCAAGGTGGCTTGAAACTGTCTTAATTCCAGACTCCCCAAGTACAGGGGCAGTTTCTTGTCCCCTAAGCCAGCCCTGCTACTGTACGCACGTTTGCAAGCTGGCTGCAGTTGGGTCTGCTTCCCGCAGAGAGCTGGGCTCCTTCACAGTGCCGAAGTCTTATTAGTGTTTCTATGGTGCCATTCATCCAGCGAGCTAAACACCCTTTACCACCAATTCATTAGCCCCCACACCCAGCCCCCACCCTGAGGTAGATCACGCTCATCAGCCCCCTTGGACAGATCTGGAAACTGAGGCACAGGGAAGTGAAGCGACTTGCCAAGGGTGCAAAGATATTTAGTGGCAGAGGCAGGAATAAGCCCTGGCGTCCTGACCCACCCCCCAGCGATTCACAGACATACCAGCACCCATTTTCTCCGGAGGCCTGGTCATGTTTCTCGTTAGCAAGTAACCACCAACACCACGTACAACGCAAATCAAGGGCGCGTGCTGAGCATCTCCACGGCCTGCCTTGCTCTCAGAGACCAGCGCACAAGGCTGGGCACAGTATGGAGTAGGCCTCGGGATTCGGACAGGGTCCCTTTAATTCTTCCTCTTCCCAGCCAGCGAGGGGAGGAATTTTTGCATTAGACCCAAGGGACAAAGTGACGACATCGCAATGCGGGCACGAGCCGTTGCATCATCACGCCATGCTAGGGACAACATCAAGTCACAGACCCCAAATACACCCGCCCGCTAGTACGAATACGATTACAGACGGTGCCTGCTAGTCGCTGGAGGTCCAAAGGCTTCGAATCAGTCTACTAGTGCTACTGAATGGAGCTTCTCCCTTGAGCTCAGCTTTGGAGCAGGTGGATCTGTGGGGTGGAGTCCACGGTCAGGGTGCATGCATCTGCAAACGTGTGTGCAAACACCCAGGGCACTTGCACGGCCCTGGCGTAGCCAAGCACTTCCACAGGCAGGGAGAGGAGACGCCCTCGGCTGTTCTTTTCAACCGCTGATCTTTACGTGAGAAACTAACTTCTCTCTCGGATTTTACATACGCTGGGGGAGGGGAATTTGAAGCGTGGCAGGAAACTGGGCTTTCCATAAGAGCTAGCGCCGTGTGGGCTGGAGAAACTTGTGTCATGAGATCCTGGCCACAGACAATAGCTATGGAAAGTTTGTGGGGGTGGCTTTTATACCCCATACTCCCCCCCCCCCCCCCGCCCAATCACATGTGCATTCAGGGGCAGGTTTTCAAGAACTCAGCACCCACCGTTGGGGCTGCGTTTTCAAAGGCCGTCACTCAAGGCCAGATTTCCCCGGCTAGCCCTGGGACCAGAGGTGCCGAGCTCTTGTGCGAATCCAGCCCTTGGAGCCCAGTTAAATGCCAGCCAGGCACATACGGCCAGGATCAGCCCTCAATCCCTGGCTGGCTGATCTTCCCCGTAGCCCCTTTCTCCCCAGGCTCTGCCTGACAGACCTGAGGATCCAGCCGTTCGGAGGAAGTGCTTTGAAAACCAGCTGCGGGGTGGAGGCAGTGGGCCAGATGGAGGCAGCAGGAGGGCGGCGTGTCTCTAAGTGTCTTCCTGCCAGCCAGCGAGCAGTGGCAGGACCAAAAGAGGCCCCATTTGGGATGGCGTAAGGAACACAAGCAGCGATGAGAGGCTGTGACAGACGTTGCAATCCCATGCAGTATCCCTGGGGACCACTATGTTACGAATGGTTTATGTACAATTGTGTTGTATTTCCTCCCAGAGCTCCTGTTGGAACTAACCAGCGTGTGTGTGTGTGGGGGGGAATTACCTGCGATTATAGAGAACTCCAGAGAATTTCCATCCCATGGGGCGTTTGCATAGCCTGGTTCAAACTAGGCTTCCCAGAGACTCAAACAATGGAGCTTAAACTGTCACCGGGTTTCTTTTGGATGCAGCAAATGGACAGGAACTTCTGTCCCAGGGGGCCCCAATCCTTGTGGAAGAGTTTGAGGGACTTTGGCCAACAAGGCCCCCTAAGATTGAGGGGTGCCCCTGGGGCAGCCATTCACATGCGTATAGGAACATCTCTTGCTTTTCAGGTTTCTCCGGAATGCTTTTCCCTTAAGAATAAAGGTGCTGGCTTAGAAGGCGCTGGGTGGTAACTTATCACACCACCCTGTGCGTAGCCCTCGGAGAGAAGGAAATGCACAGCCGCTGGCAGAGTGGCTTGCTGGGGTATCTGTGACACTTGGAAAGTGAGGGGTGGGATAGGACGAAAGGATGGAACCAGTCAAGCCCAGTGCGAATGGCCACGTACCTTGGACCTAGAGGACGAGAGGTGGATGCATCTGGGATGTAGGTTCATTGCATAGATTAACTGGAAAGTTAGCACCTTCAGTGCCGGGTCTGTGCAGATGTGTCCTTAGACCCACCGAGGCCCGCCCTGGAATGTGGAGATGTCACCAGGACACGGGGCTGACCTAAAGGGACTATTCCTCCACCCCCCTAAAGGTGGCATGCAGCAGCAGTCCAGGAGAGGGTGGATAGAGAACTTTGCTGTTACCACCACAGAGAACATGCCTGTTGGAGACATCCCCAAGGAACATTCCCTGGAGAACACGGCCCGCAGCCTCGATCCCTCTGACCCCCTTGGTATTCAACATCCCGAGAGCAGTCTGGGGCAGTACTTGGGCCAGCCTCAGAGAAAGCATTATCTAGCAGCTAGAAAAGCAGCCTGAAAGCCAGGACACCTGGATTCTAGCCCAACTTCAGAGGAAGTTGTGTCTAATGGCTAGAGAAGTGGGGGAAAGACTGTGAGCCAGGGACTTCTGCCATGGACTCGCTGCGTGATCACTAACAAATCACCTCTCCTCTCTGAGCCTCCATTTCCCCACCTGTACAACAGGGATAATGATACCAGCCCACTTCCTAGAGAGGTTGTGAGAGCTTGATTCACTGTTTGCCGAGAGCTTAGGGACCCTCCCCAGAGAGGGGGCAATAGCAGAACCTGGCTGAGAAGAGGAGGATTTGGGACAGAATCTAATAGAACCCTAAAGCTGAGTGAGAGCTGCTCCTTCTCCAAACAGAGCAGGCATATTTAAGACAGCGGGGGGTGGGGGTGGGGGGGGAGAAAGAGGAAAATTAGACACGTGACTTTAGCCCATGTGACTAGCCGAGGGCAAAGCTGGCCTTTTCCTCCCAGACCTCCTGGTCGTGCGGTAGAGTAATTATTAGGACCCCCCAGGTTTGTCTGATGCAAAACACACAAATTGGTGTTTATCGGCTGGCTTGTGGAGGCCAGGAAAGGTGACTCAGTAGAGAAGCGGCACTGGAAAGAGGTCGGGAGGGGACCTGGGGTTTATTTCCTGGAGTCACTCTGCTGAGTTTGCAGGTTACATGGAGATCTCCCCATCTGCCCACCACGGTCCCCACCCTGCAGCCAAACATCCAGCCAGCTCTGCCCACGTTGTGCCCATAGGCGGCCCTGGGTGCAGCTGTGCCCGCGCTGACAATCGTCTCAGTCTGAATGCCAGGCTGAGAGCAACCTGGCTCCGCCTGGGGGGATTCCTACTCGGTAGCCTCAGGAGATGCTGTCTGCCAAGACACGGGCATACACACAAAAGCATTGAGACATCTTCTGAGTAGAAGTGGGAGAAGTTTTCCAGTAGAAACTTTTTTTTTTTTTTTTTTTTTTTTTTTTGGAGTGAGGGGAGGGGAGATTTGGGTCGACAAATGTGTGTCCAAATCACCAAATCATTTTGGTAAAAAAAAAAAAAAAAAAATTTCAGAGAAAAAAAAAAAAATCAAAATATGTTTTGTTTCTGAAAAACTTTTCCTTTCAAATTTGATCTCAATTTTATTCCAAAAAAAGGCTTTAAAAGCCTTGAACACAAAACTGAAACTTGAATTCAAATTTCAAGCACCCCAAAACTGTGAGTGTGTTTGAGGTTCGGCCAGAAAAGTGGAAAAACAATCCATTACCCACAGAATCTCTGGCCAGAATGGACCACTGTGGCCGACTCATCTGACCTGGTGTATAACACAAGCCATGGGACTGCCCCAAAACAATTCCTGCTTGAGCTAGAGCAGGTCTTTTTGAAAGAACATGTTTTAGGTCTAGTTCTGAGCCTGGCGAGACACCCGAGCCCCATCTGCACTGTGCCTTTGCTAGACCCTGATAGAGCTGCAGCCAGTGGGGAATTGATGGGCCCCATTTTTGCTGGAATTGGCAAAGCAAAAGGGCTTCGTAGCCAAAGACTTTCCCTGCCCCCAAACGAGCTGATGCCCAGATACTGCAGTGATGGGCACAGGCCAAAGGCCTAGAGTCGCTAGACACAAATGGGTTGGGCTGGAAGAAAATTGGTCACTTTTAGAGAGGCTCCGAGAGGGTTTAGGGGGATCCTTTATGGCACGGGAAAGCGTTAGAAGATCCTCCCAGACAGATCCCTGTATTCAGGGAGAACCCCTGCCCACCCTCGCCAAGGACAGCATCCTATAGGTAGAGGGGTACCCTAGTGCGACCCAGTACAGGAGAAGGCAGGACACCAGGCTGATCTGATGTGCAGCCCCTGACACACGACACGCCGGACAGCACAAAGGCTCACTTCATCGCCACACCCAGCCGCAGTTCCCCATTCGGCACAAGGGAGCTTTGGGGTGACTTGTTTAGCGCTGATAAAAGGGCAGCAAGAGACGTGGGCAGCCCCTCCCCCAGCACGGGTGGCCGGCCCAGCATTGCCCCGCATCCGCTTGGCTGACATGCCTCTTCCACTCCCTCCAAATGTCTTGTCTGATCGCAGGGATGGCCCCAGAGCTTCCGTGGGGTGCTGCTTGAAGGGGGTGGGCAAGTGGGGAACTCGCGTTGCTAACGAGGGCAAGACAGGAGCAATCTTGTTCATCTGCCATCTCATTAACGTACGTTCAGTGTAGGCCACTTGGGGAAGAGTCTTAACCATGCCCTAAACGGCCGATAAAGCTCAAGGTTGGAGCCTTGGGAAGGGACGCTCCAGTCTCTTCGCCCCTAGGCTAGTGATGCTGCTGGGGCACGAGGGAAGAGAAGGAACAACGCCACCAGGCCTTTGCCACGCTCAGAGGAGAGAAGAGTCCACACATGGGGCATTCTGGGCTGTCAGAGAAGGGGCCACATGGGAGCAGGACCCTGTCAGACCAGGCCAACAGCCAGAGCTGCTTGTTTGGGTCAGACCCGGACATATGTAGACACGCACGTATGTCTTATGTACTTATATACTCCCCATATTTATCCTTACAACCCTGTGAGGCAAGGCAGGGCTATTTTCCTTTTTGTACAGATGGGAAACTGAGGCACAGAGCAGCTAAGTGACACAAGGAGTCTGTGGGAGGGCAGGCACCCAGGTCTCCCAAGTTCTGGGCTAGTGCCCCAAGCACTGGGCCATGCTACTGTGCCAAAGAGCCATTACATACATAGACATGTTAATAGACATGACCTGCACATGCATGAAGCCCACTTGGTTTGCACAAGCACCCAGAACATCCGTGTCAAGGCATGCTAACATGGGCATGTGTGCACAGACAGACGTGCCTGCAGACATGCGTGTGCAAACACAAGCATCCACATGTACCGACACTCCCAGGCTGCAATGCACACACGCACGGAGATGCTTGCACGCAAACTCCACAAAGCTGGGAACCTCACGCTCGCCTCGGACTTGGGAACAAACACACTCCTGATACGTTCACATGGCACCAGGAGCCAGTAAAATAGGGCCCACCAACTCGCAACCTGCAGAGCATCAAGGATCCAGAGGCCAGGGGAGAACACGTCCAAAGAACTCTTAAAAGTTTATCAGCCCCTAGCACAGATCCTTTGACCAGCCAGGGCCCCTATCAGAGGGAGACGCGTGGCTGTTTATAGGCACGCAAGTGCCAGGCGCTCAAGGAATCCGGCGGCCAGAGGCTTTATCTGGGAGTTGGGCCCTGTGCCAAGGCCTGAAACAACAGTCGTTCCAAGGAGTCGCCTGGCTCTGACGGGGGTTGTGGGGGATGAGACACCAGAAAAGTACCAGATGGACCTGCTGCCACCTCTGTCACTGCAGACCCAGCTCAGGAGCAACCTGCTGCCCAGGCCAGAGATGATGCTGATGGGGCCAGGCCCCATGGTGCTGTCGGGGAGGTTGGTTTCCATCCAGTGGCTCCCCGACAGGCCCCGCAGAGCGCCCACCCCGCCTCCCTGATGGGCCAACAGCCGCATGCCTGGACAGGCACCATCCACCAGGAGCCTGCTTCCCTGCAGGTGCCCACAAGGCTAAACTTCCCACTGGGCATGCTAAACGGGAGTGGGGGAGGCAGGAAAGGGACACGCACATTAGCAGGGTGCTTTCAGCCACGGCACTTGTAATGCAGCCATCACTGTGGTATTGGGGCACGAAGAGCAGTGCGTTGGGAGGCAGAGTGCCACATGAGCGTACGGCTTTGTCTACACAGGGGCACTGAATTCACACCCTGCCTTAATCTGAATTAAAGTGGAATAGCTACTCTGGCATAACTGTGGACACTTTTATTCTAGAGTAAGAGCCCCTTATTCTGAATTAGGCCTGGGCTACATAGTCACACTCAGGAACATTAAACTGAATTAACTAAAAGATGTGAATTTAAAGAGTGGATTCGTTAAACTGCATGAAACCCCTGTGTGGATCCTCCCGTTCAGAATTACAGTGGCCTTAATTTGAATGAATTGAAGATGTCAGTGGAAGCAGGGGGAGGTGTGGGGTGCAGATGGGAGCAGGGGCGGTCCAGAGGTGCATTGCTGGAAATGGGGGGGGGGGCAGATGGGCAGGAGTGAGCATGTGTCTGTTAATCGCTTTTCCAGGCAGACCCTGCACTAACCCAGCCAGCTTTGCTTGTCTGTGCAGAGAAAATCCCCCTACAATCTCTTTTCCTTCCCATCAGCTGGCGCCGACGGCCGGCCCCGACCTGCCTGAGTGCAGGCTGGAACCCGCGGCCATGGCTGCCGCACAGGAACGCGCCTTGGGCCGGGCCTGATCGGAATTGCCCGTCCTGCCCCGACCTGCTCGGCTTGGATGAATCTTCCACCTGGAGCAGGGAGGAATCCACCACTTGCCAGAGCAGGGAACGTCCCTGCCAGGGCCCGTCTCTCTGGTGCTATGAAGGCGGGACAGGGACGAGGGGGAGAACAGGAAAATTGCTCCAACCTGCTGCCCACCCCACCTCAGTCACGTCGGAGGTTCCCAGCTCCAGGTGCGCATGGGAATCTCCACACCAGGCCTCGGGGAAGAGCCACTGGATCCACCCAAAACCAGACCCAACCCACCCATCTGCGAAGTATTACAGTAGTGCTGAGAGGTCCCAACTGACATCAAGGCTCCACTGGGCCGGGTGCTGCCCAGACACAGCGAGAGGCAGTCCCTGCCCCAAAGACCTCACAGGCTGAAGAGACGCGGGGTAGGAGGGGAAACTGAGGCACAGAGGGGGAAGGGAGTTACCTAAGACAGTTCTAGCCCCACCTCTGATGCGGTCTCTGGAACCCCCTCACCGTAGTACTGAGCGCCTCACAGTCTGCAATATATTTATTCTCATGTAAGGCAGGGCAAGGCTACTATCCCCATTGGGGAAACCGAGGCACAGAGAGACTGAGTGACTTGCCCAAGATCACGGAGGGAGTCTGTGGCAGAGTCCCTGGGCCATCCTGCCTCTCTGACCACTCTTCTGCTTCCCAATCCAGTGTTCTAGCCACTGGACAACACTTCCACCACGTGTTGGGCTGACTTCTCTCTCCCTTTGTGCCCCTTCTTGTGGTATCTAGCCAACAGCTTTGGGATCCCACCTCACACAACAATCCTAGAGCTGGCTCCTGGTTCGAGGCCAGGCTTCGAGCACATGGCTTGACACCTGGTCTGGGGCAGGTGGGGGAAAGGCAGATCTGTGCCTTCTCCACAGCTCCAAGCACTAGGGAGTGAAGTGGAAGGATAGGCAGCTCCCACTGGGGGCCCGGAGGGTACCTTGGCCCGCCCAGAGGGACTGGGATAGAGCGATCCACATACCAAGGCCTCGCTCCGCAGCCCGCTTGCCTCCGGCCAGGGGCATACACGGCCACAGGGACTTGCCTTAATGGAAGACTTGCATTGGCTGCCCCCCTTTCTCCAACCCCGTCCGCTCCCAGCCCTCGGGGAGAGTCAGACTGGCCTGAGTCGCCCTGCGCATGCCAGGGGAGCTCTGGATTTGGCCCAGATGCTCGTTGTAAGCCCCACACCAAGAACTCTGGCCAACTGACCCCTCCTCCCCCCATCTGCCCCAGACCCCAGCCCCTGCTCCACGCTCAGAGTGCCCCGTCCCCACCCACGTCGGCCCACAGACAGAGGCTATCCTGGCACAACAGCGGAGCAGAGAGGCGCCCTGGCTGAGCGCCATTTCCTTGAAGGAACACTGTGGGCGGCGGGGAGGAGAAGGAGGAGAGCCGATGACTCAGGTCCCTTGAGCCTAGACTCATGGGGCTCATTTCTCCTTTCACTTACCCGGGTGTAAACCCGGCTGCTATTTCAGCTGGCCAAAGGGATCAGCACCCAGGGGTTAGGTAGCAGAGGGGAAAAGAGACTGCGCAGCGAGATCCTAGCTCGTGGACCAGAGCAGGCTGGCTGGGGGGTTATATAGCACTCGGGGAAAGGCCGGGGGACATGTCACTGCTGGGAATTCTACCTGCTGGGCCTATTCCTCTCCCATCTGTGCAGCTTTGGTGCCGGTATAAATCTGTTTCAGTGGAGTGGCTCCCAATTTACCCCACTGAGAGCAGGATCAGGCCTGGGGCTGTTTGACTCCATTGAATGCCAGGCACTGATGGTTCAGAAAGGGGCCAAATCCTCTCCCTTGACATCAGCGCATTGGTGCTGGCAGAGTCTGGCTCTGTAACATTATGTGCAGAATGTCACTAATTCAGATGCAATTCAATGTCCTGGCAGAATGCACTGGGCCCAGCTAGTCTGTTCTGCAGGAAGGGGGTCAATACGAAGACGTTCGCACTGGCCTCTGGTTGCAACCCAGCGCGTTAGAGCAGGGGCTTCGGCGCCAGGACTCCTGGGTTTTATCCCTGGCTCTGGGAGGGGAGTAGGGTCTAGTGGTTAGAGCACACAAAGAGGAGTCTTGACCCCTGGCCCTGGGAGGGGAGTGTCACTTTGGGTCTGTCTACACTGCATGCTAAGCCTGGTCTCTGATTCAGGTCTGAGCCTAAGGCCCCTGCTTCTGTCCACCAACAAACCAGCCTGTCTCGGGTCAGCACTCAGGATTTGGGTCCTAGGCCCTGCTGAGGGGGTGGGTCAGCACCAGAGTCGTGCTGTGACTTGGGTCCAATCCCTCTGCCGCGTGGATGCGGCTCAATCCACAGCCCCCATCGGAAGGTCTGCGCAGAGCAGCATGGACACCACAAGCCCGGGTCCTGCAGATCTGGGCTTAGGGTGCTGAGTGGTCAGAGCAGGGCAGTGGGAATCAGGCCTCTGGGGTTCGGTCCCTGGCTCTGCTGCTGGCTTCCCAGCAGACCCTTTCCCTGCAAAGCGGCGAGGATACTGACCTGCATCGGAGAGTTTGGGACACGCGCTCCGTGGAGCAAGGAGACCAGAACAGGCTAGAGCGGCCCTTAGACTCTGTTACCCCGTCTCCCTGCCTAACCAGGAACGTCTGCATCACAGTTTGCCTGCTCACCCCCTTTTGCCAGCATTGAATTCACTTTGCAAGCAACAGGGTGCACGGCCCGCGGGTAAAAAAACAGCTCGGGGCCTGATTTGCCTCTTGTTCCTGCTGGGGTCAGTGGGGCATAACTCTGCGGCCCGCGATGGCATTAGAGCCCTGTAGGGGAGAGGAGACGGGGCCCTGGATCCAACTCTGAAGTGGCCCAGTGGATTGGGTGGTCTGGGCCCGCTGCAGTGCGGGGGGTCAGTTGCAGCAGAGCGTGTCTGAGGGAACTGCCGCCCTCCCTTCCACGCACATCCCCAGGCTGGGGGGTCAGATACCCAGCCAGGGCCGCTGTGACTCATGCTCCTTTGTCAGCGGTTCAGGATTTCGCCCCAGTTCTCCATTCACAAACCAAAAAGGGGAAAGACACCGACCAGCGAGACTGACCACCCGCATGACTCTGCAGAATCCTGCCTCCCCCGCACCCTGGTGCCAATCCTGCCCCATGTGCAACTGGGCGGGGGGGGGAGAAGAGGTGCATTCTGATCTGGGCTGGTCCTCTGCTGACTCCCAGTTCACACCAGAGAAAGGCAGAGGAGAACTAGGCCCAGGGTCAATAATTAAATGGCTCCTTCCTACACCGCATATCTGCCCTGGGCCAAGTGTGAGTTTGGCATGGCCACTCAGCGTCTGTCTACACTGCAATGCAAGCCCAAGGTGAGTAGAACCCGAGTTAGCAGCCCCTGGGTTTGAACGTCTACACTCATCTGTAACCCCAGGTTAGGAATTGTTGAACCCTGGATCCCAACCTGAGTCTCCGCTGCATTACGCGGGCCCGAGTCCAAACCCCCAGACCCCAGCCTGCCAGCATCGCTTCAAAAAAAAGGAAAAGAGCCCATGCCATGCACTCATTCCAGGGCCTTTCCCTACAGCCCAGCGCTGCCGAATGCGAAGCCTGATGCGAGCCCAACCCACTGACCCAGTAACCCTGGTGCCATCCCATCGGGCAGCCCGGCGAGTAGAGAACAGGGGCAGGGCGGGGTGTGGCGCAGCAAGCATGCCCTCGACTTGCGCAATGCACTATTTTATTTAGCCGCTGCTGTCGTCTAGCAACTGCAGGGCTGGTCCGACACGAACAGCAGGAGGTGGGTGAGGGCAGTGCCAATGGGTGTGACTGCCCTGGGGCCAACTGTGCCAAGACAGCTGGGCTACTAGATCCGTGTGCCAGGGATACTTCAAGTGGCCTCCTGGACTAGCGTCTGTGGGGGTTTGGTGCTCACTGGTGAGAGTCTCTGTTCGCGAGATTCAAACGTGCACAAGGCATGTTAGTTTCATACTAATTTAGGGCTTGTCTACACATGGATTTATTCCTGATTAACTCCCTGTGTGGACGCACTTTGTTCTGGAATAAGGGCTTGTTTACACAGGGACATTCAGGAAAGTTAACCCTAATTAACTGAAGGTGGGAATTTGAAGCGGATTAGTTAAATATCACATTCGGTCCCTCTGCAGATGCTGTGATTCAGAATTAAAGCTGTCTTAATGCAGTTTAGTTGAATTCATTTTGGAAGTGAATTAAGATCAACTGAATTAAGGCCACTCTTAATTTTTGAGGGTGTTCATACAGGGGTTTAATGTGGCATAGTTAATCCTCTTTAAATTTACACCCCTCCTTAATCCAAATTAATTTCCCCATGTAGACAAACCCTTAGTCCTAATTTTCCTTCCAGGTGGGACTAAGGCAGAGAATTTGGATCGATTCACTCTCTTCAGCTCACCCTACTGTAGCGCTCATGGCTGTTGTAGTAATCCAGGCTCGTTGTGCAGACTGGACCTGCAGCACGACCAGATCCACACTACAAACCGGAACGCTGCCTGGCATCGGCAGAAAGCACAGCCACATAGCTACTCCATCCCCGACAACACGGCTGTGTGTGTAACACAGACTTGGGTCTCGGCATGGAGCTAGACGGGCCTGGCAACAACACATTGATTTATGACAGTAGCCCGAGAAACGCCAGCCCTGATCTGGGCCAGGCACTGCACATTGGGGCAGGGACTGTCCCTGCCCCAAAGAGCTTACAGTCTAAATAGACCAGTCAGCTAAAGGATGGGAGGGGAAACTGAGGCACAGAGAGGGGTAGTGGCTAGGTCACACAGCAGGTCAGAGCCAGGAACAGAACCCAGGACTCCTGAGACCACCCCCCAAGCCTAACCACTAGGCAACATTGCCTCTGCAACACCATCCTGAAGGTCAACAAACTCAGGCTGTCAGGCCCAGGGGAAAGGCAGGAGAAGCAAAGCCACATGGCAGGGCTGAAAGGACTTTTCCCCCAGACATACTAGTCCAGGAACTCCAAGCTTTGGCCCCCCACCGGATCTCCGCTGCACAAAGAGCTATCCAGACGAGGCCTCCCACTGTAGCTCCAGGCCATTCCTCCTTGTTCCCCCCTCATCTCATCGGAGACTGAGCAATTCCTATCCGTATTGTTCTGTGTAGATATTTATAGCCTCTGTTCACCTCCCCCGACCCCAGCCCAGCCTTCTCTTTCCGGGGCCAGTATAAATTTAGTTCCCTGCTTTCACTACCGCAGCCTAGTGAAAAATCGCAAGCGTCTCCTCTGTACCTAGATCAGCTGGCGGGGAGGAGGGGAAAAGGAGATGTTCTGTGGTTTCACTGAGACATGGGGTCCCTGTACCAGGTTGTCTACAGACCAGATAAGGAGGAGGTGGAAGAGGAGACATGTGACAAGACAGACAATAATACCGTGAACTTCTGTAGCGCCTTCGACCTGCACTTCAAACCCACAGTGGAGGAGTGATTTTCACCTCTCCACTTTACAGAGAGGGAAACTGAGGCACCACAGGGCGCATCACTAGTCAGCAGCAGAACCCAGGAGTCCTGTCCCGTGGTCACTAGACCATGTTGATTTCCACCCCACTGGCATAGCAGCAAGAGATGTGCCATGGCCCATGGGATGATCCACAGCGGTAAGAGCAAGCTCGGTTTGCAACGCCAGGGTCCTCAGCGCTGGGCTGATACCTCTCAAAGGACAAAGAGCCATGAAGGAGGTGAACGGTTCTTCCACCCCCTGCAGAACCGCTCACAGAGGCTACCTTACTGGGGAGCAACTCCACCCAGCTAACCCTGCTGTACAGCCGCTGAACTGATCGAGAAGCCGCCCAGCCACAGCCCCGGGTCAAACCTCGTAGCCCAAAATTCCTACGTGCCAGGAAGTCACCACGGGCAGACCCCTCTGCTCGGCTCCCAGCATGAGTGGGTGAGAGGGGGAGGGGAAGAGAGGCATCCGCAGAAGCAGTTTTTATGTTAGTTGGTCACGGAACCAGAACAAAAATGAATAGAAAGAAAAAAAAATATCCCCCTTCCCCCCCGAAACACACAAACTGGTTTAGAACGTAGCTGCGTGCCAGCCGCCTGCCCCCGGGGCGACCAGTCTGTGCACGGAGCTGCCACATGGACCCGGCCAGCCCCATCACAAATGGCTGCTCTGTTCCCCCCCCCGGCAGGGCCGCGGCTACGCTCAGACCCAGGGAACTCTTCAACTGGGCGGCCGCTGACAAGGATGCTCACAAATTCCATCTGCCTTGGAAACGCCGGCTCCAAACCGCCAACACAATTCACGATTCAGCTCCGCCGGGCCAGACCCCCAGCTGGTGCAAATCAGGGCCACTCTGCTGACGTCAATGGAGGAACACGGATTCACATCCGCTAGGGAATCGGAGGTGGAGAGAGACAGGGGCTGCTCCAAACAGCAGGTGCTGCGAAGCAGAAGGTCCTTGCTCCCACAGCAGAGGGATGGTGGAAAGGGATAAAGAAGAGGGCAAAGAGGGAAGCGAGCAGGGGATGGGAGCAAAGCAGGATACAGGGCAGCAGGTGCAGAGGAGAAAGCTCTGCTGAAGGGCAGAAGGAGCAGAGAGGGGGTTAGCTGCAGTGAGACACATGGGAGGGTTTGAGACGCACGGGAGGCGATTCTGAACCACGGGTAGCAGCGGCAGGAGTTCTGAGGGGACATCTGAGCTGCGGCAGCAGGGCCCGGCTCACCCTGCGTTCAGGGCGAGATCAGAGGCTACAATGGAGGAGAATGAGGTTGCCCATTACCAAGGGCTTTAGCTTTCCTGGACCGGATCCTCAGCTGGTGGAAATCAGCACAGCTCTGCTCTTTGCTGTATCTCGTGATAGAGCGATGCTGATTTCCACCAGCCGAGGAGCCAGTCCCCCCGTTTGTCACGCATTAGTGTGTGTTCCAGCTTTGTGTGTATTTTCTTTGCACCTCATCTTCCTCTTTGGGAGCCTGATTCGGATCTCACATCACTGGAGTCACCCCTGGTTGACGCAGGGGTGAAAGAGAATCGGGCCTCTGGGGTCTGTGCTGTGTCAGGCAGCATGGAGACAGATGTCACGTCCAGCAAAGTACACCCAGATAATCCATGTTGAGTTTGCAGGGACTGTCTCTTTGCTTGGTCTCTGTACAGTGCCTAGCACAATGGGGGCTGGGCCATTGACTGAGGCTTCCTACTGCAATGCTGTCTGTCGTCCCCGGATCCCCCACAGCCTGGGAGAAGGGGGTGCAAATGCTTCTCTGAAACCCACCCATGGTGCTCCCCACCCGCTCTGCTAAATGACTGAGACTGTTCCTCCAGCAACTGCTGAATGAGAAGAAATCAACAGTCCACAGAGAAGATTCCCCCCCTCCCTGGCCCGCTCTTGCGAGCGGAAAATCTGCTCAGCCCCAAAGACAGAGCATTCCTCAGCCTGCCAAAGGCTCATTGTGCCCTGGCCCAGCCGCTGGCATTTGCAGAGCTCGGCTAAATTCCATTAACCCTCTGCGGGGCGCATTGGACTAGCCAGGCAGTACCGCTTCCGGTCGGGCTCCCTCTGACCCGTCACCATCCCACGCTTTGGCCCCAGACTAAGTGCTGAGCAGAGCTGGGCCTCTTTTCTGCCCTCAGCATCAGAGCGAGCCCTCCCGGCCTTGATGCCTTGTGCATTAGTCCAGTTTTGAGTGGCTACTCCGGGGCAGCAGCATTCCAGCAGCACGGCCTGGCGGTGAGCCACACCTGGGACGTCCCCGTGCCGCTGGCAGGAAAGACGATGAGATGGGACGCGCCACCCCTTCCCCTGATCGCCTCAGAGTCTAAGCACCCTTCACAAGAAAGCCAGCCAGCTGCATGCAGGCCTTGTGGTCATATTCAGGTCACCTCTGCTCCGGGTCAATCATTCCCCTTCATGCCCCTTTTTTGGGCTTTATAATCCTGGCCTAATGGCTTTGGGACTCAAGAGATCTGGGTTCTGCGATCGGGCTGCTCCACTGCCCTACCATTATCCAGTACAAAGCTCTCTGGGCACGTCTCCACCGCAATGAAAAACCCGCGGCACCAAGCCTTGGGGCCCGAGTCGGCTCAGGCTGCGGGGCCAAAAACGGCAGTGGAGACAATTGGGCTTGGGCGGGAGCCTGGTTTCTGACAAACTCCCCCTCACAGGGTCTCAGAGCTCAACCTGAGCATCTACACTGCAATTATTGGCCCCCTGAGCCAGCGGACCCGAGCCAGCCGCTGCTGGGCTGCGGATCTTTGATTGTGGTGTGAACATACCCTCTGCAACCGTTTCCCCTCCCGTCCTTCGTCTATTTAGACCAGGCACTCTTCAGGGTAAGGACTCTCTCTCTCTCTCTGTGCAGCGCCGAGCACAAGGGGAGCCCAGAGACCATCTTTTTGTTCTGTATTTGTACTGCCCCGGCACCAGGGGGTCCTGATCCGTGACCAGGGCTCCTAGGTACTATGGGAACACAAATCAAATATTATTTAGTACCACAATGGAGGCAAACTTGTCCCAAATCAGGGGTGATTGGATTATCTGTTTTGGCTTAGTTCACCATAGTGATCACAGCCAGATAGGAAATTCATACCCAGGTGCCCTTAAAAGTCAAGTGGTGCCTGGATCCCACGGCTAGGTCTGGGCTCACCGCTAAAGCAAACACATGTGGCCTCTCTCTCCAGAAGCCAATGAGCCAAATCCTCAGCTGGTGTAAATTAATTTTGCCTCACTAAAGTCAACGGAGCAATGAGGGTTTATTCCAGTCAGGGATCTAGCCCTGGCTTTTAAAGAGATGGGCCAACCATAAGATATTCAGCTAAGTACTGAAGGACCAAGTTCGGCTCAGATACCTGCCTATCCTCTTTAGCCCAGCTGGGATAAATCGACCTTGCTCTACCGATGCGGCTTTACCCCAGCTGCGGATCTAGCCCTTTGACATTGGAGCTTTGCATAACCACAGCTGAGAACTGAAGCTGCACCCATGTGGGTCTGAAAAACCAGGCTAGGGATGGCAAGATTTCAAACACGCATCCATCCCCAGCCAAGAATACTGTGAGAACGAGCCTTTTGCGTAGCATTTCAGCGCTTCTCCTGCTGGGAACAGCAGAGGCAACAAGAGATGTTGGGCATTTAATCAAGATCCTTCTTTGCTACTGTGTGGAACAATGGGTGCCCAACAGGCCACACAGGGGTAGCAAAATTAAACCCTGCTCCTGAAAAATGCAACACAGTTTAATTTCCCCGTTAAGTCCTTGGGAGGCTGTGAGAGTCTCAAACATGCCCAAAGGCAGTGAGTCACGGTGTTTATTCTGCAGGGCTGTAACCATGCTGACCAGAGGAGTTTCTTCATAGATCCACAATTGTAAAATCAGATAGGACGCACGGTGATCACCTCATCTCATCTCCTGCAAAGCACAGTCCAGAGAACCTATGCAAAATCATTCCTGTTTCAGCTAGAGCATCTCTTTCAGAAGAGGCGGCTTGAAGAGGTCTAGGTTGGATATTAGGAAAAACTATTTCACTAGGAGGGTGGTGAAGCACTGGAATGGGTTACCTAGGGAGGTGGTAGAATCTCCTTCCTTAGAAGTTCTTAAGGCCTGGCTTGACAAAGCCCTGGCTGGGATGATTTAGCTGGTGTTGGTCCTGCTTTGAGCAGGGGGTTGGACTAGGTGACCTCCTGAGGTCCCTTCCAACTGTAATCTTTTAGGATTTCAAAATCGCCAGTGATGATGGAGAACCCACCACGACCCCTGGGGAACTGTTCCCATGATCTCAAGCGTCTCATTCAAACACACCAAAAATCTATCAGTCAATCCTTCATCACAAGAGAGACTGTTTAAGAAAAGCAAAGGCCTTACAATTAATCCACACTAAGGGAGTTTTCCCTCCAAGGGACGGAGACTGGACAGGTCTGACTCTTCCCACGGGCTAGATTCTGTCCTCGTTACCAGCAGTGCATCCCCACCGAACGAGGCCAGAATCGGGCACAGCTTTTGCTGAGATGGGGGCTGGGGCGGTAGGTTTCCCCCGTGGGGGATTTGCAAACCATGCTTTGCTCACAAGAAAAGGTTCTGGGGACCCAATCTTGCTTCCACAGACAGCATGACTGGGCCCACTTGTTCCTAAAGCCCTTTGGATGGCAAGGGAACCATCCGGTTCTCAGCTTAGCAGGCCAGACAGCCTCACACACACACACACACACACTCTTGCAGCCCCCAGTCTGGCCGCTTTCATGTTGAGAAATCCTGCAGCGGCAGGCAGCACGTCACAGGCGTGGGATCCTGCCAGGGCCGGAGTGCCCCACTGTCCTGGACTCTGTGGGGGGTTCCACGTGAAGCAATTGTCTAGATATAATCAGGGCTCTGATGCGGTCTCAGTGGGTCTCCGGTTTCTTACTCACCACTGAATCAGCACAGCAAAGGGATCACTGGGGCAGGAAGGTTCCCCAGAAGGCTTGACATTATTGACATTTCGGCCCCTGCCACAGAGGTCCTGGGCTTGAGCCTGACCTCATGTCAGGGTCACACTATTGGGGGGAACAAACTGCTCCAGCTCCATGTTCTCATAACAGGGCCAATTGCTGCATAACCAGCAAAGACCCAAAGGCACACCAAGGTGAGAGGGAAAGGTGCAGTCCCCGTCCCCTACCCGTTCGGATCGAAGTCACCAGTTTCACCATCAGGAACACGCCGCCCAGAGCCAGGGCACGACCCTGCGAACCCCTCACTCTCTCCAGGAGTAAGGGCTGGCTCGAGGAGAAAGGGTTAAACCTTCCCCTTTCATCAGCAAAGGAGACACGCTACACCACCAGGCCCTCCACCCTGCCAGCCAGTCGCTCAGGGGTTTGCAAGTCAGAGCCTGCAGTTCTTTGCTCCTCGTCACCCTGCCCCATTATTCACTGGGAGAGGAGACAGAGTTATTTGAACTCCCGGCCTCTCCGGCTTAAATTCAAACACATGTATGAAAAGAGAGGAAACTTCCGGCCCCATCCCCCCCACCCCCCTTCCCGTTGCAGGTTTTCAATATATTAAGCCCTGGAAAAGCATTTCACCTACCTGCTTAAAAACACCCCCCCACACACAGTTACAGGAAAGGGCGGGGGGCTTTCCCACAAGTCCCGGTTCGACTCTGAATCAATGGGACGCTTTCAAGCCAGACTCTGGAATTTTTTGTAAGAGCTCCTGAAGGTGCAATCGGGTTTCACTTCAGAGAAAGTAACAGGCGGGAGGGGGGAGAACTGCCTGTGAACTGAGCGAAGCGTGGCAGAGCCATGTTGCTTTCAAACACTCTCTCCTTCCCCACCCCTGGGGAAAGGGATCAAGCCAGGCTGTTGCCTTAGCGAAGGCGAAGAAGCCCCTTGTCTGAGCCACTAAACACCCCCCGCCGCCTTGTGCCTTGTCTCCCACGCACAGGGCTGCCGCTGCCAGGACACACCGTGAAATTAACCAGGGTGAAATTAACCAGGGCGTAGAGTCTATTGAAATAAAAAAAAAAAATCAAGTCATCTCCTTACCTTCCCCCCCTCGCAGCTCGATCCCAGCGGTGCTTTCTCCAGGGCTTTCCACCCCGGCCCGGCTCGGCTCGGCTCTCTGTACCCGCTAAGGAGGAGGAAACTTTCCTTGGGAACTTCAACCCTTGCCCGAGGTGTGGTTTGGCTAGAGAGGAGCAAGGAAATGCTCGGGTTTCAACACACTGGTTCTTAAATAGGCGCTCTCCGGAGGCGCAGCACCGACCCTGGCCACCGGCAGGCATTGCACAAGCCTGGAAAGGATGTCAGAACAGCCCGGCCGCTTTTCCCTTCGTGCTGGCCACATTAACTCTCAGCTGTCCGAGCTCCTGGCCAGATGAGAGGAACACACTGGATCTAGCCAGTTTAAAGCCCTGGCTGGGATGATTTCATTGGGGATCGGTCCTGCTTTGAGCAGGGGGTTGGACTAGGTGACCTCCTGAGGTCCCTTCCAACCCTGATAGTCTATGATTCTATCAGGCCCGGAGAGTTGTTGGCTTTTGGGTTTTTTTTTTTTAAAAAGCTGATTTTAGGTGCCTGGCTCAAAATAAAAGGCTCTCCCCTACCCCCATTGGCCTCATTTCCTTGAAGTGAACTTGGGCGATTGACGCCAGTTGCCCAGAATAAAAAGCCATGGTTTGCAAATGAGGGGAGAGGTATTTCCCAGGAGAAGTGGTTGGCAGCAGCTGCAGAGGTGTCATGGGGACATGCCCAGGCAGAGGCAGGGAAAGGGGACTTGGGTTTAGGGTACAGGGTTCCATAGCTGAGTGTTCTTAGACAGGTCACTGCCTCAGTTTCCCCCAGTGGGAGACAGGCTCTATGAACACTTATGCAGGTGCTTAATTAATGGTCTGCTCGCTTGAGGGAAGTTAAGTGTACCTGTAATTGTTGGAAAGAGCAGGCCTTCATCTATTTCACAGTTCAGTTCTGAGGATAAATTCTTTAATGTGTCTATAGGGTGAGGCGATCATCAGTGATGCATGGCCTGGAAGAGTCAAGCGGGAACAAGACTCATGTCTACACTACAGCTGCGAACAGGCCTCTCTGTCCTGGTCGAGAGACACACGCTCACTCTGCTGGAGTTAGCATGCTATAAATCGTGGTGTAGGTGTTGTGGCTTGGGAGGTGGCCGACACAGGGTCGGCCGGGCATGTGCTCTGGTGGTGAGCTGTGCTGCAATGTCCACTTGGCTGTTTTTAGCACGCTAGCTTGAGCAGGGCCAGCATGTCCGTCTACTCAGCCGGGAAGGCATGCTTCCCCCTGCAGTGTAGACATAGCCCGTGTCATGCCACTTGCATTTGGCATGTGGCTGAACTTTTCTGCACCTCAGTTTCCCCATCTGCAAAATGGGTGTAAAAATAAATCTGGTTTAATATGGACAGAAATATTGTTGTGATTTTTCTGGGCCTGATTTTGTCTTGCACCTCATAGAGTCATTCGTACCAGTGCAAAATGAGCATAAAGCCCTATTATTCTTATTGCACTGGCGTAAATCAGCATCAGCACCATCCCTAGCTCTTCATTAGCAGATCTCAAAGCACTTTATAAAGGCTATCAGTAGCATTATCCTCATTTTACAGCTGGGGAAACTGAGGCACAGACAGGGGCTGTAGTTAAGAGACAGGATAGCGCCTCTGGAGATCTGAGTTCAGTTCCCAGCTGAGATTAAACTTGCCTCTGATTCCAAACGTGGGCTTGCTAGGATGGAGCTTGCATGGTCACTATGCATCCTGTGCCTGTGCTGTGGAGATCCGTGGGGCTGCCTATAGGTGCTGCTGAACGCCTGGCTTGAAGTGATTTTCATCCTATATAGGTCTCAATGTCTCTCGGCACCCCCCCTGTAAAATTGTTCCAGCACCATTCTTTTCCTTCCTGAAATGGTGCTGGCTGGCCCACAAGAGATGAATCAGGGGATGGTGGGAGAGGAACCATGGGAATTGCAGAGTTTGACCCCCAGGATTCCAGACCCTTTTGCTTTGTGACCCACAATGCACAGCGAGAGATGTCCCAGAATGCAGAGAGCCCAGCGGTGAAGCAAAGCACGGTGAACATTGTGTGCCTCTCTCCCGTTGAACTGAAGGTTGGGCCCCTCTGTGGATCTGGGCCACTGGTCTGTCATGAATCAGAAAAGACTTGGCTGTGTGTATGCAATTATTGCATAGCGTCTAATGCCCATCACTTAGCACTGTTATTATCCAGCCAGGTCTCCTTAAGAACTAGCTAGGGATCGGGCCAGATGGCACTTGATTTACAAGGAGGCTAGAACACTTTGGGATTTTCCATGATCATGCCAGTGCTCAAAAACTCAGTGTGAATTAATGACCCCCCCCATCCTGGGTAGACAAGGCTGCTCAAACCAACCAACCCACCCATCCTTGCTCATCAAATGGGGAAAAGGTGTTTTGCAAAAGGAGACAAAGGGAAACCATGCACAAGCTCCACGAGATGGGAGAGTCAGGGTGACGGAGGCAGACCCATGTGCCAAGCCAGCGTGAGGCATCAAAGAGCCCAGATTGGAGAAGAAAGTGGCTGTGGTGAGAAGGGGGTGTGGCATGAGTGTCAGTCTTCCGGGTAGGGCACAGCCGATGCCTTGTAGGACAAGAACCCCCGTAAGGGGGCATCGAGGGAGAACAGACCCACTTGTTTCAAAGGGACCCTGTCCAAGCACCTTGTGGAATTTAAAAGTACTGAGCCAGATCCTCAGCTGGTGTAACAGAACGTTTCTCCACTCCATTGCAAAGGAGCTACAATGATTTCCCCCTGCGGAAGATCTGGCCCACTGGTTTTCGTTCATGCTGGTTGTAATAACAACCCAGCTGGGGTTTCCTCCTGGGGCCTGCACCGAGATTTATTATTGTAGGGTGGCTTCAGTCACACGGTTAAAACCAAACATAAACTCCTGGACACAGCAGGTCTGAATTCCTGCTGCGGCTGCCGCTCATTAGCTCTGCCCAGTAGAGAGAGGGGCGTGTGGACCAGACTGTGAGACGGTGAGGCCAGGATTTTCAGAAGTGCCCGCTGATTTCTGCATGCAATTCGTGGTGCTCCTCACTACTGCCGGTGAGGCTCAACTCGCCCAGCGGCAAGGAATTGTTTTGTATCATGTGAGTAAAACATCATTTGTTTCAAGAAAAGGAGGACTTGTGGCACCTTAGAGACTAACCAATTTATTTGAGCATGAGCTTTCGTGAGCTACAGCTCACTTGAAATGAGCTGTAGCTCACGAAAGCTTATGCTCAAATAAATTGGTTAGTCTCTAAGGTGCCACAAGTCCTCCTTTTCTTTTTGCAAATACAGACTAACATGGCTGTTACTCTGAAACCTATCATTTGTTTTGTCACTATCCCTGTGGCAGTGATGGGGCAGGGGAATCGGAGTCTGGCTTTTTGCAAGGCACAGCAGGTCTCACACATCCCTCACGTCCAGATGGCTCTCGGTTTAGTTCCAAACACAGATCGTCAAGTCAATGGGAATGAGGTGCCTAAACGCCTTTGAGGATCTGGGCCAAAGTCCCCTATGGCCCATGCAAACAGCCTCACTTTTACAGCTGAAAATGATTCGTGTCACCAATGCCTGGTCCTGAAGCTGCGGTTAAAGAGACCTTCAGGCCCAGCTCTGCAAAGTTACTTAGGTTCCTAACTTCCATTGATTTCAGCTGACGTTCGGAGCTGCAAGTCTGAGGATCAGGGCCGAGGGCTTGTGTCACAGGGTTGCTGGCCTTTTCAGGAGAGTTGGGCCCAGCCTCAGATTGACCTGGCAGCTGGGACTGATCAAGTGAGTATACAAGCCAGCAAGCAGCTCTATTGAGGAGGAGAGCTACAGGAAGGAAGGTGGGTGAGGGGATGGAAAAGGTCTGTGGGTGCCCACAGCCTGCTTCGTGTTACTTTGTGAGTTTTGTGTTTGAAGATGCCAGAGATGCCCTGATGGAAGGTGACAGTTTTTGTGCTGGGAGAACAGGCTGGCACCTCTACCGCATTGTGATGCTATCATCATACTGCTCTAGCTCAGTTCCCCCTGGAGACAAGCCCTGCTTGACCCCAGGGAAGGAATGCCAGGGCATTTCAGGTTTCCTGCATGAATAATCTCGAGGCTCTGTCTCCTACACGGCATCCCCCCGTTTGGGCCTTGGCAGCTTAGTCGGCATGTTGCAAAGCAGAACGTATCATTGGCTCTTTGGACAGCTGCAGACCTTGGGCACCCGCTGTCCCTGGGCGTGAGAAACCCAGCCTTGCTCAATGAATGGAACTTTGTGGCAATGTAACCGTTACACCAGGAACTGTCCTGAGCCTTTCAGAGCCGCGCTTGCACCCCCAGGTTGTGCTCAGAGTGTGTTCACAGCCCAGGGGCTGGTACGGATCCTCTGGCTTCCTGGGAACTGCGGGCTATCGCTCCGCACTTGTGTAAGGATGGTGCTAAGTGGGCCTACAAGACATCACTGGGCAGGCCTCACAGCAATCTCCCCCTCTGTTTTTTTTTTCCGACCTGGAAGCTCAGCTTCCACTCCTCGTTAATTTCATTAATTTTTCAATGGCAAAATGCTTTTTGGGAATGAATTATAGAGCAGCCCTGGGTTCAGCTTCCATAATGCGCTGCAAACTTTCTTTCTTGGCCTTGTCTCCCTCTCGCCCTCCCCCACTGGATTTATTTTCTCAAGGTGAGTTAAAGGCACAGACTCGACAGGCTGCAGTCCTCCTATGGGAGCAGCAGTGTAGGAGATTCAGGAGTGGGGGTCAGTGAGGGGGGAATGGAGAGGACGGCCTGTAGTAGCTCCCCATAAATCTGTGGGGGCTGGATCCCTTTATTGTGCCAGGCTGTCGCTCCAGAGAGAACAAACCATGGAATCTCCCTCATCTACATCCTCTGCAGCAAGTGACATCACCCCCTCCACAGAAATCAGAGCTGGGATAACCTAGGACAGGTGCTGTCTCGCCCACCCTCCTGGGCAGTACAGGATCGCTCCCTAGGGCCTTGCCTTCGCGCTGCGCCCAGGCTCACTGTCAGGGTCTCCAGGGATGGCTCTTCACAGAATCATAGAAGATTAGGATTGGAAGAGACTTCAGGAGGTCATCTAGACCAACCTCCTGCTCAAAGCAGGACCAAACCCAACTAAAACATCCCAGCCAGGGCCGTCAAGCCGGGCCTTAAAAACCTCTAAGGATGGAGATTCCACCCCCCCCCCCCGCCCCCCTGAGGAAACACATTCCAGTGCTTCACCACCCTCCTAGTGAAAGAGTTTCTCCTAATATCCAACCTCGCTCTTCCCCACTGCAACTTGAGACCATTACTCCTTGTTCTGTCATCTGCCACCACTGAGACCGGACGAGCTCCGTCCTCTTTGGAAGCCCCCTTCAGGTAGTTGAAGGCTGCTATCAAATCCCCCCTCACTCTTCTCTTCTGCAGACTAAACAAGCCCAGTTCCCGCAGCCTCTCCTCATAAATCATGTGCCCCAGCCCCCTAATCATTTCCGTTGCCCCCGCTGAACTTTCTCCAATTTGTCCACATCCCTTCTGTAGCGGGGGGCCCAACACTGGACGCAGTACTCCAGATGTGGCCTCACCAATGCCGAATAGAGGGGAATAACCACTTCCCTCCATCTGCTGGCAATGCTCCTACTAATGCAGCCCAATATGCCTTGAGAAACTCCTCCACAGTCTCATAGGGATGAGGATGAAACAGAGGGAAGTGCCCATAGCGGCACCGGATCCCACTATCCAGCTCTCTGCTCACCAAGCCCTCGGTCAGGGCTGGCTGGGAAACGGCTTTTGGGTTTGTTTCTGGGGAAAAGAAATTCAACAGAATAGTTTTCATTGGGGGGCGGGGAGAGAATCCAAAGATTTTCAGGGTTTGTTGAAAAACTGAAAACCTCCCCAACTTAAAAACTGTCAGACAAAAGGAGGTGGGTTTTTTAATGAGAACCTGAAACATTTCATCCAAAACGGACGTGTCTGGTGGAAATTTCTGTGTTGATGGAAAAGTGTTTTTTTGTCGGAAAAAACATTTCAACTGATAAATTTCTATCAATTCTCCCTCCCCTGCCCTCCTTCTCCCTCCCTGGCCCTGCCCAGGAGCGTTTGTGCTGTAACCTGTGACAAATTATCCCCCAGCCACACCTTGGCCTTTTAAAATCTCTCTCTATATATATCCATATATTCATTACTGGCCTTAGGAAAATGAAAATCTTTCAAGTGTCTCAGGTTTCCCCCAGTGCTCAGGAGAATAGGAAGTTCTCACTGTCCCCCCCCCTCAAAGAAAGGCCAACTCCAAAGATTTGTATGGAAAAGAGCATCGTGTTCTCCCCACGAGGTAATTCTGGTTTTACACTGATGTAATTCCACAGATTTCAATTAGGGTTGCCAACTTTCTAACTGCTGAAAGACGAACACCCTTCTCCCGCCCCCTGCCCTGCCTCTTCCCCCCCAGGCCCCACGCCCTGCTCACTCCTCTCCCCGCTCCCCCCTCTCCCAGGACTCACCTCCTGCCTGCAGAGCCAGGCTGGGAGGAGTTGATGCGGAGCCTGCCCAACTGGGGCACCACAGGGTGGAGGGAGGCTGGGGCACAGTGGTACACGGCAGGGATCGGTCCCCAGAGCAAGGAGGTGGGGAGGGGCCAGGGCAATCGGAGCACCGCGGGGCAGAAGGGTGTGGGGGGGCGGACAGGATTCCCTCCCCTGGGTGGTGGCACCTCTCTCTTGCAAGCCAGCCAATGCTCTCTTGTCAGGCTTCAGCTGAGAGCAGCTCCTCCATGTGGCTCCAGAAGCAGCTGCTGCTCTTCCCGCCTGCCAGTGGCAGAGGCTGGTTACTGTGGCCAACTGGACTTTTAGCGTCCGGTCAGCTATGCTGACTGGACGCTGCCAGGTTCCCTTTTTGACCAAACTTTCCGGTCAAAAACTGGACACCTGGCAAGCCTAATTTCAGTGGAGTCCTGCTGGGGTCAAAATGGAGAAACTGAGGCTAGGTCCATACTACAATCTATGCTGTGACTGCTACTCGGGTAGGCACCCCAGAGCTAGCTTCATCCGCAGTGGCATGGCTAAATATAGCAGTGTAGACAAGTGGTGGTGAGATGGTACGCAGCACCCCGGCCTGCTTGCATTGACCATGCTGAGAGCCACCCCACCACATTTGCATTGCCATTTTTAGCCAAGATAGTGTGGGGACCTGTACCTGAGCTGTACCCTCAGGTTGCAGGGCAGACACACCTGGGATAGGGAATCAGATCCAGCATTTCTTTATCTTAGCTTCACCATGGGCACTTTCCATCCCAATCCACACCGCTGCCAGGTCAGCTGGAACTGGGACAAAAATCATGGCACTGAAACAGAAAAGTTCTGATGGGAGCACTTAGCGGCTCCACACAAGACTCGGCAGGCAGGGTACTGCACGGACACTGAGCGAGAGACAGTCCCTGCCCCAAAGAGCCTCCAGTCTAAATAGACAAAGAGTGGGAGGGGAAACTGAGGTACAGAGTGGGGAAGTGACTGACCCAGGGTTACCCAGCAGGTCTGTGGTAGAGTTGGGAAGAGACCCAAGGTCTCCTGAGTCTATGTTCGGTTTTCTAGCTACTACACTACGTTGCCTCTCTCTAAGTTGAATTTGGATTCCTCATCAGGGAGTACATGTGGCACAGGAAGGAGTGGAAGGGTTACAGCTCCCTGATCCTCGGAGCCAGCCCCAATGAACAGACAGGCCGCTTTAGCTTATGCCCCAAGCACAGGGGCCCAGCTCCTCGGAGGTATTTAGGTACCTGAGCCTCACCACAGCTGGCCTGCCCTGTGTCTCCTCTGCTCTGTGCCTGGCACAGTGCTTGATACCAGTGCCAAGTGACCCCAAAGCAAGGAGGCAGTGCGGCCTCGGGGCCTGGGATTCTGTTCTTGGCTCTGCCGCTGCTTAGTGGGGGGCTTTGGGTAAGTGACCCCGTGCCTCAGTTTTCCCTTTTGTAAAATGGGGGTAATGATACTGCCCTCCTGTGTGAAGAGCTTTGAGACCGATGGATGAAAAGCGCTATAGGAGAGTGTGACGTTGCACCCCAAAATGCTTTATAGAAATATGCTTATGAGCGTAAATTTGACATAACTGGAATATGTTTTATGCTAGATATGCCATGTAACATATCTTTGCAAAGGTTATTATCTACTGAATATATTCACTCTGTCTGTATGCATGTATCATTTTTATATCTGAAGTTATGAGCGCTGGCTCTATACTTGTATTTGAAGTGTTTGCTATAGGAAGCACATAAGACCAATTTGGTCAACATAGTGTGAAAGGGTTATTCAAGTAATTGGGAGTACTTAACTAACAATGGACTTTGGGAGACGCCAATCCACATCTGAGCTTTCCTGGGACCATTCAGACTAATATATAAACAATGGCGTCGGCCTGCAAAAAGCTGAATCATTCATAGACATGGGTCTTGCCCAGGTAGCTAGAGACCCCATCTTGTGGCTGTGGTGTTGCACAAGAGAGAATATAAAAGGCCCTGGAAACCCCTCCATTTGGTCTTCAGCTGGCTCAAAATGATAGCCTCTCCACCCCAAAGAGATGCCTGAAAGAAACTGGAACAAAGGACAGTAACTATGGGGGGGGGGGGGTGAGTGATTGCTGGACCCAGACAAGGAAGGAATCTAGTCTGTCAAGGAAGCTTATTGGAACATCTCTGAGGGTGAGATTTACCTGAATTTAGTTTCCCAATGTATTACGCTTAGACTTGCATGTTTTATTTTATTTTGCTTGATAACTTACTTCATTCTGTCTGTTATTACTTGGAACCACTTAAATCCTACTATTTAATAAAATCACTTTTTACTTATTAATTAACCCAGAGCAAGTAATTACTTCCTGGGGGAGAAAACAGCTGTGCATATCTCTCTATCAGTGTTATAGAGGGAGAACAATTTATGAGTTTACTGTGTATAAGCTTTATACAGAGTCAAATGGATTTATTTGGGGTTTGGATCCCATTGGGAACTGGGTATCTGGGTGCTAGAGACAGGAGCAATTCTTAAGCTGTTTTCAGTTAAGCCTGCAGCTTTTGGGGGATGTGATTCAGACCAGGGTCTGTGTTTGTAGCAAACTAGCATGTCTGGCTCAACAAGGCAGGGTACTGAAGTCCCAAGCTGCCAGGGAAAATGGGCTCAGAGGTAGTCCCAGCATATCAGCTGGCAGACCCAAGGGGATCTCTGTAACCCAGCCCCTCACAGAGAGCTGGGGGTATTGTCACCCACTTTACACCCTGTGTGAATGCACAAGGCACGGAACCACCCAAAGTCCCCGCCACACGGAGAAGCTGTCCTGGATCAGTAACTACCTTTGTGAGTGTCACACGTTTACCATGCATCTAAAGCATGCGGGGTGCAGCAGAAGGGTTCTCAGTGGGAATAGAAGCCTCTTCTTCTTGCCAGCCACATGGGGAAATAATTCACTGCTTGGGGCTGGGCTTTGCTGTGAGTGGACAGAGGGCATCAGGCGATGTTGGGTAACATTTTCAAAAGCCCGTAATGTAAGAGCCTCTGTCCCATTTTCAGCAGCCACCGAGGCACTCGGGAGCCTACAGCAGTAATTAAGCCTTGCTGCACTCAGCAGTCCAATGCCAAATGGATTTAGGAGCCTAGATACCTTTTTGAAGGCCTTTTGCAAATGAAATTACCCATCTTACCAGAGAGCTGTCCCACAGCAAAACCACCGCCTTGTGTGTCTGCGGTTATATTAATATACAGGTGCTTTATATTGGTACAACCATTTCCATGCAGAAAGGGGAATAAGCTATAGCCGCACCTGTAAACCAGTATAACAATGCCCACAGCAGGGGTTGTACTGGTCTTACTAAATATCAGTTAAAAAAGAAAATCACACCTTGTGGGTGTGTCTGATCTGAAGCTAGAAGGTGGAAGTCCCGGCTCCAAGAGGCACACCTGATGGAGCAAGCACCTATTGCCATGGCAGTGCTAGCAGTGGGAGGGGGCTCTCCACCTGGAGTACGTTCCTAGTATCCCAGACAGGATCATACTCAGGCTAGCCCCGCCTGCTGCTTACCCCACCCCGGCTACACACTACCTGGTTATACCTAGGCAGGAGTACTGCAGAAAGGGAGCGGGGGTGGGGGGGAGATCAGAGTGATTCACAAGCTAAATGTGAGTCAACAGTGTCACACTGTTGCAAAAAAAGCAAACAACATTCTGGGCTGTATTTGCAGGAGTGTTGTAAGCAGGACACGAGGACTAATTTTTCTGCTCTACTCCACGCTGATTCGGCCTCAGCTGGAGTATTGTGTCCAGTTCTGGGCGCCACACTTCTGGAAGGATGTGAACAAATTGGAGCAAGTCCAGAGAAGAGCAACAAAAAATGACTAAAGGTCTAGAAAACATGACCTAGGAGGAAAGATTGAAAAAACTGGGTTTGTTTAGTCTGGAGAAGAGAAGACTGAGAGGGGACATGAGAACAGTTTTCAAGTACATAAAAGGTTGTTACAAGGAGGAGGGAGAACAATTGTTCTTGTTAACCTCTGAGGACGGGACAAGAAGCAATGGGCTTAAATTGCAGCAAGGGCAGTTTAGGCTGGACATTAGGAAAAGCTTCTGAACTGTCAGGGTGGTTAGGCACTGGAATAAATTGCCCAGGGAGGTGGTGGAATCTCCATCATTGGAGATTTTTAAGAGCAGGTTGGACAAACGCCTGTCAGGACGTTTTGTCCTGCCTAGAACACTTTGTCCTGCCTTGAGTGCAGAGGACTAGACTAGATGACCTCTCAAGGTCCCTTCTAGTTCTGTGATTCTATACCAGGACAGACGCTGTGTGCGGACAAGGCCTTAGGCTGCTAAGTCTCTTAAGTGCTTTCAAAAATGTCACCCCATGCAGATGTCATTCTGATGGGCGTGGGGAAAGTTTTGTCCAGGAGGAAGGTTTTGCAGTGATTCCTAGAGGTAGCTAGACTCTGGATTCTCCTGATCTCCAGACAGTCATCCTCATCAGTTTGGCAAACCAAGCAAATGGTGCCTATCATTGATCGTGCCATGAGAACTCCCTTCTGAGCTCAGCGGAGAGGCCGGCTTACAAGCCCATTGCATTACGTGAGGCCATGTCATTTATAGACAAGGGGAGATGCAACCCTGTTTCAGACAACAGAGGTGTAAGGATTGGATGTTGTTCCAGGCTCGAGCTTGACTTCAGTCTGTTGCAACGTGCCTCGTCTGATGAGACCTGCACGGATTCAGCTTTCTGAGCAGAAGCCATGGTGACGCCTGTCCTGCTGATGAATAAAGACGTGCTCATGGAGAGGGATGCTCCCGAGGGAAGCAGAGGTGACTGCTGGCCAGCGGGCTGCGTTAGATGGAGAGCTCCCAAAGGAGTTGTGACACTTGTCAAAAGGCATCACCTCATGTGTCCGAACGCATCAAGTCCCTCCAAGAAGCTAATCGGGCCGTGTGTGTGTACTTGTGCGGCATACTAGCAAAGAGAGACCTAGTACACTGGGATTGGGGAGACTCTATCTGCAGTGACAATAATCCCTAGCGCTTATCTAGCACTTCCCATCAGTCAAGTTCCAAGTGCTTTACAAGGGAGGTTAGAATAATCCCCATTTTACAGATGGGGAAACTGAGGCACTGGGCAGCATAGTGACTTGCCAAAGGTCACCCAGCAGGCCAGTTGCAGGGACAGGAATAGCACCCTGTGTCCTTTGTACTGGGGAACACTGCCTCCATAGCATGGCACCTCCACGGTGTGCAGACACAGAGCATTGAGCGACCACCACGGGGAGCCAGGTCGAGGGATGCTGTTTCCTGTTATGCAGTGGCAGGGTCCATATCCCTCTGAGAGCAGGAAGCAGGGGGTGTCTCCTGCTCAGCCCAGGGATATGGACCCTGCCACTGGGATGGAGGCAACCGTCATTCCATGGCAACATCCAAGTGATGTGCTGGAGGAGCAGCAGAAAAGCTCCCTAAAAGTAGGCGGGGGGCCACCGGTGCCTGAACCCTGGCCCCACCCCCTGCCCCGTGCTGCCTCAAGGCCCCGCTCCTTTTCCAGAGGCCCCGCCCCCAGGTCATCCTTCTCCCCAAGCCCCTGCCCTCACTCCGCCCACTCCATGCAAGGCCCTGCCCCTGCACTGCCTCTGCCCCCCAAGTGATGGGGCCGTGGTCCCCTGGGCCCACGCCCCTGGTTGGAGGGGTAACTTGGTGACATTTAATGGCCTGTGATATGCAGGAGGTCAGAGTAGATGATTTAATGGTCCCTTCTGGCTATGGATCCACGAGGGATCTCCCGACAACCCTAGCTGCTCCTGCTCACTTGGCCCCTAGCTAAGTGTCTGCTTGGAAGGACTAGATGCAGCTCTGGGTGTTCTTCCTCCTTGGTTTCTCCCATCAAACCTGTGTGCTCCTGATCAGTTTCCCACAGGGTCTGGCCTTCAGCATTCATCAGCAGAAAAGCAAAGGAAAACAAAACTACTTGACCTCTTCAGAAAACACCAGACAGAAAAATTTTGCTGGTTCCCGCAGCAGAGTTTGCACACCTGCTAGGTTGTGCAGCCCCTCCTCCACCGCAACCCCAGCTGGGCGAACATGACTGAATAAAACTTATGTCTATTTAGGGAGAGATAGCATATCTTCGCTGCTGCACTAATTGCCCAGGCTCTAAGATAAGTGGATCTGAAAGCAAAAACATGGAGGCAGAAATAGACCGTCTGAAAACCTAACGCAGAGGGGGCTTGGCTTTGATGGGAATTATGTGCACACAGCAACAGGAAAACCATTCCTGTGGATGACCCAGAAGATCATTCTAATCCTATGCCAGTTGTAGAGTTGGATTTTATATCCTCGGTAATTTGATAGGAAGCAGGAACAATACAGCCTTATTTGGTATGGGGTCTTTTCAACAGGTGTCTTGAAAACATCTTGAGTTAATTAATTCCTCCCTTGTTGAGCAGGATTTAAGGGATTTACAGGTCAGTTTCCCCTCTGGAGCAGAACTCAGTGGTGCAGAGTCAGGTATCTGCTTAGCGTCACTTATTTATTTGCAAAATGTCCTCAGCTCCTCTATGAGACCTGCCCCGAAACCATTCCCAGAGCAGAGCTTTTACCAAAACATCCAGTCTTGATTTAAAAATGGCCAGTGATGGAGCATCCACCATGACCCTCGGGAAATTGTTCCGATGGTTAAATGCTCTCCCTTTACAAATGCACACCTGTTTTCCAGTCTGAATGTGTCTAGCTTCAACTTCCAGCCATTGGCGCGTGTTCGACCTTTCTCTGCAAGACTGAAGAGCCCCTATTAAATATTTGTTCCCCATGTAGGTACTTACAGAACCTGCAGCTAAGATCAAGTGTGTGGATGAAGTCAAATCACTTCTGCTTTCAAGGCCCCCCCCCCCCCCCGCTATAATAAAGCCTGGGTAAGGAAGTGAGCTGTAGCTCACGAAAGCTTATGCTCTAATAAATTGGTTAGTCTCTAAGGTGCCACAAGTCCTCCTTTTCTTTTTGCGAATACAGACTAACACGGCTGTTACTCTGAAACCTGTCATTAAACAGCAGAGCATTCGTACAGCTGCATCATCGGCCCACCAGCCCCGGGAGGAGGGGTAATAAATCTGCCTATTTAGGAGGGGCTGCATTGCGGAGACAGACAGACACACGCGCAAACTCACACTCAGACAAAAGCAAGGCAGAAAATTCTGCAAGCCTGACGTCCAGCTGCCTCCGAAGACAAGTACGGCACAACGAAAACCCTGTCAGCTGGGTTAGCAGCCAGCAGATCCAACCCTTCCTTAAAACAGGTAACAAAATCAGCATTATTCTTTCAAAGGAAAGCTGAGCCACTTGGGCGGGGGGTGGGGGGGTCTTCCTGAGGCTTGGATTGCTGGTGTGTCAGCCCTCAGAGGCTTTCCAGGCATCTGAAGAAGTGGGGTTTTTTACCCACCACAGTGGATGCCCAAATAAATCTGTTAGTCTTTAAGGTGCCACCAGACTCCTCGTTGTTTTTGTGGATACAGACTAACATGGCTACCCCTCGGATACAGGGAAGGAGACGAAAGGGAGCATATCTGATCAGTTTAGCACCGGGCTTTCACTGCAGTTGAATAAAGGCTCCATTCCCCCCTCTAACCTGGCTGCCTGAGCGTGAACATGATTCCGTTAATAAAGGGGACGCGCTTCTCTTTAGATCTGAGGACGGTAGGCGACGCAGAGGACGTGTAAATTGCCTTTTTTAATATCTGCCGCTTTTTAAATATATATAATTATCCTCCCTCCTCGTGGCTTTGAGGCTAGCGTTGCTGAGTGCATTTCTAAATCAAGCAGATTGCCCGGTGCTAAATGCACGATGGGTCTAATTTTAATAATCTGCTGTCCTCTTGCAAAAAGAAAGCCCGAAATATACCCGTGAGCAGAGTGCTATTTAAAAAACACAGTTGTTTGTTTTGTGGAAGGGGATGACATACAGTCTTCCCAGTACATTTTGATTTTTTTTAAATTTAGAAGCAAACTGGTCCCTGTGTAATTTGATGGGAATGTGAGTGCCCTGTTGCAGAGGATGTTGGAAACCCATTGGAATTAAGCCTCGTAAGAAACAAGCAGTCAGTGGAAAGCGAGGGATATATAGATAGATTGACTAAAATCAAAGACAGCGAGGACCAAAGGACACAGTCCTGCCAGGAAAATGCACATTAAGGGTTGGATTCACTTGGACCAGGGTAGGCCAGGCCTTTGGGGAGTGGGGAGAATTGTATATTAAGGTGGTATCAAAGTGAAGAGCAAGGGCGGGGGAGGGGCTCTGCAGCAAATTCGCCTGGGTGGGGCCACTGCAGGAACCGTCTGGCTCGACACACAATGGATCTCGTAGTTTGGGATGTGCCGAGCAGCTGGAGCTGGGAGAGGCGTTTCAGGTGGGCAAGGAGGTGTGCGATGGGGGGGGGGCCTAGAAACCCGAAGCAGAGCTTCGTTACAGCTGATTGGACACGATTTGGTCCTGATTCTGCTCTCACATCTGGCGGGGAGGGGTTGGACTGATGTCAGTGGAGTGACTCCTGACTTGAGCAGGGGTGTGCTGGAAAGAGGATGAAGTCCTTTGTCTTTGTGGGCGTGGGCGGGGTTTGGGTATGCATACACACCCCCTCCCCACAGATATACATGCATGCCCACACAGTTATACGCACGCATACAATCGTAATGCCTCTTAGACTTCTTCTCATCAGAGGCACTCAAAGTGCTTTACAATGGAGGTCAATATACCTTTGAGGAAATGGGCCATTATCCCATTATATAGATGGGGAAACTGAGGCACAGAGCTGTGAAGTGAGCTACCCAGCAGACCAGTGGCCAAGACAGGAACAGAGCCCAGATCTTCTGAGTCCCACTAGGCAACACTGTCCCCCACAGGCGTAGGTGTACGTGTACACACAAACACACACACACACACACACTATTCTATCCAGAGAGTTATAGTCAAAGGACAGCAAGAATTTGTGGTGCGTCCTTATGATGAATCCTACAAATCCTAATTATATTTCTGTTCCTGTTTTATTCCCATGTCCGCACTTAGTTCTGTTCGCAGTCCCAGTCACCCGCAAATTCTCAACACTACAAACAAACCACAGGGGATATTATTTCCACATCCCTCATGATTAGTTTCCTACCATGCAAACGTTAGGGTGGCGCCTTCCGAGACCATTTGTATCTACATATCCAAGGGAAATGCTATAGAGAAGCCAATCATAAGCCCTAGGACCCAGATCCTGAAAGGGAGTTAGGCATAAATACCTTTGAGTATCTAGGCCCTAGCTCGTACCTAGCGCTTTTCATCAGCAGCTCTTAAGGCACTTTACAAAGGACGTCAGTAGCATCGCTGCCATTTTATAGATGGGGAAACTGAGGCACAGAGTGGTTAAGTGACTTGCCTGAGGTCACCAGTGGCAGAACGCAGACTAGAACCCACCTCTGCTGAGTCCCAAGCCAGTGCACTAGCCACTAGGCAGCAGCTGCTTTGGATCCTTTATCAAAATCGGACAAACCAGCTGCTGAGGACCAACGTGTGGCTGCTGGAATAGAAGGCGGCTGTAAAACCAGCTCTTCGCAGCCTGGGGAGGGGAAGCTCCTGAAGGACTCGGGGGCCGGGACCTGTCCCAGGATTTGTGGGATGTTCCCATCCCATAATTTCTTCATTAGGAGGTGTATGGCGGTACCACCTAGGGGTCCCATTGTGCTGCACGGACACAGAGTAAGAGACAATCCCTGCCCCAGAGACCTTACAATCTCCCTAGATCAGACAGAGGAAGGAGCGTTAGTACTAATTTACAGATGGGGCGCTGAGACCCACATCTTCAAAGGTACTGAGGTGCCCGACAGCCACGATGTCAGTGGGCCTGGGCCGAAGTGACCTGCCCTAGAGTACAGAGAAGGGTGCTGGGGAACCCAGCGCTCCCGAGCCCTAGCCTGCTGCCTTATCCACCCACCCACAGAGCAATATTCTTCGCCGCCAGCATTGATTGGGGAAGGGACCATTGTACCAGGGCCCTGACCCCCAAAACGTCCGTAACTGTGGTGAAATGGGATGAGGTGGGGCCCCAGCAGCCGATGTATTGGGGCCCCAAATTTCTCTCCACGGGCCTGTTCACAGGGTTGGGGCCTGGGCCCTGTGGTAATCATGAAGCAGTGACGTTTTCGATCATTCCGTAGCCCGAGTGGCTAGGACTGCGTGGTAGCCCGCGGCTTCAGAAGACTTTCCTGTCTTCTTCCTTGTAGGCGGAGATGCTGGACACGGCGAACAGCCAGTACGACTCCTTCCTGTACTGGAGAATGCCCATCCCAGAGCTCGACCTGGCGGAGCTGGAGGGGCTGGGGTTGGCCGACGCGGCACTCTACAAAGCCAAGGGCGGTGTGGGCAAGCGGCCTGGGGACTGGAAGCAGCTCAGGCAGGACATCGCCGAGGAAGAGGACACTCTCCTGCCGTTCAACAGCTTCAATTTCTGGCGCGCGCCGATAGCCAGCATTAGCGCGTTAGATTTTGATCTGGTCTGATGCCAGCGGCCCGAGCACGCGGCCGGGTCTCTTTGGTTAGGTCTCTGTGTCGTCCTTTACGTTGAAAGTGGTCGCTGACGATGCTGATTAACGAATCGCCCAGTGATGACACCTCCAAGACTCATCGTCCGTGTCCCCCCCCCCCCCGCCCACCTTCTCTCTTCTCAAGGGTATGTCTACACGGTACATGCGGGTGTCGGCACACCTGAGCTAGCGTTACTCTAGCCAGCGCGGGTAACCATTGCAGGGTAGTTGCGGCAGGCCGGCCATTTGTCCGGTTTTAAGCCGGGCCGTCCTTTTTTTCTGTGGGTGGGCCCCTGTCCAGCACCAGGATAACGCCGGTCACGGGTTTGTCCGGTATCAGGCATGGAGGACATCAGGGGCAGAGTGGCGCATTCTTCAACATGCTGGTGTGACTGGAGTCGGGGCGGGGGAGCTTCCCCAAAAGTGGGGGGGGGCAGGGACCCCCACCCTCTCCCTGGCACTGCCCCTGCCCCTCCTCTTACCACCGAGACCCCACCCCTGGCCAAGCCAGAAGTGGGGCTGGGGAGCCCGGGCCCCATCACCTGCCTGGGGTACAGGGGGCTTGAGAGTAGCCCCTGGCCTGTGTTCCCACCCCACCCCCCAAGCCCTCCGCCCAGGGCAGGTGGAGGGTCCGCAGCTCCCCACCGCTGCCCAGGCTCCCCTGGGCTCCTGTTGCCGGTCTGGCCAGGGGGTGGGACCTTGGGGGAAGAGAAGGGGCAGGGACAGGGCCCGTGGCAAAAAGTGGCCCCTGGCCCCCCCTGTTCCAGCACCCCTGACTGGGGTGCTCTCCAACATGCCATCCATCCGGTCACGCCAAAGGGCAGTGTCACACAGCTGGGGTCAGCCCCACGCCATTCCCAGAAGTACTGGAATGTCTGGTAATTCTGGGGTGCATCAGTGGCCCCCTTAACATCTGGTGGCCCAGGCTAGCCACCCCAATACTAGCCTGCCAGAGTCCCGGGGTGCCTATTTGGGTTGCCAGCCCATGCCAAAGTCCGTCTCACCCTTTTCTACCCTGCTATTGTTACTCATGCTGGCTAGACCAAAACAAACCGGGGCGTGCCGAGCCATGCGGCAGTCACACCGTCACGTGCCCGTGGTTAGCTCACAAGTGTTGGAAGCCACATTCAGTTTGTCTTGGTGTGAGCAGGCATTGTGCCATAGCCCTGACCGTACCTGTGCGAGAACGTGCTAGAGAACCACGAAGTAGCGGTCGGATTTGAGCTCATTCCTATTGTGTTTTATTAAGAAACGTGCGTGCAAACAGAAGACCACCTCACCTGTCCAAATTCCCCTCTTAGCTGAAGTCCGATCACATTGCCCTGGGGTGGCGGACATCCCTGCTTCTCTAAACGCTCCCATTTTTCCAACCTGCGCTCAGTTTCCCCACCCTTTCCATTTGGATATTCAAGGTTTCTCTGCCAGACAAATGCCAGCGGGCCCTTTCTTCTGCTCAATAGGGGCTAATCAGGCGCAAGCCTCGTTCCTGAAAAGGAGTCCCAGGCTCTCCACCTTGTCCAAAACCGCAGAGCAAAGAGAAAACCATCAGTGTGAGAATTTTGCTAGGAACGTGGATACATTTTCATTAGGATGCAGGGAAATTTTGGGGACAGAGCCTCAGGAGGTATCGATGGAGCCTGTTTCCACCAGCCGCAGATCTGGCCCATGCTGCCTGACCCACTAAAACCAAATACAGCCACCACATCAGTTTTGCCTTAAAGACTTGGGGTTAAATATTGCTCGGGTTCCCATCCCCTGGGATTACTGCCACATTGAATATGGGTCGCATGTGGGCTCTGAGGGCCCGATTCTGATTGCCTTGTAGTGCCTCGCGCCACGAGCCAGGCATTGGCCTTCTAAAGCCAGGGAGCAAGGTGCTACTCCGTGTGAGGATGGCTATCGGAACCGGACCCTTACAGCTGGCTCTTGCTGCCCGTATCACAGGAGGGCCACGCTGCTAATCCTCTCGCTGGTGATCATCCGATTCACCCCCGCTGAAATATTTTGGGGCTGCGTCTGAGTAGCTACTCGTCAGTGGGACGAAGGCCTGGGCAGCCTGCTTACTGAGCAGTAGCTGGCTCTGCACGTTGCTCTAGTTAGGGCGGCTTTGAGCAGTAAGGACCAGAGCCACAAGAATCATAGGACTGGAAGGGACCTTGAGAGGTCATCTAGTCCAGTCCCCTACTCTCATGAAGTATTCGGATGCTCATGGAGTATCAAGAGTATTAGGCATTGTGCTTTACCAACCCCACTGGCTTCACGGGCGGCTGTGGGCTCCGTCAGCCCCGGCCTGCTTCACCTGGCTGGTGTCAGGCTTGGAGCGAGGGGAGAGCCCGGCTCAGATGAAGGCTGATTGGGGAGGAGAGCAGATCTCCAGCTGTGAGAGAGCAGCTGAGCCTTCCAGAGCCTCTCTAGGGAGAGGCAGGAGAGTTGTGGGACTATGGCTGGGTCTATGTCAGCCGTGAATGACCTGACCCTGCCGCTGAGTTAGTCTGCTGCAAATGGTGCCCTGCCTGAAGGGGGCGACTGCTTGGGAATAGACCTTTTGTTTCCTTACGCCTGACTGCGGACCTAGTGCTGACTTGTCCGGAGCCGAGCAGCAAACTGACCGCAGCTGCCTAGCTCCCATTGATTTCAATGGGGGTTAGGCACCTAAATACCTATGAGGATCTGGGCCTTAGCGGCTACTTGGAGTGAGTAGTCCTCAGGGGAAGGGGTTAAACAAACAAAACAAAAAAACAGTTTTTCTTCCCCCCAAGTGCAAAAGAAGTGTCTGGAAACAAGTGGTGGAAAATCTGGGAGGTTTTTTTAATGTCCACTTAAATAAAAAAAGGCCCGTTGGCTGGATTGTTCACACCTGTGCTGACGCCAGCTATGAGACACGTTAGCCCAAAAGGCAACAGGACAAAAGAGATGAAAAAGACTGAAGAGGAGGGTTTGTGCTTAAGGGTAGCATTGCTCCAGTGTACCTGCTGTTTATGGTTCTCAGTGCTGCAAGGGAGGCTAGGAACGTCTATACGGAGATTAATTGTAACAGATCTATGGCAACCTTGGACTTCACAGAGGTCACCATGCTGCATCAGGTGGTTGTTTGGAATTTCAGAGTGATAGAACCCAGAGCCACTGCTCCAGGCCTCTACAGTGTGAGCTCAGAGTGAATTTCCTTGAGCAGCTACCAGTATAGGGTCTATGACCCACAGTGGAGCAGTTCTGATTCCACCCACCAGAGGACAGGGGTGCGGCTGCAAACTAGCCAGTTCTTGATATTATGATGCTAGTCAGGAAAGCCACAATGTGCAGCAACTCAAAGCCTTCCAGGGAGCTTGCAGAGTATGTAACGTGTAGAAGGGAACGAGGCAGCCCGAACTAGTAAACGGCTATGAAAAATGTAAATTCCACATACAGAGCATGGCTATTTCACCTTCCAAAAATACCCAGGCTGTGGACTTTAAGATTTTTAAACTGGAGGTGAAGAATGTAAACTTTCCTTCGCAGGCCTATATGGTTTTGTGTCCCAAGCCAAAAAGCCATGGAAACCAGGGGAGAGGTACTTATAATGAAACTTTAAATAAAATTAGTTTTTAAAAAAGTACATATTCCTGTGGACACTTGAAATCCATACAGACTGGAACAAAACACTCTTTATAGCTGCTATTCCTCAGCTGCCTTCAAACCGTTTAAAGGTCTTTTGACTATCTATGGTAAACGGACATGCCAAACAGTGGGTGTGCCTGGTCTGAAACGCCTGCCTTCTTGCCTGGGGGAGTGAAAAATCAAGAGGCTCCTAAAATAAAGGGTCTGCTTCTCCTTTACCCTGCACCAGTGCCAACTCAGTGTAAGAGACACTTGTATGGGAAGTGCTTTCTGTTTCAGGAGAAATCCTGCAATTTTGAAAAAAAATTTCCCATTCCAGAACAAAAAACAAAACAATTCAAAAATTTCCTGTGAAACAAAATTGCAGGTGCGGGGGGACTATTTTGGGTGGATCACAATGGTTCACTCTGATTTCAGCTTTTTCAAAATTGTATATTCTATTGTCTAAAGTCAAACTATTGACCAATCAATCATTTTGAAATGTAACATCAGCAAGTTTGGTTCCCGAAAGAGTGAAATAGAACTTTCCGACTTTACCGGAACGCGCCATTACGCCTTTGTTTCTGAACTGAAAGGGTCAAAATTGACACGTTCCCGACAAACACTTTGATTGGGATGAACCAGTATTTTCCAAAGGAAAAATGTGCAACTCGAAACCTTCCCAGCAGCTCTAGTGACAGACACAGCCATTCTGAGCAGATAGCACTGGATATCCACTTGGCGTTGGGGTAAATTCTATCCAAAGGTGCAGGGTACCAGAGAACTGGGCCCAAGTCTCCAAGACCGACGTGTTTAATGTTCAGTGTGCCTTACAAAGAGTAAGAAAGCAGGTCAATGAATGGGAGAAATCTACTAAATTAAACTGAAACAAAAACCATTGAATTCTCCATCCACACTTCATTGCTGGTTTGGAGTCAGTGCTGATACAAGAGGCCTAGGAATGGATTACAGAAACCTGCCTTCATCTTGGTTTCTGTGTGAAATCTGAGGCTATGTCTTCACCCTTCATGAGATCTTTCTACATCCTGAATTTAGAACCGGAATGCTTCCAGGGTCTATATATTCCTCAGATCTCACAGAGAAACAAAGGTGTCCTGATCAAGCCAATATGGTCAAGGGGAGTTGTGCGTGTTTGGTCAATAGGTACTGGGGCCCTTAGGTTCATGCACACAATCTAATGGACTAAGCAACTGCTGAGAACTAGAAATCTCAATATCTGGGTGGGTTAAGTATCATACGCTGTATGCAGAATGTAATGCTACTGTACTTTCTCCTAGACCATGCACAGCTGATTACAGGGCTGTATAGGTGTCCAGTAGTCCTCTTACATACAGAATCTGCAGCGTATACACACCAGTTCTGTGTATGGCTCTCTCGTACATTGCAAGTTGCAAAAGGCTCCTGAGTAAGTTGTGTTAGTCCCCACTTTTATAAAGACAGATGCCTTGTTTGCCTTCACAAATCGTTCAGTCTTCCACTTGCCCAGCTGTCTAGCACTTCCACTGCTTCTTTGTGTTCTCCAGGACGGAATGAGCGAAACCGATGCCAGAGGTGTTTTCCAAAATCTTCAAGTGTAACGGTCCCAAACTCTAACCGATGGCTTCACCTGGCAGTCCGGCACTGTGCTGCCTCCGAACAAACATTAATAAAGTGTTTCACCCCTGAACCACACTAAATCTTCTCTGCGTGAATATTATGCCACGATTCGTATTCTTTGAACTAAAATGTTTATTGCGGCAACAGATTCACCAAACTGTCACTTCGCTGCTTTTGCTGTCTATTGCTTTTGCCGGGCATTTAGAAGTCTGGCATTTCCGCTAAGATTTCAGCTTCCTCACCACTTTGTGCTGCATAATATCATCTTTCACCTCTCTTGCCATTTCATAATAATAAAAGAGTATGAAACTAAGAGGCTTTATCTGTATTTTCTGGGGAACACTCTCCCCTTGCTGGGTGTAACTATGGAATTCAAGTGTGTGGATACATCAAAACAAAGATCTACTGGTTTTCCTTATGGCTATTTTCTAGTTTTCTGCTTTCCCATCCGAGAGGGCCCAACTGCGGAAATTGTTGTAGGTTTATTTCCGTCATTTCTGATATCGCTATAACTAGCCTGGGCTGCAAAAAAGGAATTTTCATCCTGCCGAAGATGCCAAGATTTAGGGAAAATTTTCATTCTAAATTGGAGTAAAAATCGCAACATTTTTCATGGGACATAAAGTCAAAAAAAACAAAATGGAAATTTGTTTTGGCTTGCTGTGTGCCTTCCTTGTCAATTTTATCTTCTGCCTGCAGGGAAAAGGTGAAATTGACAAGATCCTTCTCCATGAGCGTTCAGGGTTCCAGCATTTGGATTTTTTTCCCCAATAGAAAAACTGAATTTTTTCAACCAAATTGAAATTTTCCCACAGACAATTTTCATTTTTGCACAAAGGGCCTATTCAGTTGGAAAACTGAAGCCCAGACCTAGCCGTAACATCACATTCTCACAGATCCTTTGACTTTGCTACATTCCCACAGAATGGGCAGCATGTCAGATGCCAGCAGCCAGTCTTTAAGAACATAAGAATGGCCACACAAGGTCAGACCAATAGCCCATCTAGTCCAGTGTCCTGTCTTCCCACAGAGGCCAATGCCAGATGATTCAGAACAGGGTAATTAAATCAAGTGATCCATCCCCTGTTGTCCAGTCCCAGCTTCTGGGAGTCAGAGATTTAGGAACACCTGGAGCATGGGGTTGCATCCTTGACCATCTTGGCCAATAGCCATTGATGGGTCTGTCCTCCAGGAACTTCTCATTCTTTTTTGAACCCAGTTATACTTTTGGCCTTCACAACATCCCCTGGCAATGAGTTCCACTGACTGTATGTTGTGTGCAGAAGTACTAACTGGTTCGTTTTAAACCAGCTGCCTATTACTATCATTGGGTGAGCCCTAGTTCTCGTGTTATGTGAAGGAGTAAATAACACTTCCTAATTCACTCTCTCCACACCGTTCATAATTTTATAGACCTCTATGATATCCCACCCCCCTTTAGTCATCTCTTTTCTAAGCTAAACAGTCCCAGTGCTTTTAATCTCTCCTCCTAGGGAAGCAGTTCCCAGCTCCTAATTATTTTTGTTGCCCTTCTCTGTACTTTTTCCAATTCTAATCTACCTTTTTTGAGATGGGGTGACCTCAACTGCCTGCAGCATTCAAGATGTGGGCGTACCATGGTTTTAGATAGCGGCATGGTGATATTTTCTGCCTTTGCATTTGAAGGATAATTAACGACAGCAGGGAAAGCGTTTGGAAGATGTAAACTCTCTACACCGTGTGCTTGATTCTGCATCTCCCTGCACCGTCTGCAGTAATCAACACAAGCACAAAGTGAAGGAGAAATACTGCCAGATCAGGATGATAGCATTTTGCACTGTGCTCTGGAGTAAATGGCTGTATAAGGTGCAAAATAATGGGGAGCCAGGGCCACAAAACATTAAGTATTATTATTAATAATAATAATAGTGTATCTGCTTGGTCTAGATTGAGCTCTTAGCGGTACGGTGTTTGCCCTTTGTTTTTCACTAGGTCTGTTGTCTGCTTCCAGTGGTCCATTGCACTGGGTTCTCAGCTAGTGTAGACCAGCATAGCTCCACTGAAACCAACCAAGCTCCCAGCCTAGAACCTGTCCCATCATGCCATCTTCTCTTCCGATTGTGGTGACAGGGTCTGTTACAGGCTTCACTCACTGCAAGAGCGCCTCTTTCCCGGCCTGGCCTTGCGAAGCAGCTTTCTTTCCATATGGCTCCCCCCGCCCATGGTCACTCCGTCAGCGCGGGGCTCTCTCTCAGCCCTCTGGCTAGGTCGCTGTGTGATCCCCCCTTCCAGGGAATCAGAGTCTCACCAGGCATCTCCAACAATCCAGCACCACTTCCCAATGGCTGGTAGGGGAACCCAGGCCCTCCCTCTACACTGGGTTCCAACCCAGGGACCCCATAACCAGCAGCCACGGTCCGCACTGTCCCCCTTCTTGCTGCTGTTACCTGGGTTTCTTCCTACCCTGCCTTCTTAGGCTCTCTTTCCCCACAACTCCTGTGGGGTTGACTCTCCCTCCAGGGCTTATTCTCCCCCTGGCTTTCCTCCTCCCCACTTCCCAGCTCCCAGAGAGCAACTTGCAGATTCCCTCCCTGCTCCTACAAAACTCTTCCCTTTCTATTCCTTACCCAGGTTCTCCCCCTGCTGGCCTCCCTCAGCAATTACTATTTATAAATCCCTGGACCTCCCTTCAGGTGCCACTGAGAAGGTGAAGTGGCCTCTTCGGGGCCACCTTAACCCTTTCAGGACTGGTGCGGGGTGATCGCCTTTGGCATTAATGCAGTGGTGGATTAGCCACTGGGCCAATGGGGCCCGTGCCAAAAAGCCCCGGCCAATTGGGGGGCCCCAGCGAAATAGGCGCCCCCATGCCCTGACCCCCCTCCCTGGCAGGAGCGCTGGGACCCCAGCTGCAGCCCTGGGACTGGAGCAGCTCTACCTCCCTGCCATGGCCTCTGGGCTGGAGGGCTCTCACCCCTCGCTGCGGCCCCGGAGCTGGGGCCACAGTGGGAGGCAGAATGGGGCAGAGCCGCAAGCAGAAGGGGCAAAATGGGAGTGGGACTGCAGACAGAGGGGATTGGGAGGGCCCCCCCACTTACTCTGGCCCAGGGCCCCACGAAACCTTAAACCGCCTCTGCTAGTCAGTGTCACAAATAAAGTTGTTTTTTAAACAAGAGGTCAGCTGACTCAAAAAAACCCAAACCACTGTTGTTTTTTTTTAAAAAAGCTCTCTTTTCCCAATCCCTTGTCTTTTGAGACAGGCTCCCCATCATACAAGCTGCCAGGCTATGGAAAACGGAGAGAATTTTCCTTGAGACTGGTAGGCACAGACACACCTTTGTGCATCAGTTCACAGAGCTTTGGCAGGGTGACACGCCGCAGCCAATGGGTAAACAGTCTGGAGAAGAGACGGAATTTCATTTACGCTCATTAAAAAGAAAAATCCAGAGGCTATTACACACATGTGCTTTTGACACTTGATCCTATTTGCAGCCCAAATGTAACTTTATTCAGATCTCCGAACCTCTCAATCTAACCATGTCACATTTTCATGCTTCTTCCCGAGAAGTTTCCTTTGCAAAGCTGGAAAGCCCATATATCTTGTCTCAATTCTCAGTCCGTCTACGCCTATGTGTTCCCTCTGCTTTCTGCAGAGGTTCCCACTGGAAGTTTTACCCTGTGTCCAAAATTTCTGGTTTAAAAAGGCTCTAAAATCCACATGCAGACTTCGATTTTTCTGTTGCAGTACAGTCAAGGAAATTAGCACTGATTCAATGGAGGGAAAATGAAAGACTCCAGTAAGCAGCTAGGGGTATGTAATCATGACTCACTCCTCAACCATTTCCTGAACAATGGGACTGAGCGTAATCAAAGGAAAGCCAGCGACTGGGTCATTTCGACAAGCGGTTCTGGACACACAGCTCCCCTACCATGAGCAGACGGCACATAGAATGTTACTTTGACTCACTCCATTACTATGGGGACTCAATGGTCTCAAGTTGCAGTGGGGGAGGTTTAGGTTGGATATTAGGAAAAACTTTTTCACTAGGAGGGTGGTGAAACACTAGAATGCGTTACCTAGGGAGGTGGTAGAATCTCCTTCCTTAGAAGTTTTTAAGGTCAGGCTTGACAAAGCCCTGGCTGGGATGATTTAATTGGGGATTGGTCCTGCTTTTGAGCAGGGGGTTGGACTAGATGACCTCCTGAGGTCCCTTCCAACCCTGATAGTCTATGATTCTATGACTCTGCTGAAAGGACAGCCCTGCTGCCCAACTCCAGCTCTGGCCCAGGCTCCCGGCAGCTCCGGCACCTGCACTCCTGATCCCGGAGCTCCTCAAAAAACAGATGCTGCAGTCCTGCCCACCAGGTTGATACTCAGCATCAGAGGGCTTGGGCACCTGTTACAGCATCCTTGGGAGCTGAGCACCACTGCTGAAGGGGCTGGCAAAGGGCGAGTGCAGGGGAGTTACTATGTAAGCGTGAACGGCGAGCGAGCTCATGAAGTTGCCAAAATGCCAGTTAGATTCTAACAACCTAGATTTGCCAGTTGGATAAGTGTTGTAGCCAATATTGTGATGGAATGTAATTAGGATCACACCTTTTTATTGAGTGCAGGGGAGGGTTAGGTTACTGTGGCGGGTTTAGTACCTCGTCGGCCCCTTAAGTCAGGAGGGTGGGAGGTAACCCCGCCTCTCTAAGCCTACGTCCATTTTCTAACACCTCCCCGGTTGTCAGCACAGTGTTGCCCAATGGCCAGAGTCCATCTACTGCCTCTTCCTGAGTGGGGTAGCGCGGCCTAGCAGCCAGAGTCCATTCAGTGTGACTCTAGAGGAGTGTGGCCCAATGGCCAGAGTCCACCTAATTCTCCTCCCCTAGCTGCCAGTGTCAATACAGCCACCTTTGGAAGCAGGGTAGGATGGCCTAGTGGCCGGTGCCTGGGGGCCATCACAAGGGGGTGGCAGCCCCCGGTAGGGGGGCCCGGACCCACCTGACTCTACCGGACTCCAAACCAGGGCTCTGCCAGGGGCAGAGCGGTCTGCCACAGGGTCAGCGGGGAATGCCACCGAAACAGGCTGCCCTCATAAGGGTGGGAGGTACAACTCCCTCACCGGGTCACTGCCTGCCGGCTCTTCTGCAGCAGTGGTCCATGTGGTATCGGGGTCTCCAGGCTCCTCAGCACCAGCCGCTCCCTGGGCTTCCGGTAGCGGCAGGCCTCTGGTCCAGGCTTCTGGCTCTTCAGCTCTCGCAGGTAAAGGCTGTAACAGCTCCTGGGCTGGAGCCCCTGCCAAGTGTCCTTCCTCCACCACAGTCAGCCTGAGCAGCTTTACAGGCTTTTATATCTGACTTCCAGGTGGAGCATGCCTAGCAGAGCCTGGGGCGGGTCTTCCTCTGCTAGGAGGGAAGTATTAACCCCCTCCTTACCAGTGCGGGGTCGATCCGCCCCGTCACCGTTACTGATTGTAATGATGAGTTCTTTTCAGGTCAGCTTTTATCTGCAATCTATAGCTTACTAATTTACCCACAAACACATATGTATGTATTCAACAGTTTATAGATCAAGGTCAGGGACACCAAACTTGTACTGAACATGCCAACACTCTCTTGCAAGCAATTGTCATAGACTAGGGTCGAGGCTCAGCTGTTAGACCATACAACAATGCAAATCACTATGATATTCTTATTACATTTACTTACGATCCTCAGTTCATTAGGACCTCTAACACTTATCACACTTCCAGTCCTTCTCCCAGGAGTAAGGAAGTATTTGTGTTAAAGACACCATTAAGAGCATGTTCCCTGCTATTTGCATGACTTGGTCTGAAAGGGACAGGTTTAAAATATCAAAAGCAACTAAAGTTATTGCTTAAAATCACTCTTAGGCCAATTTGCTTGGGCTTACAAAGGAGAGCATGCGTACAGCACCAGTTAGCTAAAAACTAATACAAGGTGTTACTGAGAAGCGTAGAGTCAGCCAAAGAACCTTCCGTTATGTAATATTCAAGAACAGAGAGAGAAATGCAATTCCTGAAAGGAAATTTCTTCTCCTTAGCTGTGTAACAGGGGAAGGCTGGTCACCATCCCGGCCTGAGTGTGCAGGACTCAGAACTTCTGGACTTGTGCAGCTCGTTCGTGGGTTCCATCACCTCCGAGGTCCACACGGTGACCCCAGGTTTATAGACTCTGTTTCTGGATGTGCTGGAGGAGGCCAAACCTCTGATTTCTATTGGGCACTGGGCAGCTCCGGTATATTCAGATTTCAGTTCCCTTAGTTTCTCTGCTGCTTCCGTCGGTATCCAGTAGATGGCATTGGTGTAAGACAAACTTCTTTTTCCTCATAGGGTTTAATATTTGATTCATTTCACAGACAGTACGTCAGTATTAGTCCTGGCTGTTAATGGGAATCTCCCCGTTTTAAGCAATTTCTCTCAATATTCCAAAGTTATACTCCGATTAGGTGTTCAGGTCTTTCAATCCTCAATGGCCCAGGAAAATCTTGGTGGATTTTGTTTAGACTTTTTAAAGGTTTGTATTTTTGTTCAGAAGATTTGGGTAAATGATCCCTTCTTGGAGTTATTTGCCAGCCCTTAGAACACACAGGCCCCTTGTCCCTGCTGGATTTGAACATGCCACCAATCTAAATCATCGCAGACTTATCACGCCCCTGGTCAGTGACCCCCGTAGGAGAATTTCTTCCTTCTTCAAGTTTCTTTGATCGGGGCAGGGCAGGGTCACTCACAGGCTTGGCTGGTTCCACCGAGAGTGCATAGAGGGCTAAGAGGATAAATACATTACTGATTGGGCAGTGCCTGGTTACTGTGGGAATGAAAGCCAGAGAAAGACCACAGACAGTCACAGCAAACACACACACACACCCTGCTCAAAGCGGAGGCAGGAGCCCAGCCTAGCCATAAAGATCAACTGACTTCTCTTTGCTTTTGCCCTCTGACAGCAGCCCAGAAATCAATGGGCCCATAGAGGCGAAGGCTATTGGTTATTGGTGATGTCACAGAACAGTGCATCCTGGGACAGCTGCAGTGTGAACCAGAGAGTCCCAAGGGGATTTCGGATGGAAACAAAGGAATGAGATAAAAAAATGAGTTAAGCTTTAAAACAGTCCCCATGCTAGCCTGGCACAGAAACCTGCGCTCGCCCTCTTTCTTTGGTGCTTATAGAGTATTATCTGAGCACCTCACAGACCTTCTGTGGGGGAGGGCAGTGCTGTTATCCCCATTGTATGGATGCAGAACAGAAGCATAGAGAGGCTAAGTGACTTGCCCAGGGTCACACAGGAAGCCAGTAGCAGGGCAGAGGTTTGATGATGTCCTGAAGAGGCCCAGGCCAACACTGGCTTCTCCTTCCTTCCTAATTTCGTTCGTATTTTACAGATGGGAAAACTGAGGTACCGAACTTGGCCAGAGGCCACCCAGCACCAGCAGAGTCAAGGCTAAAAGCCAGGTTTGCTGAACACAGGCTGGCTCCGGACCCCGCTCCACTGGACCATGTGGCCTCCGTACTCACTGCTCACCTCTGCTTTACACTTCGTCTGTAACAAGCAGCTTGTGCACCCTGCTTCCCTGGGTCTGCGGTGCCAGGTGTCTGCAGCAATTAACCACACGCCCCGAGAAAGCCGACTCAGCAGCAAGATGGTCAGTCATTAATTCTGGTTCCCAGAAGCGCTTTAATGAGAAAACCTTGAGCAGCAAATCCAGACAAGACCATGTGAAAGAGCTAGTTCAGCATTGTGCAGAACAGCAGGGCAGCCGGCCCCTGAGTGCAAACACTCCCTGAGCCAGGATTTAAAAGCCCAGTGCCCGCCCAGCGCCTGCAGGCGGTGAAAGCTGACTGAAGAGTTCATTAGCACTTAGAGAGGCTGGGCCCAAGCAGCACAAAAACCTGCCCTGCCCTCCAGTTTCACTTTGCTTTGCAAGTCACAGTGGGCCAGATTCACACAGGCCTTTAAAAGTCCAGCCGGCAGTGCAGCAGGCCAGGCTCCCTACCCTGCCCGGCTCCGCGCGGCTCCTGGGAAGCTGCCAGCATCTTCCTCTGGCTCCTAGGCGTAGGGGCGGCCATGGGGGCTCCGCACGCTGCCCCTGCCCAGACCACCAGCTCCGCCAGGAACCAATGGGAGCTGCGGGAGCGGTACCTGTGGATGGGAGCAACACGCAGACCCACCTGGTAGAGCCTCCGCCTAGGAGCCGGAGAGAGATGCTGGCAGCTTCCCTGGAGCTGCCTGAGGTAAGTACCAACCGGAGCCTGCACCCCAAACCCCCTCCCAAGTCCCAACCCCTTTTTCCAGCTTGGAACCCCCTCCCACACCCAAACTCCCTCCAAGAGCCTGCACCCCCTCCTGCACCCCAACCCCCTGCCCCAGCCCTGAGCCCCCTCCTGCAGCCACACTCCTTCCCTGAGACTGCACCCTGCACTCCCTCCCATGCCCCAACCCCCTGCCCCAGCCCTGAGCCCCCTCCTGCAGCCACACTCCTTCCCTGAGACTGCACCCTGCACTCCCTCCCACTCCCCAACCCCCTAACCCAGCCCTGAGCCCCCTCCTGCACCCAAATTCCCTCCTGGAGCCCACACTCCCTTCTGCACCCCAACCCCCTACCCCAACCCAGACCCCTCTCCCACACTATGAACCCCTTGGCCCCAGCCTGGAGCCCCCTCCTGCACCCCAAACCCCTCATCCCCGGCGCCACTCCAGAGCCCGCATCCCCAGCTGGAGTCCTCACCCCCTCCTGCACCCCAACCCCCTGCCCCAGCCAGAGCCCCCTTCCACACCCTGAACCCCTCATATCTGGCTCTACTCCGGAGCCTGCACTCCCCAGCCCACAGCCTGTACCCCTCCCACACCCCAACCCCCTGCCCCAGCCTGGAGCCCCCTCCCACACTCTGAACCCCTCGGCCTCAACCCCCAGCCTGGAGGCCCCTCCTCCACCCCAAACCCCTCATCTCCAGCCCCACCCCAGAGCCCGCACCCGCTCTCACACCCCAACTCCTTGCTCCAGCCTGGTGAAATTGAGTGAGTGAGCGAGGGTGGGGGAGAGTGAGCAACAGAGGGAGGGGGGATGGAGGGAGTGGGGGTGGGGCCTCAGGGAAGGGGCGGGGCAAGGGTGTTCTATTTTCTGCAAATAGAAATTCAGCAGTCCTACACATGGGCAGAGCTCGGCACCCAAGGAAGGGATTTTCAGAGGCCCGCACGCTGAGCAGGCCAGGAGTGAAATGCAGAGGAAAGGGGTGGGGTTTAGGGCCCAGATTCACAGCTCCTATTGATCTGGGCCTTCCACCCCACAGGGACGGCTGGCACTAGGTGCCTCTCTCCAGCCGGGACCCTCAGCCACGAACCCTCGCCTGGAGATGGGGACCTGAGCCAGCTCAGCCATTTCTCAGATAAAACCAAAGTGAGAGCAGGAGTCCCTAGTCCCCGTCACCTAGAGGTCAGGGCACTCAGCTGGGATGTGGAAGACATGGGGTCAAATCCCAGTGGTCTCTGATTCAGAGCAGGACGTGAACCCAGATCTCCCATGTCCCCGTGGAAGGCCCTGTGCACCAGGCTGTTTGGGAGGGTGTCTCTCAGTCACTCCTATCCCAGCTGTTCCACTTTCTATACATAACTCCATGGTTGCTGGGCCAGAGAGAGACTCCGATCCTGGAGATGCCCCCCGCCCTGTGCCCCAGAACAGCCGGGCGGAGGATCCGGGATTGCTACACGTTTGGCCGAGTCTAGCGCAATAGAGTCGCTGTGCTCCTGTTTCCTGAGGGGAAGGGAAACTGAGGCTTTTGCAGTGGGCGATGGGGCATTCTCATTCATTAGCTGGCTCGTGTGGGAAACTCCAGCCCGGAGGCAGGGGGATGAACAGCCACAGTGGAAGCTCCTCTCCTCTCACGGCCGTCTCTGCTCCCTCGCGGGGAGGACGTGCACCATGAGGATCCCGGCCAGCAGGGCTCCCAGCACCCCCAGCACAAGGATCCCCTTGGCGCGGCAGTAGGACAGCGGTGGGGTCTGGGGCAGAACGGGACCTGAAGGAATAAATCAATGTTTAGGGGCTTCGCGCCATCTGGAAACCCAAATCTATACCGAGTGCCGGGAGCTCTGACTCCGAAGACCCCAGTGAGCTGGCATGCAAACACCCAGCTGTTCCCTTTGGGCCAGACCCTCGGTGCCCCCCAGCGACAGACCTTCCTGCCCAGTGCCAGGGTGGGGTGTAGGAATTGGGGAGTAGCCCCTTAAAAAGCCTGTGAGCCCACTAGTGGTGCTCACTGTGCCCCAGAACCCAGCCAGAGCAGCAGGGGGTGTGTACGAGCCAGGCCCGCATGGGCCCTGCTGCGTGCGCTCGAGGGGGGGGTGGAGCGAGCGTCACCTTCACAGGCCACCTTGGGGGAGGCGCTGGCCGAGCTGTTGCTGACGGGGTTTGTGGCCGTGCAGGTGATGGGCGAGTCCTCGTCCCCCAGTCTGTGCTGGAGCAGCAGGGATTCCTCGGTGGCGAGAACGGCGCCTCCTGCTGGACGTGTCCAGGCGTAATTGAGGTGCCTGGCTCTCTCCCCGGCACTGCAGGTGAAGGTCACGTTGCAAGTGCCGTTCCCAGTCATCACAGGATGGACCCTGATCTCCGGCTCCGACAGTCGCTCTGTGGCCCAGATGGGGGCAGGAAATACAAAATAACTCTGTACAGAGGCTGCTGAGGTGAGAACCTGCTGCAGGCTCCCCCCGCTGACGGCCTGAGACTACAGGCCGGGGGGCTGACACACAGGGATCTCTCCCCCTAGCGACTTTCCCCCACGTGTGAGAGCATCACCCAACCTCACTGCGCCATGTGGCTGGGACAGGAGAGGTCACCTTCCGTAAGATAGCAAGTGTGAAAAATCGGGACACTTCGTTTTTTTTTGGGGGGGGGGTTGTAATGTTGCCTATATAAGACAATGCCCCTAATCAGGACATCTGGTCACCCTATACTTCCAGCCAGGGGACAGATCCTGTTCAGCGGAGGGGTTTAGCTGCCCCCCACTCTCCCCAAGGGACAGATTCAGGGTCTGCAGGAGCCATGTTTGTAGACATTGTGCTTATGGCAGGACTCTGTGAATAGGCTGCATCTTTACCTTTGTGTCTCCCCTACCCTGTCCTCCCCTGTCTCTGTCTATCTCTCGCCTTTCCCCAATAGCCTTCTGCTTATTTTCTTTAAGCTGTGAGCCCAAGCCCAAACCCTAGACTTGGGCTATCAACTATCCATCTCAATACACACCTATCATCTAGTCTATCTCTCTATCTCTCTATCCCCATACACCCCATCTATCTATCTATCTATCTATCTATCTATCTATCTATCTATCTATCTATCTATCCCCATACACCCCATCTATCCATCTATCTATCTATCTATCTCTCTATCTCTCTATCCCCATACACCCCATCTATCTATCTATCTATCTATCTATCTATCTATCCCCATACACCCCATCTAATCTATCTATCTATCTATCTATCCCCTTACACACCAATCCATCTATCTATCCATCCTTCTCCTTTGTTCATTCAGAGAGCTTTAAGTACTGTAATAGCTTGGTCCCAGAGGGAAGTCCTGGCTCACCCCAAGGTGCCCCTCCAGATACCAAACGGTCTGCTAAAAGCTTCTTGTGAAGCCGGCATCTCATTGGAAGTCCACATTACCACCTCCCGCTCCCAGCGCCTGCACCTCCCCCCACGCACACGCACAGACACTCACTGTAGATGAGCAATGGATAGTCACAGTAGTACATATTGTGTGCGACTGTGTTTTCCGCTACTCCATATTCACCCTCATCTGCCATCGTCAGGTTGCTGATCTCCAGCGAATAGCTCTGGCCGTGGAGTCTCACTCGCCCTCTGTATCTCTCGTCCTCCACAGTGAGACGGGGCAGGGCTCCGGGGCCCCCCGGGGTGACAACAGCAAGACGCACCCTACTGCCTGAGGGTGCGTCCTGGCGCGGGCTGGGTGCGGACCAGGTGATGCTCTTGAACATCTCCCCGGAATCAAGCGGGAGGACGACTGATTCTCCCAGAATACCGTTCATCAGTTTGGGGAGACAAACTGATTGAGCAGGACTTGTGTCTGACAACACAGAATAAAAGGGTCCAGGAAACAGACCAAGCCCAGCCATCCCCGACCCGGCACTGCAACTCCCTCCAGTCACAGAGTGTGAATTACGAAAGCTCTTTGACCTTTGTTAGCACCTCACTGGTTTGAGCCCCTGGGCCCCTTACGCCCATCAGTGAATTCTTGGGCCTGTCTTAGATGGGAGGTCAGACTAGATGACCCCAAGGGTCTCTTCTGGCCTTGGAATCCCTGAATTAAGCCACATGATATGCCGTGTGTAGGAGGGAAATACAGTCCTGTCCCTTTAAAATTTCTCCTCTCCTGTGGGTAGGTGGGGAAATCTCCTTTCACACAGGAACTCAGTGTTACCCAATGGCATTCATCATGCAGGACTGGAGGAATTTTTAAAGGGCCAGTAATAAATGATCTCCAAATGGAGAAACTGAGGCACAGAGTGGTGCAGTGACCTGCACCGGGTCACTGGCAGAGTCGGGAACAGGAGGGGAGGGTTCTGAGGCCATGACGCCAGGCTGCGGGTTTCATCCCCTAGCCACCTGTTTCTTGCTCTCCCTGCTGCCTCTTCCAGAGGGTGCTGAGGTTACAGCAATGCTGGAGTTGTAAAGGGAGAGAACCCAGCTCTCCTGTCGGCCAGCTCTGGGCTCTCACTGCTGGGCCTTCCTGCCTCTCCCTGGGGGTCATTGTCTTGTTTAACAATGTGCCCATGACCCCCCAAACCCTCAGTTCTTTTCATGGAGGCAGCAGCCCCGGTGAGTACCCAGGGTGGCTGAGGGTCACTGCCTGGCAAACTACCCTCCTGCGAACAAACACCCCACAGGGCGAAGGAGAGAACCTCCATCGTGGACGGCACGGGACGGTGTGTGGGGGGGGGGAGCGGAGAAGAGGCCAGCCAGGAACAGAGGCCGAGAGTCGGCGCCATGTCTCTCCAACTTTCCCTCTGCCTGGGCAACATGTGGGTCAGGGACGCAGGATCAGGCCCTCGTGCTGGCTGGGCTCAGACTGCACTGGATCCCTGAGGAGAGTGAGACCCCCCCAGCCTGGCCCAGCTCCTGCTTCCATCCCCTCCCAAGATTCACCCTTTCATTTCCAGCCCCCCCGCTGGGGTGGATCCAGCCCCGCGTAACTTACCCCTGGGCTGGGAAACCAGCAGGAGGAAAAGAAGGAAGGGACGGGGAGCTCCTGCCATCCTGGTGGGCTACAGAACAGGGAGCAGTCAGTGTCCGTGGAGTGATCCGTCAGAGACTGGGACAGTCGGGCCAGCCAGGTCTGGGTGCCGGGGGGATTCTGGCATCACTCCACTGAGCAGCGAGGGCTCTGGGAGGCTAAACCCAGTGCCCGCAGCTTCGAAGCCTCCTTTTCATCAGCTGATCTACCCTGTGGCAGGCACAGGATGAGATAACCCCCCCACTGCCCCGCCCTGATCTCCCCTGCCCTTCCCCCTCGTGGGGCCTTCTGCCACCCAGTCGCTCGCACACAGGTTCAGCCCGACTCTGACACCCCCACGCCATGGGGCGCCCAGCCCTTCCCTTGGGAGACAGTGACAGGGAACCGGGATGCCTCTGGGGAGATGCTGCCTAAGAGGTCCTTTCCTAGGCCCTTCCCAGTTACACCTTGCTGGGATGATTGGTCTTGTGCATTGCAGCCGTGCCCGGGAGCCCGAATCACTGAGCAGCCCAGGAACTGACACAGCAAGATACAGGAAAGGAGATAAGTGACTCTAGATAGACAGTGCCTGACGCTGTATGCCCCTGCAGCCCACACTGTAACAGTGGCAAAAGGAATTGATCCCCAGCAGATTCTCCAGCAATTGACACACGCAGGCCAGTGTCCTCACCGGTGGGCTGGGGCCTTTCCAAATGCTCCATCCACAGATTCAGTTTGGTGGGTGGCTCCGGCTCTTAATTCCTGTCTTGGCCTTCCCCCATGCGCAGCAGTTTCACGTGGTGCCCGGGTCACAGCGTGGCTAGATAATCTCTGGTTCTGATAGGTGCTCAGACTGTGGGGGATGCAACGAACAGGGACAGAGACACTGCTGTAAAAGGAAACTGCCACAGGTTCTCACACCTGACACTGCCAGCGTGTCTGAGATGGGATACTGATCTAGACACAAAACTTTGTTCAGGACGCCTTGCAGCTCACCAGCTGTGAGACCCTGGAGCGAGCGAAAAACCCCAAGAAGCCATTATAGAGACAGGTCATTTAGAGTTCTGGTGAAACTTACAAGAAACCCCAAAGCTTGAAAGTCTGGAAATTCCCAGTTAAGCCCCCAATGCCCTTAACTCTGCCCTTCTCAGCCTTCCATCTTCCCTTGCAGGTAGGGTATCAGAAATGTGCTCCATAGCCCATCCAGTTGTTCCCACAACTATGAGTTGCTCTGCCCCCGCACTGATCACAACTATTGCCACAGAATCATGTGATGACTTGATCTGGGCCTGGTAAGTTTGTACAAGGAGATTGTCATAGATTCAGATTGTGAGGCCAGAAGGGACCATTAGATCATCTAATGTGACCTCCCGTATAACACAGGCCATAAAAGTGATGTGCCAGCTCTGGATCTAATGGTCCTTGGAGAACTAGCTGGCACATGGGACTATAAGGCCAGTCCTGCCAAATGCAGAGAATTGTGAAAGACATCAGCCCAATTAAGGAAAACTGAGCTAAACCCAAATTCTCTTAGGGCTAGTCTACACTACAGAGGTTTTGCTGCTCTAGCTCTACAGGCAAAGTCCCCTCGTGGACATGTACCTTCTACCAGCTAAAGGAGTTCTCTTGGCAGTACAGTTAAATGACATAAGCTGTATCAGAGTGGGTATAAGCTGTGTCTACACTGGCAGAGCATTTCAGTGTGATTTTTCTCCTTTTCCTAGCCACCCTCGTTATGTCAGCAAAATTCTGTAGCATAGACTTGGCCTTAACCCTGCCATGAGAGATAGAGCAGGGGTCGCAATCTTAATTTCCCTTAGGGCCAGGGCCAGTCCTCAAATCCTCCCAGCGGGCCAGTAAAGTCGCTGAAGATGGTGTTCAGACAAGAAAATGTGTATATTGTATTTTTTATTTTGAATTTCTTAGCACTAATAAAACTGTCATACAACTGGATACAATTCTTCCCCTGCCAGAGAGTTCATAGAATCATAGACTATCAGGGTTGGAAGGGACCTCAGGAGGTCATCTAGTCCAACCCCCTGCTCAAAGCAGGACCAATCCCCGAGTTTCTAGTGTTTGCCAGACACCCGGCAACGCTTCCGTTCTGTCAGTTTGTTGATGTTTGGCCTCAGAGACGGAGCAGTTTGAAACCTTCAGGATGCAGCAAGGTGGGCATCAGACAGTTGTGTTCAGAATTTTGACTTGTTTATATTCATTGTGGAGAAAAGTGACGCGGCTCCATGGCTGACTCTGCCCGGCGACTAGTGATGGTATCTCTGTCCCTCTCCCCCAGCCAATGGGAGCTGCGGGGGACGGTGCCTGCAGCAGACAGAGCTGGCAGCGTGGCTTCCTGCGTTTCTCCTCCACGGGCCACAGTGGGGAGGTTCTCAGGCCGCGGATGGCCCACGGGCTGGAAGTTTGAGACCCCAGAGATAGAGCCACATCACCCCATCAAATGCCTTTTCAGCATCTGCGTCTGTTGACAGGCAACCTGACAGCTCATGAGTCTAACAGGATGACTCGCTGGAGTAAAAGTACATAGGTGTGTCACTGTCTTCAGGATCAGGGCCATAGAATGGTTTTAGACCAGTGTAACTCTATAGGCTTCCACAGAATCACTCCTGATTTACACCAGTGTGAGGGAGAGGAGACATATATAGACCCCTGTACAGTGCGTGAGTCGTTTACATTTTCCCCTCCAATGTGCCTTACTTTGCATGTGTTGACGCTGAATTTGCCCTTGTGTTCAGACCTGCTGGACCATGAGCCACAGGCCCCGCTCTACTAGTGGGGGTTCTTTAACTGCAGTGTTGGGGGGGGCTGTGCTTTGGAGCTGGAAGACCTGGGCTGGAGCCCTGCTGTCTGCGAGTGGGGAGAGCCGGGAAGGACTGGGTGGCTCCAGGTTTGTTACTGTGCTATTATCCTGCAGCACCTGCACTGGACTTACCAGGACAGAGCCCGTGAATCCCGTCACATAGAACCCGGGCACTTTCCAGAGAGCTCAGCACCTGGTCCCCCTGCCTGGGAGAAATGGGACGTCCAGCATGCGGGCTAGAGAGGGTTTAAAGAGAACAGGAGGAAAGAGGCAGGGCTGCTCCCTGGAGGAACAGCTCCACTTCCTGAGGCACAGCAGAGAGACAGGGACGTTTAAGACACGGGTCCTGATGCTGACTACAGATTAAGGTACAAAAACCCGGGACATCTGGGATGATGCTGAGCCCACAAAACTGGCCAACTGGCCATGGGCACTGAACACCTGGGCAGATACGTCAGAAAAGGGACGATCCTGGGAGAGCCTGGACAGGTGGCAGCCCTGTCGCAGGCACTGGTGTCAATTCAGAGACAGCCTTTGGCTTCAGTGGAGTGACTCCAGATTGAAACCAGTGTTCCTGTGAGCAGCAGCTCAGCTCTTGCCCTTCACACATGATGTTCTAGCTACTTAATCCTCCTGACCCACAGCTCTCCCCGACCCTGCTCTCCCAGCCCTGGGCCGTCCCACAGCTTTGCTGACCTCTCTCAATCCTGCCTGCAGCAGCTGCTGCTATCCTTCATTCAAACCTCCTATTCAAACCTGTTCGCACCCCACACCCACATTGCACAGGTGTAAGGGACGACCCAAGCTGTGGGGGAAGGGAGACATCTGGCCCTGTACAGCTCTGAGGGTGGATGAGTTGACCGTCTTTCCAGAACTACACACCAGATGGTGAAAAGAGGCAAAAAGCAACTAGCTTGTGTCACTACTGCACCCCAGGAGAGGTGAATGCACAGATGATGATCAGAATACCGAGCTCTGTTCTTTTTCCTTTTTTTTTAGTTAGGTTCTTATCAGAGTTTGCTTTTTGGTACAAACGTCAGAATACCAAATGGAAACAAAATCCATGAACGTTATAAACGTATAACGCCCTCCTGTAACACAGTATAACGTTAACATACATATGCAAAAACCATTTTAACCTCATTAATATCAAACAATGCAATGAAATAGATCCATACTTTACAGCTAACCAGGGAGGGGGACAACCCAGACAAGGCTCAATCCATTAGGCAACACTGCCTTTCTCTGGGTTTCCAGCTAGTTAAGTTCCTAACCCTAACCCTAAGCTAGTTCCAACCCTAGTTAAGCAGTGGGTGTGCTGTGGCAGCTGCTTGCCACACTTATCTTGCTGTTACCCATTACTTGGGACCCCCCCTTTGTCTCTTGTCTCAGCCCTAGATCAATGAGTCTCTAGCTTCTCCATTCGGGGATCCCACCTGGCAGCCCCCTCCCATTCAGCATTACAGGAAGGGCAGGTAGGTCACAACCCCCTGGCACCGGTGTGTGACCCCCCTGGGGGTTCAAACTCCTGACTTCGATTTTAAGCACTTTGGGGCAGGGACTGTGTGTGTGTCCAGCACCTGGCACAAGGGACCTTGGTCAGGATCTCTAGGTGTTACCGCAATTCCAGACCTGCTAAGTGCCATGCAGCCCACACGGCACTCCTGCGTTGTGCTGCTCCAGTGTGTGTCCCACCAGGGGTGCCATTTCAGATTTTGGTGGGCAGGGGGGCAACTTTAACCGTGATTCCTGGGGCTACTTAGGCACTTTAAAACTCTAGTTTTTTGACAGGAGCCCAGTATCTATTTCCTTTATAAAAGAAAGAAAATTAAATCAATATTAGACCCACTCAGCTCTAATAACATGTTCTGACATCTTGTGGCAAGTCACTTAAGGGACAATTTAGGTTTAAAATTTTAATGTCTATTCTTACTTTATTACTAACTCTGTGGAGAGAGAGACCCCATTAGGACTCCTGTGTTCTATCCTAGCTCTGGGAGGAGAGCAGGGTCTAGTGGGCTATAGCGAGGAGCAAATACATCTGGGTTCTATATAATAACATCAGAATGGTCATACTGGGTAGGACCAATGGTCCATCTAGCCCAGTATCCTGTCTTCCTACAGTGGAAAATGCCAGATGCCCCAAAGGGAATTAACAGAACAGGTAATCACCAAGTGTCCATCCCCTGTCACCCATTCCACCTTCTGGCAAACAGAGGCGAGAGTCATACAGAACATGGTGTTGGATCCCTGTCCACCCTGGCTAATAGCCATTGCTGGACCTATCCTCCATGAATGTATCTAGTTCTTATTGGAACCCTGTTCTAGTTTTGGCCTTCACAACATCCCCTGGCAAAGAGTTCCACAGGTTCACTGTGAAGAAATTCTTTTTTTGTTTGTTTTAAATCATAGAAGATTAGGGTTGCAGAGACCTCAGGAGGTCGTCTAATCCAATCCCCTGCTCAAAGCTGGACCAACACCAACTAAATCATCCCAGCCAAGGCTTTATCAAGCTGGGCCTTAAAAACCTCTAAGGATGGAGATTCTACCACCTCCCTAGGGAACCCGTTCCAGTGCTTCACCACCCTCCTAGTGAAGTAGTGTTTCCTAATGTCCAACTTGAGACCATTGCTCCTTGTTCTGTCATCTTCCACCACTGAGAACAGCCGAGCTCCATCCTCTTTGGAACCCCCCTTCAGGTAGTTGAAGGCTGCTATCAAATCCACCCTCATTCTTCTCTTCTGCAGACTAAATAAGCCCAGTTCCCTCAGCCTCTCCTCGTAAGTCATGTGCCCCAGCCCCCTACTCATTTTCATTGCCCTCTGCTGGACTCTCTCCAATTTGTCCACATCCCTTTTGTAGCGGGGGGCCCAAAACTGGATGCAGCACTCCAGCTGTGGCCTCACCAGTGCCGAATAGAGGGGAATAACCACTTCCCCCGATCTGCTGGCAACGCTCCTACTAATACAACCCAATATGCCATTGGCCTTCTTGGCAACGAGGGCCCACTGCTGACTCCTATCCAGCTTCTCGGCCACAATCTGCTGCCTATTAATTTCATTGGGTGACCCTTAGCGCTTGTGTTATGGGAGGGAGTAAATAACACTTCCCTATTCACTTTCTCCACACCAGTCATAATTTTATAGACCTCTCTCATATCCCCCCTTCGTCGTCTTTTTTACAAGCTGAAAAGTCCCAGACTTTTTAATGTCTCCTCATACAGAAGGTGCTCTATACCCGGAATCATTTCTGTCACCCTTCTCTGTACCTTTTCTAAATCCAATATATCCTTTTTGAGATGGGGTGAGCAAATTTGCACGCACTATTCAATATGTGGGCATACTGTGGATTTATAGAGAGGCAATATGATATTTTTCTCTGATTATCTACCCCTTTCCTAATGATTCCCAATATTCTGTTCACTTTTTTAATCGCTGCTGCACACTGAGCAGGTGTTTTCAGAGAACTATCCACAGTGACTCCAAGATCTCTTTCTTGACGGGTTCAGCTAATTTAGACCCCATCATGTGGTATGTAGAGTTGGGATTATATGTTGCCAAGTGCATTATTTTGCATTTATCAACACAGAATTTCTTCTGCCATTGTTTTAGAGTAGCAGCCGTGTTAGTCTGTATCCGCAAAAAGAAAAGGACGACTTGTGGCACCTTAGAGACTAACAAATTTATTTGCGTATAAGCTTTTGTGAGCTACAGCTCACTTCATCGGGATGTATCCGATGAAGTGAGCTGTAGCTTACGAAAGCTTATGCTCAGATAAATTTGTTAGTCTCTAAGGTGCCACAAGTCCTCCTTTTCTTTCTGCCATTGTGTTGCCCAGTCACCCAGTTTTGGGAGATCCCTTTGTAACTCTTCCCAGTCTGCTTCAGACTTAACTATCTTGAGTAATTTTGTATCATCTGCAAATTTTACCATGGCAGTGTGTACCCCTTTTCCCAGATCATTTATGAATATGTTGAATAGGACTGGTCCCAGTACAGACCCCTGAGGGACACCACTATTTACCTCTCTCCAATCTCTCCTCTTATTCCTACCCTATGTTTCCTATCTTTTAACTGAAGTGCCTGGGGATCCTTAATTTACTTTAATGACAAGCCTTTTATTATCTTAATCACCCTGCCTCTGTTTATAAAGAAACTCCCTGCCCCAAAGCCCGTGATGCTCCCAGCTTCTGAACTCATCACATATCACACTCAAGCTGTTGCAGTTTAGAGCTCCGTCTGGGGCTAGGGTGAGTAGACTTCCCCTAGGAATCTCGGGAGGGGGGCAAACTAGACCCTCCCCTGTGCCCCCCAAATGGCACCCCTGGTTCCCACACACTACAATAGCTCACACATTTGTGACACAACAATGCCTCTGCCATGCCCCAGGCCCTGCAGCCAAGGTGATGGCGCACTGTGCTGTAAACCAAGAGCCCGTGGGGTCTAAACCCAGCTGATCTCCTGATCCCTCAGCCCATTTCTCTGCCCCGCACAACCCAGGCCTGACAGGAGGCAACTATGACCCCCAATTCCAGGGTGAAGGTCACGGCAGGCAGAGCTGGGAATAGAACCCAGGGCTCATCCGTGGAGCCAACCTGCCTTTTCGAAGAAACGGGCCACATTCCGTGCTTGTGTTAGGGGCTGTCCATGAATTCCGTAACACGTTTGCGGGTGATTTTCAAGACCCACCCACTCCTTGTGACACTGAGACCAACACACAGAACTAAGGACCCCTCCACCCCTGAATGCGGTATGTAATTTCTGGATGGCCCTTTACCCAGGCTAACAGCCTGGCGCTTTGTTGAGGGATAGCAAGTAGACCACGTGCAATGGTTTCTGAGCCTGCTGCAGCCTCTAGGCTAACATGCCTGGCCGTTTAGCTCGAATGGGAGAGGCTTTTAGACAGCACTTAATTTGTACTGAAAGAAGTGCCAGGCCTCATGCAAAGAGGTGCCAGGGCTCAAGCAATGACGTAACTGATGTGCCAAGCCCAGAGGTGCCGGGGCTCTGAACTGCCAGGCCCGGAGGTGCCGGGGCTCTGATCTGCCAGGCCCGGAGGTGCCGGGGCTCTGAACTGCCAGGCCTGGAGGTGCCGGGGCTCTGATCTGCCAGGCCCGGAGGTGCTGGGGCTCTGAACTGCCAGGCCCGGAGGTGCCAGGGCTCTGAACTGCCAGGCCCAGAGGTGCCGGGGCTCTGAATTGCCAGGCCCGGAGGTGCTGGGGCTCTGAACTGCCAGGCCCGGAGGTGCCGGGGCTCTGAACTGCCAGGCCCGGAGGTGCCAGGGCTCTGAACTGCCAGGCCCGGAGGTGCCAGGGCTCAGTCCAGGCACAAATCTAAGCCCGGCTCTTAGCTCCAGAGAGCCGGGCTGGGTCGCTGCAGACGACCCAAGCAGCGGTGTCACTACGCTTGGATGCACTGGCTCTAACCACAAGTTGGTGTGCTGGTCTCAGACCCTGGTCACCTCACATTGCAGTCCTGGGGCTGTATCCCCCGGGGCTGCTCCGGCGGAGAGCAGCAGGTTTTCTTCTGGCTGCTCTGGGAACTGATGTAGGAGCAGCCTGGGCTGAAGGCTGTAGGGTCAGACCTGGCTGATGAGCCATTCAGGGGAGGAGGGAGTAATGCGAGACCCCTGGAATAATGACTGGAGGGGGGTTTACGCTGCCAAACAGAGGGGAATTTGGATGCTGAGTTGACAGGGGTTTAGCGCTGGGTTTGGAGGGTTTGTAGTTGGCTAGTGGGAGCTGTCCCTTTAAGAGCAGTGTCTGGCGAGCTGAGAGTGGGTTTGAGACTCTGGGCAGTGCAGGACAGTGGGAGTTTCCTGGGGGCAGCGTGGGGGGGCCTGGCCTGGGTGAGAACCTTTCCAGGAAGCAAACCTCCCACTGGCCTGGCCGTGCACATGTGGACCGGTGCCTTGGGGCATTGCTCATGCCTGGCAGGGCTGGCACTGCAGGTCCCTGGTTTGAATCGAGCCCAGCACAGCGGGGACTGGTCGCTGCCCCTGACTGAGATGACTTTGGTGGCTCTCTACTCTGGCCCCCATGTCACAAACTCCACAGGCCGACAGCACAGAGGCTGAGAACAGCCTGGGCCACGGGGACTGAGTCTCCCCAGCACCCCTCGAAGAAGGTCCCCCCAGATCAGGGCGGTGGGAGCTGACCTGACAGATACACTGAGAGCTCCATCACCAGAGCTGTCTTCCCCCGCCACAAAACCTGCCCACACAGCTTAAGCCCGAGTGCTACGCAGATTAGCCTGTGGAATAATTGGCCTTCAAAAGTCACCCCTTGAGCCGCACAAAGCTCGGCAGGAGGCGATGCCCTTCAGTGAACATAGAGACCCACCTGCCCACTCGGGCACCCCGGGGTTAATAACTGTAATTAGCATCGTTAGCTAATTAGGTGCCCTAACCACCTGCTGGAAGCTTCCCAAAGGGGGCGGCTGGTGTCCTGCCATGATCAGAAAGGAGGATGCACCACTGAGCCAGGCCCAGCCCCTGCGCCCAGGGGGAGATGATGGCGCAGAGGGACCCGGCAGCTCCGAACCAGGAACCAGCTCCGTGGACCGGGCGTTGCATATTAAATACTTTGGCCCAGACCCTCAAAGGTATTTAGGTGCCTACCTCACGGGAGTCAGGTGCCTTTGAGGATCTGGCCTGTGGCCCAAATCCAGGGGTAGGCTGGCAAGATGCAGCTGCTTACTCTAGGCTGCCGGCTGGCCCACAGTCGGCAGGTCAGGCTGGGCCTGCTCTGGGAACTGATGTAAGAGCAAGCGAGCAGGACTCAGCAGCGGCGTGGCTGGATCCCTCACATGCATCCCCATCCATGACCCTGCCCCAGGGGCAAATGATCCCTTTCAGCACCGCCCAGGGCACCCGTGCAGCCTCAGCACCACAGAGGCCAGCATGAGAAAGGCAAAGACAGAGTCCAGCGCTGTCCATGCGGTGGGGACGGTTCTGAACCTCCCTACATGGCCCTCAGCTTCTAAGAGCTGCCGGGTGGGGTGACAGGACCCTCTGCCCATCAACGCTTGGGGAAGCCCAGGGGAAACGCCCCAGTTTGCTTCTGCCCCTCAGTGCCACTGGGATACACCTGGGCAAAGCAGCAGGTCAGGGATGCAAAGCACAGACCCGGTCTCCGTCCTGTGACAAGCAAAACAAGCCACCCGAACAAGGGGAAACAGGAAACACCTGCAGCAAGCGATGGGAGCAAAGTATTGACTGGGAGAGGGGAAGCAATGCAGTGTGGAAAAGGAAAGTCCTTCCCTGGGGGGAACATGAGCAGGGCTGAGAGCCTGGCTGAGCTTCCGGCACATTGCGCTGTTCAAGAATTATTGTTAGTTATTATTACAGCCCCTAAAAGTGAGCAGGGCTCTGAAAAGGACAGACAGAGTGAGGCTGGCAGACAGGGGGCCAGCTCGTGCCCAGGTCCCCATGGCCCAGCTGAACCCCTGACAAATACACAGCTAGAATCAGTCTGGCTGACCTGGGTTCGTATTGTTAAAATAGCTATTAGGATGATAGGAATGTGTTCAGCCGTTAGACATTATTGAATGCTTGCGAGTTGCTGCCCGGGTTAATCTCACTTTATAACATCTGTGTCCCCTATTGTAAAGTAATATTTGAGCGGTCCTATTATGAGCCTCTGTGACTATGTAAATCCCTGGACAGGAGAGAGAATTTACTTAGTGTGAGGCGCTGATCGGTAGCAGAAGGTGTTACCCCCTCCCCAACAAAAGAAGGTCAATCGACACCTGCTGGACTATTGTGGGGTGTCCGTGCTGATTAGGCCTCAATTGGAGTATTGTGTCCAGGTCTGGGCTCCACATTTCAGGAAAGAGGTGGACAAACTGGAGATAGTCCAGAGAAGAGCAACAAAAATGATGAAAGGTCGAGAAAACATGACCTGGGAGGTTTGTTTAGTTTGGGTTTATTTCCCTGACTTTGTTCTCAGAAATGACTGAACCATTTTAGTTAAAACTTCCCAGCAGAATTCAGCCGGAGGCAGACCCTGATCACAGAAAGTTTCAGCCCAAACAGTTGAAGTCTGGCAAAGTTATAAGCACCTGAAAACATGGTCTTCCAATGGGCAACTTTGTGCAGCCCTGCCCGCCCCCACAGCGTAAGTCAGAGCAGCTTCGGGTTGGCTCTAACTTATGCTCTGTTCCCGATGTGCCTTGGGGAGCAGAGAACAGCCACGGTGCAGTGTACTCTGGCCACGCCCCCAATCCGCCCCACGTGGGTTCAGGGCCCTTACGCCGGATCTGTGCAGAGGGGATTCTCGGGGGCCATTTCCACCCACCCTAAGGCCCCTTTACGCTGTGGCGTAAACGAGGTCTCGGTGCCAGTGGGCATCGCCTCAGGCCTGTAAGATTCTAATCCGGGGCTGATTCTGAGTGTCCCAAAGCTTTGGGCTGGGCCTCAGGGTTTGGCCCCAGACGCACCTGGGCTCTGAAGGTTCCCGTGGAACAAGCCTGAACTGTTTCTCCCGTGCCCGGGCAGTGGGTGCTGAAACCACCCATTGCGACGGCAATCAGGGGAAGGCTTAGCATGGAGACACGAAACTCTGCCAAGCAAGGACTCTACCCGCAGGGAAACTATTTCCCACCCTTGGTGGGGCTGAGCTTTCCCTGCCCAGCCTGGAAGGGAAGTCCCAGCTCAGCTCCCGGGGAAGGATGCGCTCACTGGCTGGTTCTTAGCCCAGGCATAACTCAGCTGTCCCAGGGGTCCTCTGTGCACAGCAGGGAAGTGGCTGGGCTGGCAGTAGCCTGGTGCTGTTTCCATTTGGGCGAAGAGATGCCCTTGGTTCTCTGCTGTGGCAGGTTAGCCTCTTGGCATCTCCTGAGCCTTATGGGAAGCTACCACATTGGTGCCCTGGCCGAAAGGGCCATGGGACTTGCCCTCTGTGACAGCTATGTCAACCCACAGCCACGCCTTGGGCCTTGTGTGAGCTCCCCGAGATCTCCCCGGGGTGCGTGAGACAGCTCAGTCTCATCAGTGCGGCGCCGGACCAGCTGCGAAGGGCAGAGGGGTTTCCCAGGCTGCCCAGAGGTGAGAGAGGATGGCCCATGCTGGCCGGATTCTCAGTCGCCCTGGGCTGCAGAAAGGGGTTGCAATATGGGCCAAAACGGCTCCTGAGAATCTCCCTTGTGCTGAGGCCTCTCCGGCCCAGGCAGGGCTGGTGTAAGGGCTCCCCCGGGGCCCCGCTCCCAGCCCCTGGCGTGGGGGGCGAATTTGGGGAGTACCCAGAGCACCCTGCACTCTGCCTGTTCTCTGCTTCCATGGGTCCAGATAGGTCTGGTAGGACAGTCCACGGGTTGCCCCAACTTACATCTAGTGGGAGGCAGGCAAGGCCCTGTCTGCACCCAGAACATGGGAAGCCCAACGGTGACTACCTAGATTGCAACCTCTTTGGGGCAGAGAGCGTCTCTTTGTTCTGTGTTTGTACAGCACCAAACACCATGGGGTCCTGGTCCACCACTGGGGCTCCCAGGTGCTACCGCAAGACACGTGATCATAAGAATTAAAGCCATTTTCAGCCCCCATGCGCCCTGGCCTTCCCCAAGCACAGGGATGGGGCATGTGGGGATCAGGGCCCCATCAATCATTTCATTGGCATTGCTACGTGCTCAGCGACCACTGGAGACCATTGCTCAGAAGACCCAGACTCCAGAACGGCTCTGGCCACGTCAATTGCCGGCTTCCTCCCTTGCCTGCACGGCCATTAAAAGCAATTGCCGTATTTTCCCCACAGCTGCCCCACAGAGCGAGGAGCTTCAGCATCTAGACAGCCTGGGACTTCAAGCAGAGAAGGTTCCAGTTCAAACTCAGGGGACTCGGGGTGAGATAGTGGGGCCGCACGTCTCCGGGTCCCCAGTGCAAATCCAGCCTCGCTTGGCAGAGGCTGTTTGGTGCGCACCCAGGGAGATGAGTTCGGGGCGGGGGACTCAGCCCAGCTCCCCCACGGCTGAGTGACGGTGTCGCAGTAAAGTGCCAGTCGGCGCTGAGGTGCATCGGCAGCCGCAGCTACGGACTGAGCGGGGCATGAAGATCCAACCACCCAGCTGCACGAGATGGAGCCTGCCTGAGGCCCGGCGCCAGGGGTGCAGGAGGGGAGTTTACCCGGGCCCTGCCCGCACTGTATGTGTCCAGGCAATAAATAGAACCGGAGCGGCAAGGCCGTCATTCCCGCAGCAAGTTCCCAACAGGGGCCTGGAAGCGCCAGGCCCTGAAAGGGCCGCGCCCAGGGCAGGGCTGGGAGCAGGCCAAGAATAACACCTTGGAGCAGCGGTCCTGCCCTGCCCAAGGAATGACTGAGAGCGAAGGGGAGGGGGAAAGGTGGGGACGGGCTGCTCTGAAACCCCAGGGAATGGGGCCAGCTGGTTACCGAGGTTAAAGAGAGAGGGCGTGTATGGGGCTAGATAGGGTGGGCAGGACTGCTGATCTGAGGTGTTATTTTTGGCCCTGCCCTGGGTGTGGTCCCTTCAGGTCCTGGTGCTTCTTCCTTTCTTTCCCTCCCCAAACACCTCATACACCTACCTATCTAGCCCCATACACCGTCCCCCCCCTTTCTCTTTAACCTCCGTACCCAGCTGGCCCCATTCCCTGGGGTTTCTGAACATCCTGTCCCCATCCTTCGCCCTCCCCTTAACTCTAAATAATTCCTGGGGCCGGGCAGGATAGATAGATAGATAGATAGATTAGATTAGATGTGGTGTAGGGGATGGCTGGACAGATAGACAGGAGTGGTGTATGGAGATGGCTGGACAGACAGGAGCGGTGTATCCGGGTGGCTGGACAGACAGACAGGAGCGGCGTATCCGGGTGGCTGGACGGACAGACAGACAGGAGCGGTGTTGGGGGTGGCTGGACGGGCAGACAGGAGCGGTGTATCTGGGGGGCTGGACGGACAGACAGGAGCAGTGTATCTGGGGGGCTGGACGGACAGACAGGAGCAGTGTATCCGGGTGGCTGGACGGACAGACAGGAGTGGCGTTTGGGTCTGGCTGGACGGTCAGACAGGAGCGGTGTATCCGGGGGGCTGGACAGACAGACAGGAGCGGTGTTTGGGTCTGGCTGGACGGACAGACAGGAGCGGTGTATCTGGGGGGCTGGACGGACAGACAGGAGCGGTGTATCCGGGTGGCTGGACGGACAGACAGGAGTGGTGTATCCGGGTGGCTGGACGGACAGACAGGAGCGGTGTATCCGGGTGGCTGGACGGACAGACAGGAGTGGCGTTTGGGTCTGGCTGGACGGACAGACAGGAGCGGTGTATCCGGGTGGCTGGACAGACAGACAGGAGCGGTGTATCCGGGGGGCTGGACAGACAGACAGGAGCGGTGTATCCGGGGGGGCTGGACAGACAGACAGGAGCGGTGTATCCGGGGGGGCTGGACAGACAGACAGGAGCGGTGTTTGGGTCTGGCTGGACGGACAGACAGGAGCGGTGTATCTGGGTGGCTGGACAGACAGACAGGAGCGGTGTATCCGGGTAGCTGGACGGACAGACAGGAGCGGTGTTTGGGTCTGGCTGGACGGACAGACAGGAGCAGTGTATCCGGGTGGCTGGACAGACAGACAGGAGCGGTGTATCCGGGTAGCTGGACAGACAGACAGGAGCGGTGTATTCGGGTGGCTGGACAGACAGACAGGAGCGGTGTTGGGGGTGGCTGGACGGACAGACAGGAGCGGTGTATCCGGGGGGCTGGACAGACAGACAGGAGCGGTGTCTCCGTGTGGCTGGACAGACAGACAGGAGCGGTGTTTGGGTCTGGCTGGACGGACAGACAGGAGCGGTGTATCCGGGTGGCTGGACAGACAGACAGGAGCGGTGTCTCCGGGTGGCTGGACAGACAGACAGGAGCGGTGTTTGGGTCTGGCTGGACGGACAGACAGGAGCGGTGTATCCGGGGGGCTGGACAGACAGACAGGAGCGGTGTATCCGGTGGGCTGGACAGACAGACAGGAGCGGTGTTTGGGTCTGGCTGGACGGACAGACAGGAGCGGTGTTTGGGTCTGGCTGGACGGACAGACAGGAGCAGTGTATCCGGGTGGCTGGACGGACAGACAGGAGTGGCGTTTGGGTCTGGCTGGACGGTCAGACAGGAGCGGTGTATCCGGGGGGCTGGACAGACAGACAGGAGCGGTGTTTGGGTCTGGCTGGACGGACAGACAGGAGCGGTGTATCTGGGGGGCTGGACGGACAGACAGGAGCGGTGTATCCGGGTGGCTGGACGGACAGACAGGAGTGGCGTTTGGGTCTGGCTGGACGGACAGACAGGAGCGGTGTATCCGGGTGGCTGGACAGACAGACAGGAGCGGTGTATCCGGGTAGCTGGACAGACAGACAGGAGCGGTGTATTCGGGTGGCTGGACAGACAGACAGGAGCGGTGTATTCGGGGGGCTGGACGGACAGACAGGAGCGGTGTATCCGGGGGGCTGGACAGACAGACAGGAGCGGTGTATCCGGGGGGCTGGACAGACAGACAGGAGCGGTGTCTCCGGGTGGCTGGACAGACAGACAGGAGCGGTGTTTGGGTCTGGCTGGACGGACAGACAGGAGCGGTGTATCCGGGGGGCTGGACAGACAGACAGGAGCGGTGTATCCGGGGGGGCTGGACAGACAGACAGGAGCGGTGTCTCCGGGGGGGCTGGACAGACAGACAGAAGCGGTGTCTCCGGGGGGGCTGGACAGACAGACAGGAGCAGTGTCTCCGGGTAGCTGGACGGACAGACAGGAGCGGTGTATCCGGGTAGCTGGACGGACAGACAGGAGCGGTGTTTGGGTGTGGCTGGACGGACAGACAGGAGCGGTGTATCCGGGTGGCTGGACAGACAGACAGGAGCGGTGTCTCCGGGTGGCTGGACGGACAGACAGGAGCGGTGTTTGGCTCTGGCTGGACGGACAGACAGGAGCGGTGTATCCGGGTGGCTGGACGGACAGACAGGAGCGGTGTTTGGGTCTGGCTGGACGGACAGACAGGAGCGGTGTATCCGGGTGGCTGGACGGACAGACAGGAGCGGTGTTTGGGTCTGGCTGGACGGACAGACAGGAGCGGTGTATCCGGGTGGCTGGACGGACAGACAGGAGCGGTGTTTGGGTCTGGCTGGACGGACAGACAGGAGCGGTGTATCCGGGTGGCTGGACGGACAGACAGGAGCGGTGTTTGGGTCTGGCTGGACGGACAGACAGGAGCGGTGTATCCGGGTGGCTGGACGGACAGACAGGAGCGGTGTTTGGGTCTGGCTGGACGGACAGACAGGAGCGGTGTATCCGGGTGGCTGGACGGACAGACAGGAGCGGTGTTTGGGTCTGGCTGGACGGACAGACAGGAGCGGTGTATCCGGGTGGCTGGACGGACAGACAGGAGCGGTGTTTGGGTCTGGCTGGACGGACAGACAGGAGCGGTGTATTCGGGTGGCTGGACGGACAGACAGGAGCGGTGTTTGGGTCTGGCTGGACAGACAGACAGGAGCGGTGTCTCCGGGTAGCTGGACGGACAGACAGGAGCGGTGTATCCGGGTAGCTGGACGGACAGACAGGAGCGGTGTTTGGGTCTGGCTGGACGGACAGACAGGAGCGGTGTTGGGGGTGGCTGGACGGACAGACAGGAGCGGTGTTTGGGTCTGGCTGGACGGACAGACAGGAGCGGTGTATCCGGGTAGCTGGACGGACAGACAGGAGCGGTGTTTGGGTCTGGCTGGACGGACAGACAGGAGCGGTGTATCCGGGTGGCTGGACGGACGGACAGACAGGAGCGGTGTTTGGGTCTGGCTGGACAGACAGACAGGAGCGGTGTCTCCGGGTAGCTGGACGGACAGACAGGAGCGGTGTTTGGGTCTGGCTGGACGGACAGACAGGAGCGGTGTTGGGGGTGGCTGGACGGACAGACAGGAGCGGTGTATCCGGGTAGCTGGACGGACAGACAGGAGCGGTGTTTGGGTCTGGCTGGACGGACAGACAGGAGCGGTGTTTGGGTCTGGCTGGACAGACAGACAGGAGCGGTGTCTCCGGGTAGCTGGAGGGACAGACAGGAGCGGTGTATCCGGGTAGCTGGACGGACAGACAGGAGCGGTGTATCCGGGTAGCTGGACGGACAGACAGGAGCGGTGTTTGGGTCTGGCTGGACGGACAGACAGGAGCGGGCTGCGGGGACAGACGCACACAGCTGGCCTGGAAGGCTGGTCCGTGTCTCTCAGGCGCGGGGCCAGACCAGCTGTTCCCTCGCCCACCTGGTGCCTCCAACCCCCGGCCGGCCCGGCTCCGCCCGCCCTGCCCCAGGCGGCCGGGGCGGGGCAGGGGGCAGACGGGCTCTCGCCGCCCGGCGGCTGGGCGCAGGCCGGCCCGGAGCGCGGTGCCAAAGGCAGGGGGCACCAGCGAGCCGGGCTCGGGGCTGCAGGGAACCGCGCGTGGCTCCGCCCGGGCCGGCCTCAGGTTTCCCCCGCCCCGGATCTCCTCCCTCCCCCGGCAGAGTCTATAGGGCCGGCGGCTCCGGTCCCACCCACAGTCCTGAGCCTCGGTCCCCGCACGCCTGCTGCGCTCCTGCGTCCCAGCCAAGGTGAGTCGGGATCCCCCAGCCCCTCCTGCAAAGAACTGACCGGGGGGGGCAAAGCCCCCACCTGCGGACACCCCCTGCGGGGGCTCTGGGCTGCCTTCCTGCCCCCCAGTCCCTCCTGCAGCGAACTGACCTGGGGGGACAAAGCCCCCATCTCCGGACACCCCCTGGGGGGCTTTGGGCTGCCTTCCTGCCCCCCCAGCCCCTCCTGCAGGGCACTAACCCCGGGGAGGGGTAAAGCCCCCATCTGTGGACACGCCCCAGCGTGGGGGGCTCTGAGCTTTCTTCTTGCCCCCCAGCCTGGATGCCTCAGCTGGACGGGGGCGGGGGAGGTGCCGCAGCTCTGCTCTCCCCCCCACCACCCCCCAGCCAGGAGTCGGAGCGCTGGGGTACCCCAGAGCCTGCTGCTGCAGGAATTGGGGGAGGCTGCAGAAGATGGATTTAGGAGAGGGGAGCCCTAGCCCTGCTGCCCCTGGGGATGGGGGGAGCATAATCCCAGCCGGGGCGCCCCAATCCAGCCCCTGTGGGGGTGGCACCATGCTGTGGTCACTCCCAGCACTGTAGCTGCTGCTGTTGTCCAGGAGCCCAGAGCGCCCAGGGCAGGGACACACCCCGAGGAGCAGCAGCCTGGGGCGTCACTCATTCGGCAGGGAGGGCAGCCGCGGCGAGAGGGTCTGTCGGTCCGTCATGGGGGCAGAATTATCGGGGACAGGCTCGTTACTATTATCTGCTGGTGCCACTTGTGGGGGCATCATCGATGTTCCCCCCCCCAACACAGAAAGGGCTCTGGGACGTGTCCCCTCCCTGGGGTCCCGCTCGGGTGTGAATGTTGCCGTGGGACGGAGTGAAGTCTGCACTGGGATGGGATTCTGGGAGCTGCCGCTGGACCCCAGCTTTCTTTGGGAGGCTCAGGTGGATTAGACTTTTAGCATCTAGTAGGGCCCTGTCCTTGTGCCGAAGAGCCGGGCTTGTCGGTTTGTTCTGCACCCCTTTGCATGTGTTGCGTGGGGTGGGGTCTCTCCAGCCCCCTCTTCTTTCCATGCTCCCCTCTGCCCCACAGATCTTGGGTGTGTCTAACCAATGGCAAAGTGCGAAGGTTGCTTTGCTCTTCGGAGCACTCGGACCACGCCCCCTTTGCTAGTGCTCAGGATGGAGCCAAACCCACGCCTGGGGGAGCCCCGCTGCACGCAGGGGAGTCACCCCAAAGGGGGAATGTGCCCTGTGTGTGCATGAGTGTAGGTGAGGAACAGCTACTCACGCTACACAGTCCCATTCACGTCAGCTGCCAGTCGGAGCAAGGCCTTCGCGAGCTCATCGACTTTAAGATCAGAAGGGACCATCATGATCTGGTGTGGTCTGACCTCCTGGCACACTGCAGGCCACAGAACCTCTGACAGTCAGGACCAAATTACTCCCTGCTGCATCGGGATGTGGGGTTCCACTGGTAACTCGCTGCCTGGGGTCTGCCGTGTCCGGAGCAGAACTGGTGCGAGCGTCCCACGGTCTGGGAAGCCTGGGCATGGCCCCTGCTCTCAGACACTGGGCAACCGGGAAGCGAGGGGACAGGCCCTTTCTGAGCTTTACAAGGGGATGCAAACAGCTTGAACACTTTCAATGGCTGCTGTGGGGCCAAGGGAGAGGCGCAAGAGAGCCAGATTGGTGCTCCCGCAAGATACCCCAATGCGGTGCTTGCTATAGATAGTACAGCTGCCATAGAGCGAGCGAGCAAGACGGATCGATGGAGAAGAGAGAGAGGTGGTTACGTGCAGGGACGTGTAATCACAGCGTCGAAAGCCAGCCAGTTTTTACCACATGGGGCAGGTTCTGAGGACACTTTGTTCTTTTCCAGGTTTCAGAGCAGCAGCCGTGTCAGTCTGTATCTGCAAAAAGAAAAGGAGGATTTGTGGCACCTTAGAGACTAACAAATTTATTTGAGCTTAAGCTTTCATGAGCTACAGCTCACTTCATCGGATGCATTCATGTTCTTTTCCAAGCGCTGCTCAGACACTCCAAGGATCCAGGCTTCCAGCCGGAGTTGCTTTTCTTGCTGGGAGCCTGGTTTGATTCATAGATACCAAGGCCACTTCTCCTTTTGAACTAGAACAGATCTTTCTTTAAAAAAAAAAACCACCCAATCTTGAGATAAAAGTGGCTGGTGATGGAGAATCCACCCTGACTCCTGGTCAATTGTTCCAATGGTTAATTGTACTCACTTGTTGAAAATGTATGACTTATTTCAAATATTTGTTTGCCACCTCCCTGCTTGCTGCTCTCTCTCTGCACAGCGCCGGTTTCCTTGTTGGGGCTGGGCTGGGGTTGCCCTGCAGAGGGAGATGCCCTTTGGGAATGCTCCAGATGCTCCCCTGACTCATCCCAGTGGAATTGAGTTCCACCCATTTTGTGCCGGTGTGTGTGGGTAGGCTCCCATTCCTAAGAACCCAGACTTTGTCACTGGGCATGTCCCGGGCAGGGAGGGACGGAGAGCTGGGTCCGTGACTTGGCTGAATAACCCTTTGGGAAGAAGGCTCCCTTCGGCTTCACTCACAGTCTGGATTCCAGTCCAGTGCCTGCTCTGGGAAGGCTCCTTTCAATAGGATCTCTCTGATCTGCTCCTCAGAACCTGCCCTTGGGCTGGAGGCTGCCTCAGGCAGGATCTTAGGGGTGGTGTTGTTCTCAGACTGAGAATGGTGCACGCCCTGCCAGACTCTAGCGGACAGAACAATGCAGCGGAGCTGGCATGAGCCCCAGCTGACGATCCAGGAACAGAGGTCCTTTGAGGAGACTTGCATTCCAGCCCCCCTTCTTTCCTGGATCTGGAGGGATGGGCCTGCCACTCTGTTCCCGGGGCTTTTTCCAAGTGAAGTTCGAATGTGGAGCTGATGAGGGGCTCTGGCCAATTTTCCAGGCAAGCAGCCCCGAGCACAGTGGGCACAACTGCCAAGCTGGGCTGGGCTTCCTGTTTTTCCCATGGAGGTTTTCAGACACCAGCTGCAGATCTCAGGGCAAAGCAAATGCAGAACTAAGGAGGGCCAAGGGCCAGATCCTCAGCTGGTGCCAGTTGGCATTGACCTCAGTGGCACTATACTGATTCACACCAGCTGGGGATCTGGCCCACTGGCTTCAGTAGTGCTACAGGACAGTCCCCAGGCCTGGCAAGGAGCAGGCTGCAATCCTGCTGAGACAGACGCTGCTCTGAAAGGGAATACAAAAACCGCTCCGCTCTAAGGCAGACCTGCTGTGTTTGGATAATTCAGTCCGAATGCTGTGTCCTTATTTATCATGTTGCATCCGAAGACCTCCCAGGAGAGGCAGCATTTCACAGATGGGAAAACCGAGGCACGGAGCCTCACTCCGTGGTCGCACGGGCGGAGTCAGAAATAGAACCTGGAGTCCTGCCCCCCAGCCATGTGCTGTAACCAGTAACCATCCCAGAGCCAGGAATAGAACCCAGAAGCCCTGTCTCTGCACTTCTCTAACCACTCCCACCAGGAAAGAGAACCCAGGAGTTCTGGCTCTCAGTCCATTGCTCTAATTACTAGGCCACACAGCTATTACTAGGCATCCTTGTGTCCACTCTTGACATTTTATGGCCAGTTTTACAATATTTGGTGTTTTACTCAAAGCCCCAGTTTCTGGAGCCATGGCCCAGAGCCTCAAAGGTATTTAGGCCCCTAACTCCCATTGATTGGTTGATTTCAGGATCTGGGACCATGAGAACCTGAGCTTTCTTTTTTTTAAAAAAAGATGCTTTCTGGCCAACAACTAGAGCGTCCCTGAGGTAGGGCCTCTGCTTTGGAAAATGTGGGCCTTCCCCCCTCTGGGCCTCGGTCATGTGGGCTAATGACACTAACCCTCCTCTGCAAAGTGCTTTGAGATCTGCAGATGCAAGCCCTATAGAAGAGCTCAGTGTTGTTATGATCCGTGCTTCCCAAATGGGATTTAACTGGGAGATTCGTCTTTTTCTTCCAGTGATTTGCAACAGACTATCCAGGGGCTGTCTCTTTGCTATGTATTTGTACAACACCTAGCATGGCTGGGCCCTTGCCGACAACTGGGCTACTAGATGCTACTGCTATACAAACGGATCACCCTAGTGCAACTCACTAGAAGGGGACATTTTGCTATCGTGCTTACCTGACCCCCATGGCTGTAGTATCTGAGCATCTCCCAATCTTTGGTGTATTTATCCTCACAGCGCCCATTTTACAGATGGGAAACTGAGGCAACGAGGAGCTAAGTGACCCACACAGGAAGCCTGTGGTGAGGCAGGGACTTGAACCCAGGGCTTTCAAGTGCCAGGCTAGCGTCTGACCGAGAATGGGTGGTGTCAGGGTTCCCTCCCCACTCTGAACTCTGGGGTACAGATGTGGGGACCCGCATTAAAGACCCCCCCTAGCTTATATTTCACCAGCTTAGGTTAAAAACTTCCCCAAGGCACAAATTCCTTTCCTTGTCCTTGGATGGTATTGCTGCCACCACCAAGTGATTTAAACAAACATTCAGGGAGGGGCCACTTGGAGCCATATCCCCCAAGCCCCTTCACCACCTTTCCTGGGGAGGCTTGAGAATAATATACCAACCAATAGGTTAACAAGGTGAGCACAGATGCTTGGGTTTTCAGGGAGGGGCCACTTGGAGCCATATCCCCCAAGCCCCTTCACCCCCTTTCCTGGGGAGGCTTGAGAATAATATACCAACCAATAGGTTAACAAGGTGAGCACAGATGCTTGGGTTTTTAGGACACTAAAAACCAATCAGGTTCTTAAAAGAAGAACTTGATTATAAAGAAAAAAGTCAACAAAGCACCTCTGTAAAATCAGGATGGAAGGTCATTTTACAGGGTAATAAAAAGATTTAAAACGCAGAGGATTCCCCTCTAGGCTCAACTTCAAAGTTACAAAACAGGAATAAATCTCCCTCTTAGCATAGGGAAAATTCACAAGCTAAAACAAAAGATAATCTAATGCATTTCCTTGCTATTGCTTACAATTTCTGGAATTTTAGCTGTATCATTTCCGTAGGAGCTGGGTTACCTGCTTGGTCTCTCTCTTTGTCCTGAGAGGGAACAAAAAAAGAGCACAAACAAAATCTTCCCCCAGCTTTGAAAGTATCTTCTTTCCCCATTGGTCCTTCTGGTCAGGAGTCAACTAGGTTAATTGAACTGATTAACCCCTTACATGTAAGTGATTCTGTACCTCTGGCCAGGAGGGGCTTGATGTTACTGCATACATAAAGGTGGTTACCTTTCCCTTTATATTTATGACAGGTGGGAAGGGGTCTCCGTGAAGAGCTTTGTCCCTGGCGTTCCCCTCCCCGTCCCCAGGCTGGTTGGGTGTCATCCTGCGCAGTTCCTCTGCTATCTGTCCCCAGCTTTGGTGGCTGTGCTGACTGTTTGAGGCAGCAGAAAACCCACCAGCCCAGGACAGGTTGATCCTGCTCCTGGATGGAGATGGAACAACCTGAGTCATTTCCTCAGAGGCTCTGCTGGCTACTTTTCAGCAGGGCTGGAAAATACTAGCTCAGGCCTGGCAGGGGCAGGGAGGACACCCTGGGATGGGGGGTGGGTGGGGTGTGGTGACCTGCAGTGCTCCAGTGTGGACTGCGGTTTCAGGGGGAGAGGAGAACCTGGCCAGAAACAACAGAGTCCTGTTTATCACACATCAGGATTATTTTTCCATCCTGCCCTGGGTTTATTTTTCCATCCCGCCCTGTCAGCAAACAAACCCTGCCTGCGTGGGGCCCCAGCAAACTCCCACCGCTGGGATGGGGCTGGAGCTTTAGATGCTGTTTCATTGTATTTGCTCAGACGCTCTCATTGTAGGCTTTGCCCTGCCCTGGGTTGGACAGGCAGGGGCCAAACACAGCTCCCAAGGAATACTGGCTTGGCTGCATCCCTCCTGTCTTGCTGATTGTCACCCACCTGTTACACAACTGGAATTGGGGAGTTTTTCCCTTGCTACGGGCCTCTCACTTCCCACCCCAGCCTCTATTCTAAAGGATGGCATGAGCACCGCATCCATGGGAAATGGACCAGAGAGAACAATATGGCCTGAGGGAATAGATGAGTTGGGGCCCTCATTGGAGACGGGTCTGCATCAGGACCTCAAGCCACGCTTCTCCCCCAGTTTCAGAGTCGTATCACTTCCAAGTGCCCCGTTCGACTGGCCACGGTACCAGGATCTCCACAGCTAGAAGCATGAGATGCGACAGCCCAACCTAAACCTCTCTAGCTGGCCGTGTAACATGCTCTCGCACCCACTCCACAGTGGGTCACACAGGGATAACACAGGAACAGCGGAGAATGGCAGGTCGGTCCCCACGCCAGATGGTGGCCATGTGGTCAGAGGAGCTGAACTCGGCGGCTGGAATCTCATCACAGCAGCTGGTAGGATTCTGCAACCATCAAGCTCGACCCCAGACGGGACGCCCGGCCTGAACTCCAACCCCCTCAGTTCATCTCTGGCCTGACGCTGCCAGACGTTCACCTACGAAGGGGGTCAAGGACCCAATTGCTTTGATTTCGGAGCCTGCCCGATCCCCTCTGCCTGCCCTTCGGGGTTTTCCTCTTTCTCCCAAGGCCGAATGGCAAAACAACTTCCCGGAAAGACTGCAGTAGCTCGGATCGGCAGAGATAGAGGAGAGGCGGCTGGTGCTCGCTCCCATCTCCTCGCGAGGAGTCTGCGCGAGGCGAAGTGGCCCAGGAGGGGCCGAGATTACGGCCCCCAAAAGATAATATTGAGCTCTTAGGCGCGGCCTGTTGGCCAGGTTTTGCGCCCTGAGCTTGGAGTGATGGCAGGGCTCTGCTAATTCACCCCAAGGGGCGAGAGGACAGGGGAGAACTGCCGAATGCCGTGGGCAATAGCATGACCAGTGTCGCAGGCGGGCGCCAGGCAGAAGTCGCCCCTAGGAAGGAGCAAGTGTCCGCCATGAAGCGGGCTGTTAACTCCTGCATCCGTGCCCTAGAACTCGTGCAACTCGTGCATCCGCCTTTGCAATGGAACAGCAGAGGACGGGGACCACGGGGACCATGTCTTCCGAAGGGGGCCAAAATAACGGTCCTCGGGGAGGAGGAAAAATGGCAGCTGTGAGCGTGGTGAGATTTTTTTGGTGGCTGTCCTTAAAAGCCGAGAACAGGCTGAGGGCCTCTTTGGTGCAGCTCCAAAGCCATCACAAATGCCCAGCTGGGCCAACAACTGCCTGGCAAAGGAACGAGGCCTGGGCAGAGCAGGTGGCATGCCCCGTGCACTGGCTGCCGGCTCCCTTCATTTATCCCACTGTACCCTGGGGGAGGCCGGAAACGTTTCCCCCAACACTGAGCACTTGGAACTAACATCCCTCAGACTTCAGAGTCTTCCAGAGAAATCCCTGCTCGCCGGATGGGAGCAGGCTGGGTGCCAGGTCCGTACCCCGCCCCCACAGACCCCTTGGCGCATCTCAATGCTCAGGGATGACGCGGTTCGCTCCTGATCCCTTCCAAGGGGCTCAGAGCAGCGCGTGGCGCAGGGAGGGGATGTGCGTGTGGGGGACTTGCTGTGCACTAGTGGAATCGCTTGTACCTCATGTTTGTTGGCACACGGATGCGCTGAGTGTCTGCGGGGCTCCTTTCCCTAGGGTCCCCGATGGAGGGCAGCAGCTGTTAACACCCCTGGGGGCATGTAGCCCAGAAGGCAGTCCTTCCCCTCCCTTTGCATTCCTCTGGGTGGGGTGGGGAGCGCACACGCCTTGTGATCAGCTCTCTGAGGCCTGCCGAGCATGTGGTTGACGTTGGGGGGTGATTTTGCTCTCTGGGAGGCGTTCTTGGCCAAAGTCCCTTGGCTCCCCAGAGGAGGAAGCTGCTGCTCAGCTTGCAGCAATCTGCTGCCCGCTCTGGAACGGATTCCCTTGAGCAAACTTTTTAACCCTTACCCTGCCAGCGGAGCCTTCATGCTGGCGAATTCTCCATGGCGCTGTCCATCCCGAGGCGCTGCGGGTTGGCTCATCCGTTATCCCAGCCCATCAAGCGTCCCCGTCGCTCTCCCACCAACACGCCCCGCCCACATACTCAGGGGACCCCCTCTGGAGGTTGGAGAGGGAGTTCTCTGCTGGGACAGGAGGACACATTATAAGGATGCTCTCCGTGCCGGGAATGTTTGGCCACTAAGAAAGGGACTGAGACCCAGCAAACACGTTGCACGTGAGACACACCCAGCATCAGTGAGATGTTGTTACTGATGTATTTGCACCAGATGACCAGGGAAAGAGAGGTTCCATGTCCCATTCACACTTCCTCAAGCCAGCTGGTTCCCTCTGTCTGTCGTCTTTCATCTATCTCTACTTTTTAAAGGAAGGAGCATCCCAAGGCATGTTACCATGTACACCATCGAGACAGGGCTATATTCTTGTAAAACACCAACAAGGGATCCCGGCAGAAAAGCTGCTTTCACCCACAGCAAAGATGGCTCGAGGAGGACTTTTTTAAAGAGCTTTGGAAGCGATTACTCTTTCCCCACCCCTGGAGGCCCTACTCATGGGATTGCAGCATTTGCTCCACGCCCCTGTTCTCACTTCTCTTCGCTACCCAGCAGTGTACGAGGCAGTTGGATTTGGCAATGGATCAAAGTCTCCCGTTCCTGGTGGGGGGTAGAGAAAGGAATCTTCCCTTGAAAGACTTTGCTTTGACAATTCATAAAAAAAATCCACAGCGTTTACCAACCAGCCTTGCTTTCCCTACTGACTCTGGTCAAGTCTTTCTGTTAAGCTTGCTCTCCAGACATCCGCTGCTCCGTATGGCTGTGTAGTGTACAGGGTAACCAGTTTGGGGACACACATGCTGCTAGGCATGGCTCCTGGGTATTTTAAGACCTGTCAGGTTTCTCCTTAGCCTGGACATGCATCTCAGCTATACACCCACTCCACTAGTTGCATCCTGCTCACCCCCAAATTACCCCAGGAAATAGGAATCGTCTTTACTTCCTGTCCCAAGCTGCTGTGAATCACATATTCATAGATGCTAGAGAGGGGGAGGGGGCGAGAAGCCCTCTTACATCACCCACTCCATCCCCTCTCAGGGGGATTGATCGCTGTGGGACATTCTCTAATGTCTTGCTGCATAGCGTTACCATGAGTTGATAAACAGCTGCCATGTTCCACCCCAGAGGTGATTGCATTTTAGTGGTGGGAGAAGTGTTCCTGGAATATACAGGCTGGAAATCTGCCCTAGGATACGTGCGCTGGCAGCTTTTGGCTCATAATTTTATTAAGTAGTTTGCAGAGATTGTTGAGCTCCTAAGGATCTTGCTACGAAAGGCATAAGATAGGAAAATCAGCTGTTAGCCGTGTCTTTTGCTTTTATATTAAGCTTGTCTCAGGTGAGTTTCATGGGGATTTATATTTTGAACAATTAACTGTGGCTCAAAGCACAAGTTCTTGACCTTGACTCAGGAATAAGGGGATAAAATTCCATGTCCTGGTCCTGTGCTAGGTCAGATTAGATGATCATAATGGACCTTTCTGGCTCTGAAATCTACGAATCTCTCCGCAGTACGTTATGAGTCAGTTTTTAACCCAGGGGCAGGCAAACTTTTTGGCCTGAGGGCTGCATCGGGTTTCGGAAATTGTATGGAGGGCCGGTTAGGGGAGGCTGTGCCTCCCCAAACAGCCAGGCGTGGCCTGGCCCCCGCCCCCTACATTTGCCCCCTGATGCCCCCCCCACCCCAGGACCCCTGCCCCATCCAACCCCTGACCGCCCCCGGGACCCCCGCCCCGACTGCCCCCCCCGAGACCCCTGCCCCCATTCAACCCCCCCATTCCCCGCCCTCTGACCGCCCTGACCCTTATCCACACCCCCGCCCCCTGACCATCCCCTTGAACTTCCCTGCCCTCTATCCAAACCCCCTGCTCCCTGCCCCCTTACCGCGCTGCCTGGAGCCAGCCACACACTGCGCTGCACAGATCACCGAGCTGCGCTGCCCCAGGACCTCACAGCCCCCCGCCCAGAGGATTGTGCCAGAGGCACAGAGAGCTGAGGCTGTGGGGAGGGGTACAACAGGGGAGGGGCCGGGGGCGAGCCTCCCGGGCCAGGAGCTCAGGGGCCGGGCAGGAGGGTCCCGCGGGCTGAATATGGCCCACGGGCCGTAGTTTGCTCACCTCTGTTCTAACCATTTCTCACCAGTGCTTTAACCCAGGGTTTCCCTTGAAAATACCTAAACCATCTCTAAAGTTTCAAGGCATCAGGCGACCTGGACAGAAATAGCTGGGAGACGTAGTCGTTTCCCTAGAGCTGGAACACGAAAGAAAAATCACAGCGATTGTCCAGTCACTCCCCCATTTTCTAATTTAAACCAAACTCTCCACGCTGCCCCCATCCAAAGCAGGTTTTTGTCCCATAAACTGTATTGTGAGTTAGGAGAGTATAGTTCCCCTGGTACATTTTGTTCTCCTTTTGGTGTTCTAGAATGTCCTGCCTTTGGGGTGAGACTGTGTATTGTATCAGTTTGATCGGGGGTTAACTGCTGAGGCGGGAAGGAATTTATTGTGCAATGAAATCCTTCACTCCAGCTGCACAAGCCAGCGACTGTGAGCATCGTGCCGAGCAGAGCTAAAATGGGAAGGAAGTCCAGAGGTTTGGACGTTGATCCGACCTTTATCCCAACTCTCCTGGCCTCTCCAGCGTCTGCCTCTCTGTATCCCAGCAGTTCTCCACCCCCTCTAAAAACTAGGCAGATGTAGAAATACGACAACGTTGGCAACAGGTTTTTGAACCCACGGAAAGTTTCCATTCGGGTCTGAGCGCTCAGAACCCACAGGGATGGCTGCCTGCGGGAGTAAGAACCTAACTAGCTAGCAGCTTTGGCAGATGTGTTAGAAACGAGGCACCGGTTTTTAATCATAAGGGTGCAAACTACTGAGGGGAACAGTGGATTCTCCATGTCGTGATGTCTTCAGATCCAGCCTGGAGGCCGTTCTGGAAGATGCGTTAGTCAAACGTTATTGGGCTCAATACAGGGGTAGAAGGGTAAAGCTCTGTGGCCTGCAATATTCAGGAGGTGAGAACAGATGATCTAATGGGGACCCTTCTGACCTCGAAAGCTACGAATCCGAACGGCACAGCCCACGTCCCTCATAGTAATTAGCATGGGGGGGTCCTGCTCCTTGGGATAAAACTGAGTTCAGCTATTGAGACAAAACAAAGCTAACTGTTGTCTGTGCTATTTCTCTCCGCTTGGGCAGGCTCAAAAGACCCGCGCAAAGATGCCATCTCAGATGGAACATGCCATGGAGACGCTGATGTTCACCTTCCACAAATTCGCCGGTGACAAGAACTACCTGACGAAAGAAGATCTCCGGGTGCTGATGGACAAGGAGTTCCCTGGGTTTTTGGATGTGAGTCAGAAATGCCGATAAGCTCATTTGCTGATTAATCCCTTCTGTCACGGTCCATTGAGGGACTTGGCTCGTCCCAGTGGCTGGTGATTTGGGGGCGGGGGGGCGACGCTCATCCCTCCAGGCCAGGACTGAGCAGTGATGCTCCAGGGTGGTGCTAGGGGGCGGTGTGCAGCTGGAAGCACCTTCAGAGGCAAAATTAAGGTCCCAACCGGTTTATACTTTAGCTGGTTTTTACAAGTCAGGGTAAGGTGTTCAGGTACCATATCAGAGAAGTCAGACAGAGCAGGGAGGACGGGCAAATGGACTAGATGGGACAGGACAGACAAGGGTCAAAAAAGAAAGAGCATAGGATCCAGACAGACAGAGTCCCGGTCAAATTCCAGGCTGAGTGATTATAATTTTTCCAGCTAAACTCTCACTTCAAATGAAGAAACTATTCTGCCCTCAAAATGAGGGCACGACCCAGCTGGCCTCTCGGTGCTGCCGCAGTAGCCATGTAAAATAATGCTCGGACGATTTCCCCTCCGAAAAATTCTTCTTTGACTCGCTCAATCAAAGCCAGCTATGGAATTTAGCCCTTCAGCTTGCTGTTTGTTCACGTCAAAGGAAGCCACGTGGCAAAGGCAGCTGACTGGCTTTGAAAACCTCAGCCTGGGTGCATGGCTGTTGGCGTAAGCTGGCTGCCAGGCTTCTCCCCAGAGGTGGCTGCATTTCCCCAGTATGGGATAGGCTTTAGGGGGGAGGTGTGGTGGGCTCCTTCCTGCTTCACTGCTGCCTTTGAAGCGGAGGGAGGGGAGGGGCCAGGATGAATGAGGAGGAGCTGTCTCTGGGCTGAGATCTGCCCTGTTACCCCAGGGCAACTCCACCTCGAGTCCCTATGGGTTGCACTGGAGAATTTGGCCCTCCGGCTTCTAGCCCCAAGATGCTCTCACTCTTGTCTCTCGAAAAGGCCTGATCATATTGAAGCCAGTGGCCACGTTCCCATGGCTTTGGATTGGCCCCGGCATTGGGTTTGAAAACTCCCAGCTGCGGCACGGAGAGGCAAGTGGCCCCTTCGCCCCCTCCCAGCCCCTGTGGCATTCATGCACCGCGGAAGCCAGGACTCACAACCGCCTCCAGCAGAGGAGGCTCTGCAGGGGTGGGGTCACTGCTGCACTCGATTCCCTGCCATTTATCAGCTCGCGGGTGACACAGACAATGGGGAGAGACTCTGGGCAGTGTGTTCCCTTCCTGATAAATGATGCATCGTCCAAGACAATAGCATTTTGGTAACAGCCTGCTATGTGCTGGGCTATTAATAACCCTGCAGCCTGGTGCACTGCGTTCTCCCTGCTCCTTGGCTGTCCAAAGCAAGAAGACGGCTGCAGGACAGACCTGTGAGAATGGCAGGTGGGCAACGCTCCCCCCTCCTGCCCCCCAGTAAATCTCCCGAGCACCCAGCTGCGATCCTGTAACTGAGGAATGACACAATGTCTGAGCAGTGACTGGAGTCGCCTCTCAGGAGGTGTAATACAGCATGAATAACATGGAGCAGTTAAGTGACTTGCCCAGGATCAGACAGTTAGTCAGTGGCAGAATTGGAAATACGACCCAGGAGCCCAGGCTCCCAAACCCCCGCTCTCACCATTAGGCAATACTCCCTCCCGGGGCTAGGCATCCCAAGGTTCTTGTAGATAACTGTCTTCCCTGCCTGTGCGTCTAGCGTTCACAGAGGCCAGGTTATTGTGCAAGCTGGTGTGGGTGGCACAGGCTGATATAATCAGAGATTGGTATTTAATGCCCCAGCCCCCGGGTATCCATCCCACTATGTGGATGCATGTTGAGATCATCGGCAATTAACCAGTGCTCTGTAGTCCTCCCGTTACCCCCTGCCCCAGGGATACAGTCACCTCCATGGCAGGGCCTCACCTGCAGCTGGCATAAGCAGGTGCCATCCAGTGGCATTGCTCCTGCGAACCCCCAAGGCTGGATGTGGCCCATCCCCTGTAACTGATCTAGTCTGGGTTTTCAGAGGCACCTAAATCCCATGGGCTGTCAAGGACAGCTGTGTGCCTAACTCCCTTCAAAGCCCCAGCCTTGCTTTTACCGCCACGAGAGCAATCAGAGACATGGGGCCAGCTTCTGATCCCAGCGGCACCGGCGTAGATCCAGAATGAATGCAGGGACAGGACTGAGGTTGCTGTAGGGGATGTATTCTGATCTCAGGTACCCCGGTGTAATTCTCGAATGACGCCCTCGAGGTCCACGTTGACACCAATATTTGGGAGATCTGAACCTGTGCTTGGTCCTCTCACCTAATTCAGTGCTTGGCTCCTTGCTGAGGCGCATCACACCCTGTCAGTCCAGGTGTATGGGGTAGAGAGCAGAGCTAAGAGGTCCTCGGCTGGAGTGGCAACAGCCTGGAGCATCTGGAACACACACGCTGCTGCTTATCACGCACAGCCGGGCTCACGGCTTGGGGTTCTGTTTCCTCAGTCTGTAAAGCAAACACTGTGGTTGCTTGCAGATGGTGGGCCGGGCGCAGAGCTCACCAGCCATTGCTTTGTGTGAACCCACTGGATAAGCTTGGCGGGTGGCCTGGATGCACAGAGTTTATTTGTCTATTTGTTTATTGCAAGCCATGGGGCAAAAGGTTCCTCCCACCTGCATCCTCCAGACCCCTTGTGCTTGGACTCAGGGGGCCCAGGCCTTGGTACAGGGTGAAATTTCACTGCCAGAGCACAGAAATCGATGTCCTCCAGGATCACATCCAGAATGTCTCATTAGAAGAGATCCTAGAAACCAGAGCGAAAAGCCCATGTCCCCAGCCCTGGGCGCGCGCACTCCTTGCAATGCATGTGCCAGCTTTAAATGTCTCCTTCCTCTGCCTGGGAGACCGTCCCATTGCAACAGATCCTGCAGGAAACAGTACCTGCCATTCATTCTAAGTGCTGCGCGCCTACATCACAGTTAGCATTCACACTACATTGGAGCAATGCCACTGTGGATTTACCACCCCCACCCCCCAATCGAAAGACAAAATATACAGGAACTTACCTATCAAGACACTGGAAATCTGAGGAGTGGGGACTAGGGCTCAGGACTCCTGGCATCTGTTTCCTTCTCTAGGAAAGGAATGTTTGGACAGTGGTTCGAGCAGGGGTTCTAGTTCCAGATCTGCTACTGACTCACTGTATGACCCTGCCCAAGTCACTTAACTGCCCTGTCATTCAGTTTCCCACTCATAAAGTTCACCTGCCTCCCAGAGATGTGCAGTGAGCCTTGGTGAAAGGTTGTGATGCGCTCTGAGATCCTTCAGCAGCCCAGAAGTGTAAAATGGTGCTATTGATTTCCCTGGAAACTTTCTTCAAGACTCATTTTAAATACTCAAACACTGAGCATTGCCGCTGTCCCTACCTGAGATCTGAACCCTCAAGAGCACACTGAGAAGCTATTAGCACTTGTGCCCCTTCACGGACCAGGACCCCGTTGTGCTGGGCACGACAGGATGATTTTGGATGGTAGAGCTGAGAATAATGAGAGGACATTAAGAAAAAGGAAACTTAGGTGAAGGCAGGACAAGTTTCCAGACACTGAACCAGATCCTCAATTGGTGTAAATCTGCCTAGATTCATTGACTTTAACAGAGCAACACTGATTGACGTCAACAGAGAGTCTGGCCCGGTGAGAGCTGCCTAGGAGGTGATCCATCTAAACTCTTGTGGTTCAGGCCATGAGCTAACCTCTAAGTGATGGGGTTTGGAGGAGATTTTCCCTGGTAGCAGGTTATCCCATCATCAGTTCAGGCTCTCTTGCATCTGCCTGTGAAGCAGCTGGTGCTGGAGACAGAATACCGGGCTAGGTGGGCCCTGATCTGCTCTCTTCTGACAGTCCTCATGTTCCCACGGGATGTAGTGAAAGCTACATGACTTCAGACATTTAAAAGCAGTAGGAAATGTACCACTGGGTCCAGTCGTGGGTGGGGAAGAGACTAAATGATCTACTAGGTGCTTGATCACATGCCTAACGGAAACCGGCAGCTGTGGGTTCCAAGCCTCCCCAGGGCAAGGAGCCCGCAGGAACCACAGCTTCATCAGTACGTCGTGCACGCAGCCCGCAGCGCTCAAAGGGCTGGGCCCATTGGCGTCCTTAGCTCCGGCCGCGGGGGGTGAAAGGAGAAGCATTTTTGAAAGCTAGTTTACATTCGCTGCTCAGCGTTTGTATCTCGCTCAGGACGGGAGCGTTGCCTGATGTGTGCTACGCAAGGAAGAGACTCACGCCAGCACAGGGTCTGAAATCCACATGTGCACCCCTTGAGCTTCTGTACAGGGCGGGGGGAGTTTTACTGCTAGTCACCGTGGTTCAGCATGGGATATAGGCCAGTCAGTTTCGGGGGAATGCACCGGCCTGTCTGAGTTATGAACACTGCAGGGAGTGGAGGGAGAAAGAGTTTGAAGCTAAATTAAGATTGTTGTTAGTTATTACCGGGGCTTGGGGGTGTTCAATGCACCAATAAGGAGACTGCCCACGACCCAAGGAACTTGCACGGTTTTAGGGCCCCAATTCCAAGCTGATTCATGAAGGCAGCCCCTCCCATCCACTCAGATTGGAGCCTGAAAGACCGGCACAGGGAAACTAGGATGTATGGGGAATGTCAGAGCAGGGAGAAAGTGGAAAGACTGGGCAGCATGTGTCTTTTTAAAGAGATGCCCAGATGCCACAATGATGGGCACTATACAAAGCCCCACACAGATAAGCTATGGAAACACTGAGATGGATGGAAGGATGAACAGATAGATGATGGGATGTGGAGCCACTGGGATGGACAGAAGGATGGATGGATGGATATGGAGCCAGTGGGACAGAGGGATGAACAGATAGATGATGGGATAGGGAGCCACTGGGATGGACAGAGGGAGGGATGGATATGGAGCCAGTGGGACGGGGGGATGAACAGATAGATGAAGATCTATGGAGCCACCAGCATGGATGGACACACAAACAGGCTCCCACGCTCTTGCTACGAAGCAGATTCAGCCAGGAGAAAATTCAGCTCCATTTACTCACAGCCCCCCTCTGCTTTTTCTTTCATGTATTTTCCCTTCCCAGAACCAGAAAGACCCCATGGCTGTGGATAAAATCATGAAGGACCTAGACCAGTGCCGGGACGGCAGAGTCGGCTTCCAGAGCTTCTTCTCGCTAGTGGCTGGGCTGACCATCGCGTGCAACGACTACTTTGTGGTACACATGAAGCAGAAGGGGAGAAAATGAAGAGGTGACAGGAGACACCCCCCTCCCCCCGCCTAACTCCTAAACCCCGAGCCATATAAAGAGGGCCATATTGAGGCCTGGATCTGAGCTCCCAGCTGGCCACTGACACCAATGGAAAGTTGGGCATGTGGATCAAGGACGCAATGTGACCCTCTGAATGTGCAAACAGACTCACGAGTTGCCATATAACAGGCAAGAGAGAGCCTGCTATCCCCGCCCCAGAGCAGCTTATGATTTCTATATTGTATCCATGCCTTGCCTTACAATAAAGAATCCCTCCCTTTGTTTTTTTTTTAAATCCCAACAGCATATAGTTTTTTTTCTCTGCACCGGCCTTGTCTGATCTGCGTCACTCTAGAGCGAGTCCTGAAGGGTGCAGGAACCACAGCTCTGGCACGATAAATCGGAGACGATGGAGTTTGCAAACTTCCAGAGCAGCTGCATAGAGCATTCTGGAGACACACACAAAGCTGGCACAGGGGCACCTGAGCTTTGAGACACTGAGGGTCACGGGGGGGGAGGGGCTTGCCTAATTTGCATACATTTGCATGGCTTTAAATAAAAAGAGCGCTTTTTAAAGAGCCTGCAAAAAAGTGTATGCAGCATACAGTGCTTGCTGCCCTAATACAGTCTCCAGGAAGTGCATACCATGCCCCCTCCCTCGCACACTCCAAAACACGTATGTGCTCCCAGAAACACCCACTGACATCCACGCCAAGTCCAGTGAAGTGGGATTTGCACTGGCCGAGTTCAGACGCGTTCAAAGTGCACCAACCCCATCGTTTCAAGCTGATACAAATACAGCTTCAGATTTGGAAATCTGGCTGTGCAAAAGAGCCAGCTTGCACGCTCCCTGGCCCACATCGGGGCCTGCGTTTGAATCAGCTTGAGACAATGAGGCTGATGCATTGTCTCTTTTTGTTTTGGCATGATCCAGATGAACCGCGAGCCAGCTCTCGAGCCGCCCATCCCTCGGCCCCAATCCAAAAGAGAAATCTCTGCCATGAGCCTGAGCAGAACAGATGTGGAAACAGCGCTGGGATTTCAGACCAAGCAAACGGCCAAGTGCCGGCTCAGAAACCCAGTGCAAAGGGCATGACTGTGGAAAGAGGCAACTGCTTCCCACCACGCGCCATTGTCTGAGTGCGGCACCCGGAGCATGGTGCCCCTCTTGTATCTTTAACGGCAAGAGACGCTCTGGCCCTTGCCTGCCAATCAGTTTTAACAGAGCCTACCCACTGAGGCCAGGACAGGATTTTCCAGCAGGTTCGTTCGTGTGACTGCTACGCAGTACATGGCTTCCATGCAGCAGGACAACTCTGGGACAGCCCTAGGGTGGCCAATTGTGGTCGGACATATTCCTGGAAGTTTCATCACATGACATAATCTCGAATGAAAGATTAATCTTTAATTCCTGGAGACTCCAGTGCAATCCTGGAGGGCTGGCAGCCCTGAGCGTCCAAACTAGATAAGCAAGACTCAGTGCAAATTACCATGCAGCAGGAAAGGCAGCTGGGTGTATATCAGCCCCTAACTTTCACATAGCCCTTATCCCAGGCCCTAAGTGACGCCTCCTTTGCTTCCCCTACTGACATGGAATTTCTGGGCATCCCTCCATATGTCAGTGCTGCTTGGGGAGCAGATTCCAAGCCAGCCAGAATATTGCTGGAAGCATTCTTCACATTTGCCTGCCAGATCGCTGGCTTGGGTCACCCAGGAAAACACATCTGTAGGGCCTTTTTGGAGGAATCAGTTATGGGGCTGACTCATCACAGATCAGCAGCTGAAGTGGAACCTGGCACCAGAGTGGGGATTGGGTCCACGGGGAGCTGGGAGCCAGGATTCCCGGGTTCAATTTCTGGATCAGGGAGGGGAATAGAGTCTAGTGGTCAGAGTAGGGTTTCAGGACTCCCGGAAGGGAAATGGGGTGTTAAATCAAGGAGGCTCGGAGTCAGGACTCCTGGGTTCAGTTCCTGGCTCAGGGAGGGGAATGGAGTCTAGGGGTGGGGGCTGGTATTATGCTGGAAGACTCCTTTGGGTCAGGTTTCAGAGTGATAGCCATGTTAGTCTTCAGAGTAACAGCCGTGTTAGTCTGTATTCACAAAAAGAAAAGGAGTACTTGTGGCACCTTAGAGACTAACCAATTTATTTGAGCATAAGCTTTCGTGGGCTAAAGCTCACTTCATCGGATGCATGGAGTGGAAAATACAGTAGGAAGATCTATATATACACAGAGACCATGAAAATATGGGGGTTGCCAAGATTGGTCTTTTTAGAGTTGGTATATATAGAGAGAGATCTTCCTACTGTATTTTCCACTCCATGCATCTGATGAAGTGGGCTTTAGCCCACAAAAGCTTATGCTCATATAGATTTGTTAGTCTCTAAGGTGCCACGAGTCTTCCTTGTTCTTCCTTTGAGTCAGGCTTCCTTTGAATAGCCTCTTGAGCTGCAGGAAGGCAGCCCTCCCCCCCCCCCCCCCCCGGCCCTCCTTAGCTCTCCGTTTCACACCCTTGTCCCTCACTTGCTCTCAGCCTTGCAGGTGATTCCTGTGGAGGGGCTAGGAAGCAGTGGCAACAAGCTGTTCCTGCTCCAGGACTGGATCCCATGAGTGGATTTGGCCCCTTTCCCTGCCCTGCTGTTTGTTTGTTTTTCTCCCACCTAGCTATTTTCAGGGAGGGAGAGGTGTCCTGTAACCCATTAATTTTCCTAAGGATTTTCAGCAGGGCCTGCCTACTCTGCCTGGGGCCACTCACTGCAGCAGCCTCAGAGGGAAGGAGCCGCCTGCTTGTTTTCACTGGCAGCGGGGATCCGGGCAGTCAGCACAGCCTCCAGGGAAGAGCCCTCCAGCCCCCCTTGCTCTAACCACTAGCCCACACTCACATTTAGAGCCTGGAATAGAACCCAGGAGTCCTGGCTTAAAGCTCTCTCCCTGGGGCCACTAGACCCCACTCCCTTCCCAGAGCCTGGAACAGAGCTGAGGCATCCTGGCTCCCAACCTCCCTGCTCTAACCCTGAGACAAGTCTTCCCCCATCACAGGCATGTGAGAGCCAGAGAACTGCTGCAGCTCCACCTGACCACAAATACCAGGAGCTCAAGAGCATATGAGTATTTGGGTGGGGCTTCCCCACGGTCTCCCACGGGAGTGGGTGTGGGATCTTAACCGTTTAATTACACAACCGCATTCTAATGAGCCTTCCTCAGCCCCTATTTCACCTCAGGGCATGTGGGTTTCACTTCCCCAGCCCTGGATGTGCGGTAAAGAAGCCGAGCGCCCTGCAAGTGCTGAAGATCTAGCCCTGGCGCCAATTCCTTTTACTCTCCCTGCCCCTGGGGGTGTCACAAGCATCTCCCAGCATGGGAGGCTGCTGCATTCTTGCACTCTTGCTTGGAAAATACCCCTGGATGCATCCGACGAAGTGGGCTGTAGCTCACGAAAGCTTATGCTCAAATAAATTGGTTAGTCTCTAAGGTGCCACAAGTCCTCCTTTGCTTTTAATAAAGAGAGGCCGATTGGTGCTGGTGATTTTTGCCTCTTGCTCACTAGGCACTGGACAGAGACCTACCAAACTCGTTGCACGCAGAGGCCAGCTGCCTGTGGGTCCGTCTGTACTGCAGTGACAGGCAGCTTGTGCAGATATATCCGAGCTGGGGAGCTCGGGTTACCAGAGCAGGAACCCCCGGTAATTACTCACGGGCCACAGGCATGGGCCGCAGCTTCACTGCTCCAGTGCCCGAGATAGCTAGATTAAAGCCAGCTTGGGTAAGTCGACACACATTAGCCACTGTGACTTTTAGACACTCCAGGCTGGGTCCGATCTGAACCAGCAAGCAGGCCAGCTCAGCACCTCGCTCCCTAGAACTAGCCAGCCTGCTCACCCGGCCAGCTGTTAGAATGGGATCCTTACACAATAGGGAGGCGCTGCTGAGGGGGAAGGCAGCCCCTGCCAAATATGTGTCTGAAGCACATTCCTCTGCCAGCTCAGGACTGGAGCTTGCTGCTTCCTTGTCCTGCCCTAGGAGGATTCGGTGCCAGGGAACAGCAAACCTCACACAATGGAGGCATTAATCACACAGGGTTATAAATCCCTTGGGGCCTGGCTTTCCAAAGGGCTCAGCCCATCGGGTGCACGGTGCTTGGAAATGTGGAACAACGTGGAGAACCGATTCCCGGCTGCTCCACTGAAGCCATGTGGGGCTGGAAGCGCTCAGTACCTCGGAGATCAGGCCTTTGGACCCTGTGACTTGCATGTGACCCACAGCTGAATAAATCGCCCCCACCCAGACCCTCAGCTCATGCCCGGGAATCCCATTCACACTTGTGGTGCAAGGAAGGGGTGAAAGCCAGACCAGCAGCCCGCTCCTTAGACTGCATTTCACTGCAGTGTCCCCCAGCAAACTGGCAGACTCCAGAGCGCCATCAGAATTCCCTTCCAAAACAGCTAAATACAAGCCAGAATTAAGGGCAAGCCTGTTGGATGACACTAAGCACCAGAGGCTGGGAAGTCTAAGGAACCAGAGAGACTCACAGGATCTGAATCCGGCAGCCTCAACACAGAATCCCCCTTATGTTTGCTCCAGCCAAACCGCCTCCTTTCTCCCGAGGGACACCAGACACACTCTCTGTAGGAGTGGCACCCGGCCGCTGGGCTGTGCCTGGCGATCAGAGAAGGGGGGAGAAAAGAGGCCGTGAGGGGCTGCAACAGCTTCATACACAGCTGGGCTATTGATGCGACTGTCCCATGACCAAGGCACTAACAAGCAGGGAGGTGCGAGCACCGTGCTGCTGTGGGGTGATGCTGCAAGAGCCCGGTCCTGTTTCTGGTTAGGAGGCCCTTCCACACATCAGCTGAATGGAATGCACCGTGCCTGTCCTCTAGCCACACCACCGAGGGCTGTATGTGGCGTGGTTCGCGACCAGGACTGCCAACCAATGTTCCCTCTCGAGGGCGGAATGAATTTTGTTCGGTGCACCAATATGGAGGTGAGGTGGGGTGAGGGTGGGGCCGAGGGGTTCGGAGTCGGGGAATGGGCTCAGGGCGGTGCGTGTGGATGGGGGGAGGTGCAGGCGCAGGGAGCGGGAGGCGATAATGCGGACTTCAAACCAGTTGCTGGCTTCACAGGAAGTTTTTAATGATGCAACCAGATCATCTGGTGTCAGGGGCGGGGAGGGGAGGCGCTCAGGAGGGGCCGGGGCCAGGGCTTCCCACTGGCACCAAGATATTACAGTACTTGGAATTCTCTAAATAAACAAAAGAGAAGGATAGATAGATAGATAGATTAGATAGAGGGGGTGTATGGGGATAGATTAGATTAGATAGATGGGGTGTATGGGGATAGATCATAGAATCATATAATATCAGGGTTGGAAGGGACCTCAGGAGGTCATCTAGTCCAACCCCCTGCTCAAAGCAGGACCAATCCCCAACTAAATCATCCCAGCCAGGGCTTTGTCAAGCCTGACCTTAAAAACTTCTAAGGAAGGAGATTCCACCACCTCCCTAGGTAACGCATTCCAGTGTTTCACCACCCTCCTAGTGAAAAAGTTTTTCCTAATATCCAACCTAAACCTCCCCCACTGCAACTTGAGACCATTACTCCTTGTTCTGTCATCAGCTACCACTGAGAACAGTCTAGATCCCTCCTCTTTGGAACCCCCTTTCAGGTAGTTGAAAGCAGCTATCAAGTCCTGTTGCGGTTCAGTGATGAGACAGAACACAGCTTTATGCAAGCAAACAGGCTGGTCAGCGGAGATGGGCTGTTCTGCCCCCCCTGCCTTCCACCTTCTCCTTTTATTATATTTCTCCCCCTAAGCATTACACACTGCTACACAAAGGAATGTATGACGTTGATTCATATGCTTAGTTACCATCCTCTATCTACTACAATCCTGGTTCTCAGGCCTTGAGCCCAGGCTAAAGAAACCTCCCACAGTTGCTGTCCAAACAATCAAGTTCTCAGGGTTCATATCTAGCCCTTGTCCTTGGATAGAGCAATGTGTGCATTGCTTCTAGGAAACAGTCAGGGTGTGCCCCGCCTGCTTCCAGGTGGAATAGCTAGACATTAACCCTTCATCTCCCCTTTTTTGTTTATTGAAGTTGGCCATCTCATGGTAGCCGCCAATTTGTTTTGTCATGCTATTTAACTCCCAGACAGACAAGGACATAACCTGGGGAGCTTTCCAGGGCAAAATTTTACAAAGTCTTAACAAGGAAGGAATACATTGTACACAGCAACAACAAAAAATAAGCCCAATGATTACAAACACAAAATAACCAAAAGCTTAACATCTGCAATATAATCATCTAAAAGGGGTACACTTCTTTTACTACAATTGTGACCAGCAAAAGGCAATATAAGTATCATTCTACTAAGACAGCAAAGGGTGCCATCACTTAAATTTGCAGGAATATTATTAAAGGTACATGAACCACAAGTAAAAACCCATCCTGATGGTAGGATGATATGGCCATAATTATATGAAACATTAACAGCATGGGAACAATTTAAAAGGGATTGAGAAATTTTTTGACAGCCCAATGGCACCTTTGTACTAGTGCAGTTAACTACACGCGCACAGGTGACATTGTGAGCCCCGGCCGGGTACGGTGTGTGGAGGGATATAGCCGTGCGAGGCAGAGTATAATTGGCCGGGCCCCAATTAGCCATGCTAGAGTACTGGGAGAAAAGATTAGCATAAGCAAAGAGCAGTATCTTATTCTCCTTCGGACTTGTAACGGGGGAGGCGCTTCCGAGCCAACCCCTACAGAAAATAACAGGCACAAAAGGCACACAATCATCACAGAATTAGCAGTGATTTGGGCGAGAATCGCCACAAACAAAGTCTTAGGTGTTTCTGGCTGCTGATCTGCTGCCAGTTTTCGTTGAGCCGTGGCGACCAATGCTTTTACTGCTCCCCATGTCACGGGCTGGCTTGGGACGCTACGCCTCCTCCGTTTCCGTCCCGCCATTGTCGACTCGGGGGGCAACGCGGTCTCCTCCAAGGTCAGCTGAAACTCTGGTATGGGATTCGACAGCCCCTGGTGCCATGCCATGTTGTTTAAGTGCTGGTCGCACGCACCGGGCTGGAACCCACAACGGTCCTGCAGGGAGAGACACAGCAGCATATCCCCGACCCCAAGTGATTAGAGGTGCTGGGCCCAGCCACTGTGGATCGGGCAGCTGACGGTAAAAGACACGCGGTCTTTCCAGTACCTCAGATTTGTGAAAATGCCGATCCGCAGGGGTCTGCTGATCTGCATTCAGTGTTAAATTATTTAAAGTAAACAAGAGGATATACATTTGTTGTTGAATGTCTCCTAAGGTTCGGAGACGCAGCTCCCCTTGTTTTAATTGTTTATCTAGAAAGGTTTTGAGTGTGCGATTGGCACGTTCAACAATGGCTTGGCCCGTGGAATTATAAGGGATTCCGTGTTTAAGACGGACGTCCCAGCGGGCACAAAAGGTGGAGAGGGCTGCAGAGCAGTAGGCTGGGGCATTATCTGTTTTAATTTGGCAAGGGCGACCCATAACAGAAAAGCAGGCCAGCAAATGGTGAATAACTTTGTTAGTGGCTTCCCCACGTTGTGGGGTTGCCCAAAGGAAGCCTGAATAAGTATCAACGGAAACATGTAAAAATGAATAGGGGCGGAATTGTGGTACATGAGTAACATCCATTTGCCACAGCTGATTTGCTGCGGTACCTCGGGGGTTAACGGCATAAGAAAAAGTAGGAGCAGCAGCAGCACAGTGGGGGCAGGAACGAACAATGGAACGTGCATGATCAGCAGGAATGTGAAACTGCCGGGCCAAAACAGAGGCAGACTGATGAAAAAAGGCATGGCTTTCAATGGGGTCAGAAAAAAGGGAATTTACCTGACCACGCAACGCGCAATCGGTGCGTGCATTGCCCTCAGTGAGTGGCCCAGGCAGAGGGGTATGACTGCGAATATGAGCAACAAAGTAAGGGAAATGACGAGTGGCAAGAAGATGCTGTAAAGACAAAAACAGGTGAAGGAGGTCTGCATCAACCTGAGGGGTAATGAGGGCAAGGGGTAAATGATCAATTACCTGATAAGCATAATGGGTATCCACAATTAAATTAAAGGGACAATCAGCAAAAGATTGAAAGGCCAAAATAACAGCAGCTAATTCTGAACGCTGTGCCGAACGCTGAGGCAGTGTAAAACGAGAATGCCAACGAGGGGGGTCACCCAACTGATAAGTGACTACACCTCGGTGGGGAGAGCCATCAGATGTTAATATCGAGGGTGGTGTCTAACTTTGTAAGTAAATCACGGCCCCAAATATTGAGGTGGACAGGGAGCACAAAAGGGCGGATTGTAGCAAGGGCACGGCCTCCTGGTTTAGAGACCGTGACCCAAGACAAACTTTGGCGCCCGGGTTTGCTACCCCCAATCCCCCACAACTCTTTAGAAGGAACCGTAGGCCAACTAACCGGCCACTCCAGATCACGAATCACTGTAACGTCAGCTCCAGTGTCCACCAGCCCTGTAAAAGGAACATCATTTAAAAGAAGTGTTAACTGAGGTTTTGAGGGGCGGACTGACATTGTCAGAGCAACAAGTGGAGAAGACGCGCTGTGAGACGGCGAGTGAGACAACGTCGATCCAAAGCCTCCTCCACCCCGAGTTCGATCCTCGGCAGCTGGCACCTGATAGGGGACTAAAATCAATTGTGCAATTGACCGTCCACGCGGGAGCGACTGTGGAAGATGAGTCCACACCTGAACCTTAATAATGCCAGTATAATCAGCATCAATGACCCCTGGAATGACAAAAAAGCCCTGTTTCCCAGCATGTGAGCGAGGGAGAACAAGACCTACAAAGCCGGCAGGGAGAGGTCCCATCACCTGTGTAGGTATGGCACAGACCTCCCCTGGCAGCCGAAAGTCAGTGTCCTCCTGCAATCTGTTGGTAAAATCCAAAAAGGACTCTAAGGCACCCTGACGGATACTGACAAAGCTTTTGGTAGGCTTGCCTGAATCCGGGACCTTCTTGAAAGCATGCTGGGCACAGGTGGAAATAATGGGGAAGACGGCCTGAGGGAGCTGAGACTGCATCTCAATAGTAGCAAACTGGCCCTCCCCTGCCAAATGCTCATAAATGATACCTTGCTCTCTATATACCTGGGCTTGGCGTTCTGCCATCTGCCGATACTCACTAAGCCAAATAACATACTGACTGGGTGACAACATCATGCGCAGCAGCGTTTTCCAATCCTCAGGGATTAGGGAGTACCCAGCACCCATCCCTTCAATGAGACCACGCACAAAGGTGCTAGTCAGGCCAAATTCACGAATTGCTTTCTTTACCTCTCTAACCACCGAGCATGGCAGAGTGGTCCAGGTGCCCACGGGGTTGCCCTGGTCATCATTCTGCCAGGTCACCAGGCAAGCGGAGACCAGATCAGCCAGCTCCTCTGCTGTAAGATCTGATCGAGCTTTCGCTGCGTGAACCATTTGTTGCACCAGCGAAAGCTTCTGAGCAGATGCAGATGACTCTCCGGGGGGCCCCATGGGGGGAGGGTGATCACACACCGGCTCCGGTGGGGAAGGCCAGGGAGGCGGTGGTAATAGAGGCACTGGGGGCGAAGCAGGGGGAGGGATGGCTGCAGGAGCGGACGGGGGTGGCAGGATCGGCAGCTCCTCTGTTGGTGCTGAAGAGGGCCTTTCCGAGGTGACACGCTGTGTCGCATCGCCAGGAGGGGGGATGGCTGCAGGGGCGGACGGGGGCGGCGAGAGCACCAGCCTCGCGAGGGAGGGTCTGTCCGAGGCGACACGCTGTACCACGTCGCGGCAGAGGTGCCAGGCATGTAAAGCCTGCACGGGTGCCCGAGGCTCTTTGTGCAATGTCTGGCCCAATCGCTCCCAGTCCGCTAGCTTAAAGCTTCCAGCTTCAGGATACCACGGGCACTTGGCACGCACCTCCTGTAGCAGGAGAGTGAGTTCTCGAGCCGGGCAGTCATGCTGAGCCTTACGCAGCAAATACTGCAGCTCATTGCGGTGTTGCACTTGCAAAGCAGAGAGGGAGCTTCCCATACTTACCACAATGAAAAATACTCACCGGGATCCACGAAGTGGATGAGTGACGCGTCTGAAACCCTTGCCGGGCGAGGTGAGTGCTGAGGGCCCCACGTTTGGGCACCAGTTGTTGCGGTTCAGTGATGAGACAGAACACAGCTTTATGCAAGCAAACAGGCTGGTCAGCGGAGATGGGCTGTTCTGCCCCCCCTGCCTTCCACCTTCTCCTTTTATTATATTTCTCCCCCTAAGCATTACACACTGCTACACAAAGGAATGTATGACGTTGATTCATATGCTTAGTTACCATCCTCTATCTACTACAATCCTGGTTCTCAGGCCTTGAGCCCAGGCTAAAGAAACCTCCCACAGTTGCTGTCCAAACAATCAAGTTCTCAGGGTTCATATCTAGCCCTTGTCCTTGGATAGAGCAATGTGTGCATTGCTCCTAGGAAACAGTCAGGGTGTGCCCCGCCTGCTTCCAGGTGGAATAGCTAGACATTAACCCTTCAAAGTCCCCCCTCATTCTTCTCTTCCTCAGACTAAACAATCCCAGTTCCCTCAGCCTCTCCTCATAAGTCATGTGTTCCAGTCCCCTAATCATTTTTGTTGCCCTCCACTGGACTCTTTCCAATTTTTCCACATCCTTCTTGTAGTGTGGGGTCCAAAACTGGACACAGTACTCCAGATGAGGTCTCACCAATGTTGAATAGAGGGGAACGATCACGTCCCTCGATCTGCTGGCAGTGCCCCTACTTATACATCCCAAAATGCCATTGGCCTTCTTGGCAACAAGGGCACACTGTTGACTCATATCCAGCTTCTCGTCCACTGTCACCCCTAGGTCCTTTTCTGCAGAACTGCTGCCGAGCCATTCGGTCCCTAGTCTGTAGCGGTGCATGGGATTCTTCCATCCTAAGTGCAGAACTCTGCACTTGTCTTTGTTGAACGTCATCAGATTTCTTTTGGCCCAATCCTCCAATTTGTCTAGGGCCCTCTGTATCCTATCCCTACCCTCCAGCGTATCTACCTCTCCTCCCAGTTTAGTGTCATCTGCAAACTTGCTGAGGGTGCAATCCACACCATTCTCCAGATCATTTAGGAAGATATTGAACAAAACCGGCCCCAGGACCGACCCTTAGGGCACTCCACTTGATACCGGCTGCCTACTAGACATGGAGCCATTGATCACTACCCGTTGAGCCCGACAATCTAGCCAACTTTCTATCCACCTTATAGTCCATTCATCCAGCCCATACTTCTGTAACTTGCTGGGAAGAATACTGTGGGAGACCGTGTCAAAAGCTTTGCTAAAGTCAAGGAATAACACTTCCACTGCTTTCCCCTCATCCACAGAGCCAGTTATCTCATCATAGAAGGCAATTAGATTAGTCAGGCATGACTTGCCCTTGGTGAATCCATGCTGACTGTTCCTGATCACTTTCCTCTCCTCTAAGTACTTCAGAATTGATTCCTTGAGGGCCTGCTCCATGATTTTTCCAGGGACTGAGGTGAGGCTGACTGGCCTGCAGTTCCCAGGATCCTCCTTCTTCCCTTTTTTAAAGATGGGCACTACATTAGCCTTTTTCCAGTCGTCCGGGACCTCCCCCGATCGCCATGAGTTTTCAAAGATAATGGCCAATGGCTCTGCAATCACATCCGCCAACTCCTTTAGCACTCTCGGATGCAGCGCATCCGGCCCCATGGACTTGTACTCATCCAGCTTTTCTAAATAGTCCCAAACCACTTCTTTCTCCACAGAGGGCTGGCCATGTATTCCCCATGTTGTGATACCCAGTACAGCAGTCTGGGAGCTGACCTTGTTCGTGAAGACAGAGGCAAAAAAAGCATTGAGTACATTACCTTTTTCCACATCCTCTGTCACTAGGTTGCCTCCCTCATTCAATAAGGGGCCCACACTTTCCTTGACTTTCTTCTTGTTGCTAACATACCTGAAGAAACCCTTCTTGTTACTCTTAACATCTCTTGCTAGCTGCAACTCCAGGTGTGATTTGGCCTTCCTGATTTCATTCCTGCATGCCCGAGCAATATTTTTATACTCTTCCCTGGTCAGTTGTCCAATCTTCCACTTCTTGTAAGCTTCTTTTTTGTATTTAAGAGCAGCAAGGATTTCACTGTTAAGCCAAGCTGGTCGCCTGCCATATTTACTATTCTTTCTACACATCGGGATGGGTCGTCCCTGTAACCTCAATAAGGATTCTTTACAATACAGCCAGCTCTCCTGGACTCCTTTCCTCCTCATGTTATTCTCCCAGGGGATCCTGCCCATCAGTTCCCTGAGGGAGTCAAAGTCTGCTTTTCTGAAGTCCAGGGTCCATATTCTGCTGCTCTCCTTTCTTCCCTGTGTCAGGATCCTGAACTCGACCATCTCATGGTCACTGCCTCCCAGGTTCCCATCCACTTTAGCTTCCCCTTCTAATTCTTCCTGGTTTGTGAGCAGCAGGTCAAGAAGAGCTCTGCCCGTAGTTGGTTTCTCCAGCACTTGAACCAGGAAATTGTCCCCTACACTTTCCAAAAACTCCCTGGATTGTCTGTGCACCGCTGTATTGCTCTCCCAGCAGATATCAGGGTGATTGAAGTCTCCCATGAGAACCAGCATGCAATCTAGTAGCTTCCGTGAGTTGCCGGAAGAAAGCCTCGTCCACCTCATCCCCCTGGTCCGGTGGTCTATAGCAGACTCCTACCACAACATCACCCTTGTTGCTCACGCTTCTAAACTTAATCCAGACACTCTCAGGTTTTTCTGCAGTTTCATACCGGAGCTCTGAGCAGTCATACTGCTCCCTTACATACAGTGCAACTCCCCCATCTTTTCTGCCCTGCTTGTCCTTCCTGAACAGTTTATATCCATCCATGACAGTACTCCAGTCATGTGAGTTATCCCACAAGTCTCTGTTATTCCAATCACATCATAATTCCTTGACTGTGCCAGGACCTCCAGTTCTCCCTGCTTGTTTCCCAGGCTTCTTGCATTTGTGTATAGGCACTTAAGATAACTCGCTGATCATCCCTCTTTCTCAGTATGAGGCAGGAGCCCTCCCCTCTCACGCGCTCCTGCTCGTGCTTCCTCCCGGTATCCCACTTCCCCACTTACCTCAGGGCTTTGGTCTCCTTCCCCCAGTGAACCTAGTTTAAAGCCCTCCTCACTAGGTTAGCCAGCCTGCTTGCGACGATGCTCTTCCCTCTCTTTGTTAGGTGGAGCCCGTCTCTGCCTAGCACTCCTTCCTCTTGGAACACATCCCCTGGTCAAAGAATCCAAAGCCTTCTCTCCGACACCACCTGCGTAGTCATTCGTTGACTTCCACAATTCAATGGTCTCTACCCCGGCCTTTTCCTTCCACGGGGAGGATGGACGAGAAGACCACTTGCACCTCAAACTCCTTTATCCTTCTTCCCAGAGCCACGTAGTCCGCAGTGATCCGCTCAAGGTCATTCTTAGCAGTATCATTGGTGCCCACGTGGAGAAGCAGGAAGGGGTAGCGATCCGAGGGCTTGATGAGTCTCGGCAGTCTCTCCGTCACATCGTGAATCTTGGCTCCTGGCAAGCAGCAGACTTCTCGGTTTTCCCGGTCGGGGCGGCAGATAGATGACTCAGTCCCCCTGAGGAGAGAGTCCCTGACCACCACCACCCGCCTCCTTCTCTTGGGAGCGGTGGTCGTGGAACCCCCAACCCTAGGACAGTGCATCTCATGCCTTCCAATCTGCGGAGTGTGTATGGGGATAGATAGATAGATAGATAGGTGTGTATTGAGATGGATAGTTGATAGCTGAAGTCTAGGGTTTGGGCTTGGGCTCACAGCTTAAAGAAAATAAGCAGAAGGCTATTGGGGAAAGGCGAGAGATAGACAGAGACAGGGGAGGACAGGGTAGGGGAGACACAAAGGGAAAGATGCAGCCTATTCACAGAGTCCTGCCATAAGCCTACAATGTCTACAAACATGGCTCCTGCAGACCCTGAATCTGTCCCTTGGGGAGAGTGGGGGGCAGCTAAACCCCTCCGCTGAACAGGATCTGGCCCCTGGCTGGAAGTATAGGGTGACCAGATGTCCTGATTAGGGGCATTGTCTTATATAGGCAACATTACAACCCCCCCCCAAAAAAACCGAAGTGTCCCGATTTTTCACACTTGCTATCTTACGGAAGGTGACCTCTCCTGTCCCAGCCACATGGCGCAGTGAGGTTGGGTGATGCTCTCACACGTGGGGGAAAGTCGCTAGGGGGAGAGATCCCTGTGTGTCAGCCCCCCGGCCTGTAGTCTCAGGCCGTCAGCGGGGGGAGCCTGCAGCAGGTTCTCACCTCGGCAGCCTCTGTACAGAGTTATTTTGTATTTCCTGCCCCCATCTGGGCCACAGAGCGACTGTCGGAGCCGGAGATCAGGGTCCATCCTGTAATGACTGGGAACGGCACTTGCAACGTGACCTTCACCTGCAGCGCCGGGGAGAGAGCCAGGCACCTCAATTACGCCTGGACACGTCCAGCAGGAGGCGCCGTTCTCGCCACCGAGGAATCCCTGCTGCTCCAGCACAGACTGGGGGACGAGGACTCGCCCATCACCTGCACGGCCACAAACCCCGTCAGCAACAGCTCGGCCAGCGCCTCCCCCAAGGTGGCCTGTGAAGGTGACGCTCGCTCCACCCCCCCCCTCGAGCGCACGCAGCAGGGCCCATGCGGGCCTGGCTCGTACACACCCCCTGCTGCTCTGGCTGGGTTCTGGGGCACAGTGAGCACCACTAGTGGGCTCACAGGCTTTTTAAGGGGCTACTCCCCAATTCCTACACCCCACCCTGGCACTGGGCAGGAAGGTCTGTCGCTGGGGGGCACCGAGGGTCTGGCCCAAAGGGAACAGCTGGGTGTTTGCATGCCAGCTCACTGGGGTCTTCGGAGTCAGAGCTCCCGGCACTCGGTATAGATTTGGGTTTCCAGACGGCGCGAAGCCCCTAAACATTGATTTATTCCTTCAGGTCCCGTTCTGCCCCAGACCCCAGCGCTGTCCTACTGCCACGCCAAGGGGATCCTTGTGCTGGGGGTGCTGGGAGCCCTGCTGGCCGGGATCCTCATGGTGCACGTCCTCCCCGCGAGGGAGCAGAGACGGCCGTGAGAGGAGAGGAGCTTCCACTGTGGCGGTTCATCCCCCTGCCTCCGGGCTGGAGTTTCCCACGCGAGCCAGCTAATGAATGAGAATGCCCCATCGCCCACTGCAAAAGCCTCAGTTTCCCTTCCCCTCAGGAAACAGGAGCACAGCGACTCTATTGCGCTAGACTCGGCCAAACGAGTAGCAATCCTGGATCCTCCGCCCTGCTGTTCTGGGGCACAGGGCGGGGGGCATCTCCAGGATCGGAGTCTCTCTCTGGCCCAGCGACCATGGAGTTATGTATAGAAAGTGGAACAGCTGGGATAGGAGTGACTGAGAGACACCCTCCCAAACAGCCTGGTGCACAGGGCCTTCCACGGGGACGTGGGAGATCTGGGTTCACGTCCTGCTCTGAATCAGGCAGCACTGGGATTTGACCCCATGTCTTCCACATCCCAGCTGAGTGCCCTGATCTCTAGGTGAGGGGGACTAGGGACTCCTGCTCTCACTCTGGTTTTATCTGAGAAATGGCTGAGCTGGCTCAGGTCCCGATCTCCAGGCGAGGGTTCGTGGCTGAGGGTCCCAGCTGGAGAGAGGCACCTAGTGCCAGCCGTCCCTGTGGGGTGGAAGGCCCAGATCAATAGGAGCTGTGAATCTGGGCCCTAAACCCCACCCCTTTCCTCTGCATTTCACTCCTGGCCTGCTCAGCATGCGGGCCTCTGAAAATCCCCTCCTTGGGTGCCGAGCTCTGCCCATGTGTTGTATGCAGAGCTCTGGGCGCCCAGCTTAGGATGGAGAATTCCAGTAGGTGACAGGGCACCCAGCGTTATATGTAGCCATGCTAAACATTGCAGCCCTGTGTGAATCTGGCCCACACTGACCTGCAAAGCAAAGTGAAACTGGAGGGCAGGTCAGATTTCTCTGCTGCTGGGACCCAGGCTCTCTAAGTGTTCATGAATTCTTCAGTCAGCTTTCACTGCCTGCACGCGCTGTGCAGGGATTGGGCTTTTAAATCCAAGCGCGCTCAGGGAGTGTTTGCACTCAGGGTGAGTTCATGTGTAGCACTCTCCTTCCTGGAGGGAGTTAGGAACGAAATCAACAAAGTCCTTTGATGCTACACAATATGTCATTAATAGCGCAAAGTCGTGCACTTAGGGACTAAGAACACAATGTTTGTTATAAGCTGGGGATTTATCTGTTGGAAGTGACAAGGAAGAGAAAGACCTGGGTGTATTGGTCGATCACAGGATGACTAGGAGCCGCGAATGTGATGTGGCTGTGAAAAAAGGCTAATGCAGACCTAGGGTGCATCGGGCGAGGTATTTCCAGGACAGAGAGGGAAGTGTTAATATCATTATACAAGGCGCTGGTCATAGGCGCCACCTTCCCCTCGGCCTGGTGGGTGCTCCACCCCCCCAACCCCCTGGCCCTGCCTCTTCCCGCCCCTGCACCACCCTCGCCCCATCCCCATTCCACCCCTTCCCGCCTTTTCCCATCCCCTTCCAGCCCCTATTCCACACCCTTCTCCCAAGTCCCCGCCCCTGCCCTGCCGCTTCTCTGCCTCCTCCCCTGAGCGTGCCATGTCCCTGCTCCTCCCCCTCCCTCCCCGAAAGTCCTAAGTGCCGCCAAACAGCTGTTAGGCAGCGGCGGGGCGGGGGCAGTAAGCTCTGGGAGGGAGGGAGAGGAGCGGGGATGCAGCACACTTTGTGTGGGGGGAGCGTGGCTGCCGGTGGGTGTGGAGCACCCTCTAATTTTTTCCCGTGGGTGCTCCAGTCCTGGCGCACCCATGGAGTCAGTGCTATGGCGCTGGTGAGACCTCACCTGGAATGCTGTGTGCAGTTCTGGTCTCCCGTGTTTAAGAAAGATAAATGCAAACTGGAACAGGGGCAGAGAAGGGCTACTAGGATGGTCCGAGGAATGGAAAACATCGCCTTAAGAGAGGAGACTCAAAGAACTTTGCTTGTTTACCCTAACCACAAGAAGGCTGAGGGGAGATATGATTGCTCTCTATAAATACATCAGAGCGACAAATGCCAGGGAGAGAGAGAGGAGCTATTTAAGTGAAGCACCAATATGGACACAAGGACAAATGGACATAAACTGGCCATCAACAAGTTTAGGCTTGAAATTAGACGAAGGTTTCTCAGCATCAGAGGCGTGACATTCTGGCACAGCCTTCCAAGGGGAGCAGTATGGGTCTATTACAGGAGTGGGTGAGGCTCTGTGGCCTGCGATGTGCAGGAGGTCAGACTAGATGATCAGGATGATCCCTTCTGGCCTTATAGTCTATGAATCTATTTGCTTTCACAAAAAGAAAAGGAGTACTTGTGGCACCTTAGAGACTAACCAATTTATTTGAGCATAAGCTTTCGTGAGCTACAGCTCACTTCATCGAATGCTCACGAAAGCTCATGCTCAAATAAATTGGTTAGTCTCTAAGGTGCCACAAGTACTCCTTTTCTTTTTGCGAATACAGACTAACACGGCTGTTACTCTGAAACCTGTTATTTGCTTTCAGTGAGCCTTTTACCTTAATCAATGCTGCTTTTCCTGTTTGACAAGTTACACATTTACAGAGCTTTACAACACAAACACTCATGATAACTTTATACCATGGAGGATAGAGATTATAAGTGAGATCAATACATGCAGCATCCTACAAGCATTTTATAAAGTCTAAACACTAAACACATTCTTATCAACTTACCATCTAATATCTATTTTGATGATGATAAAACACAGGTAAGCAAGTATGGGTTCCAGCTATGCATTTGTAAGTGTTCAGTGAGGCCTGGGGCCTTGGCATGACCTGGCACCCAGTCTGCCAGCAACACCGGCCGTAGGCTCAGGGTGAATTTTGCAAGCTTTGCAGGGTGGGGACTCTTCAGGTACTTGGATAGGAGACGTCCAAGAAACGCACAGGAAGTGGCATGCCTCCTTCTGAGTAACTACTGAACTGATGACCTTGGTGGTACAAGGTACTGTGCTGTCAGAGGGGATGTAAAACAAAGGTATCAGCCACTTGTGTGGCCTAGTGGCTAGAGCCGTGGACTGGGACTCTTGAGATGAAGAGTCTAGTCCTAGCTCAGCCTACTGGGTGACCCTGAGTTAGTCATGTCACTGTTCTGTGCCTCAGTTTCTCCATCTGTAAAGTGGAGATAATGATTCTGACATCTTTAGTGAAGTGCTTTGAGATCTATGGATGAAAAAGGTCATGCGTAGAGCTAAATATCATTGTTCTGGTCATTAAAACTAACTAAAGATTCCCGTGAAGATGGGGTGTTCACTCAGCGCCCTGGACGAATTCTAGTATTCTATGATAGTATGATTCTATGATAGTATGGGATATAATTCCATTCTGCCTTCCGTAAACCTTCACTTCCATTTCAAGTATGTTAATGATGCCGGATTTTTCTTTACTATTGTATTGTGTAGCTGTGCATTGTTAAAACAGCTGCTGTCTTTCACTGCAGAGGTGGCCGCATTTCAATGGTGGGTCAAGTGACCCCTTTACAATAGTTTAATATGATGTGTAAGAGTCTGATCCTTCCTCATGTGGCTTCATAGAATCATAGAATCATAGAATATCAGGGTTGGAAGGGACCTCAGGAGGTCATCTAGTCCAACCCCCTGCACAAAGCAGATCCAATCCAACTAAATCATCCCAGCCAGGGCTTTGTCAAGCCTGACCTTAAAAACTTCTAAGGAAGGAGATTCCACCACCTCCCTAGGTAACACATTCCAGTGTTTCACCACCCTCCTAGTGATAAAGTTTTTCCTAATATCCAACCTAAACCTCCCCCACTGCAATTTGAGACCATTACTCCTTGTTCTGTCATCAGCTACCACTGAGAACAGTCTAGATCCCTCCTCTTTGGAACCCCCTTTCAGGTAGTTGAAAGCAGCTATCAAATCCCACCTCATCCTTCTCTTCCGCAGACTAAACAATCCCAGTTCCCTCAGCCTCTCCTCATAAGTCATGTGCTCCAGTCCCCTAATCATTTTTGTTGCCCTCCACTGGATGTTTTCCAGGGGTGGCAGCATAAGGCCCTAAGCTTGTAATGTGGATCAAGGCTCTCTACATGGAATGGAACAGCATAGTCACGCTTGAGCCATGGCACAAAACTGATACTGAGCTCAGTCCTGTCGGATTATCATAGGGACTTTGAAACCGGTTCCCACATGGTCGCTCTACTACCTCGTGGGGACTGCATCAGCATCAGTGAGGCCAGATGCCTCCAGTAAACAGGAGAGACAACAGGTGTATGATCCAAGGTCCCCGCTGCATGGACGCATTCCGCCACCCGAGGGGCTGATGTCCAGAAAGAGCTTTGCCTTTGAAAATCCTTTACCCCACAGTACCACAAAGCAATAAACTGGCGGGAAACGTCGATGATCCTGGAGACCCTGGCTGCCTCAGAACAACTCCCTCCAAGAATCATAGAATCATAGAATATCAGGGTTGGAAGGGACCCCTGAAGGTCATCTAGTCCAACCCCCTGCTCGAAGCAGGACCAATTCCCAGTTAAATCATCCCAGCCAGGGCTTTGTCAAGCCTGACCTTAAAAACCTCTAAGGAAGGAGATTCTACCACCTCCCTAGGTAACGCATTCCAGTGTTTCACCACCCTCTTAGTGAAAAAGTTTTTCCTAATATCCAATCTAAACCTCCCCCATTGCAACTTGAGACCATTACTCTTCGTTCTGTCATCTGCTACCATTGAGAACAGTCTAGAGCCATCCTCTTTGGAACCCCCTTTCAGGTAGTTGAAAGCAGCTATCAAATCCCCCCTCATTCTTCTCTTCTGTAGTCTAAACAATCCCAGCTCCCTCAGCCTCTCCTCATAAGTCATGTGTTCTAGACCCCTAATCATTTTTGTTGCCCTTCGCAAGCACTAGCCTCAAACAAAAACAGGTGCACTCCAGCTCGAGCGAGAGATGGGCAAAGTCTTGTGACAATAGGACCAAGTGGAAGCTGAGAAATGAGCCCAAATGTGAACGTGGAGAGCGTGGACACACATTTGAACACTACCTGATGAACACTAGCCCCTGTCAGCGTCCTGTACCTCGGAGGAATTATTGAGATAAGTGAAAACACCATGCTTTGGCTGCGGTTTTGGAGCAACAAGCTATTATGATGATCTACATGGAATGTAAGATATTAGGATGATTTCAGCAGAGATGTTGGGCAGGGACTGTCTTTTTGTTCTGTGTTTGTATGGCACTTAGCACGATGGGGCCCGGGTCTGACTGGGGCACCTATGCACGATGAGGATGCAAATAATCATCATTATCGGAACGGCTAATGCACCTGGGGCCTGATTTGCAGAGGTGCTGGTCATATACACATTGACTTCTACTGCGGGTACTTAGCACATTTCAAATCTGGCCCATACACACAGACGCTGCATCGTGTTTCCCCGCTCCCTGCAAATCCATCTACCTGGCTTGTTGTGTTTTGTCACCCATTTTCAGTTTATAACACAGCAACAGAGACCCTGGCACAGGGCATTGCCTGGGCATTAATAAACACCTGGGATTCCTCAGCAGCACCTTCCGATGAGCCCCACAGCTAACTATCCCGATCACCTATTGTGAGCACGGCTGAAAGCATTCCCTCTTACCTCAGCCAGGAGGAATTTTATCAGCTAACATTCCTGAAACTGTTGGGGGGGGGAGGGTTGTGGAAACAACTCCAAAAAATACCCAAAGTACTGAGCAACAGACAACGCCTTAGAAAGGGGCAGGTGAGGGCCACTATTTTTCTTCATCACCACCAATATTCATAAGCTCTAATTGCCTGTTTCTTTTCTGCACCAGTTCACGCTGGGCCTGAACTCTGAGGTGAAATCCACTGGAAACATGAAGGTGCCACCAGCAGGTCAGTATCTCTGGAAATGCCACCAACACCCGGGGGAAGGCCTGGGCAGCAGCTGTTGCTCGTGTTTGAAGGGAAGGTTTAACCATCAGTCTTCTGTCCTGATGGGCTTGAACTGATACCAAGGGCTCATCTACATGGAGTGGTAACTTGAGGCAAGCTGGGTGCAAATCTACAGCGCTCTGGCGTGCGGATTAGCCTTGTGGACCCTGCACTAAAATTTCCGCTAGCTACAGTAGATGGAATATGCCTGCAAAGTAAACTTGCTTGGCTTGAGGGTTTAGTGAGCCAGAGTTAAGCCTCACAGCTTCCTCTCCCCTCATTAAGTTGGTACGTGTGATTAATTCCCATTTTACAGATGGGGAAACTGAGGCACGGAGCAGGGATGGGACATAGAATCATAGAATATCAAGGTAGGAAGGGACCTCAGGAGGTCATCTAGTCCAACCCCCTGCTCAAAGCAGGACCAATATCCAATTTTTGCCCCAGATCCCTAAATGGCCCCCTCAAGGATTGAACTCACAACCCTGGGTTTAGCAGGCCAATGCTCAAACCACTGAGCTATCCCTCCCCCCCAGATGCTCAAAGCTGCATAGGGGCATGACTCTCAGTCACACTCAGGCCACTCTGGCAGCATAAAAGGGCATTCCAACAGGTGGGATGGGCCTCTGAGAATCCCTCCTGTGCAGAGAGCTCCCCAGTTGGGATGGAGCTGGGGTAAAAAGTCTGCACCAGCCCTGCTCCCAAACCCTGGAGTAGGGAGCGGATTGGGAGGTGTGACCAGAATGCATTGCATTGTGGCTCTTCTCTGTTTCTCAGGGTCCATGAGAAGCAGAGACAAGATAGAGCAGCCCTGAGGCTGCTTTAACTGACACTGAGGACGGGGTCCCAGAATATGGGGAACCTAAGGATGGTCCAAAGGCAGGAACGAAGGACCTGTTACCCAGACCCTATGAGTCTGTGGGGGGTGTCTTCCCTGCATAGCTCCCCGAGTGATCAGCACTCAGCTATGACCACTCGAGTTGGCCTAGCTTGGGTGAGAGCCGACATCTGCAAAACCATCCTCGCATGACTGCATCCAGTGCTCAGAGGTGCTAGGCCTTCTGGGGGTATATCCGTGGCTCTTCACGCTGCGTTAAGCAGCAGCGCTCTACGAGTTCTTTGGCAGTTCTTTGTGGGAGGAGGTCTCCCTCCTTTCTGGCCACATGTCCAGAAGTGGTCTTCACCCAGTAACGTAAACCACTTCCGGCTTGGCATTGCTCCAGATTTCTGTCCATGGCCTTCGTTCCAACTGGCAACAGCATGGATCCTACGCTGAGCCAAACGCTGGCATTAATGTCACTCTCGTTTTGAGAGGGGGAGGCAGATGGAGGGCACGGGGCATAGTGGAGGGCATTATGGCAGCAGCTTGCCCTGAGAAAACAGCAGCGCGCTTTGCTAAGAAGATTGCACAGGCTGCATGCAGACATGGAGCAGTGGTGATAGCTCATGCAGGTTTACTCCTGCGCTGACCAGGACCATGAGCACAGAGTGATGGGATTCCAACATCAGGCAAACCTGGCCTGGCCAGCCGTGGGCCCAGAACATCTGCACAAGGAAGGACGCCTTCCTGGAGCCAAGTGATGACCCTGACCCAAACTTTCAAAGCAGGAGACGCAGATGACAGGGGCCAAACCAGTCCAGAAGCAGGTTGTGATCACCATCTGGAAGCTGCAATCGGGGTTTCGCCTAGACCCCCTGATGGACTAGCCAGCTTGGGTGTAAACCACCACCTCGAATAAGAGGTTCTTGTGTGTGGATGAGATCTGGGACAGGGCTAAGAGTAAACACCCGAGTTAACTGGGCAGTGAAGACAAGGCCCCTGTGACAGAAGCCATGTCACTGAGAGCAGGGCTTGGGCCCTTAGGGTTCGCCTGCAGGATCCTGAACACCTACGCTGCAATTTTATAGCCCCGCAGGTTCCCTTGAGGGCTCAGCCAAGGAAAGGATTGTCCTCCCCACAGCCACTGCTTGACAGCAGCCCTGTCACCTGGCCTGTGTGTCATACAAGACGACAGCTGTTCTCCACCTTCCCAGCTCACGCAGCCGCAGAGTGCAAAGAGATGACAACCCCGCAGCCAGACCTTAGCTGGAGGGGAAAGAGCAGGCGAATGGGAGGTTACCAGGTCTCCAGTGAGCTCGATCCGCTGGCTCCAAGCCTTTAAAACAATAAGAGTAGGCTGCCTTCGCAGCAAGCACGAGGGTGTAAGGAATGCTGTGCCTTGGCAGACTGGCAGCCGCATGCATGTGCCCGCTGTGGGGAGAGGCTGGTGCCTTTGAGCTATTCACCGAGACTAGGGGAATAGGTAAAGAAGATGTTTTTCCAGAAAAAAACAACAACTGAATTACTGGGCTGGATTTAACACCATGAGCTCCAGCGCTAAAGCCCCAATCCCTGGCTCCACACATGGGGCTGAAGCCCTGAGTCCCCTCCCCCCAGAGCCCCCTCCGCCCCAAGCCCCCAGCCCTGCAGGTCTAAAGCCCCAAGCTCACCCCACCCCCTGGGGGCAGATGTCCAGAGCCCCGAGCATCCACGCCCACCGCCCAGCTGGGCCCTGGAGCTTTAATAGCATGTTGCAGAGGCCTCAGAAAGAAAAATGTTGAGACCCCCTGCCATAAATGCATATGAGAATGGCTGTGGTCCCGGTGTGGGGTGTGCCCTCCTAGGGGGGCACAGAGGAATGTTGGGGGGGGGCACATCAGGGCCCGGGCCAGCCCCACAGGGGGAGTGGAGAGGGAGTGCCAGCCACCTCCGCTCCAATCCTAGCTCTGCTCTGGCCCCGCCACCAGGCTTGGGTCCCTGGCCGCAGCCCAGCCGAGGCTCTGCTCCCAACCCACCCCCAGCTGTGGCCCCAGCCTCAGCCCCCTTGTCCCTGTCCCCCCCACCTCCCCGGAGCTGTGGCCTCACTCCCAGCCCTGGCTCCTGGGGTGCACAGACAGCGGTAAGGAGGGGCATGACCCTGAAAAGCCTGGGGACCACTGGTGTAAGGGATGGGGAGAATGAGTGTGTTTTCGTGTGAGACAGGATACGAGAGAGGCAATGGCTGTGGTGCATCCTACAGAACGGATATGCGAGGTGCGTGGCAGAGAGAACGGAGTGTGTGTGTGTAGGTGTGTCTCTGCACAGATCTTTGTGGCGAGAGGCAGCTGGTACATGCAGGGACACAGGAAACGCATCACTTCCTCGTGCGGCGCATTGCCTGCTGCCTGACAAACCCACTCAGCCCTTTTCATCCCTCTCGCTGGGGCACCAGGCCCACTCGGCCTGAGGGCTTCACACTAACACCCCCCACTTCCCAGCCATCCATAAAGGAGCCGGCCAGATGCGGAGGGGAGGGAGGGGGGACACAATGGCAGAGGCAGCAGCTCCTGCAAACCGCTGTGGTCCACATATCAAGGATCATCACCGACCCTAGAGCGAATCAGGATATGTAGATAGATAGGTAGACTACATACACTGCATGCCCCCTAGGCCGGTACAAATCGCAGTGTAGACAGGGAGGCACTGCTTAAGTGCATAAAGACACGCCTGACCCCATAGGGTATGTACCCTACACAGCTCTCTGTACACCCAAGCCAGTGGCGTAGTGGTAAAAACAGGGGGGAGCGGAGATTTAAAAGGACAGTCGGGTCCTTCACTCGCTCCGGTCTTCGGCACTGAAGGACCTCCCCCCACCGCAATGCCGCCGAAGACCAGAGCGAGTGACGTGCTGCTGACGCCAAAGTGCTGCTGAAGACCCGGAGCGCCGCCGGGTGAGGACCAGGGGGGTGGTGCCTTTTTTTATCTCCGCTCCCCCCTGACCCGCCGCCAGAGACCCGGGTGAGTAAAAACTGAAAAGGCGCCAAGGAAAAGGAAAAGGCTGCCCCCGCTCGCGCCGCTCCTGACCCAAGCAGTCCCTCCCCATCAGCGTCCCTGTTGCCAGAGCTTGTCCCCACTGCAGGGAAGGGCTCTGGACGTGGGGAAAGGCTCTGGCAGAGGAAGGCAGCGGGAAAGACTCCAGGGAAGCTCCCTGCAGCTGGAGGCTTTCCCCGCTGCCAGAGCTTTTCACGGCTGTGCAGAGCTACAGCATGGTGCAGTCACAGCCTGCTTTGCACTGCGGCGTGTAGCTGCCCATACCCCACAAGCTGCCGCCAGTGGTGTGCAGTATGGACCTGCCGTCTCACGGCTGATCCTTGACCACTCTCTGCCCTGCACCCACTGGGTGAATAGAGGTGTGACGTTCCCCTCTGGTGTTGTCTGGACCAGTGATCTGCTAGGCCACTCCAATCCTTGACTCTGGGAGCCAGCCTTACCCTGCTCTGCTGTGAGAACCCCCACTCCTGGGCCGTTCACACGCAGCCTCTGGCATGTAAGCTGCTCCCAGCGAATGACATTAGCCAATATCTCCAGTCCCAGAAATAACCCGAGGAACCTCCGTCTTGCAGTGTCCAGTTATGCCCGCTGGATGCTGCAAGTTTATATAAGTTCGTCAAGTTAACAAAGAAATTGATATGTGTCAGGCGTGTTCTCCCAAGGGAAGTCTCTGACACACTGCAAACCAAATGCACTGCTTCAGGTAGAATAAACAAACAGATTTATTAACTATAAAGGTAGATTTAAGTGATTATAAGTCAAAGCATAACAAGTCAGATTTGGTCAAATGAAATAAAAGCAAAACGCAGTCTAAGCTGATCTGAACACTTTCACTGTCCTTACAAATGTAGACGCTTCTCACCATAGGCTGGCTCTTCAGCCAGGCTCTCCCCTTTGATCAGTGGTTCAGTCGCTTGGTGGTGGTGGTGGCTGCATATGTAGGCAGAAGAGAGCGAGCATGGTAAAATGTCTCTCCCTTTTATCATGTCCTTTCCTTTCTCTTGGCTTTGCCCTCTCCACCCCCTGCAGATCAGGGGAGCATTACCTCACTGCAGTCCCAAACTGCCCAAAGGAAGGGGGTGACTCCCTCCAGCGTCTTACAGATTCTTTTGTTGCTGCCTAAGCCAATGTCCATTGTTCCTGGGAGGCTGGGCTGGGTTTGTCCCATCCCTGCCCTGATGAGGTGTGAACTGCCTCTCTGTTCTTGGAGAGTTTTTCCCTGGGCTTGCTTTAAGCCATGAGGATACATTTTCAGTCTCATAACTATATACATGAAATTATAATCTACAATCTTACTATAACATTACTGTAACAATTACTATAACATCACTATAACCACCATGCTCAGTGCATCACGAGCCTTCTGAAGACATCCAACGTGACAAACTTTGCATTGGATACCACACAATCATTTTATAAAGATGAACATGGGGGGTGTAGGGTGTCCCCCTGAGGTACAGAGCATCACACCTCCCCTCTTAGTTTACTGCAAGAGGGTTAGTCACTGACTAGCTTGAAGGCAGTTTGTTGTTATAGTTCTCTTGGCATCCAGCTGTTAAGGCCATGAGTCACCATGCCTCAGTTTCCCCATTCACACACAGCAAACCAGGTTTTTTATGGTTTCTCTGTTGTGATAAGATTAAAACCTGTTTATAGGTATTAATTGAAAAGTAGCATTATCATAAGGTTTAACATCAGAAACAAAATTCTTATCCCAAAACTTAACATGAATACCAAAACTTTTATCTCAGATAGGTATTTACAAGTATCTTTATGATACCACACCCTCTGTTCAGATATTTTAGTTTGAGGTTAATTTGTTCATTACCCATGGTGTCCTTTGACTTTCTCCCATGTAATTCGTCACTGGCTTTTCCTTCTTTCCAGTGTTTCACTCTGTGTGGGCTCTTAATTTAATCATGTTTCTGGAATTTTGGTGTCTCAGGATCTGGCAAGATTGGTGTTCAGGGGGATCCTGCACATTGGCTGGCCCTTTGGGAAGCAGTCTCCCAACCCCAGGACTGTACATATGTAGAAAATCCAGCTCCCCTTTTGGGGTTACCCTGTGTTTCCCCCTCCCAGCACTGAGTCCTTCCCTGCCCCCGAGAGGGCTGTGATCTGTGCTCTCTGGGCTAGGTGTATTTACCCTTTGATCAGATTCACCCTTTCCCAGCAGCTTTCCCGTAACTGCTCTCTGTGTCTCACCAGCCTGGGGGGAAGCCCCCCCGCCCTGGTGACCACCTGGCAATTTCCTGGTCTCAACTGTTAACAGGCGTTGGAGCTGCATCTTGATGTAAGGAGACAGAGTTACTTTCCAAAAACGTATCAGGAATAGCATCCTGAAAAAATTGAGACCTGGATTGGGGTACCCTCCACCACCCCTTTCTCTGTCCCTGAGAAGTCAGCTGTGTGACTGCTCCCCTCCAGGAGGTCAGTGACACAGTTCCTTCTCAAAGCCTGGGTCACAGGCTGAGTGCCTGCGTGCACAGATGCTGACCCAGCCATCCTCCTAGTGTCCTGGGCATCCTGCCCCAAGTGACTAGTGAAGAGACATTCCTGTACCCCCACTATTCCTTCCCCAGTTTCCTCTTCTGGGCCCCCTCCTAAGACACATTCCTTTGTGCTGCGGAAGAAGGATTCTGTCTTTTGTTCAGCTGCAGAACTCTGCCAGCTAACAACGGGGACAGTTTCCTTAATCACTGACAGCACCTCTCCTGCCCCTGTGCCTGAGGACATGTTGCCTTCTGCTGGAAAGGAGCTAGTCTCAGCCCCTCCCATACTTGGAAGCACCCTGCTTCCCTGTGTTACAGAGTCACAGGACTCCTCAGCCACCTCAGTGGCAGATTCCCTGCCTCTTCTCTGGGCTCTCCTATGGGACACATTGCTCTCTGCTCCCTGGAGCCGGTTTTGTCTCTGGTTCAGCTGCGACCTGCTGGCAGCTAACAACCTGGACGATTCTCTCCCTGGCAGGTATTACACCCCCATCCCTTCCTGATGTGGTGTTGCCTCCAGCTGCAGTGTAGGAGTTGGTCTCAACCACCCTCCCACCTGGAAGCACACTGCTTCCCCCAGCTGCAAAAGAATCAAGAGACTCTCTCCCATTCTCTCAGCTGTTCCTGAGACTTTACCCTTTCCCTTGGGGGTCCCAGCATAAAACTCCCTCCTGCTGCACGCAAATACTTTAACCTGAGCTACATGGAAAAAATCATTACCAAGGAGCAGGTCGACTAGGAGGTGTTCCATTACCCCCACAGTCAAAACACTTTCCAAACCTTCCCAAACCACATGGATTTTAGCTAGTGATATGAGGAATCTGCTTTCGCCCACTCCCACAATCTCTGCCATTTGGCCAGACAACATACTGGCCTTCGGGACCACACTCTGCTTAACCAGAGAGATCTGAGCCCCTGTATCCCTCAGCCCCAAGTATTCCCTGCCATCAATTTGGACAGCCTTAACATGCTCCATATCTGGTTCTGCAGAGGCTAACCTCACAGAGCCAATATGGTAAGTTTCTGTTGCTTGGGGGGTTTCTGTGTTGAGGACAGCAGAACTAACATGAGCTATTGGTTGCCTGCTTCCTCCTAGCACAGGGCATCTATTCCTCAGGTGATCAGTGGAATTGCACTGATAGCACCTTTTGGGCTCTTCTGCTTTTATAAAAAGAAAAGGAGGTCTCGTGGCACCTTAGAGACGAACAAATTTATTTGAGCATAAGCTTTCGTGGGCTACAGCTCACTTCATCGGATACATGCAGTGGAAAATACAGTGGGGAGATTTATATACACAGAAAACATGAAACAATGGGTGTTACCATACACACTGTAACGAGAGTGATCAGGTAAGGTGAGCTATTACGAGCAGGAGAGTGGGGGGGGACCTTTTGTAGTGATAATCAAGGTGGGCCATTTCCAGCAGTTGACAAGAACGTCTGAGGAATGGGGGGGGGTAGGGGGAAAATAAACATGGGGAAATAGTTTTACTTTGTGTAATGATCCATCCACTCCCAGTCTCTATTCAAGCCTAAGTTAATTGTATCCAGTTTCCAAATTAATTCCAATTCAGCAGTCTCTCGTTGGAGTCTGTTTTTGAAGTTTTTTTGTTGAAGAATTGCCACTTTTAGGTCTGTAATCGAGTGTCCAAAGAGATTGAAGTGTTCTCCGACTGGTTTTTGAAAGTTATAATTCTTGACGTCTGATTTGTGTCCATGTTTTTGGGTAAGAGAAGGTTTAGGCTCCCAACCCACTTCTCTCTTCCCAGGGGCAAAATGGGATCCTCCCTTCCCACCAGTTTTAAACCCCTCTTTCTGGGACCTGCCCTCAATAGATGCCTGATTCTGTTCAAAGGCATCAGCTAAAAAAGCCATCTCATCCAGAGACTTTACATCTGTGTCCCATAGACACTGCTTCACATCAGCCTTACACATGCTTAGGAAATGCTCTTGAGCAACAAGATCCAACATTCCCACAAGACTTGCCACCTCTCTACCCCTCACCCATTTCCCCAACAAATCTTCCATTTTGTTCACATACTCCCCATTACTCATACCAATAGCCCCCTTAAGATTCCTAAATTTAACTCTATATGTTTCAGGGGTAATCTGAAAACTTCGCAAAACAGTATCTTTAATTTTACAATAGTCTAAAGCATCTTCGATGGGCATTCCATTGAAAACATTTCAAGCTTTACCAGTTAATTTTGCAATCAGGGTAGGAACTCTCTTATCATCAGGGATTTCATGTATCACACACAGCCTGTCGAAGGTAGTCAGATATTCAGCAGTATCATCATCTTCACTGTATGCAGGACATAAGTGTTCCCATTTGTGGATTTTTGGAGTCATTGGGGTCGGGGGGTTCTGGTTCTGCTTCTCTAGCAGGTCCAGTTGGTGTTTTCGCTCTCTTTCTTCCCTCTCTTTCTTTTTTTCTTCCATGGCCCTTCAGTGTGCAGACTCCTCTTCTTTGTGCCTCATTTCTGCCTGCCGCATTTGAAACTCACGGTCCTTTGCCTTCTCTTCCACTTCTAGTGTGGCCAGCTCTAGTTTTGTAGCTGCCTCACTGGTAGTCATTTTTCTGCTTTTCTCTTCCTACTTCCCTTTCCCAAAATAAGCAAATAGAAAATAAAACTGTGACCTCCTCCTGACTGTTCTTAGCCACTGCACTTAAGACTCACTTAAAATCACAAATAACAGTGCTTAAAGTGTGAATTTCACTTGGAGTAACAAGCCGTACATACACCCTGCTCGCTGTGCCACTGTGACATTCCCCTCTGGTGTTGTCTGGACCAGTGATCTGCTAGGCCACTCCAATCCTTGACTCTGGGAGGTGTACATGGGGGTGTAGGGTGTCCCCCCAAGGTATAGAGCGTCACAAGAGGATCCCTGGGGTTGTCTGCTGGTGCCTCAGCAATGCTAGGCTGACCAGACTCTCCTAGTGCTTTTCAATGGCTCCATGTCCTGTAGTCTCGAGGCTGGGAAATTCAGCTCCCGACCTGCCATAAACAGTCCAGCAGCTGGGAATAGGCAAGAGGGGATGGATCATTGCTGATTACCTGCTCTGTTCATTCCCTCTTGGGCACTGGCATTGGCCACTGCCAGAAGACAGGATACTGGACTAGATGGACCTTTGGTCTGACCCAGTCTGGCCATTCTTATGTCCAACCAATACTGCATCTCATACACCTGCAGGGATCACGTCCCCTGGATTTTACATACATGCACACTCAACACGTGCACACTGGGTGCCACTGTGATTCTTCTGGATAGAAAGTTTGCTTACTAAAGATGAAATGTGACCCATCCCTTCTGAGAACAGAACCCAGGAGTCCTGACACCCCGTCGTCTGCTCTAACCACAGCACCCCAAACACGTTCCCAGAGCAAGGCACAGAACCCAGGAGTTCTAACGCCCAGGCCCCTGCTCCAACCTCTAGACCACATTCCCCTCCCAGAGCTGGGGACAGAACCCTGCAGTCGCAACTCTTCTTGTTCTAACACAGTGGGTTTCAGCACACAGCTGCGGCCCATGTGACATCCTCAGAGCCATACAGGTAGTATTTATATATATATATTGCGTGGATGTGGCCCACATAACACAGAGAGCTGCATGTGCAGCCCTCAATGGTAAGAACCATTGCTCTAACAGCATTGCCACTACAGAAGTTTTTTTTCTCCTGCTGGGAACAGTCCACCTTAATCGATTGGTCTCGTTAGAGTTGGTATGGCAACCTCCATTTTTTCATGGTCTCTGTGTATATATATATCTTCCTCCTGTATTTTCCACTGTACACATCTAATGAAGTGGGCTTTAGCCCACAAAAGCTTATGCTCACATAAATGTGTTAGCCTCTAAGGTGCCACCAAGTCCTCCTCGTTCTTTCTGCTGATACAGACTAACACGCCTACCACTCTGAAGCATTGCCTCTGCGTCTTTTAATAGTAACACTTTGCATTTATACGGCACTTCAGGTCAAAGGAGCTCAGCGCACCCCCAGAATGGTGTGGCGACTTCCAGCTAGTTCGTAAATGCCACGGGGATTATCTTTCTTCCCTTGTTTCTGCGTCCAGTTCCAAATAAAACCAGGATCCCCGTGAGAAAATTAAAACAAGACACTAAAAAGATTTCCCAATTTTTTGTATTGAATCTTGAAAAAGAAAATTGGGGGGGGGTCTGGTTGAAGATTTTGGGGAAAAAAGCTGGATTGGTTCTTTTATGAGCCAAACCTTTACCCATCCCTGCTCTTGACGGGGGTAAGTGGGTGATTAGGTATACCCCTGTCCTTCTGGGCCCCGAAGCCTGGTGCGGGTTGTCATGGGAGCCCTACACTACACAACAAGAATTTATGCATCCTGTGTTTATTTCTCCTGACTCATTGATTTGTGCCTGCTTGAATCCATTTCATATCTCAAATATTCCCTAGTGGCTGGTTGAGTTAGTATAAAATAAGCTCTTTTCTGTGTAATTGAAAACAGTGGCTAACAAACCATGCTACACACACATTCCACAAACTCCCCTTGCTGTTATGATTCACCCACCATCTCCATGCCAAGTGTTTTGCCAAAATACTTGACGTTGCTGCAGCAACAGGGCTGAAAATCCTGAGGCCGGGGCTTGGCGTGGTGGAAGCTTTCTGGCATTGTTTCACTGGTTGGATCTCATTTCAAACCGTGAATCACTTCACACAGAGGAAGTGACTCCCCCGTATGTGGCATTTACCGAGCCAGGCACCAGGGTGATGGCAAACAAAGCGCACTTGCTTCCTGCCAGCATCTTGTAAAGAGTGGAAGTTGCTTGGAAGATAATGGAGAAAGTAGTTCTCTCTCTTTTAACCAAGGTAACATTTCTTACTGGGTTCAGAGGCGAACACATTTTTGCAGATATTAACAAGGATATTGCAGCTCTCTCTGATGATGCACAGGACAAAGTTCTCTTTCAGAAAGACAGATGTTCACTGTGCCCTTATCTCAATTTAAAATATACTTGAGATTACACAGGAAGTCGGTGACAAAGCTAGAAATAGAACCCAGGAGTCCTGGTTCGCTGTTCCCCTATTTTTACCACAACCTTTTGGGTGTGTTTCTAGCCTCTGCATATTATTATTTATTATCTGAGTCATGGTAGTGTTTGGCACCCTGGCTCCATTGTGCAAGATGCCGTACAAACACATAAGCGAAAGGTGGTCCTTGCCCAGAAAAGATTGGAATCTAAGATAAGATGAGACCCAACATGTGGATGCAACAAACAATTGTGAGGAGAGCACAAGGTAAGGATGAGCTGATTGAGCTACATGATAAGCAGCAATGATGGCAGACCAGCTGACTACCAGCTGGGACAATAGGGTCTGCAGGATTCTGAGCACTTTTGCAAATCTTGCCACTTCATTGCGGTGCCTAAATGAGAGCAGAGCTCACTGGAAAATCTGGTCCCAATTGTGAAGGCATTTGAAAGTCAAGCTTGAAGCACTATTCACTATATTCACTAACCAGGGGTGAAGGGTTTTTACTTGTGTGGTCTAGGGTGCTGCAAAATAAAACACTGTGTACCTTCCTGGCAAGATCAGTTTTCTCCAACCAACCAGCTGCTTGCAACACTCAGGATGGTCTTGTGGCTGAACTACAGGATGAGAAATCAGGAGATCCAGGTTCAATTCCCAGCTCTACCACCAAGATGCAAGACAGCTGAGGATTCAGCCCTGCAAACTAACTGGATTTATTTTGTCTGAGCATGTGCTAAGGAATCCCACGGAGCCAGCAGGACAGATCTGAAACTTATTTGAATAAAATACAGGTCTTTGAAATAATTTATTTTACACTGGATTTGAATTACTGGTCTTGTTTTACAACATTTGTCAATACAGGAAAGTTGTGAGAGAGGCCAGGAGCTTGGGGGAAAATTTGCCAGCCCCGCAGGTGAGCTACTCTGGCTGAGATGGGTGTACTGTATGTGCATCTGTAATATGGGCTACTAGCTGAGACATGTCTGTGTTTGTGCATAAAATATAAAATATAGTCAACTCACTGAGGTATGTACCGTACCAGTGTCATCTGGGCTACAAAATGAAGTGTGTGTGTCTGTATATAATAGGCGCTACAAGATTAAGAGAGTGTGTGTAATACAAACTGAGGTTTGCATGTGTATGTTGGGTGGGCTACTGGCTGATGGGTGTGGCTACTGGTTGAGTTTTGGGTGTGTGCATGTGTTGCCAGGATAGTCATCAGAGGCAGCTGTTACTGTCTAATAAACCACTCTCTGTAGTTTGCTGAACAACGGTAACCTAGTTACTGATTGCATTTGGCTGAAAAGCAAAGGGGGGAAAAAAAACAACCTCTCTTATGAATAAGCCCCTGATTCATTCCTGCCAAACAATAAACCGCAAAGGGCTGCAGAGATGAAATCATGGCTCCATGCAGACAGCCAAGCTCTGAAGCAGGAGGGGAACTGGGTTTGCTCCAGAAGAGTGGGTGGGGTTTTCTCAGCCCGGCAGAACAGGGTTCCCTCTCTGATCCCCATCAGTGTTGCTAGCCTGCAGGAAATGTGGCCAGATGGACTCTGAAGTGGTGGGCCAAATCCATCCCTAGGGTAAACCAGTGCAGTGGAGTTGCGTCAGTGATTAATCTGGCCCAGAGAACAGCCTTTGGGTGTGGTTGAAATAATTCTACAGCCTCTGCCTTCTCTTCCTCTTAAAGGGCAGAAAGAAAAGGAGTACTTGTGGCACTTTAGAGACTAACCAATTTATTTGAGCATGAGCTACAGCTCACTTCATCGGATGCATACTGTGGAAACTGCAGAAGACATTATATACACAGAGACCATGAAACAATACCTCCTCCCACCCCACTCTCCTGCTGGTAATAGCTTATCTAAAGTGATCACTCTCCTTACAATGAGTATGATAATCAAGTTGGGCCATTTGCAGCACAAATCCAGGTTTTCTCACCCTCCCCCCCCCCCCACACACAAACTCACTCTCCTGCTTGATTATCATACACATTGTAAAGAGAGTGGTCACTTTGGATGGGCTATCACCAGCAGGGGAGTGAGTTTGTGGGGGGGAGGGCAGAGGGTGAGAAAACCTGGATTTGTGCTGGAAATGGCCCAACTTGATTATCATACTCATTGTAAGGAGAGTGATCACTTTAGATAAGCTATTACCAGCAGGAGAGTGGGGTGGGAGGAGGTATTGTTTCATGGTCTCTGTGTATATAATGTCTTCTGCAGTTTCCACAGCATGCATCCGATGAAGTGAGCTGTAGCTCACGAAAGCTTATGCTCAAATAAATTGGTTAGTCTCTAAGGTGCCACAAGTCCTCCTTTTCTTTTTGCGAATACAGACTAACACGGCTGTTACTCTGAAACCTGTTAAAGGGCAGAGTCAGTCTGGGGCCAAGCAGGGAAGTCCAAAGGTAGATCCTGAGAAGATACCTCTGATGGACCAAGGCCAAGATGGGCCTCCCTAGCTCTGGGAGTTGAATTCCAGCCCTGGGTAGGGTAAGTACACTGAAAACAAATGATCCAGCAGGCACGTTCCACTCAAGTAGCTTCATGTTCAACCTTTGGAGCAAACTCCCTTTCCACTACCTCCCCAAGAGAATCCAGTCTGTCCATACCCCCACTCTCCCTCACCCAGTTTATTTTAGCCTAGTGCCGCACTGGCAGATTAAACAAGGTGTACACTGAAAATTCCAAGCACATTCCTAGATGCAACAGGCAACACCCTCTACCAACATGCCAGAGGATTTGCTAGGGAATCATACCCTCTATTTTGGTATCCCACCTCTGCAAATGGCCAATCCCTGATGCACCTGAAGAAGGCTACCCTCCTCCCACATACTCCTCAGGGTCTTTGTGATTAATTGTACTGTTTTATCTCTGACAGGGAAAATTTCTTTCCTACCTCCTGCAGACAGAGATCAGTTTGTAGTTCTCTGTAGCATATGATTATATTTAATAATTTAGGGCCTGACCCTGCTGCCGTGGAAGCCAATGGGAGTTTTGCAACTGACTTCCAAGGGAGATTTATCAGGCCCTTGTCCTGAGTAGCATTAGCTGCAAATGCAGTTAACATAACAAATTTCATTAGTAGTCCATGTATCCAACGCAGTATTAAAGCTACAAATGTAATGAGCATCCATGTTCACTAAGTGTATTGCTTCCAATTTCACTTCCCTGTCCTGAGGGAGGAGCATGGCCTAGCCCTAGTGATTAAGGCACAGGAGAGTCAGAAGATCTGGCATCTATTTCTGGCTCTGCAGCTCCTTGTGATAGGGTAATTATCTTTTTATGTGGCAATCAGTAAAACTATCATTCTCCTTGCTTTGGCTTCACTTAAATGTCTTTCAGGGAGAGCAGCATATCAGGGAAAGGCGGTTTAGAGACAATGAGTACACAGTCCGGAGGCCACAACATTTACAGGCTGCAGAGGAAACTGATAATATACAGAGTAATGGCCAGCTAGGAAGGCACTGAAATAAATTCACTGAAAGGGTCGCTGGAATTGATTACTTTTTTCTTGTTCACAGATATGTAAACACAGAACTGCAAGTAAATGCCAATAGCAGGGTTTTTAATTATTCATCATTGCTGCAATACTGTCTATGTCTGCAGTGTTCAGTCATATTTTTAAGCAATGGACAGAGTATATTCTTGCCATCAGCAGAGGTAATGTTAACAGGCCTCCTGCCAGAATCTGGGGATGCAGAATATCCAGTCAACCTGTCTCGGTTTACTGGAATGCTGCAGTCTTTTCAGAAACCAGGACAGGGATGCTACTCTGAAACCTGTCATTTTGCCCTGGGACTCCCTCTTGTGTTAAAAAGGCTTAATAACCAGAGATACTACCAGCTCCTCTGTATTTCTATAGGTTTCAGAGTAACAGCCGTGTTAGTCTGTATTCGCAAAAAGAAAAGGAGGACTTGTGGCACCTTAGAGACTAACCAATTTATTAGAGCATAAGCTTTCGTGAGCTACAGCTCACTTCATCAGATGCATATTGTGGAAACTGCAGCAGACTTTATATATACACAGAGAATATGAAACAATACCTCCTCCCACCCCACTGTCCTGCTGGTAATAGCTTATCTAAAGTGATCATCAGGTGGGCCATTTCCAGCACAAATCCAGGTTTTCTCACCCTCCACCCCCACACACAAATTCACTCTCCTGCTGGTGATAGCCCATCCAAAGTGACAACTCTTTACACAATGTGCATGACAATCAAGTTGGGCTATTTCCTGCACAAATCCAGGTTTTCTCACATCCCCCCCATCCCCATACACACACAAACTCACTCTCCTGCTGGTAATAGCTCATCCAAACTGACCACTCTTCAAGTTTAAATCCAAGTTAAACCAGAACATCGGGGTGGGGGGGGGGTAGGAAAAAACAAGAGGAAACAGGCTACCTTGCATAATGACTTAGCCACTCCCAGTCTCTATTTAAGCCTAAATTAATAGTATCCAATTTGCAAATGAATTCCAATTCAGCAGTTTCTCGCTGGAGTCTGGATTTGAAGTTTTTTTGTTTTAAGATAGCGACCTTCATGTCTGTGATTGCGTGACCAGAGAGATTGAAGTGTTCTCCGACTGGTTTATGAATGTTATAATTCTTGACATCTGATTTGTGTCCATTTATTCTTTTACGTAGAGACTGTCCAGTTTGACCAATGTACATGGCAGAGGGGCATTGCTGGCACATTCTCCTCCGAAAGCACTTGATAAAGTTAAACTGCTGTAAAATAAGACACAGGGAGCATTTTGCCTATTACTGAGTTGCTTCGAGAGTAGGATATGCCAGCTGTCCAACAGCACAATGCTATATCACATTAATATACCAAAAAAAAAGCTGTATGTTGTGGTGCATCACTTTGAGCTTTTAAACAGCTGCCGAGTTCCACCCTAGAGGTGGCTGCACTTCAGAGCCGTCAATTTGCCTGATGTGGAAATCTTAAATGGGACTTGATGTCAGTCAAATTCAGAGACTCATATGCTATATTTAGCCCAAGTTTCTTCCTTTTTTTTTGCACTGATTTTAAGGCAGTTTTAAAAATCCCTGACTCTTGTGAAAGAGGATATTTATAGTGTACATTTCAAGGGGGTTTCTTACCTTTCAGAATCCATCCTGCAAAGCCATGGGGAGGCCATTTCACAGCAGTTACGGGATGTTAAAATCATCCTGCCAAGCAGTTTTCTGTGACGTGGCACTGGGTAAAAAGTGAGGGCAGTCCTGTACAATTTTAAAACCTCCATCCTTCTATTTGCTTTTTATCGTGTCGATTTAAATTGGTCAGAGTAATTACCAGAGCCCACTTTCCCCCAGACATTTATAAAGCTGAAATCTTCTGCTGGGAAATATTGGCTGCATGACCAAAACGTGGCTTTCAAATCAATCCTCTCCCCTCAAAGGAATTCAATAAAAATGCATATCCTACCGATAAAGAAAGCTTTGGCAGTGGGTACTTACTAGGGTCTCATATTTTTCACTGCCCACCCTATGGCCACTTTTACGTGCTATTAGGTGGACAGAGGTTTCCTGTATACAGTATATAGGACTTCATAGTGTTGGGGACACTTGGGCATGGCCACTAGGTAACTCGAGGGGATGGAAGACCACGAGTGTCGATGAAGCCCCCTCGCACTAGGCCCAGGTGTCCTTGGCCCCCCCGCCTGGAGGCACACACAGCAGTTATGCTGAGAATCTGCAACAATATGCTGCGGAGTCAGATTGCCTGAAACTAAGCAAGGCCACACAGGGCAATATGGAAGAACAATGCTGAATAAAGCAGCTTTATGTATAGTTTAATAAATGATACAGAGAACCAGGGAACTAGCTGGGAACTGGATTGGCTGGCTATATGGATACTTGGGGCAGCTTGCTATTGGATAAGAATGCTGGGAAAAAGGATGTATAAAAGCCTGTGTAGCTTCCCGCTCTGGGTACAGGATTTGAGATTCAAATCTCCCCGTACCTATTTGAAGCTTCAAATAAACTTTTCTGCTTCTCCACCCCGTTGTGATTATTGGGTGTAACACACCGGGTAACGAACCAACTTCAGCTGTTGTTTAGCCTTTTGGCACTGGGTGCCGGCAACAATAGGCTATATGGTCCCCCTACTCATTGACATATTTCCCAAAGAGAAAATGGAACACCCACAGCTATTCACCTGAGGATACCCCCCCGCCATGCTGTTGCTTGCTGGAACCCCACCTCACAGCGAGGTTGTTGTCCAGTCACTGGAACTCTGCTCCTCCCCCCAGCCCTGCTTCCCCCTACGGGGGGCTGGCGCCTCCACACCACACCTTTTTTTTTTTTTTTTTTGAACAAAAGGGGGCATTTGTCCCTTTTGCTCTTGCCAACTGATCAAGGAACAGGGCTTAAAAAAAGAACTGTCCAGGCCAAAATGGGATGTATGGTCACCTTAACAATGAGAGCTATATGGCATAGAGGTGTATGGGGCTATGTGGCTGCTGGGGACTATAGGGGATAATAGACAGGCCAAGGGACTATATAAGGACTATATGGACCCGAGAAGGGTTGTGTAGGGTTCTATAGGGCCTATATGGGACCTGGAGAACTATACAGGCTTGATGGGCCTGGGGGGACTATATGGGAGTTGAGGATAATTATATGGGGCTATATAGACTCCGGGATAGGCTATAAGGGATTTGCGGGGGCTCCATGCTCCTTGAGCAGAGATATAGATGGGACTTGAAGACCCCATGGGAGTGGGGAGAGTTCTATGGGTGCTAGGGAGCTGGATTAAAAATTGGACCTGAGGAGGGAGGGCTCTGTGGGCATTAGGGAGCTATATGGGACTTGTGGATGGAGGGCTCTATGGGCGCTATATGGGACTTGGGGAGGAATGGCTCTGTGAGTGCTATATGTGACCCGGGGAGGAAGGGCTCTGTGCGCGCTAGGGCGCTATATGGACCTGGGGAGAGAGGGCTCTATGGACGCTGTATGGGACTCGGGGAGGAAGGGCTCTGTGGGCGCTAGGGCGCTATATGGACCTGGGGAAGGAGGGCTCTGTGGGCGCTAGGAGCTATATGGACCGGGGGGGAGGGAGGGCTCTGTGGGCGTTTATGGACCGGGGGGAGGGAGGGCTCTGTGGACGCTATATGGACCTGGGGAGGGAGGGAGGGCTCTGTGGGCGCTATATGGACCTGGGGAGGGAGGGAGGGCTCTGTGGGCACTATATGGACCTGGGGAGGGAGGGCTCTGTGGGCGCTAGGAGCTATATGGACCTGGGGAGGGAGGGCTCTATGGGCGCTATATGGACCCGGGGAGGGAGGGCTCTGTGGGCACTAGGAGCTATATGGACCCGGGGAGGGAGGGAGGGCTCTGTGGGCGCTATATGGACCTGGGGAGGGAGGGCTCTGTGGGCGCTAGGAGCTATATGGACCCGGGGAGGGAGGGAGGGCTCTATGGGCGCTATATGGACCCGGGGAGGGAGGGCTCTGTGGGCACTAGGAGCTATATGGACCCGGGGAGGGAGGGAGGGCTCTGTGAGCGCTATATGGACCTGGGGAGGGAGGGCTCTGTGGCCGCTAGGAGCTATATGGACCCGGGAAGGGAGGGAGGGCTCTATGGGCGCTATATGGACCCGGGGAGGGAGGGCTCTGTGGGCACTAGGAGCTATATGGACCCAGGAAGGGAGGGCTCTGTGGGCACTAGGAGCTATATGGACCCGGGGAGGGAGGGAGGGCTCTGTGGGCGCTATATGGACCTCGGGAGGGAGGGCTCTGTGGCCACTAGGAGCTATATGGACCCAGGAAGGGAGGGCTCTGTGGGCACTAGGAGCTATATGGACCCGGGGAGGGAGGGAGGGCTCTATGGGTGCTATATGGACCCGGGCAGGGAGGGAGAGAGGGCTCTATGGGCGCTATATGGACCCGGGGAGGGAGGGAGAGAGGGCTCTATGGGCGCTATATGGACCCGGGGAGGGAGGGCTCTGTGGGCACTAGGAGCTATATGGACCCGGGGAGGGAGGGAGGGCTCTGTGGGCGCTATATGGACCTGGGGAGGGAGGGCTCTGTGGCCTTTGGAGCTATATGGACCCGGGGAAGGAGGGAGGGCTCTGTGGGCGCTATATGGACCCGGAGAGGGAGGGCTCTGTGGCCGCTAGGAGCTATATGGACCCGGGGAAGGAGGGAGGGCTCTATGGGCGCTATATGGACCCGGGGAGGGAGGGCTCTGTGGCCGCTAGGAGCTATATGGACCCGGGGAGGGAGGGAGGGCTCTGTGGGCGCTATATGGGACTTGGGGAGGAATGGCTCTGTGAGTGCTATATGTGACCCAGGGAGGAAGGGCTCTGTGGGCGCTAGGGCGCTATATGGACCTGGGGAGGGAGGGCTCTGTGGGCGCTAGGAGCTATATGGACCCGGGGAAGGAGGGAGGGCTCTATGGGCGCTATATGGACCCAGAGAGGGAGGGCTCTGTGGCCGCTAGGAGCTATATGGACCCAGGGAAGGAGGGAGGGCTCTGTGGGCGCTATATGGACCCAGAGAGGGAGGGCTCTGTGGCCGCTAGGAGCTATATGGACCCGGGGAAGGAGGGAGGGCTCTATGGGCGCTATATGGACCTGGGGAGGGAGGGCTCTGTGGCCACTAGGAGCTATATGGACCCGGGGAGGGAGGGAGGGCTCTATGGGCGCTATATGGACCCGGGGAGGGAGGGCTCTGTGGCCGCTAGGAGCTATATGGACCCGGGGAGGGAGGGAGGGAGGGCTCTATGGGCGCTATATGGACCCGGGGAGGGAGGGCTCTGTGGCCACTAGGAGCTATATGGACCCGGGGAGGGAGGGAGGGCTCTATGGGCACTATATGGACCCGGGGAGGGAGGGCTCTGTGGCCGCTAGGAGCTATATGGACCCGGGGAGGGAGGGCTCTATGGGCGCTATATGGACCCGGGGGGAGGGCTCTGTGGGCACTAGGAGCTATATGGACCCGGGGAGGGAGGGAGGGCTCTGTGGGCGCTATATGGACCCGGAGAGGGAGGGCTCTGTGGCCGCTAGGAGCTATATGGACCCGGGGAGGGAGGGAGGGCTCTATGGGCACTATATGGACCTGGGGAGGGAGGGCTCTGTGGCCGCTAGGAGCTATATGGACCCGGGGAAGGAGGGAGGGCTCTGTGGGCGCTATATGGACCCAGAGAGGGAGGGCTCTGTGGCCGCTAGGAGCTATATGGACCCGGGGAAGGAGGGAGGGCTCTATGGGCACTATATGGACCCAGGGAGGGAGGGCACTGTGGCCGCTAGGAGCTATATGGACCCGGGGAGGGAGGGAGGGCTCTATGGGCACTATATGGACCCAGGGAGGGAGGGGGGAGGGCTCTATGGGCGCTATATGGACCCTGGGAGGGAGGGCTCTGTGGCCGCTAGGAGCTATATGGACCCGGGGAGGGAGGGAGGGCTCTATGGGCAATATATGGACCCGGGGGGGAGGGCTCTGTGGGCACTAGGAGCTATATGGACCCGGGGAGGGAGGGAGGGCTCTGTGGGCGCTATATGGACCCGGAGAGGGAGGGCTCTGTGGCCGCTAGGAGCTATATGGACCCGGGGAGGGAGGGCTCTGTGGCCGCTATATGGACCCGGGGAGGGAGGGAGGGAGGGCTCTATGGGCGCTATATGGACCCGGGGAGGGAGGGCTCTGTGGCCGCTAGGAGCTATATGGACCCGGGGAGGGAGGGAGGGCTCTGTGGGCGCTATTTGGACCCGGGGGGGGAGGGAGGGAGGGCTCTATGGGCGCTATATGGACCCGGGGGGGAGGGCTCTGTGGCCGCTAGGAGCTATATGGACCCAGGGAGGGAGGGAGGGCTCTATGGGCGCTATATGGACCCGGGGAGGGAGGGCTCTGTGGCCGCTAGGAGCTATATGGACCCGGGGAGGGAGGGAGGGAGGGCTCTATGGGTGCTATATGGACCCGGGGGGGAGGGCTCTGTGGCCGCTAGGAGCTATATGGACCCGGGGAGGGCTCTGTGGGCGCTATATGGACCCGGGGAGGGAGGGAGGAGGGCTCTATGGGCGCTATATGGACCCGGGGGGGGAGGGCTCTGTGGTCGCTAGGAGCTATATGGACCCGGGGAGGGAGGGAGGGCTCTATGGGCGCTATATGGACCCGGGGCGGGAGGGCTCTGTGGTCGCTAGGAGCTATATGGACCCGGGGAGGGAGGGAGGGAGGGCTCTATGGGCACTATATGGACCCGGGGAGGGAGGGGGGAGGGCTCTATGGGCGCTATATGGACCCTGGGAGGGAGGGAGGGCTCTATGGGCGCTATATGGACCTGGGGAGGGAGGGCTCTGTGGCCGCTAGGAGCTATATGGACCCGGGGAGGGAGGGAGGGCTCTGTGGGCGCTATATGGACCTGGGGAGGGAGGGCTCTGTGGTCGCTAGGAGCTATATGGACCCGGGGAGGGAGGGAGGGAGGGCTCTCTGGGCGCTATATGGACCCGGGGCGGGAGGGCTCTGTGGTCGCTAGGAGCTATATGGACCCGGGGAGGGAGGGAGGGCTCTATGGGCACTATATGGACCCGGGGAGGGAGGGGGGAGGGCTCTATGGGCGCTATATGGACCCGGGGAGGGAGGGAGGGAGGGCTCTATGGGCGCTATATGGACCTGGGGAGGGAGGGCTCTGTGGCCGCTAGGAGCTATATGGACCCGGGGAGGGAGGGAGGGAGGGCTCTGTGGGCGCTATATGGACCCGGGGAGGGAGGGGGGAGGGCTCTATGGGCGCTATATGGACCCGGGGAGGGAGGGGGGAGGGCTCTATGGGCGCTATATGGACCCGGGGGGGGAGGGCTCTGTGGTCGCTAGGAGCTATATGGACCCGGGGAGGGAGGGAGGGCTCTGTGGGCGCTATATGGACCCGGGGGGGAGGGCTCTGTGGGCGCTATATGGACCCGGGGAGGGAGGGCTCTGTGGTCGCTAGGAGCTATATGGACCCGGGGAGGGAGGGCTCTATGGGCGCTATATGGACCCGGGGAGGGAGGGCTCTGTGGGCACTAGGAGCTATATGGACCCGGGGAGGGAGGGCTCTATGGGCGCTATATGGACCCGAGGGGGGAGGGCTCTATGGGCGCTATATGGACCCGGGGAGGGAGGGCTCTATGGGCGCTATATGGACCCGGGGAGGGAGGGCTCTGTGGGCACTAGGAGCTATATGGACCCGGGGAGGGAGGGCTCTATGGGCGCTATATGGACCCGAGGGGGGAGGGCTCTGTGGCCGCTTTGTGGGATCTGGGGAAGGAAGGCGGCTGCTGCTCTGCGCCCGTTCTCCCCCAGTTCCCATGGCAACAGGGAAGAAGGCGCTGGAAGGGGCGGAGCTGCGTCCTGCCGGGGCGCGTGACGTCACGCCGTTTGAACGTCCTAGCCGGCAGCCTCTCGTGAGGTGACGTTGGGTCGCTGGGGAAGCTCGCTGGCGGGAGGCGGGGACCTGAGGGGCGAGCGGAACCGACCCGAACCCGCAGCTCGCCTCAGAGGGCGGGGTCAGGGGTCAGTAGAAGAAGCCGCCGCCGCTGCTGCCGCCTCCTGCACGGGGTCAAAGGTCGGTGGAAAGCCCCCCCCCTCCGCTGGGGTCAGAGGTCATCCTAGAGCCACCCTGGGTCAAAGATCAGTGGGGGGAGCCCGCCCTCCATCGCTGCTGGGCCAGGAGGTCACTCCAGGGTCAGAGGTCACTCCGGTGCCCTGGGGCGAAGGTCACCGTGAAGGTCGGGAGGGTGTCCCTCCGCCCCTCTCCCCCCAGTCCCTTAGGACACCCCCCAGTTGTGGGCTTCCCCTTCCTCACCGGTTGCTGCTGCAGCCTGGCCGGGGGGGGGGGGGGCCTGAGCCGCAAGGCAGGCCCCCTCCAGCCCCCCTTTCAGACCAGTGGTGCCGCTCCGAGCCAGAAAGCCCCCTGCTGGCGAGTTAGAGCCTGGCTGGGACTAGTCCGGCCCTTGCTCCGCAGCTCCTGGTGGAAGGGACGGGATTGCCCCCGAATCCCCATCCTGCCTCCACCGAGCGCCGTGGAATTACCCAAGTTGCTGCTAGCGAGCAGTTGTGAAAGCAGCTTCTGGTGGGTCAGCCCCTTCTGATGCCGCTAAAAGCCTGAGGCGAGCGAGTCCTGCTCATTGGACCCGGCTGCATCACCAGCCTGTGTTACGACAGAGATGACATTCGAGGGCTGCGTTGGCAGAGCAAGGCTCAGTGTTTGCTATCTCTGCCCCAGAAGCCATGTGGAGGAATTGTGTTAGGTTGGCAAAGGGGCTTGGTCGCAGTGCAGTCCTCCGTCTGGATCCAAAGGTGTCACGCTGCGGTGTCGTTCGAGGGTTAAGTCCAACAGCCCCATGCAGTCCAACAGCCCCATGCAGTCTGCTCTGGAACTCTGTGGTGAGTATCGCTTCCCAGTTTGAGAGATGCATGAACTGAGCAGGGGACAGGGAGCCAGAAGCCAAGAGGTTTTTAATCTCAACTCTGACCCGGACTCTGTTGGTGGCCTTGGACATATCACTTAAGCCGGTCAAAAGGGGCCACTCATCCACGATGATTCAATTTCTGGGTGCCCAACTTGAGGTCTGCTTTTCAGGGGCACTGAACATCTCCCAGTGACTCTGCAGTTGTAGGTGCTCAGGATTATGCAAATTAGGCCACAGTGTGTCAGCTTGTACTCACAGATGTTGAGGAGCCTAAAATCAGTGGCTAGTCTTAATTTCTCAACCTGTCTGCCTCCCAGTTCCCTATCATTTGAAGAGGGAGAGAAATGTCTTGGAAAAAAGCTTTCCTACCCTTTGACGAAAGGCATTATATAATCGCCAGGTAGTATTAGTGGTCGTAAATTTTGAAAACCATTGAGTTAGATGGTTCAGCTTCCTCCTGTCTAAATCATTTTGTACAGCATGGAACTGCAGTGCAGATATAGGCTTTTAAAGTGAATCTTCTCTTGCCTACCCATCTAATGGTTCAGTTGGCTGAAAACACCTCTGATGCAACAGAGAAGACAAAACGGAAAGAAATGGCTTTTAGTCATTCCCTTATTATCTTGGTGAAAGCTAAGTATGTTTGTTTAAAATGTGTTCTGTGCTAAGAAGATGAATGAGTGACCCTGTTTGCCAGGCTACTGTGAGGAAATGATAGGAATCTGCAGGCAGATGGCTAGCAATTGCAATTATCTGAAAACAATCAGAGGAAGAATTCTTGTCTGGAGTATGAAGCGTTATGAACACCATGTTATAACAAAGCTGCTTTTGCCTTTCTTAAATATAACAAATCAGTATAATCAGAATTTCATTTGCTACATTAAACCTTTTCTTGAGTATCTCATAGGTTGCTCTATGTGATGAATTATGTACCACCTTCACTTCTGTTCCTTAGAACAGTCACAGAAGACTTTATGCCAATAAAATCACATGAGGGCATTTTTAATCCAATTCCTACCTTGGAAATATTTCTATCAGATAATGTGATTAACACATTAGTACTACCTTTGTTACAGGCAGCAGTCTCCTGAATAATAACACACTATAGTATTTGGGCCAAAACTTGAGGTTTGAAGACTAAAGAGCAATAGAAAAGTTTCCACAGGCTTTGATTGTTTTTCTTCAAATGAAGAGTTAATTTTTAAAACCAAACTTTGATCTGCTAGGGTTTGTAACCTGGCAGCAGAGGTGCTAAAATTTAAAGTGATTGTAATCAAAATACGACCACTATTGATCTGAGATGCATTCAGTCAGCAAAGCATCCATAATGACTGTAAATTGGATTTGGAAACTTGTAAGTAAGTTAAGTTTAAAAAAAAAAGGGGGGCATTTCACTGTGAGTCTGTGTTTATACTGCTATATCTTGCCTCCCCATTAAAGTATCCTCTGCTTACTTGGGGACAAAAATTATATACTTATATATTAGCCATTTGCTAATTGCATCCCAGTGCAGGAGGAACTACTGCTTTTCTACCCTGGAAAGAGTGTTCAGAATATTTGGCTCGTTGTGTCTAACTAGAACTAATTTCGCTAGCTAACCGCTGGACAAGGTGGGGGTCTGAAGACTGAGTGTGGACCACACCAGTCTTCAAATATGTGAAAGACTGTTAGAGTACAATGACCAGTTGTTCTCCATGTCCCCTGAAAGTAGGATAAGATGTAATTGGCTTAATCTGTAGCAAAGGAGACTGAAGTTAGATGTTAGCAATCCCTATAGTCAGCAGGTTTTTCTAAGCATTAGAATAAGTTGCCTGGGGAGGTTTTGGAATCCCTATCATTGGAGGTTTTTAAGAACCAGTTAGACAAACTAATACTTAATCCTGTCATGAGTGCAGGGACTGGACTAGATGACCTTTCGAGGTCCCTTCCAGTCCTATGATTCTATGAAACACCTGTCAGGGATGGTTTAGGTGTACTTAGTGCTGCCTCAGTGTGAGGGAGCTGGACTAGAGGACCTGTCAAGGTCCCTTCGAACCTTAGATATCTATAATGACTTATGTGACTCTGGATTTGTGTCGGTTTATTCCGTCTTGTGACTGCTTCTGAAAACCTGTTCAGTGTTCACTAGATAAATAACAGTATCCCATTGTGTCATGGCATGGAAACCTTCTCACAGGAAGTAAATGAAGAATGATGTTTTTCAAAAGGGGATGCAGTCAGTGCACCTTTCAAAATGGTCCTGTTAGACCCTATGCAAAAAGGAAACCCAGCACAAAGCAGGCAGATTGCATTTACGACTGTCTGGATCTCTGCCTTGTCAAATGGCATGGATTAAAGTTTTCATGGTGCTTTGAAGGCTCAAAGTGCTAGATGAATGTTTATCAGGATTATTAGGAGATGGTCACCAGCTTCACGGTATCTCAACAATTTCTTTTCAGACCTGGCTCTCTCAGGCCAGACAGTCGAAGGATTATGCCCTCCCCAACTCCAGCTGGAGCCAGGGCATGATGGATTTGTATAACAGGTTCCTGGAGATGTGTAAAGATGGGACATGGAAAAGGATTCCTTCCTACGGCAATAGTGTTGATCATATACCAGGCAAGGCTTTCTTGTGTGTGTCTTCCTCTGCAATTCTGGATCAAGTATTCACCCTACTTCCTTTATCTTGTCTGGTATGTGTTGGGGTTGCTACTAAAGCCATGAAGAAATGCACTGGTTCACAGGCTTGAGTTTTCCTCCACCAATGCTGGTGTAAATTCAGAATAGTGCTAGCGGGTACTGTTGTAACTGAGGGGAAAATCAGACCCCCTATCTTTACCCTGAGATCCTTTTTTTGTTTTGTTACCACTAACCATCTCACATTCCTGTTGCCACCTCCTGGGTAGAGTGTAAATATCAACCCCAGCTCTGGCAAACAATGTCTGTTCACTCTCCTGTTTGTAAGTGCCTGTTCTGGATCAGACCAATGAGCCATCCTGTCTCTGACAGTGACTAATAATACACCCTCTTTCTCCTATAGCGAATAACTATGCAAAGATGGTAGTTTCATCCCAACCCCAAGCAGCTGACCGCTCAGTTTAGATCCTGAACCCTGAGGGTTGATATCTGTTATTATGCCTCTATCCAGCTAGTGTAACTCCGGAGAATAGTTTCTTTATTTCTGTCCATGACTAATCTTTTTGAATCCTGCCCCTATAATATCTTGTGTCCAGCATTTCCAGAAGTCAGTTACCAAATGTAACATCATAAAATTCCCTTCCCCTTAAATTTCCTTGTGTATTTTGGTTTGGATCTAAACATTCCCCTTCCCTCTGTGCAGTCCAAACTGCAAATGTTGTGGTTATCTGTTTCTCCTGCAACCGTCTCTGTGTTTCTTTCCACACCGCCCTTTAGGCATGGAATATGCTTCCAGTCTGCCAAACCACTGTCCCCTCCTGCAGACTCATGTCCTTGGAGGCGCCCATAGGAAATGAGTCAATAATGGTACATTAAAAACAAAAAAAACCTCTTTCTTCCTTGTCTCCCTTCCTCTGAGCTTCCCATTGCATCCCGTGAACTCTGGGCCTGTCTGTGTTTTGTGGCTGGCTCAGCAGTAAGCGCATTGTCCCAGCTTGTCAAAGGGCAAATGTAAACATTTCACCTGGGTTCTAGTGCAGGAGAACTAGAAAGTGAAACTGACTAGCCGGGCTTTACAGTTCAACCCAATTAAATCTGAAAACCATCCGTAGTGGAAATGTTAGCCTTGTAACATTCTGACTCGTAATAATCCATGGGGTCATTAGCCACACGCGTAAGGTATTTAGGCCCAGATCCACAAAGGTATTCAGGCTCCTAACGTCATCCGCTGAAATTTTCGTGCATCTGGGCCTTCGTTTTTAGCCTAGTGCTGTGTCTTTAACGCCTAACAGCTCTGCACCTTGCCACTCACTTGTTGTCACTTTTCTTCCACCCAACTAGAATCGCTGAAGCTAGCGCCTGAAAAGGAGCAGAAGGAAACCCGCCTCTTCTCCAGAAACATGGATACAGAAGGACTGGGCTTCGAATATGCCATGTTCCTTAACCCATCTGAGAAAAGGATGGTGTGTCTGTTCCAGCCGGGCCCCTATCTGGAAGGGCATACGGGGTGAGGAGGTCCCGTTAATTGTCCTACCGGAGAGTGGTGATCCGCTTAACTGCAATTGACTGGGGTGGGAGAGCAGCAGCACACGGGAGATCATGTTCAACCCTTTCTTAGGTCACCTTCCCAATCTGCCTTTCAGGTTTGCCCATGGGGGCTCCACGGCAACGATCATTGACAGCACTATTGGGGGCTGCGCTATATTTGTTGCTGGCAGGGTGATGACTGCTAACCTCAGTATAAACTACAGGAAGTAAGTAAATTAAGGCTTCTGTCTAGCCTCAGGACTTACCCATAAAATTAGGGGGCCTACGACAGTGCAAAGAGACTGTAAGTGCTTCGGGGCAGGGCCCATCTCCTGGGTCAGTGTTTGGGCAGCGCCTAGCGCCGTGGGTCCACGACTAGAGGTCAGATAATGATAACGTCAATTGCGTCCTGCTCTGGAATGGTTTGACAACTTAGGTACTCTTACGTTTATAGCCCTGTTCATTCAGAAAGATCTAAGTATGCTTCCAGCTCAATCAATGTACTACTGATCGGGCACTCGGGAATCACTCGCCCCTCTACCACATCCAGACAAGCCTTCCTGAGGAACAATGGGCTTGCAGTTAAGGCACTGGATCGGGATCTGGGTTCAGACTCCCTTTAAGACCCTGGGAAGCCACTAGATCTCTCTGTGCCTCTGCTCCCCATCTGTAAAATGGGGACATCACCTTTCTACCTCACTGGGGTGTTGTGAGGATAGTCACATCCTCCTAGGAACTCCTCAGAACAAGAGCTGGTTAGCTTCTATGCTCAGTAGAGCGGTGTGCTATCTAGGATGGCTCTGCAGGCACTGAAGTGACTGCGTGGGTGAGGATGTGATGTCAGAGTAAAAGCTGATGTTAAGAACCACTGCTTAGACTGTCTATGCTCGCTGCGTGATAGAGCTTACGTGTTAAGACTGTGTTCTCAACTTTAACCCGAGCTTAATGAAATTCTCTTCTAGGAAATTTTGGATTGCTTCCCCCACCACTAAAGTGCTGCCACCTCTGGGGTGGAACACGGTGGCTGTTTAACAGCTCGTAGGTGTGCTACTCTATGGCATAGGACAGGAAGTGGAATCTCACTAACAATCAGCTGTTTTCTTCTCGCAGCCCCATTCCGCTGGGCTCGGTGGTCTTGGTGGACAGCAAAGTGGACCAAGTCGAGGGAAGGAAAGTGTTTCTGTCCTGTCAAGTCAGGAGTATCGATGGCCAAACGCTTCATGCAGAGGCAACCGGTAAGGATCATGTGGCTGGCTTTAATAGATGAAGCAGAACCTGTGGACACTTGGCCCCTGGGCAGTCAGGTAGGGGGGCCTCAGACTTTCTGTTCCAGTGGAGATAGCTTTGTGTGGGGAACAGAAACGGTATCTGGTATAACGTGTGCCTTCCCACTCTGGTACCTGGACATGACCACAATGAATAAACTCCTTGTGACGTGGAGTCCTGTTTGCTTCCCCTCCTCCCCCATCTCCAAGAACCATCTGTCTCTAGGTGACCCAGTCTAGATGCTCTGGATGGGTCATCATTGAGGGGTGAGCCAGGGCCTTGTACTCTAAAAGCACCAGCCTCAGCAGCAGCAGGCTCAAAAGTCTGTGAACCAACCACTAGAGGGCAGCAAAGACCTATCAAAGTGCAGTGCTCAGTGCAACCTGCTAGCCAGCCCTGTCTCATTGAAGTCAGAGCAGCTTCTCTGGTGCAGGGCTCCTTGCTAGCAGATCATGCTGTAGGGTTGAGGCCTTGACCTGGTCTCATCACTGCGTAAGGTGCAGGCTGGCTGAAGCAGTAAGGAAATACCCAGCACTGGCCCTTGCTGCTTGCTTTGCAGGGACCGACTGCAGCTCCAAGCCTCTGTCCCTTTCACAACCTGGGTGGAAGCTGCAGGGTCCCCCTACATGTACTGCCCTGGAGAGCTGTCAAAGGACAAACCACTTGGCAAAGCGGAGCGAGGTGGGTGTCTCCAGAAGAGCAGTTGTGCTCTTCCTGTCTGAGAACAGTCCTGTGCCATAGATTGCAGAGCACAGGGCAGACACTTCCTCTCCCTTTGAAGTCCCGGGCCCTGCACACACATGGCTCTCCGATTGCCATGGCTGTTCTGAGCTGACGCTTCCATCCTTTCTTCCGTCCTGTTTTAGCCCTGTTTATCCAGCTGAATTCCACAAAGTCCCTGCAGCAGCAGATGAGCTCCCAGTGAGTCGTCTTGGCCTGTCGGATGACCAGGCTGCAGCCGAGCTCACTACGGCTTCTCCGGTCGCTAATTCTCTGCTCTTATCTCTTCTGTTCTGAAGAGAGAGCTCTGCCCTGGACTTCTCCTGAGTAACAGTGATATGGTACAGATTCTTCTGCATTCATCGACTTTGGGGGGGCCTCTCTTAAGGCCACCTCTGCCCATTGGGCTCCACTACAGCTGTTGTGTCGTCCCACCCTCAGCTGGCCAGTCAGTTTCTGATTAACCTCCGAACATGAAGGTCCCATTCTTTGCCTGCTGTACCGGGAACTGCTGATGGGAGTTGGTGCTGTCTATGGACTTCAGAGACAGTGAGCTTTGCATGTTATTGTGTGTTATCAGGTGTTTTATCAAAGGACAAATGTGCTAAACCCTTGGTCAGCCATTTCCTGCACTGCAAGCATGTAGATTCTCTCAGGTCCTACACATATTTCTTAATGTTATTTCCATTTTGTCAGCCAGCCCTCTTGTCTGCTGAGGAAACTTGCGTGCTATCTTGTGATCCAGCGTGCTGTCTATCCTTCACAGCATACGTGATCTACATGCCTCGGGATGGGTAATGGGTTTTGAAACCTTATGCGCCAGTTCACCAGTACAGGTCTAGTTCTACTAGACAGGGTGATCCAGACCCAAGTTGTATCTTATCCTCTTGGCTGTGACCCATTCTCCTTTAGCATGGAGAAGTGTGGGGGGGAATTTGGCTTCCATGCCTAAAAGGAGGTAACGTGGAACATAAGTCCCTGTCATTGGAACTTAGTGGACAGATCTGTTTAGTGACGTGCGAGCCAGAAGAGAAACCGGCTCCTGCTCTCGTAAGCTCTGCAGAGCCAACTCAGGAATTAAAAAGTAGATCTGAGTCCGATTATGGGATAGATCTATGGCATTGGAAGGCACTATCATGGAAGAGTCACCGCGAAGTTTTGCAGAGACATTTTTAGGGCTGATTGAAAGTTTTCAGTCAAAACCTTTTTCTTTTTCTTGGAAAATCGGGCCTTTGATCAAACAAAACGTTTGCAGAATGCCTCTGCTTTCCACAGCAGCCTTAAGTGTTTTCCATCAGAAAATGGAAGGCTGGAATGGAAATGATTTTGATGCCGAAATGCCGTTCTGTATGGGCCAGGATCCCCAGCCAGATTACGTCTTCCATAATGCAGCGCAGCCATGCAGCTGCCCTGAAGTGGGGCCTGCCTCACAAGGAGACTAGAAGCGTGAGGCATCACAGTAGCATTTCACAATCGCTCTATTTTGTTAGCAACAGATCTTAGTCAGGCCAAATCTCTTTCCTCTTTAGCAGCTTCCTTCTCCAGGGCCCCAATCCTACAATGAGCAGATCTTGGAGCACCAAGTTTGCTGCTGATGTGTGACCTTAACAATCAGTAGCCAGTGCACGGCCTTCTTTCCTTTGGGAGTGAGCTGTCATGGAGGGGTGGGAGGGAGAGGAGAACAGGATGGGGGAAGGCAAACTCCTGGATTCCCTTCTGAACTCTGCCACTGCCTCAAGTGATCATGGGCAAGTCACTTACCTTCTGTGCCTTGGTTTTCCTACCTGTAAAATAAGGGTTGATTAAACTCTTCTGTCCTGGGAGAACAGTGAGGGTTAATTTATCTCTGTCAAGCACTAGAAGTGCTAATTATTTATAGTAGATCTTTAGTTGCGTCTGGGATATCAGGCAAAGAAAACATTAATGGAGGCAGAGGAAGTAATATATACAATCTTATTTATTTTTGAAGTTAACTCACTGCAGTCTTGCTACAGTAGTGAGAGAACAGAAGGTGTTTTGCAGAAGCCTCCTGAGGAGTTTGCTTGTAGCTACCCTTAAAGCTAATCTTGAATGGGATTTGAATTTGCTCACTAAAGAGTAGCAGTGATTTTTGCCTGTGCCCGCCACTGAAAGTTTGTGTTTGTGAGACCCAGGGATTTACACTCCTTGCTATGAAGGGGAAGGCTTTCAGGACAACTTTAAATCCTGAGGGGAAAGGGTTTGTTTGTCTTTTAAACATCTCACCTTGTGGGAAATCTAACCTCAACAGTGTTGTCCTGATAGTGTTGCTTCTCCAATCCTGCAGCTGCTCCACTTCTGCAACTAGATGGAGCTAATCAGCTGTAGGAGCTTATCCCGGAACCGAGTGAAGGAGCACTTTCTGTTCTCAGTCCAGGCAGATCAAAGAACTCCCATATGTTTGGATGGGGGGCGTATGTATTTATTTTAAGTTCTGTAAATGAGCATTCACTGCCAGTAACTCACATACTCTGTGGAGTCACAATGTGAACCAACAGTGGGAGAACTGCCCACAGCTGGCACCATGGAAGTATTAGGGTAGATTGGGCTCTGGCATCTCTGCCATGGTGCTGTTTATCCCTGCTCGGTCTAGACACCAGCATGGTTTAAAACTGCCTGAACCTGAGCTGTGTCCACACTCCTCCAATTACTATACTAATGGTGGGAGAATGCTTCTAAAAATTGTCACCTTAGACACAGCCTAGTGCAGAGTCCTCCATAGGAGAAGCAGAGCATGAAAGTGACCAGGCTAGGTCCACCTTCAGAACTGCTTGAAGAACAAAAGAAAACACAGGGCAGCAACACAGCAAATCGGATCAGGTTGTGAAACTGGAATAATTGTTAGGCTCTCAGCCAGTGCCGAGAATGCTGGTAAGGAAATCTCTCAACAACTGATTGAGGCTCAAACAGAAGGACTCAATCGGGCTGTGACATGAATTGATTTATTGTTCTTCACCCAGTGCGCAGGGTTTAAAAACTTGAAATTTGCTCTCTCAAATATCCCGGTGCCTGGGTGGGGAGTTCATCTTGGTTTTGAGTTGGATTGTTATCTTGTTTGTCACTGTTTGGAGCATCTCCATTTGAAGGGATGGTTTCTGCAATCTAAAAGGGGCATGACCAATAAAGAATAAAGATGTTTATTTTAGAACAGATATGTGCTGGTCCTTTTTATTTTTCTTTCCCCTCTTGCATGGAACTGTGGCCTGGTGAACCTTCTGAACAGCATTGCTTTCGGGTTGTGCTGTTCTGCAGTAAGCTGCCTGGAGAGGGGTGGGTTTGTTTTTAATAATAATTAGGGGTTTCCTGGTCTCTGTTGCTCTCTGTTGTTATTGCAGAAGCACCTAGAGGCACCAGTCAGGTGCTGTGCAGACACACAACATGAAGATGGTCCCCGCCCTAATGAATGGGCGTAAAGTATAAGACGAGAAAGCAGTAGCTACCTGGCTTTCTTATGTGTACTGCCAGCAGTGCCCTCCCTCCTGCCAAACGCTCCGGGATGTCTTCTCTAGGTAATACATCACAACCCTAGGACTCATCCTAGGGTAGAGGTGGGCAAACTACGGCCTGCGGGCCGTATGCGGCCCGCGGGGCTGTCCTGCCTGGCCCCTGAGCTCCTGGCCGGGGAGGCTCGCCCCTGGCCCCTCCCCTGCAGCCACGCCACCACATGGGCAGTGCTCTGGGCGGCAGGGCTGCGAGCTCCTGCAGGGCAGCATGGCGGTGGGGCTGGCTCCGGCCAGGCAGTGTGGCTGCCAGTCTTGCTGCTCTGAGCAGCATGGTAAGGGGGCTGTGGGCGGATGGGGGGGGGGGTGTTCAAAAGGCGTGGGAGTCCCAGGGGGCCTGTCAGAGGGTGGGGAGTTTGGATAGGGGTCAGGGAGCGGGGGGGTGGGGTGGGGTCCTGGGGGGGTGGTTAGGGTCAGGGGGTCTCAGGAGGGAGCAGTCAGGGGACAAGGGTTGGGGAGGGTTGGATGGGTCGGGGAGTCTGAGGGGGAGCAATCGGGGGAGGGAAGTGGGAGGGGGTCGGATAGGGGGCGAGGCCAGGCTGTTTGGGGAGGCACAGCCTTCCCCACCTGGCCCTCCATACAGTTTTGCAACCCCAATGTGGCCCTCTGGCCAAAAAGCTTGCCCACCCCTGGATTGCCAGGCTGTAGTGGACCCAATGTCCAGCTAGCCCAGTATTCTATTTCTGACAGTGGCCAGCATGACATCTGAAGACAGCATCCGAACCCCCCAGTAGCAGATGTGGGATAATCTGCCTCCCCCATCGGCTCTCATTCTGATCCCTAACAAATAGATTCATGAATCCTGAAGCACAAGGCTTAACCTCCCTCCTAAAGTGGTTGATCCTGTGAACTATACTAGCTCTGGCCAGTCCTGTTAGCCATGTCGGTGGCCAGTCCCTCTTAGAATCTACGCGATTCAAAGTGTGATCATCTCTGGCCTATGCTATGCAGACTAGACCTGGCCTGACTGACACACAGGGCTGTCTGTGCTGTACCGGGTGCCCCCTCACTGCCAGTAACTGGAGGCACTTAACACAGTTGTAAAAGCTGGAGTAAGCGCATCCCCACCTTTGTTCTTCTTTCTCAGAGGCTGATCCTGAGGGGAAAAAACAAACATTTGTAGCCTTGATCAAACATGGGGGAGGGTCCGGTCTGCACCAGCCTTTCCACCAGCGTTGAATTACTTTGTGTTAATTGGGTCTCTCTTAACTCAAGGTACGAAGGAAGTATAGTGACGATAAGTCCATGCCCAATTGTTTCCCCGCACACAGCACGACGAGGAAGGTAGTGCTGCCTAGGGGATAGAGCACCCAAGTATGACAAAAAGTGCTGGGGATTATTATTACTACATCATTATTACATGCAATAAAGGCCTTGTCTACGCTTAAAAGTTTTGCCGCATCAGCTGTGCTGGTAGAATTAAAGCAGCAGCCCTGCCTTGTGTGGACACTAGGACATCTGTCTAAGTGCCTATGCTGCTGGAGTGTGATCCGACTTGGGGACGGGAGGTAAGCCAGGCTGCTCTCAAGTGCCCTATAATGGTATTACTGTGTCCACACTGAGGCTTTTATCAGTATAGCTACAGTGGTACAATAGCAGAGCCCATCCCAATGTAATGTAGAACAGGCTTAAGCCTTTTGTATAAGCCTGCGTCCACACTAGGAAAAAGGATACTCCCTTTCCCACGTGTTAACATGCTAAACCCTAGCGAAGACAAGGCTGCTTGTAGTTTTCACCTGTGTTAGCAGATCCTGGTAAACAACCGGGGAGCGTAGGGTTTATTCTCGACCGGTTAATGCGTGGCAGAACGCCAGCCACCCGGGCGTTGCTAGGATTTTGGGGAGAATGAGGAAATATCTGTATTATTTGCTATGAACACGGTGTACAGCTCTGTGTGCGGTAGGGTGGGGTAGGACAGATTACTTGCTATGGCCTTAGATCAAAAGCAGCTGGTAGGGGAGCCAAGCAGGAAAGATTAAACAATGGCCCCAAGACGGGACCATCCCTATGGACTCTGGAACACAATAGCCAGGATTAGAGCCATGAAGAGGTGACTCCAGCTGATGTGGCTGCACCTCCAGAAGTCCCAGCGACACACCCAGGGGAGCGTGGCACCATTGAGAACGTAGTAACCTAGGCAGGGCTTTGCCGTGTGGCTGTTCCCGCCCAGGCTAGGCCAAGCCAGGTACCAATCGCTGGCGATAACCCCGCAGTGAAGACGTACCGTTGTCGATGTCAGCAGCATTCTTGGTGCTGTGCAATACACCCAACTAAAGACACTTCTGGCACCAGAGCCAGAGAACGGAGGGTGCAATGGGGAAGCAGGAGGGAGGAAAACAGGACGCTGGGAGGATTTTATTTTAATATATTAAGCCGCAACAGCGTGTTTTTTAGGCCAGAGCTGAAGTGGGAGAGGGTGGTGGCTGGTAAACAGGGGTTGGATGGCGCTCAGCATGGAAAAGATCTTCTCTCCTTGTCAGGCGCTTTCTGGTACTGCTCCATGGTCTCCCAGGGGAGCAGTGGACTTGTTTTGACCAAACTGGGGAAAGGAAGTTGGAAAGCAGGGATTGGGTTTGCCTTTAAACCTCTGGGGCTTGAGGCAAGGGGCTGCTGGGAACAGCGGATCCCTTTCTGGAGCAGGCCAGCGGATGGGAAGCTGGATGGGCGTGACGATGATCGCGTCGGAAGCCGGAGGTTGGGAGTTAGAGGCTATTGGCTGTAGGAGGCGGGTTCAAAGCCGGCTCGGGTGCATATGGACTCTCATTAAACTCCCTTCTACTATGCTGCCTATTTAAAAAAACCCTCACCAGTGGCTAGGCAGCTGCCGTGCTGTGAGTGCGGCTTTCTATGCAGGCTAATATTGTCTCATTGTCTAATTTCCAAGAGTAGTGGGGCACCTCTGAACATGGGTCAGGCTTCCCCATCTGCTGGACTTTATTCACCTGCTGTCCTACACATCGAGTGTAAGCCTTTTGGCGCAGGGGCTGGCTCTGTTCTGGGCTTGTGCGGCACCTAGCAACGGGCCACTCTGGTCTACCACTGAGGGGAACCACACATTTAGAGAGCAGTGCCTGGTGGGTTTTCAAAGGGTGCCTAACTCCCATGGAAAACAGCCCAAAGGTTTTGTACACAGATGACCTGTTTCACCAGGGCATCTTTCCTGTGTACCTGGCAGCAGCTTAAATGCTTGGGCCAATGTTCAGGGCATGTGAAGCCAAAGCTGAGGAGGTTCGCGCTTATCCTGGGAGTGTTTTGGATGAGGACAGAGGTTCGGTGCTTTGGGAAATCCCATTAGGTGCTTCTCTGCATCTTTAGGCACATAAATACCTTTGTAACCTGGCCTTGGGGCGCAGCTGTGATACAAATAATAGCAACTGAAGATTAGAAGCATAGCAATATCCGGCTGGAAGGGACCTCGGGAGGCCAGCTAGTCAAACTCCCTGCACTGAGCCAGGGCCAAGTAAACCTAGAGCATCCCTGACGGGCGTTTGTCCAACCTGTTCTTAAAAACCTCCAGTGACAGGGATCCACAACTTCCCTTGGATGCCTGTTCCAGAGCTGAACTACCCTGAGAGTTAGAAACGTTTTCATAATCTCAGTCTAACCTAAATTTCCCTGGCTGCAAAGTAAGCCCGTTGCTTCTTGTCCTACCTCCAGTGGACCTGGAGAACAACGGATGGTTCTCCTCTTCACATATTTGAAGACTGTTATCAGGTCCCCCGCATCTGTCTTCTTTTCTCGACACTAAACCTGCCCGTTTTTTTTTTATAACCTTCCCTCACAAGTCAGGGTTTCTAAACCTTTGATCATTTTTGTTTCTCTCTTCTGGACTCTCTCCAGTTTGCCCACATCCTTCCGAAAGGGTGGCACCCAGACCTGGACACAGGTCTCCTGTTGAGACCTCACCAGTGCTGAGTAGACTGGGGAAATGACCTCCCATGTCTTACGTGCGACACTCCTGTTGATACACCCCAGGATGATATTAGTCTTTTTTACACCTGCATCACACTGTTGACTCGTTGTCTACCCCGACTGTGGGCAGCTGTTCAGAGGTGAAATGAGCCTGTTCTCTTAAGCTGGAGCTCATCAGATGGGCGTCACCCTCCCAAAACTTCCCCCAGTGACCGATCCCTTTGTTGGTTGCTGCAGCAGAGATGCCTTGGACTGAATGAGTTAACCCCCCCGCCCACTCAGTGTGCCGCAGCAGGGGCTCGATTTGGGGAGCACGGGGTCAGCTTGCCCTGCTCCCGCTTGCAGATGAACAGGGCGAGCTTGAATGCTCTCACTCCAGCACTTCACTATGGGAAATCGGTGTTGCTCTGTTGAGATCAGCGGCGCTGTGCCGTCTACTTCCCTGGTGCATTTGCCATGGAGTTACCCGACTAGTGCACAGTCTTAACGAGGCAAGCCCTCCTTGCTGAGAGGCCTGTGCTGAATGATCGCTGGAGCGTTCGGCCCAGCAGGTGCTGCGGAGATTCCTTGAAGACATTCGTTTGGGTCTCAGTTCTCAAACTGAGCTCAGCGCCCTCCCCTCCCCCCGTCTTCCTTGTTGCGTGTGCTGTTTGGCTTGTGCGCCTTTCCTGTTACACGTAGAGCAAACACATCCCTCGGAGAAGGGATTAAGGGCTGCGTTAACAACAAAACCAGCTGCTGCTGCTCAGAACAGTGCAGCTTAGAGAAGAACTTCTGGGGCTGGGAGTTTCCAAGGGATATTAGCACTCCAATTTCCGCTGATCTGGGCCCTTGTTTGCCCCGGGCACTGTCTGCGCAATAGGAGAAGGGGAGTTCAGTGGGGCAGCATTTCCAGGGTTTATTTAACCAGACCTCCTCCGTTCCCTGCTGCCAGCCTGTTCCCAACACACACAGCGTCAGCGACGTTGGGAAGAATTTGACCTGTATCAGTGAGGTGGTGACTTAAAAATGGCCCGAAGCCACAGTCTAGGCCAGGGGTCTCAAACTCAATTTCCCTTAGGGCCAGGGCCAGTCCTCAAATCCTCCCAGCGGGCCAGTAAGGTCGCTGAAGATGGTGTTCAGACAAGAAAATGGTTATATTGTATTTTTTTATTTTGAATTTCTTAGCACTAATAAAACTGTCATACAACTGGATACAATTCTTCCCCTGCCAGAGAGGTTTCTAGTGTT